>NC_030388.2:14512499-15878749 GCF_001625215.2 Daucus carota subsp. sativus | reverse complement strand
AACACAGAAAATTTTAAATTAAAATTGACAAAAACTATGTGATCACATAACTCTCCCAGAGATAACAATATCACAAAAGAAATGGAAAGCGAAAAGAAAAGGAAATGACAAATCCTTTCCAAAATTAATTAATCTTTATCGAGTATCCGTATCTGGAGTCCGGCGAGGCAGTGTCCGGCTGTCCGCCATGACTGTTTTACACTCCTCTCTGCCACTTGGCTTCCCAACTAGTCGTCTCTCTTATCCACGCTTCACTGTCACGTATGTTTACATATTTATTTTTTCAATTATTTTTACACTTTCTGTTTCTTCACTTTTGTGCTCTGTGTATCATCATTTTCTTTATATCCACATAGACTGCTAGTGATGTATTGTATGTGCGTGTAGAGAGAGGGAGGGAGAGAAAGTGTGTCTGTTGTGATTAGAGAGAGAGAGAATGTGTGTGTGTGCAGTAATTAGATAGAGATTGTGTGTGGTGATTAGAGAGTGTGTGTGTGTGTGTGTTGTGAAGAGAGAGAGAGAGAGAGAGAGAGCGTGTGTTGTGATTATGAGAGAGAGAGGGAGAGAGGGGGAGAGAGAGAGAGAGAGAGAGGGATTGTCTGTATGTGTTGTGATTAGAGTGAGAGAGTGTTTTCTTTCTCATTGCAATTTGTAAGTCACTGATATTATTGTAGAGATTGATTTGATTTTGTTGTGAACTATGAATCAGGGGAAGCATTCCTCTTCCATTTACAAAACAGAAAGCAAAGTATCATAAAGAGCTTCAAGCTGCTGTTGATGTTGTTGAGCGAGCTTGTCGTCTTTGTGTTGAGGTAACTCTCCATATGTTGGTTTATTTGGCAACTTGACATTGCACACTTTATTGAAGAGATTCGATGTGTTTTAAGCTTAATATCGAGTGAGATTTGTACTTCCTAATATGATATTTGCTGTTGATGTTTCTGTTTTCAGTTTATGCTATATATATTAATATGAGTATATGTTTTTAACTTGATTTGAACTGGACATGTATTGTCGCTAGAGAGAGATAAGTTATTAATACTACTTGATTCTGGGGACATTTCTATTTGGTTTGTGTTCCTTGAATTGCAAAAATAGGATTGTCACCTTTGTGTTGATAATGCTATCTGACATCAGTCCACAGAAGCTTATGTAAGCAGAATCCGGTTAATAATGAAGTTGGTGATGAGTGACTTAGGATTAAATTGACGAACTCAGTGGCAGATTCTCAATATTGAATTTGAAGGCATTTCTCAGGCAAAGATGAATTATCAGCTGAATTTGCATATATTGGGAGCTGAAAACAAAATGCTCTTTTTATTATTTTTCTGATTATCAGCAACATGCGGTGTATCTCACGTTCAGTGTGTTGATGAATAATAGGTGAAGAAGTCCTTATTCTCGACTGAGGGGAAGATACTGGAAAAAACTGATCAGACTCCTGTGACAATTGCGGATTTTGGAGTCCAGGCACTAGTCAGCTTGGGTATATCTCTTTTTTCCTTAAATACAAATTTAAGATGCTTCTTAATCTCTTATATGCTTCTCGGAGGCCCTTTACTTATATAAATGTTTAGTTATGTTAATGCTAACTCGTTCAACTCATATTCTGTGTTCATTGTGAGTAACAGAAATTATCTTTCAGATGTTTTTTACTATACGTGAAGACAAGTAAATAAACAATAATGGGTATATGAGCAAGAGGCCAGCTTAAGACTGCTTTTTTTTTATTTTTACTTAAATGTTATTGCATTTTGTGCATATTTTGAGTCTATAAGAAGAACAAATATGTAGTTTATATAATCTGGAAATTTGAACTGCAAAATAATATCAAGTATATTTAGAACTAGATTGGATACTATATAGACTAGATTGCAAGCTATTTTTTTATAAAGTTGTAACTTTTTCCAAGCAGCAATCTGTTTATAACTAATATGACATTGAATAAAATTGTCAGACTTGTTTGGAGGATAGAATAGAAGAAAAGTCCTCCGAGCATCTCATCATACATAGTTTATTGCAGTCTCACCCTATACTTCCACATCATGTTATTATCATGTGCTTTATATCTAAAATTTGTAGGATGAATCTGGTTGATTGGAATTGAATGCAAATATGCAATTATGCAAGGCAATTTGGTTAATATGCTAAGGTTTTCACTTGATTTCCTTCACTTACTTTGTTCAATACAAACTAACTTCTTTCTTAGAAATGCATATTCATTCGTTATTCTCTGTGATGTTCTTCACTACTTTTAGCGCCCCTAATCTGGTTTTTGCACTTGTCTCCTTTCATGTCCTTCGGTATAACCCTCATGCTCTAACTGTCTTTACACTTACCATTGATTAGACTCTTGCGTCCCTTGCTTCCCATTAATTGCTCTCTAAAGGCTTTTCACTTTTGCTGAATATTATGAACTCCATTTGACTAATTTACGTATTAGAACTTTATATATCACACAAATTTGTCACGAGTTCATTTTGCATTATGTCCCAAGTCGTAATGATGATCTTTATAATAATAACTGTGGTAATCTGGCAAATTCTTTTCTACGATCAATTTGCAGAGCTTGAAAAATTATTTCCTTCCATTCCTCTGGTGGCTGAAGAGGACTCAGCTTTTCTACGATCAAATAATCTGGCAAATTCTGTACTTGATGTGGTAACTGAGAAAGCAAAAATCAGTGGCAAACCTTTGACGGAAGCTGATGTATTAGAAGCAATTGACAGAGGTGGGAAAGATGCCTTTGTCTTTGGATCTAGTCCAGCTACTTATTGGGTAATTTTATGCAGGCTCTTGACTTTCCTTCAAATTATGTTAAGAGTGGTTGAAAAGTATCTTAATTATTAATCTTCTATCACTTCATTCAGTTACCTCATCATCTATTCAGTTGTCAGAAGTTGAAGTTGAATTTAACTGCATTAAAAGTATGTATTGTATGCTTTATGTGCCTTTAGATTGTTCATTTTGTGCTAAAGTCCAATCTTTATTCAGCCGAGTGTTCTTTTGCTATTAATGACAAATATTACAGATGCATAATCAGTGTTTAACTCGGATATTTAAAGTAATGGTCATTGGCATTTATGTGAGTATAAAATTTTGTAATCCACTAAACATTTTATTTAGACGTGTAATATTCAACTACTGTGTAATAAAATCAACCGACAGCTTAAATGCTAGTATATCACATAAAATCCACATGCTCATATTTTCTCGAGATATCTATATGTGAATACACTTCAAATTTAATTTTGGTTCTGACAACATGATCTATTAATGAAAACACATGTAAAGAACTTTGGTTATGTTGCTTTATGATGGCTTTGGCAGCAGTTGTTATAAAGTGCTGCATGAGGCTAGAGGATCTATCCAATATGTTTGCTGGAATTCTAAATAATCCCAAAAAGCGTTTTCATTGGTATTCTAGCAAAAGCAAGAATTTGAGTGTCAAATAAGTCGCTCTCTCCCAAACAATGTCTTGTGAATTGGAAGCATAAGTCTGGCTAACCAGATAAGCTTGATCTAGTTTGTAAAATTTGTGTAATATATTTGAATATTTTTGTTTGAATATAGTTATAGTTAGTATGTGATATCAAAACAGAGAAACTCTTTTAGGCTCACAACCCTACAGGACGAGTTATCTAAAGCTCGGACTTGGCTCGACAATGTACTTGAATATCTCAAGCTTGAGTGGCTCAATTATTATAGAGTCAAATTCGACTATTTTACGCGCCGAGCTCAAATAGCTCAGGAAAGCCCTATTGCTCACACCCCTCTCCCCCTGTATGCAATATGATCACTGATTGAGTTATTGTCTGTGCAATATGTTTATCTTGTATTACTGCTTACTTTCTACTTTCAGTACCTGTATAGATGTTACAGAAGTTGACGTTTGAAATTTTCCTCTACCCCCTGCAAGAAAAAGAAAGACATGTTAATTATGTATCGCTCTTGGTTTTGTGCTTGCGTTTCTTTACAAGAAAATCAGACTTGGTAATTGTTTTGATTTTTCTTGTTTATTAATTAGGGCTGTCATTTCAGGTTACGAGTCCTGTTTGTGTCGGGTCGTATTTTAAATATTCAAAAATAGGAGGTCGACCCAAACCCGACCCGCTAAATAACTAACCCGCAAAACCTTGACACTAACCCGACACAGTAACCTGTTTATCTAATAAGTTGTGTGGTTCGATTCATTTGCCAACAACTAAATTTCAAAATAATTGGTTTACTTAATTGTATATTATATATTTACTAAAATAATATAATTAACTTTATTTGCATTATGTTGTGTGATGCATAAAATATATGTACATCTTTAAATATTTAATTCATGTAACAAAATACACACACTATATCTACCATCTGATTTGAAATAAATTCGTGAATCTGTAAAAACAATGTTAATTACTTGTTAGGTTGAAAAATTATGTTCTTCATGCTTAAATGATTTATTATATTAGGAGATATACGAGATGTGCATATAGGTAAATATTATATCAGAAAGAAAAGCATTTGAAAGGATTAAGCGGGTCATTATTGGGTTGCACGGGTTGAACTGTAACGCGTCATTTTCTTCATCAGTTTCGGGATTGACCCATTTTCAAACCGACCCATGTAATAACAACCCTAACCCATAAAATTTGTGTTGGTTCTTGTCGTGTTTGGTTTTCACAACTCCATATTAATTCAGGGGAATGCATACCTTTTTTTGGGTAAACTAGTTTATTTAATTATCAAGAATTTGTTTCAGGTACTAGATCCAATTGATGGCACTAAAGGGTTTCTAAAAGGCACTGAAGCCTTGTATGTGGTAGGCTATACTCTTCTTTTTCATCTAAAATTTGTTTCTAATTATTTATTCTATGAATTAGCTGTTTCATATTTTTTGATATATAAATTCGGCTTAGAAAAATTGATAAGAGTTATAAGCATCTTCTGATGTACTACTTCATTGGAGCTGGAATAGAAAAGGTGGAATAAGTGATATGTTTCGCCTGACACTGAGTTTTGCATTTAAGCATCTAGGGTCGCGCTCAAGAGAGAACTAGTCAGGTTCTAAGGATTCTTAGGCTAATGGTTTTAAGAGGAACACGACCCTAAGCATCTAATATATTTATCAACTAAAAAAATGCTATCAAGTTGGTTTGATAATTATTTCCAACGCCATTTTTTTTGTGTCAGAGCAGTTTATAGTTTTTTATGTTTAGATTTATTATAGCCCTAATTATGTGGACATTCTTGAAGTTTTTAGGTAGGTCTCTCTCTTGTGGTTGAAGGAGATGTTGTGCTAGGAGTTATGGGCTGCCCTAATTGGCAAGAGGAGGATTGCAGCAAACTCATTAATGAAATTCAGGAGTACAAAGACGTCATAGCTCAATTAGGAGTTGTTATGGTTGCTCATGTTGGATGTGGAACATGGAAAATGAGATTGAACGATATTTCCAGTAACACAACAAATTTGGCTGATAGCTGGATCAGATGCTTTGTTGACAAGTACTCCATGATTAATGAGGCAAGATTTTGTATTTCAGATAGTCAGCTTTGGGAGTCTCTTCCGCTGTCAAATTCATTTGATGCGACGATTGACATGGAAAATGTTTCTGAAAATGAAATTCTTCTTTTGCCTCTATGTTGTGGAAGGTTTACGTCTAATCTATTATTTTTTTCATTTGCTATTTATTTTCATTTACTCTGTGCTGCTAATGCTCTGGATTAATATACAATGAGTATTATTTTAAAATTTGTGTGAAACTTGTAATTTAGCGAATATATAGTAATGTTCATATTGGAATGTCTATCAAGCTACGAATTTTACTAGTCCAAGCTTTTATAATCTTATCCAGCATCCGGTAGGGCCTTTATCACTCATTTTTTTTAATGGCATCATGTATTTTGTCGCCTAAACAAAGCATGTACTGCTTTCATCTACCTACACAATGCTTTATAGGTAGTATCCACACTCCAATTTTTATGTCAATATTAGAAACAGTATAGTAATTATTTGCACTGTGGTGCGGGAGGGAATAATGCAGGAGAAGAGGGGAATATCATGAAAACTGGGGTTTAGCATATAAGATTGATATCTTGCCACAATTATTTCTTAGATACAGTAATAACCATTTTCACTTTCATAATGTTACAAACTATAGATTAATTATCATAAGCACCCTCCCAAAATATAAAAAAGGTTGACTTTCTGAAAAAATGAATTTGGATACTATAGCTAGGAAGGCGAAGCCAGGAAATGGGTGATCTTCATATTTCTCTAATGATTTCCAGCAGGCTAGCAAGTCAAACATTGTGAACTAAGCATACTTTGGACTTGGATTGCTGCTGTGCAACACTAATGTACACTGCCTGGGATGCTAAAAATTGTTTTTAATTCCAGTGGCATTCAATGAATAAGGCAGATTTATAGGTCAATTTACGTATTCCAAGTAGCTTTAAATGCAGATTAACAAGAGTCTTGCAATTTGTATCGGGTTATAGTTAATATTAATAATTTAAGGAAACTGTGCAGCTTGTGCAAGTATTTGATGGTGGCATCTGGCAGGGCATCTGTTTTCATTCTCCGTTCAAGGGTTGATAGAATTATCAAGGTATGAACTAGTAATTAATTGCTGTCTTTTACAAATAGAGTACCAGACATTAATTTGGTTATATATATATTGCACGGATCAAATAGAAAATGAAACTGATTTGAAATATAGGTCTGGGACCATGCTGTTGGAATCATATGTGTGCAAGAGGCAGGCGGAATGGTATGCTTCCATAACTAGCTTCCACATTTTCTATTTTGTTTCTGGTTGAATAATGAATCTAGTAAATACTTACCTTACTGCTTGATATATTATATTGACAAGCGTTAGCAGTAATTAATGTGAAATTGTAGTTTAGCAGAAGAGTTTTTCTGATCAAAGGTTACATGTGCTTGGTTGTAAGACTAATAAAGTAGAATAGGTCAATTTTGTGTAGGAAATCTTTTCTGGTACATAAATATATTGATTTAGATTAGAGATCACTAAATTCAGATTCATTGGTTAGATCTTAAGTGGAAGCATTAATATAAGACAAACTTAAGACCATAAATTCTCCTTCAAAGTTCGTGATAGAGAATTTTCATTGGTAAAGATGCCTGAGATCTTTTAAATCTTTCTTGTGTTGATTCTTGAAAGGGATGGAAGAAGAGAGACATGAAAAAAGTGAGAAGGGCTGAATAGTAAATCTTAGTATTTAGTATAGTCTGCAAGTATACAGTTTATTTTGATTGTATGTAAACATTTGAAAGTCTAAGCATCTCTACCTAAATATATGTACAAGGAAGTGTATGTGCCTCACACACTGCACGCACCTAACTTTGGTGCAGGTAACTAGTGTTCATTGCCTTGGAAAAAGATGCAGCTCTATGCATAAAAACATAAGACACTCCTAGTAGTTAAATTCTACTGTTCCAAAAGTTTGCGCCTGTTCCATTAGTAACTGATAGGATACCCATTAGAAAGTTACTCACCAGTTAAGTATAAGTAATGACCTGTCTTTATATGGATGAAATGCAAGTCACACACAATGTGTGAATTGTAATAAGTTATGCTTCTAACCCCAAAAGTTCTAGTTATATAATTTATTAATCCAACCAAACCGATCCAAACCGAAGTACTACAAATTGGTCTGGGTTACAAATTTATATGGCTCGGGTTGGGTTGAAATTTTGAAAACCTGAATCAATTGGGTTGAGTTGATAAATTCTGTTAACCCGCCCAACCCGAACCGTGTACACCCCTAAATACACTCAATGTATAAGAATGTTAAATATTTGTATGATTTCAGTCGAGTATTCTTCATTTTCATCATAAAACTGAAAAAAATGCTCTATAGATAGATGCCGTATATACGAATGGAAGTGGCGATGAAAGAAAGATGTTTTTCGCGTAGATGGAATCGTTTTAACTGAATCATTCTTCCACCGTGCTAAAATACTCTAGCTGGTAGTGGTGAGGTACTCACATAAGCACAGGTATACACAAGACATCAATACACATATGCGCTATGGTGTGCCAAGTATGATAATACTGATAAGAAATTAAAGCAATTTTGTAGCGAATAATCAGAGCAAATTGAGTCACGAGGAGTAAGACAACCGAAACATGTTGTGTAGACAGATTCAGTATATATGAATGGAAGTGGCAGTGGAAGAAAGATGCATCTTGCGTAGCTAAAATCCTAATAATCGAATCATCCTTCCACCGTGCTAAAATATTTTTGGTGTATAGTGAAGTACTGGCATAAGCACAGGTACGCACAATACATCAATACAAATGCACAATTGGTTTGCCTGATAATATTGATAAGAAATCAACCCAGTTTTGTAGTGCATAACCAACACAAATTAAGTCGCGAGAAGTTAACACATATGACATAACAAAGGCGTTATCGTGTTCATGAGGACCATGATAATGCTAATATTTCGATATTTAAGCCGATTGTGTGATCACGTGAGTAGCAATCAAGATACTGCACAAGATCATGCCATCACACTGATTTTATTAATTATTTGATTTCAATCAGAATTTATTTTTATTAGTTTTAGGCTTTTATAGCCCTATATGAATAATGTTATGATGTGAGAATCGATTATCTTTTTTTTTGTATTACAACCCGAAGCAGTCAATATGATGGATTCCAAAGTTTATCACTTGCATTCATGCTTGCAAATCTAATCTCGTTCTTAAAAGGGTTGACGTTTGTTAATCCTATGCTTTCGTGCTGTGTATTTGGCATCAAAGCAGACTTTATCCTGTCTTTTTGTTACGCAATTCGTTACAGGATAATCAGTTACAAAAGGTCTTGCAGGGCTTTTACCACGGCCCTCAAGACTTTGATAGATCGTTGACAAACTAGTTGACCAACAAAACAAATGAAATCAATGTTTCGTTATGTAGATGCTGAAAATTATTTGGAAGATTATGAGATAATTAACGAATGGTGTGAGATAGTGAGTTGCTTAGATTGTGTGTGGGCCAAATTTGACCAAATTGATATGGGTAAACAAGAAGGCGAGGACAAGGATGCAGAAAACACAATGAAGAGAAATTTAGGGATGTCTATGTAAAGGAGAAAGGGAGACGAAGAACCCATGTTACCAATACAAGTTTATGGAGCACCGCCTAAAGATGGAATAGGACGAGTTATTAAGCTACATAAAGGTACTCGAAAAATATGTAACTCGATTAGAGCTGTCAAACGGATAAAACGGATACAGATTTTCCCATATCCGTATCCGAATCCGCCTACTAAAAACCGTATCCGGATCCGTATCCGCAAATTTTAGACTAAAAAGATCCGTATCCGCCGGATATTATCCGGATACGGATAATATCCAAATCCGTTTTTCAAACATCCAAAAATCAAATCTACACCCGAGGTATGCGCTAGCGCCCTTGAGAGGAACTCCAAAACCTGCCGACGCTCGTGAAAACCCGGCTCTGCCGGCCCTCCATTCGGCCGACCGGAGGTGTGAATAACGAGTGACTCACACTGCACTTGTAACAACCTATTGAACTAGGCATAGTTCAAGACTCTTGAACTATGTTTCCCCAAAACACCAGGAAGAAGAAGAGTTTCTAAGAACAATTGCAAGAACTAATCGAAGAAATTAGATCTGAGAGTGGGATTTAGATTTTAGGGTTAGAAAGAGGTTGTGCGGCGGCATCTGTATTTTGTTTGGTGGGTGAATGGGTCGACCGTGTACTCCGTGTCTTGTAGTCTGTAATCTGTATAATGTCCCTTCTATTTTCTTTTTGTTTTTAAGTTAATATTTCTTTTTCATTTTAAAATATTAATTCTTGTTCAAAATTTACATGATAAAATATAAAATATAAATATATAATAAATTTATATAAGTACTATTATATATATATGATATATTATTATATATATATAATTTATTTATTTATATAATTTCGGATACGGATATTTCTGGACACGGATACGCCTATATCCATATCCGTATCCGCAATCCTCGGATTCGAATACGGATAATATCCGTTTTATTTCGGATACGGATT
Source organism: Daucus carota subsp. sativus (assembly GCF_001625215.2). Taxonomy (NCBI): domain Eukaryota; kingdom Viridiplantae; phylum Streptophyta; class Magnoliopsida; order Apiales; family Apiaceae; genus Daucus; species Daucus carota. Next base: position 15,868,685 of record NC_030388.2, on the reverse strand, counting down.
ATATCCGCTTTTTCTCGGATACGGTAACAGATTTTTCGGACGGATATCAGATTTTTCGGATTTTTTCGACAGCCCTAAACTCGATTTACTGTCGAGAAGTATAAAGATAATCTATTTAATTTATAAGATTGATATTAATGCACATCAACTAAATTCTGATAAATCGCATCTATTTGATTTTGACACGTCACAAAAGTAGGGAGGAGGCACTTGAATTTATAGAAGATAATATATACTCCCTCCGTTCCAAAAAGAGTGAGCTGGTTTGACTTTCACGGAGATTAAGAAAAAGGTAGTAAAAGAAACTAAATTTGGTTGAAAAGTGGGTAAAGTGGTGGGACCCATTAAAATTTAATAATAGATTTGAGATATTGGAGGAAAGTAGTGGGTGTAATAGTGTTTATATTATTATAGAATGAAGATAGTGAAAGAAAGTAGTGGGTGTAATAGTGAAAAGTAGTGTTCAAAAATAGTAAGTATAATAGGTTCATTCTTTTTGGGACGTCCCAAAAAGGAATAAGGGTCAACTAAAATGGGACGGAGGGAGTATATGATTTTTATACGCATTGCTGGATAAGGGCATCTTGAAACCATTGTCGAAATTCCTGGTGTCTGTTTCTACAACCAATGTGTTTGAAAGGGTTGGAGTTGATTTAATTTATGTGTGGACAGTCGTTGATCAAGGTTGTGTTGAATTAGTTGACTGATTATCGCCATCATGTACATACATTTCAGAGGATTTGAAGTATAAAATTAATGTAAAGCATGTACCTATAAAAATATCATCATGGAGAGAAGCGAGATAAGCACCGGGCAATGAAGTTGATGAAAACTCGAGGTCAAGTTCTTCAGAGAAAACTGATGCAGGTCAAGTTCTTTATCTTGTGGATTAAAAGTCTAGTGGTTCGTGGAGTTTATCAATTGAATTGTGCTTGCGGATTCAATCTTGTTCTTTAGATTAACATTGGTTGATCATACGCTCTGGTAATGTATCACCAGTTACACACATATTGCACCTTGATGTTCATTGTGGTTTTATGCTAAGAAGAATGAATGAAGACATTAATAATAATATATGCTTTTAGTTATGTAATATTTGTGTGTTATGTAGATTAAAAATGAAAGCATGTAGAAGTGTGTAGCAAAGTGAGCAATAATTGTAAATGGAGAATCTTATCTTTTATAGTCGATAGTGGCTATATAAATTCTTGCTATCAGTTGCTTCAACAATCTGAAGCTGAACTTTGAGATTGTTATAGATAAGAGGGTCATCAAGCCTCAAATTGAAGTTCGGAAAGAGCGTTACAAAAATTGTACCGGTATTTAAATTGTTCTGAACAATAGCAATAGCAATGCATGCATGAGCATATTGTTGAACACGTATGTCCAAAAGTGTCATTCTTGCTACTCTCGTAATCATTTCCTTCCATGGAGGTTTGAGCAATTCTAACTGCTCCAAAATGAATATGGGAGAAACCTTGCATTCGCCATTGAGCTGGTAAAGAATCTCCCAACTGTATAGGGATAATCTGCTCAGCTAGAAGGAATAGAGACTTGTTCATGCCTTTGTTAGAAGAGAAAACTTGTTTGACAAACACGTGAGATTGGATTGTGTTTTTTGGTAAAAGTTCGATATGGATTCACCAGAGAAAGTTCAATTTTAGGAATTTTACTATCTTCACTCTAATAATATACAGAGTGAAAAAAAAAAATCATTTATCTATTTAGATTAGTGTTTCTAGAAGAAGAAAGAGAAGAGGATGGATAATGTTTATCTGGACTAGCCATTGATTGATAATCCTTAATCCCCAAGAATCATTGTAGGTATTGTAGGTGATAATGTGTTTCACAAACACTAAGCGTTTAAACACTCATGAAATCCATATGATAGTCCGAGCATATACCTTAGGGACGCATCATCATAGCAGTCTATAGGGCTACGATTCATTATTATAACAAACATGTCATAGTATGCTTCTAGTCGTCAGATTTATGATGCGAGAGGAATCGATGATAGGGCAACTCACACAGCCTGTAAGCTACCTTAGCATGCCAATTCATGAGGAGAAATAAGGTAAAGAGTTTTAAGCTAGCATAACTTTGATATGAAGTTTACAACTCACGAAGGGAGTTACAATCACACATAAGTATAAGTATTACAAGAATAAGAATAATATTACATAAGAAAATACTAAAAGGAAGACTCACACAATATTCATAAGAAAGCATATAAGTTTATTACTTAGAAAATATGTCGGCTAGGTTGCCTTACTGCTGTTGCCTTGATCACTTACAGTGGATTTTATAGTGGTCCTGGAGGGACAATTTGATAGGGAGCGATAAAATACCACAATAATGTAATGACAATAAGATTTTTCATTTACAATTATTGCTCACTTTACTACACACTTCCACACAATTTTATAAACTTTTATTTTTATGTTACATAAGAGTCCAACATTACATAATCACAAACATATATTATTATTTAAGTCTTCGTTCAATTTTCTACAGTACGAAGCATGTTTGGTGGATGAGTTTGTTTTTTCTAGTTTCCTTCTCTGGTAGCATCAATATGACAGGATTCTTCCCCTGTTTAAAATATTGTGTATTCTGATAATTACTAATCTGTATCTTATGCATAGAGTTTTACTACAAACAATTTTTGTTACATGTTAATAGAAGTGACTCATTGTATCAGGTTACTGATTGGGAAGGGAGTAAAATTGACCTTGCAGCAGATCAAGATGATCGGAGGGCCCTATTTCCTTCTGGCGGTGTTCTTGTAACAAATAGAAGTGTACATGACCAGATACTGGGGCTAATTTCTTCCAGCAAGTCACTTGCTTGATGGTATGCTGTCTCACAAATTAGCATCTGCTTCATGTACCCCAACTATAAGGAAGATATTGCATTATTGTTTACCACATAGGCTCCTGTGATTGCCTATATTTGGTCAGTGGTTATACTCACACCAGTATCATAGATCCAATATTCTTTGCATATATTCATTGCCCACAGTCAAATTCGAGATGAGGTTGATTCCTCATTTTTTTTCTTTTTGTTATTGTTATAAGACACAAGTCAAGCATATACGTTTATCTCAATAATACTACATCATACCTGTCCATTTTTGCCCTTACATTTATGAATATCAGGACTTTTTTGTTGTTTTATCAGGTGAAACTCAGGACCTTTCCTTCTAGAAGTGGCAATTTCTTGAAATAGTTCAAGAACTGCTAATTTGAAACCCAGCTTTAGCTAGGCTTTGCTGATGACAATACAATAGCCCTTGTTAATAAGAGAACTTTTTTCAGGCTGTTCTCAAAACATACAAGTCAAACCCAGTAACAGAATATATCACCAAAAAGCTTAAAATTATTACAATACTAAGAGCATTCACATTTGAACCCTCAAATCCAACCCCATCCTCATAATTTAAGAAAATCTACTAACTTCTGTAAAAATATAGTCTACATCCGGAACCCTAAAATAGGGTTTGGTTTTGGGGACTAGAAATAAATCCCCATATTTTGGGTTTCACTATTCATCCCCCATACACTATTCATCCTCCATTTCATTATCATTTCATTATTATTTTATTAAATATCAAGTCTTATCTTATAGTTTTATGGGGATAGGGATTGAATATGGGGAATGGGATGGAAGAAACTTTTAAAAATTTGTAAAACATTTTGAGGGATTACTATTTTTAGTAAGTTTTTGGGGATTGGGGATTGGGGGCCGGATGTACTCCCTCCGTCCCAGTCATTTGTATACAAATGGCTGGGACACGGAGACCAAGAAAAAATGTAAAAAATGAGTAAAGTTAGATGAAAAGTGAGTATAGTGGTGGGATCCATTTATATTTAATAATAGATTTGAGATAGTGGAGGAAAGTAGTGGGTGTAATAGTGTTTATATTATTATAGAATGGAGATAGTGGAGGAAAGTAGTGGGTGTAATAGTGTTTATATTATTATAGAATGGAGATAGTGGAAGAAAGTAGTTGGTTTAATGTTATTTTATATTATAAAAATTACTACTTTTGGTATGTATACAATTGGTGGGACGTCCCAAAAAGGAAACTGTATACAATTCATTGGGACGGAGGGAGTACTGTATTATAGTTCGAATGCTTATTTACAATATGCTTCAATTTAATGATTGTCATCCAAGCTGCTGTGGTCCTGACAACCCTACGCAGTGGCTGACGCCTTGTGTATATATAACAAAATATCTCAGTTTCACAACGATGGACAATTATTTTGACATATAAGTTGACAATTACACTGCTTTGATCATGCAATAAGTGACAATTATTATATTTTGGTATGATAAAATGTGATAAATAAAATATTTTTTATGTAGTGACTTGTATAAGGATCAAACCCGTGCAGTTGAATAAATAAATTAGGAGCAACTATTCTATAGACGCTGATTAGTGATTAGTTTAGAAGTTTCTGTTATATTTTGGAGAACATGCTTTTAAAAAATCGCTATTATGCGTAAAAAATTAGTGAGTGATGATTGAATAATTACTTCAAATAATAAAAAATATATCTATTAATAATCCTTTAAACAAATGCAAGCCCTTCATATATTTTCTAACCACAACCTTTCTATTTTATCACTGATCTCTGATTATCTTCGTTACATAAAATAAAACTCCCATAACGTATTATATTTTCAGTTCAGCAAAAAAAATGATATATTAAGAGAACTCCTAACAATAACTTTTTGATAAGTAATTATTTTTAGTAAATAAGTAAAACACCGGAGTCAAACCAAACACAAGAATTTGAGATAAGGTAAGATTTAGGTTCTTGCCTACCTTTACTCCCGCAGCCTCATCAAAACAAACAAATCTATCATTAAAATATTTATATCAATATTCAATACCACTATTATGCATGACGAGGAGCCATTCTTTCACTGTCTAAACAATTTGCTACATAAAAAATGAGAAAAATGTAGCTTCAAGTTCACACCAACGGATGGATGATATAGAGTCAATATTACATCTGTCGTGCAAAATTGTGACAAGCTGTTGTGGGCGAGGAGCCGAAATATGAGAAAGCATGCATGAAAGTAACAGCACAATATAAAAAGACATAAATTCACTTTTGTTGAGGATTGCCAAGAGCTTTTTTCTTTGGGCGGTCGATGGAGAAAGTCTGAAAGAAACTTTGTGGCTCTTGGAAGTCAGCTTTCTTGTAGTCAAATTCTTGCATTACAGTGAATATAAACACATGTATATATATATATATATATATATATATATATGGAAGGGCTATTTGATTGGGCTATTTGATTGCTTAATCAATCACACTACTTTGATCTCTTTAAGTTCATTTAGAAGAGAGCTTCTTTATCTTTAACTCATCGACATAATTCTATAATATTTTTCGCTTTGCAAGTGTAGTGCAAAATCAACGTTAGCACAATTCAGTAATATTATGAAGATTACTACAGTTTTCGGTCAAATATTCACTTAATGTAATTTTTAGGTTGTTATAATATTTATGGACATTTCAAATATACTCTTAATTTTATTAAAAAAAAGAAACTCATTTATATTATATTATATCTCAAGTATTTTTATTAAAGTTTAAGATGTAGCTATTGTTATAGAGAAAAAAGGTTATTTTCTATGTAATATGCACGGTAATCGGGCTGAGTTTGATTTTTCGAATGATGTAATTTTTAATGTATATAAAATAAAATTTTCTCTTAACTGAGCGATAAATAGAAAAGAAAAATATAAAATCACGGGGTAATTGCTCTACCACAGAAAGTAAAGAATTGGATGTAACACTCGAAAAAAGAATTTAGTGAGATGGAGAGAGTAACTTATTGTCCATTTTTTACGATCAGTTTTGTCAAAAAAAGCTATTACAGTAGTATTTAGTCTTTACAAATCTGTGAAAATAATGATTTCGCTGTCAATCATTTCATACAGAGAACTTTTTGAATTTCAAAATTCTGGACGGTACTATATGAAAGAACAAAAAATTATAAAATTATATTTTATAATAATTTTAAAATATGTATTAAACAGCGGAAAAAATTGAAAAAAAATGAGATTGAGGTTGATATATCAAGTAAATTATGTAATATTGCGCTGCAAGTCCGAAACTGCAGAAGATGAAAATATGACGCATGAGTGAGGAAATGCTGACTTGAACACGCAGGAGATATACAAGTGACAAAGTGGGAGGTTTGACTAGAAACAATAAATGAGTACACTCTAAAGATAGCGAGAGAAGCTTCCAACCGTACGAGAAGAAAATAATTGTATAGCTAAAAGCTGGCGATCTATATTATTCACGTACTACTTCACAAATTGCTTTATTTTGTGGTTGCCTCTTTCTTTTATTTTGCTAATTCGTGTGGTCTATGTTCGATCCTAGACGTGTGATTGCACTCCATATCTGTGGATAAATATATTAGTAGACACAACTGGCGGCTTAAGATATCCTAAGATTTCAGATAATGTAAAATGACACAATTAGCTAGACATTTGTTATGTTTATGTAAACTATATTTGATGAGAATATGATATTGATTGAATACATAAAGCCGGTGAGATTCGAATTGTCTTAAATTTTCTCTTGATAATCGATTATATAAAATTTCACATCACTCAAGTTAGTTCGTATTTAAGGGTCTGTTTGGGGGTGCTGTTAAAAATTGCTGTGCTGTCAGAAAAAGTGCTGGTAAAATAAGTGCTGTTGTAGAAATCAGATAACTGTTTGGTAATTTTTTGATATTTACTTATTTTGAGTTATAATATAAAAAATAATAATGATTTTGGTGAGGTTTTATAATGAAATCTATAACAGCATTCTGCAAAAGCTGAAAAGCAGCTTGAGGACCTGCTTTTTCTAACAGCAGCTTTTCAGCTAAAAACTGCTGTTCGGGAAAGCTGCTTTTAGATTTACCAAACAGTTTTTCACCTGCTTTTCAGCAAAAAGCTGCTGTTGCTGTCTGCAACAGCAACCCCAAACAGTACCTAAGTTGACATGCAAAATATGCATCAACCAAAATTATTTAACCATCATTTCTTAGACGCCCATAAAAAGTTGTTTCAGTATATTGCACATTCCATCTAATAATTTTGGAAAATACACTTTGCAATCACAGACTTTTAACCCGTAGACACTTTGCACATTTTCCGTTAATTTCTGCCGTTACCGTTAATTTTTGCAGAGACATTTTAGGAAATTTAATTATATTTAATTAAAATCAGACTTTTATTTAAATTTTTTGACCATCTAAACGATATTTTTCGAAAAAACTTAAAGAACGTAACTTGTAAAGAATAAAAAAATCTTCTTAAAACTATAAGGTTCAAAATTTCGTAATTCTTTTTATAATTATTCTAAAAAAATTCAAAAATTAGCAATCTTGTAAAAATGAACAATCATTTTTAAATAATTATTGAAATTTTAAACCTAATTGTTCTAAAAAGATCTTTTTATTCTCTATAACTTTAGTTCTTTAAGTTTTTCTAAAAAATATCGTTTAGATGGTTAGAAAATTTAAATAAAAGTCTAATTTTAATTAAATATAATTAAATTTCTCAAAATGCCCCTGCAAAAGTTAACGGTAACAGCAGAAATTAACGGAAAGGGTGCAAAGTGTATACAGGTTAAAAGTATGAGGCTGCAAGGTGTATTTTTCAAAACTATTAGGTGCAATGTGCAATATGCTGAAATCAAAAGGGTCCCAATTGCAATTAACTCTAAAAAATATTTGCAACTTAATTTTCACCCCTAACATCGCTCATATCAGATTTTCTTTTTACTCTGTCAGTGGAGCTGTAATTCGACTGGGTGGGTCGCTAGCTCACCCGGCTCAAATTCGTTCTCGGCTCGACTCGATTAGTTAAACGAGTCGAATTCGGACAAAGTTCTAAATGAGCCGGCTCGACTCGACTCATAAAATTAGACGAGTCGAGTTCAGATAAAGGTTTAGGCTCGATTAAGTGTAAAATTATATAAGCTGACTCGCTCGACTCGTTAAAACCTGCTCGTTTAACTAAATGAGCCAGTTCAACTCGTTAAAACTTGCTCGTTTAGGTAAACGAGCCAGCTCGACTGGACCCGTGAAATTTTACGAGTCGAGTTCAGGTTTTAATTAACTAAACGAGTCGGCTCGGCTCGGCTCGATCTAACTTTACTCGAATTCAACTTAGCTCGAAACTCGACTTACCAAGACTCGAATTACAGCCCTATCTGTAATCTTATTTATGATGGATTTGTAATCGTATTCTCTGTTATGTTTATCTTACAAAATTATTATTCATATTCATTAAGTATGATATATTAAATTTTAATTTTTCAATTTATTTATGAGTAATATTATATTCAATAATTATCAACTTATTTAATATAATCAAATAAAAAATTTAATTACAAATAAAATAAGTTAGAACAACTTCGAGGTACCATTCAAATTTGTGAAGGGTGCTCTCCTCAAAAATGGTTAGTCCCACTTTTTTACTACTGACTTATGTTTAACGTTATTTAATCTAATAAATTAGGATTGAAAATATACCGAATAATTTTGATTTATCAAAAATTTATGAATTACTAAAATTATAATAATAAAAATAAAATTGATTTATGGATAACTTATGACTGAAGGTTATTTATATATATATATATATATATATATATATATATATATATATCAACTTCTGATTTATTATACAAACAAAAAATTTTCAGGTTAAAATCAAAAATAATTTAAAACCCGAATTTTAAACCGAGATAAAAAGACTTAATGGAGTTTTCCTAGATTTCAAATAGAGTTCAAGTATAAGAAACATATATTTAACATACTATCCCCGCAACATTTTAGTGATTTCCTAAATTACCACAACATCTTCAAATATATTTTTTTCGGTATTCACTAATCATCCCTAATTTCTTCTTTTGAAATAACAATTTATTTCCCCCTTTTCGATACTCTTACTTCCCACTATTTTATATTTTTTTACAATTTTTGTCCCTATTATCTCTCATTTACTAGTTTACATATATTTTATTTTATATCAATGAAAGAAAACGAACATAAAAACTGTTGTTGGAACTGACAAACAAATTAGTGAACCTAAATCACTAGGATTTCATATTTTATAATATACAGGAAATATACTAGAATAATAATGTAAATATTTAGAATATCTCTGACAGCGACTCGAAAAGAGATTGTCAATTCTTATATATGGCATGGCACTCTTGATTGTAATCGTATTGAAATTCTATGATTGCACAAGACGTTGTCTCTTAAAGTTGTCAAAACTTGGCAACTTTCTTAATTTGCTAAAAATAAATTATTATCCAAAAATTATATTCACATAACTCATTTATGTAGTTGAAATAAGTACATAATATTTATGTAGGAGATCATATTGACAAATTTTTGTAGTTGTCAATTATTGAAGTGTATTTTGCAAAGAGATTTTCTAAAATGATACAGACAAGATGACTAAAAAGTTGATGTATATAGTGAGTTGGCCAGATTTGGCAACTATGATACTCTAAATTATAATTTTAAGAAATTTGTTATAAAATTTCAGCAATATAGGTATTTACTAAATTTTTAGAATTCACTTTTCATTACACATAAATACGTTATGACTATTTCGATTATTAATGATTAAATATTCACTTACTGCATTTTGTATATTCTTTTTCATATATTTTTCATTATCTTTTTGTTAATGAAATTACGATTTAATATTATAATACTAATAGTCAACACAAATAGAGATTATTGTTTTTTTAAAACACTATATAGAGATTATTGTTAGAGTTGTTATTTTAATATAGAGTATATATTCGTCTTTTAGAAATTGAATTACTTATTATATATCTGGGGAACATGGCTAGAAGTCTATTTCGCAGAGAAAAAAAATTATGACCTACTCCAATGATTTAACGTGACTTGATCTAATAAGTTTGGAGTATAAAATGTGATTTATATATAGTTAACTTATGACTTATGATAAATTTTATCAAGGAAAAAGTTTTGAAAAATTAAGTCATTCAGAAAAATATGCCAAACTAACTTCTAACTCTATATTAGTTTTCGATTTATTCTAATTTTGAACAAATTTATGATTTATTATATAAATATACTCCTTCCGTCCCAATAGATAGTATACACTTGGTGTGGACACGGAGACCAAGAAAAAATGTAAAAAATGAGTAAAGTTAGATGAAAAGTGAGTAAAGTGATGGGACCCATTTGTATTTAATTATAGATGTGTGATAGTGTGGGAAAGTAGTGGGTGTAATAGTGTGTATATTATTATAAAATGAAGATAGTGAAAGAAAGTAGTTGGTGTAATAGTATTTTACATTATTAAAAGTTGCTATTTTAAGAATGTATAGAAATGATGGGACGTCACTGGGACGGAGGGAGTATATACTTTTTAAATTTAAAGTCCAAAATAATTTAAATTCCGGTTTCAAGCAGAGGTGGCCAGAGGGTATCATATATCTGTTGGAGATGTTAGGGCTGTTCATGAACAGAGCGGAGCTGAGTTTTGATCGAGCCGAGTTTAGCTTTAAATTTTTTTTTATCAAACCGAGCCAAGCTGAGCTTTCTTATCGAACCAAAAAAGTGTGTTCGAGCTCGAGCTCGTTAACTAACGAGCCGAACACGAACTTGTTCACAAACAAATACGAGCCGAGCCAGAAAAAAAATAAGATCAAACCGCTACTTGACTCTTGAAATAACAAGTCAAATAAAATTTTTAGTGTGTTTTGATGGTACTATATTATAGTTAATACTTAATATTCTCCCGATCGATTTGATATATTAAATGTTGAATTCGGCGTTCAATAACATGTATATATTACGAAATTATCCTAAAAATATTGCATTTTTTCGAGTTTTAACGAGCCGAGCTCGAGCCGAACACACTAAAAGCTTGGCTCAATCTCATTTTCTTAACAAACACATTTATGTGTTCGAGCTCGAGCTCGAGTTCTTAACGAACCGAGCTTTTATCGAGCTGCGTTCAAACTTGTTCGCGAACAGCTCAGCTGAGTTATAATATGCTCGCTAGTCACCTGGAGCCCACAGGCCCACAATATTGAAACTTAGCTTGACATAATCCTCTCCTTTGACATTGCCTTTTATATATTCGCACAATCCCCTTGCTGTGTCTCTGTCTAAAGCTATCACCAATTACAATTATACACCTTATCTCAACACCTCATTTATGGAAACTGGTCCCCACTCAGTTATACTATCTCTCGACACGCATGTACCCATCTTCTCTAGGTCAAACCTGCTTAGCATCATGCCAGTAAGCCATGCAGATTAATATGATAAAACAAAGCATTAGCAACAGTTATCATCATTAAGATTCGGACACGTTTCAGCTTTCATGTCCTAATCTCCGGCCACTTTTCCGGCATCATCGCCGGAGTGTGACTGTTGGGATTTGCGAAACATTTCGTCTTCTCACAGTTGCTTTATATTTACTTGATTGTCTGAATAGAATAATGTATGTACCATTGTAGTACCAACTTTAGTGTCAATATTTTACAATTAAAGGTAGTTCAATTGGGTAAGTAGATTATTGAAATAAGCACTTTTTTAGTTGAAAGATTGCATTTGGCTGAAATTAGTACTCCCCTCCGTCCCATCCATTTCTTTACACTTTCCTTTTTGAGGTGTCCCACTCAATTCTTTACATTTCAAAACTTACCAAAAATAGTCAATGGATCCCACCATTTCTCCACTTTTTATTCCTTTTCACACTACTTTTACTCCATTATCTTCTTTTTATACATTAAAAATCAATGGGTCCCACCACTTTACCCACTTTTCTTCCTCTTTCCACTACTTTATACATATTTCTTAACCTCCGTGCCAAACCCATTCGATAAGAAATGGGTGGGACGGAGGGAGTAATATGTTGATTGGTTGGTAGCATTACTATATTACGTTGATTTTAAGCTTTAAAATATTAGGCGGTTTAGAAAATAAAGGCGTTCATCAATCATTCTAGAAAGTCTTTCTTATTCTTCCCATTATTTATCCATGGAGTCTCATGTTTCCACAACATAAGAATTGCCATGGCATATTATATGAACAATTTTTTTGTAGATAAATGATGTTAATCTTGAATTTGTGAGGGGAGGGTCAGAAATCTAGTGTATTTTCAAGCTAAGAATGATCGATTCTGGATGATTTCTAGTTCCATCCAATTTTTTGATAGAATCTTAATATTAAAATATGTAACAGGCTTGTCTTATAAGTAATTATATTGTTTGACAAAAATTATTAAGGCGGTCTTATATGTACTTTTGACCTTTTACATAAACGAGTTAAGAAAAATAGAAACCGATTTTTTATTCAAAAAATCGAAGTCCTCCTGCCCAAACAGGCACAATAATATTATATCCCGGAATTGATATCATCTAGCGTTTTTCTTCTTCAATGCATGCTACTGACATGCTTACAGCTTACATATGAACTCAGTTGTTAGCTTTTACAGCCTCTGATCTGATTTAACTGCTGAGAATTTGAATTTCTTTGTCGAAAATAAAAAAAAAATTATTGACCTTCTGTCACCATTTTTTTCGAAATTTTTAAATATTTAAGTTGAGCACTTAACATCTTCCCTCTGAAGATTTAGTTAAGGAAATCTGAGTTTTGAAATAATCAAATTCATTTTATGTACGAAGCTAAATATTATGATAAAAATCAGTTGAAGATAATTCCTCGTTCTTGGCCTAAAGCCATGAGTTTTAGAAAAATAAACAAATGCAAACATGAATTTAAACCTGAGATCATCACCAGATAAAAGAATTACAAGTGGTCCGATTAATTATTCCGAGCAAATAATACATACAATGATCACATAAATCTACAATTTAATCAATACCGAATAAACACATCCTGAAAATTAAACATGTTCATTTCCCTCTCATCTTCAGTAGAATTCAAATTCAATGGACTCGCAGACTGAGGTGTTGACATCACCGATGTGTAGCTCATATTGTTGTGGCTGCTGTTGGATCCGAAACCCGAGTTCTCCTGACCCGACCCGTAGTACCCATAATTCACATTAGACCCCATTTCACTGCATTGCCACTCATTAAGCCCTGTTGTGCTGAAACTCGTGAACTGATCAGCATTAGGCTCGATCAATTCATTCGAAAACTGGACAAGTTCTTGTGCGGGGCTGGGCTGTAGTGACGCATTATCAAGATTACTAATGCGGTCCTCTGTGGATACAAAATTATCGAGGTTTTGGTAGGTTGAAGGGAGAAAATTGTCGGTGGTGAGAGGATTAGGGTTGGGGCCTAATGACCGCGAGGCCGATAGGAAATTCATGAATTGAGGTGAGTTGTATAGATTTGAGGTGAAGAAAGTGGAAAGATCAAGAAGATCGAGGCGGGGATTATGAGTCACCGGATCAATGCCGTTTCGGAGAAGTTTTTTTCTGATGCTTGTGTTCCAGTAGTTCTTGATTTCGTTGTCAGTTCTTCCTGGCAAACGAGCTGCAATTGTCGACCATCTGTAGTACAAAACATAAACTTCATTAGAACATGCAAAACAACATAAGTGGCATGTATACAGAAGTGTACACGACTTGAATTCGTGTCCCACTAAGGACACGAAAATACACAGACACATTTATACACGACACGAACGATTTGTTAGGTCTAGTTATAGATAATGAACATACTTGTTTCCAAGAACACTGTGCAGTTGAATGATTGCTTCTTCCTCTTCCAAAGAAAATTTGCCCCTTTTGATGTCCGGACGTAGATAATTTGTCCACCTTAGACGGCAGCTCTTTCCACACCTTTGTAGCCCTACAACATGAAAACTTTATCAATATGTAGAAACTTAAACAATAAACATGTATTTACGAGTGACGGAACCAGAGGAGCTAACTTTTGAAATAGTAGAGAGGTTTTCTAAACGCTTTTTTTTAATTAAAAATTACCGAAATTTTATTTCAAGTCATCTTCAAAAATTAACGATATATAATTATTTTGGGTCTCGGCTCTCTACGACTATCAATATACACAAATCATAAAGCATACCAGCATTCTTGGGAAGAGTTCTCCAATTGCCATACCCATTCTTCTGAATATAATCCATAAGCTTCTGATCTTCTTCCGGGGTCCAAGGCCCCTTTTTCAACCCATTCTTGTCACAACAGGGTGATCTTCCCATGTCGTACTTATTATGTATACAAAGTATATTAATTATAACTTATAAGTAAGCTTGAATAAAAAGAGGAGACAGAAAGTTAAATTTTGGAAGAGAAGCTACAAATGACAGAGAAGCTTAAGTGGTACGTTGATGTATATATAGGCCAAAGTGAACAAAAACAAGTCAAATCAAATCGGTGCCGTCCCGCTTATCATTATGGCTACGTGTCCATTACTATTGTGTCTTGTTGTAGTATATAAATTGTAAATCGACTTGCAATAATTGACACGCTTTAACTTTTATTGTGTGTTCCCACATGCGAATTCTCATGGTCGACGTTGCAAATGTATACCCAAACTTTTGCACTTTTACGTGTTTATATATGCATGTGTGTAAAATCATTTTGTTCTTCACCAGAAATTTGTAGACTGTACACCGTCAAAACAAATTAATAATAAAACGATAATATTATCAAAAATTATTTGTTATGAAAATTAAAATACTCAACATCATTTGAATGATATATCTACCATTTGCTTGTACGACTTATTATAAGTTCGAAATTAATAATCTAATAAAAAATGTTATACATATCTATTAAAATGTACATGATATACATATTTGTAAAGTGAAAATTTTCAAAAATTAAATAAAACCATCATGGAATTTAAAGTTTCGAATTTTCCATATTTGAGCTACATTTTAGTTTATCAATTTATCGAATAAACAACCCAAATAAGCTGATTTTGACGTCTGAGATAATAGAAAAACTGATTTTAAAATCTTCACTAATCCTAACCAAATATGTAGCTAGTATTAAATTATGTACAGTCGAAAGTATACTGAGAAATTGCATCATTGCTGAACTGATATTTTAATTTTAGTGAGCGTTCTCCGCTGGGGAGAAGAGGCCAAAACTAAACTTTCTTGGAATCATAGTTGAATGATTTCCCATGCTCGTGGGCTCATGGCAGCCACTCATGGGCGCACGATGTAAAAGGCCGGTGCGTGTACATTAGACTGCTTTCAATTGTAAATTTATTTCCAGAATATAAACGAGTCCATGACCGTGATCCAGTAATGATTGAGTTGATTATCAAGTGATTCTAACCGGGTTGGATATATTAAATTGGTCACTCAAAACGGTATTAAAAAAATTAATAAAATTAGTTATTATTATACATAACTAATTATTTTTGTCATGTTATTTAAAAATCATACACGAATGAGTATCATTCAGTTTAAAATGAGTAAAGTGCAGGGGGCGTACCTGCAGTTACACACTTATGCAATTTGTGTACCTTTATTTTTGTATCTAGCAAAGTGTGTACCTCTAGTTAGGGGTGTTCGCGGTGCGGACGGTGCGGATTTTTCCTAAAATCGCGAACCAACCCGCGCATGCGCTTTGAGAAAATTTGCAAACCGCAACCGCATCGCGTAATATAAAAACCGCGTAAGCCACACCACAAAATTGGGGTGCGGTGTGGTACAGTTCGTGCGGTTTGTATGATTTATACATTCAAAAAATTTGTACTTTTAAATGACGACATAACCATATTTTTAAACTATATATAATTAAAAATAATTTTTATAATATATATATATATATATATATATATATATATATATTTACGAATTTAGAGTTATGATACTCATCAAAAGAAATATAAACCTAAATATAAGCATGATAATGACAAAGATGAAAAGATTTTCAAACACTAACAAATTATTTTATAAAAAACAAATATATTTATAATATTTATTTTGTCATCTTCGAACTAACCTTAATTTATATCATAAAATTATTAAAATTAAGTTGAGTAACTTGAATACATATACACACACATAGGATATAACATCATAATAAACGATCTATTTATATAATATAAATATTTGTAATTATATAAAATATATTTTTATATATTAGAGAACAGCGGTGCGGTGCGGTTTGAACCGCGCTTATATAATGTCAAACCGCAACCCGCACTGCATCGCGCGGTTTGTTAAAATTTCAACCCGCAACCGCACCACGAAAAAGAAAAATCGCATTTTGCGATATGGTGCGGGCGGTTTGTACGGTGTGGGCGGTTTGATGAACACCCCTACCTCTAGTTTTACAACTCTAGCACTATGTGTAATTTCGTTCAAAACCAGTTAACACTTAACAAAGTTAGTGATGCTCTTGTTGTTCTTGTTTCAAGCGGATCCAAACTCTCCTCCGGGCTCTTTTTTATTTTCTGTCATAGGCTTATAGCACTCTTGATTTCTTTACGATTTTTTCATACTATTTGACACAGATTATAATATGTATATAGAATGTAATTTATATAATTTTTATATAGATATTTAAACATTAACCTTTTGTTTGAAAAAAAATTAAATTTTTCCCAAAACTATATTTTGTTTGAGTATTAAAATGTGTGTTATGTCCCCGTCCTCGAAGTAAAATACTTAGAGACTCCCTCCGTCTTCTGAGTTGTATACATTGACAGACGAGTACGCGACATATACTTTAGTGCTACTAAAAAGTACTCCCTCTGTCCCAAAAAGATTGATATGCTTTGACTTTCACGGAGATTAAGAAAAAGATAGTAAAAGAAATTAAATTAGTTGAAAAGTTGGTAAAGTGATGGGACCCATCAAAATTTTAATAATAGATTTGAGATAGTGGAAGAAAGTAGTGGGTGTAATAGTGTTTATAATATTATAGAATAGAGATAGTGGAAGAAGTAGTGGGTGTAATAGTGAAAAGTAGTGTTCAAAAATAGTAAGTGTAATAGGTTCATTCTTTTTGGGACGTCCCAAAAAGGAATAAGTGTCAATTAAAATGGGACGGAGGGAGTATAGTTTTACAATTTATTTTTAATTTTTTTTCTAAACAAAAATTTAATATTGACATTTTTATTCAGAAAAAAAAATCAAAAAATAAATTGTATAATTATATTTTATAGGAGTATTAAAGTATGTACCGAGTAGTGAATAAAAAATGTATAAAAAGAGTGGAATAGAGTGAGTATATTATATTTAAACAATAAAACGATGTATATTTATTTTAAAGATTTTTTTGACAATTTTGATTTTTTAGAGTTTTAAAAATAAAAAATCCAACAAATAATAATATAAAATCTATTTACTTATATCTTCCGCCACCTAACTTGACAAATAAATTATAAGTTATATATATATATATATTTTTTTTTATTATATACTCCCTCTGTCCCTTTGATTTGTATACGTTTGGATTGGACACGGAGACTAAGAAAAGTGTATAAAGTAATATAAAGTGAGAGGAAAGAGAAAGAAAAGAGGGTAAAGTGGTGGGATCCATCAATATATAATTGATAAATTTGTAAAAGTGGATGA
The DNA here is from genome assembly GCF_001625215.2 of Daucus carota subsp. sativus. NCBI lineage: Eukaryota > Viridiplantae > Streptophyta > Magnoliopsida > Apiales > Apiaceae > Daucus > Daucus carota. The sequence continues at coordinate 15,851,123 of NC_030388.2, read as the reverse complement.
AAGTAGTGGGTGGTTGTGATTTTTATATTATAAAAGGTTATCATTTTGAGAAAGTTTTGAAATGTATAGAATTGAGTGGGACATCCAAAAAAGGAAAGTTTATAGAAATCAAAGGGACGGAGGGAGTATATTTAATTAATAAATTATTGTAAAAATGACTAGATTTCATTATATTCTATGAGACTTTTTTTGCAATTGTCTCATAAATATAATAGATATTTATACGCAGGGTCACGCTCGAGAGAGGAGCGGTCCTTAAATAGAACCTGAGAACCACCAAGGTTCTGTTGCAGAACCCTAAATTTTAAATAGATTTTTGGAATCTAAATCTTAATATTTGTTTTTTTCATGTTTTTCATCGTTGTGTTTGTTTAAAAATAATTTTAAAATATAATACATAGATATTGACTTTTTTGCATGTGAAGTTCTGCTAATTATACATTTTACCGAAAAATTAATATTTGTAAATTTTTTATGAAATAAATATCTGTAATTATAAATTAGGATTTTTAAATATAAAATATATAATTGATGTGGCAAAGGAAAATTACTATTCCCTATGTCCCCATAATTATTTATTTTGGGAGACGAAGATTTAACACATATTTTAAAATCCTACAAAGAGTAAGTTCACAAGTAAGTTCACATATTTATATCGGGAGACAGATTCAGCACGCATTTTAAAATCTTTATAAAAATAATTTAACAAACCATGTTTAAAAAAAATGGAATAAAGGTTTAGTTTTTAAATATTTATAAAAAGAAACTCAGAAAGCTTTGATTTTGCTTTTCTTGGTTGCTCTGACAGAGAGATCCGGTACATCAGTACATGAGATAGCCGTTAGTCAAATAATTACCGCCGACGCCCCTCCTCACTAACTATGTTAAATGATTTTTAACGGGAGTACACCCAATGCAAGAATCTTGAAACTAGAAGTACACACTTTGCTAGATTCGAAATATGAGATATACAAAGTGCACAAAGGTGTAACCACAGGTACACACCCTTCAATTTACTCTTTTAAAATTTAGTCTTACATATAATCAAAATGTCGAAACAATTAGCGAAAAAAAACATTTTAACAAATCTGCTTTTCTCTCCCTTAAATGTTTAAGATAATTATCGCTGTGAATCTGTAGTTGACTTTAATGACTTCTTTGATATCATTTCAAATTAGTGATCAACTTGATACATCAGGCCCGGTTAAATGACTCGTTTGATAATTAACCCGATAATGATTGAATTACACTAAAGACTACGCAAAACTAGATTGATAATTTTTTATACGACACGAGTTTAGTTTGAGTTTTGAGTATACAAACATGAATACACGACCGAGATGTAATGTCGGTTTTATGTTTACTTCTCAGATATAATTATAATAAATATACACAAAAAGTACACGAACAAATTGCCTAAAAACTAATTCATTTGTTAGATTTATACGGAATTCGTACATATATAATGTTATTTTACACTAACTAGCTAAGATTGATTGTAGGTGCGTTGAATACAGTCTATAAATTTTCAAAACTTCTTTTGAAACAAAATCATAGCAACTTTTAAACTATCAAGTAAAACACAAGATATTTTAAAATTTCAGGTGGATTGTTTTTCCACCCGAGATAATTATATTCAGAAGAAATAATTTATGATATTCTTACAAATACACAGTTGCAGATTTTTCAGCACTTGAGCTCAGGAACAACTCTATTTTGCTAGTGTTTTCTCACACATCTAAAGTACGTGCTGGTACTACTTGGTTATATATCTGAATATTACAAAGCTGACTAGAATTCAAAACTTACACTCTATACTATGCCTTGTTTCTTCACTCTTTGTCTTATGCGAGTCTTCTGGATCATCTTCATTTTTGATTGAATTTCTTGTTTTAATCCAATTTGCTTGCATAGATTTAGAATGATTCTGCTTCTTTTTTATTTTTCTAAATAGGCTTCCATGTCAAGTCCAAGTTTGTGTAATCAATCAATATGATCAGTCAGAATACAAGACAAGTCATTTTCAAGATATGTTAATTTATCCGTCAAAGTATCTTTCATCCTTGAAATCTTTGTTATCCGTTGATTAAATTACAGCCTTTATTAGTTGTCACTTCATTCGTTGACATCTGCTAGCTTTTCATCCGATGATCATGCATCCATCACTTAAATAGAATTACATGACATACACACATAGTATATTTAAAATTGGACACCTTATTTTATATATCCGTTGATGAATAATAATAATAATAATAATAATAATAATAATAATAATAATAATAATAATAACAATAATTTATTAATAAGTTAGTAATTTGTGATTGTTTTTATTGATAATATTTTGATTTACTTAAAATCTAAAGAGGAGCATGCTGATCATTTAAGAATTTTTCTAGAGATTTTGTGGAAGGAGAAGTTATATGCTATGTTTTCGAGATGAACACAATTTACTATAAGCATATGAGATATCGACAATTAACTTTGCAGTAGAAGAATAACTAATTCTAAACGAATACGAAAGAAATTGTATCTCTTCAATTCTTTTTTCACTTTCTCTCAAATTTTACTAAGTGCAAAAATAGTTGTCTCCCCCTTTCAAAACCCTCAAACTTTCTCGAATTCACTTTCTCAAACTTTTTTACTAGCAAAAATGGCACCGGCTACAAGCAAATGTCTAGCGAAAATTTAGTTTATGAACTTTATCTCTTTGTAGCATTTATGGACACTACACAAATTCCTTCTTATCTCCACAACATAATGAAATTCATCGAGGACTGCAAGTTGTCATATGCTGTGCTTGAAGCTCCTTTGATCTACTATGAGGTAATAGAGGAGATGTGGTCCCCTACTAGGTATAATTCTGAGATTATAACTCTTGTTATTACTATTAAAGGTGTCATATGACATGCTTGGAACTCTTTTAATCTACTATGAGGTAATAGAGGAGATGTATTTTCCTCCTGGGTATAATTATGAGATTAGAACTCTTGTTGTTTACTATTACATTGGTCTCATATAGTATAATTAGTGAAGTAGTTAGAGAAGCACCACATATGCTTGTAAATAGTATAGATAAGGAGCCCAACGTAGCTAATAGTATCACAGATTTTGTGCCGGTATTTTCTCAAATTCCGCTTAATGTGAGTCCTGTGAATTTGGAGTTACAACACTCATGATCTTCCAATTGAAACACATATCCTACCCTCCCAAAATCAAGTTGAGGACATTGATTTGTGAATTTGGAGTTACAGCACTCCCGATCTTCCTATTGAAGTATTTATCCTACCCTTCCAAAATAAAGTTGGAGAATTGATTTAATGTTAATGATCCGTTGTCAAATTCTCCATCTCTTTAACTTATGAAAGAACTCCCCTCTTAAACTGGTAATAAGCTTTTATAAGATTTATTGGATCATCGGCCTTCATTTTCATGTTGTGGCTGAACTTGTGATCAAGATTATTAAAATTGAAATATATTAATGATTAATTAAAAATGATATCAAAGATTGTTTCTAAATGATAAACTATATATAAATATTTGTAATCAACCATATTATTTAAAAATTATGACTGATATTGCTAGATTTCGACTTAAATGTGGACTTTATAAAATCTAATTTTTATATAATATACATAATAATAATAAAAAAATAATATAAGAAATCAAGTTTGAAAAGTATTCGTGTCTCCATAATTAATAAATTAGAAATGATCTAATAAAATTTTATATATACAGGCGAGTCAATATTATCAGGTGCAGAAAACCCAGTCAAACCTAATTTCTAAATATTAAGACAAAACAAGCCCAGAAACATAACAAAATACTCCAGGATTATGAATTTTGGGCAGTGTTACAGAAATCGGGAATCGGACCTAATGCTACCGATTCAAGGATTAATCAGAAATCGGGGATTAATCGGAGTTAAAATCGGGTTTATTTTAATATTAAAATATTATTTAATATTTAGTTATTATTATATTAGCTATTTAGTAACTAATATATTTACTATATTCATAAACTCTATAATTATTCATATTTAAAGTAATATAATATTTTAATTTTAATAATTTATCACATATACTTCGATTATAAGATATATATAAGGATTAATCGGATTTCAAAAATCGGATCGGTGGCCGACCTTGCAGGAGATTAATCGGGGATTTATCGGTTAAATCGGGGATTTTTAGAACACTGATTTTGGGTAAGAATTAAGAAAAATAGACACGGGCTTTGTTGTTTTGTTAACTTTTTGAGCAAGATATTTATTTTTCTTACACTTTACAAAATATACAGCAGCTCCCCCAAACAAAGCCTCCACACCTCATCGCCGGCAAGATCCACCGCACCACCACCGTCTCTGTTTACGTTATTCTTCGACAACCCTTTTTTTATCTCTCTGAAACACGCCGACCCTTTTGGTCATTTTTTGTTTAGTTAGCTTTTTAGCCTTCTACATACACACACAGTAGAACACAGCTTTTGGGGCTGAATCTGAACAACCCATATTGTAAATTCGTTGAATTGGTGCTCTTAATGTGAAATTTGTGGAAAATGCGAGTTATTTATCTTCTGGGAGCTTTAATTCTACCAACCCATTTCACTAATTCAACACAATCTTCACTATGTCAAGGTATATATATACAAATTATAGGATTTGTTTTTGTATATGAAATTTGTTCGTTTGGTGTTTATTTTGTATGGGTTTTGTGTTTCTTGCATTTTTGTTTTGATGATTTGAATTAAGGGTTTAGTGTAAATGGTTTTGTTTTGTAGGGTATAATTTTAGGAGTTTTATTTTTTATACTTATAATATTAGGCTTTGGTTTTTATGTTCTGGAAAGTATGTTCTTTTGGTTGTTTGCTTGGTCTAAATGGAAAGAAGTAAGTAGTGAAGAGCAGGTGTTATCATGATGCTTAAACTCCAGTTTCTGTTTTCCTGAGCATATCCAACTACAGTCTACGGCTATTCTGCCTCATTCATATCACTTCCGTCTATGTATATAATGTAATAGACATCATTAGACGGTCCTAATTATAAAAGGGTTGCAACTTGCAAGTGTTGTTGTTTGTAGGAAAATTAAGCCGTACATTAGTAATGATGATAAATTTTCACAAAGTTATATCCCTTTGGAGTTATGAGGACTCTGTGTGATAATAACAAAGATTTTAATGTAGTATGTCATCGTAGGTAATAATGGCCAATTCATGTGGCTGGTGCATTGTACAGTTGACAGTTGTGGTCAAGTAAAATTTCTACCAAGTTGGATATCTATCGTGAAACTATTTAGATGATAAATCTGCCTGGATCAATGTTGATTCTGAACTTAGAACTTATGAACAACTTGTTTAACAGATAATGAAGATTAAACCTTTTACGAGCTTGTAGAGATAGCTTCCAAGGAAACAAATGTATTGAGTTGGTATTGTGATAGATTTTTCTGTGCTTTGCTCTAAGCGGTGTTTGCTGCATGAAAATTGAGCTGTAGAAATGTTTGACCGCAACCAGTCAGTTATAATTTGTTTTCGTACTAAATTGCAGATTCCTTATGATAAAAAATATTAGAAGAGTTGCAGAATCCATTTGCACTAGTCAAAGGAGTCTTCATTTGGAGGGAAGTACATATGGAGCAGTTGTTACATCTGGGCTACACTCCTCTCACTACAGATATTACTCAAAGTACATTTCCTCTAGTAGCAGATACTCATATTTGGCATACAAGCCGATATATGGATTTTGCAAAAGTAGTTGTCCCAAGAATTATCATGTAATATCAGCAAGTAACAGAATTACACACCGTGCCCAGGTTGCTTGGAAGAGGCTTTCGCAGGGACCATTTTGCAATGCACAAAATTGGACCCCTATTAGTAGACTTGCTCAAGCAACTAGCTTGGCTTTGAGTCGTTCATATCTGGTTGTTCCTGGTATTTTCGCCCTGACATGTGGGAATGTTACATGGGCTCAAGCATCGGCAAACTCTGAGAGCTTTCAGCAAAGTAATGCGCTTTATATGCATGCTCAAGATAGTCATGCTTTCTTGATCTCATTACTCCTTTCAGCATTTGAAGGTGTCGTCTTGTTGCTGAGAGCTATTTACTTGACGATTTTGTTCTCACCCAGCATAATGTTGGCTCCATTTGCGGATACTTTTGGACCGAGATATAGGAAAGTATGGCTTCAGGTGGTTCATCGTACTCTGGAAAAAGCAGGGCCAGCTTTTATAAAGTGGGGACAGTGGGCAGCTACTCGGCCTGATCTCTTCCCTAAAGATCTTTGTACCGAACTTTCGAAGCTTCACACAAAAGCTCCTGAACATAGTTTTGCCTACACTAAAAAGACCATTGAGAAAGCTTTTGGCCGTAAGCTTTCTGAAATTTTTGAAAATTTTGAGGAGGCACCTGTAGCGTCTGGAAGTATTGCCCAAATACATCGAGCATCTTTGAGGTATCGGTACCGCGGGCGTGTGAACAAACCTATTGTTGTTGCAGTTAAAGTTAGACATCCTGGAGTTGGTAATTCAATTAGAAGAGACTTTCAGATAATCAATCTAGTAGCAAAAACTTCAACTTTCATTCCTGCATTAAAATGGTTAAGATTGGACGAAAGTGTGCAGCAGTTTGCGGTTTTTATGATGTCTCAGGTAGACCTTGCAAGGGAAGCTGCCCAGTTGAGCCGTTTCAATTATAATTTTCGTAGGTGGAAGGATGTTTCTTTTCCGAAGCCTGTTTATCCACTTGTACATCCAGCTGTTTTGGTGGAAACATTCGAGCCAGGGGATAGCGTTGCTTACTACGTAGATGAACTTGACGGACATGAACGACTCAAAAGATCCCTTGCACACATTGGAACTCATGCACTTCTCAAAATGCTTCTGGTAAGTAGTATTTGTAGTTTGTTGTGTTTCTAATGGCTTAATTATTGTTCAGCATGTCGAGAATCCCCGTCTTTTGAATGCACAAACATTAGCATAGCCCTATGATATACTGTTTTGTTCAGCAACCTGCTACTACGCTAGCAATGGCTAGTGCTGCAGAAAGTGGCATAAACCTCTGTCCTGAATTTTGTTCTTTCCACCCCCTAAAATTTTGAATCATTACTTCTGTCCTCAAATGTTTTTCTTATAAGGTTGATCACCATAAGTTTGTAAACTTCTGTAAGTGTTTATTAAATTTTGGGTAGTACTCAAAGGGATATGTTTTAAAATCTCCATATTGATATTCTTAAATGTCATAGGGCTTACTAATCATTAAAATTAGTGTTACTTTTTATAGCCGTGATGAATAATATGCAAGTTAGAACAATTAAACATAGTTTTTTTTTTTCAATTTTTTAATTTTTAATGCGGCTTCTAACTTCCACAGTGGTCTTTCACGAGGATCTCCACTTGTAGCACTACTGATTCCTGCCATGTATTTTGCTAGATGGTTTCAAATTTATCGGGTAAACAAGATATTTAAACATAACCTGGCACAAACCATGCATTCAGTAGTTGTTACCACTCCTCTGATTCTTTTAAAGGGAAGAGAATGAAAAGAAACCATTATACTTGCACTAGCTGGTGAGATTAGTATGATTTGATTAGGTTGACATTTGTTAAAATTTGTTGGCTGAATGATTTTCCATAAGATATGTATGTATTTAAGATATAGGAGCATGTAAGAACAGGTTAATAGCTGTACATTCTAAGAACCTGAAGAGCTGATTTACCTGGCAAGATAAAAAAAAATCAGCAATTTTATCGTTCGGAGTTGTTTCCTGATAGAAGGTACCCAAATCATATGTTCAGTATAGATATATACAGACCAAGATATTTAAACTGTGTAGTTTTAGTTGTATGTATATCACAAAAAGAAATAAGAATTGCACATTGTTGCTGCAATGGCCAATTTCGAACAGATTGCACGTAAGTGCATTCTGGTGATTATTTTCAACCATTATGATAGAATGCAGCATTGGCGTTCTTTTATACTAAGCGCAAAGATATTAACTCACGTGAGGGAATTGGATTCCTGCTTTTTATTTTATGGTGAAATTATCTTGCCCATCAAAGTTAGTTACATTAAATATCCTCTGTTTTTCCTGAATTGCATTAAATTTCCTTGTCAAAAGATTTACGACCGTTACTTTGTTAGGCCGATAGTGTTAGGGTTACAATTTCATTTAGATGTTTCTTTTTCATGCTTCAGTTACAACTCACAACCACCTTCTGACCTGTCTATGTGTGAGAACTTAAGCATTCATGTTGTAATTTATTTCAGAGATGCATAATGATGTTTGGTCTGCCCACACCAGTTAAATAAATTAATAATTGTGGGATAAGTATAGTATTTATGTCTTATAAAATTCCGTAAGCGCGAGTAGACTATACAGTAACATCTTTACAGTTGGTTTGCTTGAGTTTGTTTCAAGCTGTTCCAAAATCTTCTTCGGGGCTGACTGAACTGAGGACCACAAATTAGCAATATAACAAAAAATACTGACTCTAGTTACAACTGCTAATTCTGTTTTTGAATTAAATTTAATTTTAAAAGTCGGTGCAGTTGCTGATGATAATATGGTAATCTCCGACTGTCGAATGATATGTTTGAGTACAGTTTTAGCAAGTAATATATATTAGACTATCTAGTAATCCAGAATTACTAAAATTGTTTACAAGCATTAATTTTACTAGGTAAGACTCATCTCATATATGGATTGATTTTTTCTCTATTAGAAGCTAACTTCTTCCCTACGCATACCTTGGCTGAAGGTGTTTTTTTTTTTTTTTTTTAAATTTAGAAATAATGTGAAGAATGAGTTGCACAATTTACAGCACAACATACTGAAAAGCAAGCTTGGTTCTTTTCGTTGCACACTAAATTTTTATTGATACAGCTGATATGAACTGGAACAGCCATGATTCAGTTACTAATTCAATGTCAATAATTTGAATTAAAAAAGAGAACTTTGAAATAAGGAAGCTTGTTCTATCACTTGGAAATTAATTTTGTAAATATGCTTTCAATAATGTAATTAGCAGTAGAGAGGATCAACAAGGAGATTATCTAAACTCACACTGCTATAGGGATTATAGTCAATGGCATGCATTTACTAAACATTGTGCATATAGCTAACTTGAGACCCTGGTACGATTTGGCAATTAGTGGCGTTAGCATGTATATAAACAATATACATGAAACACTGTGCACATAGCTAATTTGATGACCATGTTTCCATTTGGCGAGCCTGGCGTATACATGTATCAAGTTGAATTTAGTGGTGTAAACTTTTGTGTACTTCATTTCTCATATTAACTTAAATGGAAACTTTAGTGGAATAAGTAGTTTCGATCTCTTAGTTTGTCATCCAAAGTTGGTAATGATCAGTTGAGCTTAATGATAAGATTTATCGTTTTCTTAGGTGGACAACTTTATTCATGCGGACATGCATCCTGGAAATATCCTTGTCCGGGTAGCTCGAAGCAAATCTTCTCGGAAGAGGCTCTTTAAATCAAAGCCTCATGTCATTTTCCTTGATGTAGGCATGACTGCAGAACTGTCTGGAAGTGATAGGGTTAATTTGGTGGATTTTTTTAAGGCTGTTGCTCGCCGAGATGGTCGTACAGCAGCAGAGTGTACACTTCGATTGTCTAAGCAACAGAACTGCCCTAAGCCAGAGGCCTTCATAAAGGTATGATATTAACTATTAAGTACTTGAGCTTTATATATTATGAAGCACATTTTGGCCTTTTTTCGCTTTTACATGTGTATCGAACAATTTGATTATGGTTTATTGTACAAGCTAAGCTTTCTATATTGAGCATAAGGTGCAAAAAAAAAATTCATAGTATATTTCCTTTACTAAGTTGAAAATGTGTCCATTCATGCACCAAGTTGAAATTGTTTCCATCCTAAAAGCCTGAAGTTTAAGGGAGAGAATTGTAATTCATTCCCGCCTGCTGGGACTCTGCAACTTTTAGATTATGAAATATTAGTATGCAGCATTGTTATCAAGTCGACGACTAGTCATCTAGAGTGTAATACAAGATGTCCTCAACAATTTAAAGGGATAGTAATGGTCCTAGGACTACTATTCATTATTTCCTTTACATTGCTATCTTTGTAGTCTTTTGCATGTTTTTGTTAAAGAACTCACACTTTGGGAGTAGTTTTCTGCGGCACTAAAATTAACCGGTAACTGTAAAGGATTCAAAAATGACATCTTAGGTTGAGAGTCTAGACCATGTTTTTTGAATCAATCAACCATATAATTGCTTTTGGGGTCTGTCGGCGTTAATCCTGATGTCACCATGCTTTTTTTTCCCCCTAGTTTTTGATTGTGCTTTCAGCATGTTGTTTAGTGCAAGGTGTGATCCATCTTGGTATCATAGATGAGTTTAATTACTTGGAACTCCATCTGTCAATAAATTTCCTAGCTCAAATTGTAAAATGTTTTGTACAGGAAGTGACAGAGTCATTTGACTTCTGGGGTACTCCAGAAGGTGATGTAGTCCATCCTGCAGAGTGCATGGAGCAATTGCTTGAGAAAGTTCGCCGTCATAAAGTTAATATTGATGGGAATGTATGCACTGTGATGGTTACCTTTTTGGTTCTTGAGGTAATTCTATCATCACTTTGTTATTTAAAGTTTGAGCAACTACTTTTAATTAAAGAGAGGAATCTTTGTGACATTGCCTTCATGAACACAAAGTGTTCTAGTTGTTATTTTTATCATTCATTTATCTCTTTAAAATTGGTCTTCACTTTAGCCATTGTCATATCATATATATACTGCATTTCACACTCTGCGACATTCATTTGGGGAGATATAACTGCATGGTTATGGTTTTTGATATGAATGGGAGAATGAAGTTGCCTGGAACAATAGGTGTCTCTTTTGTTCCACCAGAATGTGAACTCCTGAAGTCAGTTTGTCTCTCAATGTTTTAAATAGACGCGGTTCATGAGTTTCGGATTATATTTTTATGGTGGGTGGTATTAAAAAGAAGATCAAATGTAATTCTTTTTAGTTTATAACTTCTAATTTGTTGAATTCATATTGAACTTCAAAACTGTAGCTGTGTGGGATAAAGGAACATAATAACTTTTGGTTTAGTCAGCAACTTGATGAATCTCAGAATCCTGCTGGTACTAGGTACTTAGGACTTGTTCTTAGAAATGTTTATGGACCATCCCTTCATCTGCATTTTTGTTGATAGGGAAAGTTTTCCCTTTATACTGAGGGTACAAACACCCTCAGACTCGACAGAAATTTGTGATATGCAATTACGTAGTAAACATGTTTAGTCTGCTTTTCCAGATGCATTATTAGCATGATTCCTAAATCATGTTGCAAAGAGATATCAACCTTGGATATTGTATTTGTGAGGGACTTGAAACATGTACTGTGAATCGCAGAAATCAAGATCCATTTATACTTTTCATATTGCATATTTGCAGGGTTGGCAGCGGAAGCTTGACCCAGACTATGATGTGATGCATACTCTACAGACTCTTCTACTTAAAGCTGATTGGGCCAAGTCACTTACCTACACCATTGAAGGACTCATGGCTCCATAGCAATATTCCGTCACAAATTTTTGAAAGCTAAACAAATAAATATACGTAAATCTCTGCAACTTAAGTAAAACAATTATGAGCTGTTAGTTCTTTACTTTCCCTCAGTTAGAAGAACCTGTGCGGGAATTTTTTATTTTTTATATTTTGGTGTTATATATAATGTTAAACAATTTTGTAATGCAAGTAACAAATTCTAGCATCTTTGCTTGGTCTTGCAAAGTTTCGATTACCATCACAAAAGATGTGATATAATTTACCTGTAAATAGACATGATTAGAGGAAACTGCAATTTCAAAAGGTTTGGGTTAATAAATCGTTTTTTGAGAATTCTTTATGTACTCCAGTAATACTATTTGCCAAATTAAATGAAGAGTTTGGGTTTTATGGACATCTAATTCAATCAAGAAGAAAACTCGTTCTGACAACCTAAAAAGAGGAAAGAAGAAAATTCTTCAATACATCTATGGTACTTTTAAATTATAATTTTAAGAAATATGTTATATCATGCTATCTTAAGAGTCATAATAATATGATATAAAATGTCATTTTTTTTAAATAAGCACGGATTTTATTATAACTTCAAACTCCAACAAGAGAATGAAGGGAAAGCAAGTAGAAGATAGTAATACATTTGAGTTTTTTTTGTCAGGACAGTATACATTGAGTTGTCATAATAATATGATATAAAATGTCATTTAAAATACAATTCTCTTATAATATTAAGAATTATGATATAACATGCCATATTAAGAGATTCATAATAATATGATACTCCTATAAAATATCATTTTTAAGAGGATCGTAATCAATCCCTGAAAAGTTAATATCTTTTTTTTATTCATCATTTTCTCAATTCATTTTCATCATTAAAGTATTTACAACTTATTTTTTTACGCTAGTTCCCGCTAATTGCTGATGATATTATGAAAATATTTGTAACAGGAAGAGAATGGTTGAAAAGATGGATTACCCAAAATAATGGGCTGTGGATAGTTTTAAAAAAGTTGCAGTTTTTAGAGTAATATTTAAATGGGATCTTTTTAAAAATACCCATCTGTAAAATTATTTTTTTAAAAATACTACCATCTTTTTCATTGTTTTTAAAAATACCTTTTCATAAATTTTTTTTCTTCAAAAATACGATTTGCAACTTTTGCAACCTCATTTGCAACCTTGGGCGGCGCAGCCGTAAAAGTTGCAGATGAGGTTGCAAAAGTTGCAAATGAGGTTGCAAAAGTTACAAATAAAAATGGAAAATTGCAACAGTTGCAACTGCAATTGCAACTAGTTCAACTGAAAACTGTAAGTTGCAAAAGTTGCAAATGAGGTTGCAAAAGTTGCAAATGAGGTTGCAAATGAAGTTGCAACTTTTGCAACTTCATTTGCAACCTCAGTTGCAACTTCATTTGCAACCTCAGTTGCAACTAAATGCAACTGAAAATTATATATAGTTGTAAATGAGGTTGCAAAAGTTGCAAATGAGGTTGCAATTGCAGTTGCAACTTTTGCAACTTCATTTGCAACCTCAGTTGCAACTAAATGCAACTGAAAACTGTAAGTAACAACAGATGTATGGTGTGCCCCTGGCGGGGCCATTAGATTACAATAGAATCAACTGAATGCAACCATATGCAACTGAATACAACCATATGCAACCATATATGCAATTACAAATCCTGATTTCAAGTTCCAGTTTTCAAATGTCATTTTCGACCTCATTTTCGGAATCGATATATATATATCGATTCCGAAAATGAGGTCGAAAATGACATTTGAAAACTAGAACTTGAAATCAGGAATTCAGCTGCATATGAAGTTGCAAAAGAGGTTGCAACACGGCTGGCGCCGCCTGTAGTTGCAAATGAGGTTGCAAAAGTTGCAAACAGTATTTTTTAAAAAAAGATTTTATGAAAAGGTATTTTTAAAAATAATTCTGGAAGGTAGTATTTTTGAAAATAATAAAAGAAAAGATAGGTAGTTTTGTAGATTTCCCTATTTAAAAATTGATAATAATATAAATGAGATAAAATGGAGTTATGAATGTAATCTAAAATTGAATTGGAAATAATTGGTAAATTATCTAAATAATTATTATGTTCTCCTCATTCTTATATATTCTTTTGTGAGCCTTCAGAATTTCTTAAGATGCTTATTCTTTTTCACTCGACATCCTTTTTGTTAAAATCAGTAGGATTTTATTTGCAAAAATAACCTTTCTTCTAAAATTCGTAATAAATTCAATTCTTGTCGAAATTTAATGATTCTTGATGTTTTGGAATACACTTTAAGTTCCATGCAACTTTCATTCATTTTTTTAGATTATGTCTTAAATTATTCTCAAAATTAAAAAACTTATTGAGATTACATTTTTATTTTGAATTTGGTGTCATTGGAGATTTTATTGAATTCCTGGTTCGTTATAACGTCGTTTTTGATGTCCTATATTTTTTTGAAAAGATTTTTTTATTTTCTACAACTTTAATTATGAAGTTTTGCTCAAAAACGTAATTTAGAAGTTTAAGCAGTGAATTACTGGTATGAGCGGAAATGAAATAATGGAGATGGTCAAACTTTAAGATGAGAATTTTTTTAGTTCTTTATTAATGATTGAATATATGATCTGGGATGAGGTGTATTATTGGATTTCAGTATTGATACAAATTTCCTATTGATCTTTCGAGTATTTTAAAATTTAAGTGTTATATGTTTATATTTAAATATTTGATCATATAGATTGGGTTGGTTGATTATATTCTGAATTGATATACATTCTCGTATATGTGCATATGGTGCGGGTAAACATTAGTTTTGGAACTCTGATTAATCTAATGGTTTTGTGAAAATAAGAATAAGGATCGAGTTATCGGGTTGTGACAATTTTCAGAGAAAATTTAGGACTGTTATCACTTATCACAGTATATTAGTGATCGTGGTATAAATTGTGAATTTTAGGTTATTTTTTTTTTGAAAGCAATGAATTTTAGGTTATTGTTTGTTGTATCATTTTGTACGAAATAAGAATCTGTAAAATATTTTAGAAGTATTTGTTTCATATATTATTAATTGTATTAAAAAGTATATTTCATCGTATAGGTATACATGTTATTTGTCATGACTCGTTGAATCGATGTGTTGCTTGATAGGTCTCACTATTTATAATTTTCGCATCCTCAACAGTTGTACACTACTCTTTCACATAATTTTATATAAAACGATCGATCGATCTTTCTTTATCACTCTATGTCGGCACATTTATATAATCTCATATTACACATTTTAATTTAAGTAAGCAACTTTTTTCCATAAAAAAAAATACGCAACTTCTCTTTTCTATACAAAGAGATAGATCTTTCTTTATCATTTCTATGTTGGACACACTTATATAATCTCATTTTATACATTTTAGGCAACTTCTCTATAGATTATACTGAAACAAAGTCTCGGATCCAAATATGAGAGTCTGGATCCTCAGAGAACAACCTCCGCTTAATAGTTTCCGAAAATTCCATCATACATATATAAAATTAATGTGTCTTAAACTTCCGATTTTCATACATTTAATTATCATCTTATTCGATTCATACTTCTTGATGATTAATTTCAAATCTGAAAAGGTGATTTATTCCTCTAATTGTATCTAAAGAGATTTGGTTTATTTCAAATAAAATTTAATATATTATTCATAAAATTTGTTACAGTGAATTGTTTAGGTAAATAATGATAACGTGATTTTCGCTTCTTATATGTGACTCGCTTCTTATATGTGACCTTATCTGCGTATAATTTTTGGCGTCTTGTTTCTCATTTTATTACTCTTTTGTTTCAGTAAAATTCATACAAGGACAATGATTCTCAAGATTTTAGCATTTTATCAACATTAAAACATGATTTAGCACATTAAAACATGATTTAGCGCTTTCGTCAAAAAAAAAAAAAACATGATTCAGCGCTTGTCGTTACTAAAACTTGCCAACTCACATAATTCTTGTGAAGTAGTTCATGTAGAACTTTTGACAATAATTTGGCAAGAGGAGCGCAACTTAATCACTGTGGAGGCTAATTTCAAAATGTTGTTTCATTGTTCAAAAACTACTGAAATACATGCATTGATTGGATTGTGTTTTGCTCTTTATTAATAGTAGGTTATATGCATGAGTCAAGTTTATCAAGAAAGCTAAATTAACTGGAATATTTTTAGCAAAGTTAAGAGTTAAGACTAGTGTTGCACGGAAAAGGAGGAAGTTCCCTTTAGTGCACAGCCAGCAGTTTCAGATTCTAGATCAGGATTTTGGCTCTGGATCAGGTCCGGTTTGGGTTGACAGACTTCCGGTGTGATGTGACTAAATACGCTGTGGCAATATTTGTACACGACAGGAAGTACACAACTGAGATATCGTGTCGGTTTTGTGTTTATCTTTCGGGTACACGACACGAAACGAGGTACACGAAATAAATATAATTTAATAGTTTAATATTAATGTTTAATTATAAATGGGAAAATAGATTTTTTTGTCACCCAACTTATTATGTTTTTAGAAACTTGCCACTGAACTAATTTTTTTTTTCCTTTTAGTCACTGATGTTAGGTTCGGAATTTTTTTTGCCACTAAAATTAGGTTCGGATTTGATTATTACCATTATATTAATTCTTTGTAGTATTATTAAAATATAGTGATAACCTGTAATATTTTGATGATTTGATATATGTCTATCTTTATATATAATATTTTTATGTACCTGAGATCGTTTATCTTCGGTGATAAGAGTTAAACACGCATTTTATGGTTTCTAAAAGTGTACTCTCATAAATTATTTTATTTTTTCTTCCGAATAAAAATTTAGTGTTTGATTTTTTATACGCAAAAAGAAAATCTCATAAATCATCGAAGATTAAATTTTCCTCTCTATTTATTTATCTTTATCTTGAAAATTATAATAAGATAAAGTTATTAAAAATTATGAGGATACATTTAAGAGAGATCTTAGGCTGAACTAGGTGATTGAAACTTTAATAGTGAAAGATGATGCATCATATCACTCAATTAGACTTTATTTTATCATGGAGAGCATAAATTATTTGAAGTCATTGATTCCATACTGATAATTTAATGAATTTCTAGAATTCTAATTACGATTTTTCCTGATTTTAATATTATATCACCTCATTTTATGTTATTATTGCTATATACAAAGATATAAACATACATCATATTATCAAAAAATTATATACTATCACTATGTATTAATGATGCTACAAAAAATTATCACAATGCTAATAATTATATCCGAACCTAAGTTAGTGACTAAAAACAAATCCAAACCTAACATCAGTGACTAAAAGGAAAAAAAATTTAATTGAGTGGCAAGTTTCTAAAAACATAATAAGTTCGGTGACAAAAAAATCTATTTTCCCATTATAAATATGTACATTTATAATAAATATATGTATATTTTCTTTTAAAATAATACATAGTTTATAATATTGTAAGTGTAAATGATTTAAATATATATATATATTTCATACTATTTTGTAAATTTTTTGTCTAGAATTCTAATATTTACATTAATTTATATATTTATTTAAATTTATATTTAA
Source organism: Daucus carota subsp. sativus (assembly GCF_001625215.2). Lineage (NCBI taxonomy): Eukaryota > Viridiplantae > Streptophyta > Magnoliopsida > Apiales > Apiaceae > Daucus > Daucus carota. The sequence goes on along the minus strand of NC_030388.2, from coordinate 15,833,965 downwards.
ATTCGATTTTACACGAAACACGACACGAAAACGGAGGTACACGACACGAAAATACACGAACGCTAAACGGGTCGGTTTTGTGTTTGGTCTTTGAGTACACGACACGAAAGTACATGATCTACACGAATTGCCAGGTCTAAATGCAGGTTATGCTTACAATATCAAGAAAAACTCTTTTAATGTTGATCAAAGAAAAAAAGGAAGCTGAAAACAAAAATATGCCAACGCCTTTGTAAAATCAACACTTTATTGAATAATCAATGCAGTCTTATGAATGATAAGAGAAAGGTCTGTTGCCAAAGTCATATCCCTGCCCCGTCACATGACAAGGTCATGGCTATGAATTCAAGCGAACAGTCGACTGTTCTACCAATCATAAACTTCAGGAACCCTACTTAAAAAAGAGTACATGCTGACATACATATACACTACCCAAGGAAAAAATACCCAACATAGAACATATATACTGATGTGCCCACAAAACAAGAGTGCCAAGAGTCGAGAGAGAATGAGACCAGACATTGTCTAAACAAGGTGCTACTATAGAACATATGTGAAATCCGAGATGTATAGCATTGCTTTAACAAAGAACAGAGGCGCTACTTTCAAGCTTAACCTCTTTCATCCTTTGTCCAACACAGCAAAAAGTAAAAAATCCTATGAAAATAAACCAACAGACACATGTATCCAAACACATGTATCATATAAAATTAATTGAAACTGATAACCTCTGACCAACTGGCTAATCTCTGGTATCTATGTAACTATTCCATCATCGGTTTAGCCGTTATCTGTTATCTGATCATATACAATACATACATTGCTATAACTGACCCGCTGCTGATAGCTTGTAGCTTTCTGAGGACCATTGAACACCAACATCCTTAGCCTGTCAAGTACAGCAATGTAGCATCGATTAAATTTGGATCCAAGACGAGAGTTAAGGTGATTTTCTCTACAGCAAATACATGTGCCTAGTGTGGCTGATGTGGATATGATCTGATCCAAGTTTGTATGAATGCTTCATTGCATCAACTTGATGGAACAGTCAAATATTAACATTCTGCAGTCAATGATGCCATTTGTTACATGTATTCAAAATGAACTCCACAACACTGCTATTAATCTAAGTTCGTTAATTATAGAGAACTTTAGAAATGGAAAATAACTCACCACAGCAAAAATTGAAGGTAATTTGAAGCAGATGTTGGTTACACACTCAGTTATCCTTTCCACTTGATGCCATGCTGCAACAAGCATAGGAGATTTCAATATTTTCTATCATATGAAAAGAATATATTCATACCCCAAGGGCAGGATACATTAATAAAGAAAACTATCTAGTTAAGTAAGGTGACTGCAGGAAAAAGATGGACTCTATGTGTATACAACCCTAATCCTTCCCTACATGGAAAAGAAAAGGTAAAACCAAGAAGTAAAGAGTTGTCTTACTAAATTACATACAGAAGCACACTATTTTTTTAAATTTATGAATAAATGAGGCTCCACACAATACATATCTGTAAAAATGGCAGATACATGTATGGGTGCAAAAATATTACCTGTAGACAACATTATATTCAGTGCAGTACTGCACGGTGTATTTCTTGCTAAATTAACGATACATTTAGATCAATAAAAAATAGATCAATACAGTATAAAGTGCCAGAAGATTTGGAAACACGGAAAAATATTGGTCTTTTCTCCATTTTACCAAGTGACTAAATATCTCATACTGGACAGCATAGGAAGACAGAATCCATTCACACCAATCATATATAACCCAGATATATCAGTACAGCAGAACCTAATGAGATATCATAATATAATACCGCCACACAATCCCTAAACACTTGAGGGATTCTTCTTTTCCATTATTCTTTTTTTATTATTTCTGTATGATGACTCATTTAACCGAAGACGAAATAAGCCAAAGCATATAAGCAAAAGAACTACTAACCCCACAGTTGTAAGGTTCCGAACTTCACAAATAGCAGAACTTATCCCATGAAGTGTCATTTTTTCCACCTGCAGAAACCACTTTCATACTGGTTTAGATGCAATGCATTGACATGTAAACACGAGAAGAGATCAACTGCACGTAACTATGTAAGTACCTCTCGGAATTTCTGTCTGGCTTTGTGTTCAAGAGGTAATGAACGGATTTCATCAGCCAACCTTGTGCACTCGAGGGCATTTTCAGGAGATATAAATTCCATGATTACATTAACACTGGACTGCATGTTTATGGTAGAGCACATTGTCAGCTACCAACCAGAATATAACAATTATAGGAATTATCCCAAGACCACCAATACTCTAACAGCATATGCTCACTGGTCTGCAAGTCTGAATTGATGTACATAAATGTATGTAATGCAACACAAAGTTGACTGACAACCAGAGAACTCAGATAATATTCTACTTCAGAATGCCCCTACTACTAAGGATTTAAGATGTAAAATACATATCGTTTTTATCAGAGGACGATTGTGAACATGCATTCTGCTTTTACATAAACAAGTTTAACAGTTTGCATGATATTTTAAATGAAACTTATCAAGTGCTGATCAATCTAACATCAATGTGAAGAGAACATAGCTGATTATGGACATTTAGAGAATACTTGAAGCCTAGTGGTCTTAAAGAATAACCACACCATGCTGTATTAAGAAAGCAAACAAAATATGTGGTCTACGACGACATCCTGGATACCAATAGTTTATATGCTTCTAAAGAGCAAAGTCATCAAAACATGATTCTAAAATGTATCTGATTACATTTTATAAATCTCCTACTTGTAATAATTATTAACAAAATATGTATGATATTTCGAAGTATAAAAAACTATGATATTGACTCCTCAGGTATTATGCAAATGAGATTTCAAATAATCTAAATAAATAAATGCAGAGTCATAGAAGAAGAAAAATCTAGGTAAAGTAAAAAGATATGGGCATCAATAAGAGTCACTGACTCCAGACGTCCCTGTACTGTTTGTTATGTGTTTGGCAGAGCAGACAGAAATAGGAAAATTAACAGCATTAATAATAAATTTTATTAATCTGTTTAAAATTCTTGCAGACTTCAATTGGAAAAATATAATTTCAAAGCCTAATTATACACTGAACTGTGAAGTATCCACATACATACATATCAATAGAGTAGAAATTCATGCTGTCTCATAACTACTGTATTTTCATTTATTGGAATTATTGCAAGAAAGAAACAGGGATCGTACCAAGCCAGAAAAAGATTCAACGATTTGTTAAGTTTTCTAGTCTTATACACATTTATTATTCTGTTAAGTATTATTTACTTTTCATTTTTTAACTTTTGTACCACCAGGACTAAAATGGGGACATATAAAAAATAAAATTTATTTCATAATTTACTAAGATAGAGATATTCAAGAGTAAAATATATTTCTTGATTTGGGAAGATGTTTGCCCATAAATAGTATTAAAACAATCTACCTTCAATTTTCTAAATTGATATGGACACCCTGCAGGAATAATGACAGCTTCTCCAGTCTTTTGCTCAAAGGTCCAAGGTTCAATATCTGAAATCAACAAACAGGAGTTTCACATAACTAAACTAGTTGTAATGAGAGTTTTACCCAAATCTTAAGCTTACTGAATTCTTTCTTTAGCCGCATCTTCTGGAATGCATCAAAGTAGAAACTGTTATCGAAAATTGGATGTACCACCTGAACAAGAAAAACAAGTAAATCAAGTACTTGTATATTAAACTGGACAGTCATAACCTGCAGATGTCTCTATAAATCTTACATGCATTGGATTGTAGAATGCTGGTATAGACTCATCACAGTGCCTTCTGAGGTACTCTAAAAGTTGTGGAACATCTTGCCTGCGGAAAATATCCCACTGGGCACCACAAGAATCAGCCACCGGTTTTGCTTTGCTACAACTAGAGCCTTCTGTATTATTGTGAGCTAAACACTCATTTTCCAAGTCTTTAATTCTATAAGTGGTCCCAGAGCAAAATATTGTTAAATCAGAGTCAAGATCATAGTCTTTATCACTCGTGTCTGACTTTTTATTTGGTCGGGTACTCCGTGCATCACCTCTACTTGACACTTTAGAGAATGTAGATGCCTTAGCGATTTTATCAGGCTTATTCAAGTTTTTCACAGCCCTATCCTGCAGGATTGATTCTTCAGTAATTTCACTACGCAGTGATGACTTTCCAGTCACATCTTTAATATGTTCACTATGAAATGCTGAAGTTCTTTCTAACACTTTATTTACTGATGGCTGATCAGCAGCCTTGCTTGTAGATCTGCTATGATCTTGATCAGCATACAACTTCAGCAATCTTTTAAGTCTATTCAGTTCCTTTTTGGAAATCAGAATATCTGTTGCATGTACGAGAATATTTACCTGAGGGAACAAAACCAATATTGGAATAAATAATAATGCCAACAAAACCAATAATATAAGTAAGATTCTTTCCGCAAAAGATATTTTTATAAAACTCGGAGAAAATATGAACTTCCACATCACGTGTTTACTAATTACAGGAAATTAACGGTTAGCATGCACTAGTTTTGATGGATATTGGAGAACATGTTTAAAATGGGTCATGCAACACGCACCGAAAAAGAAAAAATAACTTACCATGCGCAATGCGCACAAAAAAGAATAGTAATTTACCTTGCGCAATGCGCTGAATAGTCATACAAGAAGAAAGGCGTGCATTAGGCACTCGCCTAACACACACAATTAACAATTACTGCTAATAAAGCTAAATTTAAAATAATATCGGACATCAAATATTTCTTACTATGCTTGCAAGCAGAATTTGATTATCCTGACAATTTTGACAAGACGCACCGAAAAAGAAAAAATAACTTACCATGCGCAATGCGCACAAAAAAGAATAGTAATTTACCTTGCGCCATGCGCTGAATAGTCATACAAGAAGAAAGGCATGCATTAGGCACTCGCCTAACACACACAATTATCAATGACTGCTAATAAAGCTAAATTTAAAATAATATCGGACATCAAATATTTCTTACTATGCTTGCAAGCAGAATTTGATCTATCCTGACAATTTTGACAAGGATCAAGGAGCTGTAAATTTATTAAATCCATATTTTGCATAAATATTGTGATACAATACTTTGCAAATAATTATTTGTTCAATCATATTACTACTAAAAATATCACAAGTGCAACTATCTATTAGTATCATATAATATATGTGGCATTTTGATACTTATATAGAGAATAAGAAATAACCAACTTGAAAAGAATAAAGCATACTCCCTCCGTCCCTCTGAATTGTATACATTGGGGGACGGGGACGCGGCACGGACTTTAATGCTCCTGTAAAATGTAGTTGTGTAATTTATTTTTAAAATTTTCTTTTTCTGAATTAAAGTTTGGATGTTATATTTTTATTCAGAAAAAGAAAATCTCAAAAATAAGTTACGGAACTATGTTTTATAAGAGTATTAAAATGCGTGTCGAACAGTTGAAAAGAAACGTATACAATTAAATGGGACAGAGGGAGTATTACTTTTATCCTATGTTATACTAGAAACCTAAATCTGTCTAAATTTTTTAAATTCCCACAACTGTCTAAATTTAAGTTTTTGCTTAATAAAATTTAAAAAATTGATATAATTGCGTCCTTGGAATAGCTAAAAATTTCACTCTAAAAGCTGATTCTTTCCAAAAATTTAGGCTACGGTCCCAATTTGATGCTGGATCAGAATATAATACAACTTTCATGTAACAAACAGTAAAACAGTTAGCTTGGGTGGTATAACCAAATTAAAAAACTACTTCAAGGATTTCTCAACCACACTAAAAGGAATTTGCATATTTCAAGTGACGAAGGAGAGAAAATAACAATATTCAATAATCAGATTTATCAGCATATTAATGTGGGAGCATTTGATACTTGTATGGGAAATAAAACATAACCCAGCCTGCGAATAAAAAAGTTATATACTTTACAATGTCCTATATCCTATATAATACAAATGATACTTTTCTAGATTCTCACAAATGTCCAGTATGAAGTCTTGCTTACAAGAATAATCCTAACCCATAAGTTTGAACTTCACTCTTAAAAGTGTTATCAGATACCTTCCCAGACTTTATCGATGTAGCCCCAAATATTTATTGATTACTTCACACAAATCATATCCAAAACAATTTTTATAGTACATATATGTGTATCTTCCTATGTTGTAATTATATACTAAATACATATATAACAGATACTGTAATATGTAGAAAAATAAGGGCTGCATGCACGAGTTGTAAGAAACATGAGTTGTTTTTTCAGAACTGCAGAATAAATAGAACATGTAGGAAACTAACTTAAACAAAGGACTCTAAAAGAAAATATCTTTATGTATAGATATGAAAATCTACCACATCATGGGAGTCGTAGCTTAGTCTTGTAACAAACTGGCCCTGCATAGATTCCTCAGGTTCCCCATATGCAATATGTACAGATGGACCAGCATTGGCCTTCGGCATGTTTTCCGGAAACTTGGCAGCTAGGTTTAAGAGACCAGACATCGGGTCCATGTACTCTTTCAGTGGCATTAACTGCATGACCTGAGCATAATGTTCCGGGAAATATTCTTGAAATATATTAGGAAGAAGGCAACCATTGATTTTCACTTTCTCCAGGTCCATAAATGCATTTGTTTGGCCCTCAAGAGAGCCCATAAAAATCTGACTTTCACTGAGTTCTACCTGCAAATTTTTTTTAGACAACAATATAAGACTACGTGGCAATGACATTTTGAGGAAACAAGGATACTTTTAGCAACATGCGAGTATAGTAGACAAATAGTATGAATGACACAAAGCTGAACTATGACTCCTGGAATTGGTGAACCTGCTCTTCAGTTCTCAAAGTATATTTCTTATCCTTGTAGCTAAGTAAAATGTGAAAACTACTTCAATTGTTCTCACAATTTTCTAGCTGCAGTATACATACATGAGTAGAACCACATACAAATAGATGCAAGGTATATATCACTAACCTCGAAGCAATCCAAGTAATTTCTCTCCGTACTAGCTACAGAGTCAACTTTTTTAGCAAGAACCTTTCCAAGATAAGTGCAGAACATGGTAACTGGATCCCAATTCCTATTTGCAGAAACTTGAATCACACTCTGAACTATAACTGGCTGACCTTTGCCCCAATGAGTCTGAAAGTGTCCAAGCCTTTCAACATGAAAGTCCTGAACATTTGGGTGATACAGAAAGTTTTCATTTGAATCATCTCTCTTAGCTGTTTCAAGCAATAGCTTGCTTCTGTTACCTTGATTAGATGTCTTCCTGCAAAGTGAGCAGCATGAACCAAAATTTGAAGCATTTCGACTGTCATGTTTGCTAATTATGTCTTTTACACTTGCTTCTAGCTCTTTGTCCCATCCAAATGGATACAGACATCTTAAATCAAGGCTGATATTACCACCACAGCCACCTAAATCCTTTGGTGGGCAACTTATTCTACCATCTTTATAAACATTCCAGTTTTGGGATAATGTTGAAGCAGCAACTGACTTGCTATCTTGCTTTACAGAGCTATTTTTCTTCCTATCTGATGGTAGCTTGTCATTAGAAGTACAGGCTCTCTTCCTGTATGGATACATGATTTTGTTTTCTTTGAGATCTCCACTTATCTTTCCTTGACGAAACTTATGACAACAACTTATACATAGTTTATATGAACACCTTGTACAGCTTCTGTGGTAATCTACTATGGAAGTATTACAGTTACTGCAGAATGTTAAACCACATACGATCAGAAACAGTAAGGCTATAAAACACCCACCCACATAACAACACTTTTTTTATACATACCAACAAATTAAGTTATCGCCGCCTAATATGACCTGCGGAATTTCATAGTTTCTTGCTCCTGTCATGTAGATGCAGATAAGATATAATGTGAGGAAATGGTGAGGAGAATATCAAATATATGACACATTGTTTGAGTAACTTTTTCTGGGAACGAAGTTTAACATTGATCCGAAGAATGCAACTTTGACTCTATGCAAGCAATAACTTAATAAAAACATATCTGACAGTTCCAAGTACATATACACAACAACCTTCAAAGATAGTTAAAAATTAGGGTTAAAACTCATTGCTTGGAAACTCAAGTCATACTACCTTTTATTTTAGCTTCTATTTCAAGCTCGATACTGTGGTCCAAGTTCATCTTTTTTAGTACAGGAAGTAGCATTTGTATTAGATACTTTAGCTGTTGGAGTTTCTCAATCTGTTCTGTATCCTTCATTGATTCCTGCAAGATAGTATATGAGTAAATATCGAAGCAGAAGAATCAATTTAAAGAAATCCCTGCCATGAATTCTATGCAACTATAGTACCACCTTGTGCTCTACGTCTTTAGGTTTGGAGCTTGAGCAGGCCTTGCACTTGCATGTTCCGCGACAAACTGGACAAGCAATCCTGACTTCCTCCTTGACAAAAGACCTGTTATAAAGCAGTTGGATGTGTATCAGTAAACTGTATGTCCTAAAGGTGACAAAGATCAAAGCTTACATTAAAGCTGGTGACACAAGTTATATATTACAGATAACAGCTAACAAGTTGCATCATGAACTTTGGCGTAAAAACCCAAATTCAAAATGCAGCATATAGCATATAGTTATATAATTAAAACTAAATGTAAAATGCTAATGATTAATTAAAACCTGCAAACGGAAACCCCGACTTTAAAAAAACACACACTTTACTGAGTATACTTTGTTCACTAATTTGACCATACTCTTTCATATAAATCCATGAATCATGAAGGTCTCCTGTACACAGCCATACCCTTTTTTCTTATAAAATGACTGTTTCGATGGACTCAAACCTTTGACCTTAACCAATAGCATGTAGACACTTGATCATTGCACCACGTAGATAGAATAATGTATTACAAAAAAATTAAACAAAACTAATGAAGTCTTTCAAAACTAGTACATACAAAAGTAACCAAACAAGTCCACATCACTTCAGATGCTAAAACTCGAAATTCAGGGCAATAAATCAACTTTTAAAGAAAAGCAATAAACAGCATACCAATTTCATGTAAACCAGTACTAAAAGGTAAATTCGAACAAACCTTTCTCCTATACAATCTTCACAAAACGATTCCTTCTGACAACCTTTACACCTTACAAGAATGCGATAACTACTCTTCCGACACCAATGGCATTTCCTCCTCTTCCCTTTTTTAAATTTCAAAGCCTCTTTAACACTAGGTAATATCTGCATAAAAACAACACAATCATCAAAATTAATCCAAAACAAAACAAATTCACATTATTAACACAGAAATGCACAATTCGAATAACTAAAACAACCTGCATTGTACAAACAGGAACCGGCTCCACATTCTTCGACCTGAAATGCCTTCGTTGGATAATCTTACAATTTGTCCCTATTTTAACATTATACGGACCTACATTATCGAATTCTCCCGGAGTTTCCGATGGAGGAGGAATTTCCATCCGTCCATTCGGAAAATCTTTAATTATATTCCGAACTCCACTCTCACTCTCTTCCTTCTTTTTTTCGACTTTCCGAATCAAATACTCCCTGATCAATTCCAGCTGGATATCTCCCCTCTTCAACTTCATGTTTCGTATCGTCTCGTCCAGCGCCTCGCTCGCCGATCGCTTCCTACTGCTCTCCCCTTTCGACACCTCTTTCGCCACATCCTTGCCTTTATCCTTCGATTTCTCCACAATTCTACTCCGATTCCGCGAGCTTTTCGACACCTTTGCCTCCAATTTGACTCTCTGCTTCTTCCTCTGAGCTTTCTCCTGGAACTGAACCAAGTGATCCTCACAGTACTTTTTCCCGGCCAACACGCCGCGCTTACACCGCCATCGCTTCCCGTCCGTCCTCGTGCAGCGGAGATTATCCGCTAAATCGGCGCCCTCCGCCATTGAATTCGAACTATCCGCGACAATTTCGGGAGATTTGGTCGAGAAATTGAGAGAGACCGCGAGAGAGAAAGAGAGAGAGAGAGAGAGAGGGTTTTATGATGTGGAGAGAGGGGGAGGGGGTTGTGTGTGTGTTTTTACACGTTTGGGAGCGTGTGCAAAAACACGTTTCGAAGTGTGTGTACAGGTGGCTTGTTCTAAGCAGATTTAGATAGATATAGAGAGTCGTGAGAGAGCTCTACTTTTCCACCAAAATTGAAATTCGACTCTTTTTTCACAACTCTACTAGGATTCGTATTTTCTGCAGAAGCTCTCAGGATCTTTTATAATGTGGTCACATTTCACGAATTTTACTTATAAGCTTCTCGTGATTTCTTGCCAAGTTAAGCGGCTTGCTCTGCATTAAAAATTCTGGTTGAATATGTAAGTGGTTAACGGCTTATACTCTGAGACGTATATCAGGTCCCGAGTTCGACTCTGGCTCACCCCGAGAGTTTCTTAGAATAAATACTCATTTGTAGGTATAAGCCATATTTGTCCAAAAAAAATAAAAAATTCTGGTTGAATTTGGGCCCAGAAAGAAAAAGGCCAGGGATCTGAAATTCACGAGAATATATGCTACTGCTCCGGTTGCATTTACCAGAGGCTTGGAATATGAATATTTTTACCTCTAATACAAAGTTTAATACTGAAATTTATATTGTCTATGAACATCGGAGAATCTAATTATTTTCTTTTTCTATGATCAGAAAATACAAAGTTTAATCCAGAAAGTTGTCACTATTTGAAGTATATCAGTAAGACTGTTAAAATGGATTCATAATAGATGTGTATATTTTGTATTAGTGTTTTAAGGTTCTATCTAAGATTCATGTCAAAAACTATACATGTTACACAAATTACAAAAAATGTTATTATAAAATGGAGTAAACCTCAAACTTGTGGTCAAAATTTATACCGTTTTTCAAAATGTTGGCCAGAGTTTCAAATCGTAGAAAGGTGGTCAAACTTTCACACCGTTTTTTAAAAATGTGGCTTCCGTTAAATGTTATTAATGGAGTGACGAACGTAAAGGTAAAAATGAGTTCCAAATTTTCAAAAAGGTGGACAAACTTTGGCTCTCTTTCTAAAAATGTGGCTCCTGTTAAGTGATATTTAAAGAGAGCCACAATTTTAAAAAACGGAGACAAAGTTTGACCATTTTTTTGAGAATTTGAAACTCAAGTCAACTTTTTGAAAATCGGTGTAAACTTTGATTACGACTCTCTCTTATAAAATGATAATTGTTTGGCTTTTTTTAATATTTATACATTATGAATTTAGTATAAAAATTAATGAGACCTGATAATAAAATATGTGATATAAAAATTCAAACATAATTTTTTTCTGAAGTTTTTATTAAAATCAGTTTTTGAATTAAAAACGGCTATTCTTCATGATCATATTCTTTCCAGCAAAAAGATTATCGTAGTAGCTGCAACAACAATGAGAAAAGGTACCAACCAGTAACAATTTTGCATTTGATTACTGAAACCATTCTGCCATTACAGCAAAATCAAAGCCCAATCAACTTCTATGTTGGTTTGTGTGTCTGCAATAAAAAATCAGTAGTTGCAGTGCAAAATATGTATTTTCAGAAGTGTTAATTATGATGTCAACCAATAGCTTCATAAAGTTAAAGTTTGTGTGACAAAAATTTACGAAAGTAATAATTTTCTGATTTTAAAGTTAATAATTTTATGAAAATAATAATTTTTGGGTGTCATAGTTATTTCTAAAAATTATATTACATAAAAATTAGAAAACTAAATTCGCATAATACAGAAAATTATAGAACATATTTGTGAAAATTCATTTAATAATTTAACGGTAGAAAATTGGGCAAAAATCACTACAAGAAATTCATTTTTAATGAAAGAAATTCCATTGGCATGATAAGGATTTCCTTTGATAAATGACCTTGCTAATTGGTTGGAATATAACCCGTCGGGAAGTTCATGCTAACGGAACGAATTCGTTGCTAAATTTACCGATGGAATACTGACAAACTAATAACAGATTTCTGACTTTTTACAACAATAATATTACAACGAGCATGCTAACAGATTATTTAATTGGTATTGTTAGCGATGTTTTCTCAACAAAATTATGTTGGTACATTTAATAACAAAATTTTGTTGGTACATTTGGTAAAAAAAGTGCTAACGAAATTCTATTGGTACATTTAATAAAATAAGTGATAACAGGCATTGTTACTAACATTTAGTACTAAATTCCAAATAGTACTTTACCAACACAATTCGAATTATTTCTAGTATAAACATCATAGATAGATTTTTTCCAAGAGCTGTGCATTTAAAGAGATTTACATAAAAAATATAAAGAAATAGCAACAACAAATTTATAAAAATCTCTGTCTAGATTGAACGGGTAGCCTCTGTTTAGATATATATTTCCAGCATTGTTCCTCAACCTTCTCATTATTGAAATACAAAAGATAATGGATTATCAGCATTTAGTTAAGAGAACACTAAAAATCAAAAAATTATCACGATACACTTAAATCAAATTTATTAGGACAATGTTTATCTTAATAAAAAAAATCACAATAGTTGCCGACTAATATGGTTAGAATAGTTGAATAAACACAGTGCAAATTAGTGTTACATATATAGATCAAAGAGAATTACTTGATATTAAAAATACATATCTAAGTCTATCATATTATTGGAATTTTTCTAAAACCCAAATCAATTTAATCAATTAAAGTTCATTGAGTTTTACACACATGTCAACTAAGAATAAGAGATTAGCATAGTACCGCGTATGTGCTCATGCTTAACATTTTCAACCCAGGTTTTAACAAAGTCTTCCCTCTTAATAACATTGGCTTCTCCATCCAACAGTTTATTAACAGCCATATTTTTATTCAGTTTGTTCCCAGATATTTAAATGATCAAGCTGATGAGTTGGCCAAGATGGGTATTGGCAGGTCTCAGATGAGGGAAGAGTGTCTGGGTCATGGCCTGCTACATTAATTTCTCATCATTTGATTTCAAGGAGCAAAGCCCAATTCATTTATGTCTCATCATTTGGCTTATTCTAAGGAGGGTTATTGTCCAGAGAGTTAATCAGAAGGTTATTGTCCAGAGTGGCGAGTAAGCTATGTTCAGAAGTCTGCAAAATTGGGATCTGTAGCGGAGGTGCTACCTAATCTGGGGTCTGCTAGGCCGGAGGTGTCTCGTTCCATTGATGAGGAGGTAGGAGATTTGTAGTAAGTGGATCAGGTTCTTTAGCTTGTGGGATATGATGAACCTGATTTCACGCAAAATCTGCATCTGAAGAAGGTGGTCCTGTATAATTTGTGTTCGTTAGTTGGTAGTTTAAGTTTCAGCTTTTGCCCTAGAATTATTATGGGTTTAGGAGGCAGGGTTTCTGATCTCAGTTCATTTTGCATGGTACTGGTAGTTTGCATGTGTGTGCTCTTGCCGTAGTGGTTTAGGTGCACTAGTACAAAAATGGATAAAGAGACCACCTAAAATTTTATTTAGAGACCACCTTATAAAGTGGTTTCTAGGTCACTGGTCTCTTATGATAAGAGACCTCTTAATTGAAGTGATTCCTAAAATTAGAAAAAGAGATCATCTATGTAAGATCAGTGGTGCCTTAAGTAGAATGAGAACTAATCACCTATCTAAATTAAGTGGTCTCTTTGATTTTATTAGAAAATCATATATTTGAAAAAGGTGATCTCTTAAGCTCTATTTGTAAAACCACATATATTTCATAAATGGTCTCCTTGATTCCATTTAACAAACCACTTGTATCTAAAAATTGATGTCTCTTCTAATTTTTAAAAGAAATCATTTATCTCTAAAATGTGATCTCTTTTCCTTTATTTATTATTATACATTATATGATTATTTTTGTTCACATACCAAACACAAACAGTATCATATGACTTTGACAAACTAATTTCATTCAATAAAACAAATCAATTACAAAATAATATCTTTGTTCTAAATGTGCACAAATATTTGAACATACATGCTTCCTAATATATTAAAGTTCCAAATAATTGAAATAAAAAGACGTTGACTACTAGCCTCCTTATCCGCTAACTTATATTCTTCCACAAATTTGATCCATGTGTCCTTCATCAACTCGTCAAACTTTATAAGAAACTAGGCCGTTGGAGCTCCACCAAAGTGCTACACATAAAAAATGCAAAAATTTACATGAATTACAATATGAAAAATTGATAACAAAAGACAAGTTAGCAAAGTTGTACAAACTAGAAATAATAAAAGGAGGAAACAATTAAAAAACTAAATTACAATTTCCGGCAAAAAAAAACTAAATTACAATTATTTTTAAATTTATTTTAGAAATATATTCTTACTACAAAATCTTGTAAAATTTTGCACTCAATATGTGCAGAATCTTGATATAATCTACAAACATTCTGCAAAATATTATAAATCAGTTTTCTCCTATTAAATCTAAATAAAATTATATATAAAATATCTGAATTTAAACAAACAATAGACCAACCAAAATCATTCTTGTAATTTCTTATTACATACCCTACTAGTAAACTCTCTTTCTCCTGCATTATATAAAAATTAGTAATAAACAAAGACAGGCACTACTATAATCAGAAACTAAAAAAAATGTCTGATTTATGCAAGAAGAATCATGTATATGCAATGACATATAAAACAAAATAACAACAGATATTAATATGCAGGATTTTCCTAACATATTTGATTCCACTCAATACAAAACAACATACATATAATAATTACACAATCACACAAACTACAGAGGCAGAGTTTCAAGCAATACCCTTAAGCTCCGTAAAGTGATTTTGCATAGACCCCCCAATCCTTTGGGGCATCCCCCATTGTCACCACTCACACCTCCTCCACCAACTCATCACTAATAAATAACACGTGAATACTACGAAAAATATGCAGAATAAATGTCACAAGTTTCATAAATTTACTTCCGGTGACTGTGAAGTAAGCATCTCGAGAAAAACAACTCCAATCTGCAACACATGAAGACACCATAATCAAAACACATCCTCAAAATCTCTCTACATACACATGACACAAACATGCCATCAATAGACTTGATATCATAAACAAATAAAACAACACCCAAATTAAAAACATATTGATCACTCATTGAGGATAGTATCAAACAATTGGGTTACATATATAAAAAAACACAAAATATTAAACCTGAAAGAATGAAGCACAAATTTCAATTGATTTTTCAGAAGCACAAAGAGAGAGGCAGAAATACAAACCCATTGATCTTTGAAGCTTTCAATTGAAAAAACACAAATTTACATTAAAATCCTAATTAATCTTTGAAAGCTTTGTTCCAATTAGAACAAGGGTATACTGAAATCCACCCTCTCTTTTGATGAGAGGGAAGAGGGAGGAGGGAGCAGGCGTTTTGAGCGGTGTTTGAGTGGGTGTAAAAGTGGGGATGTTAGTGGATTGTAAATATTTGGAACCCGCGTCTACTTTTGCTTAAAATTTCCAGTCCCGCCTTGCTTTGTATCCACGATTTACTTGAATTTGTAATTTTTTCAAACCTAGTTATTATAAATTCCAATAAAATATTTATTATTATTTTTAAAAATAAAAATGTCACTTATTTGATATATTCAATATTTTTAATGATGTTATCTAATTCAATAAAAATTAATTAATATTAAAATATATGACATATAACTATTAAGTTTAATCTTTTCATGTTAAAAATTAGAATTTGTCTATAAAGAATTTTTTTTATCTATAAAGAATTTTTAATAACTATATTTATGAAGTATATATATATATATATATATATATACACACACACACATAACATTATTTATTTATTTGACCATCATTATATTTATTTAAAATATGATACTCTTGTGTTGAAAACTAAAATTTGTATATTAAACTTTTTGCGAATATATTAATACTAAAAATCTTTGTATTATTCATTTATTTGATTTACTTCACATATTTACATTTTTTAAAATATATTTAATCAAAATAATTTATTGAAACTCAAATTATTATTAGAATTTAATGTTTGTGTCAAAAAAATACTTATTAAGTACAGTTTATATACTTTTAATTAATATTTCTAATTTTATGAAAATTGATTGTTTTTAATATGATATGTCTTAATTATTTAATATTTTGTGTTGTAAACATAAATTTGTATATTAGATCACTCACAATTACTTTAATATATATATTATTCATTTATTTGTTCGATCTTAAGTTTTACATAATTTTAAAATATTAATATCAAAATAATCAATTTCATAATCAAGTAATAATTGATACTTAATTGTAACATATCTTGACACTTATTGTGTTGACAAACACCTTTTTTTTACAAAGATCAACATATTAGTCTAACCGTAATAATTTAAAAAACAAATTCAACTATATATCTGAAAATATATGTTTATTCAATAAAATATTCATTTAAAATACTACTAATATTTTGAAAAAAAAATACATAAAAGATATAATAATAAAAATATATTCTTCAAACTTCTATTAAAATTTTTTTTTACTACAGATAGAAAATAAATTTATTTGAATAGTAAATATATAAAATAAAGTATATTTTTTATGTAGAATTAATTATTTGATATAAAATATTTTTACATGTAAATATAATTTAAAAATATTGTTTCTCAATTATATATTTGAAAATATATGTTTATCAATAAATATTAATTTACAATACTGTACTGATTAATTAACACCTCCCCCAAATTCTATTGATACAACCTATTCTTGTTATAAAATAAAATGAAATCATATAAGATATAATAAAAATATTTTCTTCAAACTCGGTATAATAAAATTGTTAACTCCAGATATAAAATAAATTTATTTGAATAGTAGATATATAAAATATAATTTTCTTATGTAGATCTTAATTGTTCAATAAAAAATAATATTATATGTAAAATATAAATTAAAATTTAATTCCCAAAATATATTTGAAAATATATGTTTATTCAATAAAATATTGATTTACTATACTTCAATGATTTATGAACATTTGCGCCACAATTCTATGAACATTTTCCCCACAATTGTAATGAAGCATAAAGACTGTTACTATTTTAAAATAATAAAAAACACAAAGATATAATAAAATTTGTTTTATACGAAATCAGTATAATAAAATTGTTAACTCAAGATTTAAAATCTATTTGGATAGTGTGTGGGTATATATATAATTTATTTTTTATTTCTATTTTATTATGTTTGATAGAAAATAATATTAAATGTAAAATATAATTTATAAATATTATTCTCATCCATATATATGAAAATATATGTTTATTCAATATAATATTAATATCCTACACTTCAATGATTGACTCAAATTAATATTTTCATAATTTTTAGTTGATAATTAAGATTTATATTAATGTAATAAAAACACTCATGCTAACTCTATTTTAAAATTTTAGAAATCACCAAGAAAAATTTATGAGTGACGGATTAATTTCTTACTTATAATTAAAGTTATCAAAATAATTATTATTTTATTTTAGATACTTTATATACATATTATATATATATATATATGTATATATATATATATGTGTGTGTGTGTGTGTGTGTGTGTGTATATCATATCCTTTTTATATTTAATACAATATACCTTAATATTTTATAATTTAGATTTGAATCTTAATTAATAATACTTTTGTCAAAATTTCAATATAAACAATTCTATTTAAATTATTTTATAGGTTTATACCCACATTTCGATCAACAAAGTACTAATAAATAAAAGAATTTTTTTTTAATAAAAGAGATTTTTTCTAGAATTTTTTTTTTTTTGAGAAGTGAAGCTAGTTTGAATAACTAATCTTATTATAAGAGATCTCTTTTGAACGAAAAGAGATACTGTTGAGAAAATAATCATTTATTCAGAAAAAGAGGTTTCTTTCTCTTACATAATAAGAGACCTTCTCTGAAGGAAAAGAGGTACGCTATGAAAAGGAATCATCTGTGTAAAAGAAGAAGTTTCTTACTCTTCTATTATAAGAGACCTCTTATGAACGAAAAGGGATAGCTTATGAAAAAGAATCATCTATCCAAAAAAAGAGGTTTCTTTTCTTCCATTATAAGAGACCATTCTTTAAAAAAATGAGCTTTCTTTGATTAAGAAACCACTTATTAAAATTAGAAGATTTCTTATTAGTGGTTTCTTTTCCTATATTTGTACTAGTGGTGCAGAGTCACCTATGTTGATTGTTGTAAGATCACCTGAGACTTATGAAATGAAATTTCTAGCTTTTCAAAAAAAATAAAAAATTTCCATCTAAAACTAATAACCAATTACTAACGTAACTATTAGTATTTACCAACGGAATATCAACGAATGTAACAACATATGCTTATGTTGCTAGTCTGTTGCTCATTTCTTGATCTTTTGTTATTATTCCATTGTGTGACTATATTCGTTGGTAAATAAGTGTGGGTATTTGACTGCGAATTGGTTGGCAGACTAGTCAAATCGTTACAAATCCGTTGGGAACTACCAGCAGACTAATTTTCTTTAACAATTTCTATTGGTAAAAGCGTTTTCTCTTGTAGTGAATTAAGCTAAAGAAATGACATTTATGATATGTACAAAAATTAAACTTATCTTGTTCCTGTGGGAACAATGAGAACAATTATTCTGCATCTTTCAAAAGTGCAAAACAATTATTTTGCAGTTATTTTATTTTTTAATGTTATATATATTGTTAAAAAACAATAGTGTTCTCGGGCTAAAATATGTTCTTCTCAACTAGAATATTGCACATTCCCTCATTTGGCCAAACTTAAAAAATGTGACTTCTTACTTAAAGTAAAAAATTAAATTACGAAAAGTAAAACAGTTTATAAAGTGTTTGTTTGAAAAAAAATAGAAGCTATGAGACAAACTATCATTTTCAAATTGTATTTACACGGGTCAACAAAAGTATAAGCCAAGCAGCTTCCGCTTTGTTCTCTAACATATATGTATGTACAAGCTACAACATGAAAAACTATAAGAAGTTCGTATGTACACTAGATTGGCATTGCAGACAAATTTCAGTGCATAGAGCATCAGCGTTGACTCATCTTCTGCGAAGAAAAGTTTTACCTTCTGCATCTTCATCAACAATCCGCAAAACCTCTCTAGGCGGAATGTTGTGCCACACTTGAGGGCTTTTCATATGATGCCCCATTTGAGCCAATTTGTCAGCAGCTCGATTTCCTTCCCGATAAACATGTGTGAGCACACAATTATTCAGCAGCGACATGACCAAATTTATGTCAGTGACAAGTTTTTGCACTTGTGCACATCGGACTGTTCGATTTTTCGCAATAATCTCAACCAGTGACTTGGAATCTCCCTCGAGCCATACATGGTGATCACTCCATCCATTTTCCAGAAGCAACTCAAGCCCTCTTTCGAGTGCTCTGAGTTCTGCAGTGCTGCTATCTGTTTTGCCAATGGATTCCGAGTATCCTAGCATGAATTCAGCCTTGTCATTCCTTAATATGCCTCCGATGCTTGCTTTACCTGTCTTACATTTGCAAGAGCCATCAAAATTCAGTTTAGTCCATCCGCTTTGAGGTTTTTCCCACGCGATTTTAATTGGTTCCTTGTGCCAATTTCTAGCTATGATCCGAACCGGAGTTTGTCTCAATGTCGAACATCTCACTAGTCCTTTAATACTCGTCGTCAACAACATTTCAAAGCGACGAATATATCTTATACGATAGACGATTCGACAGATACGAGAAAATCATTCGACAGATACGAGAAAATAACACACATTCGACAGACACGAGACGATGAAGAAAGAAAATTAAGAATGTCAAAATATCAACTTAGAATAATCATTGTGGAAGTGCAGAAATGTGGATAACTGTAGATAGAAGAGATGTATCTAATGGTGATCATGCTAATAACATCTTTATGTATTGTAAAATTCAAAACTGGAGTGGAATAAAAGCAAGGAGGTTTCGTAGTGCAATTCCACAAGGCAACAATATTTAAGTTAAGTTACTCATAAGTCTCGACCATATAGGAATTAAGAATGTTTTGCACGCATGCAAAGAGCTAGTGGACTTGTATACACATAATTTTGACCACCAGATATATTTTGCCGTTCTTATTCATGGGTTCTAGTTTCTGGCTAAAAATAACCTCTTTTATGCATGCAAGTAGCCACGTTGTTTTAGTACCAAAAATTAAAGGATATAAGAAGATCTACCGAAAACCAAGGAAGTCCACTCCAGCTGCGTTAAATTTAATTCTGCAGGTGAGAAATTTGGTAATTTTACAGTACAGCTTAATATGTACGGAGTATTATCCGACGGGATGTCTGCTTCTTTCTTAAAGTAAAGAAGTGAAGTAGAAGTTAGAATTAAGTTAAGAAGAATAAGTGATTAAAATGTTTGGGAAAAAAGTAGAAGCTATGAAACAAAAGCTAGTTTTCTCAACTTCTTTTTATAAGTACTTTTTGACATTTTACACATACAGTCTTCTAATTTAGAAAACCAGAAGCCAGGCTTTTAAGCCCGGCCAAACATCCACATCTTGTGCTCTTCAGTGATCAATAGGTCCTTCCGTTATCCGATCAATCTCCGGTTGCCGTTTATGTCCTTTAGTCTGATACTATGAAGACCTGTCATTGCCTTTTGGAAAAGAACAAGTTTATGAAAAATATTATCACACCAAAATTCATCAACAAGTTTACAAAGCGACATGAATTTTAGCACATAACAATGAAAATGTTTCTCAAGGTATCCGTTGTAGATATATATTTATTCAAACTGAGCCCGTAAATATTTCTAAATATCATTTTTCTGTCCTTTTAATTTATCACAAACTGATTATTTGTCCTAAGCCGGCCTAGTAAAGGAATCATGGTTATATGATAGATGATCCGGTTTCGGGTTCTGGTTAAAGGGAGGACGAGAACCAAATCATATAAACCTGGTTCTTAAAAATTTTAATCCACTCATCATAGGCCAACCAACATAGACCAAGCAGTCCGGTTTAATTTGATTTAGCAAATTTATCCATTTGTGACTACGACATACAAACATGATTTAGTTAATAAAATTTGAGGTGCACAACTTCACATCGCTAAATCTAATAACAAATTTTAGTCATCAAGAAAAAAGTTCAACAATAAGTTCCAAAACTTACTTCAAAAATTCTGAGGATCATCAGATTATTACAAAGTACTTTTTCTTTGACAAGAGTACCATTCCAAGAATCCGAGAGAAGGCCGTGGTAGACAGCTCAAGGCAGAAGTTGGCATCAAGGGTGCAATCGGTGGTAGGAATATTGGCGAAAGCAATTATCAATTTACATGTTGCAAACCCCATAAGCCCAAGAGAATTCTTGTTTGCTCAAACACCAAATTTGAGGGACAAAACAAATCCCCCACTGCGAAAAAATCAATGTGGAAACCTGTACCTGATTACCTCTGCTCAAATATCTGTCTCAGACGAAAGAGGGGTGGAATTTCAGAGTCTTGTTACTATGCTTTCCGCTTCTGTGAAAAAGGGCATAGAGAAATGCCAGAAGGTGCTGTCAAATGGAGAAGAGGGGCAAATGATTATAGCTAATAATCTGCATGATTTGAAAAACAATCTCACGAAGCCTGGGAAATTCTGTTATTGTTCTTTTAGTGACTTGTCCAAATTCCATTTTATGAAGCTGATTTTGGTTGGGGAAAGCCCATATGGGTCAGTATGGCCAATGTCCCAATCAGTAACACTTGTTTTTTAACAGCTGATGCATCAGGTGAAGGACTCGAAGCATGGCTAAGTATGACTGTGAAGGACATGTCTAAAGTTGAAAAGGAGGGCAACATTATGGAATTAACTACTGATCAAGGATAACGACTGAACTCATGAATTGTCCAATATGGCGCATGACAATTACTAGTAATTTGCAATATTATTAGAATAAACTAGCAATGTAGCGCGTGCGAGACACGGGCATGTTCTCGTATGCGTGGATAAATATTGCTATTCTTGTTATTATCCGACAATATCAATAATTAATAGAGGGTTTAAATTTTGGATCCTTGTTATTACAATACGGTGTAAATATATCTTGTATCTTTTGAGTATGCACTAACCGTTAATGTGAGATATAAACAATTGTTTTTAAAACAATATAAGCAAAATATCACAATGATATTCCTATACCAGTGAAGTATAACCTTCATATTCAACTATTTGTGATGTATCTTCCTGATACACGTTCGATACTGGAGTATTCTGTGGGTAGTTATGGCTCATTCTTACTGAATAGTCATATTTCGATTAAATGTTATTTAAAATTAGCTATTTCGGCTAGTAATTCCGCCAATATTTAATTTAATTAAACTTAAAAATATGTTGTTCCAATTTCAATAGAGTATCAAACTGATACTCCTCTACTCATGGAGTATCACCATGATACGTAACTGATTGTAATGTATCATCATGATAATCCTCTAAGAGTAAAAGTTTTATAGATATTTAGGGCCCTTCTTAAGAAAGCATCACAATGATATTCCTCTACGAGTGAAGTATCACCTTGATATTCAACTGGTTGTGGCGTCTCATCCTGATACTCCTCTGATATTGCAGTATCTTGTGGGTAGTATTTAAAGCCAGTGTTACAAAAATCGGGAATCAGATATAATCGGTTGATGTACCGATTTAGGATTAATTAAAATTGGGGATTAATCGAATTTATTTTAATATTTAAATATTATTTGCTTTTACACGGCCGTCGAGAAACCACCCCTTTTAAGAACTTTTTTTGGTAAGAATAAGAAAAATTAGATTATTATTAGATAGGCATGGTTGTTTACAAGAGCTAGCTTCTAGATGTTCTTCGCCTAAACATACATATAGAAGCCTCAAAAAGCGAAGGCCGAACTGCAGGTCACGTGACATGCACTTCTAGTTGAACTATTTTCCCCTCTTTATGGATATTTGGTTATTATTGTATTGGTAATTTATAATAAATATATCTTTGCTATATCATAAATTCTATAATTCCTCATATTTAAGTGATATAGTATTTTAATTTTAATAAATTATTATATATATTTTGACTAAAAATATTTATAATGATTAAATCAGATATCAAAAATCGAATCGGTCGGCAACATTGCAAGGGATTAATCGGGGATTAATCGGTTAAATAGGGGATTTTTAGAACACTGCTTAAAGCCTGTTCTAATTGAATATTCATATTTGATTAAATATTGTTGAAGATTGACTATTTCGACTGGGAATTTGCCCAATAATTTAATTAAGTTTATAAAATATGTTGCTCCACTTCCGGTGGGGAATACACTAATACTCCTCTACCTGTGGAGTATCACCTTGATACTCAACTGGTACGTATGACTCATTATTATAATCATGTTATAGTCAAAAATTTTGTGGGCATTATATTGTTGAGGTACATGCATGCTGGGTATTTATGGCACATCTTACTAAATATTCATATTTTGGTCAAATATTATTGTGAATTGGGTATTTTTGTCGGGCATTCACCCAAAACTTTAATTAAGCTTTAATAAATATATAGGCTTCTCCACTCCGAATGGAATATCACACTGATATTCCTCTACCATTGGAGTATCACCCTGATACTCAATTAGTTGGACATATCACCATGATAATCCTCTTAGTCAAATATTTTGTGAATATTTAAGACCATCCTTACTAAATATTCATATTTTGGTCAAATATTATTGAGATACAGGCATGTTCTCATACACGCGGATGGATGTTGCTATTCTTATTGTTATCCAACAATGTAGTCGATAGAAATATATTATCATATATACTAGAAGTCATAACCTTTTAGTTGGTTGTGGCAACATTTAAAAATGATGTGTAAAACTCTATATATAATGTTTTTATTGGTTGAACTCATATTTCAAGGTACTTGTTTGATATTTATGGTGACTTTAGTGACCATCTTGATACCATTTTAAGTTCAGTGACCAACTTGATACATAAGGCCCACTTCAGTGACCAACTAGATAGTTAACCCTTAATATGAATTAGAAAGAGATGTCCTTAAAACAATGCGAGCAAATTATCACACAAATTTCTGAGAGCTTTACTTGTGGAATGGGTCACTCAATTCATTTAGAAAATCAAATTTGATTTGTCAAAAGTCAAATGCTACAACTGTGATAAGATGAGGCACGTTGCTATTAATTGTAGAAATTAAGTTCAAGAATGATAAAGGTAATAGCAAGAAAATGTCACCCTTGATGCTACACCTATTGATGGATTCTTGTGTTTCTAAAAATGAAGAGGTGAACTATGCTCTCATGGCAAATATTAATGACAATGTCACCCTTGCTGCTACACCTACTGATAAAAAACAAAATACTGTCTTTGATTTTTCGATACCAAAAATATATCTGAGTTGAAGTCATTCCTAAAGTCTTTACATATTAGCTTTAGAAGTCAATCTATTGAAAATGATAGACTTTTAACTGAGATGTCTTAATTGAAAAATATTTTTTTCTTTTAATTCTATTGATTTAATCTTTACAATAGTATTTGTTTCTACGACTTTTAATGTTGATACCTTTTCAAAGGTAGAATTGGATACAAAAGCTCTGTTGTAAGTAAAAAATTAATAGGAGTGATCTTGGATCTAATATTCTTAATAACCTTTTCATAAGAACTAGATTCAGTTTTATCATTCTTATATCCTAGACCCCCCCTCCTTCCAATTCTTCTTAGTAAAAATCTCTTGAATTTTTCTTCTAGAGTTAGACCATATTCTAATCATTTCTTTTTAAGCTTCTAACTCAAGTTCAAGGTTGGCATATCTTGTTCTTATATGAGTTTCATTATACTTAGCCTTTTCACAGTTCTTCTTAAGTTCAAGCATAAGTATTAACTTATATTTTAAATAATCATTCTTTCTTTAAGTCAGATTTTTCAGTTAATATTCTAGGAAGGGATTGTCTTCTAAATCTAACATGCAAAGACTTTACAGAAGACTTTAACTCAGAGATATTATCTGTATCAAAATCAACATAGTGTTGGGTACCTTATCAGTAGTGGATGCAGCAAGTGTGACATGATCATTAGTAGTAGCCATAAGAGCATAATTCACTTCTTCATACTCAGAATAGATGAATCCATCAAGTCCTTGCTTGAGGAAATAAGTGCCTTGCTCTTGCATTTATCATTGTTGGCCTTCCTACAGTCTATTACAAAGTTACACACTTTTCACATTTTTAACATTTGACCTTTGACAAATCAATCTTTCCCTTCTCCCCATTATTGTTGTCTTTTCTCTTGTACCTTCCCTTTTTAATATCTGAAGACCTCTTTTGGAAATTTCTTTGCCATGCGGCTCTTCTGAACTTCATCTTTTTGAAGCTTGTAACCGGCATAACAACCATCTCCTGGATGTCAGAATTATCACTTTCACCATCAAAAAAAATTTCATTAATATCTTATGATGAGTCATCGGTATCTAACTCAATTTTCACAGTCTTCCTCCTAGAGGTATCCACAGTCCTTGATTTTGATTGTTTATTGTCAACATTTAAGGCAATTGATTTTGCCTTGCTACTCCTCTTATTATTTCTCTGTTGAGCCTCAAGATCATAGGTTCTTAGCATTTCATAAACTTCATCAAATGACACAGTATCAAGATCATATGGATGTCTGATGATTAAGGAGTGTCTATCACATTCCTCAGGTAAGGCTCTCAAAAACTTGATGTTAGAATCTTTAACATCATATTCTTTACCAACTAAAGATAAGTTATTGAGTAAAGTAAGAAACTTGTCATATATATCAGTCAGGATTTCATCATTTTTAGCCTCAAACTATTCATACTCTTGAATCAAGAGAGCCCTTCTGTTTTTCTTGATTGACGACTCTATACCTTGACATTGAGTCTCCAGCGAATCCCATATTTCTTTTGCTATTTTGCAAGAAATTACTCTGTTGGGCATGACTGTGTCTATATTGTTATGATGGATATATTTCACATTGGGTTCCTTGAGTAATTCATTCTTTTCCTCAGGTTTCATCTCTCCTTTGATTTCCAGACATAGTGTTAAGGAATAGTATCAGTTCGTGGAACCAACTTTTTTGGAATATATGGGCCATATAAAATGCTTCAAGATACATTAGCATCTTCACCTTCTATCTGAAGTACTCAGCCTTCTTCGGAAGTGGGATCTTAATATTTTCATATTTGTTTGTCGACATCTTAGTGATCTTTTTGGTAAAATATTAACTTGGCTCTGATAACAATTGTTGCCCAAGTAACTTTCAACTGTAGAAGAGGGGTTGAATACAGTTGATATAAGATCTTCGACTTCCTACTTTCCAGAGACAGAAGATATTTGATAAGATGCTGATGATAATCCTGATATCTTCCAATACTGATCAGATTCAGATCCTGATGAGTGTTGAATACTGATGATGTCACCTCATCAAATCCTTCAGCTTCTTTGTTAGATCCTGACGCTCAATGAATCAGTATTTGTAACATGCATGTAGCTTATTCGGATAAGGAAAAACAGGAATTTATGGTTGTACCAAGAGAGGTGTATTAATAAAATTTTGAAGCGGTACAACATTACCAATGCATAGCCAATTGAATCTCCGCTTGCAAGTCATTTCAAGTTGAGGGGACAAAAAAACTAGAGATGAAGAGAGTCTCATATACCTCTGCGATTGGCAGCCTCATATGCTATGGTTTGCACCAGGCCTATTTAGCTCATGATGTTAGAGTAGTTAATAGATTGCTTTCTAATATAGGAAGAAAACATTGGGATGCAGTAAAATGGATCTTTAGATATCTTGATGATACCTCAAAATTATGTCTATGTTATGGAAATGATGAATATGTAATTGATAACTTCACTAGTGTAGATATGGCTGGTGAAATTGATTCTCGAAAGTCTACCTCACTAATTTACATCATCACTGACGGAGGGGGAGTAGTGTCGTGGCAATAAAAATTATAGAGATGGGTTGTATTATCTACGACGGAAGCTGAATACATTGCAATTACAGAAGCTTGTAAGGAAGCTTTGTGGATGAAAAAGTTTTCAAGGAAGACTGGTCAAAAGTAGAAGATGTTTATTGTCTACTTTAACAGCCAAGGTACAATACATAATTCATCTTTTCATTGTCGCTCTAAAAATATCGATGTTAGATACCATTGGATTTGAGATGTGTTAACTGAAGTTGCTGCATATTTAGAATATTCATACTAATGATAATAGGTTAGACATGATGACAAAGAGTCTCACAAGAGAAAAACTTGTAATTTGTAGAAAATTAGATGTACGAGGGAGGCATATCCCACGTGAAGTGGAAGAGGTGATTTGTTGGGCCTAGTCCACTTATGTGGGCTATGATTTTATTAAACCCAAAACAAAAAGATAAAAAAATAAATAAACCCACAAGTATAAAAAGAAAAATAAAGGGAGACAAAACGTCTTCTCACTGTTTTATTTTAGAATACATAGTAGCAGCTGCGGTGCTTCCGTGTTTGATTCTTTTCGTGCTTCAATCCGGTGAGCATATCCAAACTTAAGTTTATTGTATCATTAAAGAGTGAAATCCATATATCTCTGAAGATCATGATTTTGTATGTACTTCTAGTATAATCTAGAGAGAAATTTGTGTATCCTATTATTCATAGCGGAAGTTTTTAGTGTGGGTGGGTTACTGTCATCCCGTGGTTTTTCCCTTCACCATGGATGGTTTCCACATCAAAAATCTGTGTCACTTTTCATCTTTGTCTGTTGCTGCTACTTTCATGTTGTTTTTGCAATTAGTGAATGTTGTTGTTCTTAAATTTATTTTGGTGTCTTTGGTAGAAGACTGGGTATAATTTAACTCAATTTGAACAAAGTGAAATCGGGTGAAGTGCGGGTCTACATATACATGCCTCACCTTCTTTCAGTCCTATATTGGTGGAATCGGGAAATATTGAATTGTCCAAATGTAATTTTTCATGGAAGAACAATTAGTTTAAAGTACTAAAGTTGCACTTAACTTCTCATGCCATCACCATTTAAGGAGATGCCAAAAATGCACTTAATACGATGATTTAGAACTCTCATAAGTAAAGTTTGGGATACGTCGAAAGTGCACTTGATATGATGATTTTAGTACTCTGGTAAGGAGAGTAGCAGCAACGTTTGAAGGTGAGAGTAAGAATATTAATTTTGCAATACAATTTACACAATAATTATATAAACAATAACTTTGTTCTTGCTGATCTGATAGCCAATTGTCTAACACTTAATGTTGTTATGTGCACACTCTTTTATCTCTGTTGCAATATAAGTCATGAGCTTGAATCCACCATAACAAAAGTTGTTTGAATCAAGGAGCCATAGCCAATCGAGCGACACACCTGCAAATATTCCTCCTAAAAGGTATAAGACCAGTATATTTCCTAGTGCATTTTGCTGCGGACCCTGAAAAAATATGAATCGGTACGTTTGATTGATCTAACTATGCATTACAAAAATCAATATATATATAGTGATAAAATATATTCTCAACCTAACGCACCTTGTAACCTCTAGGAGCTATATATAGTATTTAATTTGTGATGTTTGCCAGTGTTTTCATAGAGGAATCCTGGGAAAATTGACAAACAGACTAAAAATATAAGAAATACTTCGACTGCATAATCAATATTCTAAAAGAGCATTTCCTTTTTACACAATGTTTCCCTCGGTTTCAGAATATCCTGTTCCTGCATATTCCAACGTTTGTGCTAGTTGTAATTTTTTTAACCCTGATGGAATAACTGATGAAATACATTTATGAGTCAACATAACATGCCGGATTCACCTCGTCATGTGCTAGGTAAAGGGAAATGCCTATAATTGATTAATTAACTCTTTCTCTCAAATGCAAGCCACATTGTCATTAGCCGATTCTATTAGAAGGTAAAGCATCCACGGATGCATGTCTCTATTCAGTTAAGAAGCAATAAGTGGCTTTCAAATTCTTTCTAATTGTTTATTCTCTGTGTATAAAATTCATAAATTAAATAAAACACAATTGCCCATTTCTGAATTGTTGTTATTATTTTATCTTGAAAGATGTTTGACGTATGTACTAGAGTAAAAATTAATTCACTCATCCAATTCACATGGTTCACCATCAAGTTTGCATCATTTGATGTTACTTTAAATTACTTTTACATGTCCCAAATTTCAGGATTCTTCATTCTTTCTTTGACTCAAAATTTTTCTTGATGGATCTTTTTATGACTTGTTGGTTTGACTTCTGATTCCAAGCTACTACTTGTTGTCTTTTTTAATTTTTTTTTTAATTCTACTTCCTCATTTGTTTAAATTTTCTATATCATAAATTAGCTCAACAATTAAATAACTGGAATTTGAAAGCAAGCCATTCATATATATTAAATTATGCAAAAATATGCAATTATTAGTCCAACATCTAACCTTATTTAAATATACAACCACTAATCACTATACAACAAATCAATATCAGTTGAACTTGAAAGGCCCTGTAACATCAACTACCATACGAGTAGGATTATTAGTAGTATCTGCAATACCAAAATAAAATTTGGGTATGCAAATATCATCATCACCGAGGAGAAGGTCGGAAGTACATTCATCAGCAATCTCGAATAGTATTTCTTCATCGTATTTGCATTTTGGGGGACCCACACACTTAACTTTCATAAACTGACGGCACATTTCTTTCTTGAAGATCTTCTTGTTCAAAGCTACCCCCTTGTATGGTCCTTGTGAATCATCAGGACCGTTATCACCGAAGCATTTAGTTTCTATACAAACCGATCCGATTCATAACATGTAAACAATTATGTGATAAAAAAAAATACATACTATAATAAAGGATAAAAATACATTATAAACGTAAAGTTATATGCATGCCTGCATGTAATTGATAATAAATAGGAACCAAATATGAACAAGAAAGTATCATCATAAAGGAATTTGTTTACAACAATACTCACTTTTAAAATCTTCCCTAAAAGTTGCAATGGCAAGTTTTGCACAAGACATAGAGAAGAGGCTGCAAACAACAACCAAGGTTATTATAGTCTTTATTCCAATATGCATTTTTCCAGAATCATATAAATGATAATATGATTGAGAGATGTTTTTTTGCTTTTTTATTAGCTTTTTAAGACTATATATATATACAAACAAACACACACACACACACACACAGATATATATATCAATGGGTTTGCCATAGATTTACCTATAAATTGGATGCCGGAATGCATGGATGAACACTAAAAAGAGTGGATTTATTCATGAACAAGTATTAACACATGTTTGTAGGTGGACGCTCATTGAAAATATAAATTTGTTGATGTGACGCCTATTTATAGAAATGGACTCGGTAAATAGCTAAACATGGCATACTTATCAAGGACCTTTATTTGAAAGATCGTGTATAAAAATGTTTACTATATACATAAACAGTTGAGGACATTCATACATATAAATGGGATGCCTATTCATATATAATATTAATGGATGCATAATTTAACATCGGAATGACTAAATTGAGAGAGAATATATCTACTATATAAGTTCTTTATCTTTATTAAACTCTTTCCTGGAGCAACATGACCAAAGAATATTTTCACAATACCACTGGAAAAGGATGTCACATATTTTCTAGGAAATCATGCATGTCATGTTACTACTCAACCTGGAGGTATCGACTAGCTAAAATCTGGAATATTTTTTATTTTCCTTTTCAAGTAAATAAAAGAAGAAGAAGCTCGAATCAGTTCAAAAAATGATGGAGATTGATCTAGCTGAATATGTCTAGAGAAAAACGTAAGTTACTAACACTTAACAAGGTAAATCGGGTTTGTAAGCATTTGAAAAATAACAACAAAATGTTTGCAATGTTAGGCCTAGAACCACTATGGAAGTCGGAAGAGGGTTGAATATAGCGGATACAATCAAATGGAATTAAGAACTCAATATATAAACCAAAAGTCGGTTTTTATTAACTTATAAGAAGTTAAGAACTATTATAATAGGGATAAACTACTCTCTTAGAGATGTATGAATATCAATGAGAGAGTCTAGGTTACAAGGACGATATTCTTAATATTATATCGACACCTATAATGTAAACCTATAAACCTATATGTGTTTATATATTGTACAATTACAAGATAATCATCTAATTGATATGCTATTAATTAGCCAAATAAAATATATTAACTAGTGATTCCAAATTAATCTACTAAATTTATGAGCGTACAATCTCGATAGTGTATATCTTCTATATTTAAATCAGATCCACTCCTGAAAATAGTTATGACAAACTCTGAAGAAAATCCTCTGTCGACAAACTCTGATATCTTCATTGTATAACAAACTCTGATTTCCTTGAAAACTCTGACAATACATCCTGACTCTAAATACTAATAGGAAAATGTGATATCATCAAATGCATTTAACAATCTCCCTTTACTTGTGCATTAATAAAATATGGACAAGTACTTATATCTGATGATGTCAAAAATATAAATACAAATGCAACTATGAAATTTCAATCATGACAATTATATCCTACTTATAGAACTTTAGCTTGTAACTACCAATCAATCTTTTTGTGTCCATGGACTCTATCGATGAAGTTTGTGAGTAAACTTTTTTCAGAAACAATTAGAGTTTGAACCATTTGAGTCTTGATCATCTTAAGCACTAGATCATCTTCCCCTGTTTGATACATGGAAGCCCTTAAATCATTGATTTTATTTCTACCGATACTATCTCTCAGTCTTATGAGTCCTGGCCTTCTTGCTTCTTCTTAAACACTAGTTGTTGTGTACCCAAGATGGTTTTTAGCCTATTACTATTCCTCTTCATCTTAACTTCTAGATCATCTAATGTATATGTACTTTGAAATGAACACACCATCGCTCTTTATTCTGTAGGATCTTTTTTATTAAGCAGAGTCTTCTTGACAAACTCTGACCATTTATAATTAGCTTCAATCTTCACCTTCGAAAGATACAGGATGTACTCCAGCTCCTTCCATGTCTTATTAATAACATCACATCAGTATTTTCTAGCTTGCACACAATTATATTCTTTAAGAAATATGTAAGCTTCTATTTATCTTTGTTACCATCAAATGAGTCTATCAAGATATGGACATATTCAACTTTCTCCAAGTGCTTCTGAGTTATCTTTTCATTGGGTCTGTCAGTCATAGGAAATGGATCTCTGATGACAACCTGTTGTCAAGTATAAACTCTAGATTTCCTTAAGCCAATTTCTTCTTTGTCAGCGGCTTTCTTTCCTTTAGATTGAGAAATTATAAAATCTTGCAAGACTGTATTTTCTCTAACAAGAGCTGGTTTCCTGAAAAAAAGTTTTCTCTTATGTTCCAGAGTTAGAGTGTCAAGTCAACTTGAGCTATTTTAGAGGTTGCAGGAGCTTTAACAACTCGAGTAGTATCAGAGGTTATTATATTGAAATCTTCAGAGTTTACAATTTTTAAAACTTTAAGTCTTTTGAACTTTGTTAACTTGAAGAATGTCAGAGGTTAACTTATCAGCATTCATCTTCTTAGCATCAGAATATTCAAGTCTCTTTCTCTTCTTTGTAATCTCCACCAACTCTTCTTTTTGTAACAAAATATCATCAAAATCGTGTATAACTTGCATAGAAGAGTCAATTGTTACTTTTGGAAATGAAGGCACAACCTTGACTTGAAGAGTTAGGGGTTCATCTAGCTTTTCTTTTCCTTTGTCTTTCAGAGCGGCTTCAGATATTATCTCTTGTCTTTGGCTTGTTGATCTCTGAGCTGTTTGTTTCTCTAATGACTATGCCCTTCTCCTTGGGCCCAGGAGGCTTCTTGCTCTTCTTAGACTTTGACTTGTTCTTCTCAGCAGCAAGCATTTCTTCCTCTTTCTTTATCAAAGGCTTGGATTTTTGGATCTTTGTTGTAATTAAACAGTTTCTTGTCTTCCCTTTTGCTTTAAAGTCTGCATATATTTAATTATATCATCTCGAGCTTCCAAAAGCTTGTTAGCTTGGTTGTCAGATTTTACATCAGAGATTGATAACAACTTCTCCTTTTCAGCTTCAGGTAAGATAAGAGCTTTTTCATCCGTGTTTGCTTTCTTTTATTTTCCACCCTTATTATACTCCTTATTTCTTGACTAGATAGTAAGCTTATTAGAAGCTTCGCCATCATACTTTGTCAAGTTCCTATCCTTTTATTTCCTTGTGAAGTTCAACCTTTGTTACCTCCATTACCAGCATCATCTTTATTTTGCAGAGACTTTAGTTGTGAGCATTTGTACATAGCAATATTCTTCCCCTTTTTGGAATCATCATCACCAATTAGGATGAGGACTGTCAGCTCCGTCTTCCATAGAAGTCATTTGACTCCTCTTGTCCTAGTTCTTCTTCAATCCAGCAACCCTTTCAACTGAAAGAGCTACTGGTGATTTTAGATTTGTCTATCCTTTGGATGGTTTTTAAATTAAAGAGATCATCCTTAATTTTCTCCACCCTAACATGAGTCTACATATGCTGATGTTTCAGGCTCTTCATGAAAATGATATAGGCCTTCTTATGAGAAAGGATATGAGGAACAGAGATAGAAGGTTCAATTGTTTGTAAGTGCTGAGAGGAAGTAATTGGACAAAAGTCAAAGTCATGCTCCTTCCATTTAAGAGTCCATTCATGACCTCTCTTAGACTTTAGCCATTCCCCCCTTTCTTCATTCTTCCTTATAATCCTATCATGAGAAGTCTCTTCTTCAGGACCATTTCCATGTGTAGGAATAGTCTCAAAAGACTCAGAGCAACTGGAAGCAACTTCATCATCAACATTTCTGGTGCGAGCCTCCTTGCCCAGCTTCAGTTACTTGCTTATTGTCTGAATCACCTCTTCTTCATGTGTAGATAGAGGTTTGTTCTTGGAGGCCACCGAAATTTGAGTCCGAGATGCCACTTCTTCTTCAACATCCTCAAAAATTGTTTTCTAAGCAATCTTAGCCCCAACAGTCTCATGGACTATGGCTGCAGCTAGAATAAAAAAAAGTGTAATTGCAACTTATTGTCTCTACTAAGCTTCTAGGATTACATTTTTCTAGGAAGACAGAGTTTGTCCTTACTTAGCAATAGGAGTTGGTTTTTCAATTAAAGTATCTTTAACAACAGGAGTTTCTTCTGTTATTAGAGTTTCTTCAGCAACCAAATCAAGTTGAGCAGTCATAGGCTAAACAAATAGAATGTTGCCATGGAGATAGTAAGTGTGTACTCGATAGCTTCATTGGTGCATATATGGTTGGTGACATTGATTCTCGAAAGTCTACTCAGGTTACTTTATTACTTATATATGCGGGGGGAGTAGTGTCGTGGCAATCAAAATTATAGAGATGGGTTGTATTATCTACAACGGAAGCCGAAACATTGCAATTATAGAAGCATATCGATGTTAGATATCATTGGATTCGAGATATGTTAGAATTGAAGTGCTACATATTCAGAAGATTCATACTAATGATAATAGGTTAGACATGACGACATAGTCTCACTTGAGAAAAACTTTTCACCTATAGAGAAATTACATGTATAAGTGAAATCCACATATATGTGAAGATTATGTTTTTGTATGTACCTCTAGTATTGTCTAGAGAGAAATTTGTGTATCTCATTATTTATAGCGGAAGTTTTTAGTGCAGGTGGTTTGGTGTCACCTTGTGGTTTTTCCCTTCACCCTAGAGGGTTTTCAACGTTAAAAATTTGTGCGGCACTTTTCAAGTTTGTTTGTTGCTGCTACTTTTATATTGTTGCTGCAATTAGTGAATGTCGTTGTTCTTAAGGTTATTTTGGTGTCTTTGGTAGCAAACTCTGTATAATTTATTTTCATCAAATTGTTCTTCAACTCAATCCGAACAAAGTGAAATCAGGTGAAGTGCGGGTCTGCATATATATGCCCAGCCTTCTTTCTGTCCCAGATGGCTGGAATCGGGAAAATTTGAAGTGTCCAAATGTCATTTTTCTGGAAGAATAATTAGTGTAAAGTATTAAAGTTGCACGTAACTTCTCATGCCCTCACCATTTAGAGAGATATTCTGAAATTACACTTAATATGATGATTTAGAACTCTCGTAACTAAAATCAGAGATATGTCGAAAGTGCACTTAATATGATGATTTTAGTACTCTAGTAACGAGGGTGGCAGCAATGTTTGAAGGTGAGAGTAAGTATATTGATTTTGAAATACAATTTATACAACGGATTTTTGAAGGCACACACTAGAAAAATCCTTATAGAATAATGATGGAAACAATAACAGTGTTCTTGCTGATCAGATAGCCAATTGTCTAACACTTAATGTTCTTATCATGTGCACAGTCTTTTATCTCTATTGCAATATAATTCATGAGTTTTAATCCGCCATAACAAAAGTTGTTTCAATCAAGAAGCCATAGCCAATCGAGTGACACGCCTGCAAATATTCCTCCTAAAAGGCATAACACTAGTAAATTTCCTAATGCATTTTGCTCTGGACCCTGAAAAATTATGAATCAGTATATATGATTAATCGAACTATGCATTACAAAAATCAATATAGTTATAAAATGAAATCTCAATTTAACGAACCTTGTAACCTCTAGGAGCTACTGTCATGACACATACAGTTAGATAACCATTACTTAATCCCAAGAACAAAACGAGAAACAACATCAACCCAGGATTCCCATATTTTCCAGTAAAATGAAATGCAGGGACAAGTAAAAATCGAGATAGTGTTGCAAGCAGAAGGCCTTTTCGACTCTCCATTTTGATGGAATTTTTCAGAGGGATGTATCGTCCAATTAGATCCCACAAATTAAATACTGCAATGAGAACTAGCGGATACCTACAACCAATTAGTCAAATCTGGTAAGATTTTGCCATTATGGTTATTTGTAATAAGACCGATTAACATTTTCAAGTATTTTAAGTTTGAGCATGGAAAATGAATTAATTTTATAGTACATGTTTATGCCCAGAAGTAATGTAGTATACAGAGTAAGTCTGCAAAGTTAAAGGATGCAATTTTTGAATTACTCGTTAAATCAAAACTTCTCATCAATGTTAAGTGTGACACAATGCTCAGACTTACCATGATCCCCAATGATGTTTACCAGTGTTTTCATAGAGGAATCCTGGGAAAATTGACAAACTGAGTAAAAATATAAGAAATATTTCAACTGCATAATCAATATTCTGAAAGAGCAATTCCTTTTTACACAGGCTCTCCCTCGGTTTCAGAACATCCTGTTCCTGCATATTCCAACGTTTGTGCTAGTTGTAATTTTCTGCATTTAGCTAATTACTATAGTATGTAATCTTCAACAATTTCTGAACCAAATATCTAATCCATACCAGCAAGATCAGCACAGTGCTATAATTAGGCTTAGAGCTAGGAAAATAAAAATTGATTGGTACTGAGTCCGGGTACGTTCTTTGCACTATATTATAGTGTGTAAATTACCTAAAAATGAGAATGGATTTTGGAGGGACATGAAGATTAAAGAAGTAGGAAGTTGGAATTATAGTTGAGTATGAAACTAAGATGGCCAAACTCTAATTCTAATGTCAATTGACAGAATAGCAGAAGCAGAGTAATTAAAGTAACACAAATTATTTGATACACGAACACTTACACTTGCGTTTGTTTGGATGCCAGCAGCCACAAGATCGGATGAAACAGTCTTGGATCCTTCTAATGCAGCTTTTGTGCGGTAATATTTAACAACTGGTAGATTAGGGAAGACGTATGCATAAAGATATATGCAAACTAGTTCCAACAAAGTAGATATGGCAAGAAACATGACTGCAAATTAAGACAGTCTATGAATATCATTTCAATCGGATTAATTTTTTCTATAAGCAAAAATAATTTCACACGTACTGGCTCCTTTCCGCAGACCACTGTCTGATTTTTCGAATGCTGCTTTTGTGATTAACCTGAGAGCAGATGTAAGGGCCCCTGATGCAGCCATTCCACCAAAGAAGGACTGAACATGCAGTAAAGTTATCCGAATTTAGTTGTCGTAGAAAATACATTTTGAATTTGAAGACTTTCGTATTGTATTGTGAATTGTGATTAGCCTATGTTTTTTATTCACCTGGACAAACTCGGGGCACATCAAAGATAGGTCTCCTACCATGCCTCCTTGAACATGAGCATCTGCTACTCCAAAAGCAGCCACAAAAACACAAATGACAATATAATTTCGGGTACCCCCTTTCCCTGATGTAATTAGATCCAACTGTACAGTAAAGTATTATAGTCATGCAATGAATTTTTGAAAATTTAAAAAATATGTGAAAAGTTAACATAGTTACCAGAACAAGTGCCAGAGTAGTTAGAAAGAATAGGATGTAACCAGACATGTTGCGACGCCTTGTGTTTATCTTTGATTCTTTGTAAGTGAAAAGTATCATTGCTGATAGTGCTAATGTCTGGTATACGAGTGTCAGTACTCGGTCTGGATGGTAATCCTTCAAGACCACAAACAATTAGTCCATTTGTCTCACAGTATAAGTGAACTTTAAGTTTTTAAGAACATTGCATAATATTTCAGTTTTTATTCAAAGAATTATTGTTTTTTAATTATAGTTCAGTGTAACAACTCAGAACGACGGACCCTTAGTACTACAGTCTTAGAAATTTCCTTGTCAGGTAACCGAATTAAGAGCTTACTGGAAACAATTTGTAGTAGTAATCTCCTATTGTGAAAATACTATTTCGCGAGGCTAGTGCTCCAACACCGAGAACCCATGACACTGCCATTGCACTACCCTTCCCCTGTATCATAGTCAATGCAAAGCATTTTAAACAAATCAGAAATTAAATACATTACCGTCGAAAAATGAAAATACTAACCTGAAGCCTAACTTGAGTTTCATCAGCTGGAAGTCCAGTTTCCATGGTCTCGAGTATGATTATGATTGTATGGAATATGAGAAATTTGCATGTAGGTGGGCTATTATATTACTGAAGTGGATAAGAATAATCTATCTTGTAAGGTTCATCACTGGTTTAGATTATATCAACTGCCGAAAGGATTTAAATTAAAATTTCAAAAAGGACAGAAAATGCCTATATACTTTGTCTAGCATTTGAAGTTTAGGAACTTCTATCAAGTGAATAGGCGTCGTTATCTTCCCTGTTTCGAATTTGTGTTTCGGTAATGAATCCAAGTTGAGCACTTGAGTGTTCATTCATTTCTAAATCACATAACAGAGAGGTATGTTTTATGTTGTTCTTGTACATTGCCAGTGGTGCTGGTACAAACAATAATTTTCTAGGAAAAAATGTAGTAATTAAATACTTAAACATTATCCATTCTTTAAGCCAAACCAAACCAATATCACACTCACAATATTTATTTTGTCAAACACTAAACTGGGGACTAATTTATAGATATCTGGCAAAAAAAATTATATAAGTTACATAAAGATGATAAAGATATCTATGAAAATATGACCAGTTCCTAGAATATAAGACTTTTTCCATGGACGTGTTGTCAAAGAGATCGAGGAAGAGACTTAACTGGAGTGACAAATTGCAGGAGGCAGAAAGTAACTTTTGACGAAGACGATTACCATGTATGCATAATGCAATCTGTGTAATGTTGAGCTTGTTTAATGTAGGTGGTGGTAGTACTGCTGTTCAAGAAATTTGGAGTTCTCAACCAAATTCCATGTGAGGTTTAATATTAAAAAGAAGAAATATTAAAGTTATAGAATATTTAAATTTATAGGGTAGAGACGGGTTTAGAATTTAAACAACAGGGAGATGAAAAAAGAGACGGGTTTAGAGTTTAAACAACAGGTAGATGAAAAATACGTCCTTGACAATCATTTTACATATCATACATATATATATTTTGACACAATTTTAGAAAAAAAATATTTTAATTTCTAATTTTTATGTTAAATTTTTTTGTATTGGAGTAAGATCACGCACGCACATAATAAAATTATATAAAACAAAATATTTAAATCTAAGAAGATAAAATTCCTATTTTGAGTCATTTCAATAATTTTCAATTTTTTGTCGACAAATTAAATTATAAATCAAGTCGGGTTCCTGTATTCGGCTATTTATAGAGTTGTAATTCGAGTCGGGCGGCTCGCGAGCTTGTCCGGCTCGCCTCGGCTCGTGAAATAAAACAAGCCGAGTTTGGGTAGAGGTTTGAGCTCGATTAAGTGTAAAATTATATTAGTTGGCTCGCTCGACTCATTAAAATCGGCTGGTTTAGCTAAACGAACCAGCTCGACTCGACTCGTGACATTAACCTAGTCGACTTCGGGCAAAGATTTAGCGACTCAATTAAACTTGGCACGAATTAGACTCGGTTCGAATCCTATTTACATTTAAAACTGTGCCAAAACTCGGAAAAGAAAAACGTAGAAACAGATAAAAGTAAACGTGTCAAAGGCTATAAGAAAAGTGACAATAACATTAGAAGTGCAGCAACCCGCAGTTTCTAGAATAAACTCCATTCATCTTGAGATACTAATAATAATAAAAATCACACATCATCTCCTTTCATCATCATCATCTTCATCTTCTTGAAACTTGTATATCTAAGAGTTGAAGCAAGATTACATCTCAAACTGTTGAAGGAAGATGTATAGGTGGAAGACCAGATTTCACGAAGAAGAAGACAGGCCAGAGAAGCCAAGAAGATACGGCGTTACTGAAATGAGAGCTCCCAATTATACTATATTCACTCGCGATCTCCTTCAAGTAAGATTCTATTCTCATTTATGTCTCTATATAAATTTAATTGTGCATATTAAGTTGAAATGTATGCGTTTATTTCAGATGTTGTAATTTATTTTTTGTTTATCCTATTATCAGTCGTGAACCGATTAAATTTTGTGTTCTTTGGGAGGGTACTTTCTAATTACTTGTTTATACTATGCTTGTGATGGATAATTGAGGACTTGGGAAGAAGTATTGCAGTTATCTGCATTTGGTACGTGTTCGTGTCGCGCCTATATATTTGGTGGCTCGTATGATTTTACCGATTATCAAAAGGTTACTTGCAGCCTGAAACGGTTGTTTCGGGCATGGACCGAGTATCTTAGATTTGCTTCCTTTAGCCTCGAGCTGCAGATCGGTGTACTCTTTCATTTTGTAAAAGAAATTTTAGTAAACCATACAGGCTATTATGTGTCTGAGTGAGCTCGTTTAACTTGTGCTCTTATGCTTATTGAAATTTTATACATTACTATTTACACTTTGAAAGAATTTATCGTCAAGGGGTGTGACGGAACTAACGAGTTGAAGTAACCAAAAGTTAAAAAGAAATTGTTAGTATCTTGTTTAGAGCCACTCTGAGCCTCCTCTGTCCCAAAACATACTAACTAGTAAGATTACTCGATTTTGGGGTTGGGAAGTTCAAGATGTCAGGTGCAAAAGCACTTTTAGTGTTCGAATGTCCCAGGTTTCTACTGGCTTTCAATGTAACTCTGGATGTTTGATGGATGAGATGTAATATCTTTTCCTTGTTATTACGTGTAAGTGCTTTAATTATGACATGTGGCACTTACCATAACTTATTGGTTACCGGAAACTATCACGGGAAAAATTCTAGCACATATCTTTCTCATTATAGCATCTCCAAGGGTAATCCCTATATTGGTTACCTAAAATATAATAAAATAATGGTTACCTAAAATATAGGTAAGCAAAAAGTTGTTTTACTCCAATGGTATTACCTATACCTGTTACCTATAATTTAAAAATTAGTTTTTATTCAATATTTAAGGTAATATATGTGAGAAGAGGTAGAGTTGGAGTAAATATATGTTATATTATAGGTAATATTGATGATGTGGCATTATAGGGGTTGGCTTTTTGCTCCCTTAAATAAGGGGATGAGTTTTCTCTCCCCTAAAATTTTTAGGGGATAGGGAGTTGCGTTGGAGGACTGATTTTTGATCCTAACCCCTAAATCTTGTCCACCTAGACCAAATATGAGTAAGGAAAGCTTGCATTGGGGTTGCTCTATAGTTTAAAATTCTACTAAATTTGTTATCTAGGAACTAAAACAGTACGCAAAACAGAGAAACCTACTAATTTTAATTGTAAATAGGTCACATCATTAACCAAAATACGAACCTCTTTAAGTTAGTGCCGCATTATACAAAAAAAGCAAACAGGTGCATGCTTCATGGCAACTAGACAGGCAAAAGCATTCACAGGAATATGCGTTAATTTTTCGTACTTTAGGTTTGTTACACTGTTCGTGTTGTGTTTGGACAAAAGTTTTATTTTCAGATGCTTTGATCCTTCATCTGACGTTAGTTCCATTATATCCAGGAAACTTTCGAATCAATGGGAGAATTTGTTGATGGACTGAAATTTACTGGAGGCTCTAACAGCATGATGCCAAAAAGTTTCATCAAGGATGTGACTGACATGGCTCGCAAACACAATGTATATGTTAGCACTGGTGACTGGGCTGAACACTTGCTCCGTAAAGGTCCATCTGGTTTTAAAGAATACTTGGAGGTGAGCTAGCAATTACTGGAAATTTTGGATATAGAGAACTCTGCAGTTTTGCAATTGTTTCTTTGAGATCTTGCAAGAGTTATATATTTCTCTTTCATTTTTACTTTCAAAACTGTTTTTTCAGGAGTGCAAGCAGTTGGGATTTGATACAGTTGAACTAAATATGGGATCATTTGGATTTCCGGAAGAAACTCTCTTGAGATTCGTAAGGTTGATTAAGAATGCTGGATTAAAAGCAAAGCCCCAATTCTCTGTGAAGTTTGAGAAATCTGATATTCCTAAAGCTGGTAATAGAGCATATGGGTCCTATGTGGTTCCTACACCACAAAATTCTGGTATGCCATTGTAAACTACTTCATCTTATATCTTTACCAGAAAGTCTTGTACTTTTTTAGAAATCTCTGTTTTACATAATTTGAGATTCTCTATTCGTGATATACTTTAGGCATTTTTACAGTCCAAACATTTCAATGTCCATAAGTTACTTGGACTCGGGTATGGCTGGTTGACTTGGGTGCGGATCCAAGCATTCCTTATGTTTTTGGAAATTAGGATTCTTGGATGTGAGTCCTGAATCGGACACGGGTGCAGGGATTCAGCATATAACCTGGGGAAATTTATATGTTCTTAATCCATTTCACATCTTAAAAATTATGTATGACTAATGTCTTCTACCAAGTACCAATTAAGTTTATACACATGATTATATGTGTTTATACGTGTCATATGCGTCGTAAAGTCAAAGGATGACATAAAAAAAGTCATATATGGACCTTGCGAACAAGTTGTTGTAAGGCCTTTTATGTCGCTTTGCACTTGAGTTGTTATAAGAGGAAGTGTCCGGTTTCAATATGAAAAATACGACTCAGATCCTACAACCACACACGTCATGTTCGGTCGACACGGGTACATGGCCAAAATTGAAAAGTCCGGGTAACAATTCTGCACTTAAAAAGTTGCATTTTTAAATAGATTGAGCAAGTCATAGCTTCTAGCCAAAGATATTGAGGTACCAGGTGAGGGGTGATTTAGAAGATTAAAATGTCGAAATATTGACTTAGTTCTTAAAAGAGTGATCCTGGAAAAAAGAGTATATTATTCTTTACCCTATTTTGTTTGAAGATTGTAGCTAGAAGCTGGTAGTTTTAAGTTAACTTCTAGATGAGCTAGGAGTGTCTATCGGTACTATGGCAACGATATTATATAAGAAAGTGTAACAAAATACATTTTGGTAATACCATTAGATAGAATGATCTAGTTTAAATTTGTGATCATAAAAAAACTTCAAAAAACTGAAACCTCAAGTATTATTCTTTTTGACCCCTGATGCACAGTGGCAGTCGGGCAATCTTCCCTATCATTGAATTACTTGTTTCTCACTAAAAAATCTTTACTTTGCACCAGGAAAACCCCTGGGGCTTCTTATAAAGAAATCATCATCCTTAATATACAACAAATATAAAATAATGAATTATGAAGTAATGGCTATATATTTATTTAAATTTTTGGAATGACTTGTTTAATGGAATTCCAGAAATGATCGAGGATATGGATCTAATGATCACGAGGGCGGAGAGATGCTTGGATGCTGGAGCGGACATGATAATGATTGATGCTGATGATGTCTGCAAGTATGTAGACACCATACGGAGTGACATAATTGCAAAGGTTATCGGTCGTCTGGGACTAGAGAAAATTATGTTTGAAACATCCAATGCTAAAGCTTCGGAGTGGTTTATAAATCAATACGGACCTAGGGTAATATTTTTGATGTTCTTAATGTTTATTGTCTTCAGCCCTTGTGTATGTTTCTGACAATAGTATCTTCTAATTTATTTTTTACAGGTCAACCTTTTTGTGGATCAAGGGCAGGTGCTGAACCTGGAGTGCCTCCGGGGACAAAATATAGGTAATATTAGTAGGTCTGTTTTTGGTCGGTCTAGTTTCCTGTTCTAAGAAGGCACCTTATGCAGAAATAAATCCTGTGACTTCTTATTGTCACTTGCAGCAAGTTGAAATATTGCTAGTTTCAATGTTGTATTTTACTACTTTGGTAAGCAGGATTATGTAAGTGCAGAGAAAGTCTAATTACCCATCTCCTCAAGTCATACTCTGTGACAGCCTTGGTGTGCTATGTTAATCATCTTTGACTAAACGTGTTTTTCATTGTTCAGTAGGTAATATAGTCTACTGTATTTAGAAGCAAGTTCACTGAGCACACATGGCTCCCCTGGGTGTAGTTTGTCACTTCTTTTCCTTTTACAGTGCTAGGATCATATTCTTCAAACCGTTCCAGGGTGGCATTGGAGTTTTAACTTATATATTAACTCTATTTAAAAAAAAAATGTGGGATTAAGGGTAGAAATAATGGAGCATGGAACAATTATTTAATTTTTTATGCCCCTAAACATCGGTTTCAACAGAATGAATTATCAAGTGGGGGTCATTCTTTAAAAAAAAAAAAAAGTGGGGGTCATTAGGACAAATTTTTTTGATTAATAGTTAAAATTTCTGAATAAGGCGAATTTATGACCTCTCATTCCAGTGTTGTGACCGCTTTAAACCATATTTTCTGAATAAATTAAAAAATTTAAATATAAATGAACATATAATATTTAAATTTAAAAAAGTTTAACAAACTAGGATTACTTATCGGTGTGTTTTAACATTATAATTTTAGCAATATAAATATTTCACAATATCTAAACAATATAAATATTTCACAATATCTAAGTAATTAGTAATTTAAAAAGACTTCGTTCTACTAAGCTGATTATAAAATTTATAATTACTATTAATTATGTAATCAAATTACTAATTATCATAATCATAAAATATAATCGTTTTTCGATGAGTTGAATACCTCATTCAAGAATTGTTTTTGATCCAATCCGTAGGAATCAATAGAAAAGGCAAATCCCTTAGAGCCAGCATAATGATTAAATAATACAAATTTGGTTTAATGATTAATTAAATCTATATTTCTTATTTATTAGTTAACATTTATATAAAATATTTCAAACTTTTCTCCACTAAAAAACTAG
Organism: Daucus carota subsp. sativus; assembly: GCF_001625215.2. NCBI lineage: Eukaryota > Viridiplantae > Streptophyta > Magnoliopsida > Apiales > Apiaceae > Daucus > Daucus carota. Next base: position 15,789,312 of record NC_030388.2, on the reverse strand, counting down.
CTATCCTCAAAGTGTTATAAATATTTTTTTCAAAACTAAGTCATAACTCATAAAATGTGTTATCAAATATTTTGTCAAATCAGCACAATCTATTACTGATTCTACTCACACCCACAATATAATGTACTATAAATCACAGAAATCATCTAATATAGTCCATCTTTGCACCGCCCTTTACCAATAGTGACTAGTGGACTATTGAATAGTCCAATATAGTTAACGGCTGTACCTACCTATCTTCACGGAGGATGTGATTCACGGAGGATTTTATTCAACTGTTCAGACAGGAATTTGCGGTCCCCTATGTTCAGGAAGCATGTGATTCACGGAGGATGTGATTCAAGTGTCCAGACAGGAATTTGCGGTCCATTAGTCCAGCCAAAATGTTGGTAAAATAAGTTGGGTTCAGAATAGAATAATTTTATATCTAATATGATGTTGATTAAAGTAAATGTTTATAGTTTCATCATAAGAAATTAAACTCATTCATATTTAATCACTATTATCTCGCACTTTCATCATTCTCTATCAAATTTTTATATAATTTTTCATTCAATTATCTTATCATTTCATTCCATCAAAGTAAACACAGTCTAAAAATTTCAGTCGCAATGAATTATATACATTGTGTGAGAAAACGGAGACTAAGAAAAGATGTACTAAAAATAAAAAAAATGAATTAGAAGTGAAGTGAAAATTAAATAAGTTAGTGTTTGGAAAAAAAAAACACAAAGTTGGGCATTCTCAATTCGGCTTCTCTTAAACAAACAGAGGCTAAAATCGTCGCATAGAACAAGTATCTTACACAATTACCGATTGAAAATGTATATTTGATATTGTTTAAGGTGACCTATCAAAATCAATAATTTTTATATATTGTAAATTATATGAGTTAGTTTTTCGTTAATATTATTTGAAAGATCAACAAACTTGTCATGACTTGACAAAGCTGGATTGTCAACAGGATTTTTGGGTCGCCGCCGGCCGGCAGTATAGTTGACTCCTCTTTTTTAAACTGGAATGAACTCCAATCAACGGAGGTAAAGTAAAATCTGAATAAATTTGTGCAGCAGTAATAAAATACTCAATCTGTCTATAGAATGTTACTATCTCCTTTGCTTGCATATCTTATGACGTTACTATCTTTCGCGCTCGTACTCAGACATGATTATAATTAGATTAGTGGTCCCAGATCGTGAGAGGGGCACTAAATTAGAATATAAACAGCCTGAACAACTCTAATCAAACGAGGTTTTCAGGAAAGTGTATAAAAACAAAGCCGTGAGGCCTCGGCTTAAAGCAGACAATATCGTATTATTGTCGAGTAGATTTACTTAACAGGCCCAACAAATTCGACAAGATGGCAAGTCCAATAGAGTTGTCCTCACATTGGTTGGTTGTGAGAGGGGCATAAAATATCATTCTACGTTAAAATCTCTTAAATAATTTTAAAATTTTTCATATTTATGTATAAAATTTGATTATAATACAAAATATAAATTGTACATGACATGCACAAACACTTAAAAATTAAGTAAAAAATTTGATTATTAAATTTGTTTTTATTGTAGAACTCTTTTGAACAAATATGATTATGCATCAGAACAGTTGAGATATTATGATTCATTTTGAATGATTTTTTGAAGATTACTGTTTGACTCTGGTTAGTCGTGGAAAATTGACACATTTGTAGTTTATAGTTTAATTTTGATTAGTATTTGAACACTTGCCTTAGTTGCCTATATATACAACACATAAGTTGTCACTACATGCAAAACAGATCGACCTCGGTTGCCACGGCAAAGAAACCAGCTATTTCGACTGAACTACCCGCGTACAAAAAAAAATGTACGAATCAACCATGTTTGTCATATTGCTTATCCTCGTACCCATCTTGTTGCTCGTCTATCGCCGGTGGACCACCTCAAATCCCCACCACAAACTCCCACCGGGACCCCGCGGGCTCCCGATCATCGGGAACCTCCACATGCTAGGCACCCTGCCTCACCGAGCCATCACCGAGCTCGCCAAACACTACGGCCCCATCATGTCCCTGAGCCTCGGGTCCGTGCCAGCCATCGTGGTCTCATCCCCTCAAGCAGCCGAGCTCTTTCTCAAGACTCACGACACAGTTTTCGCCAGCAGGCCTAAAATACAAGTTGCAGAGCTCTACTCTTATGGAGTAAAGGGCATAGCATTTACGCCCTACGGTCCGTATTGGCGAAACATGAGAAAATTTTGTACGCGGGAGCTACTCACCACGAAAGTCATCGATTCGTTTGCGTGGATGAGGAAGGAGGAGCTGGGATTTTTCGTGGAAAGTATCAGAGAAGCGGCTAGCTCGCGAGTGGCGTTGGATGTTACTAAGATTGTGGGAGAGTTGATCCAGGACATGATTTGCAGGATGTTGTTTGGGAAAAGCAGAGATGTGAGATTTGATCTCAGTGGAATTCTCGAGGAAATGACAGAGACAGGGGGAGCTTTCAATATTGCAGACTACTTTCCTTTCCTAAGAGCTCTGGACTTGCAGGTTTCAATTTTTTTTGATAATGACTTATTAGTTCTCCTAAAATCTCGAAATACTAGAGAACTGGCTTAGTTTGGATCATATTATTTGTTTGACATCCCATGTGACTTAATTTGGATCGTAACACCCCTCTTACTTTGAAAGTCATATATGGATCGAACAGACAATCAGTGTAGATTTATACTCCTTCGGTCCCATTTCTTTTGTCTTGTTTCATTTTTTGTGGTCAAATTGACCAAACTTTGACCGGTAATAACTAATTATTCTTACATGATTTTTAAAATCCGAAACATACAACATCTTAAAGTAGAATAAATGCAAATTTTAGTAATATATTTTTTATAATCTTTTTCAATTATTAAATAAATATAAATTTTCAGTCAAAGTTTGGTCAATTTGATCATAGAAAGTCAAACAAGCCAAAAGAATTGGGACGTAGGGAGTAATATTCAATATTTCGGTAAATGAGAATCTTGGGGTCAAGGTACTCAAACTATATTATTTTTTGGAGTTCAGATTGAGGTATATATGCAAGTACATAGCAGCTATTTACTTGAGTTTCTGTGTTTTCTGGTGCTTGCGCTGATTTTAGGGACCAGCTCTGATATCCTTCTTATTGGCGATTACAATTGTTAGTGGTAATATGCTTACATGATAATTGACCCCATATATATGTGTGAGAAAATGAATTGTTTTTGCTGGAAAGGATAAGATCTTTTTAGACATATTGAGAGTTCGAATCTGGTATATGGTACATGGATAAGTGAATGCTATGTGGCTATGAATATCGTGTTTGACCTTTACATCATCATGTCCATTGTCTTTATCTTGCATCTGCCAAAGCATATTTTCATAGCATATTACATTAAATTTCAGGGACTTGCCCGACGAGCCAGGAGAACCAGCAAAGATTTTGATGAGATGTTAGAACTGATCATTGATGAGCATGAAGTTATTGGTAACCTTGAAGAAAAAAATGGGAAGGAAGATTTTGTTGACATGCTTTTATCCTTAAAGAATAGGACCACTGGTACAAATGACCAACTTGGTTTTACATTTGATAGAGCAAATGTGAAAGCAATTATACTCGATATGATATTTGGAGCAGTTGATACCTCACACACTGCAGTCATATGGGTAATGTCAGAACTTACAAGGCATCCGAGGGTGATGAGTCGAGTTCAAAAAGAACTTGAAATGGTTGTTGGGGATAATGATATAGTCGAAGAAGCTCATTTGTCTAAGTTGGATTACCTATATATGGTTGTTAAAGAAAGTTTAAGGCTACATCCTGTTGCGCCCCTATCTGTTCCTCATGAGTCTACTGAAGACATTTTGGTAAATGGATATCACATTCCAAAGAAGTCAAGAATCATTATTAACAACTGGGGATTAGGACGAGATTCTAATGTATGGTCTGAGAATGCACTAGAATTTATCCCAGAGAGGTTCAGTGGAAGCAAAATTGATCTTCAAGGACAAGATTTCCAATTTATACCATTTGGTTCAGGACGAAGAGGATGTCCTGGGTTGCACTTAGGCTTGATTAACATTCAATTGTTGGTTGCTCAGATGGTACATTGCTTTGATTGGGACTTATCAACTGGTACGTCGCCTACTGAGTTGGAAATGGATGAAAAGTTTGGTCTAACAATGTCAAGACTGGACCATCTGGTGGCCACACCAACTGTTCGTGTTAGAGAGAAACATTTAACTTAAGAACTTTCTTGCACTTTGATATATAAATTTTTCAGTCAAGGTTATTTTTATGCACATGCTTAGTATCAGAAAATCATGTGTCTGTAATAACCTGTAAGACTTCTAAATAATGATGTTTGTGTTATGTTGGTGTGTGAAATAAAGGATGCTAGTTGGTCATTCTATTTCAAGTATACTTTTATGGCTAGAATGTAAATAACCAGGTTGTTCCACATGATCTGGGTTTCACAAGGATGTTTGTATCATGAGGAAATAATGAGTTAATGAGCAAGTAATAATGACTAGGAATCAAAAAAGAGAGTACTCGTGACACAGAGATATGGAGTCTTTTTTTTTTAATCACATTCCAAAAACAACACATGTTAATGATCTTCCGTTTGATTCTCTCAAAAGCAAAACGAAGAACGCTTTGAACAATTAACACATAAATCTTGTATCATGATACATGAAGGTTTTCTAACCAAGCTTTGCAAGAACATCATTGAGTGCGGTCACAGTTTCAGCATAGGCCTTCTCTGCTTTAGGAGTGCTCTTAGTCTTGGCTGCATAGTCCAACTACAAGAGGAAAAAGAAAAGAGAGTAAAATTCTATTAGTGGCCAGAAAACTGTATTTTTAGCGTATGTTTGATGTTATGTAATTCACACTGAAAGAAAATACTTTACTAGGGAGCTTATGGTTTCAACTCACATCATTAATAACTTGGAAGAGCTTTCCTGTGAGTTCTTTGAGTGATGTCTTCTCGTCTTTTGGCTTTGCAGAAATGATAGTGTTTAGATCATAACGCAGATAAGAAGCCTTGGAACGAAGATCATTTTGAACATATGGCCACGCCTTCTTGTCGATAAGCTCCTTGACATTTAAAATATCCTTGGCTGAATCCTTTGCCCTCGCGGCTGCCTCAGTTGGTGGCAATGGTTGCAGGTAAAAACGCTTTTTCAGTGGTATGTCAAGGTCTCTGGCCTCATCTGAGTTGTCAGTTCCAGCTGCAGTTTCACACAATCGGAGGAAAAATATGTGAAAAGTAATCAGACATGTCTGTTACCGATATATCAGCACAATGTTCAAATATCTGGTATCTGGACTTAGTATAACTGAAAGGAACATTGCTCTATATACGAGTATTATAGCTTGAATTGTGATTAAGCCATATAACTATTATGATTATTCATCCTGAAAAAAAGAGTCATAGAGTAAGTTTTTGTCATTTTCTTAATGTTCTTGATTCATATGTACAATGCCTTGTATCATGATGCAATGTACCTTGGTCCTTGTAATTTAAAATAATTCATTCTCATAACAATTCTACAACTGATTCATATGTAATTTTAACTTCCATGTACCACCAAATATTCGACAAATAAGCAACAAAAATAACTACCATTGTACTAGTAATAGGGACTTACGCAAACCGCCCGAGGGAGGAGGAGGTGGTCCAACTTTGATTGAACTTGCAGCAGCTAGCCCATCCTTGGCAAAAGAACCAACACCCAAACCAAGAGCCACAAGACCCAGGACAGCGCGACGGCTAGCCTCGGACTCAAACGACACTTGCTGTGCTCTGACACTGAACCCTGGTCGAGCCACATTCGCCCTGTTGTTGCTAGCCACACTTAAGGTTCTTGAGCCACTGAGCTGAAGGCTACCTTCCAAGACAGCTTGAGAGGAACCAAGTAGACCAGCCATTGATGCCATTGCTTGAGCCATCTGTTCACTATCTTTTTCAGCTTGTAAAGATTTTGTAGCAAATAATAGATATGGTATATGTGGAATATAACGATGTGTTATATTTGGTTGTATTATGAGTTTTTTTCTGTGATGCAGAGTAAATTAGTCAGCATCTTATCTGAGTTTTGCTTTCTGGGATTATTTGGATATGGTTATAGCCAATGGCTAGCCCAGCTCTTCACAGCTTGGATTTTCTCCAATATCATTTCGACACCTGTTATTTTTAGTTATAGAATTTGCTACACTGTTCTCATTTTACAGGGGAACAAAAGATTGTTTCTTATAATTAACGGACTTAAAAAATAAAAATAAATACACAACAACATATAGGCATATCGTTGATATTAAAGTCCCAGGACGGTGAATAGCATACAAACAACCGGTCCATCTTATGATAGGGCTTCAAAATTTGAAGGGCTCCCAATCTTCAAATTAGCTGGCTACTTCCTCTTTGTATCAGTGATGATTTATTTTAAATTTACTTATTTTATATTAAAATATTTTTTTGTGTTAATTTACTAAATACAATTAATGGATAATTAATGTATAATTTTTATTTTTTGTTCAAAATTATATATTATAATTGTTACTATATTTTCATGTTATATGTATTAATATATTTAAGATTAATTAATTAATTTCACACCGGGCCTACCAAGTTATTGAGACAGGCCTGGACGCATGAGTTACCAAATATGAAAGGCCAAATGTCCGTTTTAACTCTCTAAGTGTGTACTGATAAATGTTTTGAATTATTTAAACTCAAGGAGTCGTTTAAATCTACAATCCCTGAGAAGCAAATATATGTTATAAGGACCATCTTGATAAAAAAAAAGGAGACAAGATGTTGTTTCCGGTGAAGAATCTTCAGTAAAAGAAGAACTTTTTATTCAAACTGAAGGAGACTCATCCTATACAGTACATCAAGAACTTTGGCTGTCAAGGTAAGTTACTTTTTTTTTTTTATGAAGATGTGCTCTGTCATTAAATTTCCTGAAAACAGAGTTTTCAGAACACTCTGTCTCTGTCATGTCTATCTGCACTCAAAGATGTAGTTGATCTGAATAAAATAGGTCCCTTCCAGCAGCATAGTGTCTTCTGGTTTGAGCTAGTGAGATTGTGGCTCATAAGCCATATTGATATATCTTCTAGGTGGCAGATGCACTACCTTCTGTCTTCTTGCTTTAGACGATGAACTGAAACGTCTGCATCTAGCAGTGAGTTGTGCATCAGGCATATGTTTATGATGACTGGTATATGATTCTTTATAATGTTGCAGGCTAGCAGTTACATCTTTACCTGTAATGACACTCGGAGTCCTGGAAGTCTGGAACAAAATGTGTCTCCGTTGAAATCTGCCTAGAATTTCCCAGCATTGTATCACCAAGGCCTGAAAACTTGTTCTTTGTATACTGAAGCCTTTCGCGTTGAAGGACTAGGGGCTGATTTCAAAACTGTAAATTGTGATAATATGGGAGAAGTTGTCACAATACTGTCAAATACCCAAGTCAACAACCAATTTTTTTTCCTAAGATAGACTATTTGTGTTAAATATTAATGACTCGTTGACCATGATTTTATTTTGGAAAATGCTTAATGCACAAAAATGTATACAAAATTTTGTACATAATAACATGTTGTGGATTTTAATTGGAATGAACCTCATGTATTTAAATCAACCACACAAATTAAAACCCATCACATCAATTGTCACATTAGTATGTACAATTTTTCTGTACACAATTTCGTGCACCTAGCACTACTCTTCTATTATTATTATTTTTTTTTTTTTTTGACAGAAATGCACTTGCTCGTATCGAGAATACGCCAATACTCCGAGGAGTTTCTTTCATTCAAAAAGTTTATTATCTAACCGAAAGACAAGAAAATGTCTCCGGAAGTTTAGACAATAAAACTTAATGTCTGAAATAAAACGTCCCAAGCTCCAAATCCACGCTACTTCCACCTCATACCTGAAATAATACAATTCATTAATAACAAGAAAATTATAAATTTAATTATTATAATAAAATATAAAATAGTTTATCAAAAGATGGTAAAGTCAATGAAAGATAAATAAAATAATTTGTGAAAAAAAGGTGATAAATAAAATAAATACTAAAGCAGAAAAAATATATATCTAACCAAAGGGAGACCCTTTGGCTAGATATATAACAAACTAAATAAATACTAAAAATATAAATAGTAATATAAGAATTAAAATATAAAAGCTAAAATATAAAACTATAATTTTCAAAAATATATCTAAAATTTTAAAACTTAAATATAAAGAACGAGCCAACAAAATGGCACCAAATTGCCGTATACCAACAGTGCGTCGATTTGAAACAGGTACCTCATCACGCGGTTGTATAGATGGGTATATCAACAGATCAAAATAACTTTCACTATAATCAAATAAAAATATACAAGATCAAACAACACATAATAAATTTAAAAGAACTTTAATAAAAAACAATAGTACAACAGGAAAAGCCGATTTAGGTGAAATAAGTAGGGCATCTATGTCCAACATAACTAGCCATCATCATGCCATCAGCCCCAACTTCTACTTGACAATTTGCATGCATTTTATGCCGTTTGCTATCCCAAGTCGAAATCTTGAACCGAATCGTCGACACCAACTCAAGCCGAAACATTACTTTCCCTCTTGCCCGATCCGTCAAGAACTGCATCCAACGGCGATTATCCACAGTTAACCTAGTCCCACTCAACGTACCGAATATAATTGTCGAATTTTTAGGCTCCTGGTAAAATGGAAACAAAACTGGCCGCCCACCAATGCTCTGATCATCGTAATATGCAGTTACCGCCATGTCATCATAATAAACTCCAATCTTGTGGTTGGAGTTTCGCGCTGTTACATTGAAGGTGAGTTCAGCATTCTCGAATCCATTAGGCTGCGCCAAGGCCGGGAGAGAGAACTGCTGGATGAAGAACCGTGGCCGGTGTGGACGCAAGCTTAGATAAACTATAAATGCTACAATGCCTGCAAAAAAGAGAATGCCAAGACATATTGCACAAATGAACTTGGAAACCCTAGTAGTCAGACTCTCTTGCACCCTGTGCATGTAGTATCGGGCCGTGTGGCGCCGTTTAAGCTGTCGATTATCGGGGGTGGGAGTGGTTCCAATCTGAATGGGGACATGATCTTGAGGATACATTGCAGACAGAGATGATGGAAGCTGAGAGAATGGACTAAATTTGGGTAACAGTATGGTAAATAAAGAGGGTTTGAGGAAGATACATATAAAAACATGCAATTTGATTGTACTCAAAGAATGTACTTTTGCCTGGGGGACGAAAAGAATAACAGCTTATATTGCATTACAGGCACTACTTTCCAGTTCAAGATTTAAAGTGCATAGAAAAAGGAAACCACTGAAGGTGAAGAAAGCATGTGATGCTAATCTTGTAATGTACTTTATTTTGTGGATATTTAAAATTAAAGCTTCTAATCACATGAACAGAAATGGATATCAACCAACTAGGCCTAACCATGAATCGTAAAGTTTTCAAAACTAACCAGCCTACGTTCAATTTTTCAAAACTAACCAGCCTAAATCATTAATACTCGGGCGACCCAAACTGTATTTTCCCGTGTACAGGTCGCCCTCGTCAGGGGCGACCCCCACATTTTTTTTCACCTGTTCAGGTCGCCCTACACACGGGCGACCCAAACTGACCATTTTTTTTCAAAAATTGTATGTACGCAATTAATTTTTTATTGTATTATATATTTAATATTTTATTTAAAATCAAATTTTATTTGTTTTGTGAAATAAATATAATTAATAACATGAAATAATATATATCTTAGCACCAGTGTTCTAAAAGTCGGCGATTAATCGGGATTAATCGCCGATTAATCGCTGTTCGGTCGCCGATTAATCGGGAAAATTTTAAAAATTTAAAATTAAAAAGTAAATTATTTTTTTTTAAATTTTAAATATAATTTGAAATAAAACAAAAAGGCACGGAAATGACAAAACACAGAAATTAAAGTAGTTTTTATTACCTTTCACTCTTTCAATATTAGCTCCTAAACTCCAATTACATAATTTTACAATATCTTCTTTCACAGATTCAATCAAATTCAAGTTTATATATGAGATGCATGAATTTGTATATGTATATAAAGGCATGTTTTGTGTTATAAAAAATCATCAATCTTTTGATTTTATATGACTATAAATTTATACTATATATAATTATATTAATATATATATATATATATATATATATATATATATATATATATATATATATTTAAAAAAATAATATTAAATTGATTACGATTAATGATCCGATTAATCACTCTGATTAATCTCCGATTATCCGATTAATCGCTGGACGGTGCGTTCACCGACTAAGTCCGATTTCCGCTTTTTACAACACTGCTTAGCACTAAACATTACAAATTATGTACTCATTAATTTAAAAATAAAATAAAAAAAATTAATTTGACCAATTTTTGACGAAACATTACAAATTATCTTCTCATAATTTTTAAAATCTGAAAGTTGCATATAAATCTGATAAATTTAAAATCTGAAAGTTGCATATAAAATCTGATAAATTTTATATTATTTTTTTCAGTTATTTGATATATGTAAAGTTTAGTCAAAATAAAGTCAATTTTACTGGTTTCGAGAAAGATCAACATGTGTATGTGTTTTAGTGTTCTGTCGTTTATTATGTTATGTTAGGTTTCCTTTATTGTCCTTATGAATTTCAATGCTTGAATCATTATACAACATTATGACATAAGAATGAAGAAAAGCACAAGAACTGCATAATAACGTAACAACCGATCTACTAGACTAAAAGTACATAATCAGATCAAGAAATAAAAACGTACGAGTACATGGTCAGGTACATAACCATAAACAAACTACATACGAGGGAAATCCTACTTCTTCTTATGCCCGAAGATGTGGCTTCCAGTGTGACATCTTCGACCCTTTCCCTTCGCAGCTCTAGGTGGCTGCTGTTGATGCTCATCCTCAGGTTGCTCCTCGGCCTCAGAGTGCCCTGGTACTGCTGTGCTGGGGGGCGCCCATGGACTACTCTCACCAGTGTACGAAGCAAAAGTGGACATCTGTATAGGAGTAGGAGTGGACCTCACTGGTGGCGGTGCGAATGGAAACGCAGGTGCCCCGAAGATGTAGGACTGGCTAGCAAATGACGGCACCGGGACCTGTGGCGGAGGTGTGGTGTACTGATCCCTCAGGAAAGACATGTCAGGACGATAAGCATCTGCATCCTGGAACTGGTATGACTCCTGCGACTGACCCTCAGCAGACATGTCCTGGTCATCCTCTAATCTGACCGTAAAGCCACATGGACCACCCTCGTAGTCATCCCCTGCATATGTAGATGGCCGGACCGTCGACTCGGGCCAGGAGCCCCATCCATCCGCCCTAGAAGTACCCGCTACATCCCCAACCGGCGAAGAAGAAGTGCCAACCAGGTGTGACCAACCTCCCCTATCTGAGCTACTACTGCCCACATGAGTGTAGTACGTGCCTGGCTCCGGCTCAACTGGTGTAACTGGTGGCCGTCCTCTGTGTCTGCTAGGGTTTCTTGAACCCCTAAAACGTCCTAACAACCCCTGTACAATCCTCTGTGCCCGACCAATATCCAGGGTAGCAGGGTCAATGGCACTCTCCATATCTCGAAGCTGATCCTCCTGTAAACAGCCATGTGAAGACATAATCAGATGAAGAATAGTTATAACAGAACATATAGAAATAAGCTAGCATAATAATGGAAGGAAGTTAGAAGAACAGTTACAAGGGAGTTTACCAGTGCCTGTGTGGCGCCCTGTGTGCCCTGGAAAGCCTCTGCAGTCCCCCAAAAGACGGGGTTTACCATGTATCTACGTGTCACTGCAAGAAACCAAGGCATGTATGCCGCAGTGCAACCCTCGCCAAACATGAGTGGGGGAGATGTAAGAGCTCGGTCAAGGGACCTATCCCATAGACGAGTGTGAGACTCCCTGGCGTCCTCCCAGTTAATGGACTCGTTGACAATGTCGTGCAGGTTACTATGATTCGCACGTGGAGAGGATGTGGGTATGTCCTGCACGAACCCGAACTGCCTCGTCACCCTATCAGTATAACACCACTCGACATAGGCCATGTACATCAAAGGCGTAGTAGCAGTCCAACGCAGGTACAAATCATACTCAGGCTGATGCTCGTCATCTAACTCTGCATACGGCCTCCACCGAAAATTTGCCTCAATCATGTTATCCAGCTCGTACCGGGTGATACGACGCTGACCGTGCGGCACCTCAGTACGGGTAAACGGCCCTGTCCACCTACAACAAAATGTTTATATTATACGTGTGAACTAGTACATGTGCACAAACTGGAGGATATACAAACTTATTGCGATTACGAGAAGAGTAGCATATTACAAACCTTAGCGCAAGTGGGTAGGTAATCAGGGGTGTGGCCATGTGTCGGGGAGCTAATGTAGTGAACCGCTCGTATATCCACACCTAGTGTGAAGGTACATACATATATGTGCACATCAAAATATATATGAAGAAAAACTTGATAAATAAAATGATAGTAAATGCGTACCTGTACTAACGTGGCGTAGCCAACGAAGCCGGTTGCGACTTTATGGGTGGAATCGCACATCTTCCAATAAAGGTATGCAAGAACAGCACTCCCCCAGCTATAACCATCCACGCTCTGCAAGTCACGTAGTATCCAAAGGAGGTTGAGATTCACATAGTTCCCGCTGCTATCAGGAAACAACGATCCAATAACACACAGTAGGTGTGCCCTGATGTGAAAGATAGTCTGCGCATCAAAATCCTCCGCAGATGAGTCCAACCGGGCACAGTTGCCAAAGTTACTAATCAACCAACCGATCCTCAAGCAGTTTTTCCTCACATCACCCTGCTCGGGAGTCAGTCCAAGAAGATCGCGTATCATGTCCTTCCTCTGGCGAGCTGTGGTGGTGAAGCCGTGTAGAATAAATGGCCGGCCAGTGGTTCGTAACCCGAGAATGTGATGGACATCCTCCAGTGTAATGGTGGCCTCCCCGAAAGGTAGATGAAAAGTGTGCGTCTCTGGACGCCACCTCTCGATAAAAGCAGTGATCAAGCCCCTATCATGCTTGACTTGCCCCAACTTGAAAACCCACTCAAAACCCGCATCATTAATAGCATCCATTATCGCCTGAGGCGGCCTGTTTTCATGAACTGCATTCCAGTACTCACCGAAGTTCGTCCTGACTCTAAGATCAGGAAGTTCCTGCCACAATTAAAAATACAGGTACTTGTCAGCAGTTTATAGTGAAGCAAACATTAACTTTAAGAAATAGCAGTCCATCAAGTCATTACCTCACTACTGTTCCACACAAAACTGGTACTATGCGAGTCCTGCAATGTCAACAAATAGCCGTTGACCGGGCCGGGATGATAAGCTGCAGGATCCATCTGTGCCAACAAATTTCAGATATATTTATAATTTGAATTCAAAGCTTTTGTATATATACAAAATCTCATTCCAACATAATATTATTAAATTTCAAATTTCATTACCTTCATTTCAAATTAAATTTCTACCTATAAAATCTAAAATTCCAACATATTTCAAATGATTCGAATATTTGAATATTATATTATAATTTTTGTTTCTAACTAAATTAAATTACTACCTACAAAATCTAACATGCACAAAATCTAAAATTCCAACATATCAAATCTATAAATTAGCCTTAATTTCAATTATAAACCTTAAAAATATTTAACAAATTTAAAAATCCAAAATGTAATAACAAATCTCAAGCCACAATCATTAAACTAACCGATCTTATAACATGCAACTCAAGCTAATCAAACAACAAATTAATCCAAATCAAGTCATTATATATATATATATATATATATATATATATATATATATATATATAGGGGCTTACTCCACTAGAAACTAAATTAGCCTAGAAACTAATCACTGGCCAGTTTTTCATCACTGTGCTTAACTACAAAATTCACTCATTTGTATATCAGAAATCACTAATTTATATATGCAAAATCTAACAAATATAGATATATAAATACACATATATACAACGTATATCATCATCATCTTCAATCATACTACATTGATGAAACTCCCGGCATCATTATCAACCCCTTCCACTACTGCCGCCTTCACTTACAACCATGATTTACCTATCATCGTTTGTCATCATAACTTGCCACTACTGATGACTATCCACCATCACCACACACCTCATCCCGTCATTTGCTACCATCATAGACCTTCTACAACTATAATCGACCATCAATAATCGACCACCAATGTCAATCATAAGTAAATTTTCTCAATTATTAAAAATAAAAACTGATAAATATACTGTATAAAATAGTGATTAACAACATAGAAACTAGTGATGTATGTGGTTATAAACAGTGATTCAAGGAATGGTTTCTAGTTTCTAGAATAAAATTGGTTTCTATTTGATCACTTGCCTATATATATATATACACACACACACTAATTTAGAGAGAATCGAGATAGTACCTTAAATTAATTTTTGTTCGAATTTCCGATTTATTTTAATTCTCTTAATTTCATAAATATTTTAATTCTCGGAATTTCATATATATCTTATTTTATAGAAAAATTAATATATTCGAATTATTTATTAATATAATTCAAATTTTTATTAATATAAATCGAATTTAATATTATTTTGTTTTATGCTAATAATATTTTCATTAATATAATTCGATTGTTTTATTTTAATTCAAATAATTTCATAAAAAATTTAATTCTCTTCATTTCAAATATATTTTATTTTATGCTATTAATATATTTATTTTAATTCGAATATTTTAAGTTTAAATTATATTATATTTTAATTCGAAATAAATTATGCTTAAATTATATTATGTTTTGCTCAATTTTATTAATTTCGATTATTGCTACTAATCATATTTCTAAATCTAAAAAGCGCATTACCCTTATATTAAAATATATTTTTTTTCCAACTAAATTAAATTACAACCTACAAAATCTAAAATTCCAACATATTTTAAATATATTTTATTTCGAATTTTACATATAATTCGAATAATTTTTTTATGCTCTTCATATTTTGATTTTATTTCGAATATTATATTATATTTTTTCTCTCCAACTAAATTTAATTACTACCTACAAAATCTAAGAAGCACAAAATCTTAAATTCCAACGTATCAAATCTATAAATTACCCTTAATTTCTATTATAAATCTTTAAATTTTTTTAACAAATTTAAAAATCATAATGTACTACCAAATCTCAATCCGGTAATTATAACACTAATCTCAAGCCGGTAATTATAACACTAATCTATAAATTAGCCATACTCATGAACATAACCGGTAATTATAACATGCAAGACAAACTAATCAAGTAATAAATTACAAATCAAAGCTTTATACACTAATGTTTAGGGGAGGAATAAGGTAGTACCTTCAAATTTTTTGCTAGGGTGGGCGACCTTGATGCTAGCTCGGGCGATCCTCTCCCACTTTTCTTCCTTCTTTTTCCTTTTCTCCCCTTTCCCTTTGCTCCTTGGCTGCTGCAGTGGTTTTTTTGAAACTGATTGTGTGTAATTATGTGTGTAAATGTGCGTGTTTGTGCGGCTGAGAGGGGTTAAAAAGGGGAGGAGGGTCACACGTGGTCGCCCGTGATAGGGCCGACCACGTCACACAACCTTGGTAGGGGTCGCCCGTGTGTAGGGCGACCTGCACATGGAGAAAATCAATGGGGGTCGCCCGTGTGTAGGGCGACCTGCACGGGGTACAATTTTCAGCTCGGGTCGCCCGAGTTTAATCGAATTAAGCTGGTTAGTTTTGAAAAGTTGATGGTTAGTTTTGAAAACTTTACGTTCAAACCGGTTACTTTTGTAAGAGAGCCAACCAACTAGTGTACTCATGCAGTTAAAAATGGATGTTTAGGCGCTTTGTCAGCCACCACTAGCTTACACAGTTATACTCGCCCATCTCCGTGGTTGTTTACGTTCTCACACGCATTTTGAGACTCCTAAAAAATATAGTTTCATAATGTTTTTCTAAGATTTTCTTTTTTAATAAAAATTTAAACATCAAATTTTTATTCAGGGAAAAAAAATTTAAAAATATATTATGAAACTATACTTTTGAGTATTAAAAAGCGTGTCAAAAAGTAACGTAAGGAAATGAGAGGGAAAGAGGGAGTACATAAATGTACATAGGGTTTTGTTCCATCTTATGACCACTCCTAAATAAATTTTTAAATTTTATTATTTATTGGAAGTATAATATCATTTTATTTGATTACATTATCATCTTCTGAATATATGATTATTAAATAAGTATTATTATTCAAATATTAAATTTTTATGTATTGACATTTGATCTTGATATAAATGTTGATTTTAATAAAAAACTATTTTCAAAACGTACATGTCATGATATATATTTATTACGTAATGATATATTTTAATTTTGTAAAATCATAATGTTGTTTGATGATATTTAAAATGATGAAAAATTATTCAATACCTAGATATATAAGTTGGCTTGTAGTCTCTTTAATTTTAATAAAATTTAAATTTTTTAGTTCGTAATTGTTTTATAGGTAAACTTATATATAATGTTAGTTAGAATTTTTGTAGGTTTAATAGTGGTGTGGTAGTTGTTTAACAAATTAATATAGAAGTCTAATGGAGTTAAATAACTTTAATTAAAAACTAATTTGTTATACACACACACACATATACATACATACATACATACATACATATATATATATATATATATATATATATATATATATATATATATATATACATACATACACACACACACATACATATATAGACTAGTGATCACATACAAACCAACTCTTAAATAAAAACTAAAACCAGTACAATTTAGTGATATTCACCTTAGAAATTTGTGATTTGTGTTGCAAAAATCGGTAAACACCTCCAGAAAATTGGTGGAAACCTCCAGATTTGTTCTTGTTATCGATCCTGGCAGTGATGGCGGTGGTGGAGATAGTGGATGCAAGTGAAAGTGGAGATGGAGGTATGGTGGAAATGAAAGGTGCAGGAGCTTGGAGGAGGGGAGGTTGTGGAGATGGTTGCCTAAATTTCTAAAGCAAATAAAGCTTCTGCAATTCATTACTCTTCAGGGACTTTGGAGATGGTGGGAGTGAGGACGGCGAAGGTGACGAAGGTGGTGGCTGCTCAGATTTCCGAAGCATATAAAGCTGCCGCAATTCATTATTCTATAGGGATTTTGGAGACGATGAATATAAAGCTTTGAGAAATCCTGTACCCTAGACTACAATTAGGAAACTACAAGAAAGATTCAAAACTTATCTCCAAAAGACATATATAACTATAAACGATTACTAGACTCCATCTTTGAGACTTAAGATATCTATATAAAGAACTCAAATTCTTAAAACTAGAACAACGTTTTTAACTTGGTATTTCACAAAAATGAGGGTACGTAGACAGCTCGTAAGGATCGTTTCATTTCCTAATACACATGAGAGCACCCATTAAAGTACGAAACTCACCCCTAATTTTGATCTATTACATTAGATGTCATGTGTGGGAAGAAGACGACAACCATTAGGAGACATACGATCTAAAATCCACGATCCATCATCCATTCAAAGAACTTCTGGAACGGATGTATTGACCACCACTATGGGGGGCAAATCCCCATATCGTCAGCCAAGGAGCCGGTACCCTAGTCATTTGGGCAATGACAACTGGTCCATTAATCACCCTAACTCTCGTCGCCCGTACAGGAAATCGGCAAAGCTCAGGCGCCTCTTCAACCTAATTGATCCTGGACGCTGAAATTTCACCTAGGCAAAACATCAATAGATTAGTAATTGCAAACGCTCCTGTTGAAGTTCAATATTCGACGATCATCATATCTCATCCGCTTCAAAATCAAGAAGAACATCTTGGAATATCACATATTGTTAGTTGTCACAGAAAAGCTTCAAAACTCCATTATTGAACACTGTATTACAGAAGAATCTACATACAAACACAAGAAGAATAGCTACACACAGAAGAATTTAGAGAAAAGGAGATACTATAGCTACAAGTACTGTGTGCATAATTAACTAACTAAGCAAGAAGTACAGAGTCCATCTATATTTATACTACTACTGTTGTGATTGTTGGATGAAAGAGTTTCTTATAACTGCTATGATGATGTGGAAAACTGTAACAGAAAGAAATCACTCCTCACACTTGTTTTTGTCAAGTGGCTAAATATATTTAGCAATATTGCAAGAGGAGCGGACTCCGAACAATACACATACTACAAGTTCTCATATGTGACTGACATAGAAATTGACATTTCATCATGTAGGAGGAGGGTGAGTAAAAAGCCCGTGACCAACTAGACTCAAATAACCCCAACCCACGAGAGACCACAATATAATGGCAGCATAATGATACTTACAGTTACTTGGATCAAATTTGAGCTTGACGCATTGCTCATCTTAACAGAGACATGTTGTGACACAATGGTATTATAAATTAGCTCAATAATTAACTAATTAGAATTTGAAAGCAAGCCACCCATATGTATTTTCTTTTTTTTTGCCAAAATTTGAGGCGGATTTCATTAATACGAAAGAGACTCAATCCCACAAACCCCCGACTGATCATGCAACCAGGTTGAAAAACAAATAAACGAGCTAAGCAATTAGTCGCTTTGTTTCCAAATTGCTTAACTAACTGAATACAAATATTCTGAAAATTAAAAATGAAGATGATGGTTTCTTGAGCAATCCAACCTGCATCTCCCCCGAAAACAGTAGCTTCACAATTGACTTTCACAGTAATTCCATGGATAGTGGAATGTTCAGAGTACTCAGTTGCAAAAAATGAGTTTAAAAGGCCTCATGTTATGAACAAATATATTTTATGAGAGGTGAGCACATGCGATTTTCACTACCGTTCCAAACGCATCTAGACTATCTACCTGCCGGACACCAGCTATAAACCTGCCAAAAGTGTTGTAGATGCGAGTTCTTCGGATCTCCCAATACACCGTAAAATTCATTTTTAACACAAACACATCGCATAAAGCGAGTCACATCGCACAAAGCGAGACACTCAAACACACAAATAATAACTCAAACAGAAGACAACGAAAAAAGTCAAATGGGTTTCCCGAATTTTATGGAACAAAACTCGATTTTATTGAAGAAGAAACAATCAAAGAGGATTATTGAAAGAAAATTGAAAAGAAGAGAAGAGGCGTTGTGTGGATGGAGAAGGGGCGGCTAGAGAATTGAGACTGGGATGGAAGTAGATAGGGATAGAGATGGTAGAAGAGGTGGAGAAGGAGATGGAGGCGGCTAGGGTTAGAGGAAGATGGAGCGGCTGACTCTGATCATGAGAGAGCCATTCATATGTATTAAATTATGAAAAAATAAGCAATTATTAGTCCTAAATCTAACCTTATTTGAATATACAACCACTAATCACTATACAACAATCAAACTATGTTGTGCCTCATAGGCCCTGTAACATCAACTATCGTACGAGTAGGATTATTAGTAGTATCTGCAATACCAAAATAAAATTTGGATATGCAAATATCATCGTCTTGGGGGCAAAGGTCGGGAGGACATTCATCAGCAATATGAAAATATAGTTCTAAATCGACGTCGTCGCATTTTGGGGGACCCACACACTTAACTTTCATATGTTGACCACACGGCTCTTTCTTAAAGATCTTTTTGCTCACCGCTACCCCCTTGTATGGTCCATCTGAACTCTCGTCAGGATATTGATTACCGAAGCATTTAGTTTCTATACATACCGATCCAATTCATAACATGTAAGAAATTATGTGATAAACAATGTTACATACACATAATAAAAGATAAATGTACATTATTAACGTATAGTTGTATGCATTTGTAGAAATATGATTATCTCGTAAAATTGCATGCCTGCATGTAATTGACAATAAATATGAACCAAATATGAACAAGAAGCTATACATCATATAAAATTTGTTTACAACAATACTCACTTTTAAAATCTTCCAATTGAGAAAGAATATATCTACTAAGTTCTTTATCATTACTAAACTCTTTCCAGGAACAACATGACCAAAGAAGCTGAGCTATAAAATCAGCTCAAACCGAGTCCTTTTTCTAGATTCAGATTATTGTTCGTAAAATCATAGAAGGCAACTAAATCAAGTAAAGTAAATTCATGCCAAGTGTGCTTCTAATACTGCTATAAGTGGTCTAAATCTCAATACTCACTTCCTTTGACTTTATAATTAATTAAAATATATCGACGACTATATATTCAAAATAAATTGTTGAACCTAATTATTAATGAACTGAATGAGACCATGTAGATATAACAAGGTGCACTA
The DNA here is from genome assembly GCF_001625215.2 of Daucus carota subsp. sativus. Taxonomy (NCBI): domain Eukaryota; kingdom Viridiplantae; phylum Streptophyta; class Magnoliopsida; order Apiales; family Apiaceae; genus Daucus; species Daucus carota. The sequence continues at coordinate 15,768,882 of NC_030388.2, read as the reverse complement.
ACATATTTGTTACAAACTAAAACTAACAAGTCATGACACACATAAACATGATATAAATCTTTTGGTAGAAAGACATCTACTTTTTGATGGCTTTCACCAACATATTTCACCGTAAAAGGATGTCGCATATGTTGCAGGAAATCATGCATGTCGCATATGTTGCAGGAAATCATGCATGTCGCTTATGTTGCAGGAAATCATGCATTTCATGTTACTATTCAATCGTGGAGGCATCAAGTAACGACTCAGAAATTTCTATAATTAATTATTAGTTTGTTATTATTTTTCTAAAGGATGTGGATTAAAATTTATATTTCATTCCAATTTATTGGATTTTCGAAAAACAATTTTGGGAGTGGCTGCAATTATGTGAATATTTGATTTAATTGTATTACGTGTTACATGTTCAGTTTTAATTATTTATTTCCGTTTGAGTGGTTAAACTAAATTTTAGTTCTTTTATTGTTTTTGATAAGTCAAAATTATATTTTAATTTCAAAAATCAATAATTATAAATATTTGAACCCAAAAGATTTTGTCCGATTTCAATTGTCCAAAATATTCAAATTTTAGTATTTTTATCATTCTGTCGGATTTAAATATATTTGAAAGGTTGTAAATGATTATATTAATTATTTGTGTTTTAAAATGATTTTGAGCAGTATTTGTGAAAATAAAGAAAAGATTCTAAAATATTATTTTTATAAATATTGTGTATCCGAGATATTTAGTTTTTTTTTTAAATTTTTTAATTAAATTTTGGAAAATATTTTAAAACCCCAAGTTGCTAAATAGCTTTAAATAAATATGTGTGCATGATTTTAGTATAATATATAGTTTTGTTAATTAGAAATAGAAAGGTGTATACGTGATGTACTACACGGCTCGTGCGTGTTTTTAGTTTTTATACTTGCTGGTCTATAAGGCCTATAACCAGTGCGAAACACGGATGGATATATAATTCGTAATTTATTATATCAATTTTAATATCATTTTATTAATATTATAGTATTAGTGAGTTGAATTTTAATAAAATTATATTAACGAACTGATTATACGTTCTCACAAAAATTTAGATTTTACAATTTATCATCTATTTTTAAATATTTTTCTGTCATTAATATGTGATAATTATTATTTAATTAATTTTAAATCAGATTTTCATATTTTGTATATCTTCATGTGTATGAAAAAGATATTTATTTAACATCGTTATAATTTCTTATAAAATATTATATGATAATGTATTGTTATGATTGTTATTTAGTATTTAAAACTATTTAATAATGTATGAGTAATAGACCTCCACATGTTGTAGACTTATAGTTTTTGAGGAATAGTACCAAACAAAGAAATTTAAATAAAAAGTTGGACTACAAATTATACCTTATTAGAGCATCTCCAACGGCGTTGGCTATAATCGTTAGCTAAATGGGACCTGTAAGACATTATGTAAAATTTGCTGAACCTGTAACACATTTTGCTTCAATGGTATTCGCTATATTGGTTGGCTATAATTTAAAAATATCATGTTATTAATATTTTCGATTGTTAAAATAGAATATATCAGTTCAATATAGTAATAAATGATGTGCAATCTTCCTACAGATCTCCTTACAGACCTGTTGAGGTTCGACAAATTTAGCCATCCATAGGAGGTTGGCTAAATTTATAGACAACAGCTGAGCATGGTTGGAGTTGAGTTTTTCAAGCTGTTGACTAAATTTTTTTTATTTTAAGTATGTCAACTCATCTTTTAGCCAATGGATTCCAATGGTTGGAGATGCTCTTAAAGCATCTCCAACGGTGTTGGTTATAATTGTTGGCTAAATTGGACCTGTAAGACATTATGTAAAATTTGCTGAACCTGTAAGACATTTTGCTTCAATGGTATTGGCTATATTGGTTGGCTATAATTTAAAAATAGTATGTTATTAATATTTTAAATTGTTAAAATAGAATATATCAGTTTAATATGGTGATAAATGATGTACAATTTTCCTAAAGATTTTCTTACAGACCTGTAGAGGTTCGACAAATTTAGCCATCCATAGGAGGTTGGCTAAACTTATAGATAACAGCTGAGCATGGTTGGAGTTGAGTTTTTGGAGCTGTTGGCTAAATTTTTTTTATTTTAAGTATGCCAACTCACCTATTAGCCAAGGACTTTAGATGGTTGGAAATGCTAGTATAGATAGTTGGAGTATAAATTATACCCATGTTGGACTATTATAGTAAAGTGCAGATAGTATAGATAACAGATTAATCTTGTAACAAAACCCAGAGCAGTGTGTATAGGAATTTGGGGGCGGCGATTTAGGGTTTTTGGGAAATCAATTAGGGGAGTATTCAATTACAGGTAATTGATTTGTAAACTTGAGGGTGTATGTTTGAATCGTGAACATACAAAGGTGTGTAGTATCGACTGCTGGTTGTTCTGATTGTGGGTTGTAACTCGGGTGGTGGCGATAGCTTGTTTCGCCGTGCAGATGGGTGTTTGCAACGTGGTGGTTACTCCGGCAAGGAAGGAGGGAAAACAGAGGAGATTAAGCCGGGGCTGATTTGTTGTGGCTGTGGGTGTAGTAATTCATTTAGAGGGCAAGGCCCTGCTGTGGCATCAGAATTTCATGAAAAAGTGCAACAACATCTTACCAACCTGGGCAAAGTATACAGAGGAGATACACTTGAGATTTGGTGGATTATATGATGATCCTATGGCTGAGTTGAAGGCTCTTAAACAGCAAGGATCTGTCCAGGAGTATCATGATATGTTTGACGCCTTGGCGAGCTGTTTGCAGTTATTGGAGGAGTATCTACTTAGTTGCTATTTGGGTGGTTTAGAAGAAGAAACTCAGTTGGCCGTAAGAATGTTCTGTCCAAAATCTGTTCAGCAGGCCTTGTGTCTGGCAAAACTTCAAGAGGCAGCTCAAAAAGCTAAGCAAAGTAAGCTGGCTCCCAGACCTCCGCTTCTACCCAATCCCTCACCCAAACCTGTTCATACAACCTTCCCTCGACTTCCTCCTAAACCAACTAATTTCGCAACCAACAACCCCAGAACAAATAGAAGAACTCTCACTCCCGAGGAGTTTAATGAAAAAAGGGCAAATAACATTTGTTTTTCGTGTGAGGAGAAATACACTCCGGGCCATAAATGCAAGGGTAAAACTCCCCAGTTGTACCACATAGAAATGGAGGTTGATGATGATGAAGTAGTGGGAGACTGTGAGGAAGAGGAAGTCCAGACTCTTAACACCGAATGTGTTCAGATTTCTGTCCACGCCATGGACGGTGTCACCTCCTTTCAAACCATGAGGGTCACTGGTTATCACGGGAAGAAAGATATACATATTTTACTTGATAGTGGCAGCACACATAATTTTCTTGATGTTAGTAAGGCCTTACGGTTGGACTGCAAGATAGACAAGATTCCGCAAATGTTGGTTAAGGTAGCAGATGGAGGCCAACTCAAATGTGATAGAATGATCAAAAATTGTAAATGGAAGATGCATGGGGTGGAATTCGAAGCTGATGTACTACTACTTCCCCTTAGCGGAAGTGACATGGTATTGGGCATTCACTGGTTCTCCCAATTGGGACCAATTGTATGGGATTTTTTGCAACTAACGATGCAATTTAATTACAAAGGGCACAAGGTGAAATTGAGGGGACTTCAGAATAAGAAGTTGAAGGAAATACAAGCCAAGAAGCTAGAGAAGTGGGTCAACAATACAGGGGAATTGTCAATGTTGCAGCTGATTCCATGCGAAGTGGGTAATGCGCCTCACCTTTCATCAATTTCTACTGACCAGAAGCTGGATGATCCAGCCTTGCAGTCACTACTAAAGGAGTTTGAGACTTTTTTCAAGGAACATCAAGGGTTACCACCTCAACGAGCAGACTTTGATCATCGAATTGATCCTCTCAAAGAAGGCACGGATGCAGTCAACCTACGACCATATCGGTACCCAACACTGCAGAAAAACATCATTGAAGACATGGTACATGAATTACTTGAGCAAGGTGTAATTAGACCTAGCAACAGCCCTTTTGCTGTGCCTATTGTGTTGGTGAAAAAGAAAGACGGAGGTTGGCGAATGTGTGTGGATTATAGGAGCCTCAATAAGGCGACTATCAAGGACAAGTTTCCTATACCAATAATTGAAGAACTCCTTGATGAGCTACGAGGTACACAATTCTTCTCTAAACTAGACTTGAAATATGGGTATCATCAAGTTCAGATGCATGCTAATGATATTTATAAGACGGCTTTTAAAACGCATTTTGGTCATTTTGAATATATGGTGATGCCGTTTGGTTTGACTAATGCACCGTTGACTTTTCAGTCAGTTATGAATTTCATTTTCAGACCTCTTTTGCGAAAAGGAGTTTTGGTGTTCTTCGATGACATTTTAGTTTATAGTAAATCATGGAATGATCATCTGATGCATTTAAAAGAGGTACTGGAACTGATGCAAACACATTCTCTTCATGCTAATCTCAAAAAATGCTCATTCGGTGTCACTCACATCCATTATCTCGGCCATATAATTTTTGATCAAGGGGTCAGCACAGAACCTGCAAAATTGCAAGTTGTACTAAATTGGCCGTCACCAAAGAATTTGAAACAACTACGTGGCTTCTTGGGGTTAACGGGCTACTATAGAAGATTTGTACAAGGGTATGGACAATTGTGCCGACCTCTCACAAACTTGCTAAAGAAAGAATCTTTTGTTTAGGATGACGATGCTGAACAGCTTTCAAAGCACTGAAACAGAAAATGACCCAACCACCTGTGTTAGCTTTGCCTAACTTCAATAAGCCCTTTCTAATCGAGACGGATGCATCGGGACAGGGGATGGGGGCAGTATTGATGCAAGATGGACATCCCATCGCATTTATAAGCAAATCATTTTCACCGAAAAATGCTTTGCGATCAGCTTACGAGAGGGAGTTGCTGGCAGTAGTATTTGCCGTCCAGAAGTGGCAACACTACTTGATGTCACGTTAATTCACTATCCGCACAGATCAGTAGAGCATCAAGTATATTCTTGATCATAAACTTGCCACACCATTCCAACAGAAATGGTTGTCCAAGTTAGCAGGTTTTGATTTTGTAGTGGAATATAAAAAGGGTCCAAAGAACAAGGTCGTAGACGCTCTCTCTCGAGCACCCATCAGCCACTTGTATACTATTGCAGTATCTTCAGTCCAATCTGATCTAATGGAGAAGCTCGAACTACATTGGTAGGAAGACCAGCAATGTAAGCAGATTATTACAGCTCTTCTCTCGAACCCAGATTCCCATCTGCATTATAAATGGCACCAAGGACTGCTCACTAGACGAGGGAAACTGGTCTTAGGTGATGACAATACCTTAAAGAACTCTATTCTTACTTGGATGCACTCGTCTCCTCAAGGGGGTCACTCAGGGGTTGAAGTCACGACAAGGAGGGTACAAGCTTTGTTTTATTGGACAAAGCTCAAAGCTTCAGTGTTATAGTTTGTCAAACAATGCATCACCTGTCAAAAATGCAAGGCTGATCTTAGCGCTTATCCGGGTTTAATCCAGCCTATTCCAATTCCAAATGCTATTTGGGATGAAATCACCATGGATTTCATTGAAGGCCTTCCAAAATCTCAGGGAAAGGAAGTCATAATGGTGGTAATTGATCGGCTGAGCAAATATGCTCATTTCATGGCTCTCTGACACCCTTTCTCAGCTCTAACAGTGGCACAAACATACATGGATCAAGTGTATAAACTGCACGGATCTCCAAAATCTATTATCTCGGACAGAGATAAGATTTTCATCAGTCATTTTTGGTCAGAATTAATGAAAATGCAAGGGGTCAAACATAAAATGTTGACAGCCTACCATCCCCAAACGGATGGCCAATCCGAGGTGTTGAATAGGTGTGTGGAAGGATACCTGAGGTGTATGTGTCATGACACTCCTCTGGACTGGGCGAAATGGTTACCTTTAGCCGAGTTTTGGTACAACTCAAACTTTCATACAGCGACACAAAAAACTCCTTTTGAAGTTGTATATGGGATGCCGCCGCCGATACATAAACCATACTTACCAGGCTCAACTGCTGTGGAAACCGTAGATAGAAGTCTGCAACAGAGAGAACAGACCATGGCCTTACTTAAACACAATCTGTGCAAAGCTCAAAACAGAATGAAGCAGATGGCAGACAAGAAGAGATCTGAACGAAGTTTTAATGAAGGAGATTGGGTTTATCTTAAACTGCAATCATATAGACAATCTTCTGTTGCACTCAAACCTCACCCCAAGCTCTCGGCCAAGTATTTTGGTCCATACCAAATTCTGAAAAAGATTGGTGCTGTTGCTTATTCACTGAAGCTACCCCCTCACTCAAAGATACATGCCACATTTCATGTTTCACTCTTAAAAAAACACCATGGACCAGTATCACCTACTCTCGACCATTCTCTCCCTCACAATTACAATGAAGATAGTTTCATCACTAAAACTCCGCAATCAGTCCTGGAGGTTCGTAGCATCAAGAAGAACAATGATCCGTTAGTTCAGTGGTTGATTCAATGGACTGATTGTCCGCGTGAAGAAGCTACGTACATGGGAAAGTGCAACGACCATAATGCACCAGTTCCCTCAATTCGATCCTTGGGGTCAAGGATCTTCTCATGGAGGGAGTATTGATACAATTAAGGCATGGCAGGAACAGATGAGCAGCAATGGGGTGGACTTAAGGGACCTACAAAATGGTGACAAGGATTGCAAAAGTGGCTAGAGTGCACTTCAGGAATGGCCAGTAGGAAATGGATGGAGCTGGAGCAGGTTGTTACCAGAAGGGGACCACTCTTTTGGTGTTATTCTCTCATAGTGCTCTCCATAAGTAATTGTATTTCATTTACCTGTCGCTGTCATTTACATTTCATTTCCCTAGATAGATATATTCACCTGCTGTGTAGGATTCAAGGACATTCTGAATGTTGAACAAACTCTACTTTCTTGCTCTCAAAGTCTCTCAATAAAATCTTCAGTTATTATCTTCAAAGATGCACATTTGTTGGCTTTCTGGAAATAGCTTATTAGTTCTTTCTTATTGAATAGGATAGAGCTAAAGTCTGCTAGTGTATCATAGTGTTAGAGGGGTATAGGCGGCTCAACAGTTGTGAAAGAACGGTGCGATGGTGGGTAAGAGCCTGTCCAGGCGGCGTGTTTTGAGGCTGCAGGGGGTGCGGTGTTGGCAGATGGGTGTTGAGTTGAAGGCTGATGGGTCTGGTTTGAGATGGTAGCAACAGTGTCGCTGGTGAGAGAAGTTGGGATGAAAGCTGAGGTTGGTGCAGAGAGGGAAATGGAGTTTGATAAAGAAGTCGACGCCGATGGGTTGTAGAAATAGGGGAGGGAATTGAGATGGTGGCTGCTGTAATTCCAACACCAGAAATAGGGAGGGAAGGAGTATTGCAGAGGAGTTCAGCCAGAGTTGAGTTCCAGCAGTGGCGGATTTGATCGGAGCTTATAGCCTGAATTCTTTTGATTGGTGATTGGTGGAAGTTGTGTATTGGTTATGTGTCTACATATAAAACTGTGTTGTGGTTAAGTGAGTGTTTAAAGCACAGGGAAAGGAGTTGGGCCACGGTGGAGGAAATCGGGGTTGTTCAGAAGAGGTGTATTTGGGAAGGATAATTGATGACATAGGTGATTGAGCAGAGCAAGGCATGGTTGGCTGTTTTCAGAGTTTCTGAATTCAGGTGACGAAATTAAAGTTGCAGAGTTGTGTTGTATCTTGTTGATGAACATATGTGTGTGTTAACCGGATAATTGTTGTGACAGAGGGTGTTCAAGAGTTTTAGTTAACAAAGATTCCAGAATGGATTAGAAAGGATGCAGTTGTGTCAAGAGAATAAAATGTTAATTTTACTATTATTATAATTGTTTTTATTGTTTTGTTGGCAATGATAATAATGATAACAATAATAATCTTTAATATTTTATTGAGCCAATTATAGGTAATTGTCGATTAAATATTATGAGCTTGTATATTAATGATACGTGCTTTATGACTTATCATATGTGAGTTATATGCGATGCTCTAAGACCTTGCATCTAGATTTTTAATCCTAATAGTTGGGATGTGATTGGAATTACGAATTTTATTATTAAGATAATATGTTTTTATTGTAATCAAATTTCCGGACTTTATTTTCTTAGAATCTTGTCACGATTGCTATAAGTTTAATTAAAAATTTCTGGAAATTATTGTTGATTCTGAATTGTCGGACTTAGCTATATAAGCTGACGTTTTGAGGAGTAACTATATTGTTTGGACATGGATTGTTTTGTTATTAGTTTGAGGTTTCTCAATTTTAACATACATGATGTCCAAAACTATATTATTTTATTAATATAGTTTGATGAGATTCTGAGTCGTTGAGATGTGGTTGAATTACAGTTGTACTTGTAATTCAGATTGATTTGATTATATAATAATAATTCGGATGGAGATTATATGCAGGAATTTATTATTAATGTGTTAGTGGTTTGTATATAATCAGATATAAGATTATATACATGATTCATTAGATTATAATTATTTGAATATTAAAGCATGTAACTTATCTGCTACGTGTTGATGTGACTACTTGCTTTATTGTTTGGCACTACATGTATATATTATATGTATACACTATGTGTTTATATGGCGAAGGGTAGTAATATAATTTTGATTCTGCAAATTAATGACGCTCTGGATTACTCTTCGTCTGAAATATTATATTGTTGTTATATATATAGTCTACCGAGACTTGTGCATCCAACAACCTTCAAAAGCAAGCGAATAGTGGTGCAGATCAAGTCAGAATTAGTTCGTTAAGGCAAAATTGTGTCGTAAGATAGTTCAGTAGAATTTAGTCGTTGCAGAGATTAGAAATTGAGGTCAATCTAGGAACCTCGAGTAGTGTGACCGAGTTGTCACCTGTTTTTATGTCAGAGGCAAGTATTCCTATTCTTCTCTTTTATTTAAAGAGAAAGTATTTCAATTCTCTTTTGATAATACAAGTTTTATATTTATGTGTTAGGAATATGTGATGCTTGATGATACAAAGTTATTTTATTATGTACTTAGAATAAAATTCAATGTAGCTGATCAATGGCTAACATGCTTATGCAGTAGCAATTGATCAGATTCACCCATCAACGGCTGATATGGTACTGTAACAAAACTGGAGTACTTTAGCAATTGATAGGTTAATATTATTAGCTTTTAGATTAGCAGTTGATCTATCAATGGATGAGTAAATAGGGCGACATAATTGTAAAAATTTGAAGTCATGTAATCTATCCAAGTGAAGTTAAGATCGATCGCTAGTCAAAAAGCATCGATGGCTAAATAAAACATACTATCAATTGCGACATCAATTCTGTCAATGGCTAAATCTGGAAGACTATCAACCGCTAATTCAAAAAGCCATCAATCGCTAATTGATTTAGCAGTTGATGATTAGTAGTTGAAAGCTACAAGTCAAGTAAATGACAGAAAGCACATGGGTTGATGTGATAGGAGGTGCATCAGTTTTGGAAGATAAACTAAAAGCAGTTTAGTCAAATATTGAGAACCTCGAAGCCTACCATTTCTGGCAAAGCAACAAGAATTTCAAGCTGTCAAATGCAGTATCAAGTCCAAGAAATTCTTCATTTGTGTTAGTATATATTTGCTTTTATAGGCTATCCTAGTTTGTATAAGTATATATTCACATTGTAATTTTCATTTCAATGTATCCAAACACTGAGAACTGAAGAGCAGGGCATTAGAGATAGCAAGCAAGAAATTCTAAGATTCTGCTCTTCATTCTTTTGTAAGCATCTAAGTAATTCTTACTTGGAAGGTTCTTAATATAAAAATCTCTCAGGTGGATCAAACAATCCACCTAAAATTTTTAAGATCCTTGTTCATTTAATTTCAGTTTTAGTTTTAAATTTCTCTTGTGTTTTGAATATGATATTTTAAACAAAAATTGGTTGAAATTTTTGTAGATTGTACTCAACCCCCCTTCTACAATCTAACTTATTATTTGCATTGTCTAAATAACATTATGACTTGTATTTCCTGCAAGCATGACTATCGATTTCTGATATTTTAAAGTGCAATTGCTTTTATCTTTATCTATGATTTAAAATATCGAATATTTTTAGTTCGATACTTTTTACTGTTATATGTACAGTGACATTATTGTTTGAAGAGCATTCTGATTAATATAGTCAGTTTTCTGAAAGATTTATGTTTGAGTTTTTTTATAGTTTGAAAACTATTGTTGACACTGTAGTAGGACAATATTAATACTATAATATAAGCATGGTCTTCTGTCACAGACTTAAACCCTGGATTTTTAAATAGCGAAAATATCTTATTGATTCTTTTGGAATCGTATTGCAGTGAATTTCAAAATTATACTTAGACTTTGATAAATCAGTTTTGACAATATTTTGTATTTGAAAACGAAAGAGTTTTCAGAAAGATTTTGAAAGATATGATTGTATGGCGTAAGGGGCTAATTAATTGTCCTACCAGAAAGGCCAACAAAAATACTTTGTTTTGATTGGATGTATGCGTAAGAGGCCGGGACGGCGGTCCAGTGAAGGGCTATTTCGGTATTATTTGAAATATGATAATACTGTGCTGCCAAAGGCCAATGTGTTCCCTTATATTTGGTACCTGTGAATTAGGACATGCTTCCACGAAGTGTGATCTAATGCAATGACACGGACTGATCAACTGTGATAGTACACCCGTTAGTTGAGATTCCAATCCAAAAGCTTGTCGTTTACTGTTTAAGCTTTTGATAGGTTATGTTTACTGTCTATCTTGTGAATTTTCAAGCATACTGATTTATATGTTTGATAAACTTTTGAATTACAACTGGTTAGATTTATTTCAAAAGTTGCTTTATTTCAGATACTTTGATTTAATTCAAAAGAATTTATATCCTGTGGCTCTTGCCTTTCATATTATCTTGCTGAGCATTTTCTCACTCTTGCTCTTATTCCTAACCCATTCAGCTAAAGATTAAGATGATCACCTGTATAAGCTGAGCGTAAGATTGATGCTAGGCGAGATTGCCAGGGGGAGGTCTACAAGAATAGTTTTGGTTAGAATTGTTCTATTAAAATTTAGTTGTATAATAGATTTAGTTATTGATTATCAGTTACTCTTCTTATCGATTTCTAATTTCAGTGATGTAACCTATTAGCAATCCTGTTTTTGGGGGCCAAAGTGGTTTTGATTTTAATCTCTTTTAAAATATCTGTTTTACTTTTTTCCGCAAATACAGGTTTTCAGATTGTTTTTCAAATTTTTTTAAATTCGAGGAAAAGATAAACAAATATCAAAACTGAATATTTTGGTAAATTTAGTTGGGTAAAATTTTGGAGCTCAAATAAACAAAAATATTGATTTTGAAATCGAAAGACAGTTTTGATTTATCAAATGAATAAAATAATTCAAAATTTTAAACTACCCGCTCAAAAATAAAATAAACAAATAAAATGCATATTTAACACGTGACACAACTTCAGTCAAATTAACACTTGAGGCTTTCATAGTTGGTGTATATCGAAATACATAAGATATGTATAAGATGTAGTAATTATCCTTAAATTACACTACAAAAAAACAGGACAAAACCGACCGCCAAAAAAAAGTGTCGACTTAAAACCGACCGGACTAAATCGGTCGGTTACGTCGTAGAGCGACGTCGTTTTGCCTTGCTGGCAAGGCCAGGCATTTTACAACCGACCGGGACAACAGTGGTCGGTTTTACGGCTGACGTGTACAACGCTTAACCGACCACAGCCTCGGTCGGTTATGTGTTTTTAAAGAATTTAATTGATTTTTAAATAAATTATGAGTTTAAACGACGACGTGTGATCGCGAAAACGAAAACCGACCGCCAGCGGTCGGTTTTATCCTAATATATTCATATAATTTTTTTTATTTATGTGGAAAATGGATAACATAAACTCGTCAGGGAAGGGGTTACGACGCCGTTTTTGTATAAATATCATAACCGACCGGCACCGGTCGGTTTTAACTCGTAATTTTGATTAATATGATTCTCCCCCACCAGTCTATCTTTCTTTTTCCCCAACTTATTTTCTTCCTCTTCTCTTCCCAAAAATCTCTCTCTACTCCCCTGTTATTTTACACCAACTATGAGAAAGATTGTAGAAGGGGGGGGGTTGAATACAATCTTTTACAAATTTAAAAGATTCAAGAACAATACACTAAGAACACAATAAACAGAAAAACACCAAGTATTAAAAATACGGGTGGATTGAATGATCCACCCGTGAGATTTTATATAGAAGAATCTGTGGATTGTTTTACAATTCGCACAGCTGCTGGTTCATCACTCAAAACAAGTTCTAACTCTCAGATTTTTCTCTCAAGTAATTGAACAAGTTCAACTGATGCTGCTAACTTGGTTATATACTCCAAGTTTTACAAAGCTTTTAGCTAGATTACAAAATGCACTCTAATCTAAAAACAATGCTGCACAACTTTGTCTTATGCAGGCTTTCTGAGATGTCTTCATCTTTGACCATCATCTTGATTTGATCCAGATTGCACTGCATGAGATAAGTATGTTTCTGCTTCTTCTTTATTTTCCTAATTAGGCTTCCATGTCTATTTTAGTGTAATTCGATCCATGTGATTTGTCAGACTTAAGCTCTAGTCACTTTCAACTGCTCTTTGCTTCATCAGTTGAAGGTTCTGGTTGCTTTCAACTGCTATTGACTTTATCAGTTGAATGCCTGGCTCATCAGTTGAATGAATTACAAACTCCATCAGTTGAATGCTGTTCCAGTCTTATCAGTTGAATTCCTCAGCATTATCCGTTGAACACTTTGTCTTCAGTTGAATGCTTGATTTTCATCAGTTGAAACATCATCCAGTCTTTATCAGTTGAACAGTTACATCTCATCAGTTGAATATCCTTCACTTAGATAAAATTACATGGCATTGGATATTTACAATTAGCCATCCTATTCTACCCATCCGTTGATAATTCCCAAAGACAAGAAATGTAACAATTACAACTGAAATTTGATAAAGATTCTAAGTAAGACATGTTACAGAAATGTTTATGTTATCATCAAAAATTATTGATTCCTAACAATCTCCCCCAATTTATGACTGGAGAAGATGCAGACATAAATTCTACACTTGATGATAACAAAACATTAATAAAATAAAATGCAGAATTTAAATACAAGAGTTAGAAAAGATTACAGATGATTATGCTCCTCTAGACTGAGCAGTTACTTGTTCCTAGAAGATCTTCTTCTTCTGGACTTAAGTTTTTCTTCAAGAATATTAATCTGCTTCTGAAAGATCCTGTAGAACCATTCTTCATCACTATCTTGTCTGTTGAGCTTGGATTGGAGAGTCTTCAGAGTATTCAAGCTAGCAACCTTGAGTTGATCTTTAGGTCTGAAAAATCTCCTAACACCTTGATTGTCCCTAAATTCCATGACTGGAGTAGGTTCATGATGAATTTTCTTTCCAGTGTAGGGAATTTTCAGCCTTCTTTGTAGACTAGCATCTGAATTCCATTTCTTCCTGATCTCAAGGATTCTCTTTAGTACCATTTGCTTTGCAGGTGGTGTAAATCCTCCAGTCCTCTTCATGGATCCATATATTTTTGTTAGAGAACTAAATCCCTCAGAATTCAGAACTCTGTGAAGAGGCCAGATGACATCACCCTTGTTTTTGTAAGAGAATACCAATCTTTCAGGTAACTTTGAAGTTGCTTCTATTCCTCTTACTTCCTGAAGATCATCCAGCTCCAGATCCAACTCAGAAATTTCTTCAATGTTAGCAATGATGAGATAGTCATCAGGGTTCTCAGGTTCTTTTGGAGGTTTAGGAGGGTTAGTCATCCTTTTAGCCACAGACTTGACTTTCTTCTTTGGCTTGGAAGATTCTTGGACAAGAAAAGCTGGAATTGGAATATCTTCCAAGTCAATTGGCTCCTCCTTTGGCATTATTGGCTCATCATGGAAGTTGACATCTGGATGTACTACTGTGGTATCCTTGATTGGAGAAGAAGACTTTGAGATAGACTTTTCTGGCACTTCTTCTCTTCTCTTGGCTGCCTCAGGCATCTTAGTTTTAGATTTGACTCTCTTTTTCTTTGGAGAAGATTCAAGAGGCAATCCTTTCTCATTTAAAAGCTCAGCTGCCAACTCCTCTTCCAGCTCAATAGCATACCTTTCATCCACCTCTATTTGGTTCAAAGAGAGTTGGGATTCAAACTCCTCTTTTTCACATTCTCTGGCCACCTCTTCAGCTTTTGCAAATGAGTAGTGAGGATGGCCAGTTCCAATAAACAACTTCTGGCCTTCTCTGTAGATGATGGCAAAATGAGCCTTTAAGGCCACATCTGCACAGTCTTTATAACTTTTGATTTCTTGGCCCAAAAGCTTGTACTCATTTTTGTCAGGCCTGGCTAGTGGAAAGTAGATTGAGCTTGAGTCTTTCCCAGGCTTGGAGTAACCACAATTGTTTGGAAACAGAATGGGCTTGAATTCATTCACAATTGATGGCTCACCCTTTTCTGTCTTGGAAGGGAAGACAATCTCAGGTGTAATCACCCTGAGAATTGTGGTTGTGGTTGGAAAAGAGATTTGAGCTGTGGTGGCTGTAGAAGATGTGGAAGATTTCTTGCCCAGTTGAGCCACTCTCTTTGCAATGGAGTCCAATTCTTTCATCCTTGCAATCTTCTGCTTTTCCCTTTCAGTGTGGAAAGGGGGAGGAATTTGACTGATCAATTCTGCAGGAGTTGGTAATTCTTTCTCCCCCTTTTTGTTAGCAGCAAGTGTAGGGGATGAACTGGGAAGTGAAACACCAAAGGCAAGAAGAAGATGTTGAAGCAGTCCAGTCTGAATTCTTTGATGCTGCAACATCTCATCCATTCTAGAGTTTAAGATATAGACATTTCCTTCCAGAGCTTCCACTTGCTTTTCCAATTGGAGTTGCTTTTGTGCAGATTCAGAAAGAGCTGATTTGACCTGAGCTGGAAGCTTTTCATCAATTTGTTTGGTCAAGTCAGTCTTAACAGAGGCAATGAGAAAATTGAGATGCTCTATCTCATGCTGAAAATGGAGAGATTGAAACTTGTGAAGCTTGAGATTGTCCAGAGCTTGACTGGCAAGGGTGGCAGAAATGGCTGGAGAAGAGGATGAGCTTCCAGGTTGTGATTGAAAAATGGTGGAGGCTTGCCTTTCCAGCTCCATGCTAACAACAGCTGCATTGGCAGACTGCATGGAGAGCCATGAGGGTAGAGAAGTTGTAGGTTGTTCAACAAGGGATTCCTCAAGAGCATCATTGAGGTCTTCATCACTATCATCATAATGAAAATCATCTCCAGCATTGGCAGGCAGAGCTGTGAATGCCTCCTTTGCTCTAAGCATGGAAGATGTAGTGTGAATCAGATTGAGGTGCCTCTCAGCTGCTTGATTGTCCAATCTGGCAAAATCTTGAATGGAAGACATCCCATGAGTAAAAGTCTCAGGGTCTAGTGAAACACCATCCAATATGGATCTGTATTCAGCTTGAAACTCTTGTTCACTAAACCCTTCATTGACACCTGCATTTCTCTCAATTTCTCTCTGTTCTTGCATCAAGGGCTCCCCTTGGCTCACCACACCACTCACCTCTCCCTCACTTACCCTTACTAAAGGGTCCCTCTTATCCTCTCCTTTTTCCTGGCTTGAAGAAAATGCCAGACTCTCCACACCCTCTCCTTTTGCCAGCTCACTAGGCTGCCTCTCCACTCCATAGCTCACTCCACTCAGTCCTAAAAGTGTTTGTGCTACCATGTGATCAACTGCTGTAGAAAGAGGTAAAGTAATTGAAGTAGCAGCAGCTGTCAACTGATGAGAGACATCAGTTGAAACATTAGTAGAGAAGGCATTCAACTGATGAGAGCTGTTAAGCAGATCAGTTGAAGGACAAACACTTGTCAACTGATGAGGGAGATCAGTTGAAGAAAATGAATAAATAGGTTTAGAGGCTGTGATAGTTGAGTCTGTGGTGATTGATTTTAAAGGAAAATCCACAGAACATACTGTCACAGAAGAAGGAAATGGAAGAGAAAGATCCAACAAATCATCAAAATGATGATGATCAATCTCAGATGGGGGCTTCTCCATGAAATCCAAAGATGGAGAATTTACAAGTGTGGTGTGAATTAATTCCACATCCACAGAAGAGGTTGGGGATTGTGTTTGAGTAGTAGAGATGGTAAGATCATAAATATGGGTGATTGGTTGAGATGAAGAAGGGGGCTGTGACTCCACATTTATTGGAGTCACATCAATCTGACTTTGAGAAGTTAAAGGCATAAAATCCAGAATGGATGCCTGTGTGTGTGCAGAGTGCTTCAGTTTTTCACTTCTTACCTTCTTTCTCCCATAAGCTTTTATTGGTGAAGAAGTGGTGTCCCTCCCCCTTTTTAACTGTGTCCCTGGTTGAGGACTATTTTCAATAGCAACATCCTTTTGGGAGGATGCTGCTAGGGATGAGTTTAATTCCATATTAACTTCTACAGTCTTTTGGGAGACTGCAGAGTGGCCAGGCTGGTCAGCACACACCTTTCCATCCTTATTCTTAGGGCTTCTTTTATGTTCACCCTTTCCCTCCCCCTCACATCCTCCAATCACACTCCCCTCAGGTTTGTGTTTCTTGGTTTTTACAACAGATGTCTTTTGGGAGGCATCTGAGGTTGGTTTAGAAGACTTGTTTTTAGAAGGTTTTGCCACTTGTGTGGACTGTTGATGGGCCTCTTCAACAGCCCTGATGGCAGAAAGTAAAGAAGGTGAGGGTTGAGAAAGAGTAGTAGGAAAGCCATGTACCTCTTTGTGCTTTCCAGCTTCCATTGTTGGCAGGAACACCACCTCCAAGGAGGGATATAAGTTCATCCTAAGGAGGTCTTTGAAGACTCTCTTTTCCTGCACAAAACTGGGAAGCTTGGCTTCCTTGTTAGTAATAACTAGCTTTTTGTTGAGATGGTTAGCCAGCATCATGAGAAATCTGACATAATAAATATTCCTAGGTCTATCAATTTTATCACCTAGTTTCTCCCCAATTTCTTGGATCATCAAACCACCAAAGTTGAAATATTCATTAGTCAGGTACATGTAAAGCATTTGTAAAATCTGGGAAGTGAGAGCATTGAAATTACTAATCTTACCAGAAAATGCCTTAATAAAAGCATCACATAAATAACTCCATTCTCTCCTAAGACCCCTCCTTTCTATTTTACCTAAGGCATCAGTTGGCAAAACATAATTCATGGCATAAAGTAAATTAACCAACTGATTATCACTAGGCAAAGTTAAAACATTATCTTCAGGAATCTTAAAGCATGCTTTCATAACATCAGCATTGACAGAGTGAGTTTTATTGTTGACAGAGAAAGTTAGAGTTTCATGCTCACTATTGAACTCTGCAGAGGTCCACATCTCCTCTACTATTTCATGGTAGATGATGGGAGCTTCAAGCATAGCATAAGAGAGCTGGCTTGACTTGATGAACTCCATCATCCTGTGATACTCCTTCTCCTCCACAGCCTTGGTATCAACAAATGACGCGAAGTTGTTCTTCTCATAAATAAACCCACTTGGAGCGGTATACTTCTTCATTGGTGCCATTGTAGTTACAGAGAAAGCTTGAGGAAAAATTAGAGTTTGCTTTTGCACAGAGAGAGAAGAGAACTTGAAGAATTCGAAAGTGGGAGATGAAAGGAAGTGAAAATAAATTAAAACACTTAAATACTTTCTCAGAAAATTGCTGTGATTGGCTGAGAAATTACCGTTGAGAAGAAATTACTCTTATTTATCTCTACAAAAATTACACACACGATCGTGTGTATAAAGTAGGTGAGAGACAAAAGAAATTTCAACGGCTCAGATCTGATAATACTTTCAACGGATGAAATAAGCGCCTCTTTAAACTTCCTATTCAACTGATGAAGATCAGTTGACGGCGTCTTCAACTGGTGTCATCAGTTGAATGAAAAACAACGCAAGAGGATATTGTTTCAAGCATCAGTTGAAACAATTTCACTAGTTCATCAGTTGAAATATTATAGACTTTATCCAGAATTATAATTAATTCAATTTTGATAAATCAAAATTAATCAAATTCTGGCTGCCAAATTACAGAAAAATTCACTCTAAAATTAGGAGAAATTTAACATACCTAATTTACTTACCAACCTTGTGAATGTGGATTCATCAAGAGGCTTTGTGAAAATATCTGCAATCTGTTCTTCACTTGGAACAAAATGCATTTCAACAGTACCAGCCATCACATGTTCTCTTATGAAGTGGTATTTGATGTCAATGTGCTTGGTTCTTGAGTGTTGTACTGGATTTTCAGTTATAGCAATAGCACTGGTGTTGTCACAAAATATTGGGATTTTTGAGAGATTTAATCCATAATCAAGTAATTGATTTCTCATCCACAATAATTGTGCACAACAGCTTCCAGCTGCAATGTACTCAGCCTCAGCTGTAGAGGTTGATACAGAATTTTGCTTTTTGCTAAACCAAGAAATCAATCTGTCACCAAGAAATTGACATGTGCCAGTTGTACTTTTTCTATCAATTTTGCATCCTGCAAAATCAGCATCTGAATATCCAATTAGATCAAATCCAGAGTCTTTAGGGTACCAAATACCAAGATTTGGTGTTCCCTTAAGATATCTGAATATTCTTTTTATAGCAATAAGATGTGATTCTTTAGGATCAGATTGAAATCTAGCACAGAGACATGTAGAAAACATAATATCTGGTCTACTAGCTGTAAAATATAAAAGAGAACCAACCATGCCTCTATAATTAGAGATGTCCACAGATTTCTCATTAGGACTTAATTCTAATTTAGTGGCTGTTGGCATGGGAGTCTTAGCTTCTTTGCAATCCAATAAATCAAACTTTTTAAGTAGATCATAAATGTACTTAGTTTGATTTATGAATATACCTTCCTTTACTTGTTTAACTTGTAAACCAAGAAAGTAGGTGAGCTCTCCCATCATGCTCATTTCATACTGACTTTTCATTAGATTAGCAAACTTTTTGCAAAGTTTCTCATCTGTAGAACCAAAAATTATATCATCTACATAAATTTGAACCAAAATAAAGGCACCATTTACATTTCTGTAAAATAGTGTTTTATCCACAGTTCCTCTAGAAAAATGATTATCTAACAAGAATTGAGACAGAGTGTCATACCATGCCCTTGGTGCTTGCTTTAGTCCATAGAGTGCTTTTAATAAAAAGTAAACATACTCTGGAAATTCTGGATCTTCAAAACCAGGAGGCTGACTGACATATACCTCCTCTTCCAGTTCACCATTCAGAAAAGCACTCTTGACATCCATTTGATAAACTTTAAAGTTTGCATGAGCAGCATAGGCCAGGAAGATTCTTATTGCTTCCAGTCTTGCAACTGGTGCAAAGGTCTCATCAAAATCAATTCCTTCAGATTGAGAGTACCCTTTAGCAACAAGCCTTGCCTTGTTTCTGGTGACAACTCCATTCTCATCCACCTTGTTTCTGAATACCCACCTTGTTCCTACAATAGTTCTGTTTTTAGGTTTGGGTACCAGCTTCCATACATTGTTTCTCTCAAATTGATTTAATTCTTCTTGCATAGCAAGAACCCAATCAGCATCTTTGAGAGCATCTTCTATGACTTTAGGTTCATCCTGTGAAAGGAATGCACTATACAAACACTCATCTTGAGTTGCTCTTCTTGTTTGTACAGATGCATTTGCATCTCCAATAATTAGCTCAAAAGGATGATCCCTTGTCCACTTTCTTTGTGGTGGAAGTGATTGTCTTGATGATGTGGCTTCATTATTGAAGTTCAGGTTTCCATGTTGGAAAGCTCCCCCTAAATTTGACATCTCATTATTTCTAGACTGATTGAAACTTTGAGACATTCTTTCAACTGATGATCCTTGAGATGTTTCAACTGATCCTTCCAATGTAGTTTCAACTGATGCTTCAGTTGAGTTTCCAATAGCAGTTGTTCCTTGCACCAGAGAGTCATCAGTTGGAATATTAATTCCAGGATTAATTCCAACATTTTGAATAATGTCATCATCATCATCACTGTCATACAGATCACCTTCACCTTCATTCTCAAATCTGAGATTATCATGAAATCCTTCATCTGAGAGTCCTTGAATCTTCTTATCATCAAAAACTACATGGATTGATTCCATAACAATGTTGGTTCTCAGATTATACACTCTAAATGATTTTCCATCAGAGTATCCAACAAAAATAGCTTCATCTGCCTTGGCCTCAAATTTCCCAAGATTTTCACCTTGATTCTTTAGAACATAACACTTGCATCCAAATACATGAAGAAAGCTAATTGTTGGCTTCTTTCCTTTGAAGAGTTGAAAGGGAGTTAGATTATGAGGTTTGGTAATTAGTGAAATGTTTTGAGTGAAGCAAGCAGTGTTCACAGCTTCAGCCCAAAAATAGGTTGGAAGTTGAGCTTCATTAATCATGGTTCTTGCAGCCTCAATCAGAGTTCTGTTCTTCCTTTCAACAACACCATTTTGTTGTGGAGTTCTTGGTGCAGAGAACTCATGAATAATTCCCTCTTCTTCACAAAATTCTTTCATCACAGAATTCTTGAATTCTGTTCCATTGTCACTTCTTATCCTTCCAACTTTGACATCTGGATTGTTGTTTAATGCCTTGATATGATTGATGATGATTTTCCCAGCTTCATCCTTAGAATGTAGGAAGAAAGTCCAAGTAAATTTTGAAAAATCATCAACAATCACTAAGCAATATTTCTTCTTTGAAATGGACATTATGTTGACTGGTCCAAATAAATCCATATGCAAGAGCTGAAGGGGCTTCACAATTGATGAAATAGTCTTGCTTTTGAAAGAGCTTCTCTTTTGCTTTCCTAGCTGACAAGCTCCACAAAGTCCATTTTTTGAGAATTCCAGCTTTGGAAGACCTCTTACCAAGTCCTTCTTTACTAACTCATTCAAGGTTTTGAAATTTAGATGAGACAATCTCTTATGCCATAACCAACTGTCATCTGAGCTTGCTTTGCTGAGAAGGCAAGTGATAGATTCAGACTTTACAGAATTGAAGTCAGCTACATACACATTTCCTTTTCTTTGTCCAATCAGAACCACATTGTTGTCATCTCCTTTGGTGACAACACAGGCTGCAGGAGTGAAATTGACTTTGTAACCTTTGTCACAGAGCTGACTGATGCTAAGCAAATTGTGCTTAAGACCAGACACCAATGTAACTTCATCAATGATGACATTCTCTTTTGCAATCAAGCCATATCCCATAGTATATCCTTTGCTGTCATCTCCAAAGGTAATGCTAGGGCCAGCTTTCTCCACAAACTTTGTGAGCAGGGAGGAATCACCAGTCATGT
Organism: Daucus carota subsp. sativus; assembly: GCF_001625215.2. Lineage (NCBI taxonomy): Eukaryota > Viridiplantae > Streptophyta > Magnoliopsida > Apiales > Apiaceae > Daucus > Daucus carota. The sequence continues at coordinate 15,747,403 of NC_030388.2, read as the reverse complement.
GCCTGGAGCATCCACTATCCAAGTACCACAAATTCTTCTTGTGGTTTCCCTGCACACATATCACAAACAGATCAAGTTGATTTTGGTACCCAAATTGCTTTGGGTCCAGATTTGTTAGTCTTAGCAGCCTTTTCCACTTTCTCAACCTTTTCCTTGGATTGAATTGGTTCAATCTTTGGTTTTGGTTGAAAAATTGGAATATCAACTCTGTTTTCAAACACAGGCCTTTGAGACATGCATAAATTGTTCATTCCATGCAAACTTGAATGAAATTGAGGCATGTTAAAGGCATTGAAATAAGGATTGAACATATATGACATGTTAGGCTGAGAGTAAGGATTGTGAGGCAATAAACCAGGCATCATATTCATAGCAGATAAATTCATGTGAGGAACAGATGTCATAGGAATAGGCAAGGATAAATTAGGAGCAACCACAGTTTTACAATTAGCAGATAAATGATTTACACTACCACACTTGCTGCAGGTTTTCCTAAGAGCACTAGCATTGGGAGTGTAATTGGTGTGCTTGTTAACTCCTATTTTGCCATTTCTATTTCCTTTCTTCTTTTTAGTCTCCTCAGATTTATGCTCATTAGTATCCAAATTCTTCTTGTTCTTGTTACTGGAATGAAGAGTGTTATTAACACTATCACTGGTCTCAGAAGAACTATTCTCACCTTTAACAAAATTCTTTTTAACAGGACCATATTTCTTGTTGAGCTTCTTGAGAACATTCTTGTCAACTGATGAGTTTTTGTTCAACTGATGGCTCTCATCAGTTGAGACTTTGCTCTTCAACTGATGATCATCATCAGTATTCTCATCACCTGAACTGTTCTCAGATATCTTAAGCACTTTCTTATTCCTTTTCCACTCATTCTCTACAAAGGTCTCTCTACCTTGCATGTTGATGATATTGGTGGAAACATCCCTACCAGACTTCCATTTGGCAATAATCTCTTGTTCCTTATCAAGCTGTTTTCTTATGATCTCTTCTCTTTTCAGAACAACCAAGAGATCATCCTTGGCTGTCTGACACTCAATTTTCAGCTTCTCAAACTCAATAAATTGAGCTTCTAAGACACTGTTTCTATCACTAAGAAAGGTGTTAGCTTCCTTAATCCTACTATTTTCCTTAGTGAGAGATTTTAAAGAAACATGCAAGTGATACAATTCTGTAGACATTTCATTAATAGTAGCATTGCATTCATCTTTAGTTAACTCAACTAGGTTTGTAGTGAATACCTGACTACTGCTTCCAGTGTTTTCTTCTTGATCTGTGGAGTTGGCCATTAGAGCTAGATTGACAAACTCCTCCTCTTCATCAGAATCATCTCCAGCTGCCCAATCATCCTTTGTGATGAATGCTCTTTCTTTTTGTTTGAGAAGTTCATAATATTTCTTTTTGTAGTCAATGTTTTCACTTGACTTCTTCTCAACTTTAGGCTTTCTGCACTCATTTGCAAAGTGACCTGCATTCCCACAGTTGAAGCACTTGAATTTTGATCTGTCTACCATGCTTCTATCAGACTTGGGATTGCCTTTAAAAGATTTTGCAGAATTAAAATTCTTTTTGAATTTCAGTTTGGAGAATCTTCTTGACAGGAAGGCTAGATGTTCATCAATTCCATCACTTTCTTCACCAGAATCAGCTACTTCTTTCTCCTTTCTTCTTCCTTTGCTTGACTCTGAGCTCTCCTCTTTGACCAACTTCTCAGTTTCTTCAACTTGAGACTTTCCCTTGTCCTTGACAGTATCCTCCAGAGATGCAACTAGAGCCATAGATGAATGCCCTTTCTTTTGGCATTTCTCAATCTCTTCATCTTGTTCCATTTCAAGCTCATAAGTCTTTAAGGTTCCATACAGTCTCTCTAGAGTATAGTCTTTAAACTCTTGTGTATTTCTGAGAGAGACTGTCATGGGCTTCCATTCTTTGGGAAGAGCTCTTAAGAATTTCAAGTTTGAGTCCTTAACTTGATATACTCTTCCAAAGAGCTTTAGACCATTTAACAGTTTTTGAAATCTGTTAAATGTATCACTCAAACTTTCACCAGCCTTGAAATGGAATGACTCATATTGTTGAATAAGAAGCTGCATTTTGTTCTCTCTTACTTGCTCATTCCCTTCACAGATGGTCCTGATGGTGTCCCAGACTTCTTTGGCACTTGTGCAGCTAATAACACTATCAATCATTTCTTGATCCAAACCATTGAACAGAAGGTTCATGGTTTTCTTGTCCTTGTGCACTTCTTCAGTATCTTCTTGAGAATATTCATGGATAGGTTTTGGAATCATCTTACCTACCATGTCTTCACCATCAGCTCCAATACTTGTGCAGACCTTCATGGGGACATGAGGTCCTTTTTCAATGCAGTTCACATAGCTTTCATCAATGGACAACAGATGCAGATGCATTCTCACTTTCCAGTGAAAATAGTTGTCTTTGTCAAGAACAGGTATCTTCACTCCAGCATCCTTCTTTCCCATCTTTCTCTAGCAGTGTTGATCTTTTTCCCTGTTTGTTGGGAACCTCGCTCTGATACCAATTGTTATTTTACACCAACTATGAGAAAGATTGTAGAAGGGGGGGGTTGAATACAATCTTTTACAAATTTAAAAGATTCAAGAACAATACACTAAGAACACAATAAACAGAAAAACACCAAGTATTAAAAATACGGGTGGATTGAATGATCCACCCGTGAGATTTTATATAGAAGAATCTGTGGATTGTTTTACAATTCGCACAGCTGCTGGTTCATCACTCAAAACAAGTTCTAACTCTCAGATTTTTCTCTCAAGTAATTGAACAAGTTCAACTGATGCTGCTAACTTGGTTATATACTCCAAGTTTTACAAAGCTTTTAGCTAGATTACAAAATGCACTCTAATCTAAAAACAATGCTGCACAACTTTGTCTTATGCAGGCTTTCTGAGATGTCTTCATCTTTGACCATCATCTTGATTTGATCCAGATTGCACTGCATGAGATAAGTATGTTTCTGCTTCTTCTTTATTTTCCTAATTAGGCTTCCATGTCTATTTTAGTGTAATTCGATCCATGTGATTTGTCAGACTTAAGCTCTAGTCACTTTCAACTGCTCTTTGCTTCATCAGTTGAAGGTTCTGGTTGCTTTCAACTGCTATTGACTTTATCAGTTGAATGCCTGGCTCATCAGTTGAATGAATTACAAACTCCATCAGTTGAATGCTGTTCCAGTCTTATCAGTTGAATTCCTCAGCATTATCCGTTGAACACTTTGTCTTCAGTTGAATGCTTGATTTTCATCAGTTGAAACATCATCCAGTCTTTATCAGTTGAACAGTTACATCTCATCAGTTGAATATCCTTCACTTAGATAAAATTACATGGCATTGGATATTTACAATTAGCCATCCTATTCTACCCATCCGTTGATAATTCCCAAAGACAAGAAATGTAACAATTACAACTGAAATTTGATAAAGATTCTAAGTAAGACATGTTACAGAAATGTTTATGTTATCATCAAAAATTATTGATTCCTAACATCCCCTCTCTCTGTGTCTCTGCCAACTAATCTCTCCCTCTCCGCCAATAAAATGCACATGAAGAATATGGATTTTAAACTCCGTTCGGTCTCGATTGGATTTTGGATATCAATCTCAATTAGGGTTCAATCTCAATTTAAAGGTATATCGATCTCTCCCTCAGTTTCTCTTTAGCATTTTGTGTATGTATATATGTGTTTTTGTATGTATGTATATATATGTTTCTTTATGTATATGATTTTGAATTTGAGTTTGATTTTGAATTTGAGTTTGATTTTGATTTTTAGTTTCTCTTTAATTGTGAATGTTCTTTGAATTCGATTTTTAGTCGAGTTTGTAAGCATGAATGCATGATAATGAAGAAGGAGTCCGTTTTTGAAGCAAAATATATAATCATTTCATTCATATTCATAATTTATAAGAACACCCATAAACATATATATTTATAAATACTTAAATAAAATTCATAATAAAACACTTGAAAACAACTGTAACAACTTCAAATCCCCGAAGGGCCCGCCTTGCCTTTGCCTTTGCCCGCCTTGTCCTCCTTGTCCTCGTCCTTCTTTTGTTGCTTCAACTTCGCGGTCATCATCCCCGCGAAGCGAATCAACCACTCTTGCTTGCGTAGCGCTGCCCGCCTTTCTTCCTCTAACCGCTCCTGTTCGAGATAGTGATCCATTTGCATGAACATGATTGGGATTCTATAATCCCAATCCATTTCCACCCAAATTTCATCGGGGATGTCGAGAATGCCATAGGAGACTCCATCGATTGTGACGGTGTTGTTGTTGTAGTTGATTGTGACTGCCATTGTAATTTTGATTGTGATTGTAGTAGTTGTAGTTAATTTGTGGTAGATTAGAGCCCTTTTTATAGCACAAGTGTTAAGCAACTAAAAAGTCTCTACATTGAATTGTATTAGTGTTACAATCCCAAGAGTCACCCTTCCATTACCTTGTATTGAATTCTATGAGTTACACTCCCAATATTCATACCCCTTGATTGCTTAGGAATTTGATAGGATTTTGAAATTTAAATATTATTAAGATTAATTTTATTTGATTTTGGACTTTGAATTTGATTTACTCATCTATTTTATTTGATTTTGAGTTTGATTTGATTTTGATATATTTTTTTGAGTTTGATTTTATAAAGCGTGTGAGTTTAATTTGTTGTTCGCATAAATTTTAATTTGAAATATTTTGAAGATTAAACAATTTTTTAGGGAGTTATCAATGACGGGACTGGTTTTTATCAGACGACTTGTGAATAAATGGTTGCGTTTGTTATGAGTTTTCTGATATAAAACCAGTTCCGTCAAATTATTTTTTTAAAAATTTAAGCGACAAAACCGACCGACTAAAGTCATAACCGACCGAGGTTACCATTGCCGTAACTCAGTAAACCGACCGATTGGGTCATAACCGACCGTTTATAGCATAATCAAGTGCAGAAAACCGACCGATATGGTGGTCGATTTTGTTCTTATTAGTTTTATTTATCGGTTTATTTGGCTAAGTCTTGAGAATGCTCTGCGGCACCGAAGAACGACGTCGTTTGCATACTATAAAACCGACCGATCTCGGTCGGTTTTGATTATTTTATTTTTATTTCTTGATTTATTTTGGCTAAGTGCTAAGACGACGTCGTTTGTGCAAAATAAAACCGACCGAATTGTTGGTCGCTTTTGGGCGGTCGGTTTAATATGGTCGGTTTTAAATGCTGGGAAAGTAGCGTTCTGCTCGTTAACCGACCAGAAACGGACGTTCGTTTTATTTTGCAACATAACCGACCACCCGGTGGTCGGTTTTGACCCCCATTGTATATTTTATTATTTAAAAAACGGCGGGTAGGTGCGTTTTAGCAGTGATACGACATCGTTTTGTTTAAATAGACATAACCGACCGTTTATATTTGACAGTCGGTCGGTTTTGTGTGAGCTAAAAAGTTAAAAACTACTCTCCACTTTCATTATACAACAAAGCTTGGAAATTATCAAATATCAAAAGAAGAAGAAGGAGAAGAAGAAAAAGAAGGAGAAGAAGAAAAAGAAGAACAAGAAAGGAAGGAATCAATTATCAAAAACAAAGTAAGCTACTCTTCTTAATTATGATCACATTGTGATTTTTATTTATTTTGTTGAGAATAATTTGTATGAATGTTGTTTATATAAATTTCTTGGATAATTTGTAATGTGTATATGTTTTATGTTATGTTAATACATACGTGGTGTGTATATATATTTATGTAGATGACAAATCTTGATCGAAGTTGGATTAGTAACCGGTTGCAACGAGATAAAATTACTCTTAATTTAGAATATAGGGAAGGTGTAGAGGAATTTTTGAATTTTGCAAGCTTGAAAATGGAGGGAGGTATGATGAAATGTCCTTGCAAGCTTTGTAAAAATTTGAATTGGTTAGGGGTAGATGATGTTCGGTTTCATTTGATATCCGAGGGTATGATGGAGAGTTATACGGTATGGACTTCGCACGGAGAGGTTTCGCAAAAAAATAAAAAGCGAAAATCATGTGAAACGCGAGAATGTCGTAGGGTAGTAGATGATCATGTTGATATCAACTCCATGTTACATGATTTTGCCGGTTCGAATCATGAATTTTATGATACCACGGGTACTACTAATGTTGAAGAAGCTCCTAATGATAGCGCTAAAGAATTTTATAAGGCGATTGTTGAAAATGGTGCTCCTATTTATCCCGGTTGCACAAAATTTACAAGATTAAGTTTTACCGCAAAATTGTTGGAGTTCAAAAATGCGTCTAATTGTAGTGACAAAGCCTTCAACAGTTTGATTAAGATCATTATGGACGTGTTACCAAAAAAGCACACATTACCCGAGTCTTATTATGAGATGAAAAAGGTTATGAAAAGTTTAAGGGTGGAATATGAAAAAATTGATGTGTGCGAGAATGATTGTATGCTATTTTATGGAGATGACAAAGATAAAATTGTGTGTGATATATGTAGTTGTAATCGATATTTGGATAAATCAAGGAAAAATGGTAAGAAAATTCCGAGAAAGATTTTAAGACATTTTCCTTTGATTCCCCGACTGCAACGCTTATATATGTCGGCACATACATCCAACCACATGAGGTATTACAAAAATCGAGAGGTCAATGAAAAAGAAATTTCTCACCCTGCGGATGGAGACGAATGGAAGAATTTTGACCTCCGATATCCATCATTTGCTCAAGAAATTCGTAATGTAAGACTTGGTTTTGCGACCGATGGTTTCAACCCGTTTGGGAATACGGGTAACAAAACATATAGTGTATGGCCCGTGGTAATTGTTGTGTATAATCTTCCGCCGTCCATGTGTATGAAGAGACCGTATATGTTTTTGACGGATATTATACCGGGTCCGGAGAGTATTGGGAAAAATATTAATATATATCTTAGACCTCTCATTGATGAATTGAAGACATTATGGTATACCGGAGTGCAAACATATGACCAATCTCTAAAACAAAATTTTACCATGAGAGCGGCTCTTATGTGGACAATCAGTGATTTTCCTGCCATGAGTATGGTAAGTGGTTGGTCGGGGAAAGGAAAGCTTGCATGTCCAGTGTGTTTGGGAAGTGTGCAGGGGTTTCAGTTAAAACATTCTGGGAAATGTTCTTTTCATGGCACTAACCGAATTTTTCTTGAACCTAATGATCCATTGCGTAAGAAGAGTAGCTTGTTTGACCATTCAGAAAAAAGGTTGTGGCGTGGACGCTTATCCGGGGAGGAAGTTAAAACTTGGATTGATAGCATAGACTTTCCACCACCCGGAAAGACTAACAAAAAGAAAAGAAGTGATGGATATGGGGTTGAGCATCATTGGACTCATGCCCCGATGTTCTATGATCTCCCTTATTGGTCTTCACATAGTTTGCGACATTCCATTGATATCATGCATACCGAAAAAAATGTGTTTGAGAACATATTTTTTACCATTGTTGGGGGCAAGAAGTCAAAAGATCACCACAAGGCAAGGTCGGATTGCAAACACTTCGGTGTGTTGCCTCATTTGTGGATTGATGAAAATGGCAAAAAACCAAAAGCTCCGTACTCTCTTAGTAGAAAACAACTCAAACTTCTATGTCAGTGGATTGAGTCGTTGAAACTTCCAGACGGTTATGTCTCAAATATATCTCGTTGTTGCAATGCTAAGGAGTGTAAGTTTTTTGGATTTAAATCGCATGATTGTCATATTTTCCTTCAAAAATTGTTGCCTCTATCAATTCGCGAGCTTCTACCGGGACCAATTGTGGATGCCTTGACAATGATTTCCAATTTTTTGGATTTAAATCGCATGTTTTTTCAATTTATTTTGAAATTTGAATATATTTCATCAATATAATTTTAATATTTTTAGGTTGGACGAAATGATGTAAACCGACCTCTTCTTCAATATTTGTTTGAGGGACCGGCTATGCGGGTAATGACATTTGAGACTTGTAAAGTCAATGGATACAAATTTTGTACGAGAACATCTTCCGGTTCCGGTGTCATTGTTAAGGGCACTTCACATGATAACAATAGTGATTATTATGGACAATTGGAGGAAATTGTCAAGCTTATTTATCGAGGAGGAAATTATGTATATTTATTCAAATGTATATGGTTTGATAGTGTCGGAAATGGTGTTGTGATTGATAAAAATAGGGTCGTGACCGTGGATATTACTTCAAGATTGAAGTCGGATGAGATTTTTATTTTGGCTAGTCAAGCTTCCCAGGTTTACTATGCTCCCAGTGTATTGAATCCACATGGCAAATATTTTACGGTCGTCAAGTCTAAAAGTCGTCCGATAAGCGAATCTATCAAAATATCAAATGATATTGAAGAAGCTTATCAAGAAGATAGATCAAATGCTACTAGTGCATTCTCTATATTTGTTGATTTTGCACAATATGGTTCCTTACCGTTCGTTCGACATGAAAAAGATGAACAAGAAGAAGAAGACAAAGATGAAGAAGAGGATGATGATGAAGAAGAAGAAGAAGAAGAAGAAGAAGAAGAAGAAGAAGACAAAGATGAAGAAGAGGATGATTATGATGATGGATTTGATGAAATTGATTAATATAATTGAATATTTTATGATGTTGTTGAATTATTGATTATTAATTTGTTAGTTTCATGAAATTATTGATTATTGATTTGTTAGTTTGTTGGATGGTTGTTGGTTTGGTCGCAGGTAAAGGCAGAGAAAGGAAACAACAAAACCTTGTTTTTTTTGTTAAAATACGCAGAAAACCGACCGACTAGTCATAAAACCGACCGCTTTTACCATTCAATACGCAGAAAACCGACCGAACTGCTATATAACCGACCAATGTTACCATTCGGTAAAGCAGAAAACCGACCGATTGCAAATATAACCGACCACGGTTACCATTCGGTAAAGCAGAAAACCGACCGATTGCAAATATAACCGACCGACTTTCCCTATATATTTTTAAAAAATCCGGTTCGCCTAATTTTCACGTTACGAAGTCACACATGTTAATTATAAACTTGACTAAGATGTTTTAATTTTTTAGACAATTCAAAAAACATTTTTATATGTACGGATCCCCTAAACAGAAGACTAATCATATACCAAAAGTCTTATTTTGAATTACCTCGTTCACTCTTAATTATTCAAAAATTAGATGTTTTATTATTTAAACGATCCAACCGTACGGATGTTAATAAAATAATCTCATCAACGTCGAGACAAAAATTTCAGATGATTTCGATGAATCGAAATACACTTTTATAACCTTTTTATTGTGAAAATATACATAAATAAAATTTTAAATTAAGAAAATATTTTTAAAAAACCCGGTTCGCCTAAATTTCACGTTACGAAGTCACACATGTTAATTATAAACTTGACTAAGATGTTTTAATTTTTTAGACATTTTAAAAAATATTCTTATATGTACGGATCCCCTAAACAGAAGACTAATCATATACCAGAAGTCTTATTTTGAATTATCTCGTTCACTCTTAATTATTCAAAAATTGATGTTTTATTATTTAAACGATCCAACCGTACGGATGTTAATAAAATAATCTCATCAACGACGACACAAAAATTCAGATGATTTCGATGAATCGAAATACACTTTTATAACGTTTTTATAATAATACTTTATATAAACAAAATATTAAATTAAGAAAATATTTTCCCAAAAATACAAAACCGACCGACTATATAGTAAAACCGACCGACCTTGAAAATTACGCGGAAAATGAATTTTTTCGTGAAAAATTAAAACACCCGCGCGACAGAAACGACGTCGTTTGATGGTTCTGCACAGATTTCCAGGTCAAAACCGACCGGATTGCCGGTCGGTTTTGGTGCGTCAGTATATAAACAAAAAAAAGCCCCCTTTCCTCTTTTATTCTCACACGAACACTGCTGCTCCAAACTCTTTCCTCTCCAAACTCTTTCAAACTCCAAACTCGAATCAAACCCTCTCCTAACTCTTTCAAGGCAAGAATCAAGTGCAATGGCGGCAAGAATCAAGAATCGGAAACCTTCTCCAAAATCCTCTTCAATGGTAGAATCCGAAACCCTCTCCTAACTTTTAATTTGTGTTAGTATAGAGCTTAAATTTGTGTTAGTATGGAGCTCTATTGAACTTCAATTTGTTTGATTTGTTTAGTTTTCAAGCTTTTATATGTATGCATTGTATGTATATAAAATTTGTATATGTTAGTTTGGAAATATACATGCAAGTTCTTGTCGTCGGTTATGTCATGAGAATGAAAACGATAGGTTTTAGTTTGTGTATGTTAGTTTTGGTTTGTATATGTTTTAGTTTTAGTTTGTATATGTTAGTTTTAGTTTGTATATGTTAGTTTTGGTTTGTATATGTTAATTTGTATATGTTAGTTTGGAAATCTCTGTTTTTTATTTGTTTTTATATTTTTGTAATTTTTAGTTTGTACTCACATTCATAAGGAGGGCTTGGAATTTGGTTTTGTGTTTGTATTAAGGGGTTGTGGTTTGCATTTGGCATTTTGATATAATTAAGGTGTTGTGGTTTGCATAATTGGTTGTGAATGAAATTTATGTGATATAATTAAGGGGTTGTGGTTTGTATTTTGGCATTTTGATTTATAAGGGGTTGTGGTTTCATTCATTTTGGCGTTTATATGTTCAAAAATGAGTCGATTCATAAGGTGTTGTGGCTTGCATAATTGGTTGTGAATGAAATTTATGTGATATAATTAAGGGGTTGTGGTTTGTATTTTGGCATTTTGATTTATAAGGGGTTGTGGTTTCATTCATTTTGGCGTTTATATGTTCAAAAATGAGTCGATTCATAAGGTGTTGTGGCTTGCATAATTGGTTGTGAATGAAATTTATGTGATATAATTAAGGGGTTGTGGTTTGCATTTTGATTCATAAGGGGTTGTAGTTTTATTCATAAGGTGCATTTTGATTCATAAGGGGTTGTGGTTTGCATTTTGATTCATAAGGGGTTGCATTTTGATTCATAAGGGGTTGTAGTTTTATTTTGATTCATAAGGTGCATTTTGATTCATAAGTCGATTATTTTTTTATTCATATTCTAACCAATGGTGTTTATGGTGTTTGATTAGGGCACCTTGTGGTGGTTTGTCATCCTTGTGGTGATGATCATTGCCTTAATGGCAAGAAAAGGCAAGGGCAAGGGGAAGGCCAAGGAGACAACCAAAGGCAAGGGAAAAGGGAAAGCCAAGGAGACAACTTCCACTCGGAAGGGTAAAGGAAAGTCTAGCACCTTGGCTATACGTGATGAGCCAACTGATTCGGATGAAGGCGGGGAGAATCCGAATGAAGAGGAAGTTCCAAGACGAAGGGTAATTAGGAGGCCACGATCCCATTCAGCCGGTTTGTTTGGAAAAGTCCCTCCGAAACCAATCCGTATCAATATTTCAGGAGGACAGTAAGTCTACTTGTAGTAACTTATATATATATATATATGTATATCTATCTATCTATATATATATATATGTATCTTGCACTTGTTTAAATTTTGTTGACATACATATATATGTACATATAATCTCTTTTCACATTTTGGTAGTATTGAAGATGATCAAGCAAAGAAGACTTTGCTTGCTATTGTTCGTGAAAGGTGGCCCGTTGGACATTACACGTTCACCGACATTGTTGAATATGATGATGAATGGCTAAAACACGTAGTCGAGGAATTTAATGTAAGCTACTCTTCTTATGCTCACATCGTGATTTGTATGCATGCTTTTTTATTTATTTGTATTATGTGTAAATAGTCTAACCATATGTATGTAATTTATCTTGATTTTATTATAATTGTAGTTATATTTCAAGCAACAAAAGGGACAAAGCCGGTCCGAAGCAAAAAATATAATTGAGAAGCATATCAAGAACACAATAAAGAGGACGTTGAATGAGCTCAAGACAAATATTGAGCAAAAATCAAAGGAAAGCGGAAAATCAAAATTGAGTTTAAGACCTGGATATTGGTCTGAACTTTTTTGGAAGGATTTATTAAATTATTGGGAAAAGAATGAGGGGCACTTGCATAGGTCATCCGTTGGATCTACGAACCGCAAGAACGTCGAGCGGTTGCATAGTGCCGGTGCCCGGTCTTTTAATAAAGTGAAGGAGGTATATATAAATATCTATTATCATACACACCTTAATTTCTTAATTAAGATTTAATTCACATATATATTATATTGATGATTTAAATTGTTTTTGGAAGGAAATGAAAAGGAAGGAACGTGGAAAGAATCCAACTCGCCTTGAAGTATGGAACCGGACGCATACAAGGGTTGGAAGTGATCCCGAGCACCCCGTGTATACCACGCCTGCTGCAATGGCCATAGCGGTAATTAAATGATTGTCTTGTGGTTTTTTTTTAAAGTTTCAATGTCCATTTTACTTTTTAAGTTGTTTAATGTACTGATTGATGCACATTTCTCTGTAGACACGATATGCTTCTATTCTAGAAAGCAGGCCGGTGTCGGTTACACAAACAGGGGATAGAGACGAGCCCTTGGAATGGTGGTTGTCAGCAACCGGAGTTCCCGAAGGCAAAAAGCCTAAGAAGGACTACCTTGTTGGATTCCCCGAGGCTCGTGCTAGTCAACTTATTCCGACTCTTGCCTCACGTTACAGGGATTCAACAAGAGGCGAAGCCGGTGGATCTTCCGGTCAGAGACAAGAATCCGTCATTCCCGACAATGTGTACCTCTCGGTCGTGCGCAATGTGCTCAATGAGGTCCGTGCGAACCCCCTTCAATTTCAGCGACAAATGTCTGAAGAGGAGATCGCGAATTTTGCAAAAACCGCACTAGAGGCCTCCGATCCAGCTGCCGATCCAAGTACAAGGGTTCAATGGAATTCTATGATTGGTGGGGAGATGGTACACATTGTGGGGTCGATGGTCGAGGATATACTCCTCAAAATGGAAAGGAAGGTTGAAGAGGTACGAATTCATATTTGTTATCTACTTGTATTGATCGAGTATGCTTATTTTCTTATTGGTTGTCATTGTCTATTATATGTGCAATTAGGAAAAGGAACGCAGACTCGCAGCGGAGAAGGATTATACTGATCCAGAGGAGCTGTCGGAGGAGGAACGCGGGGGACCCGAAGCCGGTGCTGATGCGGGTGCCAATGCTAGTGCTGCTTCGGGAGCGGATGCTAGTGCTGCTTCCGGAGCGGGTGCTACTGCCGCTGCGGATGGAGCTGCTTCCGATTCAGATGTTACATTAGATTAGTTTGGCTTTTGAATATTTGTGTTTTGAATATTGTGTTTAAGTTGGATTTGGAATTTGGTTAATGCTTGTGAAGGGCTTTTGGTTTGCCCTTGTAGACAATTATAAGTTTGATGTTTGGGATTGTAGTTATGGTACATTTTGTTGTTATATATGGTGTTGTGGTTTATGTATTTTGGATATTGTTGATTGTTGGTAGCAGGTATGGCAGTATATAGAAACAGCAGGATTATTTTTTTTTGATAGAAAACCCAGAAAACCGACCGACTGAAGACAAAACCGACCGTCCTTACCATTCAATTCACAGACAAAACCGACCGACGTATACATAACCGACCACGGTTACCATTCAAAAAAGCCAGAAAACCGACCGATTGCTTACTACTCGGTCGGTTATCTTTGGTAGATCGGTCGGTTATATACGGTCGGTTTTAATCCCTGCAAGCGCTCTGGTCGTTAACCGACCATGTCCTGTCGGTCGGTTATGGGAAACCGACCGAACGCGGTCGGTTATAAGGTCATTGTTTTTAGTTTGACTTTTCTGGTCAAACGTTTATAACCGACCACCTGCGGTCGGTTTTAGTGAGCTGCCGCAACTTTGACTTTTCTGTCAAGATATTTTAACCGACCACAGACGGTCGGTTTTAGTTCCCCCAACAAATTTGACTTTTTTGGTCAACAGATTATAACCGACCACATCCGGTCGGTTATATTATTCTTATATCGATTGACCATATTTTGGTCAAACCTTTAAACCGACCGACTCCGGTCGGTTTTAGTTTACACGTGGCTGTGGCGTCCACGTGGCTCCAGATGGCATTGCTGCAGGGCCCAGGTAGCGACTTTCTTAAATAAGCAAAACCGACCGACATTTCGGTCGGTTTTCGTCTTTAAACCCGACCAATAGCTGATAACCGACCAGGTTACAACCGACCAGCTTCTCCGGTCGGTTTTAGTGTTAAAACCGACCGTTTACCGTTGTAACCGACCGTTTTTGGCGGTCGGTTTTGTCCTGTTTTTTTGTAGTGTTAGGAGTATTTATCCTTGAATTAATGGATAAAGGATGGCTAGAACACTCCACCTGCATATCTGCTTCATCCTCCTAGAAACAAGAAAGAAGAGTCCTAGCATGACTCTGCCAGGCTTCTGCCCAGGCGGGTGCAGCTCTGCCAGCTGCATCCCCTAACTGCAGCCCTACAACTAAAACTTGGGGTGCACTGAAGGACAACCCCTAGCAGGGGTTATCTTTGGAAATGAAGCCTCATCCTGATGACAGCATTCCTTATGTCTCTAGTGCAAGCCTATAAGCCTCCTTATACGATGTCAAGGGTTCACCCAGCCATGATGAAGGCCAAATAATATAATGGGCTATAAAATAAGCGCAGATGATTTTATGGCACAACAATACACTATTTATAGGGATCAAGACCAATGTAGTTCTTGAGATAAGTATTGTCAAGAGATAAACCATTATCCCAAGTGACTAGAGATAAACTAGCTCCGGATTTAGATAAATCAGCCTTCCTTCATGATTATCCAAGGAATCCCATTACAAGTAAACCACTTGAAACCTTCGAATTAATGTCTATCCAACTATATATATATATATATATATATATATATATATATATATATATATATATATATATATATATATATATATATATATACACACGCAAGAATTATCCTCAAATTAGGACTATTTATCCCTTAATTTCATGATAAAGGATAGCTAAATATAATCCAAGTCCATTTCCGACTCGTCCTTTTAAACAAGGAAAAATGTCCCAGATGGGTGCATCCCCTTAGCTACAGCCCTGCAACTACACCCCGGGGTGGTGCACCCAGCGGTAAACCCCGATAAGGGTAGCCCCCGGAAGACCTCCAAATGAAGCGTCATGCTGATGGAAGCCCTCCTTGTCTCTAATGCAAGCCCACAAGCCTTGACCTTAGGGGTTCACCCCGCGAGGGTGAAGCCCAATATCCTTTACGAAAGAGCCAAAGCATGCCGAAATAAAATAATGGACTATAAAATAAGCGTGGGGGATTTTATGTCAATATTGATTTACTTAAACCTGTGTGGGTCAGTAATATACTTAAAATATTATAATCTAGTTTTACAATAACCTACGAAGTCCGTGATCCCAAGAACAAAATGAAGTAGAACTGGTGACGGATATCTAATAAGCTCTGTGGATATTAATTATACAACTATACTGTGGAGCTGAAGCAAGCTGGTAGTGGCTCCAGTAGATCTCTTCATGTTATAGACTGATATCATAGTACATAATTAGAATAAGGAAAAGTAAGGTGCAGAGTGCAGGTGAAAGAAGCGAGGGAAAAAACAATGGGAGACATGTGTCCTTAAATTTAGGGCAATCGCATTAAAAGAAGCCTGGAAGCAAATGAAGAATATTGTTATATATTCATCTAATAAGAGATTGTCAGAAGTGTTGCAAGTTGCACCGATGAGTGATCCTTTAAGCATACGAATCATCTACTGGACTAGCAACCTTAGGTGCTTGATTAAAACTACAAGGAGCTGTGCTTTTTCTCTAATCAGTCAGCTATATAAAGGCTCAACTCAGCTGTGCTTTTTTCTCATGGGACTAAGAAGCACTAGAATGGCCACTGCTTTTCAGTATTTTGGAAGACTCTCGTTTCTGCTTTCACTGTCTCTGGTTCACTCGGCATCCACTTCTGTAAATATGCTTTCTATTTTTGCAATTTATGAAAACTATTACTTTTTTCAAAGTTTTTTTTTTTGCGATTTTACTATCTTTTGAAAATATTTGGAAAAATACAAAATTTGTAGAAAATATTCGCAAAAATATGATATGCAATTAGATGCAACCAGATGCACTTCAGTTACTTGGCCCGCAGGGGGTTGCAAGTATGGTTGCAGTATTTTTGCAAACATTTTCAAAATTTTGATATTTTTGCAAATTATTTGAAAAAGATATAGTATTTTTACAAAAAATATTTTGGACTTGTGTATTTATGAGAAAAGGCGTTCTATTTTTCCTGCTGTCTTTCGATTTCAATTTATTTCTAGACAGAAGTTAGTATTTTTCCATTAGCTTCACCTAAAAAGTATGTATATATGTATCCTGTGAATCTATGAATGCAGGTCTATATAGTTTATCTAGGACAAATCAACCATGTCAATGATCCTCTCCTCACTTCCCACTACCATTCCCAACTCCTTACCATTGTATTCGACAGGTTATGCATTTTCGCGTTTTTTATGTATATGTTTATCGTAACCAAAAAATTGGTTTTTGAATCTACCAGGTATGTTGTACCTTACACTATTTTGGTTTTACTTGATCTTTCAATGTCTTAGTGAGGCAGATGCAAAGCAATCTATGCTGTATAGCTACAAGCACAGCTTCTCAGGGTTTTCGGCCAAGCTTAATTCAACTCAGGCTACCAGATTGTCGGGTAAATATTTTGGTTCACACTAATCATCAGTTAACCTTTACATTCATGCATACATAACATATTGAGCTTAGTCTCAACATATGAAATTCTTTTACATTAAGGACTTCCTTTTGTTTAGCTTAATGAAAAATAGTAATAACCATATATTTGTAGGGATTAAAGGAGTGGTATCAGTGTTTAAAAGCAAGACACTTGAGTTGCATACAACTAGAAGCTGGGATTTCATGGGCCTTCCGTTGGACTACATGACTCCTAAATTATTGACAACTCCACAACAATCCGTCTACGGTTCCCACGATGTTATTGTTGGTGTCTTTGATACTGGTATACCGATCAAAATATTTAATCCAATGATGTTTGATTTGTCAATCCCCAAGACATAATTGATTTGTCATTAGTTTATTGAACTAATGTACTAAAATATTGTTTGATTATGTACAAGGTATCTGGCCTGAGTCTGCCAGTTTCAAAGAAGAGGAATGCATGAAACCGATACCAAGAAGATGGAAAGGAAAATGCTGCGCAGGTCAGAAATTTGATCCTTCTGTTCACTGCAGCAAGAAGGTGATTGGAGCTCGGTACTATCTAAAAGGCTTCGAGGAGGAGTATGGAAAACTCAATACATCCACCGAATACAGATCAGTTAGAGATTACTTAGGCCATGGAACTCACACAGCTTCAATTGCTGTCGGCTCCATTGTACAAAATGCAAGTTTTCTTGGTTTTGCACAAGGCATTGCTAGAGGAGGAAATCCTAAGGCCAGACTAGCTGTGTACAAAATATGTTGGAACTATGAGCCTGATGGTGGCAAGTGCACCGAGGCGGATATACTGGCTGCTTTTGATGATGCATTGTGCGATGGTGTTGATGTCATATCTGCCTCACTGGGACTTTCACCTCCACTGTATCCGCTTTTTGAGTCGAGTGCAGACATTGGCTCGTTTCATGCCACGCAGAAAGGCGTGAGTGTTGTTTTCTCGGCCGGAAATGATGGTCCGACTCCTGCTTTGGTGCAAAATGTGTCTCCTTGGAGCATCTGTGTGGCTGCTGCTTCGATTGACCGCAATTTCCCGACACAGATTGTGCTGGACAACGACAATCTTGTTCTTATGGTAGTTGTCGTACTATTGATTTTAACTTTAAATTATATATAACTCTACCTTGGTATTAACAGATTTATGGGGTAATAAGGTTTTCAAGCTCCGGCTGAGTGATAACATATTTTAATTTCACAGGGAGAAAGTTTGATCACAAAACCAATAAATGGAAGACTTGCCGCAGCAAGAAAGTACTTTGAATTTGGGTACCATCTTCCAATCTCCCTTGATCTTATAAAATTTTGCTACAAATGTGCAAAACTCAAGTAAATGTTCAGCATATGCTACCAGCTTTGTGTGTGTGTATGTGACATAGTTAGAGCATCTGCGGTGGTCCTCTTAAATTATTCCTCAAACAATAATATAAAGGCTTAATGCTCTCTAGAAATATTTACAAAACATAAACGTGTAGGGAGTGCAAACTGGAGAACTGGAACAGAAAATCAGCCGCAGGGAGAATTATCTTATGCTTTTCAACCGAAGGATCGGATGTGAGTTTGGAAGCTGAAGTGGCAACATGGAGAGCTAATGCATCTGGCTTAATATTAGTTGAGCCTCCTACCTTACAGACTGTTGATGTTTCTATCCTGCCTACCGTTTATCTCGATATCATTCAGGGGACTAAAATCATTCACTATCTTGCTCAATCTCAAAGGTAACTCGTCGACTACTAGAAATTTTATAGACCAGGTTAGATCAGGGCTCTTAAAAATATGTTGGTTTCATTTTAAGCTGGATAAAATTGCAGATATATCCAACAGTAAGTAAAATCATATTATATGTTAGTGTATGTAACTAAAGTTATTTCTTATGTTCAAACCATATAATGATCAACTGCTTTGAAATGAAGGACACCGGTGATCCGGATATCACCAAGCACAACGGTTATTAAGAAGTCTCCAGCCCCAATTACTGCATACTTTTCTTCTAGAGGTCCAAGCTCAATAACACCTGATGTACTTAAGGTATTATTGTTACTTCAATATTTTTACCTCTATGTGGATAATGAGTAAAAATGCATGACAATAAATTTAAAACACTGAAAAACTCGGCAACTGTTAAAAACAATTCTGTTGATGTGTGATGAATCATGGATCATATCATGAAATAATTTGATTTATGCAATTGTTATGAATAAACAATCGCAGCCAGATATAACAGCTCCAGGAGTAACAATATTAGCAGCATGGCCTACAGAAACTCCTCCAACTTTGTTTGATAAACGTACTGTGAAATGGAATTTCCAAGCCGGAACTTCCATGTCTTGTCCTCATGTTTCCGGTGTCATATCTCTTATCAAGTCATTGCATCCAGACTGGTCCCCTGCCGCACTAAAATCTGCTATCCTGACTACAGGTAAGTGACGACGACATTAAGTATCATAATTTGCAATATGTAAACAATACTGAGCTTTAACAGTTAACAGCAGTAATTGTCAATAATCTTGATTACAAAACCTGAATACAATCAGCTTGTGTTCAATACACCCTGTCCCAATACGTTCTTTACGTTACTTTTTGGTACGTATTTTGAGGCACCTATAAAGTATAGTTACATAATATATATATTTTTAATTTTTTTCATCAATAAAAGTTTGACGTTTAAACCTTTATTAAAAAAAAACATTAATAAACGTTATGAAACTATACTTTATAGGAGTCTCAAAATGCATGCAAATAGTGAACGTAAATAATCTTCTGGCACGGAATAGTTAGTTATTATTGTGACGTAGGACTTCCGCCAAATCAGAACTCTCATACGTACCATGTCGAGAACCACTTCATCTAAAATATTAAGGTGTTAGAGGAAAGCCCCAAATGAATCTTATCCCATATTTTAACATGCATGACTAAACATTTTTTGTTAGATATTTAAATTTGGAATCTAATAAATATTGGCATGGGAGATAGCAAATAATCTATAAATACATATTTTCATATTGTTTTTCAATCAAATATATACGCACCCTCCTGATGATTCATTCCATGCCATCAGCCTACACAAAAGACACAACCCACGACACCATTCTAGGCGGCGGACATATGAAAGTATCTGATCCATTTGACATTGGTGCTGGTCACATAAACCCCATGAAAGCCATGGATCCTGGTTTGGTCTATGACATGACCACCATCGACTACATAATGTACCTTTGCAGCATTGCCTACACCGAAGGCCATATCCGAAGAATTGTTAGTTTGTCTAAAATTTCCAGCGCAACCTGTCCAAAAGGTAGCAAAAAGGCCTATAACATCAACTTCCCCTCGATTATGGTATCGAATCTTCAATCCCAAATAACCATAAAAAGAACTGTACGTAACGTTTCTATCAAGAAAACTGCTATATATTTTGCTAGTGTTGTAAAGCCGCATGGGGTAGAAGTTTCGGTATGGCCTAGTGTGTTGATCTTCTCCTACTTTAAGGATGAACTGTCATACTATGTTACTCTCACACCGACGAAGAAATCTCAAGAAAGGTTTAATTTTGGTGAGATTATACTATTTGATGGTTTTCACTTTGTGAGAAGTCCTCTGATTGTGCGTGTCAACACAACTTGTACTAGTAGTACTATCAGTGCAGATACGGGAAATGATGTTGCCAATTGATCAGCAATTCGCCTTAAAATTCCAATAATATGTTTGAAAATCCGGCCACCAAATGTGATCATGCTGTGTAGTTGGATTCTATTCAGTTTCTTATATACTGCAAATCTGCGATAGCTCCTTTTGTATCTACGAGGAGTTTCTGATGTACTCATATTAATGTAGGTGTTGGCCCTCATTATTACTATATTCATCATTAATTCCCTAAATATCAAGATTCGAGAAAATGGCCTCAAATATCATTTATTAGCGCTACATCCTGTATCATTTTGGATATTCATAGAAAACGGTACATCGTCCACCGTTCTGTTAGAGTTAAAAGTAGCGTTTTGGATATTCCTAGAAAATGGTACATCGTCCACCGTTCTGTTAGAGTTAAAAGAACCGAACATTAGTATGTAGCCTTTTTTAGGTTAATTCTAACCAGAACGCTACATGGAAAAAGGTCCAAAATCACTATTTTAAGTTAAATGGACCTCAATGTCATTTTCTGAAAAAATGGCCCCAAACTGTCATTTGGACTTAAAGTTGTGTTTTGGTTTTTCTGAATAAAACACGACTTAAAGTTGCGTTTTCCTTTAAAACACGACTTAAAGTGGCATTTTCAACAGAAAACACGAATTGAAGTTGCGTTTTCAACAGAAAACACGACTTGAAGTTGCGTTTTTGTTAACACAACACGAAGTTACGTTTTGAAATGACAGTTGGGGGCATTTTTTGATAAAATGATAATAGAGGTCTTTTGCTGCTAAATAGTGACACTTGGGGCCAACACCCACGCTACATTGTGTAGCGTTTTTGCTGGGGTTAAAACACCAAAACGCTACACGATCTAGCGTTTTCATTCTAAATTGAAAATACTAGATTATCAGACGTTACTAATTGGAATTGAGGGGCATTTTTTCCAACTCCCTTATTGTGGGCATTACTTCTAGAATTTGTGATATCTAGAGCCATTTTTCTATTAAAGTTCTTAAGTCCCTTTAAATATCTATATGATCATTTTTTTAACTTAAAAAAATATTTTTTTGAGTATAAAAGTTACTTTTAAGTAAGAAATAATTTTTAATTTATCTGTTTTGATATTTTTTTTAAAATTTACAACTTTATTATGTATAAAAATTATTAATATAATATTAAAATATGACGAATTATTTTTTACAGTTACGATATACAATTGTTTAAGTCAAATTTCAAAAATAAAAATAAGTCACGAGTCTAAACTTAGGACTTATTGCTTCTTTATATGAATGGTACGAGTAATTTGATTATGACTTGTAAGTGAAAATCTAGGTTTTTTAACCTGGTCGAACACCCGCACACTATACTAATAATGATTGTCAAATCATAATATAAATAGAACAAGCAATTTAATTGTCATATAAAATTGAATCGTCAATACTTTTTTTGACGAAAAATGAGAGATTTTATTTAACAACTTATAACTACGACAAAATAAATTCTCTCAACTCGGGAGGAAGATTATTCCTATTCAACCTACAATCTGTGAATTTATATTAAGCCCTCGCAAATTGATGGGCTACCATAATTACAAAGAAACTTTGTTTAGACAGCCAATCTTTCTACGACAAGTCTTGATAATCTGACCAAACCTCGAACACATTAGAACCTTGCTACAGATCGCCTACACAAGTAGTCTGATTCCAGCTTCACCCGTGGCCAATTTTTCTGATTTATCTATGAAATATTTCCTTTTTCAGCCATTGCCTCTGCAACTTCTACTGTTGATCCCCGAGTAACATTTTGTTATGGCTCGACCAACTGACCTGTCGAATCTCCGATAATTAAACCAAAACCATACTCCGCTGGGTCTGTAAATGATAATTTATTTACTATTACCTTTGTTGTGTTCTCTTGAGGTCTAACCCAATTTGAGGCTCTATCCCCTTTCTTCAATGATTGGAACAGAGCATTAGGAGATAGCATTTTGATTATGGCTGCAACTACTGAACATGCGGTCCAGCTAGCTGTAGAAGTCTCAATCCTTATCAGCATGATGATTGGGCCAAACAAAATTCCAACACTGAGCTGCTAGAGAAAAGGATACAAGACTCTGAAAGATCGACTCATCTCCAAGCAAAGAAACTGGGCACCTTTTATCCACCTGAACATGCTTATTAGCTAACTGCATTTTTGTTGGTAGACATTCAGAAAGAGCATGCCAGAGCAGATTGAATCATATTGTACACACTCTTCACCGAAAGATCCCTGTGTTTTCATTCATCCAATAAATAGGGTCCTCATCAACCTGATCTTCTAGAGTTATTTTAGAGTATTTTAGAGTACAATAAATAGGGTCCTCATACCTGTGTTTTTAATGTCTCTAGTTACTTCGAGTGGTAGGAAAAGCGCACTCATAGCGTAAGATGACAGAGTTTGAGCCACCGGCTTGTTCAAAATTTCCTGGTTTCCTGGCCCGCCTTCGAAACAGTTTTTGGTTGCCCAACTTCTAAACTTGTTGATCACTTCCTCCTTCAAGAAACCCAGAATTGCTGACTTTTTCGACACAAAATATTAGGCAACCTGAGATATTTTCTTTGCTTGTCATTTTCCTTCATTAACAAGACCTAACATACCCTTGATCGGTTATACTAAATCACATTAGAACTGAAGCAGAGAGGATTTGTCGTTACTCACTTTCTATCCTAAAGCTTTTTCAAATACTTCTAACATCTCCATTAGTTTCTAGGCTTCCTCCTCGTTCGCCTTACAAAACAGATAAATATCATTTGCAAATAACATATATGATATGATCGGGACTTGACGACATACTTTCATATCATGAACCAATTCTTACTCATGTAATAATTCATCAAAGATGACAACCGTTTCGCATAAAGAATGAATAGATAAGGTGATAAAGGGTCGCCTTGTCGGAATCCCTTACTAGGGGGAATAGGTGGCCCCATGGCATTTGGTCCATGCACAATCTTGAATCTTGTATGAAATAGTAGTGATGCACTGTAACATCAGATGAATCCACCTTTTCTTGAAGCCCATTTTAGTCAAAATTGCTCTTACGAAATTTCATTCGATTCTGTCATACACCTTACTCCTGTCAAGTTTAACACCATGTATCCTTCTTTTCATGAATTCTCCCTTTTCATATAGTGCATAACCTCGTATGAAACCATAATATCGTCCGATATGAGTCTCCTGGGGATAAATGCACTTTGGTTATCCGACACTACCAATTCCAACAATCCCTTCTATCTATTAGCCACAACTTCTTTAATAATTTTGACCAGTACATTGCACAATGAGATCGGTATAAGATAACTTACTTGAGATGGATTTTTCTTTTTTGGGATGAGGACAATGTTTTTTTGTTAAGCCCATTAAATAATTCTCCATCTCGAAAGAATTTCCATATCAATTTCACATTATCATTCCCAACAATAGACCAATGTCTCTGAAAGGAATTCGGTGTCATCCCATCCGGTCCCGTCTGCAAGCCCCTCATTCCAGTCCATGCACCTAATCACCATAAGAATTCTGTAACTTATGTATGTAGTTTTACCTTCTTCTTGCACTTGCCGGGCTATGAAAGTATGGACTATTTTTGTCTCTAGCTTGCAACCATAATTGTTTCGACCGTTATCGCAAGAAAAAACCTCTCTTTGATCTAGAATTGATGTAGAATTAAAAACACATAGGTTCCGGGAGCCATGCATTTTCATAGCAAAAGCTCTTATTTCTGCCTTGGTTTTTCATTGCTTTCCTTGGGGACTACAAAGATATTGGTATGTGATCTGAGGGCGTGCGTTCCAAATTATGAAGTCTCGCTAAGGGGAAAATCTGAAGCCATTCATTAGTGATATATATCGATAAGTTATAAATTAAACTCTAAACATGTATTCTAAATTAAACTCTAAATTTTTTAAGTAAATCATAATCTTATTAATTAAATATCGTAATAGCATATTAGTTGAAAAATTAGATATTTGTGTTAACTATACTTTTTTCTTAATTTCTTTATTAAAACGATTATCAAGCTGGAGCTATATTATTTCATTGCACAAATATTTTTTTACATATACATACATATATATATATATGTGTGTGTGTGTGTGTGTTAAATATATATACAATAAATTTAATAAATATCAAATTAATATGTTTTAACTTTATAAAACACATTCAATTGATATAATATATTATAATAATAATATACAAATTAATAATAAATATGTTGTTATTAACAATAACACCATTTTTATTATTAATTTGTATATTATTATGATAATAACTTATTGTAAATACATAAGACAACTTATAAGTCATTGTTAAATTTTAATAATTATATGACAAATTACAACTTATAAGTCTTGAATGTTTTGACCTTTCAAAATCGAGAAGGTATATATCATTTGTCAGATAGCTACATTGTGTGGACACAAAATGGATTCAAATTAAAATAATGTGATTAAAAATGAACACTAGTAGTATATTGTTAATCATAAGTTTTGAAATAAAAAGTGGATGCCAGCTAGAAGACAAGGTAGATACTATTTGTAAGACATTTATCTTGTGTGGACCCAAAATGAATTCAAATTAATTAAATGTGCGTAAAAATGAGTAATAATATAATATATTTTTAATTATAAGTTTTGAAGTGAGAGGTGGATGCCAGATGGAACGTTGATGAATCTAGAAGGTGTCCAATTAATAAATTATTAATACTAATTGATATTTTGAATTTTTTAATATAAAAATATACCCGTAACTTGTAGGTGTGGACTGTATTAAGACCATAGAAAGATGTAAACTCCATAGATATTAAAAATTATCCTAGATGAGTATCACCAAAAAATGAGTTATGCTCAAAGAAAGTTTGATGAAAACATGTCTTCTCTGCCCAGTCAAAATTCTTCTAGTTATATTGATACTGATATGTATCAATCTCTTTATCCTTCAAATAGTTTTGGTCACAATTCAGTACACCATCAAGGTCAAAATTCTTCTAGTTATATTGATATTGATGTGTATCAATCTCTTTATCCTTCGAATAGTATTGGTCACAATTCAGTACACCATCATCAAAATTCTTTTGATTATATTGATACTGATGTGTATCAATCTCTTTATCCTTCAAATAGTTTTGGTCACAATTCAGTACACCATCAAGGTCAAAATTCTTCTGATTATATCGATACTGATGTGTATCAATTTCTTTATCTTTCAAATAGTTTTGGTCCCAATTCAGTACAACATCAAGGTCAAAATTCTTCTAGTTGTATTGATACTGATGTGTATCAATCTCTTTATCCTTCAAATAGTTTTGGTCACAATTCAGTTCACCATCAAGCCATCTCCATTCCTGAGTCAACTTTACATCATCCCCCACAAAACAGTAGTACGAATTTTTCTTACCAGATATATCATCCAAACTTTGATCAAAACACATCTTATCTTTCCTCCTATGGGAATACATCATTTTACTCATACACTAATAATGATGTGAATCAGGTCTGGTCTGCGGGAGAGTCATCCTTAAACCAACCCCTGATTACTCCAGGGTCACAGGTGCACCATGGATCCAACTACCAGGAGTCTGGGCCCCAGTTTTTACCAGGATCAGTGTCCTACCATCAAACTGGATACAGTCCAATGAATTTTGAGGCTTCAATTGGGCACCAACAAATAATGACTTCAGATTCATTTGGGCAATATCATGCTGTGAATGAACCCCAGCCACCTCTCACAGTTGGAGTATCTGTTGGAGAACCTGAAGCCATTAATCAGCAATACCAACCCATGATTGTTCAAGCTTCTATGGAGAACCATCAAGTTGCCATAAATCAACCCATGATTGTTCAAGATCTAACCAGCAACACATGCA
Organism: Daucus carota subsp. sativus; assembly: GCF_001625215.2. NCBI lineage: Eukaryota > Viridiplantae > Streptophyta > Magnoliopsida > Apiales > Apiaceae > Daucus > Daucus carota. Next base: position 15,721,100 of record NC_030388.2, on the reverse strand, counting down.
TCTACATAGAGGTGGGGAGGGAGTTGGTCATGGTACTCAACATTTTGGCAATAAACCCCGCTTACACTGGACTCCCGAGCTGCATGCCGAATTTCTCAGTGCAATTAGCCAACTAGGAGGAGTCTCCAGTAAGTTCCAAGTCTTCTTTATTTCTAAAAATATTATGAGCACATCAACTTGAATTAAATTTGTCACATAATTTGAGAAAATTATCCAAATTACATATATATAATGAATTTTCATTATAATGTGCCCCCATTGAAAAGTTGAAGAAATTGAAAAAAACAATTAAACACTTCCATGGTAATTAAAATGTTGGGACCAATCACAATTTTTCTATTCTACTTAATTCCATTATCTTAGTTATTATTTGATCACTGAAATATATTACAATTTTATCAATAATACTACATATTTCCTATTATAAATGTTCTTTTATTTTTTATATTTTGGCTATTATCATAGATTTTTCTTACTTTTGTAGATGCCACCCCAAAAGCTATCCTTAAGAAAATGAATGTGAGGGGGTTGACAACTGAGCACATTAAGAGTCATCTACAGGTTGGTTTCAATATTTTGATTAAATTGAATTGTTATTGTACTCATTTTGATTTGGTAATATTGTTTTATTTTGATGGCAGAGGGTGAGAATATTCATGTCCGCACAAACTGCTGGTGGGAAAACGTTTCTTGGTCATTATAGTTATAATTAAACTACTTAATTAGAAATATATTTAATTATTTGAGAATTGATTAAAGTGTGTTTGATTGGCGGTAACTAACACCTTTATCAATTCAATCTTATGGCAGGTGGCAGTGTTCCTCCTCAACTCTGAGCGGGATAAGGAAACCAAAGCCTCCTTGAATGAGTAAGTACAAACTATATAAGTGATATCTCCATACTTTGTTTAATATCAATGACTTTAATATATGTTGATATAAGTTTATTACACCCGCATAAATGAAAATAAAGTGTGTTGTAAATAGCCATGCCATTTGGGAGTTCATGACATGTTTTCTGGTAGAGTTTACTATAAGCCATTCATAGACATGTATGTTTCATACTTTATGAAAATTATGTTACTTATCAATAAGTTCAGATCTACTTATAGGAAGTTGTTTTGATCAAGTTCAACATTTTAGAAAAATATATTTTGAGTTATTAATTTATATTTTGAGTTGAGAATATAAATATGGTTCTTTCACATTCTTAGTTATCAATAAGCTAGTTTGAGTTCTCGATATAGTACTGTTTCATTCTCTTGTCGACAACTTTCATTGAGTTCAAGATAAGTCATAATAGTTCATGATTTGACTTCACTATAAATTTCAAATGGTTATAATTCAGAATTGTCAACATGTTTTACAAATTAGTGATTTTCCTCTGTTTAAATATAGATATTCTTTATCTTTTTAGCTTCTTAATTGTTCCATTAGAGCATTTTAAACTTGATTAACCTATGAAATAGCTTTCTCAGTATTATTGTTGCTTATTACGATTTTTAGTGTTATGAATTATGATATTTACCCTAAATATGTCATTTTGTTGTGTTTCAAAAAAGTGAAAAAAGTAATGAATTTTTTATTAAAATGTGATGCATTTAAAGTTATCGATTATTTTCGAAATCTGTTATCTAAAGTGGAATATGTTATGAGAGTTTGAGACATTGATCGAACTTTTAAGAATTAGGCATTCAAGTGCCTTGGATACATGAATAGATTAGTTTGCCACATGTTTCAAGTGTGTGCATGGTCCTATTTACTAGAAGATCATTCACTCACCACATGCATCTTAATGATTTAAAATCTTTTTCATTTAAATTGAAATTGAAAGTCGATAGTGGCATACATTATCTTTGACAATTAGTTAATCCTTGTTTCAGCTTGATTATGTTGTAGTTCTTTTATGTCATGTGTGATAAAATTATTTATACTTATCAATCATATTTTGCTAACTCTTGATGTTCTCTTTAGTTTAATCATTTCAGTGAATTTCGAAGATGGTGCAATTCTAGAGACGAACTCATGAAAGACTATGGCTACCAATTGAGTGAACATGTTATATATGATTTTAGATTCACCACTGAGTTGGTTGTAAAGACTGAATTGTAATAGACTTTAATTAATTTTTCAAAATATGTTAGACTTTTGGTTATTTGTGACATTTTTTTATCAAAGTTAAGCGGATAACATAAGTCTGGGTTTTAATAAAAATTAGTAGTTTTTGTTTTAATTTTAGAACTATGACCTTTATGCCGACCAATTTTCGCCCATCATTTTATTTTATTTACTCATGTTTATATTATATTAGTGTATGTGACACATCTTGACCCATGATGTGCGCGTTATCATATTATCAACATAAATTCATTTATTATTATATTTAAACATATATATACTCGCGTCAAAAACTCATTTTCTATTATATTCGGACCAATAAAATATTTCAAAACATAGTTTGTAATTTTATTCTAATTAAAATTCTTTAACTCCTAATTAAAAATATTTTAACATTTGCAAGGTCATATATTTAAGTAAAAGTAATAGGAGAACTAGTAATGTATAGAGAATACAGATGTTGTGTAGAGCTTACTACAGAAGATAATTATGGATTTCTCCTTTAATAGCAAGGTTTTTATAAAATCCTAACATACTAAAATAATTATAAAATTTCCAACACACTCATAACAATAAGTAGGTCACATTAAAAAATATCATTTATTAATTATATCATTAAAGTACTTGTCTACGGACCTAGCTAGCACAAAATGAAAAAATAAATTATTATAAAATATAAAATAAATCAAAAAATTGGATGAACAAATGAAGTTCACAAGAATAGTTGAACTTATACATTAGACATTAGTAATAATATTTATTGAGAAGGTATGACATTGGTAATGAACAATTGACCAATAAATTAAACTCATACTAATATCCCTTGAAAAGGATTAGATGTGTTATTAGGTACTCAATTAGTGCCCATTTTACAAAAAATAAAACTCTAAAATATCTTATCATTTGAATGAAAAAACTTTCCAGAAAACAAAGATATATACAAGCTTCCAATGATGCAGCACCTTACTACATAGTCTAACAAACATCACTGCACCATAAAATTAAAGTTTAGGACAACGAGCAAATGAACTTCTTTTTATGTTTTTTCTTTATGTTGTCCTAAAATATCTAGCTAAGGTAACATTGAGTTTGTTTAAATCAATAACAAAATATATGTTAGTAAAGATAAACATTTTATTCTCCTTCACGAATCACGAACATAAAATTTTGTTATCTTAAAGTAATTGTAACTTTCAAAAAATAGTGAACCCAACAATGAGTCCGAGTGTGGGGCCACAACTTGAGATTGGCAACACATTTTCCTTTTATATTACAATAGTGATTGCTATTTAAACATTGAATCAACCTACACTAATATCTTAACAAATTAAAAACACTCAAATATCTACTTTAAGACCATTTTCAAGATGGAGCAATTATTTTATTGCACGGATATTTTTTCACATATTATATATATATATAGTTATATATATATATATGTTAAATATATTAAATTTATATAAACTAACTTTAATAAAATATCAACTTAAAATATTCCAAGTTTATATAACACATTTAATTGATATAATATATTATCGTAAGTACGGAGATAGTTTTTTTTTTTTTTTGGTTCACTAAAAGAATGAAAATTTAAAATTTGTTGGATGACTGTATGTATGTCATATACTCACGCTATTTTGAAATATATGATTTTCAAAGTATATTCTAAATATACCTGATAAATATATATTTTGAAGATTGGATTAATAATATAATTCTAAATATATCCAAATAAAATAAATATCATATTGTGATGATTTTACTAGTAGAGGTATATTTGTAAAAAAAAATAGATTATATTAATATTAATAATAAATAAGGCATTGGTTGCTTGTACAACAAACTTCACAAGTAAATATTCAAAGAAAATAAACCTATGAAAACTACATACAAAGATATTAACTCTTTAATTTATAATAAAATTAAATGTCCATACAAGAAATTATTAATAGATAAATATTATTAAATTTTATAGTAATTTACACTTTGCACCCCATAAGTTTAAGCGCTTTTTCGATTTGGTCTCAAACAAAATTTCTTGTCAACGCACCCTAATGTTTAAAAAGCGCTTCGATATGCCCCCTTTGACCATATTCCATCAAGTTGACTGTATATTAACGGCTGTAGGGGTAAAACAGTAATTTTGTAGACTTCCTTCTACTGATTCTTTTCATACAAATTTACTATTTTACCCCTGCATAGCCGTTAATTTTAACAGTCAACTTGACGGAATCAAAGGGGTGCATATCGAAACGCTTTTTAAACAATAGGGTGCGTATTGACAAGAAATTTTGTTTGAGACCAAATCGAAAGCGCGCTTAAACTTATGGGGTGCAAAGTGTAGATTACTCCAAATTTTATAATCATATAATATTTTACAACCTATATCTCTTATATGTTTTGACGTTTGAAAATAGCAAAGTAGATACATTTATAAGTATCCTGTGTGGACCCAAACTGAATTCAAATTAATTGAATGTGAGTACAAATGAATAATAAAAACATATTTTTAATTACAAGTTTTGAAATAAAAGATAGATTGGAGATGGAAGATATCATATATATGTAGAGAGAGGGGGACACTGTTAGTGTAATGCAAACCAAATTAGGGTATAAATTAAAAAATCGTAATCAATTTTTAATCACTATTTTTATTTTTAACTACAAAAATCACCAGTTTGTACATCATAAATCACTATTTTATATATAACATATACTCCCACATTAATGTATATACAACATATATGATAATATATCAACTTCACCAATGATGGACCTCCTGCCACCTTTGCCACTTTTTATAACTTGTCACCATAGTACGCGATTACTAATAGCAACCGCACATTATCATCATAACTCACCACAACTCTTCACTACTTATCACGATCACACACCTCCTCTCATCACTTACTATCATTATGGGAGACACTTCCTCTCATCACTTACTATCATGATGGACCTCCCATATGTACAATTGATTATCAATAATCGACCACTAATAATTAATATAAGTAGATTTTCTCAATTATGACAAATAAAATTGCTCATTTTGTTGTATAAAATAGTGATTAATGTAGTATAAACTAGTGATTCCGGTAAATATATATAATGATTTTGAAACTGTTTTTTTAGTTTATATATAAAAATCGGTTTGTATTTGATCGCTAGCATACATATATATATATATATATATATATATATATATATGCATGTATGTAGGTATGTATGTGTGTGTGTGTATATTAACTATCAATTCCCAAGGTGTCTAGCTAATCAAAGGTGCATGCCAAATGAAAGATATCATATATATTCTGAAAATTCTACTACAAAAATATTATACCTTACTTCTTTTATAACCTCTAGGTGTAGAATATATTAAGAACTTGGAAAAATGTAAACACCATAGATAATAAATTTATCCTAGAAACAATATCTTTAAGACATGAGTTCTGCTCAAAGAAAGTTTGATCATAAAACATATCTTCTCTTCCCAATCAAAATTTTTATAGTTATATTGATAGTGATGAGGTGTATCAACTTATTTATCCTTCAAATACTTTTGGTTCAATATCTGTTCCCAATGTCATCCTTACATCATCCCTGACAGTAATACCAGTTTTTCTCACAACTTATACCATCCAAATAACTATGATCAAAATACATTTATATTTCCTCCTAGAAAAATACATCACTCCACTCTTACACTAATACTGATGTGTATCAAGTCGAGTCCTTTGGAAAGTCATCCTTGCACCATCCAGAGGCCAATGGACAATACAACCCTTGACTACAAGGTGGTCACAGGTGCACCATAAAGCCTGCATAGAGGTGGGGAGTGTGTTGATCATTGTACTAGAGGATGCGTTTTGAAGTTAACTCTTAAATTAGCAATAGAAGTTTGATCAGTAGTGTAAGCATGCATGTGTTTAGTGATAATTAGCATGAAGACATGGAGACCAAGGCTCCGTCAACAATTAAGTTTGAGAAAATGAAAAAGCTACTCTAAGACAAGAAACTTGTCAGTCGAGTTTAAGATTAAGGGGAAGAGAGTCTTGAAATTAATCTTAAACTCATTATTTATGTTTTTATTTACGTTTTATATAAACATGTGGGAAACCAGTGTTTGATTAAGTCATTAGTGAGCAAACTATTTTTAGGAGCATGAGAGAATAATTGTAGCAGTGGAGATTGTTGAAGAAGGTAGGTGTTTTTGTGTTTCCTAGTTTGTAGCCAGTAAGGGTGGATGTGTTATTTCTTTAAAACACGGTATCTCCATATCTTTTGAAGAAGAGAGAGGAAGCTCTTAACGTGCGTTCCTTTGTCATTGTTTTTATTAATTGTTACACACATACATCTTGTTTTCACAATCTAGAAAATAACTATATATAACCAAACCAAACCAAACATACCCCGTATATCCCGTAGGGTCTGGGGAGGGTAAGATGCACGCAATCATGCCCCTACCCTCCGAGTAAGGAGGTTGTTTCCATGAAGAGACCCCCCGCTTAGTGCACAATATAGAAAATAGTGTGTGAGTTTGAGAGAGTACCTTAGCCCGTGGTATTATTCACACAGAACTTACCTGTAGAAGACGCCATCATTGGGGGAGGTGACTAGTCCGAAAGAGAAGCGACCATTAGCGGCAAGAAAACGGTTACGAGAAGATGCGATCATTGGTGAGGGAAAACAGCCTCCTTCTTGATTGGATCCCACACAGTTCGGTTTTCCGTATTTTCGATGTCCTCCAGGCATTGATGCACCATTCAAATACTCGCAACCCATTAACCCACTTCCTCAGAACCTGAACCCTTATCTTCACCAAGAAATTCACCCCCTATTCGCCAAGTTATTCAGCACCATTGCCGCCACCAATGAGCTCACTGAATGTTTTTCCACCACCCCACACAAATATTCAAGATATTGCAACGTCTCTCAATTTCAATGTGCTTCCACGTACCTTGCCCTGTCGATGAAGACCCTCCTCTAAAAGCAACAACATGATATGTTGAAGAAGAATACAAAGAAATAGATTTAAATGTTGAAAAGGGAAGAAGATGAGAATATGCCGCTATCTCCATTGATATCAAAACCATCTCTTCACTCCCCTGTAAGACTGAGTAGGAAGAGGAAAAAACCAGTCACGAAGTCATCTTGTAACTGCTATTAATCTATGACGAAAATCATATCCCAAGTATTTTCTGGTTTCGTTCCTGCGCACCATCTCATTCGTATTTTCCTACAAAAATATTGCATTATAAAATCATTTTCTATCATATTAATATATGTTCCGCAACAGTATGACATAGTATTTTGTATTTAAAATCTTTATACAAATACACTGCAGTACAAGCCTATAAATTATATGGTTGAATCATATAATTTTAGAAAGTTTACATTAATCATGGAATTAAATATTGTTGAAGGTTCTAAGGTTCTAAAATTAAGAGGTTTATATGTGGAATAAAAAAAACACGCACACTAACACACACTTAATACGATGTCTTAATTATGGGTTTTCTACTTAGTCAGCTTAGATGACGCTTCCTTAGACATCCTCATGTCATAACTGTGTAGCAATTATTCTAATATAATAAAACTCTATATATATGAATAAAAATTATTATATCTAACTCCTATCATTTATAAATTCATAAAATTAGATATTACCCACACTTAATTTTATATGGAGACAAAAGGTTATTGCTTCCCTGCCCAGTGTTATTGAATCGAATTCTTGCTTAGAGTTGACGAAATTATTAAAGTGAGAAGAAGTAGAAATGTTAAATATTGAAGAACTTTATTATTTAGTAAATAATAAATAAAAGGTTTGTATACTATTAAATATAAACCAATAAGTTATTCACGGTAGTACAATAGAAACCACCAATATTAGTGGTATATGAAAAATTACTATATTTATGTGTACACCTATCAGGCTGTTATGTAATTTGATAGATAAGTTGAAGAGTTATTATTATTATAAACACATTCTATTCTCTTTATCTTCCCTGCACTATTCGCACGATATAATCAGACATCCAACATTTGGTATCAGAGCCTCAAGATCAGAAGGCCTATACTTCCGCAATATAATACTTAAAAATGGCATTTTCTCAACAGCAACTTATTCCCATATTCAATGGAGAAAACTATAAGTTCTGGAGTATTAAAATGAAAGTTGTCCTGCAAGCAACCCAACACTTATGCAATGTCGTGGAAAATGGCATACCTAAAGATGGGGAGACTGTGAGCACATCTACATCAACACAGGTTGACTGGCCACAAAGAGATGCTGAGGCATTTGCCAAAATCCATTTTGCAGTAACAGACACAATATTTCCCCGAATAATGAATGCAACTACAGCGAAACAAGCGTGGGATATCTTAAAAGCAGAATTCGAAGGAAACGAAAAAACAACAGCTATAAGGCTTCAATCTCTTAGACGTGAATTTGAAAATCTCAAAATGAAAGATGGAGAAACCGTTAAAGATTACTCTTCTCGAGTAATTAAACTGGTGAACGAATTAAAATCAAACAGTGAAAGTATAACCGACCAAAGAGTTGTTGAGAAAATGTTGGTTACCTTATCTGAAAAATTTGATACAGTTGTGACTGTAATTGAAGAATCAAAAGATCTCACACAGTTAAGCATATCAGAGTTGATTGCATCTTTGCAAATTCACGAAGACAGGATGTCACGAAGAAGTGAAACAGCAGGTGAATGAGCTTTTCAGTCAAGGCACAAAGCTTCATCCTTCAAGCAAAATAGAAAAGGAGGAGCACCTAGAAGGTCGATTCTTAACAACGTCAAAGAATCTGAGAGAAAAGCCAAAAATTTTCTCTGTTCAATTTGCAAGAAAACAAATCATGCTGAAAAGAATTATTGGTATAAGGGAAAAACTCAATGCACTTATTGTAAAAAATTCAACCATTCCGAGGAGGAATGTAGAGTCAAAAATCAGCAAGCAAGTATATCAGAGACAGCGGGAGATGAGAACAAATTATTTTATGCATGTCAAAATGCAACAGATCAGAAGGACGCTTGGCTTATTGATAGTGGTTGTACTAATCATATGACCAAACTCTCTCATGTTTTCACCGAGATAGACTCCTCTATTAAAGTTCCAGTTAGAATGGGCAATGGAGCAATGGTGAAATCTGAAGGTAAAGGTACCATCTCTATTCAAACAAAGAAAGGAGAAAGGCAAATCAAAGACGTTCTCTATGTCCCAAATCTTGATCAAAATTTACTCAGTGTTCCTCAAATGATGCAAAATGGATATTCAATTCATTTTGAAAGAGACATATGTGCTATATATGATCCAAAGGGAAATAACATAGCTAGTGTTAAAATGCAACAGAAATGTTTTCCGATTTACTGGAAATATAAAACTGAAGAAAGGTCCATGCAGGCCAATGCAAACGAGCTAACATGGCTTTGGCACAAACGCTTCGGGCACTGCAACTCAAAAAGTTTGAAGCTACTTTCAGGTAAAAATATGGTCAAAGGGATTCCTCTAATCTCAAAAATTACTGATGTATGTGATGCATGTCAGTTGGGAAAAATGACAAAAAAACCTTTCCCATCTGGTCAGGCCTGGAGAGCAACAAAGAGATTAGAGTTAATACATATAGATGTGTGTGGTCCCATGAGAACTTTTTCACTCGACAATAGCAGGTACTTCATCCTCTTTATTGATGATTACTCCCGCATGACATGGGTATACTTCATGAAAGAAAAATCAGAAGTATTTAAAATTTTCAATAAATTCAAGAATTATGTCGAGAAGAAAAGCGGTTGTCAGATCAAAAATCTAAGAAGTGATAATGGAACGGAATATACCTCATCAGAATTTAACAAGTTCTGTGAAATGGAAGGTATACACCGTCAACTCACTGTTCCTTATACACCACAACAGAATGGTGTATGTGAAAGGAAGAACGGAACTGTGATGGAGATGGCGAGGACAATGCTAAAAGAAAAAGATTTGCCAAATAAGTTTTGGGAAGAAGCTGTCTATACGGCAGTCTATCTTCAGAATCGGTTATCAACAAAGGCCGTTAAAGAACGAACACCTCTTGATTCACTTGAAAATATTTGGATGCATATGTTACATCCACGTGCCTAGTCAAAAGCGGCACAAACTAGATGACAAAGCTGACAAAGGAATCTTCCTTGGCTATAGTTCACAATGCAAGGGATATCGGGTTTACAACCCACAAAATAACAAACTTCAAGTCAGCAGAGATGTTGTATTTAACGAAGATGCTTCTTGGGATTGGAAGAATAATGACATCAACAAAAAATATGTTATTACTGAAACATTTCAACAAGAACCAACGCCAGTTATAGTTGGTCAACCTCAAGAACCTGTCGAGGAGGAGTCTGAGAGTAGTTCAGATGAACCAGACTCACCAAGATATGAATATGATATTTTTCGGATTCACCTCCACAAAAAACTCGAAGACTGTCTGAGTTATACAATAATACTGAACAAGTACCTGATCTTGATCCTGAACAGGTCCAATTTTGTTATTTTGTTTCAAACGAACCAAATAACTATGAGAAAGCAGCTCAACATAAAGTATGGAGAGATGCAATGGAAAAAGAAATATCCATGATAGAAAAGAACCATACATGGGTATTAGTTGATAAACCACCGCATAAGGATACTATTGGCGTGAAGTGGGTGTATAAAATCAAGTATAATCCAGATGGTTTAGTCCAAAAATACAAGGCAAGACTAGTGGCAAAGGGTTACTCACAACAGTTTGGTGTTGATTATAATGAAACCTTTGCACCTGTTTCTAGACAGGATACAATCAGGACAATTATAGCTCTTGCCGCACAACGTAAGTGGAAGATATACCAGCTCGATGTAAAATCTGCTTTTTTAAATGGATTCTTGGAGGAAGAAATTTATATTGAACAACCACCAGGATTAATAATTGAAGGAAAAGAAGATAAAGTCTTGAGACTGAAGAAGGCTTTGTATGGCCTTAAACAAGCACCACGGGCATGGTATAGCCGAATTGATAGATACTTTCATCAACAGAAATTCATAAAGAGTCCAAATGAAGCTACTTTATACACTAAAGTAGAAGGATCCGATATACTAATTATTTCTCTTTATGTCGATGATCTCATTATCACAGGTAGCAATCAGTCAATGATTAAAGAATTAAAAGAAAACATGATGAAGATGTTTGAAATGACTGATCTTGGTAAGATGAATTACTTTCTTGGAATGGAGATTGACCAATCTAAAGATGGAATCTTCATTTATCAGAAGAAGTATGCTACCAATATCTTGAAAAAATTCAACATGGAAAGATGCAGTCCAATCTCTACTCCTATTGCTCAAAATGAAAAATTGAGCAAGGATGATGATTCAGGAGAAGTAGATCTTAAACGTTACAGAAGTATAATAGGCAGTTTATTATATTTAACTGCTACAAGACCAGACTTAATGTATGCCACAAGCATGTTGTCTAGATTTATGCAGAAACCAACACAACTACATATGAAAGTAGTAAAAAGAGTTCTTCGCTATGTAAAAGCTACTACAGACTTTGGAATATGGTTCAAACCTACTGAAGAGCCTGAACTTATTAGATATTCAGATAGTGATTGGGCAGGATCAGTAGATGATATGAAGAGCACTTCAGGATATGTGTTCTCACTTGGAAATGGTGTATTTTCGTGGCTAATCCAAAAACAAGATACAATTGCACAATCAACGGCTGAAGCAGAGTATATAGCAGCGTGTGCAGCTGTAAATCAAGCAATATGGCTTAGAAGGATACTATCAGAATTGGGTGAAAAACAAAACTCAGCTACTACGATATATTGTGATAGCACTTCGGCAATTGCTATTGCAAAAAATCCAGTTCAACATAGAAAGACGAAGCATATCAAGATAAAATACCACTTTGTTCGAGAAGCTGAAAATAGAAGAAAAATCAGCTTAGTTCACTGCAGTACAGAACTAGCAGATATGTTTACAAAGCCACTTCCAAAAGCAAAGTTTGAATATCTGAGGAATAAGCTTGGCATACAGAAGAAGTTCTTCAAGGAGGAGTGTTAAATATTGAAGAACTTTATTATTTAGTAAATAATAAATAAATAAGAGGTTTGTATACTATTAAATATAAACCAATAAGTTATTCACGGTAGTACAATAGAAACCACCAATATTGGTGGTATATGAAAAATTACTATATTTATGTGTACACCTATCAGTATAAATAAGGCTGTTATGTAATTTGATAGATAAGTTGAAGAGTTATTATTATTATAAACACATTCTATTCTCTTTATCTTACCTGCACTATTCGCACGATATAATCAAACATCCAACAAGAAATTATTTTCCTGACCATCATTAGTTGCTCACACCAATCCTTCATTATTGTTAGCCTAGTTATTTGTTATAATAACTAATAAATCTGTACATTGATGTATTATTCTAACGAACATAGCCAAGGAACGTAATACTAATATATAGTAAATATATTTTTATCAATAAAAAAATTATTAGTATCCCGAGATAAGTGAGCTGATCTTATGTAAATATGAATTTACGAGTTATCATGACTCATTTTAGTTACCTTTAATTGAAAGAAACTGATGTGCTAGTTGAATGAGTTTTTAAACAAGATCCTCTAGAAATTTACTGACTTATTTTCCATTACATTATTCAAAGTAACGAGGAGGCAAAGTGTTCTCCCCACTTTTATAATTATATCCATGTACATCTATTTTTACATAGGGTAATATTTGAGTATATATATATATATATATATATATATATATATATATATATATATATATTATTGATCTTACATGTTTAACTTGGCTTGTTATTAAGTATTAGTTTCGTATATTATTTTCAATAAAGTATCAAATTTTCAATTTAATTATTGAGGAAACTGCGTAGATGCTATCACTACAAGAAAATTGGCCAAAAGTCACCAATTAAAAGCCGAAAAAATAAACAAATTTTTTTTTTGTGAAATTACCATATAAAAGCGACCGGAAGAAGCAGTGGTGGCTTATTAAATTCCACCAATTTTGGTAGCATTTATTTAGTTTTGGCGGGAGATTCAAAATTTGAGCAAAATAAGAAGTGAATTGGAAAAATCCAAAATTTTATAAAAGCGACCAACCAGACGATGACTTTTTTATAAAAGATACTGAAAAATTAAAAGCTGCCCTCTTAAAAGCCACCAACTTTCTTCGGTCGCTTTTGATTAAAAGCGACCGAACCGTTGAATTAGTTCTTGACTAGTCTATCCCTCGAATTTTGGCCAGATATTTTGATTTAGGAATTCTCTAAATTTATAAGATAGATATATTTTATCTTATTCATGATATATGGATCGCATATCTAGTTATTTTAATTAATTTTTGAGTTTTTAATTACTTACTCATGCTATTACATAAGTTTTAACTCATAGGCTCAAAGTCACCCATAAGAATTGAGTTTAACTTCAGTGAGTACCCACATTTGGCTAGGTGAGAAGATTGCTATTTTTAAGTGTAATGATGATTTTTAAAATCAAGAATAACATTTGATCTTCATTCAAGGAGACCTGTCTTTGAATTTGAGACTCCACTTGATGATACTATAGGAATTATTGATTTTGGATATTTTGAGTAAATTTATAATTATATTTTATTTTTTTAGTAATAAGTTATTACTTAAAAATTATTAACATCTTCCAAAATTTTAATGAAGTGTATATATTCAATTAAAAAGTATTTTTTTTAAAGATATAAAACAATAAAGTAATTATATTATAATTCATATTTATGACAATACCTTATCTTATTTCCATGTGTGTGTATTTAAAAACATAATACAACTAAATAATCTTATGATACAAAAAATATATTAATGTTTTACATGCGATTGTGAAACAAATCAACATACTTCGAAAACTGAGTTTTTCTTGTAAATCTTTAATTATTTATCTAATAACCGATATATATTGTATGCAAGAGAATAAAAGATATATATAGGAACATGCACATGCACGCACTTATAATAAAAAAAATAAAAGAGCATTTATAATAAAAAGATGGAGTATTATTGAGAAAATTCTAATATTTATTTCATTGCTCATTAACAACTAACATAGATGAATTAAAGGTAATAGAAAAATTATAATTGGTCCCCAAATTTGAATTACCATGGAAGTCCGTTCAAATGTATTTTTCAATTTGTTCAATCTTTTGATGGGGCACAAAAAAGTAAAAATTGATTATATATGTGTAATTTGGATAAATTTTTCAAAATAAGGGTAACTTAAATATCTATCATCAAGTTTGAGTTGTAGATTTTTTCTCTCAAAATATATATCTAATCGTCAATTTCTAGTGTTGTAAGGATTTGCACATCTAATCATAATTATTTCGATTACACGTCTATTATGTCATAAAAAGTATCTTATTTTCGGAAACTTAACAATGTGAGATTATAAGTTGGGTTGAATACAATTTTACAATAATTTTGAATTTTTCTTTGATATTTTAGGAACGGTTAAAACAAAAACAAGCAAACAAACTACTGTGAAACTAAACAAATTCAAGAACAAGATCTCTAAAAAATTTCAAGTGGTTTGTTGTGCAACTAAATGTCTAACATGTTTTATGAAATTAACACAAGTCTATTACGACTCGATAACAACCAATTCACTGGTGAATCCAAAATCATAGCAACATATTGACTCAATCCAAAACTAAAGAGGTTCATGGGATGCCTAGCCATACTGTTACCATTTAGCCTATAAAATCACATCGTTCATATTAGGAAAAGGAGAGTGAGGGGTCTTTGAATATAACTGAATTGAGTTGTGAGGGGTCTTTGAATATAACTGAATTGAGTTGATTAAAGACAACAAGAGTGAAGAGTGAGCAACACATGTTCACCAAGTATAGACATGATTTTATACCACATGGTATAAAAGAACATAGCATAATTAGGTCAAACCAAGGATTCATTGATTTTAAATAGAAATATCTTATAATCATTAACCATCAAAGATAATGTATGCCAATATCGGCTTTCAATTTATATGAAAAAGATGTGAAATCATGATGACACATGTGCGGAGTCAATGATCAGTCAATCAGCAACACCAGGCAAGATAATACATTGGGGTACCCAAGGCAAATACTGACCCAATTCATAAAAATTTGACTAGTGTCTCGGTCTCTCATAAAATATTCCACTTTAGATAAAAGATTATGAAAATAATCAATAATCTTAAATCCATCATTTAATTTTTTTAAAATTCAATTATTCTTTTCACTTTTGAACTGCACCATGAAAGTAAATTTTACTAGAGTCATCGGAATTGGAGTAAATATCATGAAAAATCTCAATAAGGAACAATCGAGTTAATAATGGGAAATTTACTTCAAGGGATAGTCAAGACTGAATAAATTTTCTAACATAAAAATGTTAGGAACGTTCAGTAGATCTTGCATATATTTTGATAAGTAAAACAGACTCAATAATTTGTATCACATGTCGACAAGTCTAAATTATAATTGTTTGAATCTTATCATGAAGTTATAAAAATAAATGTATCGTGAACTATGATGACTTTTCTTAAACTCAAATTAAGTTTTAAACTAAGTGAATGAAAAAATATTATATCGAGGACTTATAGCACTAGCTTATCAATAACTCGAAAACTAGACGAACCATATTTTATATTATTGTGACTACCCTGGTCAAATCTGGAGTCATATATGAAAATCGAGTAAAATCCCTAATTCCGAATTCGAAAATAAGTCAAAAAAATTGTGTCCAAATGCAATAACTTGGGTAATCCACAAGACCACCATAAGTCCCCAAAAATATCATGATTTATAGGTGCAATTGGTAGTAGTACTAATGTTTCTATATTGGACTAATGTCTCCACTCTTCTCGATAGGGGATTGGGGCGTTACAAACTCCCCCACTTAAATTCTTGACGTCCTTGTTAAGCCGAAATGGATAGTCTATAGGCCGAGACCTACCTCTTTAGCGATTATAGAATAATAACAGCTAGCTTCGTGTCCCCACTGTCAGACTTTTGCCATTGTGGGATAATACCATCACACTGGTAGATTTTTTATTATTATTTTAGTATGTTACTATTTCATAAAAACCTTGCTATTAAAGGAGAAATCCAAATTTATCTTCCTAATAAGCTCTACACAACATCTGTATTCTCTATATATTACTAATCCTCCCTATTATTTTTACTTAAATATATGACCTTGCAAATCTTAAAAAGTTTTTAATTAGGATTTAAAGAATTTTAATTAGAATAAAATTACAAACTATGTTTTGAAATATTTCATTGGTCCGGATATAATAAAAAATAGTTTTTGACCCGTGTATATGTTTAAATATAATAATAAAAATGATTGACTCATTCATATAAATGAATTTAATTCGATAATATGATAACACGCACATCATGAGTCAAGATGTGTCACTAACACTCATATAATACAAACATGAGTAAATAAAACAAAATGATGGGCGAAAATTGGATGGCATAAAGGTCACAGTCCTAAAACAGAAACAAAAACTACTAATTTTTATTAAAACCCAAACTTATGTTATCAGCTTAACTTTGATAAAAAAATGTCACAAAGAACCAAATATGTCCAACATATTTTGAAAAATGAATCCAAGTCTATTACAATTCAGTCATCACAAGACCAACTCAGTGGTGAATATAAAATCATAGCTACATGATCACCCAATTCCGTAGCCATAGTCTTACATGAATTCATCTCTAGAATTGCACTATCTTCCGGATTTAACTGAAATGATTAAAGTAAAGAGAACAAGAGTTAGCAAAATATGATTGACAAGAATATAAATAATTTTACCACATGAGATAAAAGAACTACACCATAAGCAAGCCCAAACAAGGATTAACTAATTGTCAAAGATAATGTAGGCCAATCTTGACTTTCAATTTCAATTTAAATGAAAAAGAATTTAAATCATTAAGATGCATGTGGTGAGAGAATGATCTATTAATAAATAGCACCACGCACATACTTGAAACATGTCCCCTGTCATAGTTTAAAATGCTCTAATGAAACAATTAGGAAGCTAAAAAGATAAACCATATATTTAATTAAACAAACAAAGTCACTAATTTGTAAAACATGTTGGCAATTCTGAATTATAATCATTTGAAATTTATAGTGAACTCAAATCATGAACTATTATGACTTATCTTGAACTCAATGAAAGTTGTCGACAAGAGAATGAAACGATACTATGTCGAGAATTCAAACTAGTTTATTGATAACTAAGAATGTTAAAGAACCATATTTATATTCTCAACTCAAAATATAAATTAATAACTCAAAATATATTTTTCTAAAATGTTGAACGTGATCAAAACAAGTTCCTATAAGTAGATCTGAACTTATTGACAGGTAACATAATTTTCGTAAAGTCTGAAACATACATGTCTATGAATGGCTTATCGTAAACTCTACGAGAAAACATGTCGTAAACTCCCAAATGGCATGGCTATTTACAATACACTTTATTTTCATTTATCCGGGTGTAATTAACTTATATGAACATATATTAAAGTCATTGATATTAAACAAAGTATGGAGATATCACTTATATAGTTTGTACTTACTCATTCAAGGAGGGTTTAGTGTCCTTATCCGGCTCAGAGTTGAGGACCACTGCCACCTGCCATAAGATTGAATTGATAAAGGTGTTAGTTACCGCCAATTAAACACACTTTCATCAAATAATTAAATATATTTCTCATTAAGTAGTTTAATTATAAGTATAATGACCAAGAAACTTTCTCCCACCAGTAGTTTGTGCCGATGACGGAGACCGTTTCATGAATATTCTCACCCTCTGCCATCAAAATAAAACAATTTTACAAAATCAAAATGAGTACAATAACAATTCAATTTAATCGAAATATTGAAACCAACCTGTAGATGACTCTTAATGTGCTCAGTTGTCAACCCCCTCACATTCATTTTCTTAAGGATAGCTTTTGGGGTGGCATCTACAAAAGTAAGAAAAATCTATGATAATAGCCAAAATATAAAAAATAAAACAACATTTCAAATAGGAAATCTGTAGTATTATTGATAAAATTGTAATATATTTCAGTGATCAAATAATAACTAAGATAATGGAATTAAGTGGAATAGAAAAATTGTGATTGGTCCCAACATTTTAATTACCATGGAAGTGTTTAATTGTTTTTTCCAATTTCTTCAACTTTTCAATGGGGGCACATTATAATGAAAATTCATTATATATATGTAATTTGGATAATTTTCTCAAATTTATGTGACAAATTTAATTCTAGTTGATGTGCTCACAATATTTTTAGAAATAAGGAAGACTTGGAACTTACTAGAGACTCCTCCTAGTTGGCTGATTGCACTGAGAAATTCGGCATGCAGCTCCGGAGTCCAGTGTAAGCGGGGTTTATTGCCAGAATGTTGAGTACCATGACCAACTCCCTCCCCACCTCTATGTAGATGCATGTGTTGCTGGTTCTCAATAGTTTGATCTTGAAATGTTTGAATTAAGGCAACTTGATGGTTCTCCATAGAAGCTTGAACAATCATGGGTTGGTATTGCTGATTAATGGCTTCAGGTTGTCCAACAGATACTCCAACTGTGAGAGGTGGCTGGGGTTCATTCACAGCATGATATTGCCCAAATGAATCTGAAGTCATTATTTGTTGGTACCCAATTGAAGCCTCAAAATTCATTGGACTGTATCCAGTTTGATGGTAGGACTCTGATCCTGGTAAAAACTGGGGCCCGGACTCCTGGTAGTTGGATCCATGGTGCACCTGTGACCCTGGAGTAATCATGGGTTGGTTTAAGGATGACTCTCCCGCAGACCAGACCTGATTCACATCATTATTATTGTATGAGTAAAATGATGTATTTCCATTGGAGGAAAGATAAGATGTGTTTTGATCAAAGTTTGGACGATATATCTGGTGAGAAAAATCGGTACTACTGTTTTGTGGGGGATGATGTAAGGTTGACTCAGGAATGGACATGGCTTGATGGTGAACTGAATTGTGGCCAAAACTATTTGAAGGATAAAGAGATTGATACACATCAGTATCAATATAACTAGAAGAATTTTGACCTTGATGTTGTACTGAATTGGGACCAAAACTATTTGAAAGATAAAGAGATTGATACACATCATCAGTATCAATATAATCAGAATTTTGACCATGATGGTGTACTGAATTGTGACCAATACTATTTGAAGGATAAAGAGATTGATACACATCACTATCAATATAACTAGAAGAATTTTGACCTTGATGGTGTACTGAATTGTGACCAAAACTATTTGAAGGATAAAGAGATTGATACACATCAGTATCAATATAACTAGAAGAATTTTGACTGGGGAGAGAAGACATGTTTTCATCAAACTTTCTTTGAGCATAACTCATTTTTTGGTGATACTGATCTAGGATAATTTTAATATCTATGGAGTTTACATCTTTCTATGGTCTTAATATAGTCCACACCTACAAGTTACGGGCAGTAACGTATTTTATTTTTATATTAAAAAATTTAAAATATCAATTAGTATTAATAATTTATTAATTGGACACCTTCTGGATTCATTATGAATTTATATATATGATACGTTCCATCTGCCATCCACCTCTTACTTCAAAACTTATAATTAAAAAAATATTATATTATTACTCATTTTTACGCACATTTAATTAATTTGAATTCATTTTGGGTCCACACAAGATAAGTGTCTTACAAATGGTATCTAACTTGTCTTCTAGCTGGCATCCACTTTTTATTTCAAAACTTATGATTAAAAATATATTATTAGTATTCATTTTTAATCACATTTATTTAATTTGAATCCATTTTGTGTCCAAAAAATGTAGCTATTTGCCAAATGATATATACCTTCTCGATTTTGAAAGGTCAAAACATTCAAGACTTATAAGTTGTAATTTATCCTATAATTATAAAAATTTAACAATGACTTATAAGTTGTCTTACGTATTTACAATAAGTTATTATCATAATATATACAAATTAATAATAAAAATGGTGTTATTGTTAATAATAACATTTTATTTATTAATTTGTATTTTGTTATGATAATATATTATATAAATTAAATGTGTTTTATAAAGTTAAAACATATTAATTTGATATTTATTAAATTTAGTGTATATATATTTAACACACACTCCCACACACACATATATATGTATGTATGTATGTATGTGTGTATATGTAAAAAAATATTTGTGCAATGAAATAATATAGCTCCAGCTTGATAATCGTTTTAATAAAGAAATTAAGAAAAAAGTATAGTTAACACAAATGGCTAATTTTTCAACGAATATGCTATTATGATATTCAATTAATTAGATTATGATTTACTTAAAAATATATATTTTTTTACCCAAAAGAATACATGTTTAGTGTTTAGTTTATAACTTATCAATATATATCACTAATGAATGGCTTCAGCTTTTCTCCTTAGCGAGACTTCATAATTTGGAACGCACCCTCAGATCACATACCAAAATCTTTAGAGTACCCAACGAAAGCAAAGAAAAACCAAGGCAGAAATAAGAGCTTTTGCTATGAAAATGCATGGCTCTCGGAACCTATGTGCTTTCAACTGATAAATGATAATTAGGAGGATAATGGTCTCATGAATATTCAACAAAAAATTCATCAGTTTGGGGAAAAATTGGTGCTTGGGGGAAGAAATAACAGAGAATTTTAGTGGTCGAATCGCGGAGTTTAAAAGAGAGTTAAAGCTGCTGAGAAATAAAAAGAGTAAATGACAAAATGGTGGCTGTAGTTTTTCAAATTTTTCAAGATGTTGGCCGGACTCTAAAAATTACGTAATGGTGGCCGGAGTTTACTTCCGTCTTTCAATATGATGGCGGTCGTGAATCTCCGTTAATTTTCCTCGATTAACGCTTAAAAATTAAAGAGTAAACGACAAAGTGGTGGAAATCCAGCCAACATTTTGTATATTTTGGAAAACTACGGCCACCACTTTGCCTTTCAATATGGCGGCGGCCGTGAATCTCCGTTATATTTTTATATTAAAAAATTCAAAATATCATTTAGTATTAATAATTTATTAATTGGACACCTTCTGGATTAATGATGAATTTATATATATATATATATGATACGTTCCATCTAGCATCCACCTCTTATTTCAAAACTTGTAATTAAAAATATATCATTATCATTCCTTTTTACTCACATTTAATTAATTTGAATTCATTTTGGGTCCACACAAAATAACTGTCGTACAAATGGTAGCTACCTTCTCTTCTAGCTGGCATCCACTTTTTATTTCAAAACTTATGATTAAAATTTTGTTAAAAACTAATTTTTTTTTGCATTAATTAAAAATTAAATGTAATTGCATAATAAGTTGCAAGTGGTTGTAAAGGTAAAAATATGAGTACTCCTGCGGCCCAAGAATAATGGTAACCAAATGCAACTTTACGGTATTATTAGTTACACACTATGTTCACAATTATTTCCACAAGATGGTAAAATTGCAAAAAAAAAAAATTAACTTACAGAAAACAGTATATTTGCTAAATTCTCTATAATTAAATAAATCATTTCAGGAATATATTTATATTTTATTTGAAAATATTCAGAATTCAATATAGTAAAATCTTCAAAATGAGCTAAAGGATATGTATTGAAAAGAAAATATTTAAAAACATTATGAGTATATGACATTCATAAACACATTCTACAAATTTCAAATTTTCATCCATTTCATGGGCAAAAAAACTACCTACGTATATACAATAAGTTATTATAATAATAATATACAAATAAATAATAAAAATGTTGTTATTGTCAATAACAGCATTTTTATTGATAATTTGTATATTATTATGATAATATAATATATCAATTAAATATGTATTATAAAATTAAAACATATTAACTTCATATTTATTAAATTTAGTGTATATATATTTAACATACATATATATATATAGAAGTTCTATGGAGACCGTATTGGAGACCATATCATCTACCGTTCATTAGTTTAACATCTAATGGTCAGCATTTTTTAACAGTTTTTTTCCTGTTTTCACAATTAAGTGACGTATTCTTTCCATATGTGTACAATTATATTATACATACAGAACTGAACTCTTATGCAGATACACCTAGTGCAAGATATTAACATTTCAGTAACATAATTTGAAGACTGTATCTCTAACCCATATCTTTTCTTTAATGGGCTTTTCTCATAAATACCCAAGTTTAAATAATTTTTTGCAAAATTACTTTCATTTTATAAAACAAATTGCAAAAATACTATACTTCAAAATATATTTGCAAAAATACGGTGGTTGTATATGCAACCATGTCTGCAACTTTAGTAACCATATATGCAACCACAAATGCAACTTTGAAAAAATCTTTTGAAAATTATGTTTAGTTGCCTAATAAGTTGCAAGTAGTTGCAAAAGTCGAAAAATGAGTGCCCCTGCGGGGCCACACATTGCAACCTAAAAAGTAACTAAAACAACAAACTAGAAACCACAAAATCAACTGAAATCTAACAAATCAACCAACAAACCAACCTTGCGAAACTCTCCAAAGCCTCAAACTGGGCAATCACGACAATCTTCATCCCCCCATCTTTCATAACCCCCTTTTCGTGTTCTTCATCTTGACCCTTGCTACTTTGCTTAAGTCTGACGACCATCAACACCGACCGCCGTCAAACAACGAAACCGCCATCAACGATCAACCCCGCAAATACATATAATCATCAACCATCAACAATACAATCGTTCATACAATCATATACACGGTATAAACGTTTAATCGAGTTTGAAATCGATTTCTCGAAAATCTGAAACCCAATTCTTTTTACCGATTGAGAGAAGCGAGGAGAGAGAGGCAAAGAAAAAGAGTGAGGCGAGGGAGCGGGGAGAGAGTGAAGAGAGGGAACGGGGAGAGGGAGCAGAGAGAGAAAAAGAGTGAAGAGAGAGAACGATAAGAGAGAGGAAAGAGGTGTGAAGAGTAACGTAAAAATGAAATAAAAAAACTATAAGATCGTAAAAGTGCAATGAAATATGGAAGCTGGTAAATTTGCAAAATGTTTGCTTAAAAGAGGTATACGCGGTGATTTCCCTTCTTTAATTATCTTGTTCTGCACTCTCAAACTCAGTCCTGTAAATACAACAATACAACACAGTATGTGAACATTTGTTTACAAATTAACCCAAAACTCACCCCGATATATGCAGAACAAAAATAAAGCAAACAATACTTTTTTACAAAACCAAATTTATAATAACAAATTGAAGAAATAAATGACCTGCAAGACAATCAGTAAAGGTGCTGCAATATCCTTGTCGAATCATAAACTTTAACCCATCTTCTACTTTTCTCAAAATGTCCTTCGTTCCTTTTCTTTTTTATTTTTAAAAGGTTTTATCATTCTTAGAAGAAGTCGGATGAAGTATCATGTATCTTGCAAACTGATGTACAAAAGGATATACAGAACTGATGCCACATGAATATGTATTTTAATTTTGGGAAATTATGAATGGTACCATTGTGTAATTGGCTTCTCTAAATGGTACCATTTCGTGTTTTTGACTTAGAGGTGGTACCACTCAGTTTATGATCCGTTAACGATATTACCATTCCGTCCATCAAAATGTTAAAAACGTTAGTTGACCGTATTTATTTCCTATTTTTCCTTTAAAAAACACATAAAATACAACTGATATCCGTATTTTTTCTTTGTGTTCTTGAGTTCTTGAAGATTAAACAACTTTTTGATCATGTTGCCGGTGTCCATTTTAAGAGTATGAGTAACCAAATCGAAGATTGCGACGAGCTCTATCTATTTTAAGCTTTTGATCGGTTATGTTTACTGTCTATCTTGTGAATTTTCAAGCATACTGATTTATATGTTTGATAAACTTTTGAATTACAACTGGTTAGATTTATTTCAAAAGTTGCTTTATTTCAGATACTTTGATTTATTTCAAAAGAATTTATATCCTGTGGCTCTTGCCTTTCATATTATCTTGCTGAGCATTTTCTCACTCTTGCTCTTATTCCTAACCCTTTCAGCTAAGGATTAAGATGATCACCTGTATAAGCTGAGCGTAAGATTGATACTAGGCGAGATTGCCAGGGAGAGGTCTACAAGAATAGTTTTGGTTAGAATTGTTCTATTAAAATTTAGTTGTATAATAGATTTATTTATTGATTATCAGTTACTCTTCTTATCGAGGTTTAAATGATAATGTAGTTTAAGTTGTAATAAGATTTGAAGTATTGATTATTAATTTCAGTGCTGTAACCTATTAGCGATCCTGTTTTTGGGGGCCAAAGTGGTTTTGATTTTAATCTCTTTTAAAATATCTGTTTTACTTTTTTCCGCAAATACAGGTTTTCAGTTTGTTTTTCAAATTTTTTTAAATTCGAGGAAAAGATAAAAAAATATCAAAACTGAATATTTTGGTAAATTTAGTTGGGTAAAATTTTGGAGCTCAAATAAACAAAAATATTGATTTTGAAATCGAAAGACAGTTTTGATTTATCAAATGAATAAAATAATTCAAAATTTTAAACTACCCGCACAAAAATAAAATAAACAAATAAAATGCATATTTAACACGTGACACAACTTCAGTCAAATTAACACTTGAGGCTTTCATAGTTGGTGTATATCAAAATACATAAGATATGTTTAAGATGTAGTAATTATCCTTAAATTAGGAGTATTTATCCTTGAATTAATGGATAAAGGATGGCTAGAACACTCCACCTGCATATCTGCTTCATCCTCCTAGAAACAAGAAAGAAGAGTCCTAGCATGACTCTGCCAGGCTTCTGCCCAGGCGGGTGCAGCTCTGCCAGCTGCATCCCCTAATTGCAGCCCTACAACTAAAACTTGGGGTGCACTGAAAGACAACCCCTAGCAGGGGTTATCTTTGGAAATGAAGCCTCATCCTGATGACAGCATTCCTTATGTCTCTAGTGCAAGCCTATAAGCCTCCTTATACGATCTCAAGGGTTCACCCAGCCATGATGAAGGCCAAATAATATAATGGGCTATAAAATAAGCGCAGATGATTTTATGGCACAACAATACACTATTTATAGGGATCAAGACCAATGTAGTTCTTGAGATAAGTATTGTCAAGAGATAAACCATTATCCCAAGTGACTAGAGATAAACTAGCTCCGGATTTAGATAAATCAGCCTTCCTTCATGATTATCCAAGGAATCCCATTACAAGTAAACCACTTGAAACCTTCGAATATATATATATATGCAAGAATTATCCTCAAATTAGGACTATTTATCCCTTAATTTCATGATAAAGGATAGCTAAATATAATCCAAGTCTATTTCCGACTCTTCCTTTTAAACAAGGAAAAATGTCCTAGCATAACTCTGCTAGGCTTCTGCCCAGACGGGTGCATCCCCTTAGCTACAGCCCTGCAACTACACCCCGGGGTGGTGCACCCAGCGGTAAACCCCGATAAGGGTAGCCCCCGGAAGACCTCCAAATGAAGCGTCATGCTGATGGAAGCCCTCCTTGTCTCTAATGCAAGCCCACAAGCCTTGACCTTAGGGGTTCACCCCGCGAGGGTGAAGCCCAATATCCTTTACGAAAGAGCCAAAGCATGCCGAAATAAAATAA
Organism: Daucus carota subsp. sativus; assembly: GCF_001625215.2. Classification (NCBI taxonomy): domain Eukaryota; kingdom Viridiplantae; phylum Streptophyta; class Magnoliopsida; order Apiales; family Apiaceae; genus Daucus; species Daucus carota. Next base: position 15,695,219 of record NC_030388.2, on the reverse strand, counting down.
TGGACTATAAAATAAGCGGGGGATTTTATGTCAATATTGATTTACTTAAACCTGTGTGGGTCAGTAATATACTTAAAATATTATAATCTAGTTTTACAATAACCTACGAAGTCCGTGATCCCAAGAACAAAATGAAGTAGAACTGGTGACGGATATCTAATAAGCTCTGTGGATATTAATTATACAACTATACTGTGGAGCTGAAGCAAGCTGGTAGTGGCTCCAGTAGATCTCTTCATGTTATAGACTGATATCATAGTACATAATTAGAATAAGGAAAAGTAAGGTGCAGAGTGCAGGTGAAAGAAGCGAGGGGAAAAACAATGGGAGACATGTGTCCTTAAATTTAGGGCAATCGCATTAAAAGAAGCCTGGAAGCAAATGAAGAATATTGTTATATATTCATCTAATAAGAGATTGTCAGAAGTGTTGCAAGTTGCACCGATGAGTGATCCTTTAAGCATACGAATCATCTACTGGACTAGCAACCTTAGGTGCTTGATTAAAACTACAAGGAGCTGTGCTTTTTCTCTACTCAGTCAGCTATATAAAGGCTCAACTCAGCTGTGCTTTTTTCTCATGGGACTGAATTGTGACCAAAACTATTTGAAGGATAAAGAGATTGATACACATCAGTATGAATATAATCAGAAGAATTTTGACCTTGATGGTGTACTGAATTGTGGCCAAAACTATTTGAAGGATAAAGAGATTGATACACATCAGTATCAATATAATCATAATCAGAAGAATTTTGATTTGAAGGATAAAGAGATTGATACACATCAGTATTAATATAACTAGAAGAATTTTGACTTTGATTGTGACCAAAACTATTTGAAGGATAAAGAGATTGATACACATCAGTATTAATATAACTAGAAGAATTTTGACCTTGATGTTGTACTGAATTGTGACAAAAACTATTTGAAGGATAAAGAGATTGATACACATCAGTATCAATATAATCAGAAGAATTTTGACCTTGATGGTGTAGTGAATTGTGACCAAAACTATTTGAAGGATAAAGAGATTGATACACATCAGTATCAATATATTCAGAAGAATTTTGACCTTGATGGTGTACTGAATTGTGGCCAAAACTATTTGAAGGATAAAGAGATTGATACACATCAGTATCAATATAATCATAATCAGAAGAATTTTGATTTGAAGGATAAAGAGATTGATACACATCAGTATTAATATAACTAGAAGAATTTTGACTTTGATTGTGACCAAAACTATTTGAAGGATAAAGAAATTGATTCACATCAGTATCAATATAACTAGAAGAATTTTGACCTTGATGTTGTACTGAATTGTGACAAAAACTATTTGAAGGATAAAGAGATTGATACACATCGGTATCAATATAACTAGAAGAATTTTGACCTTGATGGCCTATTGAATTGTGAACAAAACTATTTGAAGGATAAAAAGATTGATACACATCAGTATCAATATAACTAGAAGAATTTTGACCGGGGAGAGGAGACATGTTTTCATCAAACTTTCTTTGAGCTAAACTCATGTTTTGGTGATATTGATCTAGGATAATTTTAATATCCATGGAGTTTACATATTTCTATGGTCTTAATATAGTCCACACCTAGATGTTATGGGCAGTAACGTATTATATTCTTATATTAAAAAATTCAAAATATCAATTAGTATTAATAATTTATTAATTGGACACCTTCTGGATTCATCATGAATTTATATATATGATACGTTCTATCTGGCATCCACCTCTTATTTCAAAACTTATAATGAAAAATATATTATATTATTACTCATTTTTACTCACATTTAATTAATTTGAATTCATTTTGGGTCCACACAAGATAACTGTCTTACAAATGGTATCTACCTTGTCTTCTAGCTGGCATCCACTTTTTATTTCAAAACTTATGATTAAAAATATATTATTAGTATTCATATTTACTCACAATTATTTAATTTGAATCCATTTTGTGTCCACACAAGGGAGCTGTCTTACAAATGATATATACCTTCTCGATTTTGAAAGGTCAAAACATTCAAGACTTATAAGTTGTAATTTATCATATAATTATAAAAATTTAACAATGACTTATAAGCTGTCTTACGTATATATTACAATAAGTTATTATCATAATAATATACAAATTAATAATAAAAATGGTGTTATTTGTGACGGACCCAACTTAAATAACCGACTAAAGCATGCATATCGATATATATAATTAAACTACAGAGTTATAAAGATTAATCTACAGTCTAATCCACAATCCCGGAATCACCAGGAATGAGTATGAACAACAACTAAAGTTATTACAACCCAAATAGAATCCAAATTAAGTCTAAGTCATACTACAGTTTTTAAATCCCAAAAGTTCAAAAGAAATTAACTCGGGAACTACGAGTTCCCAACCTGCTCCATCATACGGCGGTAAGCAATCCCGTTGCCTGAGGTGGATTTACGTGCGGTCTGCTTGAAACGGGCCATTCTCGGGTTTCACTGAAGGGTTATAACAACAACAATATATATATGAGCATAAAGCTCAGCAAGTGAAAGCAGTATAAATAACAGTTCACAATATGCAATATATCAAGTGCAAAAGCATCAACAGATATCACAAGGTATAAACACAAGTAAAGGTGCAATGTGGGATAACAATTTATTGGAATTGGAAACACACAGCGCTACGAGCATTGGGGGGTGATCAGCCCACACCAAGCTCCGAACCACATAAAGTGATTCAACCAGGGAGGATCCTCGGCACACATTGGCCATAAACAGACATCAGGCTCCCCGCTACTGATGCTGCAATAATTGACTGGCGCCTCAGTCTTAATAAATTATTATTATCCAATTCCTTTTAAGGTCGTTTCAAATCAAATCATTTTCAAGAAGGGGTCTTGATCAAAGACAAGTTATAAGCAAGGATGTTTTCAAAATACAAGTGATCTTTTAAAAGTAAAGGATGTTATTAAGATCAGGGTTCCAAATGAGATAATTCAGGTTAATGTGGGGTATCAAGTTCTCATTATTCATCAAGGGACTATTGGAGTATAATCATGTGGGTGTAGGGTCATAACATATGAAAAAGGTACTTCAAGTGTTAAGGGTATTATTGGAATCCAAAGTCATGATCACAAGGGGTGACAAGGTAATTCAGTCCTAAATAAACAGTAATTCAACGTTCACAGGGTATACAATTGTAAAGCAAGTATAAAGGAAGAGTTTCACTTGCCTGGATAAAGCTTACTAAACTCCTGTATAGATGCCTCTAGGGGTTCCTTGCCTGGCCTCCTACTTGCACCTATAATTAGTAGTATCCTCGTCACTAACTACCCTTTCGCGTATAAATATATATATATATATATATATAACATATACATATATATACAATATACACTTAAACTTAATTAAAACAAGTAGCATGATCATCAAGTAATCCACATAGCAAGTAAAGCATGGCACTTTATCATTTAACTATTATCACTTAAGAATCTCTAACTACACCTAAGTCACTTAAGCATTTAATCAAGTAGCACATAAGGTCTAAGACCAATACCTCCTAACTATACTCTACTGACCTCAACTTAATCAATTAATAGTAAGGCACACTTGTGCCCCACCTCCCAAGACTTACAAGTGAAGTGCAACCTAAGTGACTCACTAGTATGCTTACCTTGGCAACACTTGGGTGCCTTGGTAAAAGAATGCATCTACACTAAGTGAATTGACTTAAACTAGCTTGAACTCTCTAATATGACTTAAAACTAACTCATGAACTCAATATGAGGTCAAGGCCTCACTGATGACACACTAGAATGCAATGCACCCTAAGTTGGTACTAGAATGTGACTCCATGTGTGACACTTGTGTTCTTTAGTGGAAATGAGGCATCTCCACTTAGGGTATTGACTCCAAACCAATTTCTAAAGGTTGACACAATCTTAAACTAATATTATGAAGTGGTGTAACTCAAAGGTCTTGCCTATATGGGTCCTTAAAAACTAGTGTACCAAAGTGACCATTCTGCCTTGGCAGTTTGGCACCTCTTGGGGGTTTTGGCAAAAACAAGTGTTTCCACTATGTGCCTTGGTGAAATTGTGACTCTACTGGATTCTTAAGACTTAAATCTAAGTTGTGCACTTGGAATGACACTAAGGCCTTGCTCAGGCCTCCTTGGGCCTCTAAACAAAGTTGGCACAGAGCACCCTGCCCTGCTGTGGGGACTGCCATGAACTTAACAACTTGAGACTCACCAAACTCACTCACTACACCAATTTACTGACTCAAATAGCTTCCTAATACTTCCCTAAGCTCATCTAAATCAAGGCCCCATGAGGGCCTCATCAATGACAAGGTTTTTAACACTCAAAAGTGCAAATGACACAATTGTGCCCTGTTCTGGGGTGTACTCTGAAATGTGTGTGTGCATCTATGTAAATGATGGTTTTTATGACTTCTAAAGCTACTGGAGACTTGTATACATCAAGTCCCAACTCCAGGAGACTTGGGCCTATGAGGGCCTAAGCATGACACATCTAATTCTCATGGTTTCTAAGGTGCAAAAATCTGCCATGGTGTGTGTGTGTGTCTCCTTCCACCTTAACACCCTCCAAAACTCCATATACCAACAAACCAAGCCACAAATACTACCCTACAATATACATATACCTACTGACTAGCTACTCCAAGCAAGATATCACAGAATCCAACCTCATATAAGCATAAAACCGAGGCATTTGTAGAGCAAAAACAGAGCAGAATTTCAGGAGCAGTTTTTTAGCACTTTCCAAGCCAATGCACATACATACAAGTTTATTAATCATCAAAACTAAACATAATACATCAAGACACCATCTACATCATCATTTTATGGCAAAAACCGAAGCATGCATTGATCAAAAATCAAGTTAAAAGCTTCAAATCATCACATATAACACCCATTCGAATATCATGGCCTAAGATCACTAGTTTCACACATTTCTTGTATAAATCATAACATGCAAGGTCTAAAACTTCGTAAAACACATTTTAAGGGATCAAAACTTCTTGAAACCACAAGCATATCATCAATTCATCACAAAATTTTATCCACAAAAACCCACTCCATTCGGCTCCCTAAAAGGTCATGGCCGAATGGTTTGAAACCAAAAGCATGGCTTGACAATGGGAATAAATACTCCCTCAAGACCATGTTTTGTTCAAATCTTTAAGCCATCCATGAGTTTAACTTGAATCCACAAGAATCCAAGTCAAATTCTCTAGGCTCTTTGACATGCAAGTATAAACTAACCTCCAAAATGAAGATACAAAGCTAGGTGATGAAGATCTTGACTTGCTTAACTTGAATTAATGAAGAAGATGAAGAAAAAATGATAGAGAGGGAGAGAAATGGGGTTCGGCCGAGAGGAGAGGAGAGGGAGAGAGAAGAGAGAGATGAGAGGGTTTTGGGTGAGTGTGTGTGAGAAATGAGTGTGTGGTGGAGTGTTTTGACTCCTCTTTGACTAGTCCAAAGTGGTAGTGGGATGTGGAAGTTACCAACTTGTCCTTCTTGCTAGTGTTAGAGAATTTGCATGCAAGGGTAGAGTAGGCATTTGATAATTAATAAAAGTATGATTAAAAAGTATTAAAAGAAAGAGTTTTAGTAAATAAAGTACAAATCTATAAATCATGAAATTAATATCACAAATAATATGAGTTTTTTAGGAGTTTAATAAAATAGTTTTCACAAATTTTGGACAAGGAATGAATTTTAAAGGAATATTACAAGTAGAGCTCTAATAGTCACATTTCACATAAATATAAAACACGAATATAATACACGTAAAATCTCGGGAAGAATATATACAATGAAACGCTATTTTACAAGTTAAAGTTTATCGGCTACTCGCAATTTATCAAATATCACTAAATCGCATATATCTCTATTATTATTTAATCGGGTAACGGCAACGATCACATTTATTAATATAAAGTCAAAACCGTCGCAACTAGCAATATTATTTAATCGCGTAGCGAGAATTATTCACCAAAAGTCTTATAAGTACATTCTAACGACATTCAAAAGTCATGTAACGATAAACGAGTCAAATTCACGTAGTTTGACAATTAAAACACGAAATTTAATATATCTCCAAAATGAAATACTGTAATATATATAAGTCAAATATTACAGGCGTTACATTATTGATAATAATAACATTTTTATTATTAATTTGTATATTATTATGATAATATATTATATCAATTAAATGTGTTTTATAAAATTAAAACATATTAATTTGATATTTATTAAATTTAGTGTATATATATTTAACACACACGCGCATATATATATATATAAATATATATATATATATATATATATATATATATATATATATATATATATATGTATATGTATATGTATATGTAAAAAAATATTTGTGTAATGAAATAATATAGCTCCATCTTAATAATCGTTTTAATAAAGAAATTAAGAAAAAAGTATAGTTAACACAAATGTCTAATTTTTCAATGAATATACTATTATGATATTTACTTAATTAGATTGTGATTTATTTATAAGTTATATATTTTTTTACCCAAAAGAATACATGTTTAGAGTTTAATTTATTACTTATCAATATATATCACTAATGAATGGCTTCAGCTTTTCCCCTTAGCGAGACTTCATAATTTGGAACACACGCCCTCTGATCACATAGCAATATCTTTAGAGTACGCAACGAAAGCAATGAAAAACCAAGGCAGAAATAAGAGCTTTTGCTATGAAAATGCATGGCTCCCAGAACCTATAGCTATCAACTGATAAATGATAATTAAGAGGATAATGCTCTCGTGAATATTCTAACAGAAAATTCAGCAGTGTGGGGAAAAAATTGGTGCTTGGGGGAAGAAATAACAGAGAATTTTAGTGGTCGAATCGCGGAGTGTAAAAGAGCTGTTGAGAAATAAAAATGATGTTGACTTCACCAAAAACGTTTAAGCTGTCAAACAATAGTTGTTCTTAATTCTAGATCAAAGAGAGGTTTTTCTGCGATAACGGTCGAAACAATTATGGTTGAAGCTAGAGACAAAAATAGTCGATACTTTCATAGCCCGGCAAGTGCAAGAAGAAGGTAAAATGCTGATTTACACGACCTCAAAGTAAAAGAAAGACGGATAGTATTGTCTGCTTATGCTTGATTGGCTTCAACAAGATGAAATGAAATGCAGAGTGTAGAGAATGAGAAGGTAGAAAGACACATGACAGAGACCGAGTTGAGAATGTTACAGTGTACACATTTCTTAGAACAGATAGCTAGATATATATAGGGTTAATTATCAACTGGATCACTTATTCGAGCCGAATGTATGCAAAATTTAACAGCTACTTTTGCTGACTCACTTCATTCCCCAGTAAATATAAATGTGTGTATCCGACGTTTTGAACTTGCACTGAAATTAAAAGCTTAATACTACGTGTTATTAATATAAAATCTTTTGTCATATTTTTTTTGTATTTGATTTATTTACTTTCTAGTTTTATTAATAGAAAATCTCTTTTTTTTTGTATTTGATTTATTTACTTTCTAATTTAACTGGAATTGAAAGAATCAAGAGCTGCAAAATTTAAATGAAATTTAAAGACAAGCATAGATACTTAAGTTTCAAAAGAAGAAGCAAACGAGTAATGTTAAACATCATGGTTAACTTGAACTTTACAGAGAAGTTAAATTTAACGTCTATTTTGATTTGATTTAACGGCATGCAACCATTCGTCTGATGAGTGGTTTATGTGAGACCAAAAATTTTGCAGTGATGCAGATGATACATTGGACTGTAATAAGTGATCCAGTTGATAATTAACCCGATATATATATGAGCGAGAAACTATTGACTATTTTATAATGTAATTCAAGAAGCTAAATATATTGTAAATATAAATTCTGTAAATAATTGGTCAGGTTTAATAACAGGATGAAGGATACTATTGATAAATAATAGCCAGGTTAATGCTATTTTTATTTCACTAGTAAATAGGTTTCAATTATTTCAATCATTAAATTATGAGTGATTGACACTTTGCACCCCTTATGTTTAGGTGCTTTTTCATTTGGTCTCAAATAATTTTTTTTGGCAATATGCACCCTAAAGTTTGAAAAGCGCCTCTTTGACCACTCCGTTTAATTGACGGTTAAAGTTAATAGATGTGGGGTTTTCACTTTGCACCCCACAATTTTAATTTCTTTTCATGAGTATTTTGAAATATTTTTTATTATATTAATATTTTTGCACGAGCCATTAATATAATTTTGTTACTGTTACACTAATATAATTATTGTTATATTAATACTAAATTTTTTATATTAACTAGATCTTTCTAATATACCCTAGACATTTTCAAATATAGCAACACTCTCGAATTGAAGGACTTTAGAAATTTTTTGCCCTGAACATTTTGTTTATATTCTTAGAGTGTCCAAAAAAGATTTCCCATTAAGCTTCTGAGCAAAAATTCCCTTCAAGAAATCATCGTTAGCAGTGCTTTGAAACGTTGGAGGAGTTTCGGACGAGAGAAGGCTAGGCGCAGGACCGAATTTTTCATTAAGGTTAGGGGATAGAAAAGTAGCTAAGGGACAGTCTTTCCTTCACTGAGTTAACAACGCCTCTATGTTCAATGCTAGGGTATGCTCCATTAGTCACAATCTTGAAATTCAGAGCAGCAAGTGATCAAGCCAACAAAGTCTATATACCTTAAACTATAGAAGATTTATATATAGAACAAGATTAATAGTGTAGAGTAGTATACATACCTCCAAAATATCTCCAATGTTTATAACAAAAGCATAAGGCAAACGGTTGAATTGGGATCCAGAAGCCGTCCTTCATAACCTGGAGGCCTTCGGTTCCAGTTAGTTGAAAAAGAATGGTGAGGCCAGTAGCATCACTATGAGGCGTGAGTCCAATAACCTGATCTGGTTGAGGGCATGGAGTTCATCCTCATTGATTGCATGCCTTCATTAAATATTTCTTAGGGCTTCATTCTGAGAGCTTTTGCCATTACGTTCAAAATTTTCATGGCCTGGCTCTTGAACTCCATTGAATAAGCCTCGATAGAAACTCTGCATATATTCAGGTGTGGAAATACAACTTATATAATAATACACTATAAGTAGTGCAGTGGTTATGCCCTATAGTGCGCTTTTGTTGTGCAAGAGTGCAAGGAGGAAGGGATTGCACTAACTCTGCTTTTAGTTTTAACAAAAAATTACCCATAAAAAATGTATATAACATCAGATTTATGCATAAAACAACAAGTTACCAAATCCTTATAATACGACAACGAGCTTATACGGGGGCAAACGGGATTAAATTAAATAAAAATAAAATATGAAATTATATTATTTTTTAAGGCACTATTTGTGCAGTACTAAACTCTTATATGATCTTTTGGTCAGTCTTAAGTTTGACCTTTGCCTTCGTGTGTTTAGTAGCATTATTATTTTATATTGTTCGCAACTTCATTTATTATGATTAGCTCTTTGTTATTCATTTATGTATGTTCTAAAATATTCTTCATGAAATCGTATGCTTGTCTTTTATTCCTATGATATATTCATATTTTGATATTTACAAAATTTTACAAAATGATTTTTACAAATTGAGAGGAGAAATTAGTGAGCCTATGTAGAGTGATTTATGTTCAAAATCTTGGCCAGTTTTATATATGAAAGAATTTGATGTTGTGGGGATGTTAAGGAGTATGCTATATAATATTTTTGGTTAATTTGTATTTTTATGGGTGTATTTTGTATGTAATATAAACTTCTATTACGATAATTTCACGTCTTTCTCTTATTTATTTTTTTGTTGATTTGTATTTGTGTAGAAGGGTTCTATGTATGTGATGCCAACTTCTATTAGATTATATTTATAAATGTATTTTGTATTAGAATTATGATACCTAACGTGATTTGTTTCATTTTCTAAAAATTTATATGGTTCTAGAATTAAAATTCGTAAATATAATTTGTTTTGAATTAAGAAAATAAATCATAAACATGCAAGAAAAAGGTAAAATATGTTTGGGATTAAGAATAGGTTTTTGTGTTCGTTCCTCACATAAATTCGGCTTATTAATTTTAATATTGTGCATAATATTATTTATATTTAGTATGTTATTTAAGAAAATACATTATATAATAATAATTTTGTGACGGTGTGATTTATATGCTTCTACAATTAAAGCTGGTAGAAAATATTTATTTTAGATTAACAAAAATCATAAACACGTGAAAGATAGAATTTGTTTTGGATTAAGAAAAGTAATTATAAATATGCAAGTAGATATCAGTTGTCTTATAGAATAGAACATAATTTTATTCTAATCATTTATTGTGTATATGATCGTACTGATGATAAACTTATAGTAGGAAGACAACCGTGCCATCATGCAACCAAATTATCAGTGTTATGCTTATTATATTATATATAAGTATATTCTAATCATTTATTCTGTATACCAGGGAAGGGATGATAAACTTATGGTAGGAAGACGACCGTGCGACCATGCAACCAAATTATGTGTGTAACATAAATTAAATATTAATATCACATATGTTTCCTGATGTAGCTTTGATTGGAGTTCTGTTCCGATTAAAGTAAAGGAGTGTATTATGCATGATTTAATGGAATAAACTATCCGCATTTCGTAAAAAAAAAAAATAGTAAGACATTTTCCTAACATAAACATTCTTCTAATTGTATTTTTTTCATATAAATTTGTACTAGAACCCTCCTCTTTTTTCATTTGGAGCTAAATATATTGTGGTGGTTTTGAATATGCTCATAAAAGATTTGTAAGGAAAATGTACATCTATTTGTAATTGTATATTTATTTTATATCCTTATGCAATGATAAAATAAATAAGTATATTTTATAAAGTCATATAAAAAAATTGATTAAATAGTTAAAAGAGAGTCTAAATTATGCATATTATATTCTAAAATGTGAGAGCTACTTTAATAGGCCACATTTTTATGATACAATTCCAAAAAAATAAGGCAACTTGAAGGGCCCAACCCATACCCAATTCTAGAAAGTTCTCATGAAATCAAATAATATATTAATTATCCCAATTCTAGAAACTTCTCATCACCAACCAAATATATGGCATTCATCCTCACATTTCTACAAGTCCAATTTACACCATTACCTTTTGGTTATTCACCTATATATCTTTCATTTTGAACTACCTTTGTGCATAATCCTTGTTCAACTCTCCACTTGTATGATTTACTGGATATATGCGGAAGATGAAGAAGATCATCACCCAGATGGAGATCACCCCAGACTAGGACATAAATCAGTTATTCTTTGTGCACAGGTTTTGAAATTTTTCTACTAAATGTTTCCGAAATATAAGTATTGTTGTTTATCATGTGAATCGAGTTTCCTAGTTCTGGGAATTTTGCCATCAACTTTTTTAATCAAATTTTAACACCGAACATTATTCCCTCAAATTTTATTGAAATATAACTATTGATCAATTATGTTTGTACAATGGGTTTATAAGATCTAATACTTTTGTACATATATAGAATGCATTTTTTTAATTCTTCATGTATGCTTAATGTTAATTTTTTCTTTAATTATGGTTTGGATCCTTATTATATATTTAATGCGGATATTTAAGACTCTGAAATGCTTCTCATGATTCTTAAAATTGAAAGATTTTTGAGATTTGGGGTATATATTATCTTCAATGTATATATTATTTTTAATATTCTTAATCATAAATTAGTATTTTATGAATTATTAACCCCGAACAATATTTTGTATTTATGAACAAGTATGTTTCATTTATGAATTAACTACTATAGCTTTTTAATTTGATTATTCAAATCCATATTACAATTCTTTGCATATGTGCACCAGACTTATCATTTTTTACTTGTTTGTCCATTCAGGTACTAACTATGAGGTTGTTCTTGGTACATTATAAAAACTTGATTGTGGACCATCTTTTTCCTTCATACCAAAGAAAACCAAATGGAATGGTGGAAATATTTGGTAAAAGGTGATCTCGACTAGATACACAAAAGTGGAGCCTCAAACTCGCAAGCTCTTGATCACCAAAAATCTCCAAATTGCGGAAAAAATGATGGTAAAGAGCAATTTCAAACTCCAGTACTATGTTGTGATATTATAGTTTGACAAGGGGGAAGAAGTTAATTGGCTTTCGGCCAAGATATGTTATTCATAATCAAGGTAATATATGCCACATTTTTTTCGAACAAGAGATGTTATTCATAATCAAGATAATATATGCCAGATTTCGATATCTCACTTGCTAGAACATTAATAATGGTCACGTCATTAAACGACTATTGTTGTTCTTTCAAACGTAATGATGTTTTAAAGCCATATTGTCATGTTCAAGTTGTATTATGTGGGCAAAACTTAATGGGGGCATTGCTTGTGTGGAAAAAAAAAAGATCTTGAATTATTGTATCTTTGTCGAACTTAAATATCTATCATCAAGTTTGAGTTGTATATTTTTTTCTCTCCAAATATTTAATCTTCAATTTCTAGTGTTGTAAGGATTTGCACCTCTATTCTTAATTATTTTGATTACACGTCTATTATGCCATAAAAAGTATCTTATTTTCCGAAACTTAACAATGTGAGATTATAAGTTGGGTTGAATACAATTGTACAATAATTTTGAATTTTTCTTTGATATTTTAGGAACTGTTAAAACAAAAACAAGCAAACAAACTAGTGTGAAACTAAATAAATTCAAGAAAAAGATCTCTAAAAAATTTCAAATGGTTTGTTGTGCAACTAAATGTCTAACATGTTTTACGAAATTAACACAAGTCTATTACGACTCGATAACAACCAATTCACTGGTGAATCCAAAATCATAACAACATGTTTGCTCAATCCAAAACTAAAGAGGTTCATCGGATGCCTAGCCATACTCTTACCATTCAGCCTATAGAATCACATCGTTCATATTAGGAAAAGGAGAGTGAGGGGTCTTTGAATATAACTGAATTGATTTGATTAAAGACAACAAGAGTCAAGAGTGAGCAACACATGTTCACCAAGTATAGACATGATTTTATACCACATGGTATAAAAGAACGGTAGCATAATTAGGTCAAACCAAGGATTCATGGATTTTAAATGGAAATATCTTATAATCATTAACCATCAAAGATAATGTATGCCAATATCGGCTTTCAATTTATATGAAAAAGATGTGAAATCATTATGACACATGTGCGGTGTCCATGATCAGTCAATCATGCAACAACACCCGGCAAGATAATACATTGGGGTACCCAAGCCAAATATTGACCCAATTCATAAAAATTTGACTAGTGTCTCGGTCTCTCATAACATATTATAAGCGCGTGCATGGTGCTGTTGAACAACAGATTAGCATGGACTGATCAGCACATGTGTTAATAATTTTCAAAAAAAAATCATATAAATTGAAATTAAAATAAAGTCTGTATTAGCCTAAAATTTTTTCAACTAGCCCTGATTTGGCTTACATTCCTGAACAGGTGGGAGGCCTCTCTAGTCCCCGGTGTCCTTTTACCATGTAAAAGGCTTGCCTTTCATTCATTATGTTACCTGATCACTCTCTGTAATTTTTGGACTATTTCTATAATTAAATACTCGTCTATATCAATTAGACGGTGAAAAAGATAATCAATTTAGAAATTTTATTCAATTAATGTAAATAAAGGTTCAATCCATGGATGAGAAGAAGTACCCGTTGAGGGGATGTAGTGCTTGAGTCAAAAAAATCATTGATATAGAAATACTTGTTAACCGTAATTAAAAGATATCATTTGATGGATAGATGGAAATATCTGTTGAAAGAAAATTGGTCATTCATATCGCATGGGCTTAGATGAAGCCATGTCTAAAAAAAGTGGCATGAGCAACAAAAGCAAAAGAAGCCCGGGAGATTCTGCACAACGATTTTAAAGTGTTGACAAAGTAAAAAAGGTACGATTACAAACCCTACGTGGTGAATTTGAATCATTGCATATGAAGGAAACAGAATATATCCCAAATTATGGAGCAAAGTTAGAAGATGCTTGTGTCAATGAAAAATACAAAGATCGTTGAATACAAAATTGCAACTTGTTGGCATATCCATTGAAGAATGAAATGATACGGAAACCATGACCATTGATCAATTCATTGGTTCATTACAAGCATATTCAGAAATATTGTTAAAAAAAGAAGAAACGAAATCCCATGTGTTAAAAACTAATGACTCTGTTAAAGACAAAGACAAGCTCCTGTACTCACTAGATACTAGAAGAAGAGGTCGTGGATGTGCAAATAAAAATTTTAACCGAGGTAGAGGACGTGTACATGTAAGCAATAGATTTAAAAGAAGAGAGCAGACAAATCAACGAAATTGGCGCGAACAAGGAAGTAGCCGTGGCAGAGGTGCCAGAATGACTCCAGGCAGAGGTTGTAGATAACGTGAATGCACTACTAGAATTTAGTTAATAGACATCAGGGTATAGACATCGATCGACATTGGCCACGCTGTAAAAGCGATTATTAACATCGGCTAACAACTAACCGATGTGTATTACCTTTTTGACATCGGTTATTATAGGAACCGATGTCTATATTCTTTGAATTAAAAATGAAAACTGCGCGGCAACACCTCTTTTGTCCCTCCCCCATAATGTTTCCCGTGCTTAGTCAAAATTTCATTCCCCCCAAATCTTTTAACCCCCAAAATCAGACAAAACAATACACTCACTCCCCATTCAGACAAAACATTTCAAATTAAAACACCCCTCTCTCCCCGACTCTCTCTCATTTCTCTTTTCTCTCTCCCCGACTCTCTCTCGTTTCTTAGACTCTCTCTTAATCGAACCGCCCCTCTCTCTAAATCGAAGCTGTGGAAGCCCTAATTGAAGTGTTTGAAGCCATAATCAAAGCTGCTGGAGCTCTCACAGACCTAATCGAAGCTTCTCAAGCCCATATCGAAGTGTTGAAGCCCTAATCGAAGCTGCTGAAGCTCTGAAAACCCATACCGAAGCTGCTCAAGCCCTAATCGAAGGTTTTGAAACCCTAATCTCAAAGTCGAAGCACCTCTTGCAGTTTTCTCCTCAGGCAATTCTTGGTTCTTTTGTTCTTGCTCTTCAGTTTTGTTACTCTCTCTTGCTCTTGCTGTCTTGTGATTTTTTGATTTATTTTTTGTGTTTTTGATAATTGTTTTACTGTTTCGATTTATTTTATCTGTTTTTGTTAGTTAGTTTCTTGTTTATAAATTTTGTTGGGTATTTTTTTGTGTTTGTCTGGGCTCGAACATATTATTGTTATATGTCTTGTGATTTTGGTCTGTGTTTGTTTGGTATACTGTGAGTGTACTGTGAGTGTAGTGAGGTCTGTGTTTGTATTGGTTTGTATCTGTGTCTATGTAGTGAGGTCTGTGTATCTGTGAGTGTAGTGAGGTTTGAATGTTTGAATGAGTTATGTGTTTGATTTGTGTACATTGATTTATTTAGAATATCTTGTATAGGTTGGACAAATATGGATAAATCATGGATCAAAGCAGATAGGGATTCGTTAGAATATGAAATTGAGGTGGAGGAGTTTTTGGTATATGCGGAGGGGACTGCGAAAAACCCCAAGTTAATTCCTTGTCCATGTGCCCATTGCGTTAATTTTAAAAAACTGTCGGTAAACGTAATTAGGGGCCATCTGTATGAAAATGGTTTTAGTTTAGGCTATGTTGATTGGATTTGGCATGGTGAGAACTCTTCTAGGAGTTACAAGTCCTCTATTGGTAGTACTTGTCCAGCCACGAACCCATGCCCTGCATCAGAGGCTGCTGAGATATGTGAAGCAGCATATAATAAGGGTGATTACGATAGAGAATCACATGATTTCAGACGGTTCGTGGTTGATGCTGAACAACCTTTGTTTGAGGGAAGTGAGTCAACTAAGTTAGAGTCAATGTTGAAAATGCATAACTGGAAGGCTAGGTTCGGCGTTAGTGATAGTGCCTTTACAGAACTATTAAGTACAATTGGCTCTTTCCTTCCTAAAGATCATGTTCTGCCTAGTAGTACATATGAAGCGAAAAAGACTCTCTCCGACTTGGGACTCGAGTATATTAAATTTCATGCATGTCCAAATGACTGCATATTATATAGAGGTATATATGAAGAAGCCTCTAAGTGTCCCAAGTGCCATTTATCTCGCTGGAAACTAAAAAAGGATGGTAAAGTCAGAATTAATGTGCCTGCTAAAGTTATGTGGTACTTCCCCATCATTCCTAGATTTAAGAGAATGTTTCAATCTGAGTCTACTTCAGAGCTTCTGACTTGGCATGCAAAAAGGCGATCCGAAGATGGCCTCATGCGTCATCCAGCAGATTCTCCTTCTTGGAGAAATGTAGATTATAGGTGGCCTAAGTTTGGTAGCGAGGCAAGAAATTGACGCTTGGCATTAGCTACGGATGGTATAAACCCTCACAATAATGGTCTGAACAATAGGTATAGTTGTTGGCCGGTTGTTCTAACAACATATAACCTTCCTCCGTGGTTATGCATGAAGCGAAAGTTTTTGATGTTGACAATATTAGTATCAGGCCCACACGAACCAGGTAATAATCTCGACGTCTATTTACAACCACTAATTGATGATTTGAAGAAGTTGTGGGAAGAAGGGGAACCAAATGTATATGACGCATATACTAAATCTGATTTTACTTTAAAAGCAGTGCTGATGTGGACAGTGAATGATTTCCCCGCATATGGAAATTTGTCCGGCTGCATCAATAAGGGTTATATTGGTTGTCCAATCTGTGGTGACCAAACTGCAGCTAAATATCTAAGTAACAGTCGAAAAATGTGCTATCAAGGTCATCGTAGGTATTTAGATCGCCATCACCCTTATAGGAAGCAGAGGGTAGCTTTTAACGGGGAACAAGAGTTAGAGCAAGCTCCTGTGCCACTGACTGGAGAACAAGTGCTAGAGCAACAAAAAAAAATTAAATTTGAATTTGGTCAGGTGAAGAAGAAGTCAAAGAAGGTTGACTGTGCATGGAAAAAGAAATCAGTTTTTTTTGAGTTAGAGTATTGGAAGTTTCATCATGTGCGGCACTGTCTTGATGTTATGCACATCGAGAAGAATGTGTGTGAAAGTTTGCTAGGGACGATACTAAATCTGAAATTTAAAACTAAAGATAGTGTCGCTTCTCGTCTTGATTTGCTTGAAATGGGTTTAAGGACAGATTTAGCTCCGCAAATAGGTGATAAAAAGACTTACCTACCCCCTGCATCTTATACTTTGTCAAAGGCAGAAAAGAAAACCATGTTAGAATCATTGGCATTTATGAAGCTTCCTTATGGACATGCGTCGAACATAAAAAACTGTATAAAATTACCTGAAATGAAGTTATTTGGGTTGAAGTCCCATGACTGTCATATTCTCCTACAACAGTTGCTTCCAGTAGCAATTCGCTCGGTGCTTCCCAAGAATGTTAGGGTAAGCATAATACGATTGTGCTTTTTCTTCAATTCTCTGTGTAGCAAAGTTGTCGATGTATCAAAACTGGATAAACTGCAATCTGATGTGGTGTTGACGTTGTACGAGCTAGAAAAAATATTCCCCCCTTCATTCTTCGATGTAATGATCCATCTTACAGTGCACTTGGTTAGGGAATTGCGTTTATGTGGACCGGTTTTCTTTAGATGGATGTTTCCGTTTGAACGGTTCAATAAAGTTTTAAAAAGTTATGTAAGGAATCGTTTTTATCCCGAAGGTTGTATAGCTGAAAGTTATCTTGGAGAAGAATCAATAGAATTTTGCAGTGAGTTTGTAAGACAGAGTTGCACGACTGCTGGTCTTCGACAGGATGAGGAAAAGGTTTCAGGGCCATTATCTTCCGTGACTATGAAAACAGTGGAAGAAAAGGAAAGGGATGAGGCGCATTTGCATGTTCTTTTCAATAATTCTGAAGTTGAGCCATTCATAAAGTAAGAATTTTTTTATTATTTCTGTATGCATTCATTCTTAACTATTCATTCCGTAATTGTGTTCTTATATTGTCTAATATTATCTCAGGATGCATAAAGAGCAATTAAAAAAGATGTATGGGAACAAAAAGAGTGCTCAGTGGCTAATGGGGGAGCACAATCGGCTGTTTGCTGATTGGTTTGAAAAAAAGGTTTCTTTCCTTATCTCATAAATCAATCAATTACAATTTATTTATCATATTAGTGCAGAATTGTCTGATAAATTAATGTGCTTCTTATACTTTGTCTGCAGGTTAATACTGAAATGATGCAAAATGCTCAAGGCGTTTCCGAAACAACAAGATGGTTGGCTGGAAAACCGTCTTTCTCTGTTCTGTATTATGAAGGATATGTCGTTAATGGGGTTAAATACTTCACAAAGCAGCGAGATGACGCAAGGGCTGTTCAAAACAACGGTGTGTCCGTAGTTGCCAAGACAGTCCTAGTCTCGAGTGCTAAAGATTTAAACCCAATTGAGAGTGAAATGACGTATTATGGTATAATCGAAGAAATATGGGAACTAGATTACCATGCATTCAAAGCACCATTATTTTTGTGTAAATGGGCAGCAAATGACAGAGGTATTAAAGTTGATGAGCTCGGCTTTACACTAGTGGACTTCACCAGACCAGGCCACAAAAAGGATAAATTTATCTCTGTAGACCAAGTGAGCCAAGTGTTTTATATTCAAGATCCAATCGATACCAACTGGTCTGTGGTGCTTAAGTCGACGAATCGAGACTACAATGAAGTCTACCATGAAGATGGTCTGGGAGATACTGTATTAGATGAACCCCCATTTTGTTCCAAAATCCCTGTGTGTGATGTGTCTGATGGTGATGTTGGTATTAGCAACCAAAGACTGAATGTAGAAGGGATTTGGTTACATAAGTGATTTAGTATTTGGTTGAATCTTTTATGTACTAAATGTTGGTATTTGTATTTGTATGTACTGAATGTTGGTATTTGTATTTTGTATTTTTTATGTACTGAATGTTGGTATTTGTATTTTGTATTTTTTATGTACTGAATGTTGGTATTTGGATTTGTGTCTTATTTATGTTCATTTTTGTAAACTTGTGATGGCTGAGTAGATGGCATTACTTACTCTGTTTGGTTTTATATGTTGTTGACTAATTAGTTTAATGGACATTTTGCAGATTTTAGAGAATGGCACCAAAGAACCATAAAAAAGGTAAGAAGCCTGGAGATGACAAGAACATCGAAGACAATAAAGACATGGAGATGGAGCTGGTTAAAAGTTCAAAGGACCAAGTGCCTGACCAGCCCCAAGTGCCTGACCAACCAGAAGAAATTGAAGCAGCCTCGGCACCACAGGCTACAGTGAATACTACTGAATCTCAAAGAAAAAAGTCTGGAGGTCCGCGAGGTGTTTGTGCTATGTATAAGGTGTTGTCAAGGAAATCTCGTGGAAAGAAGCTGAAGATTACATACAATGAACGAGGAGTTCCTAACGGTATGAATAGGGCCAAGTTGCAATCCTAGATAGGCATGTTGGCAAGGAATATGGTCCCTATCGATCTTCCAAGTTGGCCGAAAGTAGACTCTGAATTAAAAGACAAGATATGGAACGATGTTCAGGTAGTCTATAAATTTTTAAATTGCATCTGAGATAGAGGTTTAAATAATTGTCTAATGATATGGACTCTAAATGTTTCCAGGAAACATTTGACATAAAGCCGGAAAGTGAGGACTTTGTGCTTAAGTCTGCTGGTACAAAATGGAGGCAGTTTAAGGCTGATTTAACAAGGAACTATGTTATGCCACATATTGAAAATAAGAAAAAACTAAGTAAGCCACCAAAGCAATATGCTTTTGTTGGCAGGGGACCCTGGAGAAGGTTTGTTGCAGAGAGGAGGGATTCTAGTTGGAAGGTACATATATATATAATGAATTTAGGTACATAAATATATATATATATATATATACATACACACACACATATATATATATATAGAGAGAGAGAATGAATTTAGTGATTTTACTCCATATAAGTTGCCGAATTTTGCTAATTTAATTATATTTTTTGTAGTCTGTTCGTGAGAAACATTGTGCAGTGGTCAGTAAGAGGAAATATCCACACCGGATATCAAGAAAGGGATATATATGTTTAAAGGAAGAAGAGGTAACAAATGATTAATCTTTGTTGCAATTTCCATATTTGTTTGATTTCTATTAATGCATATTTTTTTGTTTCATTTTAAATAGATAAAGTCTGGAAATCTGGAGGAAGGAGAAGAACTTGATCGAGCCATCTTATGGAAAAAGGCTCGTAAGACAAAGCTGCATGATGAAAAGCTGGATAAAGATTTAGAGAAGGTTACCCAAAAAATTGTAAGCCTCTACATTCTCTAATTAAATCTTCTCATAAATTACACATTTACAAATTGATAAATTAATCTTTTTGTTGGTTACATCTCTTGTGAATAGGATGAATTACTTCAAAAGAAGGTTAATGGTGAATTCCACCCATCTGGCAGCAATGATGTGCTAACAACTGCATTGGAAACCCCGGAGCATTCTGGCAGAGTTCGTGCTGTTGGAGGTTATATCAGCCCAAAAGCCTACTTCAATTTACCAAGGCAGAGAAGGATTACTAAAGACGAGTTATTGGCTCGTGACAAGCAGAGGTCTGAGGAGCTGCAGAAAACAAAGGATGAATTAATGGGAGAGATTGCCAAACTGAAGGCAATGATCGCTGCTGGAGCGAGTAATCCCTCGCCAAGCTCTGCCAATTTCATAGCAGGAGAGGAAGCAGCTACTGCTTCGAAAAACAAAATTGCTAAAGAATTGGTGTTGGAGGATGCTCAGAAAGAGATTACGGCTGAGAAAGAGATCACTGCTGAGAAAGAGGTCATGGATGTTGACCCTCCTCCACCAAGTAACAAAATGGTAAAATAAAATATATAGTCTAATGGTTAGTTTTTTCTGTCTTTATTTTATATTATGATATAATGGATTTTTTGTTTATTCTATAACTTCAGTTATCACAAAAATGCGAGCTGGCGGTGGATCACATAGAAAATAAAGTAGCTTTTGGAGTTGCTTTTAAAGATGGCACAGGGTTTGGTAATAAGATCCATGGAGTGGATATGATGCCGCGATGTGTACGTGTGTCTGTAGATGGCTGCATCAATCCAAAAGCTTTGCTTCCCGTACCCGTACCTGGGGAAATGGAGACTGTCATACAAGCTCTCGGCTCCCATGTCGCATGGCCTGAAGAGTTTATTCTCTATCAAGACTCCGAGCCATCTCAGGTGAGAATGGATTTCATTAAAAGTTTCAGTTATTTTAATCATATATGCATGATGTGTACATGTGAATTATGTTACGGTGATTGATCAATTTTGCACAGAAAAAGAAAAAGGAAGTGGAGAAAAAGGAGGGAAAGAAGAAAAGTGAGATATCTAGGTTGCAATCGATGTTCAAACAAGCGCGGCCAAGTGAAAATATGCCGAAGAGGTTTCGGTTGTTGTATAAACATGCAACAACCATAATGCAGACCACTGGAGCTTCAATTCAGATTCCTTCGGATGCTGAGGTTTTTGGAACTGTGAAGACAATTTTTGTCTTACAGGAAAATATAATGGCATTATTGGAGAACAAGATGATAGGCCAATCTGTCATATCGGCCTATATGATGTAATTTTCCTCTTCTTAAACTTGCTAGCTAGAGACGTATTTTTTTCTTGCTATATAAATAATGTATTTTGACATATTTTATTTAGGTACTTGCACAATATTGTCCATGAAAAAGATGAACTGGAGACATTTGCTTTTTTGGATCCAGGAGCAACATTTGGACTTAATGCAGATTTTCAAAAGGGTGTGGTAAAGCGCTTGGGGGAGGGTAATCCTGACAGATTATTTTTCTTTCCTTATAATCAGAAGTAAGTATTTAATTATACTACAATCTGAATTCTGATTAATTCTACATGTTTAGATATTGATTGGTACGCTTGTAATTTGTACACAGTGTGCATTGGGTTCTTTCTATAATATGGGAAGGAGAAATTTACATTCTGAATCCATTGTCGCATCCAACACATTTTCCAGCTTTAGAACGCGCATTAACAGAGTAATTTATCTGATTTTATTCTCTTACTAATAAGTGTTTAATTTTTTGATGCATATTTTTCTTATTCATTTTTAAGCCATAATTAACATGAAATATATGGCTTATACAGGGCAGTGAAGACATTCAATTGCACAACAGGGAGGGGGAACACTATTCCCAAAGTGAAGTATCTTGCTGTAAGTACTTCACATTTTGTAATGTAGTCGTATTGCATTTTGTAATGTAGTAGTAATATATGGTGGATTTTGTGTGTACATCATGGATAGGGATCACCAAAACAACCCGGTGGCCATGAATGTGGATACGTTGTTATGCGCTATATGAAGGACATAATCGAAGATCACAAGGACCTTAAGTTTACTTCAAATGTATTATATATACTCTGCTTGTACTTTAACTAATCTCTATTTATTTATTTATTTATTTTGGTTGTTGCATCTGCTGAATGTACCATATATATATTTTTTGCAGTGGGCGTCAAAGAGTGGCAAGTGCTACACAAGAGACGAGGTGGATCAGGTGCGCTACGAGGTTTTGGATTACATCCAAAAGTTTGTGTAATATTGACCTATGTATTTGAACTGTATTTTGATTTGGGTTGGTAAATAATCTAGTTGATTTAGTATGGTATGGCTCTAGTTACTTTAGAACAGAAAATGGTGGATGGAGTGTGGATGGATATTTTTTGGTTGTGGATGGATATTGTGTTTGGTTGGGATATTTGCCGATGGATGGCTAGGTAATTAGTTTGGTAAATATTGTCCATGGATGGCTAGGTTATTTAGTTTTGGTATATTGCCGATGGATGGCTAGTTTGGTATATTGCCGATGGATGGCTAGTTTGGTATATTGTTTGGTATGGATAAATGGTATTGATTTCTATGGAATAGAATTTTTGGGAGCATCAATTTTTGGCAGCATCAATTTTTCAACATTTTTTTTGCAAAAAATTGCAGTAATTACATTAGGCTTTTCAAAAAAAGTGATGTGCATGTGAATGAAAACTAGTGGCAAAAAACTAAATATACATCATATTTTATTTAAAAAAACGATGTTAAAAAAACCCTTAAGACAACATTTATTAAAAGAAAAACTGATGTAAAATCAAACTATAACATTACACTCGATGTAAAAATTGATGTTATTCTCATGATATACATCAGTTATAACAAAAAACTAATGTCAAAAGCTTACACAGACATTGGTAATTTTAAGAAAACGATGTTAGTAGAAGCATATACATCGTCCAGAACAAATAACCGATGTCATAAATTGGCTTTCAAATCGAAACCTTAAAGGAAACGATGTTACTGCCATCTAATCCCTTATGAGTCGCATGTTTAAATTAGTGTTATAGAGATAGTATTACATTATGCACAATTAAATCATGTAGCTTAACCATAAAAATGATTGATAGACATCAGTAATTAAGCTAAAAAACGATGATAAAAGTCACATACACATTAGTTTTTGGCCGATGTCTTTGTATAGGACCTTTAACATCGCCGACCTAGACATTGGAGGCTAATGCACAAAGACATCGGCCAAAAACCGATGTCTATTAACTAAATTCTAGTAGTGATGTTACAGTTGTGGAAAATTTGGAAATTTTGCAAGGAATTGCTGGTTTAACAAAATGGTTGAAGAAAAGACAAACATAGCTGAAACAAGAGAGCAACAAGATGGAGTTTTGCTAATGGCCAACAAAAAGATGATTCAAGAAACTGATGTAATATAGTACCTTGACAGTGGTGCGAGCAACCACATGAGTGGACTCAAACATCTCTTTACTGATTTAAGAGAAATAAATTATGGTTTTGTGTCTTTTGGTGATGCATCAAAGGTTGAAGTCAAAGGAAAAGGTGAAATTAGTTTTTCCAAAATAGAAGGCAGACAGAGAAAAATAGAAGATATTTATTTTGTTCGGGACCTGAAAAACAACATTCTAAGCCGTGGACAACTATTTGAGAAAGGATATTCAATTTTCATGGAGAATAAAGTCATGTTCCTGAAAGATGAAAATGGGGGGACAATATATAGCTCAAATAGAAATGTCCCAAAATTAGAGTTTCAAACTAAACTTGAGGAACATGCAGGAGACATGTATGCAAGTGAAGATACAGGACAAAGCAACCTTGTGGCACAAGAAACTTGGACACCTACACTACGGTGGTCTAAAAGAGATGTCAAACTAAGGGATAGTTCATGGAATTCCTTGGATTTTTGAGGAAATTTTTGTGAGGAATTGTCTTGAGAAAGCAAACAAGAAATTCTTTTTAAAGAAAGGCAATCTATCATGCTACAAAGCCTCTCGAGTTGGTGCATACGGACAATTGTGGTCCTATCACAGCCAAGTCATATAGCTCCAAGAGGTATTTTCTTATGTTTATTGATGACTACTCTCGAAGAACACGGGTTTGTTTTTTTATATGAAAAATATGAGGCATTAATAAAGGTATTCAAGAAATTTAAAGTATTGGTTGAAAAGAAAACGGGAATGCATGCATATCAAGGGATTGCGTTCGGATAGAGACGGAGAATATACATCAAATGAATTTATGTCGATGAGATGATATGATAAGGCACATATCATGGGTCAAGATGTGTCACTAACACTAATATAATATAAACATGAGTAAATAAAATAAAATGATGGGCGAAAATTGGTCGGCATAAAGGTCATAGTCCAAAACTAAAACAAAACTACAAATTTTTTTTAAAACCCAAACTTATGTTATCAGCTTAACTTCGATAAAAAATGTCACAAATAACCAAAAGTCCAACATACTTTGAAAAATTAATTAAAGTCTATTACAATTCAGTCTTCACAACCAACTCGGTGGTGAATCTAAAACAATAGCTACATGTTTACTCAATTGGTAGCCATTGTCTTTCATGTGTTCGTCTCTCGAATCGCACCATGCATCTTCGGATTTTACTGAAATGATTAAACTAAAGAGAACAAGAGTTAGCAAAATATGATTGACAAGTATAAATAATTTTACCACATGACATAAAAGAACTACAACATAATCAACGTGAAACAAAGATTAACTAACTGTCAAAGATAATGTAGGCCAATGTCGACTTTCAATTTCAATTTAAATGAAAAAGATTTTAAATCATTAAGATGCATGTGGTGTGTGAATGATATGTTAATAAATAAGACCATGCACACACTTGAAACATATGGCAAACTAATCTATTCATGTATCCAAGGCTGTGAGTGAATGATCTGTTAATATATAGGACCATGCACACACTTGAAACATGTAGCAAACTAATCTATTCATGTATCCAAGGCACTTCCATGCCTAATTCTTAAAAGTTCGACCAATGTCTCAAACTCTCATAACATATTCCACTTTAGATAAAAGATATTTTAATAAAAAATTCATTACTCTTTTCACTTTTTTGAAAAACCACAAAATAACATATTTAGGGTAAATATCATAATTCAGTACACTAGATCTCGTAATAAGCAACAATAATAATGAGAAAGCTATTTCATAGGTTAATCAAGTTTAAAATGCTCTAATGGAACAATTAAGAAGCTAAAAAGATAAAGAATATATTTAATAAACAGAACAAAATCACTAATTTGTAAAACATGTTTGACAATTCTAATTATAACCATTTGAAATTTATAGGGAAGTCAAATCATGAACTATTATGACTTATCTTGAACACAATGAGAGTTGTCGACAAGAGAATGAAACAATACTATGTCGAGAACTCAAACTAGCTTATTGATAACTAAGAAACTCAAAGAACCATATTTATATTCTGATCAAAATATAATTTAATAACTCAAAATAATTTAATTAATTAGATTGTGATTTATTTATAAGTTATATATTTTTTTACCCAAAATAGTACATGTTTAGAGTTTAATTTATTACTTATCAATATATATCACTAATGAATGGCTTCAGCTTTTCCCCTTAGCGAGACTTCATAATTTGGAACACACGCCCTCTGATCACATAGCAATATCTTTAGAGTACCCAACGAAAGCAATGAAAAACCAAGGCAGAAATAAGAGCTTTTGCTATGAAAATGCATGGCTCCCAGAACCTATAGCTTTCAACTGATAAATGATAATTAGGAGGATAATGCTCTCGTGAATATTCAACAGAAAATTCAGCAGTGTGGGGAAAAAATTGGTGCTTGGGGGAAGAAATAACAGAGAATTTTAGTGGTAGAATCGCGGAGTGTAAAAGAGCTGTTGAGAAATAAAAATGATGTTGACTTCACCAAAAACGTTTAAGCTGTCAAACAATAGTTGTTCTTAATTCTAGATCAAAGAGAGGTTTTTCTGCGATAACGGTCGAAACAATTATGGTTGAAGCTAGAGACAAAAATAGTCGATACTTTCATAGCCCGGCAAGTGCAAGAAGAAGGTAAAATGCTGATTTACACGACCTCAAAGTAAAAGAAAGACGGATAGTATTGTCTGCTTATGCTTGATTGGCTTCAACAAGATGAAATGAAATGCAGAGTGTAGAGAATGAGAAGGTAGAAAGACACATGACAGAGACCGAGTTGAGAATGTTACAGTGTACACATTTCTTAGAACAGATAGCTAGATATATATAGGGTTAATTATCAACTGGATCACTTATTCGAGCCGAATGTATGCAAAATTTAACAGCTACTTTTGCTGACTCACTTCATTCCCCAGTAAATATAAATGCGTGTATCCGACGTTTTGAACTTGCACTGAAATTAAAAGCTTAATACTACTTTCTAGTGTTATTAATATAAAATCTTTTGTCATATTTTTTTTGTATTTGATTTATTTACTTTCTAGTTTTATTAATAGAAAATCTCTTTTTTTTTTGTATTTGATTTATTTACTTTCTAATTTTACTGGAATTGAAAGAATCAAGAGCTGCAAAATTTAAATAAAATTTAAAGACAAGCATAGATACTTAAGTTTCAAAAGAAGAAGCAAACGAGTAATGTTAAACATCATGGTTAACTTGAACTTTACAGAGAAGTTAAATTTAACGTCTATTTTGATTTGATTTAACGGCATGCAACCATTAGTCTGATGAGTGGTTTATGTGAGACCAAAAATTTTGCAGTGATGCGGATGATACATTGGACTGTAATAAGTGATCCAGTGGATAATTAACCCGATATATATATGAGGGAGAAACTATTGACTATTTTATAATGTAATTCAAGAAGCTAAATATATTGTAAATATAAATTCTGTAAATAATTGGTCAGGTTTAATAACAGGATGAAGGATACTATTGATAAATAATAGCCAGGTTAATGCTATTTTTATTTAACTAGTAAATAGGTTTCAATTATTTCAATCATTAAATTATGAGTGATTGACACTTTGCACCCCTTATGTTTAGGCGCTTTTTTTGGCAGTATGCACCCTAAAGTTTGAAAAGCGCCTCTTTGACCACTCCGTTTAATTGACCGTTAAAGTTAATAGATGTGGGGTTTTCACTTTGCACCCCACAATTTTAATTTTTTTTCATGAGTATTTTGAAATATTTTTTATTATATTTATATATTTGCATGACCCATTAATATAATTATTTTTATATTAATACTAAATTTTTTATATTAACTAGATCTTTCTAATATACCCTAGACATTTTCAAATATAGCAACCCTCTCGAATTGAAGGACTTTAGAATTTTTTTTGCCCTCAACATTTTGTTTATATTCTTAGAGTGTCCAAAAAAGATTTCCCATTAAGCTTCTGAGCAAAAAATCCCTTCAAGAAATCGTCGTTAGCAGTGCTTTGAAACTTTGGAGGAGTTTCGGACGAGAGAAGGCTAGGCGCAGGACCGAATTTTCCATTAAGGTTAGGGGATAGAAAAGTAGCTAAGGGACAATCTTTCCTTCACGGAGTTAACAACTCCTCTATGTTCAATGCTAGGGTATGCTCCATTAGTCACAATCTTGAAATTCAGAGCAGCAAGTGATCATGCCAACAAAGTCTATATACCTTAAACTATAGAAGATTTATATATAGAACAAGATTAATAGTGTAGAGTAGTATACATACCTCCAAAATATCTCCAATGTTTATAACAAAAGCATAAGGCAAACGGTTGAATTGGGATCCAGAAGCCGTCTTTCATAACCTGGAGGCCTTCGGTTCCAGTTAGTTGAAAAAGAATGGTGAGGCCAGTAGCATCACTATGAGGCGTGAGTCCAATAACCTGATCTGGTTGAGGGCATGGAGATAGCAGTTCATCCTCATTGATTGCATGCCTTCATTAAATATTTCTTCGGGCTTCATTCTGAGAGCTTTTGCCATTACGTTCAAAATTTTCATGGCCTGGCTCTTTAACTCCATTGAATAAGCCTCGATAGAAACTATGCATATATTCAGGTGTGGAAATACAACTTATATAATAATACAGTATAAGTGGTGCAATGGTTATGCCCTATAGTGAGCTTTTGTTGTGCAAGAGTGCAAGGAGGAAGGGATTGCACTAACTCTGCTTTTAGTTTTAACAAAAAATTACCCATAAAAAATGCATATAACATCAGATTTACGCATAAAACAACAAGTTACCAAATCCTTATAATACGACAACGAGCTTATACCCGCGCAACGCACGGGATTAAATTAAATAAAAATAAAATATGAAATTATATTATTTTTTAAGGCACAAACAGTACTAAACTCTTATCTGATCTTTTGGTCAGTCTTAAGTTTGACCTTTGTCTTCGTTTGTTTAGTAGCATTATTATTTTATATTGTTCGCAACTTCATTTATTATGATTAGCTCTTTTTTATTCATTTATGTATGTTCTAAAATATTCTTCATGAAATTGTATGCTTGTCTTTTATTCCTATGATATATTCATATTTTGATATTTACAAAATTTTACAAAATGATTTTTACAAATTGAGAGGAGAAATTAGTGAGCCTATGTAGAGTGATTTATGTTCAAAATCTTGGCCATTTTTATATATGAAAGAATTTGATGTTGTGGGGATGTTAAGGAGTATGCTATATATAATATTTTTGGTTAATTTGTATTTTTATGGGAGTATTTTGTATGTAATATAAACTTCTATTACGATAATTTCACGTCTTTCTCTTATTTATTTTTTTGTTGATTTGTATTTGTGTAGAAGGGTTCTATGTATGTGATGCCAACTTCTATTAGATTATATTTATAAATGTATTTTGTATTAGAATTATGATACCTAATGTGATTTGTTTCTTTTTCTAAAAATTTATATGGTTCTAGAATTAAAATTGGTAAATATAATTTGTTTTGAATTAAGAAAATAAATCATAAACATGCAAGAAAAAGGTAAAATATGTTTGGGATTAAGAATAGGTTTTTGTGTTCGTTCCTCACATAAATTCGGCTTATTAATTTTAATATTGTGCATAATATTATTTATATTTAGTATGTTATTTAAGAAAATACATTATATAATAATAATTTTGTGACGGTGTGATTTATATGCTTCTACAATTAAAGCTGGTAGAAAATATTTATTTTAGATTAACAAAAATCATAAACACGTGAAAGATAGAATTTGTTTTGGATTAAGAAAAGTAATTATAAATATGCAAGTAGATATCAGTTGTCTTATAGAGTAGATTCTAATCATTTATTGTGTATATGATCGTACGGATGATAAACTTATAGTAGGAAGACAATCGTGCGATCATGCAACCAAATTATCAGTGTATTATCAGTGTTATGCTTATTATATTATATATATAAGTATATTCTAATCATTTATTCTGTATACGATGGAAGGGATGATAAACTTATGGTAGGAAGACGACCGTGCGACCATGCAACCAAATTATGTGTGTAACATAAATTAAATAGTAATATCACATATGTTTCCTGATCGTAGCTTTGATTGGAGTTCTGTTCTCCGCATTTCATCAAAAAAAAAATAGTAAGACATTTTCCTAACATAAACATTCTTCTAATTGTATTTTTTCATATAAATTTGTACTAGAACCCTCCTCTTTTTTCATTTGGAGCTAAATATATTGTGGTGGTTTTGAATATGCTCATAAAAGATTTGTAAGGAAAATGTACATCTATTTGTAATTGTATATTTATTTTATATCCTTATGCAATGATAAAATAAATAAGTATATTTTATAAAGTCATATAAAAAAATTGATTAAATAGTTAAAAGAGAGTCTAAATTATGCATATTATATTCTAAAATGTGAGAGCTACTTTAATAGGCCACATTTTTATGATACAATTCCAAAAAAATCAAGGCAAATTGAAGGGCCCAACCCAAACCCAATTCTAGAAAGTTCTCATGAAATACAAATAATATATTAATTATCCCAATTCTAGAAACTTCTCACCAACCAAATATATGGCATTCATCCTCACATTTCTACAAGTCCAATTTACACCATTACCTTTTGGTTATTCACCTATATATCTTTCATTTTGAACTACCTTTATACAGATCTATTCTTATTATGTGCATAATCCTTGTTCAACTCTCCACTTGTATGATTTACGGGATATATGCGGAAGATGAAGAAGATCATCACCCAGATGGAGATCACCCCAGACTAGGACATAAATCAGTTATTCTTTGTGCACAGGTTTTGAAATTTTTCTACTAAATGTTTCCGAAATATAAGTATTGTTGTTTATTATGTGAATCGAGTTTCCTAGTTCTAGGAATTTTGCCATCAACTTTTTTAATCAAATTTTAACACTGAACATTATTCCCTCAAATTTTATTGAAATATAACTATTGATCAATTATGTTTGTACAATGGGTTTATAAGATCTAATACTTTTGTACATATATAGAATGCTTTTTTTTAATTCTTCGTGTATGCTTAATGTTAATTTTTTCATTAATAATGGTTTGGATCCTTATTATGTATTTAATGCGGATATTTAAGACTCTGAAATGCTTCTCATGATTCTTAAAATTGAAAGATTTTTGAGATACGGGGTATATATTATCTTCAATGTATATATTATTTTTAATATTCTTAATCATAAATTAGTATTTTATGAATTATTAACCCCGAACAATATTTTGTATTTATGAACAAGTATGTTTCATTTATGAATTGACTACTATAGCTTTTTAATTTGATTATACAAATCCATATTACAATTCTTTGCATATGTGCACCAGACTTATCATTTTTTACTTGTTTGTCCATTGTACTAACTATGAGGTTGTTCTTGGTACATTATAAAAACTTGAGTGTGGACCATCTTTTTCCTTCATACCAAAGAAAACCAAATGGAATGGTGGAAATATTTGGTAAAAGGTGATCTCGACTAGATACACAAAAGTGGAGCCTCAAACTCGCAAGCTCTTGATCACCAAAAATCTCCAAATTGCGGAAAAAATGATGGTAAAGAGCAATTTCAAACTCCAGTACTATGTTGTGATATTATAGTTTGACAAGGGGGAAGAAGTTAATTGGCTTTCGGCCAAGATATGTTATTCACAATCAAGATAATATATGCCACATTTTTTTCGAACAAGAGATGTTATTCATAATCAAGATAATATATGCCAGATTTCGATATCTCACTTGCTAGAACATTAATAATGGTCACGTCATTAAACGACTATTGTTGTTCTTTCAAACCTAATGATGTTTTAAAGCCATATTGTCATGTTCAAGTTGTATTATGTGGGCAAAACTTAATGGGGGCATTGCTTGTGTGGAAAAAAAAAGATCTTGAATTATTGTATCTTTGTCGAACTTAAATATCTATCATCAAGTTTGAGTTGTATATTTTTTTCTCTCCAAATATCTAATCTTCAATTTCTAGTGTTGTAAGGATTTGCACCTCTATTCTTAATTATTTTGATTACACGTCTATTATGCCATAAAAAGTATCTTATTTTCCGAAACTTAACAATGTGAGATTATAAGTTGGGTTGAATACAATTTTACAATAATTTTGAATTTTTATTTGATATTTTAGGAACTGTTAAAACAAAAACAAGCAAACAAACTGTGTGAAACTAAATAAATTCAAGAAAAAGATCTCTAAAAAATTTCAAATGGTTTGTTGTGCAACTAAATGTCTAACATGTTTTACGAAATTAACACAAGTCTATTACGTCTCGATAACAACCAATTCACTGGTGAATCCAAAATCATAACAACATGTTTGCTCAATCCAAAACTAAAGAGGTTCATCGGATGCCTAGCCATACTCTTACCATTCAGCCTATAGAATCACATCGTTCATATTAGGAAAAGGAGAGTGAGGGGTCTTTGAATATAACTGAATTGATTTGATTAAAGACAACAAGAGTCAAGAGTGAGCAACACATGTTCACCAAGTATAGACATGATTTTATACCACATGGTATAAAAGAACGGTACCATAATTAGGTCGAAACCAAGGATTCATTGATTTTAAATGGAAATATCTTATAATCATTATCCATCAAAGATAATGTATGCCAATATCGGCTTTCAATTTATATGAAAAAGATGTGAAATCATAATGACACATGTGCGGAGTCCATGATCAGTCAATCAACAACACCAGGCAAGATAATACATTGGGGTACCCAAGCCAAATATTGACCCGATTCATAAAAATTGGACTAGTGTCTCGGTCTCTCATAACATATTATAAGTGCGTGCATGGTGCTGTTGAACAACAGATCAGCATGGACTGATCAGCACATGTGTTAATAATTTTCAAAAAAAAAATCATATAAATTGAAATTGAAATAAAGTCGGTATTAGCCGACATTTTTTCAACTAGCCCTGATTTGGCTTACATTCCTGAACAGGTGGGAGGCCTCTCTAGTCCCCGGTGTCCTTTTACCATGTAACAGGCTTGCCTTTCATTCATTATGTTACCCCATCACTCTCTATAATTTTTGGACTATTTCTATAATTAAATACTCGTCTATATCAATTAGACGGTGAAAAAGATAATCAATTTAGAAATTTTATTCAATTAATGTAAATAAAGGCTCAATCCATGGATGAGAAGAAGTACCCGTTGAGGGGATGTAGAGCTTGAGTCAAAAAAAAATCATTGATATAGAAATACTTGTCAACCGTAATTAAAAGATATCATTTGATGGATAGATTGAAATATCTGTTGATAGAAAATTGGTCATTCATATCGCATGGGCTTAGATGAAGCCATGTCTAAAAAAAGTGGCATGAGCAACAAAAGCAAAAGAAGCCGGGGAGATTCTGCACAACGATTTTAAAGTGTTGACAAAGTAAAAAAGGTACGATTACAAACCCTACGTGGTGAATTTGAATCATTGCATATGAAGAAAACAGAATCTATCCCAAATTATGGAGCAAAGTTAGAAGATGCTTGTGTCAATGAAAAATACAAAGATCGTTGAATACAAAATTGCAACTTGTTGGCATATCCATTGAAGAATGAAATGATAAGGAAACCATGACCATTGATCAATTCATTGGTTCATTACAAGCATATTCATAAATATTGTTAAAAAAAGAAGAAATGAAATCCCATGTGTTAAAAACTAATGACTCTGTTGAAGACAAAGACAAGCTCCTGTACTCACTAGATACTAGAAGAAGAGGTCGTGGATGTGCAAATAAAAATTTTAACCGAGGTAGAGGACGTGTACATGTAAGCAATAGATTTAAAAGAAGAGAGCAGACAAATCAACGAAATTGGCGCCAACAAGGAAGTAGCCGTGGCAGAGGTGGCAGAATGACTCCAGGCAGAGGTTGCAGATAACATGAATGTTACAGTTGTGGAAAATTTGGACATTTTGCAAGGAATTGCTGGTTTAACAAAATGGTTGAAGAAAAGACAAACATAGCTGAAACAGGAGAGCAACAAGATGGAGTTTAGCTAATGGCCAACAAAAAGATGATTCAAGAAACTGATGTAATATAGTACCTTGACAGTGGTGCGAGCAACCACATGAGTGGACTCAAACATCTCTTTACTGATTTAAGAGAAATAAATTATGGTTTTGTGTCTTTTGGTGATGCATCAAAGGTTGAAGTCAAAGGAAAAGGTGAAATTAGTTTTTCCAAAATAGAAGGCAGACAGAGAAAAATAGAAGATATTTATTTTGTTCGGGACCTGAAAAACAACATTCTAAGCCGTGGACAACTATTTGAGAAAGGATATTCAATTTTCATGGAGAATAACGTCATGTTCCTGAAAGATGAAAATGGGGGGACAATATATTGCTCAAATAGAAATGTCCCAAAATTAGAGTTTCGAACTAAACTTGAGGAACATGCAGGAGACATGTATGCAAGTGAAGATACAGGACAAAGCAACCTTGTGGCACAAGAAACTTGGACACCTACACTACGGTGGTCTAAAAGAGATGTCAAACAAAGGGATAGTTCATGGAATTCCTTAAATTTTTGAGGAAATTTTTGTGAGGAATTGTCTTGAGAAAGCAAACAAGAAATTCTTTTTTAAGGAAGGCAATCTATCATGCTACAAAGCCTCTCGAGTTGGTGCATACGGACAATTATGGTCTTATCACAGCCAAGTCATATAGCTCCAAGAGGTATTTTATTACGTTTATTGATGACTACTCTCGAAGAACACGAGTTTGTTTTTTTATATGAAAAATATGAGGCATTAATAAAGGTATTCAAGAAATTTAAAGTATTGGTTGAAAAGAAAACGGGAATGCATGCATATCAAGGGATTGCGTTCGGATAGAGACGGAGAATATACATCAAATGAATTTATGTCGATGAGATGATATGATAAGGCACATATCATGGGTCAAGATGTGTCACTAACACTAATATATTATAAACATGAGTAAATAAAATAAAATGATGGGCGAAAATTGGTCGGCATAAAGGTCATAGTCCTAAAACTAAAACAAAACTACAAATTTTTAATAAAACCCAAACTTATGTTATCAGCTTAACTTCGATAAAAAATGTCACAGATAACCAAAAGTCCAACATACTTTGAAAAATTAATTAAAGTCTATTACAATTCAGTCTTCACAACCAACTCGGTGGTGAATCTAAAACAATAGCTACATGTTCACTCAATTGGTAGCCATTGTCTTTCATGTGTTCGTCTGTCGAATCGCACCATGCATCTTCGGATTTTACTGAAATGATTAAACTAAAGAGAACAAGAGTTAGCAAAATATGATTGACAAGTATAAATAATTTTACCACAAGACATAAAAGAACTACAACATAATCAAGGTGAAACAAGGATTAACTAACTGTCAAAGATAATGTAGGCCAATGTCGACTTTCAATTTCAATTTAAATGAAAAAGATTTTAAATCATTAAGATGCATGTGGTGTGTGAATGATCTGTTAATAAATAAGACCATGCACACACTTGAAACATATGGCAAACTAATCTATTCATGTATCCAAGGCTGTGAGTGAATGATCTGTTAATATATAGGACCATGCACACACTTGAAACATGTAGCAAACTAATCTATTCATGTATCCAAGGCACTTCCATGCCTAATTCTTAAAAGTTCGACCAATATCTCAAACTCTCATAACATATTCCACTTTAGATAAAAGATATTTTAATAAAAAATTCATTACTCTTTTCACTATTTTGAAAAACCACAAAATAACATATTTAGGGTAAATATCATAATTCAGTACACTAGATCTCGTAATAAGCAACAATAATAATGAGAAAGCTATTTCATAGGTTAATCAAGTTTAAAATGCTCTAATGGAACAATTAAGAAGCTAAAAAGATAAAGAATATATTTAATAAACAGAACAAAATCACTAATTTGTAAAACATGTTTGACAATTCTAATTATAACCATTTGAAATTTATAGGGAAGTCAAATCATGAACTATTATGACTTATCTTGAACACAATGAGAGTTGTCAACAAGAGAATGAAACAATACTATGTCGAGAACTCAAACTAGCTTATTGATAACTAAGAAACTCAAAGAACCATATTTATATTCTGATCAAAATATAATTTAATAACTCAAAATATATTTTTCTAAAATGTTGAACGAATGAACGTGATCAAAAAAAATTCTTATAAGTAGATATGAACTTATTGATAAGTAACATAATTTTCGTAAAGTCTGAAACATACATGTCTATGAATTGCTTATCGTAAACTCCACGAGAAAACATGTCGCGAACTCCCAAATGGCTCTTTACAATACACTTTATTTTCATTTGTCCCGGTGTAGTAAAGTTATATGAACATATATTAAAGTCATTGATATTAAACAAAGTATGGAGATATCACTTATATAGTTTGTACTTACTCATTCAAGGAGGCTGTTAGTGTCCTCATCCCGCTCAGAGTTGAGGACCACTGCCACCTGCCATAAGATTGTATTGATAAAGGTGTTAGTTACCGCCAATCAAACACACTTTTATCAATTCTCAAATAATTAAATATATTTCTAATTAAGTAGTTTAATTATAAGTATAATGACCAAGAAACTTTTCCCACCAGCAGTTTGTGCGGATAACATAGACCGTTTCATGTATATTCTCACCCTCTGCCATCAAAATAAAACAATGTTACCATATCAAAATGAGTACAATAACAATTCAATTTAATTAAAATATTGAAACCAACCTGTAGATGACTCTTAATGTGCTCAGTTGTCAATTCCCTCACATTCATTTTCCTAAGGATAGCTTTTGGGGTGGCATCTACAAAGTAAGAAAAATCTATTATAATAGCCAAAATATAAAAAATAAAAGAACAATTATAATAGGAAATATGTAGTATTATTGATAAAATTGTTATATATTTCATGATCAAATAATAACTAAGATAATGGAATTAAGTGGAACTAAGATAACTTATAAGATTACCATTATAATTTAATATTGTAATGGAGTGTTAGGCTAAAATAACATATTTAAATAAGTGTGGCCTATATTTTTAGAAATAAGGAAGACTTGGAACTTACTGGAGACTCCTCCTAGTTGGCTGATTGCACTGAGAAATTCGGCATGCAGCTCGGGAGTCCAGTTTAAGCGGGGTTTATTGCCAGGCTGTGGAGTACCATGATCAACTCCCTCCCCGCCTCTATGTAGATGCATGTGTTGCTGTTGCTCTTGAAATGTTTGATTTATGGCAACTTGCTGGTTTTCCATAGAAGCTTGAACAATCATGGGTTGGTATTGCTGATTAATGGCTTCAGGTTGTCCAACAGATACTCCAACTGTGAGAGGTGGCTGGGGTTCATTCACAGCATGATATTGCCCAAATGAATCTGAAGTCATTATTTGTTAATGCCCAATTGAAGCCTCAAAATTCATTGGACTGTATCCAGTTTGATGGTAGGACACTGATCCTGGTAAAAACTGGGGCCCTGACTCCTGGTAGTTGGATCCATGGTGCACCTCTGACCCTGGAGTAATCAGGGGTTGGTTTAAGGATGACTCTCCAGCAGACCAGACCTGATACACATCATTATTAGTGTCTGAGTAAAATGATGTATTTCCATAGGAGGAAAGATCAGATGTGTTTTGATCAGAGTTCGGATGATATATCTGGTGAGAAAAATCCCTACTATTGTTTTGTGGGGGATGATGTAAGGTTGACTCAGGAATGGACAGGGCTTGATGGTGAACTGAATTGTGACCAAAACTATTTGAAGGATAAAGAGATTGATACACATCAGTATCAATATAATCAGAAGAATTTTGACCTTGATGGTGTAGTGAATTGTGACCAAAACTATTTGAAGGATAAAGAGATTGATACACATCAGTATGAATATAATCAGAAGAATTTTGACCTTGATGGTGTACTGAATTGTGGCCAAAACTATTTGAAGGATAAAGAGATTGATACACATCAGTATCAATATAATCATAATCAGAAGAATTTTGATTTGAAGAATAAAGAGATTGATACACATCAGTATTAATATAACTAGAAGAATTTTGACTTTGATTGTGACCAAAACTATTTGAAGGATAAAGAGATTGATACACATCAGTATTAATATAACTAGAAGAATTTTGACCTTGATGTTGTACTGAATTGTGACAAAAACTATTTGAAGGATAAAGAGATTGATACACATCGGTATCAATAGAACTAGAAGAATTTTGACCTTGATGGCCTATTGAATCGTGAACAAAACTATTTGAAGGATAAAAAGATTGATACACATCAGTATCAATATAACTAGAAGAATTTTGACCGGGGAGAGAAGACATGTTTTCATCAAACTTTCTTTGAGCATAACTCATGTTTTGGTGATATTGATCTAGGATAATTTTAATATCCATCGAGTTTACATATTTCTATGGTCTTAATATAGTCCACACCTAGATGTTATGGGCAGTAACGTATTATATTTTTATATTAAAAAATTCAAAATATCAATTAGTATTAATAATTTATTAATTGGACACCTTCTGGATTCATCATTAATTTATATATGTGATACGTTCTATCTGGCATCCACCTCTTATTTCAAAACTTATAATGAAAAATATATTATATTATTACTCATTTTTACTCACATTTAAATAATTTGAATTCATTTTGGGTCCACACAAGATAACTGTCTTACAAATGGTATCTACCTTGTCTTCTAGCTGGCATCCACTTTTTATTTCAAAACTTATGATTAAAAATATATTATTAGTATTCATATTTACTCACAATTATTTAATTTGAATCCATTTTGTGTCCACACAAGAGAGCTGTCTTACAAATGATATATACCTTCTCGATTTTGAAAGGTCAAAACATTCAAGACTTATAAGTTGTAATTTATCATATAATTATAAAAATTTAACAATGACTTATAAGCTGTCTTACGTATTTATTACAATAAGTTATTATCATAATAATATACAAATTAATAATAAAAATGGTGTTATTGATAATAACAACATTTTTATTATTAATTTGTATATTATTATGATAATATAAATAACACTATTTTTATTATTAATTTGTATATTATTATGATAATATATTATATCAATTAAATGTGTTTTATAAAATTAAAACATATTAATTTGATATTTATTAAATTTAGTGTATATATATTTAACACACACGCGCATATATATATATATATATATATATATATATATATATATATATATATATATATATGTATGTATGTATATGTAAAAAAAAATTTGTGCAATGAAATAATATAGCTCCATCTTAATAATCGTTTTAATAAAAAAATTAAGAAAAAAGTATAGTTAACACAAATGTCTAATTTTTCAATGAATATACTATTATGATATTTAATTAATTAGATTGTGATTTATTTATAAGTTATATATTTTTTTACCCAAAAGAATACATGTTTAGAGTTTAATTTATTACTTATCAATATATATCACTAATGAATGGCTTCAGCTTTTCCCCTTAGCGAGACTTCATAATTTGGAACACACGCCCTCTGATCACATAGCAATATCTTTAGAGTACCCAACGAAAGCAATGAAAAACCAAGGCAGAAATAAGAGCTTTTGCTGTAAAAATGCATGGCTCCCAGAACCTATAGCTTTCAACTGATAAATGATAATTAGGAGGATAATGCTCTCGTGAATATTCAACAGAAAATTCAGCAGTGTGGGGAAAAAATTGGTGCTTGGGGGAAGAAATAACAGAGAATTTTAGTGGTAGAATCGCGGAGTGTAAAAGAGCTGTTGAGAAATAAAAATGATGTTGACTTCACCAAAAACGTTTAAGCTGTCAAACAATAGTTGTTCTTAATTCTAGATCAAAGAGAGGTTTTTCTGCCATAACGGTCGAAACAATTATGGTTGAAGCTAGAGACAAAAATAGTCGATACTTTCATAGCCCGGCAAGTGCAAGAAGAAGGTAAAATGCTGATTTACACAGACCTCAAAGTAAAAGAAAGACGGATAGTATTGTATGCTTATGCTTGATTGGCTTCAACAAGATGAAATGAAATGCAGTGTAGAGAATGAGAAGGTAGAAAGACACATGACAGAGACGGAGTTGAGAATGTTACAGTGTACGCATTTCTTAGAACATATAGCTAGATATATATAGGGTTAATTATCAACTGGATCACTTATTCGAGCCGAATGTATGCAAAATTTAGCAGCTACTTTTGCTGATTCACTTCATTCCCCAGTAAATATAAATGTGTGTATCCGACGTTTTGAACTTGCACTGAAATTAAAAGCTTAATACTACTTTCTAGTGTTATTAATATAAAATCTTTTGTCATATTTTTTTTGTATTTGATTTATTTACTTTCTAGTTTTATTAATAGAAAATCTCTTTTTTTGTATTTGATTTATTTACTTTCTAATTTTACTGGAATTGAAAGAATCAAGAGCTGCAAAATTTAAATAAAATTTAAAGACAAGCATAGATACTTAAGTTTCAAAAGAAGAAGCAAACGAGTAATGTTAAACATCATGGTTAACTTGAACTTTACAGAGAAGTTAAATTTAACGTCTATTTTGATTTGATTTACCGGCATGCAACCATTAGTCTGATGAGTGGTTTATGTGAGACCAAAAATTTTGCAGTGATGCCGATGATACATTGGACTGTAATAAGTGATCCAGTTGATAATTAACCCGATATATATATGAGCGAGAAACTATTGACTATTTTATAATGTAATTCAAGAAGCTAAATATACTGTAAATATAAATTCTGTAAATAATTGGTCAAGGTTTAATAACAGGATGAAGGATACTATTGATAAATAATAGCCAGGTTAATGCTATTTTTATTTCACTAGTAAATAGGTTTCAATTATTTCAATCATTAAATTATGAGTGATTGACACTTTGCACCCTTTATGTTTAGGCGCTTTTTCATTTGGTCTCAAATAATTTTTTTTGGCAGTATGCACCCTAAAGTTTGAAAAGCGCCTCTTTGACCACTCCGTTTAATTGACCGTTAAAGTTAATAGATGTGGGGTTTTCACTTTCCACCCCACAATTTTAATTTTTTTTCATGAGTATTTTGAAATATTTTTTATTATATTAATATTTTTGCATAAGCCATTAATATAATTATTTTTATATTAATACTAAATTTTTTATATTAACTAGATCTTTCTAATATACCCTAGACATTTTCAAATATAGCAACCCTCTCGAATTGAAGGACTTTAGAATTTTTTTTGCCCTCAACATTTTGTTTATATTCTTAGAGTGTCCAAAAAAGATTTCCCATTAAGCTTCTGAGCAAAAAATCCCTTCAAGAAATCGTCGTTAGCCGTGCTTTGAAACTTTGGAGGAGTTTCGGACGAGAGAAGGCTAGGCGCAGGACCGAATTTTCCATTAAGGTTAGGGGATAGAAAAGTAGCTAAGGGACAATCTTTCCTTCACCGAGTTAAC
Source organism: Daucus carota subsp. sativus (assembly GCF_001625215.2). Classification (NCBI taxonomy): domain Eukaryota; kingdom Viridiplantae; phylum Streptophyta; class Magnoliopsida; order Apiales; family Apiaceae; genus Daucus; species Daucus carota. The sequence goes on along the minus strand of NC_030388.2, from coordinate 15,653,743 downwards.
AACGCCTCTATGTTCAATGCTAGGGTATGCTCCATTAGTCACAATCTTGAAATTCAGAGCAGCAAGTGATCATGCCAACAAAGTCTATATACCTTAAACTATAGAAGATTTATATATAGAACAAGATTAATAGTGTAGAGTAGTATACATACCTTCAAAATATCTCCAATGTTTATAACAAAAGCATAAGGCAAACGGTTGAATTGGGATCCAGAAGCCGTCCTTCATAACCTGGAGGCCTTCGGTTCCAGTTAGTTGAAAAAGAATGGTGAGGCCAGTAGCATCACTATGAGGCGTGAGTCCAATAACCTGATCTGGTTGAGGGCATGGAGATAGCAGTTCATCCTCATTGATTGCATGCCTTCATTAAATATTTCTTCGGGCTTCATTCTGAGAGCTTTTGCCATTACGTTCAAAATTTTCATGGCCTGGCTCTTTAACTCCATTGAATAAGCCTCGATAGAAACTCTGCATATATTCAGGTGTGGAAATACAACTTATATAATAATACACTATAAGTAGTGCAGTGGTTATGCCCTATAGTGCGCTTTTGTTGTGCAAGAGTGCAAGGAGGAAGGGATTGCACTAACTCTGCTTTTAGTTTTAACAAAAAATTACCCATAAAAAATGCATATAACATCAGATTTATGCATAAAACAACAAGTTACCAAATCCTTATAATACGACAACGAGCTTATACCCGGGCAACGGGATTAAATTAAATAAAAATAAAATATTAAACTATATTATTTTTTAATGCACTATTTGTGCAGTACTAAACTCTAATCTGATCTTTTGGTCAGTCTTAAGTTTGACCTTTGTCTTCGTTTGTTTAGTAGCATTATTATTTTATATTGTTCGCAACTTCATTTATTATGATTAGCTCTTTGTTATTCATTTATGTATGTTCTAAAATATTCTTCATGAAATCGTATGCTTGTCTTTTATTCCTATGATATATTCATATTTTGATATTTACAAAATTTTACAAAATGATTTTTACAAATTGAGAGGAGAAATTAGTGAGCCTATGTAGAGTGATTTATGTTCAAAATCTTGGCCAGTTTTATATATGAAAGAATTTGATGTTGCGGCGGATGTTGAAAAGTATGCTATATATAATATTTTGGTTAATTTGTATTTTTATGGGAGTATTTTGTATGTAATATAAACTTCTATTACGATAATTTCACGTCTTTCTCTTATTTATTTTTTTGTTGATTTGTATTTGTGTAGAAGGGTTCTATGTATGTGATGCCAACTTCTATTAGATTATATTTATAAATGTATTTTGTATTAGAATTATGATACCTAATGTGATTTGTTTCTTTTTCTAAAAATTTATATGGTTCTAGAATTAAAATTGGTAAATATAATTTGTTTTGAATTAAGAAAATAAATCATAAACATGCAAGAAAAAGATAAAATATGTTTGGGATTAAGAATAGGTTTTTGTGTTCGTTCCTCACATAAATTCGGCTTATTAATTTTAATATTGTGCATAATATTATTTATATTTAGTATGTTATTTAAGAAAATACATTATATAATAATAATTTTGTGACGGTGTGATTTATATGCTTCTACAATTAAAACTGGTAGAAAATATTTATTTTAGACTAACAAAAATCATAAACACGTGAAAGATAGAATTTGTTTTGGATTAAGAAAAGTAATTATAAATATGCAAGTGAATATCAGTTGTCTTATAGAGTAGAACATAATTTTATTCTAATCATTTATTGTGTATATGATCGTACGGATGATAAACTTATAGTAGGAAGACAATCGTGCGATCATGCAACCAAATTATCAGTGTATTATCAGTGTTATGCTTATTATATTATATATATAAGTATATTCTAATCATTTATTCTGTATACGATGGAAGGGATGATAAACTTATGGTAGGAAGACGACCGTGCGACCGTGCAACCAAATTATGTGTGTAACATAAATTAAATAGTAATATCACATATGTTTCCTGATCGTAGCTTTGATTGGAGTTCTGTTCCGATTAAAGTAAAGGAGTGTATTATGCATGATTTAATGGAATAAACTATCCGCATTTCATCAAAAAAAAAAATAGTAAGACATTTTCCTAACATAAACATTCTTCTAATTGTATTTTTTTCATATAAATTTGTACTAGAACCCTCCTCTTTTTTCATTTGGAGCTAAATATATTGTGGTGGTTTTGAATATGCTCATAAAAGATTTGTAAGGAAAATGTACATCTATTTGTAATTGTATATTTATTTTATATCCTTATGCAATGATAAAATAAATAAGTATATTTTATAAAGTCATATAAAAAAATTGATTAAATAGTTAAAAGAGAGTCTAAATTATGCATATTATATTCTAAAATGTGAGAGCTACTTTAATAGACCACATTTTTATGATACAATTCCAAAAAAATCAAGGCAAATTGAAGGGCCCAACCCAAACCCAATTCTAGAAAGTTCTCATGAAATACAAATAATATATTAATTATCCCAATTCTAGAAACTTCTCACCAACCAAATATATGGCATTCATCCTCACATTTCTACAAGTCCAATTTACACCATTACCTTTTGGTTATTCACCTATATATCTTTCATTTTGAACTACCTTTATACAGATCTATTCTTATTATGTGCATAATCCTTGTTCAACTCTCCACTTGTATGATTTACGGGATATATGCGGAAGATGAAGAAGATCATCACCCAGATGGAGATCACCCCAGACTAGGACATAAATCAGTTATTCTTTGTGCACAGGTTTTGAAATTTTTCTACTAAATGTTTCCGAAATATAAGTATTGTTGTTTATTATGTGAATCGAGTTTCCTAGTTCTGGGAATTTTGCCATCAACTTTTTTAATCAAATTTTAACACTGAACATTATTCCCTCAACTTTTATTGAAATATAACTATTGATCAATTATGTTTGTACAATGGGTTTATAAGATCTAATACTTTTGTACATATATAGAATGCTTTTTTTTAATTCTTCGTGTATGCTTAATGTTAATTTTTTCTTTAATTATGGTTTGGATCCTTATTATGTATTTAATGCGGATATTTAAGACTCTGAAATGCTTCTCATGATTTTTAAAATTGAAAGATTTTTGAGATATGGGGTATATATTATCTTCAATGTATATATCATTTTTAATATTCTTAATCATAAATTAGTATTTTATGAATTATTAACCCCGAACAATATTTTGTATTTATGAGCAAGTATGTTTCATTTATGAATTAACTACTATAGCTTTTTAATTTGATTATACAAATCCATATTACAATTCTTTGCATATGTGCACCAGACTTACACTACAACAAAAATGGAATCAGACAACACTAATCAGACAACAGATGCTGAAAAAAGCGTTGGCCGAAAACAAGAGACAACAGTTTATTTTCATCATCAAATAAATATTGTCTAACACCTACAACCTACAACGATTAAAAAACTATTGTCTACGAAATTCAATCAGACAACGGTATCTTAACTGTGGTATTGTGTAATGATGCACGATAGACAATTGTTTTCGATGCTATTGTGTGAAGAAACCTCAGATAATATTTCAAGAAACCGTTGTTGTAATGAGACAAGTGTTTTATTTGTTGTGTTGTTTACGAAAAGTTCATACAAGTGTTCTATATAGTGTTGTGTGACTGGGAAGCTAACGTACAAGTGTTTTTGTTAGCATTGTATCATGACTTTATAAACAAGCCTCTACTAACTAATAATGAATTTTAAGAAAATAAATGCACATAAGAGAGTGTTTTTGTTAGCATTGTATCATGACTTTATAAACAAGCCTCTACTAACTAATAATGAATTTTAAGAAAATAAATGCACATAAGAGAGTGCAAAGATTCAAAAGTCCTAACCAAAGTTATAACAATTTCTTGATAGTCATAGGTTTTTCTTGCATTAGATAAAGAATTGGTCAAGGAAATGCAAATTTTTAACACAAAAAAATGAAAATTTATTATACAACGGTTCCTTTCCCATAAACCATTGTCTACACTACTTTTATACAACGGGTTTTCCCTGAAGCATTGTTTGAGCTTTATTTAGCCAATGGATTTGTGTCATTTTCAATTATACAACATAGGTGCAAATAAAAATCATTGTCTGTTAAACACTACAGGACAAAAAATACCTTTTTATAATAAGACAAAATTTACGATTTACTAGTATTGTTAAAAAAACATACAAAATAAACATAAAAAATTTTGATTTTTTTAATACATGACTAATATTGTTTGTTCTCGACATCTGTACGGTTAGATCATCAAAATAAATATTTATAAATTAATACAGAGCTAATCGTATACATAACAAAGATTCTATCCAGTACATTCTAAATTGTAAACATAAAATACATACTAATACTTACATCCGAACTACGAAATTGTGTTGGTATTACAATGAACAATACATATTTGCATATATGCATAATATAAATATATTTTCTAATACAAAGAGTACAAAAACAAGAATTGATCAAGAAAATGCGAATTTTTAACTTATAAAAATGAAAGTTTATTATACAACGGTTTCCTTCCCATAAACCGTTGTATACACTATTTTTATACAACGGATTTTCCCTGAAGTGTTGTTTGAGCCTAATTTAGACAATGGATTCTCACACAACACAATATAACTTCCGTAACAGTTGTGTCATTTTCAATGATACAACATAGGTGCTTATAAAAACCGTTGTTGTTAGACACTACATGACAAAAGTATCTTTTTACAATAAGATAAAATTTATGTTTGACTAGCTAGTATTGTTAAAAATAATACAAAATAAACATAAAAATTTTAATTTTTTTTATACATGACTAATATTATTAGTTCTCGACATCCGTACGGTTAGATTATCAAAAAAATATTTATAAATTAATACAGAGCTAATCGTATACATAACAAAGATTCTATCCAATATACTAATACTTCTTATTTTAGATTTATATTCATCTATATAAAAATATCTTCTTATTACAAATAAACAATACCCATTTGTATATTTCCATTATGTAAATATATATTTTCAAGACAAAGAGTACAAAATCAAAATTGATCATGAAAATGATAATTTTTAACTCTCAAAAAATAAAAATAAAAATTATACAACCATTGTCTTCCAATAAAATATACTTCTAAATAAATTAATAAATAATTTTTTAAAGAGATAATCCAAAATAGACTAGTTTGACCGTGTAGTGCTTTTACTAGTTTATTATTAAAGATTAAATTTAATATTTAGGTTGAGAATTAATTTAACAATCAACTAATATTTTAACTTGTACTTCTAAACTAGTATTTCGTCTTAGATTAATGTCTTGATTTTAAAATAAATATTTATCGACATATATGTATAAAATAAAATAAATTAATATTTATTTTACACATCTATAAAAATGTTTGTAAAATTTATTAATTTTATATAATCTCTTAAAATTTGCTTATCCAAATTTTGCATCTCACTTTTAGTTCATTTGCTCGTTCAATATTTCATTTCCCCCCTTATATTCCCCCCTTATTTTACTTCTCCGTTGATTCAATTCACAAAGTCCTTCATCTCCAAACAAGACAGAGCGGCTTAAGACGAACAAATACACAATATGAACCCTAGATCTGGGGATTTTTTCATCTTTGTGTCTCTTTCATATCTATCTTTAATTCTCTAAACTGGTTTGTTTGCTCTTTGATTTGGACGTTCTTAGAATACATCTTTATTTCTATGTGCCTAAATCTCATGTTTAATTGATTTTTATTTTGCCAGACAAGCAAGCTGAGCTTGAATCACTACCGGAGTTTTCTTTGCCGCCCAAACATCTTCTAGTGGTATATACAAGTCAGCCCATGAGACCAGACACTTGTCTACATCTGAATCTTTAGTTGGTATCAATTTTTTGCCCATTTCTCTATAATGTTGCATTTGCTTATTTCCTTCAGGTATTTTCTTTAGTGGGTATGTTTTGGATTTTATTACATTGTTAGGTAGTATACTGATTACTACTAATTTATTCTAATTTATCTTAATTGTACTGATTTGTTCGTACATCTCGATTTTTCAGGTGATTAGGGTTTTTACAGCTTCTTGAAATTAAGCTTTCAATTGGGCTTGAAATCAACGTAAATGGGGTTGTATTTTGGGATTTCAGTTGATGTATTTTGGGTTCTTCAATTTATATGAATATATTTATGTGCTAATATTTTGGGTTTTTATTATCTGGAGGGATATAAATGGAGAGTGTGGGGAAGACTAAGTGTAAGTCTAAATGTAAAGACAACCCTATCTGTTACATAGGGATGATAACTCAACAATAGAACAGGACAAGTAAATAACACTACGCCTGCACCGGAATTGGAAGATACGAAGACAAAGGTTGAAGAAGCCATCTACAGTCTTGAAGGGATAAGTTCACTGGAAGAAGTTCATTAATATGTTCATGCCTCAGTGAAGAATAAAGATTGAAGTATTCAAGATTGTGGAAGCAATGAAGATGTTGTCCAAGTACTCGAAAGATTTCAGTGCAACCCCTGAAGCAAGATATTTCTATATATCTTGGTTGGTTATTTATAATCAACAAATTGAAGCATAAACTAACCCGGAACCGACTGATCAATGTTTGCTGACAAAGACGGTACAATGTTTGACTTCAGTGTTAGTCGCTTGTGAACCAGACCAGTGCACTAAGCGTCATCACGTATGAAGTTATGCAGAGTATTTATCAATCGAAGAAATTGATCAAGTTATCAAGTCATCTATTTCAAGTCAAGCCTTCAGAATATCTCCAGAGTCAGCTGATATAGTTCCATGCAACTACTGCTCAACCGTCATATCGGGAAGTGGCCTAATTTATATATGTGTGCACTTATATATTTGTATATGTACAAATATATTTATATATATATATGTATATACGTATATTTAATTAAATATAATATATATAATATATATGTATATATGTTTTTAAACATATGTATATGTATATTTATATGTATATATATTTAAATAAATATATGTATGTATATAGTATATGTATTTATATTATACATAAACATATATATATTTAAGTGTATATATATATTATAGTATGTGCATAAATGATGATGTCACGTGTCTACTTGGAAGCTAGCTATGCAAATCCCAAGTTGCGCCTAGTAATCTCCAGTGGCGCCCTTGCTGAGTACATGAACATCCTTGCTCAGAAACTAAGGCTGGAAGTTGCGCCTTATAGTGCCCTGGAAGCGCCTTAGTTGCGCCTTGAAGATGCGCCTGAAGTTGCGCCTTACTGCGCTCGAGTTGCGCTCGAAGTTGCGCCCTCGAAGTTGCGCCTTAGAGTGCTCGAGTTGCGCTCGAGTTGCGCTCGAAGTTGCGCCCTCGAAGTTGCGCCTTACAGTGCTCGAGTTGCGCTCGAGTTGCGCTCGAAGTTGCGCCCTCGAAGTTGCGCCTTACAGTGCTCGAGTTGCGCTCGAGTTGCGCTCGAAGTTGCGCTCCTGAAGTTGCGCCTTAGAGCGCCCTAGTTGCGCCTGGAAGTTGCGCTCCTGAAGTTGCGCCTTAGAGCGCCCTAGTTGCGCCTGGAAGTTGCGCTCCTGGAGTTTGCGCCTTAGAGCGCCCGAGTAGCGCCTGGAAGTTGCGCTCCTGGAGTTTGCGCCTTAGAGCGCCCGAGTAGCGCCCTAGTTGCGCCTTGAAGTTGCGCCTGGAAGTTGCGCCTTAGAGCGCATGGGAAGCGCCTTGAACTTGCGCCTGGAAGTTGCGCCTTAGAGCGCCTGGGAAGCGCCCTTGTTGCGCCTTGAAGTTGCGCCCCTTGAGGTTGCGCCTGTTAGCGCCCAAGTTGCGCCTTGTGTGCGCCCTAGTGATGCCCTGTGAGGGTGTTAGCGCCACCAGCGCCCAAGTTGCGCCCCATTGGTGCCCTATGGATGCTTAAAGCTTGAAAATATTCTAAGGCATGTGATTTCTACATACATACACATTGGAAGCACTTGGGACGGACTCAATTCGTCCAGGACGAACTCAAGTCGTCCAGGACGAACTCAAGTCGTCCAGGACGAACTCGTTAACCATGGTTAGTTTATGAAAAGCCTATAAATACCCATGGATTTTGTTCTCATTTGTAACACTCTCCACCACCTTTATGGTGGAATGGCTTTGTGTCTTGCACACTACTACACACAAATAAATCATAGCTTAGTTTTGTAATATATATATATTTAGAAGCTAGGGTTTGTGAGTGTACGTAGTAGTAGCCATTGTAGCCAACCTTCGGGTTTGGATTTATAGCACCCTTCGAGGTATTTATCAATATACAGATATACCTTGGAAAATATTGTGTGTTGGTTTAATATTTTCATATCTTCAGAAACCGACCCAATAAATATCCGGAACACGAAACACATTACAGGACTGCAATTTATTTATCCGCAAGATTCAAAAGAATTTTAAATTGTAGTGAGTATCGTATTCAACCCCCCCTTCTACGATACTTTGGACCTAACAATTGGTATCAGAGCCAGGTTGATTGATATACAAATCAGGATCCTTATCGTACGGAAAATCAAGAACCTAGCTTTTGATATTTGATTAGGGGAAATGTTCTTCCGGTTTGTGTTGCTGAATTTGTCCGTAGGCCTAAGCAAGGATTATCTGTCGGATACTGAACTTTGGACCGGGACTTATAAATTTATACTTTAAATTTTAAAAAAGTTTATTTTATAAATTTAACTTAATTTATTTTAAACTTATTAATTGAGTTTATTATGAATTAATTAAATTTATCTTATAAACTTAATTAAATTTACTTTATAAACATTACTAAATTCATTTAATAAATTTGCTTAAATTTATTTCAGACTTGTAAAGTTTACTCTTAGACTTTATCAAGTTTATCATAAATTTTAATAAATTTATTATTTAAATTTGTATAGTTTATGATTTAAATTTAAGTTAAAATCTAGAATATAATTTAAGATGATTTGAGTGATTATGGATATAAGTTCAAGTTCAAGGGTTCAATTTAGTTTGTTCTGGAAGCTATGATTTAATTGGAGACGAGACACTTGAATATTTTCAAAAATTAAATTTATACAATAAATTTTAATATATTTACTAAATGAATTTGAAATAAATTTATTCTAAACTTTTCAGTTTATTATGAATTTATTTGAATTTATTTTTTAAATATAATTAAATTTATTTTATAGATTTGACTAAGCTTATTTTATACTTTATTTTCTTTCATCTTTTAAAACTTATTTTTAAATTTATTTTCTCTATAATTTAAACTTAGTTTAAATAATCAAGTGTCCCGTAACCTTTTTAATTATTCTACTCCAAGACAAATCAGATTGACATTTAGTTGAGACAGATCAGGCTGACAGATTACAAGACAAACACCGGGCTTTCAAATACCAGATTCTCAGAACCGGTAATGGAAGTACATTGATGACCCAATCCAATTGATTACTCAAAGGATTATTAGAAGCAGTTTTCTATGTTTGACAAAGTTGATTGTGATTCGAAGAAGATTCTATTGAAGGCTAATTTGGTACTACTGACAGTGGATTTTGAAGAAGGTACTTCAGGCCTTGATCTGAGTAATTACTCCTACTTGATTATCAGATCACCAGATCAGGATGGGAACTTGCTTTATGTGTTGAGTGCATCTTCCCAGGGCTCGGAATATCAACTTTGAATGGTACCACTGGTAGTAGGAAAAGAGAAGTTTTTGCAGAAGAATCTTCAAGGGATTTCAATCTAACTCAGTGATTCAGGGATATACAATTACTCAGTGAATTGTACCAATGCTAAATCTATTTGGAATCAGCTGAACCAAAGACAGAGAACTGTGGAGGTTTAAGGATATAAGTATCGAGTTACTACCGCACCAAATCAGTTTCGTGCATTTATGTCAGAACCTTAGGATTGAACATAAGAGTTTGTAACTGCTGAATTTGACGAAGCTCAAGTCCACGAAAGTTAACACTTTTGAAGAATGTGAGGACAGAACTTCAAGGATTAGCATAACACTGTCTGAGAGGTTTAGTCATGTGAGATTCAGATGAAATCTATTGGTTTCAAGTGGTGACTCTTCAGGGTTCAGTTCAAGGAGGTTGTTTTTCAAAACTGAGTTGGTCAGTACACACAATATTGTTTGGTATCTTTAGCAAAGAATGGTTGCTATATATATTGAAGCCTCGACAAACAAGGATGATAAGGCTTGTCTGAAATTCAAGTGGATGTTTTGAAAGAAACATCACAACAAGTTCTTATGCTATTTTAGGAAAGGTGTGAGCTGGATCAGTTGCTGATGAGAAGGATGATTATGGTTATCTAGTTATCCTAGCATTCTCTGAAGATGATTCACTTTGCACATCTCAGGTATGAATTCTTTCTAACTCTGCAATACTTATTTCATTATATTCAAAGCATGTTATAAATCTCTGAGTAGAATTGCTTAACACACAAGCACAAGCATGATAGCATCACAGTAGATAATGTTGAACTAGTATGCTAGATCACTGTTCTGGTAACTAGGATTGATGATAATCTTGTGCATGTGTCTTTAGCAGATTCTTAACATATGTATGAATATTTAGGATTTGATTATTTGCAATGGTGAGATTAGAAGCTTTCCTTTGGAACACGACTCTTAGTTTTAGGGGTTATGATCCTAGCATATATAACTTTGTTAAAACACTTACTTTCAGATTCCCTAGTACAACTAGATTTGCTTATTTATCTGAATTGTTTGTTAAGGATTTTATTTTGTTCTATGATGGACTGTCTACCTTGTGTCAGTAGAACTTTTCGAACTTCATGTTAGATCTAAAACTGACTTAGGTAATAGAGATAGTATAATGCCATATAACAATAGAGTGAGATTAGTATGAATTGATAATGTGATTATTAATTTGTCTATGATCATTATGCTTTTAGGAGATTATTGAATATCTGTAATTCTGCTTTATACCTGTTACACTTGTGTTAATTGGTTTAAGTAGAGAGTACTGAATCTTCTGAATTGCATAACTGCCTATCTTGCTCTTGTCTTATCTTTGATTATTTGTCATGTGTATTCAACATCATGTCTGCTTATTTTCATATCATGAATGCATGTCTTTGTACTTGCATTGATTTTAGAAAAGCATGTTTGAGAATCACATTAGGGCAATGTCTAGATAAGAATTAGCATGTTAAGGTTGCTTCTGTTGTTACCACTGTTAAAGAAAAATCTCTAATCCATCCGGACCCAGTTATGATTGGGGACCATAGAACTCTTTCCATTTGTGATTGCAGGTTACATATGTTCCATATGATTTTTGGTTCACTCTGTTTGCTGAGTAGCTGAAATCATATATTCACAAAAAGTACCCTGTTAACAAATGTGATCATGTGAGCAGTTCCGTCAATAATCTTTGAAAGATGACAACAAAGATTCTCTTGTGGGACATGCTTGTTTTCCTGGAATGTCATCATGGAAGCATATCTTTCTTGGAAGAGTCAAAGCACACAAATTCTGAGTATCAGACTGTTCTCTGACAAAGGACATTATGTCAGTTCATGGAATAGTGTTTTATCTCAAATCAAGAAGGATGTGAATATTGCTCGTAGCTAATATGGAACTTCAACTGAAGATGGAGTGAGCTGTTTTGATAGTGAAGCCTCATCAGATGAGTATTAGCTATGGCACTTGAAGCTCTCAAACTTGTATGTCAAAACAAGTAGCTCTTTTTATTAGTAAGAAGAGAATTGGTGAGAGGACTACCTCATCTGGGATTCTATATGGATGAAGCTTATGAGGTATGTCAATAGGGAAGTCGAAGGAGCATCACAAAGAAGCAAAGATATGATCAACATTACTGAGCCGCTTCAGATGATACATACGGATTTCTACGGATCAGTTAATGTTATATCTACAACAAAGCCAGATATCTTTTTGCGATGATCGTTGACTACTCTAGACTCTTTTGTGTTGTTCATATGTGTTCGAAGGACAAGATGTCACAAATGAAGGTTGATTAAGATGAACCCTGATCATTGATAAATCCAGAAAGGCACCATTTTGTTAGTGGCCAATCAGAAGCAAACACTAACTCTTGGTATGTGTTTGGAGGAAAATGTCTCTTTGCAAGTCTTGCATTTGAAGATCAAAGAATATTTTCCTCGGCCACTCAATGGAGTCTACAGTCTACAGGGTGATTGTGATTAATCAACAGAAGGTGATTGTAAGTCTGGATAGGACATTGAACGACACTTTGCTCCAAGCTGTTAAAGGTGATATCATTGGTATTATGATGATTCAAATCCATGCAGAATCTCTTTGCAAGGATAAGGATTATTAAGGAGATCCCAGCAACAGCTTAGGGGGAGCATTTGGTGGATCCACTAGTCAAACTCAACACCACATTGAAGATGAACAGGACATATCAAGAACGCATCTGCTTAGACAAAGGGTTTGAAGTCAATATCATTCTCGGGTTCTAGTTCTTAAATGTTTCGAATGGTGAAGTGAAGACTAGGAGAGATATTGTGAAAGGATGTTATTTCTTTGGGTTTCAATCTGAAGTGAAACTTAAGGAAGATTCAGAAGCTCTTAAAGGGATCCAGATTGAGTGATTGCACAACAATATGATCTCAATCAAGTTGTAAAGCAGATTGTGCGGATTCTGATACCCTGACCTAAAGACAATTCAGTACTTAATATTTGTCGGGTATTCAGATTCCAACTGGATAATTTTGGCTCTGTTACGAGGGACAAGCCAATTTGGTTGCTTAGAGTTATTACAAAGGAGAAGGTTATGAAGATGATGGAAATAGAATCTTCAAGCTCAGGACTCTACATCTTAGGGGACTCAACGACCTTCATGATTTAACTAAAGCACCATTGACGAGACTCGGGTTCAGGATATTACAGTGAGCTAGAAGATGAAGATTCATACAATATTTCAAGGACTTTGCAGTTGCAGATCCAACGGAATTTGTATACCTATTTCTTCACCAGCTCTCTATGAGTTGCTATCCAATACCTGATGATCGTCACAGACATGGTATGACTTCTGACTAGCATATTATCTTAATATCTGTTTGCTAGAGTCATATTTGGTATCCAAATTATTACCTCTCATGATACAAGGCACACACAATACAACTATCTGTGCTGTAATACCATGATTATATTATATGTGGACTAACGTCACTTGTGCAAGATAATTGCTAAGTGAATGCAGATTAGTGATATGATGAGTTTGTTGGAAAGTTGCAATTTTTTATGGTCTACTAGTTAGCCTAAAGAATGATGGCAATAAAAGGAAGTCAAGGATCTTTTGAATATGCGCATTTTGGAAGATTCTAGACCTGCCAAGACTTATGCCAACAACCACTGGACTTCATCAGTACAAGAAAGTAACATCAACTGAAATGTCAAGTCTCAGAGGTATTCAACTTATCACTTTACTTAACTGCAAGTGGATCACATACTATACTTTCTATAAGGTATTACTTCTTTCATGAGCATGTCTATCGTATTTCTTGAATGAATTCATGAGTATTAAATTGTCTATACATAGGACTTGTGAACTTATTTAAAATCCAGTACCTCGTGCTTTTTGCTATTCTATGTGATTGCCATGTTTATTGTTTTGCATGCTTAGATGGTGATTATATGTTTTAGCATGAGCGTTTGTTATTTCAATTATTTAAATTATGTTGCATGACAATTAAGTGACTTATTTGTTCATGATTTAAATGATTAGAGATGACATGAAGCATGACTTAATTATGTTATTTTTCTTGATCTATACCTCTTTAACAATTGGTATCTAGTAGAGAAACTTTGTCATAATCTAGTCGTGATATATCTGTATTTGTGAACATACTTAGGATTATTTTCTAGGTTGAATTCATTTTTATAGGTATAAAATCTGAAGCATGACTTATCTATTTCTAGACTTATAACTTGTATCAGTAATTGGAATGTGGTTAGAATCTAGTTAGAATTTAGTCATGATATACTAGTATTTGTGGAGTTACTTAGATTCTCTCTAGGATGAATCCATTTATATTAGTGTATATACTTAAAGCATAACTATTTGTGTTGGATATTTGATGATTTATTAATTGATATTTTATTTCATGTCTAACTGCATATAGTTGTGATACTTTTAGTGTTAGTGATATTTTGGATGCTTATATGTAGATCACTAATATTAATTGTTAATATTTTCTGTGAGGAGTTGTTGTGAGTTTACTTGTACTTAATGCTTACATGTATAGGACTTGTGAATTTTTCTTCAACTTTCCCTCGGGCTTGCGAATATCTTTGTATGATTGTCATGATTTTAGTTGTTATATGCTGATCTGATAATTATATGATATTGCGTAGGTAATTATTATTTTATCTTAGTTAAATTGTGATCCATGACAATTATATTCCTATTTGTTTCATGATTGACTTTGATAGAATAATAGATGCATGATTAATTCACGTTTTGAAATATTTAATTGGTATCTCTTTTTGATGCTTTATTGATGTTTTATATGTGAATTGGTTGTGATGTATTGGCACTGGTGAAATATTGTTGCATATTTCTTAAAATCACTAGTGCTAATATATTTTAGGTGTTTAATATTCTGAGTATAAGGCAGACAACAAAATATTTATTCTGTCTCGTATTTATGTTATGGAGTGGTGAGTTTCTGTAAAGAAATTTCCTTATCAATTGATTTCAACAATTGGTATCCACTACTCTATTTCATAAATATTTTTTTGGATATTTTACATCAATACATGAAGCGTCATAGGACGAGACATTGATTATCTTGTATTTGTATACTTGGTGATCTTTGTCACTTGCAGCGTCTGTTTTGACGATGTGCTAGTATGAGGCCTTTTCACTAATTAGTGTGGCGAGTGCTTTATACACTGTAGCGCATAAATTTTCTTGTTTCCTTTTTAAATTGTAGTGAGAAACAAGAGTCTGTGTCTTTTTCAAAGACAAGTTCATTTAAATCTTTTATGCATAGATACAGACTCTCGTACTCAAACCAGTTTTTAATGGAAAACTTCGATTCTTTCATCGGTTGTGATTGTCATTATTTATGAAAATCATTTTACAGTCACAACTGATTCATTTTTCTCAAAAGATTAAATGCAGTTGCTTTCATTCAAAATCATAGATTTTCTAAAGTGCATTTATATCTCTTTCTATTCTTTGGAACTTAATCAGCCTCTTGGCTTTCCTAGATAGTCATAAGGTTGAAAACCAACAATCTTTATCCCAGACTATAAAACCAAATTCAGAACACATCCCAACTTTTCCCTTGGAGTAATAAGGAACTTATTAGACTAGAGGTCAATGAGGGAGAAACTGTACTTGTTGCAGCAAATAAGGATGTGAGGGATAGTGTACCCACAGCTCTACCTCTCAAGAAGAAAAGGTGTTTTTGAACTTGAGGTAACTGTTACTCATCTGTATTCTCTCAAAAGAATATAGAGCTGAAAAGGCAATAAAACAGTCTCTGGAATCATTCTCTCAATAGGATGAGTCCATTGAAATTCGCTCATCAGCCAGAGCATTTTGTATTGAGTCAAGCACATCATCAATAATCACTCCGATGAAGAGCCTAAACAAAAAAATCTTATGGACACAATACAAGAGAGTGCACAGTGAGGTTAAAGGTTTTGTTCCAGAAGCAACTTCTTCATTTACCATTTTACGGTAGATAAGATGGTTGATGCCTTTACAGGTGTAAGGAGGAAACGAGGATCTCAATTGCCAAATCTTCAGGATTCTCGTCTCCCTCCCCAGATAAGAACAGATCTGGATCCAATCGGAATGGATTTCCTATTTATAGGAGATCGGCAACTCTCTGACTATGAGTCAATTTATTGATGAGTCGGTTGAGGATCGGGGATTTACGAAACCCCATTGCACCGCCAGTGACCTCTCTTGAAGGGGCTATGGTGATTTTCTCATGCAGGTACAGAAGACCATACTTTGAGTGCTGAGAGAAACACTGTGAGCCAAACATTGAGAGTTAAACACTTGGTGAGATTCTGAGAAGAACCAGTGAGATATCAGAATGAAAAATATGTGAGCATGAGTGAGTGCAAACACATAGGATTTTGAGAAGAGTGAAACACTTGTGAGGTACATATAATAATAATTGGTATTGAAAGCTCACAAGTTGTTGAAAGAATTGACGGAAGCAACTACGGTTCATTCCATTTCATGGTTGTGAACTTATGGTTGATGATTCTCTTGAATCAAGTGTCCTCACAGACATTGAGGAGGACTTAGGCCTTTGCCATAATTAAGCCTTTGTCTAACCTCCCAGAGCAAACAACTCTGGATCCTTAATTGGATAAGCCACTTAGTGGTTGGCAACTTGTCGACCATGATTCGGATTTATCTGATGAGTCTGCAGGGACTGGGAATTACGAACTCCCATTGCACCACCGGTGACCCCCTTTAAGGGTGGCTAAGGTGATTTTCTTGCAGGTACTCAGCATTTTGGAAGCTCAGTATTTGTGTGGTGGGACACACTTGCAGAACTCGTGAGTGACACCCTTACCCAAAAACCGAGAGAAAATTGAGTGTTGAGTGATACACCTGCAGAACATTTTAGTGAGACACCCACTAATTACCAAATTTATACCTAAAGACAAAGTGGATGTTGTTACTGGAATGTTAGTTTTTACTCATTACTTTTCCGTTTGGAACCTATTCTTTCAGCATAGGGACCAACCCAATCAAAGTAAACCCTTCTTCTGAACTCTTTCTTCGACCCCAGCTTTAGCGTTGTTTAGTTCTCTATGGGGAGATTATCTTTTGGTACAGGAAGTATTGTACACGTTCCTTGACCTATTTGATACCACATATCCTCGGAGGATTCCACAACTAAGGGGGAGAATATATTTAGGGGGAGAATATATGAAAGGGGGAAGAAAAAGTAAGTTAGCTTTCTTCTATTGTCTACAACTAAGGGGGATTAAACTACTCTTTAGCTGTGTACTACTGAGGGGGAGATTCTCCTCCTTCTTCAACTAAGGAGGAGGATTGATCTTTCATCTAAGGGAAGATAGCTACTTATCACCAAGGGGAACCTGATCAAGGTAACGGGAGGAGAAGTGTAAAGTGATACATCTATTCTTCAGTAAGTGGTAGACAGGAACTTATTCATTACCACTGGAGAATTCAATGAAGCTGCTGATTATTCTTTGCATAATGGAATGTTTTGAATTCTCTTCAAGACAGACTATGAGGATTATCTGGCAGGTAAGCAAAAACCAGAGAAATGAAGGTGATATGCACATCTGTTATTTCTATTCATGAAATCTGGAAATGTATTATATGATCCAGAAACTTTGTAGCATTATTTACTAGTCCAGGACTTTACTTTTTCTAGTGTTAGTTGAGTTATCCTCCAGAGGATTTGCTTGTTATGATTAACAAACAAATAGGGGGAGATTGTAAGTCTAAATGTAAAGACAACCCTATCTGTTACATAGGGATGATAACTCAACAATAGAACAGGACAAGTAAATAACACTACGCCTGCACCGGAATTGGAAGATACGAAGACAAAGGTTGAAGAAGCCATCTACAGTCTTGAAGGGATAAGTTCACTGGAAGAAGTTCATTAATATGTTCATGCCTCAGTGAAGAATAAAGATTGAAGTATTCAAGATTGTGGAAGCAATGAAGATGTTGTCCAAGTACTCGAAAGATTTCAGTGCAACCCCTGAAGCAAGATATTTCTATATATCTTGGTTGGTTATTTATAATCAACAAATTGAAGCATAAACTAACCCGGAACCGACTGATCAATGTTTGCTGACAAAGACGGTACAATGTTTGACTTCAGTGTTAGTCGCTTGTGAACCAGACCAGTGCACTAAGCGTCATCACGTATGAAGTTATGCAGAGTATTTATCAATCGAAGAAATTGATCAAGTTATCAAGTCATCTATTTCAAGTCAAGCCTTCAGAATATCTCCAGAGTCAGCTGATATAGTTCCATGCAACTACTGCTCAACCGTCATATCGGGAAGTGGCCTAATTTATATATGTGTGCACTTATATATTTGTATATGTACAAATATATTTATATATATATATGTATATACGTATATTTAATTAAATATAATATATATAATATATATGTATATATGTTTTTAAACATATGTATATGTATATTTATATGTATATATATTTAAATAAATATATGTATGTATATAGTATATGTATTTATATTATACATAAACATATATATATTTAAGTGTATATATATATTATAGTATGTGCATAAATGATGATGTCACGTGTCTACTTGGAAGCTAGCTATGCAAATCCCAAGTTGCGCCTAGTAATCTCCAGTGGCGCCCTTGCTGAGTACATGAACATCCTTGCTCAGAAACTAAGGCTGGAAGTTGCGCCTTATAGTGCCCTGGAAGCGCCTTAGTTGCGCCTTGAAGATGCGCCTGAAGTTGCGCCTTACTGCGCTCGAGTTGCGCTCGAAGTTGCGCCCTCGAAGTTGCGCCTTAGAGTGCTCGAGTTGCGCTCGAGTTGCGCTCGAAGTTGCGCCCTCGAAGTTGCGCCTTACAGTGCTCGAGTTGCGCTCGAGTTGCGCTCGAAGTTGCGCCCTCGAAGTTGCGCCTTACAGTGCTCGAGTTGCGCTCGAGTTGCGCTCGAAGTTGCGCTCCTGAAGTTGCGCCTTAGAGCGCCCTAGTTGCGCCTGGAAGTTGCGCTCCTGAAGTTGCGCCTTAGAGCGCCCTAGTTGCGCCTGGAAGTTGCGCTCCTGGAGTTTGCGCCTTAGAGCGCCCGAGTAGCGCCTGGAAGTTGCGCTCCTGGAGTTTGCGCCTTAGAGCGCCCGAGTAGCGCCCTAGTTGCGCCTTGAAGTTGCGCCTGGAAGTTGCGCCTTAGAGCGCATGGGAAGCGCCTTGAACTTGCGCCTGGAAGTTGCGCCTTAGAGCGCCTGGGAAGCGCCCTTGTTGCGCCTTGAAGTTGCGCCCCTTGAGGTTGCGCCTGTTAGCGCCCAAGTTGCGCCTTGTGTGCGCCCTAGTGATGCCCTGTGAGGGTGTTAGCGCCACCAGCGCCCAAGTTGCGCCCCATTGGTGCCCTATGGATGCTTAAAGCTTGAAAATATTCTAAGGCATGTGATTTCTACATACATACACATTGGAAGCACTTGGGACGGACTCAATTCGTCCAGGACGAACTCAAGTCGTCTAGGACGAACTCAAGTCGTCCAGGACGAACTCGTTAACCATGGTTAGTTTATGAAAAGCCTATAAATACCCATGGATTTTGTTCTCATTTGTAACACTCTCCACCACCTTTATGGTGGAATGGCTTTGTGTCTTGCACACTACTACACACAAATAAATCATAGCTTAGTTTTGTAATATATATATATTTAGAAGCTAGGGTTTGTGAGTGTACGTAGTAGTAGCCATTGTAGCCAACCTTCGGGTTTGGATTTATAGCACCCTTCGAGGTATTTATCAATATACAGATATACCTTGGAAAATATTGTGTGTTGGTTTAATATTTTCATATCTTCAGAAACCGACCCAATAAATATCCGGAACACGAAACACATTACAGGACTGCAATTTATTTATCCGCAAGATTCAAAAGAATTTTAAATTGTAGTGAGTATCGTATTCAACCCCCCCTTCTACGATACTTTGGACCTAACACTAAGTAAGAAAAAGAGGCTAGGGGAAGAGTGATTGAGAGAAGGGGAAATGAGTAAGAGAGAGATAGAGAGATAATGGAGGGGGAGGGGGAGGGGGGGAGTGATTTGGTTTTACCTGATGTGAATCTTAAGATTCTTGTATAATAATTTATATGTACTTGTATTGGAAACTCCTGATAAGGGAAGACTTGATTTTTGGTTAGTGTTTTTTTTTATGTTGCAATTGCCTCATTGAAGCCTCATAGTTCTCTGTTTGGAGAGTTCTCTGTTTGGAGTCATGAGTATTGTTTCCCTATTACTAAATCTTTTTAAACCTATTACCTCTTTTAATCTTCTTTTGTATCTAAACTGTTACTGGGGTTTGATATTATTAATATGCGGTGATTTGTGTATCAATTTGAAATATCTTAATTGATAATTACTAATACTCGTGTAAGTGCTTCTTCTCCTAGGTGTATGTACTCTCAGATCCTAAGTAGGTCTTTTCTCTGGAATGCTATCCTAACTGTTTCTTTGCTTGGCATTGTTTTAATTCAAACACAGATACAACTTGTTTTGTACACACATGATTCAGCCTTTTTGAGCAGAGCTTCAGCTCTTTTGTTCTCTCAATTCTATCTCACTTCTATATATTATAAGATTGATAGGAAGTTCTATTTATATACCAGTAGAGGATTATGCCATTGCTTACATAATCTAACTAGTTGTTCTCATCCATTACATAAGCTATATTTAATACTAGCCTACTATATTGACTGGTGACCAGCCTTGAGTTATTTCCATCAACTGGTGCGGTATATTCTCCACAAGCTTTGAACTGCATGAAACTAGCATCTGAGAGTCAGTGTCTATACTTCAGTTTCAAACTAGCCCGCCTTATTTCCAAGAATGTATATGCGGTAGAGGTGCTGCTCTTAGTTGAATTCTGCCATCTTTATTTAAGTCTGCCATATTTCATGGGTATAGTGATTCTATTTTCTTCCATTCATATTACTCCATTTATGACCCAGCTGTTTACATAATGCAAATTCTTCAAGAGTTTGAAATTCTAACAAAGATTGCATGGATTCAGGATGAACAATACACATATAATATATACTATATGCAAGGTTAAATAAACACAAAATACATACCCAGTTTATTAGTATATGTTTCTTATTTATGTTTGTATATATCCTACTTATCATACTCTTCATCCTATATGATCATCCTCAAGCTCTGTTTTGTAGTTTGCATGAATGGTACGTAAATTTTACTAGACTATTGCATTCATTAACATTTTCAAAAGAAATTGACTGAAATTTTGTGTTTCTTATGTCAGGGCTGGTGCATTCAAATGGAGAGGTAGGTAAATGAATTATAAAAGAGCGGAGGAAATAAATAAACCAAGATAGAGAATATAGAAGAGCTAGCAGTGGAGCGCTCAAATCAAATTAAAGAATCTTTGTCGTAGATTAATCTTCATACCAACCAAGTTATTGGTGGATATTAGATGGTATATGTGGTTTGGTTGTAACACTAGTTATTAGTAGTGCATAATGATGATTTTTGTTTACAAATTTTTGGCTTGTTAATTACCGTCTCTAGTCTAGTTTAATCGAGTTATGTAAAATCATTGTCTATTATACTTTTAGCTAATTGGATAATATAGGGCCATTGTCATATATAACATGATACAATGGCTGTTATTCATAAAAAATATTGTCTTATAAAACTGGAAACAATGATTGCTTGTTAGAAAACCACTGTCTAAACAAATGACCAGCAATAATGATGAAACAAAAATCATTGTTAAAACATGTAAAAGACAACCAACTGTCAAAAAGAAAACCGTTGTCTGACATAACTAAACACAACAATCTCAGTAATTAAAATATTGTTAGAAGGGCCTTACACAAGTGGGTTGGTGTTTAAAACCCGTTGTACAAGACAGGAAAAAACGAGCTTCTCTATTTCAACTATCGTTGTATGATCATCCTACCAACAAGTCTACCTAACTACTAAAATAGTTGTGCAAAGTCTTATCAACAACACAAATTTGGAAATTGACTATTGTTATAAGACATTTACAACAACATTTTTTTTAAGAAATCCCGTTGTTGTTTCTGGGTATTGCACATCGTTTTAGTTAAAGTAAACCATCGTGTTGCCCACACTCAGACAACCTTCGACCCGTTGTCTGATATGCGTATCAGACGGCGCCTCGATAGACCACGGTTTTTTGAGGTGTCAGACAACGGGCAAAAACGCTTGTCTGATGCTGTTTTCCTTGTAGTGTTATCAGTTTTTACTTGTTTGTCCATTCAGGTACTAACTATGAGGTTGTTCTTGGTACATTATAAAAACTTGAGTGTGGGCCATCTTTTTCCTTCATACCAAAGAAAACCAAATGGAATGGTGGAAATATTTGGTAAAAGGTGATCTCGACTAGATACACAAAAGTGGAGCCTCAAACTCGCAAGCTCTTGATCACCAAAAATCTCCAAATTGCGGAAAAAATGATGGTAAATAGCAATTTCAAACTCCAGTACTATGTTGTGATATTATAGTTTGACAAGGGGGAAGAAGTTAATTGGCTTTCGGCCAAGATATGTTATTCACAATCAAGATAATATATGCCACATTTTTTTCGAACAAGAGATGTTATTCATAATCAAGATAATATATGCCAGATTTCGATATCTCACTTGCTAGAACATTAATAATGGTCACGTCATTAAACGACTATTGTTGTTCTTTCAAACCTAATGATGTTTTAAAGCCATATTGTCATGATCAAGTTGTATTATGTGGGCAAAACTTAATGGAAGCATTGCTTGTGTGGAAAAAAAAAAGATCTTGAATTATTGTATCTTTGTCGAACTTAAATATCTATCATCAAGTTTGAGTTGTATATTTTTTTCTCTCCAAATATCTAATCTTCAATTTTTAGTGTTGTAAATTTGCACCTCTATTCTTAATTATTTTGATTACACGTCTATTATGCCATAAAAAGTATCTTATTTTCCGAAACTTAACAATGTGAGATTATAAGTTGGGTTGAATACAATTTTACAATAATTTTGAATTTTTCTTTTATATTTTAGGAACTGTTAAAACAAAAACAAGCAAACAAACTAGTGTGAAACTAAATAAATTCAAGAAAAAGATCTCTAAAAAATTTCAAATGGTTTGTTGTGCAACTAAATGTCTAACATGTTTTACGAAATTAACACAAGTCTATTACGACTCGATAACAACCAATTCACTGGTGAATCCAAAATCATAACAACATGTTTGCTCAATCCAAAACTAAAGAGGTTCATCCGATGCCTAGACATGATTTTATACCACATGGTGTAAAAGAACGGTAGCATAATTAGGTCAAACCAAGGATTCATTGATTTTAAATGGAAATATCTTATAATCATTAACCATCAAAGATAATGTATGCCAATATCGGCTTTCAATTTATATGAAAAAGATGTGAAATCATTATGACACATGTGCGGTGTCCATGATCAGTCAATCAACAACACTAGGCAAGATAATACATTGGGGTACCCAAGCCAAATATTGACCCAATTCATAAAAATTTGACTAGTGTCTCGGTCTCTCATAACATATTATAAGTGCGTGCATGGTGCTGTTGAACAACAGATCAGCATGGACTGATCAGCATATGTGTTAATAATTTTCAAAAAAAAAATCATATAAATTGAAATTGAAATAAAGTCGGTATTAGCCTACATTTTTTCAACTAGCCCTGATTTGGCTTACATTCCTGAACAGGTGGGAGGCCTCTCTAGTCCCCAGTGTCCTTTTACCATGTAAAAGGCTTGCCTTTCATTCATTATGTTACCCGATCACTCTCTATAATTTTTGGACTATTTCTATAATTAATTACTCGTCTATATCAATTAGACGGTGAAAAAGATAATCAATTTAGAAATTTTATTCAATTAATGTAAATAAAGGCTCAATCCATGGATGAGAAGAAGTACCCGTTGAGGGGATGTAGTGCTTGAGTCAAAAAAATCATTGATATAGAAATAGCTGTTGATAGAAAATTGGTCATTCATTTCGCATGGGCTTAGATGAAGCCATGTCTAAAAAAAGTGGCATGAGCAACAAAAGCAAAAGAAGTCGGGGAGATTCTGCACAACGATTTTAAAGTGTTGACAAAGTAAAAAAGGTACGATTACAAACCCTACGTGGTGAATTTGAATCATTGCATATGAAGGAAACAGAATCTATCCTAAATTATGGAGCAAAGTTAGAAGATGCTTGTGTCAATGAAAAATACAAAGATCGTTGAATACAAATTTGGAAAATTTTGCAAGGAATTGCTGGTTTAACAAAATGGTTGAAGAAAAGACAAACATAGCTGAAACAGGAGAGCAACAAGATGGAGTTTTGCTAATGGCCAACAAAAAGATGATTCAAGAAACTGATGTAATATAGTACCTTGACAGTGGTGCGAGCAACCACATGAGTGGACTCAAACATCTCTTTACTGATTTAAGAGAAATAAATTATGGTTTTGTGTCTTTTGGTGATGCATCAAAGGTTGAAGTCAAAGGAAAAGGTGAAATTAGTTTTTCCAAAATAGAAGGCAGACAGAGAAAAATAGAAGATATTTATTTTGTTCGGGACCAGAAAAACAACATTCTAAGCCGTGGACAACTATTTGAGAAAGGATATTCAATTTTCATGGAGAATAACGTCATGTTCCTGAAAGATGAAAATGGGGGGACAATATATTGCTCAAATAGAAATGTCCCAAAATTAGAGTTTCAAACTAAACTTGAGGAACATGCAGGAGACATGTATGCAAGTGAAGATACAGGACAAAGAAACCTTGTGGCACAAGAAACTTGGACACCTACACTACGGTGGTCTAAAAGAGATGTCAAACAAAGGGATAGTTCATGGAATTCCTTGGATTTTTGAGGAAATTTTTGTGAGGAATTGTCTTGAGAAAGCAAACAAGAAATTCTTTTTTAAGGAAGGCAATCTATCATGCTACAAAGCCTCTCGAGTTGGTGCATACGGACAATTTTGGTCTTATCACAGCCAAGTCATATAGCTCCAAGAGGTATTTTATTACGTTTATTGATGACTACTCTCGAAGAACACGAGTTTGTTTTTTTATATGAAAAATATGAGGCATTAATAAAGGTATTCAAGAAATTTAAAGTATTGGTTGAAAAGAAAACGGGAATGCATGCATATCAAGGGATTGCGTCCGGATAGAGACGGAGAATATACATCAAATGAATTTATGTCGATGAGATGATATGATAAGGCACATATCATGGGTCAAGATGTGTCACTAACACTAATATAATATAAACATGAGTAAATAAAATAAAATGATGGGCGAAAATTGGTCGGCATAAAGGTCATAGTCCTAAAACTAAAACAAAACTACAAATTTTTAATAAAACCCAAACTTATGTTATCAGCTTAACTTCGATAAAAAATGTCACAAATAATCAAAAGTCCAACATACATTGAAAAATTAATTAAAGTCTATTACAATTCAGTCTTCACAACCAACTCGGTGGTGAATCTAAAACAATAGCTACATGTTCACTCAATTGGTAGCCATTGTCTTTCATGTGTTCGACTCTCGAATCGCACCATGCATCTTCGGATTTTACTGAAATGATTAAACTAAAGAGAACAAGAGTTAGCAAAATATGATTGACAAGTATAAATAATTTTACCATATGACATAAAAGAACTACAACATAATCAAGGTGAAACAAGGATTAACTAACTGTCAAAGATAATGTAGGCCAATTTCGACTTCCAATTTCAATTTAAATGAAAAAGATTTTAAATCATTAAGATGCATGTGGTGTGTGAATGATCTGTTAATAAATAAGACCATGCACACACTTGAAACATATGGCAAACTAATCTATTCATGTATCCAAGGCTGTGAGTGAATGATCAGTTAATATATAGGACCATGCACACACTTGAAACATGTAGCAAACTAATCTATTCATGTATCCAAGGCACTTCCATGCCTAATTCTTAAAAGTTCGACCAGTGTCTCAAACTCTCATAACATATTCCACTTTAGATAAAAGATATTTTAATAAAAAATTCAATACTCTTTTCACTTTTTTGAAAAACCACAAAATAACATATTTAGGGTAAATATCATAATTCAGAACACTAGATCTCGTAATAAGCAACAATAATAATGAGAAAGCTATTTCATAGGTTAATCAAGTTTAAAATGCTCTAATGGAACAATTAAGAAGCTAAAAAGATAAAGAATATATTTAATAAACAGAACAAAATCACTAATTTGTAAAACATGTTTGACAATTCTAATTATAACCATTTGAAATTTATAGGGAAGTCAAATCATGAACTATTATGACTTATCTTGAACACAATGAGAGTTGTCGACAAGAGAATGAAACAATACTATGTCTAGAACTCAAACTAGCTTATTGATAACTAAGAAACTCAAAGAACCATATTTTTATTCTGATCAAAATATAATTTAATAACTCAAAATATATTTTTCTAAAATGTTGAACGAATGAACGTGATCAAAAAAAATTCTTATAAGTAGATATGAACTTATTGATAAGTAACATAAGTTTCGTAAAGTCTGAAACATACATGTCTATGAATTGCTTATCGTAAACTCCACGAGAAAACATGTTGCGAACTCCCAAATGGCTCTTTACAATACACTTTATTTTCATTTGTCCCGGTGTAGTAAAGTTATATGAACATATATTAAAGTCATTGATATTAAACAAAGTATGGAGATATCACTTATATAGTTTGTACTTACTCATTCAAGGAGGCTGTTAGTGTCCTCATCCCGCTCAGAGTTGAGGACCACTGCCACCTGCCATAAGATTGTATTGATAAAGGTTTTAGTTACCGCCAATCAAACACACTTTTATCAATTCTCAAATAATTAAATATATTTCTAATTAAGTAGTTTAATTATAAGTATAATAACCAAGAAACTTTTCCCACCAGCAGTTTGTGCGGATAACATAGACCGTTTCATGTATATTCTCACCCTCTGCCATCAAAATAAAACAATGTTACCATATCAAAATGAGTACAATAACAATTCAATTTAATTAAAATATTGAAACCAACCTGTAGATGACTCTTAATGTGCTCAGTTGTCAATTCCCTCACATTCATTTTCCTAAGGATAGCTTTTGGGGTGGCATCTACAAAGTAAGAAAAATCTATTATAATAGCCAAAATATAAAAAATAAAAGAACAATTATAATAGGAAATATGTAGTATTATTGATAAAATTGTTATATATTTCATGATCAAATAATAACTAAGATAATGGAATTAAGTGGAACTAAGATAACTTATAAGATTACCATTATAATTTAATATTGTAATGGAGTGTTAGGCTAAAATAACATATTTAAATAAGTGTGGCCTATATTTTTAGAAATAAGGAAGACTTGGAACTTACTGGAGACTCCTCCTAGTTGGCTGATTGCACTGAGAAATTCGGCATGCAGCTCGGGAGTCCAGTTTAAGCGGGGTTTATTGCCAGGCTGTGGAGTACCATGATCAACTCCCTCCCCGCCTCTATGTAGATGCATGTGTTGCTGTTGCTCTTGAAATGTTTGATTTATGGCAACTTGCTGGTTTTCCATAGAAGCTTGAACAATCATGGGTTGGTATTGCTGATTAATGGCTTCAGGTTGTCCAACAGATACTCCAACTGTGAGAGGTGGCTGGGGTTCATTCACAGCATGATATTGCCCAAATGAATCTGAAGTCATTATTTGTTGGTGCCCAATTGAAGCCTCAAAATTCATTGGACTGTATCCAGTTTGATGGTAGGACACTGATCCTGGTAAAAACTGGGGCCCTGACTCCTGGTAGTTGGATCCATGGTGCACCTCTGACCCTGGAGTAATCAGGGGCTGGTTTAAGGATGACTCTCCAGCAGACCAGACCTGATACACATCATTATTAGTGTCTGAGTAAAATGATGTCTTTCCATAGGAGGAAAGATCAGATGTGTTTTGATCAGAGTTCGGATGATATATCTGGTGAGAAAAATCCCTACTATTGTT
This sequence comes from Daucus carota subsp. sativus, assembly GCF_001625215.2. Taxonomy (NCBI): domain Eukaryota; kingdom Viridiplantae; phylum Streptophyta; class Magnoliopsida; order Apiales; family Apiaceae; genus Daucus; species Daucus carota. Next base: position 15,625,942 of record NC_030388.2, on the reverse strand, counting down.
TTGTGGGGGATGATGTAAGGTTGACTCAGGAATGGACAGGGCTTGATGGTGAACTGAATTGTGACCAAAACTATTTGAAGGATAAAGATATTGATACACATCAGTATCAATATAATCAGAAGAATTTTGACCTTGATGGTGTAGTGAATTGTGACCAAAACTATTTGAAGGATAAAGAGATTGATACACATCAGTATCAATATATTCAGAAGAATTTTGACCTTGATGGTGTACTGAATTGTGGCCAAAACTATTTGAAGGATAAAGAGATTGATACACATCAGTATCAATATAATCATAATCAGAAGAATTTTGATTTGAAGGATAAAGAGATTGATACACATCAGTATTAATATAACTAGAAGAATTTTGACTTTGATTGTGACCAAAACTATTTGAAGGATAAAGAAATTGATTCACATCAGTATCAATATAACTAGAAGAATTTTGACCTTGATGTTGTACTGAATTGTGACAAAAACTATTTGAAGGATAAAGAGATTGATACACATCGGTATCAATATAACTAGAAGAATTTTGACCTTGATGGCCTATTGAATTGTGAACAAAACTATTTGAAGGATAAAAAGATTGATACACATCAGTATCAATATAACTAGAAGAATTTTGACCGGGGAGAGGAGACATGTTTTCATCAAACTTTCTTTGAGCATAACTCATGTTTTGGTGATATTGATCTAGGATAATTTTAATATCCATGGAGTTTACATATTTCTATGGTCTTAATATAGTCCACACCTAGATGTTATGGGCAGTAACGTATTATATTCTTATATTAAAAAATTCAAAATATCAATTAGTATTAATAATTTATTAATTGGACACCTTCTGGATTCATCATGAATTTATATATATGATACGTTCTATCTGGCATCCACCTCTTATTTCAAAACTTATAATGAAAAATATATTATATTATTACTCATTTTTACTCACATTTAATTAATTTGAATTCATTTTGGGTCCACACAAGATAACTGTCTTACAAATGGTATCTACCTTGTCTTCTAGCTGGCATCCACTTTTTATTTCAAAACTTATGATTAAAAATATATTATTAGTATTCATATTTACTCACAATTATTTAATTTGAATCCATTTTGTGTCCACACAAGGGAGCTGTCTTACAAATGATATATACCTTCTCGATTTTGAAAGGTCAAAACATTCAAGACTTATAAGTTGTAATTTATCATATAATTATAAAAATTTAACAATGACTTATAAGCTGTCTTACGTATTTATTACAATAAGTTATTATCATAATAATATACAAATTAATAATAAAAATGGTGTTATTGATAATAACAACATTTTTATTATTAATTATGATAATATAAATAACACTATTTTTATTATTAATTTGTATATTATTATGATAATATATTATATCAATTAAATGTGATTTATAAAATTAAAACATATTAATTTGATATTTATTAAATTTAGTGTATATATATTTAACACACACGCGCATATATATATATATATATATATATATATATATATATATATATATATATATATGTATGTATGTATGTATGTATGTATGTATGTATGTATGTATGTATGTATATGTAAAAAAATATTTGTGCAATGAAATAATATAGCTCCATCTTAATAATCGTTTTAATAAAGAAATTAAGAAAAAAGTATAGTTAACACAAATGTCTAATTTTTCAATGAATATACTATTATGATATTTAGTTAATTAGATTGTGATTTATTTATAAGTTATATATTTTTTTACCCAAAAGAATACATGTTTAGAGTTTAATTTATTACTTATCAATATATATCACTAATGAATGGCTTCAGCTTTTCCCCTTAGCGAGATTTCATAATTTGGAACACACGCCCTCGGATCACATAGCAATATCTTTAGAGTACCCAACGAAAGCAATGAAAAACCAAGGCAGAAATAAGAGCTTTTGCTATGAAAATGCATGGCTCCCAGAACCTATAGCTTTCAACTGATAGATGATAATTAGGAGGATAATGCTCTCGTGAATATTCAACAGAAAATTCAGCAGTGTGGGGAAAAAATTGGTGCTTGGGGGAAGAAATAATAGAGAATTTTAGTGGTCGAATCGCGGAGTGTAAAAGAGCTGTTGAGAAATAAAAATGATGTTGACTTCACCAAAAACGTTTAAGCTGTAAAACAATAGTTGTTCTTAATTCTAGATCAAAGAGAGGTTTTTCTGCGATAACGGTCGAAACAATTATGGTTGAAGCTAGAGACAAAAATTGTCGATACTTTCATAGCCCGGCAAGTGCAAGAAGAAGGTAAAATGCTGATTTACACGACCTCAAAGTAAAAGAAAGACGGATAGTATTGTCTGCTTAAGCTTGATTGGCTTCAACAAGATGAAATGAAATGCAGAGTGTAGAGAATGAGAAGGTAGAAAGACACATGACAGAGACCGAGTTGAGAATGTTACACTGTACCATTTCTTAGTACAGATAGCTAGATATATATAGGGTTAATTATCAACTGGATCACTTATTCGAGCCGAATGTATGCAAAATTTAACAGCTACTTTTGCTGACTCACTTCATTCCCCAGTAAATATAAATGTGTGTATCCGAAGTTTTGAACTTGCACTGAAATTAAAAGCTTAATACTACTTTCTAGTGTTATTAATATAAAATCTTTTGTCATATTTTTTTTGTATTTGATTTATTTACTTTCTAGTTTTATTAATAGAAAATCTCTTTTTTTTGTATTTGATTTATTTACTTTCTAATTTTACTGGAATTGAAAGAATCAAGAGCTGCAAAATTTAAAGACAAGCATAGATACTTAAGTTTCAAAAGAAGAAGCAAACGAGTAATGTTAAACATCATGGTTAACTTGAACTTTACAGAGAAGTTAAATTTAACGTCTATTTTGATTTGATTTAACGGCATGCAACCATTAGTCTGATGAGTGGTTTATGTGAGACCAAAAATTTTGCAGTGATGCGGATGATACATTGGACTGTAATAGATAATTAACCCGATATATATATGAGCGAGAAACTATTGACTATTTTATAATGTAATTCAAGAAGCTAAATATATTGTAAATATAAATTCTGTAAATAATTGGTCAGGTTTAATAACAGGATGAAGGATACTATTGATAAATAATAGCCAGGTTAATGCTATTTTTATTTCACTAGTAAATAGGTTTCAATTATTTTAATTTTTTTTCATGAGTATTTTGAAATATGTTTTATTATATTAATATTTTTGCATGAGCCATTAATATAATTTTGTTACTGTTACATTAATATAATTATTGTTATATTAATACTAAATTTTTTATATTAACTAGATCTTTCTAATATACCCTAGACATTTTCAAATATAGCAACACTCTCGAATTGAAGGACTTTAGAAAATTTTTGCCCTCAACATTTTGTTTATATTCTTAGAGTGTCCAAAAAAAATTTCCCATTAAGCTTCTGAGCAAAAAATCCCTTCAAGAAATCGTCGTTAGCAGTGCTTTGAAACTTTGGAGGAGTTTCGGACGAGAGAAGGCTAGGCGCAGGACCGAATTTTCCATTAAGGTTAGGGGATAGAAAAGTAGCTAAGGGACAATCTTTCCTTCACGGAGTTAACAACGCCTCTATGTTCAATGCTAGGATATGCTCCATTAGTCACAATCTTGAAATTCAGAGCAGCAAGTGATCAAGCCAACAAAGTCTATATACCTTAAACTATAGAAGATTTATATATAGAACAAGATTAATAGAGTAGAGTAGTATACATACCTCCAAAATATCTCCAATGTTTATAACAAAAGCATAAGGCAAACGGTTGAATTGGGATCCAGAAGCCGTCCTTCATAACCTGGAGGCCTTCGGTTCCAGTTAGTTGAAAAAGAATGGTATATTTATTTGTAATTCATAAAAGATTTGTAAGGAAAATGTACATCTATTTATAAAAGATTTGTAAGGAAAATGTACATCTATTTGTAATTGTATATTTATTTTATATCCTTATGCAATGATAAAATAAATAAGTATATTTTATAAAGTCATATAAAAAAATTGATTAAATAGTTAAAAGAGAGTCTAAATTATGCATATTATATTCTAAAATGTGAGAGCTACTTTAATAGGCCACATTTTTATGATACAATTCCAAAAAAATCAAGGCAAATTGAAGGGCCCAACCCAAACCCAATTCTAGAAAGTTCTCATGAAATACAAATAATATATTAATTATCCCAATTCTAGAAACTTCTCACCAACCAAATATATGGCATTCATCCTCACATTTCTACAAGTCCAATTTACACCATTACCTTTTGGTTATTCACCTATATATCTTTCATTTTGAACTACCTTTATACAGATCTATTCTTATTATGTTCATAATCCTTGTTCAACTCTCCACTTGTATGATTTACTGGATATATGCGGAAGATGAAGAAGATCATCACCCAGATAGAGATCACCCCAGACTAGGACATAAATCAGTTATTCTTTCTGCACAGGTTTTGAAATTTTTCTACTAAATGTTTCCGAAATATAAGTATTGTTGTTTATTATGTGAATCGAGTTTCCTAGTTCTGGGAATTTTGCCATCAACTTTTTTAATCAAATTTTAACACCGAACATTATTCCCTCAAATTTTATTGAAATATAACTATTGATCAATTATGTTTGTACAATGGGTTTATAAGATCTAATACTTTTGTACATATATAGAATGCTTTTTTTTAATTCTTCATGTATGCTTAATGTTAATTTTTTCTTTAATTATGGTTTGGATCCTTATTATGTATTTAATGCGGATATTTAAGACTCTGAAATGCTTCTCATGATTCTTAAAATTGAAAGATTTTTGAGATATGGGGTATATATTATCTTGAATGTATATATTATTTTTAATATTCTTAATCATAAATTAGTATTTTATGAATTATTAACCCCGAACAATATTTTCTATTTATGAACAAGTATGTTTCATTTATGAATTAACTACTATAGCTTTTTAATTTGATTATACAAATCCATATTACAATTCTTTGCATATGTGCACCAGACTTATCAGTTTTTACTTGTTTGTCCATTCAGGTACTAACTATGAGGTTGTTCTTGGTACATTATAAAAACTTGAGTGTGAGCCATCTTTTTCCTTCATACCAAAGAAAACCAAATGGAATGGTGGAAATATTTGGTAAAAGGTGATCTCGACTAGATACACAAAAGTGGAGCCTCAAACTCGCAAGCTCTTGATCACCAAAAATCTCCAAATTGCGGAAAAAATGATGGTAAAGAGCAATTTCAAACTCCAATACTATGTTGTGATATTATAGTTTGACAAGGGGGAAGAAGTTAATTGGCTTTCGGCCAAGATATGTTATTCATAATCAAGATAATATATGCCACATTTTTTTCGAACAAGAGATGTTATTCATAATCAAGATAATATATGCCAGATTTCGATATCTCACTTGCTAGAACATTAATAATGGTCACGTCATTAAACGACTATTGTTGTTCTTTCAAATCTAATGATGTTTTAAAGCCATATTGTCATGTTCAAGTTGTATTATTTGGGCAAAACTTAATGGGGGCATTGCTTGTGTTGAAAAAAAAAATCTTGAATTATTATATCTTTGTCGAACTTAAATATCTATCATCAAGTTTGAGTTGTATATTTTTTTTTCTCCAAATATCTAATCTTCAATTTTTAGTGTTGTAAGGATTTGCACCTCTATTCTTAATTATTTTGATTACACGTCTATTATGCCATAAAAAGTATCTTATTTTCCGAAACTTAACAATGTGAGATTATAAGTTGGGTTGAATACAATTTTACAATAATTTTGAATTTTTCTTTGATATTTTAGGAACTGTTAAAACAAAAACAAGCAAACAAACTAGTGTGAAACTAAATAAATTCAAGAAAAAGATCTCTAAAAAATTTCAAATGGTTTGTTGTGCAACTAAATGTCTAACATGTTTTACGAAATTAACACAAGTCTATTACGACTCGATAACAACCAATTCACTGGTGAATCCAAAATCATAACAACATGTTGGCTCAATCCAAAACTAAAGAGGTTCATCGGATGCCTAGCCATACTCTTACCATTCAGCCTATAGAATCACATCGTTCATATTAGGAAAAGGAGAGCGAGGGGTCTTTGAATATAACTGAATTGATTTGATTAAAGACAACAAGAGTCAAGAGTGAGAAACACATGTTCACCAAGTATAGACATGATTTTATACCACATGGTATAAAAGAACGGTAGCATAATTAGGTCAAACCAAGGATTCATTGATTTTAAATGGAAATATCTTATAATCATTAACCATCAAAGATAATGTATGCCAATATCGGCTTTCAATTTATATGAAAAAGATGTGAAATCATTATGACACATGTGCGGAGTCCATGATCAGTCAATCAACAACACCAGGCAAGATAATACATTGGGGTACCCAAGGCAAATATTGACCCAATTCATAAAAATTTGACTAGTGTCTCTGTCTCTCATAACATTTTATAAGCGCGTGCATGGTGCTGTTGAACAACAGATTAGCATGGACTGATCAGCACATGTGTTAATAATTTTCAAAAAAAAATCATATAAATTGAAATTAAAATAAAGTCTGTATTAGCCTAGAATTTTTTCAACTAGCCCTGATTTGGCTTACATTCCTGAAGTGGTGGGAGGCCTCTCTAGTCCCCGGTGTCCTTTTACCATGTAAAAGGCTTGCCTTTCATTCATTATGTTACCCGATCACTCTCTATAATTTTTGGACTATTTCTATAATTAAATACTCGTCTATATCAATTAGACGGTGAAAAAGATAATCAATTTAGAAATTTTATTCAATTAATGTAAATCAAGGCTCAATCCATGGATGAGAAGAAGTACCCGTTGAGGGAGATGTAGTGCTTGAGTCAAAAAAATCATTGATATAGAAATACTTGTTAACCGTAATTAAAAGATATCATTTGATGGATAGATGGAAATATCTGTTGATAGAAAATTGGTCATTCATATCGCATGGGCTTAGATGAAGCCATGTCTAAAAAAAGTGGCATGAGCAACAAAAGCAAAAGAAGCCCGAGAGATTCTGCACAACGATTTTAAAGTGTTGACAAAGTAAAAAAGGTACGATTACAAACCCTACGTGGTGAATTTGAATCATTGCATATGAAGGAAACCGAATATATCCCAAATTATGGAGCAAAGTTAGAAGATGCTTGTGTCAATGAAAAATACAAAGATCGTTGAATACAAAATTGCAACTTGTTGGCATATCCATTGAAGAATGAAATGATACGAAAACCATGACCATTGATCAATTCATTGGTTCATTACAAGCATATTCAGAAATATTGTTAAAAAAAAAGAAGAAACAAAATCCCATGTGTTAAAAACTAATGACTCTGTTAAAGACAAAGACAAGCTCCTGTACTCACTAGATACTAGAAGAAGAGGTCGTGGATGTGCAAATAAAAATTTTAACCGAGGTAGAGGACGTGTACATGTAAGCAATAGATTTAAAAGAAGAGAGCAGACAAATCAACGAAATTGGTGCCAACAAGTAAGTAGCCGTGGCAGAGGTGCCAGAATGACTCCAGGCAGAGGTTGCAGATAACGTGAATGTTACAGTTGTGGAAAATTTGGACATTTTGCAAGGAATTGCTGGATTAACAAAATGGTTGAAGAAAAGACAAACATAGCTCAAACAGAAGAGCAACAAGATGGAGTTTTGCTAATGGCCAACAAAAAGATGATTCAAGAAACTGATGTAATATAGTACCTTGACAGTGTTGCGAGCAACCACATGAGTGGACTCAAACATCTCTTTACTGATTTAAGAGAAATAAATTATGGTTTTGTGTCTTTTGGTGTTGCATCAAAGGTTGAAGTCAAAGGAAAAGGTGAAATTAGTTTTTCCAAAATAGAAGGCAGACAGAGAAAAATAGAAGATATTTATTTTGTTCGGGACCTGAAAAACAACATTCTAAGCTGTGGACAACTATTTGAGAAAGGATATTCAATTTTCATGGAGAATAAAGTCATGTTCCTGAAAGATGAAAATGGGGGGACAATATATTGCTCAAATAGAAATGTCCCAAAATTAGAGTTTCAAACTAAACTTGAGGAACATGCAGGAGACATGTATGCAAGTGAAGATACAAGACAAAGCAACCTTGTGGCACAAGAAACTTGGACACCTACACTACGGTGGTCTAAAAGAGATGTCAAACAAAGGGATAGTTCATGGAATTCCTTGGATTTTTGAGGAAGTTTTGTGAGGAATTGTCTTGAGAAAGCAAACAAGAAATTCTTTTTAAAGGAAGGCAATCTATCATGCTACAAAGCCTCTCGAGTTGGTGCATACGGACAATTGTGGTCCTATCACAGCCAAGTCATATAGCTCCAAGAGGTATTTTATTACGTTTATTGATGACTACTCTCGAAGAACACGGGTTTGTTTTTTATATGAAAAATATGAGGCATTAATAAAGGTATTCAAGAAATTTCAAGTATTGGTTGAAAATAAAACGGGAATGCATGCATATCAAGGGATTGCGTTCGGATAGAGACGGAGAATATACATCAAATGAATTTATGTCGATGAGATGATATGATAAGGCACATATCATGGGTCAAGATGTGTCACTAACACTAATATAATATAAACATGAGTAAATAAAATAAAATGATGGGCGAAAATTGGTCGGCATAAAGGTCATAGTCCTAAAACTAAAACAAAACTACAAATTTTTATTAAAACCCAAACTTATGTTATCAGCTTAACTTCGATAAAAAATGTCACAAATAACCAAAAGTCCAACATACTTTGAAAAATTAATTAAAATCTATTACAATTCAGTCTTCACAACCAACTGGGTGGTGAATCTAAAACAATAGCTACATGTTCACTCAATTGGTAGCCATTGTCTTTCATGTGTTCGTCTCTCGAATCGCACCATGCATCTTCGGATTTTACTAAAATAATTAAACTAAAGAGAACAAGAGTTAGCAAAATATGATTGACAAGTATAAATAATTTTACCACATGACATAAAAGAACTACCACATAATCAAGGTGAAACAAGGATTAACTAACTGTCAAAGATAATGTAGGCCAATGTCGACTTTCAATTTCAATTTAAATGAAAAAAATTTTAAATCATTAAGATGCATGTGGTGTGTGAATGATCTGTTAATAAATAAGACCATGCACACACTTGAAACATATGGCAAACTAATCTATTCATGTATCCAAGGCTGTGAGTGAATGATCTGTTAATATATAGGACCATGCACACACTTGAAACATGTAGCAAACTAATCTATTCATGTATCCAAGGCACTTCCATGCCTAATTCTTAAAAGTTCGACCAATGTCTCAAACTCTCATAACATATTCCACTTTAGATAAAAGATATTTTAATAAAAAATTCATTACTCTTTTCACTTTTTTGAAAAACCACAAAATAACATATTTAGGGTAAATATCATAATTCAGTACACTAGATCTCGTAATAAGCAACAATAATAATGAGAAAGCTATTTCATAGGTTAATCAAGTTTAAAATGCTCTAATGGAACAATTAAGAAGCTAAAAAGATAAAGAATATATTTAATAAACAGAACAAAATCACTAATTTGTAAAACATGTTTGACAATTCTAATTATAACCATTTGAAATTTATAGGGAAGTCAAATCATGAACTATTATGACTTATCTTGAACACAATGAGAGTTGTCGACAAGAGAATGAAACAATACTATGTCGAGAACTCAAACTAGCTTATTGATAACTAAGAAACTCAAAGAACCATATTTATATTCTCATCAAAATATAATTTAATAACTCAAAATATATTTTTCTAAAATGTTGAACGAATGAACGTGATCAAAAAAAATTCTTATAAGTAGATATGAACTTATTGATAAGTAACATAATTTTCGTAAAGTCTGAAACATACATGTCTATGAATTGCTTATCGTAAACTCCACGAGAAAACATGTCGCGAACTCCCAAATGGCTCTTTACAATACACTTTATTTTCATTTGTCCCGGTGTAGTAAACTTATATGAACATATATTAAAGTCATTGATATTAAACAAAGTATGGAGATATCACTTATATAGTTTGTACTTACTCATTCAAGGAGGCTGTTAGTGTCCTTATCCCGCTCAGAGTTGAGGACCACTGCCACCTGCCATAAGATTGTATTGATAAAGGTGTTAGTTACCGCCAATCAAACACACTTTTATCAATTCTCAAATAATTAAATATATTTCTAATTAAGTAGTTTAATTATAAGTATAATGACCAAGAAACTTTTCCCACCAGCAGTTTGTGCGGATAACATAGACCGTTTCATGTATATTCTCACCCTCTGCCATCAAAATAAAACAATGTTACCATATCAAAATGAGTACAATAACAATTCAATTTAATTAAAATATTGAAACCAACCTGTAGATGACTCTTAATGTGCTCAGTTGTCAATTCCCTCACATTCATTTTCTTAAGGATAGCTTTTGGGGTGGCATCTACAAAGTAAGAAAAATCTATTATAATAGCCAAAATATAAAAAATAAAAGAACATTTGTAATAGGAAATATGTAGTATTATTGATAAAATTGTTATATATTTCATGATCAAATAATAACTAAGATAATGGAATTAAGTGGAACTAAGATAACTTATAAGATTACCATTATAATTTAATACTCTAATGGAGTGTTAGGCTAAAATAACATATTTAAATAAGTGTGGCCTATATTTTTAGAAATAAGGAAGACTTGGAACTTACTGGAGACTCCTCCTAGTTGGCTGATTGCACTGAGAAATTCGGCATGCAGCTCGGGAGTCCAGTTTAAGCGGGGTTTATTGCCAGGCTGTGGAGTACCATGATCAACTCCCTCCCCGCCTCTATGTAGATGCATGTGTTGCTGTTGCTCTTGAAATGTTTGATTTATGGCAACTTGCTGGTTTTCCATAGAAGCTTGAACAATCATGGGTTGGTATTGCTGATTAATGGCTTCAGGTTGTCCAACAGATACTCCAACTGTGAGAGGTGGCTGGGGTTCATTCACAGCATGATATTGCCCAAATGAATCTGAAGTCATTATTTGTTGGTGCCCAATTGAAGCCTCAAAATTCATTGGACTGTATCCAGTTTGATGGTAGGACACTGATCCTGGTAAAAACTGGGGCCCTGACTCCTGGTAGTTGGATCCATGGTGCACCTCTGACCCTGGAGTAATCAGGGGTTGGTTTAAGGATGACTCTCCAGCAGACCAGACCTGATACACATCATTATTAGTGTCTGAGTAAAATGATGTATTTCCATAGGAGGAAAGATCAGATGTGTTTTGATCAGAGTTCGGATGATATATCTGGTGAGAAAAATCCGTACTATTGTTTTGTGGGGGATGATGTAAGGTTGACTCAGGAATGGACAGAGCTTGATGGTGAACTGAATTGTGACCAAAACTATTTGATGGATAAAGAGATTGATACACATCAGTATCAATATAATCAGAAGAATTTTGACCTTGATGGTTGAATTGTGGCCAAAACTATTTGAAGGATAAAGAGATTGATACACATCAGTATCAATATAATCATAATCAGAAGAATTTTGATTTGAAGGATAAAGAGATTGATACACATCAGTATTAATATAACTAGAAGAATTTTGACTTTGATTGTGACCAAAACTATTTGAAGGATAAAGAGATTGATACACATCAGTATTAATATAACTAGAAGAATTTTGACCTTGATGTTGTACTGAATTGTGACAAAAACTATTTGAAGGATAAAGAGATTGATAAACATCGGTATCAATATAACTAGAAGAATTTTGACCTTGATGGCCTATTGAATTGTGAACAAAACTATTTGAAGGATAAAAAGATTGATACACATCACTATCAATATAACTAGAAGAATTTTGACCGGGGAGAGAAGACATGTTTTCATCAAACTTTCTTTGAGCATAACTCATGTTTTGGTGATATTGATCTAGGATAATTTTAGGGATAAATATCAAGTTGGTGACTCGTTTCGTCCAAATGTATCAATTGAGTGACTGATTCCTAAATTGACTCAAATGAGCCACTCATTAGAAAAATTTGTATCAAAAATATCACTCTATCGTTAGTCGAAATTTTGAAAGTACTATATATTGAGTTTCGCACATTTTTTATGAATGGTATTACATCTAAATGAAAGATTCCGAGTTCTAGTATTTTAGATAATATTTTTAGATTTTTAAAAATTTATCTCCTATTTATTTTTATTTAAATCAAATAAAACAATCAAAAAATTAAAAATAAATAGTTGATAAAATTTTAAAAATCTAAAAGTATTAGCAAAAATAGTAGGACTCAGAATCTTTCATTTGGATGTAATACCATTCATAAAAAATATGTGAAACTCAATATATAATATTTTCAAAATTTCGACTAACGATAGAGTAATATTTTTGATACAAATTTTTCTAATGAGTGTCTAATTTGAGTCAATTTGGAAATCAGTCACTCAATTGATACATTTGAACGAAACGAGTCACCAACTTGATATTTATCCCGATAATTTTAATATCCATGGAGTTTACATATTTCTATGGTCTTAATATAGTCCACACCTAGATGTTATGGGCAGTAACGTATTATATTTTTATATTAAAAAATTCAAAATATCAATTAGTATTAATAATTTATTACTTGGACACCATCTGGATTCATCATGAATTTATATATATGATACGTTCTATCTGGCATCCACCTCTTATTTCAAAACTTATAATGAAAAATATATTATATTATTCCTCATTTTCACTCACATTTAATTAATTTGAATTCATTTTGGGTCCACACAAGATAACTGTCTTACAAATGGTATCTACCTTGTCTTCTAGCTGGCATCCACTTTTTATTTCAAAACTTATGATTAAAAATATATTATTAGTATTCATATTTACTCACAATTAATTAATTTGAATCCATTTTGTGTCCACACAAGGGAGCTGTCTTACAAATGATATATACCTTCTCGATTTTGAAAGGTCAAAACATTCAAGACTTATAAGTTGTAATTTATCATATAATTATAAAAATTTAACAATGACTTATAAGCTGTCTTACGTATTTATTACAATAAGTTATTATCATAATAATATACAAATTAATGATAAAAATGGTGTTTTTGATAATAACAACATTTTTATTATTAATTTGTATATTATTATGATAATATATTATATCAATTAAATGTGTTTTATAAAGTTAAAACATATTAATTTGATATTTATTAAAGTTAGTGTATATATATTTAACACACACGCGCATATATATATATATATATATATATATATATATATATATATATGTATGTATGTATGTATGTATGTATGTATATGTAAAAAAATATTTGTGCAATGAAATAATATAGCTCCATCTTAATAATCGTTTTAATAAAGAAATTAAGAAAAAAATATAGTTAGCACAAATGTCTAATTTTTCAATGAATATACTATTATGATATTTAATTAATTAGATTGTGATTTATTTATAAGTTATATATTTTTTTACCCAAAAGAATACATGTTTAGAGTTCAATTTATTACTTATCAATATATATCACTAATGAATGGCTTCAGCTTTTCCCCTTAGCGAGACTTCATAATTTGGAACACACGCCCTCTGATCACATAGCAATATCTTTAGAGTACCCAACGAAAGCAATGAAAAACCAAGGCAGAAATAAGAGCTTTTGCTATGAAAATGCATGGCTCCCAGAACCTATAGCTTTCAACTGATAAATGATAATTAGGAGGATAATGCTCTCTTGAATATTCAACAGAAAATTCAGCAGTGTGGGGAAAAAATTGGTGCTTGGGGGAAGAAATAACAGAGAATTTTAGTGGTCGAATGGCCGAGTGTAAAAGAGCTGTTGAGAAATAAAAATGATGTTGACTTCACCAAAAACGTTTAAGCTGTCAAACAATAGTTGTTCTTAATTCTAGATCAAAGAGAGGTTTTTCTGCCATAAGGGTCGAAACAATTATGGTTGAAGCTAGAGACAAAAATAGTCGATACTTTCATAGCCCGGAAAGTGCAAGAAGAAGGTAAAATGCTGATTTACACGACCTCAAAGTAAAAGAAAGACGGATAGTATTGTCTGCTTATGCTTGATTGGATTCAACAAGATGAAATGAAATGCAGAGTGTAGAGAATGAGAAGGTAGAAAGACACATGACAGAGACCGAGTTGAGAATGTTACAGTGTACACATTTCTTAGACCAGATAGCTAGATATATATAGGGTTAATTATCAACTGGATCACTTATTGGAGCCGAATGTATGCAAAATTTAACAGCTACTTTTGCTGACTCACTTCATTCCCCAGTAAATATAAATGTGTGTATCCGACCTTTTGAACTTGCACTGAAATTAAAAGCTTAATACTACTTTCTAGTGTTATTAATATAAAATCTTTTGTCATATTTTTTTTGTATTTGATTTATTTACTTTCTAGTTTTATTAATAGAAAATCTCTTTTTTTTGTATTTGATTTATTTACTTTCTAGTTTTATTAATAGAAAATCTCTTTTTTTTGTATTTGATTTATTTACTTTCTAATTTTACTGGAATTGAAAGAATCAAGAGCTGCAAAATTTAAATAAAATTTAAAGACAAGCATAGATACTTAAGTTTCAAAAGAAGAAGCAAAGGAACATCATGGTTACCTTGAACTTTACGGAGAAGTTAAATTTAACGTCTATTTTGATTTGATTTAACGGCATGCAACCATTAGTCTGATGAGTGGTTTATGTGAGACCAAAAATTTCGCAGTGATGCGGATGATACATTGGACTGTAATAAGTGATCCAGTCGATAATTAACCCGATATATATATGAGCGAGAAACTATTGACTATTTTATAATGTAATTCAAGAAGCTAAATATATTGTAAATATAAATTCTATAAATAATTGGTCAGGTTTAATAACAGGATGAAGGATACTATTGATAAATAATAGCCAGGTTAATGCTATTTTTATTTCACTAGTAAATAGGTTTCAATTATTTCAATCATTAAATTATGAGTGATTGACACTTTGCACCCCTTATGTTTAGGCGCTTTTTTGATTTGGTCTCAAATAATAAAGTTTGAAAAGCGCCTCTTTGACCACTCCGTTTAATTGACCGTTAAAGTTAATAGATGTGGGTTTTCACTTTGCACCCCACAATTTTAATTTTTTTTCATTAGTATTTTGAAATATTTTTTATTATATTAATATTTTTGCATGAACCATTAATATAATTTTGTTACTGTTACATTAATATAATTATTGTTATATTAATACTAAATTTTTTATATTAACTAGATCTTTCTAATATACCCTAGACATTTTCAAATATAGCAACACTCTCGAATTGAAGGACTTTAGAAATTTTTTGCCCTGAACATTTTGTTTATATTCTTAGAGTGTCCAAAAAAGATTTCCCATTAAGCTTCTAAGCAAAAAATCCCTTCAAGAAATCATCGTTAGCAGTGCTTTGAAACTTTGGAGGATTTTTGGACGAGAGAAGGCTAGGCGCAGGACCGAATTTTCCATTAAGGTTAGGGGATAGAAAAGTAGCTAAGGGACAATCTTTCCTTCAGGGAGTTAACAACGCCTCTATGTTCAATGCTAGGGTATGCTCCATTAGTCACAATCTTGAAATTCAGAGCAGCAAGTGATCAAGCCAACAAAGTCTATATACCTTAAACTATAGAAGATTTATATATAGAACAAGATTGATAGTGTAGAGTAGTATACATACCTCCAAAATATCTCCAATGTTTATAACAAAAGCATAAGGCAAACGGTTGAATTGGGATCCAGAAGCCGTCCTTCATAACCTGGAGGCCTTCGGTTCCAGTTAGTTGAAAAAGAATGGTGAGGCCAGTAGCATCACTATGAGGCGTGAGTCCAATAACCTGATCTGGTTGAGGGCATGGAGATAGCAGTTCATCCTCATTGATTGCATGCCTTCATTAAATATTTCTTCGGGCTTCATTCTGAGAGCTTTTGCCATTACGTTCAAAATTTTCATGGCCTGGCTCTTCAACTCCATTGAATAAGCCTCGATAGAAACTCTGCATATATTCAGGTGTGGAAATACAACTTATATAATAATACACTATAAGTAGTGCAGTGGTTATGCCCTATAGTGCGCTTTTGTTGTGCAAGAGTGCAAGGAGGAAGGGATTGCACTAACTCTGCTTTTAGTTTTAACAAAAAATTACCCATAAAAAATGCATATAACATCAGATTTATGCATAAAACAACAAGTTACCAAATCCTTATAACACGACAACGAGCTTATACCCGGGCTTAAATAAAAATAAAATATGAAATTATATATATATATATTTTTTGAAGAAGAAATTATATTATTTTTTAAGGCACTATTTGTGCAGTACTAAACTCTTATCTGATCTTTTGGTCAGTCTTAAGTTTGACCTTTGTCTTCGTTTGTTTAGTAGCATTATTATTTTATATTGTTCGCAACTTCATTTGTTATGATTAGCTCTTTGTTATTCATTTATGTATGTTCTAAAACATTCTTCGTGAAATCGTATGCTTGTCTTTTATTCCTATGATATATTCATATTTTGATATTTACAAAATTTTACAAAATGATTTTTACAAATTGAGAGGAGAAATTAGTGAGCCTATGTAGAGTGATTTATGTTCAAAATCTTGGCCAGTTTTATATATGAAAGAATTTGATGTTGTGGCGGATGTTGAAGAGTATGCTATATATAATATTTTTGGTTAATTTGTATTTTTATGGGAGTATTTTGTATGTAATATAAACTTCTATTACGATAATTTCACGTCCTTCTCTTGTTTATTTTTTTGTTGATTTGTATTTGTGTAGAAGGGTTCTATGTATGTGATGCCAACTTCTATTAGATTATATTTATAAATGTATTTTGTATTAGAATTATGATACCTAATGTGATTTGTTTCTTTTTCTAAAAATTTATATGGTTCTAGAATTAAAATTGGTAAATATAATTTGTTTTGAATTAAGAAAATAAATCATAAACATGCAAGAAAAAGGTAAAATATGTTTGGGATTAAGAATAGGTTTTTGTGTTCGTTCCTCACATAAATTCGGCTTATTAATTTTAATATTGTGCATAATATTATTTATATTTAGTATGTTATTTAAGAAAATACATTATATAATAATAATTTTATGACGGTGTGATTTATATGCTTCTACAATTAAACGGGTAGAAAATATTTATTTTAGATTAACAAAAATCATAAACACGTGAAAGATAGAATTTGTTTTGGATTAAGAAAAGTAATTATAAATATGCAAGTAGATATCAGTTGTCTTATAGAATAGAACATAATTTTATTCTAATCATTTATTGTGTATATGATCGTACTGATGATAAACTTATAGTAGGAAGACAACCGTGCGATCATGCAACCAAATTATCAGTGTTATGCTTATTATATTATATATAAGTATATTCTAATCATTTATTCTGTATACGAGGGAAGGGAAGACGACCGTGCAACCATGCAACCAAATTATGTGTGTAACATAAATTAAATAGTAATATCACATATGTTTCCTGATCGTAGCTTTGATTGGAGTTCTGTTCCGATTATAGTAAAGGAGTGTATTATGCACGATTTAATGGAATAAACTATCCGCATTTCGTAAAAAAAAATAGCAAGACATTTTCCTAACATAAACATTCTTCTAATTGTATTTTTTTCATATAAATTTGTACTAGAACCCTCCTCTTTTTTCATTTGGAGCTAAATATATTGTGGTGGTTTTGAATATGCTCATAAAAGATTTGTAAGGAAAATGTACTTCTATTTGTAAATTGTATATTTATTTTATATCCTTATGCAATAATAAAATAAATAAGTATATTTTATAAAGTCATATAAAAAAATTGATTAAATAGTTAAAAGAGAGTCTAAATTATGCATATTATATTCTAAAATGTGAGAGCTACTTTAATAGGCCACATTTTTATGATACAATTCCAAAAAAATCAAGGCAAATTGAAGGGCCCAACCCAAATCCAATTCTAGAAAGTTCTCATGAAATACAAATAATATATTAATTATCCCAATTCTAGAAACTTCTCACCAACCAAATATATGGCATTCATCCGCACATTTCTACAAGTCCAATTTACACCATTACCTTTTGGTTATTCACCTATATATCTTTCATTTTGAACTCCCTTTATACAGATCTATTCTTATTATGTGCATAATCCTTGTTCAACTCTTCACTTGTATGATTTACTGGATATATGCGGAAGATGAAGAAGATCATCACCCAGATGGAGATCACCCCAGACTAGGACATAAATCAGTTATTCTTTGTGCACAGGTTTTAAAATTTTTCTACTAAATGTTTCCGAAATATAAGTATTGTTGTTTATTATGTGAATCGAGTTTCCTAGTTCTGGGAATTTTGCCATCAACTTTTTTAATCAAATTTTAACAACGAACATTATTCCCTCAAATTTTATTGAAATATAACTATTGATCAATTATGTTTGTACAATGGGTTTATAAGATCTAATACTTTTGTACATATGTAGAATGCTTTTTTTTTAATTCTTCATGTATGCTTAATGTTAATTTTTTCTCTAATTATGGTTTGGATCCTTATTATATATTTAATGCGGATATTTAAGACTCTGAAATGCTTCTCATGATTCTTAAAATTGAAAGATTTTTGAGATATGGGGTATATATTATCTTCAATGTATATATTATTTTTAATATTCTTAATCATAAATTAGTATTTTATGAATTATTAACCCCGAACAATATTTTGTATTTATGAACAAGTATGTTTCATTTATGAATTAACTACTATAGCGTTTTAATTTGATTATACAAATCCATATTACAATTCTTTGCATATGTGCACCAGACTTATCATTTTTTACTTGTTTGTCCATTCAGGTACTAACTATGAGGTTGTTCTTGGTACATTATAAAAACTTGAGTGTGGACCTTCTTTTTCCTTCATACCAAAGAAAACCAAATGGAATGGTGGAAATATTTGGTAAAAGGTGATCTCGACTAGATACACAAAAGTGGAGCCTCAAACTCGCAAGCTCTTGATCACCAAAAATCTCCAAATTGCGGAAAAAATGATGGTAAAGAGCAATTTCAAACTCCAGTACTATGTTGTGATATTATAGTTTGACAAGGGGGAAGAAGTTAATTGGCTTTCGGCCAAGATATGTTATTCATAATCAAGATAATATATGCCACATTTTTTTCGAACAAGAGATGTTATTCATAATCAAGATAATATATGCTAGATTTCGATATCTCACTTGCTAGAACATTAATAATGGTCACGTCATTAAACGACTATTGTTGTTCTTTCAAACCTAATGATGTTTTAAGGCCATATTGTCATGTTCAAGTTGTATTATGTGGGCAAAACTTAATTGGGGCATTGCTTGTGTGGGAAAAAAAAAGATCTTGAATTATTGTATCTTTGTCGAACTTAAATATCTATCATCAAGTTTGAGTTGTATATTTTTTTCTCTCCAAATATCTAATCTTCAATTTCTAGTGTTGTAAGGATTTGCACCTCTATTCTTAATTATTTTGATTACACATCTATTATGCCATAAAAAGTATCTTATTGTCCGAAACTTAACAATGTGAGATTATAAGTTGGGTTGAATACAATTTTACAATAATTTTGAATTTTTATTTGATATTTTAGGAACTGTTAAAACAAAAACAAGCAAACAAACTAGTGTGAAACTAAATAAATTCAAGAAAAAGATCTCTAAAAAATTTCAAATGGTTTGTTGTGCAACTAAATGTCTAACATGTTTTACGAAATTAACACAAGTCTATTACGACTCGATAACAACCAATTCACTTGTGAATCCAAAATCATAACAACATGTTTGCTCCTTCCAAAACTAAAGAGGTTCATCGGATGCCTAGCCATACTCTTACCATTCAGCCTATAGAATCACATCGTTCATATTAGGAAAAGGAGAGTGAGGGGTCTTTGAATATAATTGAATTGATTTGATTAAAGACAACAAGAGTCAAGAGTGAGCAACACATGTTCACGAAGTATAGACATGATTTTATACCACATGGTATAAAAGAACGGTAGCATAATTAGGTCAAACCAAGGATTCATTGATTTTAAATGGAAATATCTTATAATCATTAACCATCAAAGATAATGTATGCCAATATCGGCTTTTAATTTATATGAAAAAGATGTGAAATCATTATGACACATGTGGGGAGTCCATGATCAGTCAATCAACAACACCAGACAAGATAATACATTGGGGTACCCAAGGCAAATATTGACCCAATTCATAAAAATTTGACTAGTGTCTCGGTCTCTCATAACATATTATAAGCGCGTGCATGGTGCTGTTGAACAACAGATTAGCATGGACTGATCAGCACATGTGTTAATAATTTTCAAAAAAAAATCATATAAATTGAAATTAAAATAAAGTCTGTATTAGCCTAAAATTTTTTCAACTAGCCCTGATTTGGCTAACATTCCTGAAGAGGTGGGAGGCCTCTCTAGTCCCCGGTGTCCTTTTACCATGTAAAAGGCTTGCCTTTCATTCATTATGTTACCCGATCACTCTCTATAATTTTTGGACTATTTCTATAATTAAATACTCGTCTATATCAATTAGACGGTGAAAAAGATAATCAATTTAGAAATTTTATTCAATTAATGTAAATAAAGGCTCAATCCATGGATGAGAAGAAGTACCCGTTGAGGGGATGTAGTGCTTGAGTCAAAAAAATCATTGATATAGAAATACTTGTTAACCGTAATTAAAAGATATCATTTGATGGATAGATGGAAATATCTGTTGATAGAAAATTGGTCATTCATATGGCATGGGCTTAGATGAAGCCATGTCTAAAAAAAGTGGCATGAGCAACAAAAGCAAAAGAAGCCCGAGAGATTCTGCACAACGATTTTAAAGTGTTGACAAAGTAAAAAAGGTACGATTACAAACCCTACGTGGTGAATTTGAATCATTGCATATGAAGGAAACAGAATATATCCCAAATTATGGAGCAAAGTTAGAAGATGCTTGTGTCAATGAAAAATACAAAGATCGTTGAATACAAAATTGCAACTTGTTGGCATATCCATTGAAGAATGAAATGATACGGAAACCATGACCATTGATCAATTCATTGGTTCATTACAAGCATATTCAGAAATATTGTTAAAAAAAAGAAGAAACGAAATCCCATGTGTTAAAAACTAATGACTCTGTTAAAGACAAAGACAAGCTCCTGTACTCACTAGATACTAGAAGAAGAGGTCGTGGATGTGCAAATAAAAATTTTAACCGAGGTAGAGGACGTGTACATGTAAGCAATAGATTTAAAAGAAGAGAGCAGACAAATCAACGAAATTGGCGCCAACAAGGAAGTAGCCGTGGCAGAGGTGCCAGAATGACTCCAGGCAGAGGTTGCAGATAACGTGAATGTTACAGTTGTGGAAAATTTGGACATTTTGCAAGGAATTGTTGGTTTAACAAAATGGTTGAAGAAAAGACAAACATAGCTGAAACAGGAGAGCAACAAGATGGAGTTTTGCCAATGGCCAACAAAAAGATGATTCAAGAAACTGATGTAATATAGTACCTTGACAGTGGTGCGAGCAACCACATGAGTGGACTCAAACATCTCTTTACTGATTTAAGAGAAATAAATTATGGTTTTGTGTCTTTTGGTGATGCATCAAAGGTTGAAGTCAAAGGAAAAGGTGAAATTAGTTTTTCCAAAATAGAAGGCAGACAGAGAAAAATAGAAGATATTTATTTTGTTCGGGACCTCAAAAACAACATTCTAAGCTGTGGACAACTATTTGAGAAAGGATATTCAATTTTCATGGAGAATAAAGTCATGTTCCTGAAAGATGAAAATGGGGGGACAATATATTGCTCAAATAGAAATGTCCCAAAATTAGAGTTTCAAACTAAACTTGAGGAACATGCAGGAGACATGTATGCAAGTGAAGATACAGGACAAAGCAACCTTGTGGCACAAGAAACTTGGACACCTACACTACGGTGGTCTAAAAGAGATGTCAAACAAAGGGATAGTTCATGGAATTCCTTGGATTTTTGAGGAAATTTTTGTGAGGAATTGTCTTGAGAAAGCAAACAAGAAATTCTTTTTAAAGGAAGGCAATCTATCATGCTACAAAGCCTCTCGAGTTGGTGCATACGGACAATTGTGGTCCTATCACAGCCAAGTCATATAGCTCCAAGAGGTATTTTATTACGTTTATTGATGACTACTCTCGAAGAACACGGGTTTGTTTTTTTATATGAAAAATATGAGGCATTAATAAAGGTATTCAAGAAATTTAAAGTATTGGTTGAAAAGAAAACGGGAATGCATGCATATCAAGGGATTGCGTTCGGATAGAGACGGAGAATATACATCAAATGAATTTATGTCGATGAGATGATATGATAAGGCACATATCATGGGTCAAGATGTGTCACTAACACTAATATAATATAAACATGAGTAAATAAAATAAAATGATGGGCGAAAATTGGTCGGCATAAAGGTCATAGTACTAAAACTAAAACAAAACTACAAATTTTTATTAAAACCCAAACTTATGTTATCAGCTTAACTTCGATAAAAAATGTCACAAATAACCAAAAGTCCAACATACTTTGAAAAATTAATTAAAGTCTATTACAATTCAGTCTTCACAACCAACTCGGTGGTGAATCTAAAACAATAGCTACATGTTCACTCAATTGGTAGCCATTGTCTTTCATGTGTTCGTCTCTCGAATCGCACCATGCATCTTCGGATTTTACTGAAATGATTAAACTAAAGAGAACAAGAGTTAGCAAAATATGATTGACAAGTATAAATAATTTTACCACATGACATAAAAGAACTACAACATAATCAAGGTGAAACAAGGATTAACTAACTGTCAAAGATAATGTAGGCCAATGTCGACTTTCAATTTCAATTTAAATGAAAACGATTTTAAATCATTAAGATGCATGTGGTGTGTGAATGATCTGTTAATAAATAAGACCATGCACACACTTGAAACATATGGTAAACTAATCTATTCATGTATCCAAGGCTGTGAGTGAATGATCTGTTAATATATAGGACCATGCACACACTTGAAACATGTAGCAAACTAATCTATTCATGTATCGAAGGCACTTGCATGCCTAATTCTTAAAAGTTCGCCCATTGTCTCAAACTCTCATAACATATTCCACTTTAGATAAAAGATATTTTAATAAAAAATTCATTACTCTTTTCACTTTTTTGAAAAATCACAAAGTAACACATTTAGGGTAAATATCATAATTCAGTACACTAGATCTCGTAATAAGCAACAATAATAATGAGAAATCTATTTCATAGGTTAATCAAGTTTAAAATGCTCTAATGGAACAATTAAGAAGCTAAAAAGATAAAGAATATATTTAATAAACAGAACAAAATCACTAATTTGTAAAACATGTTTGACAATTCTAATTATAACCATTTGAAATTTATAGGGAAGTCAAATCATGAACTATTATGACTTATCTTGAACACAATGAGAGTTGTCGACAAGAGAATGAAACAATACTATGTCGAGAACTCAAACTAGCTTATTGATAACTAAGAAACTCAAAGAACCATATTTATATTCTCATCAAAATATAATTTAATAACTCAAAATATATTTTTCTAAAATGTTGAACGAATGAACGTGATAAAAAAAAATTCTATAAGTAGATATGAACTTATTGATAAGTAACATAATTTTCCTAAAGTCTGAAACATACATGTCTATGAATTGCTTATCGTAAACTCCACGAGAAAACATGTCGTGAACTCACAAATGGCTCTTTACAATACACTTTATTTTCATTGTCCCGGTGTAGTAAACTTATATGAACATATATTAAAGTCATTGATATTAAACAAAGTATGGAGATATCACTTATATAGTTTGTACTTACTCATTCAAGGAGGCTGTTAGTGTCCTTATCCCGCTCAGAGTTGAGGACCACTGCCACCTGCCATAAGATTGTATTGATAAAGGTGTTAGTTACCGCCAATCAAACACACTTTTATCAATTCTCAAATAATTAAATATATTTCTAATTAAGTAGTTTAATTATAAGTATAATGACCAAGAAACTTTTCCCACCAGCAGTTTGTGCGGATAACATAGACCGTTTCATGTATATTCTCACCCTCTGCCATCAAAATAAAACAATGTTACCATATCAAAATGAGTACAATAACAATTCAATTTAATTAAAATATTGAAACCAACCTGTAGATGACTCTTAATGTGCTCAGTTGTCAATTCCCTCACATTCATTTTCTTAAGGATAGCTTTTGGGGTGGCATCTACAAAGTAAGAAAAATCTATTATAATAGCCAAAATATAAAAAATAAAAGAACATTTGTAATAGGAAATATGTAGTATTATTGATAAAATTGTTATATATTTCATGATCAAATAATAACTAAGATAATGGAATTAAGTGGAACTAAGATAACTTATAAGATTACCATTATAATTTAATACTCTAATGGAGTGTTAGGCTAAAATAACATATTTAAATAAGTGTGGCCTATATTTTTAGAAATAAGGAAGACTTGGAACTTACTGGAGACTCCTCCTAGTTGGCTGATTGCACTGAGAAATTCGGCATGCAGCTCGGGAGTCCAGTTTAAGCGGGGTTTATTGCCAGGCTGTGGAGTACCATGATCAACTCCCTCCCCGCCTCTATGTAGATGCATGTGTTGCTGTTGCTCTTGAAATGTTTGATTTATGGCCCTTTTTCGATTTGGTCTCAAATAATAAAGTTTGAAAAGCGCCTCTTTGACCACTCCGTTTAATTGACCGTTAAAGTTAATAGATGTGGGTTTTCACTTTGCACCCCACAATTTTAATTTTTTTTCATTAGTATTTTGAAATATTTTTTATTATATTAATATTTTTGCATGAACCATTAATATAATTTTGTTACTGTTACATTAATATAATTATTGTTATATTAATACTAAATTTTTTATATTAACTAGATCTTTCTAATATACCCTAGACATTTTCAAATATAGCAACACTCTCGAATTGAAGGACTTTAGAAATTTTTTGCCCTGAACATTTTGTTTATATTCTTAGAGTGTCCAAAAAAGATTTCCCATTAAGCTTCTGAGCAAAAAATCCCTTCAAGAAATCATCGTTAGCAGTGCTTTGAAACTTTGGAGGATTTTTGGACGAGAGAAGGCTAGGCGCAGGACCGAATTTTCCATTAAGGTTAGGGGATAGAAAAGTAGCTAAGGGACAATCTTTCCTTCACGGAGTTAACAACGCCTCTATGTTCAATGCTAGGGTATGCTCCATTAGTCACAATCTTGAAATTCAGAGCAGCAAGTGATCAAGCCAACAAAGTCTATATACCTTAAACTATAGAAGATTTATATATAGAACAAGATTGATAGTGTAGAGTAGTATACATACCTCCAAAATATCTCCAATGTTTATAACAAAAGCATAAGGCAAACGGTTGAATTGGGATCCAGAAGCCGTCCTTCATAACCTGGAGGCCTTCGGTTCCAGTTAGTTGAAAAAGAATGGTGAGGCCAGTAGCATCACTATGAGGCGTGAGTCCAATAACCTGATCTGGTTGAGGGCATGGAGATAGCAGTTCATCCTCATTGATTGCATGCCTTCATTAAATATTTCTTCGGGCTTCATTCTGAGAGCTTTTGCCATTACGTTCAAAATTTTCATGGCCTGGCTCTTCAACTCCATTGAATAAGCCTCGATAGAAACTCTGCATATATTCAGGTGTGGAAATACAACTTATATAATAATACACTATAAGTAGTGCAGTGGTTATGCCCTATAGTGCGCTTTTGTTGTGCAAGAGTGCAAGGAGTAAGGGATTGTACTAACTCTGCTTTTAGTTTTAACAAAAAATTACCCATAAAAAATGCATATAACATCAGATTTATGCATAAAACAACAAGTTACCAAATCCTTATAACACGACAACGAGCTTATACCCGGGCTTAAATAAAAATAAAATATGAAATTATATATATATTTTTTTTTTGAAGAAGAAATTATATTATTTTTTAAGGCACTATTTGTGCAGTACTAAACTCTTATCTGATCTTTTGGTCAGTCTTAAGTTTGACCTTTGTCTTCGTTTGTTTAGTAGCATTATTATTTTATATTGTTCGCAACTTCATTTGTTATGATTAGCTCTTTGTTATTCATTTATGTATGTTCTAAAACATTCTTCGTGAAATCGTATGCTTGTCTTTTATTCCTATGATATATTCATATTTTGATATTTACAAAATTTTACAAAATGATTTTTACAAATTGAGAGGAGAAATTAGTGAGCCTATGTAGAGTGATTTATGTTCAAAATCTTGGCCAGTTTTATATATGAAAGAATTTGATGTTGTGGCGGATGTTGAAGAGTATGCTATATATAATATTTTTGGTTAATTTGTATTTTTATGGGAGTATTTTGTATGTAATATAAACTTCTATTACGATAATTTCACGTCCTTCTCTTGTTTATTTTTTTGTTGATTTGTATTTGTGTAGAAGGGTTCTATGTATGTGATGCCAACTTCTATTAGATTATATTTATAAATGTATTTTGTATTAGAATTATGATACCTAATGTGATTTGTTTCTTTTTCTAAAAATTTATATGGTTCTAGAATTAAAATTGGTAAATATAATTTGTTTTGAATTAAGAAAATAAATCATAAACATGCAAGAAAAAGGTAAAATATGTTTGGGATTAAGAATAGGTTTTTGTGTTCGTTCCTCACATAAATTCGGCTTATTAATTTTAATATTGTGCATAATATTATTTATATTTAGTATGTTATTTAAGAAAATACATTATATAATAATAATTTTATGACGGTGTGATTTATATGCTTCTACAATTAAAACGGGTAGAAAATATTTATTTTAGATTAACAAAAATCATAAACACGTGAAAGATAGAATTTGTTTTGGATTAAGAAAAGTAATTATAAATATGCAAGTAGATATCAGTTGTCTTATAGAATAGAACATAATTTTATTCTAATCATTTATTGTGTATATGATCGTACTGATGATAAACTTATAGTAGGAAGACAACCGTGCGATCATGCAACCAAATTATCAGTGTTATGCTTATTATATTATATATAAGTATATTCTAATCATTTATTCTGTATACGAGGGAAGGGAAGACGACCGTGCAACCATGCAACCAAATTATGTGTGTAACATAAATTAAATAGTAATATCACATATGTTTCCTGATCGTAGCTTTGATTGGAGTTCTGTTCCGATTATAGTAAAGGAGTGTATTATGCACGATTTAATGGAATAAACTATCCGCATTTCGTAAAAAAAAATAGCAAGACATTTTCCTAACATAAACATTCTTCTAATTGTATTTTTTTCATATAAATTTGTACTAGAACCCTCCTCTTTTTTCATTTGGAGCTAAATATATTGTGGTGGTTTTGAATATGCTCATAAAAGATTTGTAAGGAAAATGTACTTCTATTTGTAAATTGTATATTTATTTTATATCCTTATGCAATAATAAAATAAATAAGTATATTTTATAAAGTCATATAAAAAAATTGATTAAATAGTTAAAAGAGAGTCTAAATTATGCATATTATATTCTAAAATGTGAGAGCTACTTTAATAGGCCACATTTTTATGATACAATTCCAAAAAAATCAAGGCAAATTGAAGGGCCCAACCCAAATCCAATTCTAGAAAGTTCTCATGAAATACAAATAATATATTAATTATCCCAATTCTAGAAACTTCTCACCAACCAAATATATGGCATTCATCCGCACATTTCTACAAGTCCAATTTACACCATTACCTTTTGGTTATTCACCTATATATCTTTCATTTTGAACTCCCTTTATACAGATCTATTCTTATTATGTGCATAATCCTTGTTCAACTCTTCACTTGTATGATTTACTGGATATATGCGGAAGATGAAGAAGATCATCACCCAGATGGAGATCACCCCAGACTAGGACATAAATCAGTTATTCTTTGTGCACAGGTTTTAAAATTTTTCTACTAAATGTTTCCGAAATATAAGTATTGTTGTTTATTATGTGAATCGAGTTTCCTAGTTCTGGGAATTTTGCCATCAACTTTTTTAATCAAATTTTAACAACGAACATTATTCCCTCAAATTTTATTGAAATATAACTATTGATCAATTATGTTTGTACAATGGGTTTATAAGATCTAATACTTTTGTACATATGTAGAATGCTTTTTTTTTAATTCTTCATGTATGCTTAATGTTAATTTTTTCTCTAATTATGGTTTGGATCCTTATTATATATTTAATGCGGATATTTAAGACTCTGAAATGCTTCTCATGATTCTTAAAATTGAAAGATTTTTGAGATATGGGGTATATATTATCTTCAATGTATATATTATTTTTAATATTCTTAATCATAAATTAGTATTTTATGAATTATTAACCCCGAACAATATTTTGTATTTATGAACAAGTATGTTTCATTTATGAATTAACTACTATAGCGTTTTAATTTGATTATACAAATCCATATTACAATTCTTTGCATATGTGCACGAGACTTATCATTTTTTACTTGTTTGTCCATTCAGGTACTAACTATGAGGTTGTTCTTGGTACATTATAAAAACTTGAGTGTGGACCTTCTTTTTCCTTCATACCAAAGAAAACCAAATGGAATGGTGGAAATATTTGGTAAAAGGTGATCTCGACTAGATACACAAAAGTGGAGCCTCAAACTCGCAAGCTCTTGATCACCAAAAATCTCCAAATTGCGGAAAAAATGATGGTAAAGAGCAATTTCAAACTCCAGTACTATGTTGTGATATTATAGTTTGACAAGGGGGAAGAAGTTAATTGGCTTTCGGCCAAGATATGTTATTCATAATCAAGATAATATATGCCACATTTTTTTCGAACAAGAGATGTTATTCATAATCAAGATAATATATGCTAGATTTCGATATCTCACTTGCTAGAACATTAATAATGGTCACGTCATTAAACGACTATTGTTGTTCTTTCAAACCTAATGATGTTTTAAGGCCATATTGTCATGTTCAAGTTGTATTATGTGGGCAAAACTTAATTGGGGCATTGCTTGTGTGGGAAAAAAAAAGATCTTGAATTATTGTATCTTTGTCGAACTTAAATATCTATCATCAAGTTTGAGTTGTATATTTTTTTCTCTCCAAATATCTAATCTTCAATTTCTAGTGTTGTAAGGATTTGCACCTCTATTCTTAATTATTTTGATTACACATCTATTATGCCATAAAAAGTATCTTATTGTCCGAAACTTAACAATGTGAGATTATAAGTTGGGTTGAATACAATTTTACAATAATTTTGAATTTTTATTTGATATTTTAGGAACTGTTAAAACAAAAACAAGCAAACAAACTAGTGTGAAACTAAATAAATTCAAGAAAAAGATCTCTAAAAAATTTCAAATGGTTTGTTGTGCAACTAAATGTCTAACATGTTTTACGAAATTAACACAAGTCTATTACGACTCGATAACAACCAATTCACTTGTGAATCCAAAATCATAACAACATGTTTGCTCCTTCCAAAACTAAAGAGGTTCATCGGATGCCTAGCCATACTCTTACCATTCAGCCTATAGAATCACATCGTTCATATTAGGAAAAGGAGAGTGAGGGGTCTTTGAATATAATTGAATTGATTTGATTAAAGACAACAAGAGTCAAGAGTGAGCAACACATGTTCACGAAGTATAGACATGATTTTATACCACATGGTATAAAAGAACGGTAGCATAATTAGGTCAAACCAAGGATTCATTGATTTTAAATGGAAATATCTTATAATCATTAACCATCAAAGATAATGTATGCCAATATCGGCTTTTAATTTATATGAAAAAGATGTGAAATCATTATGACACATGTGGGGAGTCCATGATCAGTCAATCAACAACACCAGACAAGATAATACATTGGGGTACCCAAGGCAAATATTGACCCAATTCATAAAAATTTGACTAGTGTCTCGGTCTCTCATAACATATTATAAGCGCGTGCATGGTGCTGTTGAACAACAGATTAGCATGGACTGATCAGCACATGTGTTAATAATTTTCAAAAAAAAATCATATAAATTGAAATTAAAATAAAGTCTGTATTAGCCTAAAATTTTTTCAACTAGCCCTGATTTGGCTAACATTCCTGAAGAGGTGGGAGGCCTCTCTAGTCCCCGGTGTCCTTTTACCATGTAAAAGGCTTGCCTTTCATTCATTATGTTACCCGATCACTCTCTATAATTTTTGGACTATTTCTATAATTAAATACTCGTCTATATCAATTAGACGGTGAAAAAGATAATCAATTTAGAAATTTTATTCAATTAATGTAAATAAAGGCTCAATCCATGGATGAGAAGAAGTACCCGTTGAGGGGATGTAGTGCTTGAGTCAAAAAAATCATTGATATAGAAATACTTGTTAACCGTAATTAAAAGATATCATTTGATGGATAGATGGAAATATCTGTTGATAGAAAATTGGTCATTCATATGGCATGGGCTTAGATGAAGCCATGTCTAAAAAAAGTGGCATGAGCAACAAAAGCAAAAGAAGCCCGAGAGATTCTGCACAACGATTTTAAAGTGTTGACAAAGTAAAAAAGGTACGATTACAAACCCTACGTGGTGAATTTGAATCATTGCATATGAAGGAAACAGAATATATCCCAAATTATGGAGCAAAGTTAGAAGATGCTTGTGTCAATGAAAAATACAAAGATCGTTGAATACAAAATTGCAACTTGTTGGCATATCCATTGAAGAATGAAATGATACGGAAACCATGACCATTGATCAATTCATTGGTTCATTACAAGCATATTCAGAAATATTGTTAAAAAAAAGAAGAAACGAAATCCCATGTGTTAAAAACTAATGACTCTGTTAAAGACAAAGACAAGCTCCTGTACTCACTAGATACTAGAAGAAGAGGTCGTGGATGTGCAAATAAAAATTTTAACCGAGGTAGAGGACGTGTACATGTAAGCAATAGATTTAAAAGAAGAGAGCAGACAAATCAACGAAATTGGCGCCAACAAGGAAGTAGCCGTGGCAGAGGTGCCAGAATGACTCCAGGCAGAGGTTGCAGATAACGTGAATGTTACAGTTGTGGAAAATTTGGACATTTTGCAAGGAATTGTTGGTTTAACAAAATGGTTGAAGAAAAGACAAACATAGCTGAAACAGGAGAGCAACAAGATGGAGTTTTGCCAATGGCCAACAAAAAGATGATTCAAGAAACTGATGTAATATAGTACCTTGACAGTGGTGCGAGCAACCACATGAGTGGACTCAAACATCTCTTTACTGATTTAAGAGAAATAAATTATGGTTTTGTGTCTTTTGGTGATGCATCAAAGGTTGAAGTCAAAGGAAAAGGTGAAATTAGTTTTTCCAAAATAGAAGGCAGACAGAGAAAAATAGAAGATATTTATTTTGTTCGGGACCTCAAAAACAACATTCTAAGCTGTGGACAACTATTTGAGAAAGGATATTCAATTTTCATGGAGAATAAAGTCATGTTCCTGAAAGATGAAAATGGGGGGACAATATATTGCTCAAATAGAAATGTCCCAAAATTAGAGTTTCAAACTAAACTTGAGGAACATGCAGGAGACATGTATGCAAGTGAAGATACAGGACAAAGCAACCTTGTGGCACAAGAAACTTGGACACCTACACTACGGTGGTCTAAAAGAGATGTCAAACAAAGGGATAGTTCATGGAATTCCTTGGATTTTTGAGGAAATTTTTGTGAGGAATTGTCTTGAGAAAGCAAACAAGAAATTCTTTTTAAAGGAAGGCAATCTATCATGCTACAAAGCCTCTCGAGTTGGTGCATACGGACAATTGTGGTCCTATCACAGCCAAGTCATATAGCTCCAAGAGGTATTTTATTACGTTTATTGATGACTACTCTCGAAGAACACGGGTTTGTTTTTTTATATGAAAAATATGAGGCATTAATAAAGGTATTCAAGAAATTTAAAGTATTGGTTGAAAAGAAAACGGGAATGCATGCATATCAAGGGATTGCGTTCGGATAGAGACGGAGAATATACATCAAATGAATTTATGTCGATGAGATGATATGATAAGGCACATATCATGGGTCAAGATGTGTCACTAACACTAATATAATATAAACATGAGTAAATAAAATAAAATGATGGGCGAAAATTGGTCGGCATAAAGGTCATAGTACTAAAACTAAAACAAAACTACAAATTTTTATTAAAACCCAAACTTATGTTATCAGCTTAACTTCGATAAAAAATGTCACAAATAACCAAAAGTCCAACATACTTTGAAAAATTAATTAAAGTCTATTACAATTCAGTCTTCACAACCAACTCGGTGGTGAATCTAAAACAATAGCTACATGTTCACTCAATTGGTAGCCATTGTCTTTCATGTGTTCGTCTCTCGAATCGCACCATGCATCTTCGGATTTTACTGAAATGATTAAACTAAAGAGAACAAGAGTTAGCAAAATATGATTGACAAGTATAAATAATTTTACCACATGACATAAAAGAACTACAACATAATCAAGGTGAAACAAGGATTAACTAACTGTCAAAGATAATGTAGGCCAATGTCGACTTTCAATTTCAATTTATATGAAAACGATTTTAAATCATTAAGATGCATGTGGTGTGTGAATGATCTGTTAATAAATAAGACCATGCACACACTTGAAACATATGGTAAACTAATCTATTCATGTATCCAAGGCTGTGAGTGAATGATCTGTTAATATATAGGACCATGCACACACTTGAAACATGTAGCAAACTAATCTATTCATGTATCGAAGGCACTTGCATGCCTAATTCTTAAAAGTTCGCCCATTGTCTCAAACTCTCATAACATATTCCACTTTAGATAAAAGATATTTTAATAAAAAATTCATTACTCTTTTCACTTTTTTGAAAAATCACAAAATAACACATTTAGGGTAAATATCATAATTCAGTACACTAGATCTCGTAATAAGCAACAATAATAATGAGAAATCTATTTCATAGGTTAATCAAGTTTAAAATGCTCTAATGGAACAATTAAGAAGCTAAAAAGATAAAGAATATATTTAATAAACAGAACAAAATCACTAATTTGTAAAACATGTTTGACAATTCTAATTATAACCATTTGAAATTTATAGGGAAGTCAAATCATGAACTATTATGACTTATCTTGAACACAATGAGAGTTGTCGACAAGAGAATGAAACAATACTATGTCGAGAACTCAAACTAGCTTATTGATAACTAAGAAACTCAAAGAACCATATTTATATTCTCATCAAAATATAATTTAATAACTCAAAATATATTTTTCTAAAATGTTGAACGAATGAACGTGATAAAAAAAAATTCTATAAGTAGATATGAACTTATTGATAAGTAACATAATTTTCCTAAAGTCTGAAACATACATGTCTATGAATTGCTTATCGTAAACTCCACGAGAAAACATGTCGTGAACTCACAAATGGCTCTTTACAATACACTTTATTTTCATTGTCCCGGTGTAGTAAACTTATATGAACATATATTAAAGTCATTGATATTAAACAAAGTATGGAGATATCACTTATATAGTTTGTACTTACTCATTCAAGGAGGCTGTTAGTGTCCTTATCCCGCTCAGAGTTGAGGACCACTGCCACCTGCCATAAGATTGTATTGATAAAGGTGTTAGTTACCGCCAATCAAACACACTTTTATCAATTCTCAAATAATTAAATATATTTCTAATTAAGTAGTTTAATTATAAGTATAATGACCAAGAAACTTTTCCCACCAGCAGTTTGTGCGGATAACATAGACCGTTTCATGTATATTCTCACCCTCTGCCATCAAAATAAAACAATGTTACCATATCAAAATGAGTACAATAACAATTCAATTTAATTAAAATATTGAAACCAACCTGTAGATGACTCTTAATGTGCTCAGTTGTCAATTCCCTCACATTCATTTTCTTAAGGATAGCTTTTGGGGTGGCATCTACAAAGTAAGAAAAATCTATTATAATAGCCAAAATATAAAAAATAAAAGAACATTTATAATAGGAAATATGTAGTATTATTGATAAAATTGTTATATATTTCATGATCAAATAATAACTAAGATAATGGAATTAAGTGGAACTAAGATAACTTATAAGATTACCATTATAATTTAATATTGTAATGGAGTGTTAGGCTAAAATAACATATTTAAATAAGTGTGGCCTATATTTTTAGAAATAAGGAAGACTTGGAACTTACTGGAGACTCCTCCAAGTTGGCTGATTGCACTGAGAAATTCGGCATGCAGCTCGGGAGTCCAGTTTAAGCGGGGTTTATTGCCAGGCTGTGGAGTACCATGATCAACTCCCTCCCCGCCTCTATGTAGATGCATGTGTTGCTGTTGCTCTTGAAATGTTTGATTTATGGCAACTTGCTGGTTTTCCATAGAAGCTTGAACAATCATGGGTTGGTATTGCTGATTAATGGCTTCAGGTTGTCCAACAGATACTCCAACTGTGAGAGGTGGCTGGGGTTCATTCACAGCATGATATTGCCCAAATGAATCAGAAGTCATTATTTGTTGGTGCCCAATTGAAGCCTCAAAATTCATTGGACTGTATCCAGTTTGATGGTAGGACACTGATCCTGGTAAAAACTGGGGCCCTGACTCCTGGTAGTTGGATCCATGGTGCACCTCTGACCCTGGAGTAATCAGGGGTTGGTTTAAGGATGACTCTCCAGCAGACCAGACCTGATACACATCATTATTAGTGTCTGAGTAAAATGATGTATTTCCATAGGAGGAAAGATCAGATGTGTTTTGATCAGAGTTCGGATGATATATCTGGTGAGAAAAATCCGTACTATTGTTTTGTGGGGGATGATGTAAGGTTGACTCAGGAATGGACAGAGCTTGATGGTGAACTGAATTGTGACCAAAACTATTTGAAGGATAAAGAGTTTGATACACATCAGTATCAATATAATCAGAAGAATTTTGACCTTGATGGTGTGCTGAATTGTGGCCAAAACTATTTGATGGATAAAGAGATTGGTACACATCAGTATCAATATAATCATAATCAGAAGAATTTTGATTTGAAGGATAAAGAGAGTGATACACATCAGTATTAATATAACTAGAAGAATTTTGACTTTGATTGTGACCAAAACTATTTGAAGGATAAAGAGATTGATACACATCAGTATTAATATAACTAGAAGAATTTTGACCTTGATATTGTACTGAATTGTGACAAAAACTATTTGAAGGATAAAGAGATTGATACACATAGGTATCAATATAACTAGAAGAATTTTGACCTTGATGGCCTATTGATTTGTGAACAAAACTATTTGAAGGATAAAAAGATTGATACACATCAGTATCAATATAACTAGAAGAATTTTGACCGGGGAGAGAAGACATGTTTTCATCAAACTTTCTTTGAGCATAACTCATGTTTTGGTAATATTGATCTAGGATAATTTTAATATCCATGGAGTTTACATATTTCTATGGTCTTAATATAGTCCACACCTAGATGTTATGGGCAGTAACGTATTATATTTTTATATTAAAAAATTCAAAATATCAATTAGTATTAATAATTTATTAGTTGGACACCTTCTGGATTCATCATGAATTTATATATATGATACGTTCTATCTGGCATCCACCTTTTTATTTCAAAACTTATAATGAAAAATATATTATATTATTGCTCATTTTTACTCACATTTAATTAATTTGAATTCATTTTGGGTCCACACAAGATAACTGTCTTACAGATGGTATCTACCTTGTCTTCTAGCTGGCATCCACTTTTTATTTCAAAACTTATGATTAAAAATATATTATTAGTATTCATATTTACTCACAATTATTTAATTTGAATCCATTTTGTGTCCACACAAGGGAGCTGTCTTACAAATGATATATACCTTCTCGATTTTGAAAGGTCAAAACATTCAAGACTTATAAGTTGTAATTTATCATATAATTATAAAAATTTAACAATGACTTATAAGCTGTCTTACGTATTTATTACAATAAATTATTATCATAATAATATACAAATTAATAATAAAAATGGTGTTATTGATAATAACAACATTTTTATTATTAATTTGTATATTATTATTATGATGATAATATAAATAACACTATTTTTATTATTAATTTGTATATTATTATGATAATATATTATATCAATTAAATGTGTTTTATAAAGTTAAAACATATTAATTTGATATTTATTAAATTTAGTGTATATATATTTAACACACACGCGCCTATATATATATATATATATATATATATATATATATATATATATATATGTATGTATGTATGTATGTATGTATGTATATGTAAAAAAATATTTGTGCAATGAAATAATATATCTCCATCTTAATAATCATTTTAATAAAGAAATTAAGAAAAAAGTATAGTTAATTATCAACTGGATCACTTATTCGAGCCGAATGTATGCAAAATTTAACAGCTACTTTTGCTGACTCACTTCATTGCCCGGTAAATATAAATGTGTGTATCCGACGTTTTGAACTTGCAGTGAAATTAAAATCTTAATACTACTTTCTAGTGTTATTAATATAAAATCTTTTGTCATATTTTTTTTGTATTTGATTTATTTACTTTCTAGTTTTATTAATAGAAAATCTCTTTTTTTTTGTATTTGATTTATTTACTTTCTAATTTTACTGAAATTGAAAGAATTAAGAGCTGCAAAATTTAAATAAAATTTAAAGACAAGCATAGATACTTAAGTTTCAAAAGAAGAAGCAAACGAGTAATGTTGAACATCATGGTTAACTTGAACTTTACGGAGAAGTTAAATTTAACGTCTATTTTGATTTGATTTAACGGCATGCAACCATTAGTCTGATGAGTGGTTCATGTGAGACCAAAAATTTCGCAGTGATGCGGATAATACATTGGACTGTAATAAGTGATCCGGTTAATAATTAACCTGATATATATATGAGCGAGAAACTATTGACTATTTTATAATGTAATTCAAGAAGCTAAATATATTGTAAATATAAATTCTGTAAATAATTGGTCAGGTTTAATAACAGGATGAAGGATACTATTGATAAATAATAGTCAGGTTAATGCTATTTTTATTTCACTAGTAAATAGGTTTCAATTATTTCAATCATTAAATTATGAGTGATTGACACTTTTGCACCCCTTATGTTTAGGCGCTTTTTCGATTTGGTCTCAAATAATAAAGTTTGAAAAGCGCCTCTTTGACCACTCCGTTTAATTGACCGTTAAAGTTAATAGATGTGGGGTTTTCACTTTGCATCCCACAATTTTAATTTTTTTTCATGAGTATTTTGAAATATTTTTTATTATATTAATATTTTTGCATGAGCCATTAATATAATTTTGTTACTGTTACATTAATATAATTATTGTTATATTAATACTAAATTTTTTATATTAACTAGATCTTTCTAATATACCCTAGACATTTTCAAATATAGCAACACTCTCGAATTGAAGGACTTTAGAAATTTTTTGCCCTGAACATTTTGTTTATATTCTTAGAGTGTCCAAAAAAGATTTCCCATTAAGCTTCTGAGCAAAAAATCCCTTCAAGAAATCGTCGTTAGCAGGGCTTTGAAACTTTGGAGGAGTTTCGGACGAGAGAAGGCTAGGCGCAGGACCGAATTTTCCATTAGTCACAATCTTGAAATTCAGAGCAGCAAGTGATCAAGCCAACAAAATCTATATACCTTAAACTATAGAAGATTTATATATAGAACAAGATTGATAGTGTAGAGTAGTATACATACCTCCAAAATATCTCCAATGTTTATAACAAAAGCATAAGGCAAACGGTTGAATTGGGATCCAGAAGCCGTCCTTCATAACCTGGAGGCCTTCGGTTCCAGTTAGTTGAAAAAGAATGGTGAGGCCAGTAGCATCACTCTGAGGCGTGAGTCCAATAACCTGATCTGGTTGAGGGCATGGAGATAGCAGTGTTGGAGTTTAATTCTATATTCCTATGTTTAATTATTTATTTAGATTTATTTAGATAATGTTTTGGTTTTATTTGAATAAGTCTCTATAACGTGTGTTGGTTGCAGTGAGAATAGGTCTTCAGTAGTTAAGTTTGGATAGGTTAGTCGTGGAGATATATCAGGAGGTGCTCCTAGTTTTTAGTCATCACCTTAGGTGATGGGCTTTTAAATAGTTTTAGTCTGCAGTAGTTAGTTCTTATCTCTCCTGATCATTCATCTGTACATTGTATTCTTTCCCCAAGTTATATACAGAAAATGAGTCTTTGCTCACAGCCTTCTTGTCTTTCAATTTTACTTATATAAACCACACACATCCACGTTGAGTTTCTAACACTTGGTATCAGAGCGAGGTTGTTTATGCCAAAATATATGCCGAGGTTGATGACTATAGAGACATCAAAAATCAAGGAGGGAACAGTGAGTATAAACTATCCAATGTTGTCAAAATCCAACTACACGGCGTGGTCAATGAAGATGCAGGTCTTCATGGAAGCTCAGGGAGTTTGGGAGGCTGTGGAGCCTAGTGACCCGGAGGTGAACGTTGAAAAATGGATGGATAAAATGGCGCTGGCAGCAATTTATCAAGGCATTCCAGAGGAGTTTATGTTAACTCTGTCCGGTAAGAAAACGGCTAAGGTGGCTTGGGAGGCAATCAAGACAATGTGTATGGGGGTGGAACGAGTACAGGAGGCTAGGTTGCAGACATTAAAGGGAGAATTCGAGTCTCTCATAATGAAAGACTCAGAGAAGATAGAAGATTTCTGCTTGAAACTGAGTGGCATTGTGACTAACATTCGAGTTCTTGGAGAGGCTATGGAAGAGTCCAGTGTTGTAAGGAAGATTCTACGTGCTGTGCCTGATAAGTTCCTCCAAATAGCTTCAAACATTGAACAATTTGGAGATGTTAAAGCCATGTCAGTTGAGGAACTGGTGGGACGTCTCAAGGCCCATGAAGAAAGAATGAAAGGTAGGAGTGAGCAAAGTGAGCAACAACAACTTCTCTTAGCTAAGAAATGGAAGGGCAGACTGGACAAGAGCAAGATAAAATGTTTCAATTGCAACATTTATGGTCACTTCGCCTCAGAGTGTGACAAACGTCGACGAAAGAAAGAACACTGTCAAGAAGCAAATCTAGCACAGCTTCATGACGACGAACCAGCATTGCTGTAGAGGCCATATGGGCCAACAAAGACAAGCCATACGGGCTTGTGAATAATAGCCATAAGGGCTGTGAAAGGGATGCCATATGGGCAGGAAATAAATTGCCAGAGGGGCAAACAAGGAAGCCAAAAGGAGCTGTGATCAGTGGTGCCATATGGGCACAGAAAGGCCACACGGGCTGGATCAATGTATTTGCCATACGGGCATGAAGAAGCCGTTTCGGTTCAAGGCATGCCATACGGGTAGCTGAAGAATTGATATGTAATATAGAATTAAGGGGGAGATTGTTGGAGTTTAATTCTATATTCCTATGTTTAATTATTTATTTAGATTTATTTAGATAATGTTTTGGTTTTATTTGAATAAGTCTCTATAACGTGTGTTGGTTGCAGTGAGAATAGGTCTTCAGTAGTTAATTTTGGATAGGTTAGTCGTGGAGATATATCAGGAGGTGCTCCTAGTTTTTAGTCATCACCTTAGGTGATGGGCTTTTAAATAGTTTTAGTCTGCAGTAGTTAGTTCTTATCTCTCCTGATCATTCATCTGTACGTTGTATTCTTTTCCCAAGTTATATACAGAAAATGAGTCTTTGCTCACAGCCTTCTTGTCTTTCAATTTTACTTATATAAACCACACACATCCACGTTGAGTTTCTAAAAAGCAGTTCATCCTCATTGATTGTATGCCTTCATTAAATATTTCTTCGGGCTTCATTCTGAGAGCTTTTGCCATTACGTTCAAAATTTTCATGGCCTGGCTCTTTAACTCCATTGAATAAGCCTCGATAGAAACTCTGCATATATTCAGGTGTGGAAATACAACTTATATAATAATACACTATAAGTAGTGCAGTGGTTATGCCCTATAGTGCGCTTTTGTTGTGCAAGAGTGCAAGGAGGAAGGGATTGCACTAACTGTGCTTTTAGTTTTAACAAAAAAATTACCCATAAAAAATGCATATAACATCAGATTTATGCATAAAACAACAAGTTACCAAATCCTAATACCAGAACGAGCTTATACCCGGGCAACGCACGGGATTAAATTAAATAAAAATAAAATATGAAATTATATTATTTTTTAAGGCACTATTTGTGCAGTACTAAACTCTTATCTGATCTTTTGGTCAGTCTTAAGTTTGACCTTTGTCTTCGTTTGTTTAGTAGCATTATATTCCTATGATATATTCATATTTTGGTATTTACAAAATTTTACAAACTGATTTTTACAAATTGAGAGGAGAAATTAGTGAGCCTATGTAGAGTGATTTATGTTCAAAATCTTGGCCAGTTTTATATATGAAAGAATTTGATGTTGTGGCGGATATTGAAGAGTATGCTATATATAATATTTTTGGTTAATTTGTATTTTTATGGGAGTATTTTGTATGTAATATAAACTTCTATTACGATAATTTCACGTCTTTCTCTTATTTATTTTTTTGTTGATTTGTATTTGTGTAGAAGGGTTCTATGTATGTGATGCCAACTTCTATTAGATTATATTTATAAATGTATTTTATATTAGAATTATGATACCTAATGTGATTTGTTTCTTTTTCTAAAAATTTATATGGTTCTAGAATTAAAATTGGTAAATATAATTTGTTTTGAATTAAGAAAATAAATCATAAACATGCAAGAAAAAGGTAAAATATGTTTGGGATTAAGAATAGGTTTTTGTGTTCGTTCCTCACATAAATTCGGCTTATTAATTTTAATATTGTGCATAATATTATTTATATTTAGTATGTTATTTAAGAAAATACATTATATAATAATAATTTTATGACGGTGTGATTTATATGCTTCTACAATTAAAACGGGTAGAAAATATTTATTTTAGATTAACAAAAATCATAAACACGTGAAAGATAGAATTTGTTTTGGATTAAGAAAAGTAATTATAAATATGCAAGTAGATATCAGCTGTCTTATAGAATAGAACATAATTTTATTCTAATCATTTATTGTGTATATGATCGAACGGATGATAAACTTATAGTAGGAAGACAACCGTGCGATCATGCAACCAAATTATCAGTGTTATGCTTATTATATAATACTAGCCTATAACCCGTGCGAAGCACGGGCGGGTATATAATTCACAATTTATTATTTAAATTTTAATATTATTTTATTAATATTTTAATATTAATGAGTTGATTTTAATTAAATTATATCAACCAACTGATTATACTCTTAAAAATTTTGCTTTTACAATTTATTATCTAATTATAAATATTTTTATATTATTAATATGTGATAATTTATTATTCAATTAATTTCAAATCAGTTTTTTCATGTTTTGTATATGTTCATATGTATGAAAAAAAATATTTCGTATATTTTTACATTTTTTCATATATTTTATATATCTTTATATGTATGAAAAAAGATATCTTCAAGATTGGATATTTATAATTTTATTTTTTAACAACATTATAGTTTTTATATAAAATTTTATATGATAATATATTATTATAAGTGCTTTTAGTATTTAAAACTATAAAATAACATGTGCGAAGCACGGCGACCATATTATTTATATTTTATTATTTCTAAACTTAATATCATTTTATTAGTATTTTAT
Organism: Daucus carota subsp. sativus; assembly: GCF_001625215.2. Classification (NCBI taxonomy): domain Eukaryota; kingdom Viridiplantae; phylum Streptophyta; class Magnoliopsida; order Apiales; family Apiaceae; genus Daucus; species Daucus carota. Next base: position 15,583,851 of record NC_030388.2, on the reverse strand, counting down.
TATTACTTTAATATGATGGTATTAAATTATATTAACTGATTGGTTATATCCACTTTTGAAATTTTGTCTTGCACAATATTTTTCTATATTATAAAATATAAGTACCAACAATCAATATTTATATTTTTCAGCAAAAATCCATGTTTCTTCAAAAGGTGGTGGGTCATAGTAGAGGTACTTACTCCGCTTGTCCTCATTATTCTTATCATCTAAACCTTAAGGTATATTCACATCAAGCATTTCAACAATTTTGTAGCTGCAAATCGACTATCCTCATCTTCATATTTCATCACATGCCCAGGTGTTGCACTGAGACGCTCTTTACTACTATCTACTTTTGGGATGACCTGGTTGCCAGACCTTCTTGCGTCATGTATATCATCACTATTGTTATGAACAGAATGAGATATATTTACATTACACTCTTGAGCACCGGTAACCTTTTGGCCAATGACAGAACAGTTCTCCACAACTGCGCTTTGATCAAATGAATTTTTATTACTATCTTTAGTTCCAGCAATTTTGAAACTCTTCAAATCAGCATTCTCATTTTCTTTCACCCTCATCTGAGTTGTACAAATTTCAACTTCACCCATTTTTTGTTCCTCAAATCTTCCCTCATCAGTCCTCGAACCTGAGTACTCGAGTTGTTGAATACATTCTTTAGCTGCAGTACCTTCGAACTCGTGGAGCATCTATAGTCTCTGCAAGAGGAATATTACAAATTTTTGCAGGAAAGTGTTGAAGCATGAAAAAATGTAAGCATTTTGATTCTTACTTGCAGTTGGTGTCAAGTTATAAATATATTAACTTGGGTAACATAGAGGGGAATTGAAAGGCACGGAGGGGAAGGAAAGAATGAGAACATACGGCTGAGACAATGTTGAGGAATTCACAACAGGCTGAGACAGTTCAGGATTTGTATGCACCATTGAACGTAAAGCTTGGAACTGGAGCACATAAAAAGAAGCATAGTCAGCCTTCTGTATATACAATTCAAAATTTTGCTTAACTTTCTTAGCAATCTAAAGACACAAATTAAACATGCATAACCACAGTAGAAGGCATAAAAACTACGAAGAACATAAAGATCAAGTGAACTCACCATCCTGCAATGCTATACTGAAAAATTGAATGGATAACAGCAGTAAAAATATCTGAAACCTCTGATCCATTACAGAATTGTATCAGTCCAGTGAGATTGTTTTTGGCCAAATTCCTATCGTAATTTGACCCTTCAGAGATATATGGAGCACCGGGGAGTGGATAGTAGTCGACCTGGTGAGTAGTGATCAATGCTCGGATAGTAGTTCTTTAAAACAATCTTCTGCAATCCTTTACTGAAAATAATTAATATATATATTATAAATAAATAAAATATACAGATTATGTGCAAGAATCCAATTCCAATAGTACATTTTCATTATTTATATATATAGCCAACCTCTTATTATTAGTTATATTTGTCGAACCTCTACATAATCATAAAAAAGAATTTATAAGAATTTATAATAACCTAAAATATTAATAACTTACTATTTTTAAAATCAAACCAAATAATACAATCAATATCATCGAAGCACAATGTCTTACTAAATTAACAGATTTTGCATAGTTTTGTAAGTCCAATTTTAGTTAACCCCATTGAAGATGCCCTAAATAGACCAATTGAGATTTATTGTTAGCAAGTGATATATATTTTACGAAATGTGGATGATTAAAGTTGTCATAATTTCTCCACACAAAAAAAGTTTGTAATAATTTCTGTAAATACCTTGGCAGCTACAAATGTTGAATCACTGAACACGCATACAAATATGAGACGATATGCGCAGTTATTAAGATTCTGAAATGAATTTACAGTATAGATAATGTCAGAGAGCACTAAGATACTCGATACTCCCCTCATGCCATTTAATTACACTGGCACTCCTAATAACACCATATACACTACTGTGGAGCTGCTGAGCCTTTTTGCTCCGGAGTTTTTGTTTCTCTATATGTTGATTGTGCTATTTAAACATAATTTTGGTTGGTCATATACAGTAATAGTGGTAACAATAGTGGTAACAGGCATGTTTATTGTTCTATTTCTTTTTAAATGTCCTCTCCGTAGTCTAATTACGTGACCACATGTGTATCCCTACATATAAAAAATACAAATCAACTATCACCTGTGCAATTCATTAAGCTGCTATATATGGTCCAGGTGAACAGAGACATTTGCCTAGGACTGTAAATCTCGCCGTGCTAGGCCAACTACCATTTATCTATACTTGCTCTTCATATTTTATGTATCTATACTGCTTGTTCTTCTTTATTGTATATATTTTGCAAATTTATTTTCTTCCATGTAAAATTCTGATTAAGTGCCTGACTAAAAGTCTACTCAGGCGAGGTTCACCAAGCCTGGAAAATGATTTTGGAATGGTTTCATTTAGTAAATCGTTGGGGAATTTAAACTCTTTCAAAGGCTTGCACAAACAGCAGAACATAGTCAATCAATATTACACTGTCTATAGACTAATCTATATATCAATATTACACTGATCCTAGACTAATCTATATTACCTTTTAATTGTAAATCTAAAGCATAATCCAATAAAAACCTAAACAAATATCAATTAAGAAAAGCTATATCATGTTTTCAACTGTTATAAAGTTTTTCATGCTTTGTCCTTAGAGTATACATTGGCCATTGGCCCATTACTACTCACACTCCAAAACAATTATCTACCGTACATTTTATCCTTATCTTCCATGTGTTATATCTTGCTTAATTACTCTGCACAAACAATATTAAATCAATATACATAATGATTTAAGACATACAACATTATTCATGAGCACATTCTTTAAAATTCTGGGAATAAATGGTTCAAAAGAATAACATACCTATGCGACGGTGGAAATACAGTCGGATAGATGAAGATCCCTATCACCGCGTAATTTCTTTAAATTCCTTATTAATATAATTTTATTTAATAATTCCTGTCTCTGATGATACATAAAAGGTTATTATTATTAGTATTGAGAAATGAATATGTGGATATGTTGACTAATGACAAATAAATTAAAAAGGGACAATACACTTATCAATATATCTGGCATAATATATTATATTATATATTTTAAGCAAATGAACTTTCTGTTGTCATTAAGACAAAAAAATTAATGCAAATCAGTGTAATTTAAGTTTAGAGTAACAATAATGTTTTAGTACTTGTTGCAGAATACTCAAACAGTCAACAATCTTTCCAATATAAAACTTATTGTTCTGTTTCTTTTTAAATGTCCTCTCCGTAGTCTAATTACGTGACCACATGTGTATCCCTGCAGCAGTGGCACTCCTTGTGCCCTTTCATCTTGCTAATACTAAACGAAGTCTGCTATTCTCTGTGCTCTAGTGCTCAACTCATATCAAGAAAGCTGGTCAGAAGCTCTGCCCATTAATTATATCAGCTGTAAGCAGGGCAGTTACAGCCTGGAGATTGGTCCTAGCTAGAAGGTTTCGACTCCTCGATGAATGGTGCAACTTTGTTGAGGTACTAATCAGCAAAGCTGCTATTAAATGATGCTTATTTAAGTGAATAATATTATTTAATAACTAAACAAAGAAAAAGGTGCTTGCTTTGAATCTGTAGCACAAGGGAGATATTTTACATTTTGAACCACTGGCTCTTTCACTTGACACCTTTTTCTTTTCAATTTGACATGTTACTTTTAGTTACAAACGTTGCTATTGGTAACATAACATTTATGTATAAGCTTCATCTTGCTAATACTAAACGAAGTCTGCTATTCTCTGTGCTTTAGTGCTAAACTCATATCAAGAAAGCTGGCCAGAAGCTCTGCTTCCTAAAAACTACTTCCTGGTGTTGAAGTATACATTTGGGACAAAGGTAATTAACTCCTAAATTTGCCAAGTGTTTATTGTTAGGATTTTAAGGACTTGGTTATAAGCCTCTTCATATAATAGTATCATGGCCGGGTTTCGGAATAAGTTAATGTTTCAAACAACTTTCGGATCAAACACTTTACGTGCATTACCAAACACAACAAAGATGAAATTATCAATCCTTATAAGCAACCTAATTCTTAAAACTTATTTCGATGAACCTAATAAAAACTTTATTAAGTTTAAACACATCTATCGACCTACTTCATATAGACCATTTTAAAGAACATAATTCTTAAAGAAAAACTAATTAAATTAAAAGACACATAATCTTTTAATACAAACACATCTTTTTAAAGCAAATAAATACAAATATAAAGGTAAATATTAAAAAATAGAAAATAAGTGAACAAATATTAAATAACCATGTAATATAAGCACTTAAAGATGCAATATCTATAAATATTTGATAATCAGAAGATTATGTAAATTTGATAAAACAAAATTATGAAAAAAAATAAATTTTAAAGAGGACTTACAGTGGCAGAAAAGAAGAGAACTACAGGGACTTGCAATTCAATTAATACCAAGCTCCTATGACAATATAGCAAGCAATTAACTACAGAAATGTAATCTGGAAACAGTATCTAAAACAATTTACAAATGAAAAGCATATTAACCTGTGCCAAGTGCCAATAGCTCTCCATTATGGAAGCAGACTGTCAATCTCTAGCCTGTCAGAATACAATCTGTACAAAAAACACTGCTGGCATAATAGTAAAATACTGCCAGCAATTTGTATAAAAAGAAAATGATGCAAATCAAGTTTAAATACAACACAATATTTTACTACACTATTAAAAGTCCTAGACAACCAAAACTTATATACCAATCGACGAAAGAGATACATGAAACATAGTTCTGATTCAAATGAAACAACCATAAAACAAAAATAAGTAGTTATAATAGAGACTGCCATTAGCTTGCAGAAATATTTTCAGGGGTTTATAACCGTGAGGAGGTGATCAGATATCGCGCCTGCTTTCATCATTTCCGGGGAGGGCATTGCTGTTGCAATGGAAATTAGTAGCCTTATATACTCAGTAGTTTGAAAATTAGAGTTATTGAGACTGCAAAACAAGAGAACCTCTGGTCTATTAGCAAAATGGAAGATTTGTTTTGGGCGACACATTTCAAATTGTTTTGGACGACACATAGAGTTGTTTTTGACACTGGTGGCATTCGAGAAATGCATTTCTAGCACCTACTACATTAGATTAGCTGCCAAAGTACAAAGTCCTACAATAACATGACGAAACCCTAGACTCACCAGAACAAACCGAGAAGACATGCCTAGTAATCACTGGAACAGTAGACAACTTTAAATCAATTAATGAATCTAGAATCATATAACTGAAAAGAAAGAAAATCTTAGCAAGATCATACTTGAGTTTAAATAGGAAAGAAACCCGAAAATAAACAGTGAACAGATTTGGCAAGAGATAATACTTTACATAATAATTGCGCACTTGAGCTGTTCTCAATTTTCCAATACATACAAAGATTGATAAAGAATAGCTACGGGTGTACATAGAACATATAGACATCATCAAACAGACCTGATCATTATCATCTACAGGTTCTGAAGGGGACTTCTTGGTGTCGGACGGCTTATCTGCCCCACAATTTTGTCTATTGCACTTTCTCCTAAAAGGATAATTGATATTGTTGCATTTCTCACACTTCCAGCTCCCCTCGGCATCTCAGGTTCTGTAAGATAATAGATTATTATAAGCAATAGTTAAAACATGAAATATATTATGATTTTTTCTAGAGGGGATAGAAAAAACATAATATGGACATCTGATAGTTAACTTCAGTACTGCACATGGGGGTTCTGCCTGTGTGTATGGGTGTGTTAATGAGGGAGGGGAGGATAATAAATTGCTAGATAGAATATCATTTTAAGTAGAACAATACAGGGATAATGCCATCTGAAAGTTAAAAATAAAGTTTTTACAACCTTCGGAGATGCTTTGGCAGTCTTCTAGAGAATTGCTGCGCATGCTTCAGGACTGGAATGATATCTACGAAGGCAACAAAGATTAATACATTAAACTGGTAGATATGTATATACTGGATCTGGAGGCATTCAAAAGAATAAAACAACCTTGTTCACTTGCTAAAACAGGGTACCACTAGTTAAAGTCTGCAAGATACTCTACAGATTAATAAAACAAAAATCCCCCAAGTATATTTCTTGACAAGTCTGGATCAGTTCGAGATAAATAATTTTACTTCTTTCCTTTGCAATTTACATGAAGTTTTCCTTTTTACACGACTCAAATGCACCTTCACGAGGGTTCTTTGTGAATATGACATCTGCCTTATACTTTGATTAAATTATAAATTAAAATAGAAAGAACGCAAATTACTTGCACATTAATCTTCGTAAACAAACTTTCACTCATTTCTAATCATTAGACAAACTACAATTCAGTCGAAATATACTGCTGCCTAAATTTGAACATATGACCATACCATATAGCAAATTTTCTCATAGAGCATCTACAATTGCATAAAATGTTTAGTCATTGACGATGCCAGGCGCAAAGAGCACATGGGTTTTAAGAGGCAGAAGGCAACAACACAAAGCTTATTAAAAGTGTCAATGCTAATTCTGATTATCTGATGTGAATGCTGAATTTTAAGGATAGTGATATTACCCAAGTACTGAAATTGTCATACTACATAAAACACTAGAAAAAGAATGTGCCATAAAACCAGGGGAAAACCTGAGAAAAGCACAGCAGCAGAATGTAAATACAATAGAAAGGTTACAAAAGGAACTCAGGGGGATTTATTTGAAAATCTCATCCACTTTAGATGTGAATGATAAGCTAGCTACATAAACACTTACTGAAGCAGATGAATTTGGTCTAGAGAATAAATATCGGGAGGAAATGGTCCATCAACCCAAGAAAGAGGTTGAGTCAGTTCAGGGCCTTTATGAAGCAAAATTGCTTGAACTTTTAAAGCAAATACATTCCAAGACAAAACGAATGGAGCAGGTACAATTACAAAGTTTCTCTGCTATTACCAAAAACATGTTGAATTTTGGAGTGTTTCTGGCAAAGATTTCTCTTGTGTGGAGGCATCCAAGGGGGCTCATTGTTATAAGTAGAATATTAAGCTAACATAACCAGAGTATCCAAACGCACCAGAATTAATTGAACTCCCGAAATTCAAACTAAGCTCACTCAAGTATGTTAATTTCCCCGGAACAACACTATTGGACGAATTACCATTCTGCCTACCTATTTCTGACACAACTTTGATGAAATTATCAATCCTTATAAGCAATTAAATTAGATAACAAAGAAACCTAGTTATTTAGAACATAGGAACTCATATTCATCTATATGTATCCAGAACATACCTTCAGGGGAGATGAATTAAGTAGTGTTCTTGATAGATGGAATGAAAAGTAGCACAGGAGCTTGCCTAGATGAAGAGAGAGACAGCGGGCTATGGTGGTGATAGGATCTTGCACGGTGGTGCTGCTGTTACGTGGTGTATTTGGTTGTCTGCAAATATAGACTTGTTGATTTTACACTTAATTTCTAACATGCCATCTTAAGAACAGATAAGCAGACGTAAAGATAAATACTTTATCTCATAAGTAAAATTTTAAAGCTTCTCAAATTCAAGTTACACAAAACCAAAAACATACGGACGAGAAAATCTCTTGGAAGTATAGGTTGTTTTAATAGAGGCAGTCAAGGAAACTAAGCAGCTGACATCCTACGAATAAAATAAAACACTAGATGATAGTGCTTGATAACTTGAAACCTTATCTGATTTAAACCATGCTGCATGAATTTGAGGACACAAATTTTGCATACCTAAATACACTCCTTGGGACAGCAGATGATCAGCCTCCTTGGCTTGCTTGTATGCCAGTTCCTCAGTGAAAGTGATTACAGCTTCAAGAACAGGATTATACCTGTGTTAATATCCTAATACGTATTAGAAAGCAATCTTGAGTAGCAATATGGCCCGGAGACTCTGGCATATTGCTATTACCTCTTCAGCCTCTTCAGGAAAATCTTTGTAAGCTCCTCAGATGAAATTTGTTTGGTCTTAATGAGTTGCCCCAGTTCAAGAACCTACAACCAGAATGTCATGCATATTACACGTCAGAGAACAATAGGACTTAAAATTATCAACTACTGATCATGTAATCATCATAAAAATCTCTTACAGTCATAAAAGCAATGTCTTCATCAGAAATTGGCTTCTGCACACCTGACACTGATGGATAGTTGAATCTTTTGTTAGGACTTGGTGCTCCTTTAGAATCCCACACAGGATTAAATATCAAATAAGATGGGTTCTGCAAGCCCCCATTGTCCGAAGCAACCAGTTTCCTGTTGGCATCGCTGGTGGGGATGTTAAGCTCTTTGGCACCATTATTAATCTCCAGCATCTATGCAAAGAACAGTATACAAACAGCAGTCATATACCAAAATAAGCCAAGTACCCCAAATTTCAAAGTACAAGACTGTTCATGCCAAAATTACCTTAGTATCATTGAGCAAGTCTGCACCCAACATCCTAAATCCACACTTGAGCAGAACAGCTTCATCACATTCGTCTTCACATCTTTCAGATTGGATTTTTGCATTAACCTTTCCTCTGTCCTGATCAAAAAATACAAAGTATAACAATGTAGGATTATACTATATACAAGTCAACCTCCTGCATTGTATTCAATTCCAAATTTCTGATGGATATGACTTCAAATCCAGTACTTCAATTAACAGCCCTAAATGGAAGGATCTTGAAATGGCCATTAATTATTGTGATCGACTGATTGTGACAATGAGTCAATGACCCATGAAAGTAAGTTCTGTTATACTACTATTGGTATTAATCAATAGTAGTAAATACATCCCTATTACCATCCTCCCTAGTCCCTCGCATTTAAAAATATAAAAATAAAAAATAATCCTCCCTACCAAATGCCAGATTGCTAGTATATACTATAGTAACCACATCATTCTCCGCCTAAATCAACAAAAAGTACCATCTTAAACTCGGATGAACTATGAATCTATGATATTAATCAATATTGCTTAAAAAATTACACAAGTCACATATCAAAGTAACAGAATACAGCAGGATGTATTTATACATAGGGGGAATAGGAGACAGTTAGCACTTAGTATAGCACTGAGATGGTGATTTTAAAAAAGTGACCAAACGAAACGAAAAAAAGTGAACAAACAATGGGACTACAAATTATACCCATGTTGGCTTATTATAGTATAGTATAGATAGTATATATATGGTCCAAATCGTTATGTGAAATAGTAGAATATTTGGTTGTTACTTTGTGGTTGTTATGTAAAATTGGTTGTTATGCAAAGCACACACGTGTAGAACGAAGATAATATATTTTTATTTGAAATGAATCTTATTTTGACAGAAAAAGACCACCAGAACGGCCTATACGTGCATGTTCTTCAGCTTTTGACTTATTTGTTTGTAACTGAGCAACAGCAGTTCCTATTTGTTCATAACTGAAATTGCGATCTCTTTGTGAATGGCAAGTCTTGTGACGGTTACAACATGTTTGATTTTAGTGGTGTCATGAGCTGTTATTTCATGCCATTTATTATAAACCTTACCCCTATCAACACTCATTCTTTCTTGCAACCCTAACCATCTTTCATTCAGAATATATACAATTATTTATACCAAGTTAACGAAAATATAATTTCAATAATTTCTAAATTATCAAAAAAATTAACACATCAGCACTAATGTCACAAGCTTATATACCAGAAGCATTTCATAGCAAACTCTGTCCATCTTCTAGAAAACAAAGAGTTCTTGACAGCGAGAATTTCGACTAAAAACGAGTACTAATACTATCTTATTAAAAAGTTACTCATAATTAGCACTAGAAGTACCCAATTTTCTTGTTTTGAGTTCTTACCCCATTTAACAGCAAAGCAAACACCAAACACACATTAATAATGTACACTTAATTAACATGTACATTTGCAGTAGATACAACTTGTACGTTGTCTTAACAAATAAGCCAAACGTTGTTTGACCCTCCCTTTCTCTCTCTTAATATTCCATTTTTCATACTTTTCTCCCTCTTCTTCTCCATTTTTTCACCCATCTCCTATTCAATCCCTCATTTTTTCACTTAAAAATCCAATCTTTTTGCTCTAAATCACCAAGATTTGTTCGATATAGAGATTCATATAGTTCTTGTTTCTTGCTATGTTTTTAAGCATAAAGCTGCTGAGTTATAGAGAACTTGTTTGTCAAAAACAACTCCAAATGCAACTGCATTGCACATTACAGATCGCTCAAAAGTTAATGCATGATTTTTGCTTCACTTCACTAAATAGGACTGGGGGTTTTCATTCGAAAAATACACCAGAGAAAGAGGTGGTTGGTATGTAGACCATTTTAACAATGTTCTGCTACAAATAAATTGCAGTTGAATCAGGGCATGATAAACTTGTATAAAAAATGCTGCATCTCAAACAGATAAATAATTATATATCACACTGATTTCATACACTTGGTTGAAAAGATAACTAAAGCAACTTGCACAATTCTAATGATTTTAAAAACGAGTTAATTTTTCAAACAACTCTCAGATCAAACACATTACGTGCATGATTCATTCTTAGTTTAATCAATCCTTATAAGCAACTAAAAACAAAGATCAAATCCTTATAAGCAACTAAAAACAAATTTCTCAAGAAATTAACAGCAGATGATACTCACCAGCATGCTTACGATCTTGAGGCCGCCCAGACTTGATAAGAACCTTAAGGTCCACAAGACCAAGAGACATAAGGCCAACTCTCAGATCAAACACATTACGTGCATGATTCATTCTTAGTTTAATCAATCCTTATAAGCAACTAAAAACAAAGATCAAATCCTTATAAGCAACTAAAAACAAATTTCTCAAGTAATTAACAGCAGATGATACTCACCAGCATGCTTACGATCTTGAGGCCGCCCAGACTTGATAAGAACCTTAAGGTCCACAAGACCAAGAGACATAAGGCCAGGAGTAAGGCCAGCCATAAGCCCAGCAAGCAATACCAAACCCAAACTTGCAAACACATACAGCACAAACTCTGTTCCACAATAGGGTATATCAGCTCCCATCTCTTCAATTCTTCAAAAATCTTGGGGTTTTAAAGAGTTTTTGTATATGGGTTTTTGTTATATTTTCTGTATCTACAGCGGGCTAATTAGTGGACTGTTAAGTGTTATGAGTAGTATTTGGTCTTGTCTGCAAAGTTAATCTCTGCTGGGAGAAAGAGTCGCTTGGTCGTATGTGGCTGACGGAGAGGAAGAAAGAGGGCGGTGGTTCAAGTATCTGTTTTCTATAGTACTTGCTTTAGTTTGGAGAACCAGTGTCCACTCGGAAATAGAACTCTAACAGGACCGTGTAATAGTCCAGTAACGAAAAAAGAAACGACGAAACCAAAAAACGTAAAGGAAAAGCAGGACTACAAATTACACCCATGTTGGCTTATTATAGTATAGTATAGATAGTATAGATAGTATAGATATAAGTATATTCTAATCATTTATTCTGTATACGATGGAAGGGATGATAAACTTATGGTAAGAAGAGCATCGTGCGACCATGCAACCAAATTATGTGTGTAACATAAATTAAATAGTAATATTACATATGTTTCGTGATCGTAGCTTTGATTGGAGTTCTGTTCCGATTAAAGTAAAGGAGTGTATTATGCATGATTTAATGGAATAAACTATCCGCATTTCGTAAAAAAAAATAAAATAGTAAGACATTTTCTTAACATAAACATTCTTCTAATTGTATTTTTTTCATATAAATTTGTACTAGAACCCTCCTCTTTTTTCATTTGGAGCTAAATATATTGTGGTGGTTTTGAATATGCTCATAAAAGATTTGTAAGGAAAATGTACATCTATTTGTAATTGTATATTTATTTTATATTCTTATGCAATAATAAAATAAATAAGTATATTTTATAAAGTCATATAAAAAATTGATTAAATAGTTAAAAGAGAGTCTAAATTATGCATATTATATTCTAAAATGTGAGAGCTACTTTAATGGACCACATTTTTATGATACAATTCCAAAAAAATCAAGGCAAATTGAAGGGCCCAACCAAAACCCAATTCTAGAAAATTCTCATGAAATACAAATAATATATTAATTATCCCAATTCTAGAAACTTCTCACCAACCAAATATATGGCATTCATCCTCACATTTCTACAAGTCCAATTTACACCATTACCTTTTGGTTATTCACCTATATATCTTTCATTTTGAACTACCTTTATACAGATCTATTCTTATTATGTGCATAATCCTTGTTCAACTCTCCACTTGTATGATTTACTGGATATATGCGGAAGATGAAGAAGATCATCACCCAGATGGAGATCACCCCAGACTAGGACATAAATCAGTTATTCTTTGTGCACAGGTTTTGAAATTTTTCTACTAAATGTTTCCGAAATATAAGTATTGTTGTTTATTATGTGAATGAGTTTCCTAGTTCTGGGAATTTTGCCATCAACTTTTTTAATCAAATTTTAACACTGAACATTATTCCCTCAAATTTTATTGAAATATAACTATTAATCAGTTATGTTTGTACAATGGGTTTATAAGATCTAATACTTTTGTACATATATGGAATGCCTTTTTTTTAATTCTTCATGTATGCTTAATGTTAATTTTTTCTTTAATTATGGTTTGGATCCTTATTATATATTTAATGCGGATATTTAAGACTCTGAAATGCTTCTCATGATTCTTAAAATTGAAAGATTTTTGAGATATGGGGTATATATTATCTTCAATGTATATATTATTTTTAATATTCTTAATCATAAATTAGTATTTTATGAATTATTAACCCCGAACACTATTTTGTATTTATGAACAAGTATGTTTCATTTATGAATTAACTACTATAGCTTTTTAATTTGATTATACAAATGCATATTACAATTCTTTGCATATGTGCACCAGACTTATCATTTTTTACTTGTTTGTCCATTCAGGTACTAACTATGAGGTTGTTCTTGGTACATTATAAAACCTTGAGTGTGAACCATCTTTTTCCTTCATACCAAAGAAAACCAAATGGAATGGTGGAAATATTTGGTAAAAGGTGATCTCGACTAGATACACAAAAGTGGAGCCTCAAACTCGCAAGCTCTTGATCACCAAAAATCTCCAAATTGCGGAAAAAATGATGGTAAAGAGCAATTTCAAACTCCAGTACTATGTTGTGATATTATAGTTTGACAAGGGGGAAGAAGTTAATTGGCTTTCGGCCAAGATATGTTATTCATAATCAAGATAATATATGCCACAATTTTTTCGAACAAGAGATGTTATTCATAATCAAGATAATATATGCCAGATTTCGATATCTCACTTGCTAGAACATTAATAATGGTCACGTCATTAAACGACTATTGTTATTCTTTCAAACCTAATGATGTTTTAAAGCCATATTGTCATGTTCAAGTTGTATTATGTGGGCAAAACTTAATGGGGGATTGCTTGTGTGGAAAAAAAAAAGATCTTGAATTATTGTATCTTTGTCGAACTTAAATATCTATCATCAAGTTTGAGTTGTATATTTTTTCTCTCCAAATATCTAATCTTCAATTTCTAGTGTTGTAAGGATTTGCACCTCTATTCTTAATTATTTTGATTACACGCCTATTATGCCATAAAAAGTATCTTATTTTCCGAAACTTAACAATGTGAGATTATAAGTTGGGTTGAATACAATTTTACAATAATTTTGAATTTTTCTTTGATATTTTAGGAACTGTTAAAACAAAAACAAGCAAACAAACTAGTGTAAAACTAAATAAATTCAAGAAAAAGATCTCTAAAAAATTTCAAATGGTTTGTTGTGCAACTAAATGTCTAACATGTTTTACGAAATTAACACAAGTCTATTACGACTCGATAACAACCAATTCACTGGTGAATCCAAAATCATAACTACATGTTTGCTCAATCCAAAACTAAAGAGGTTCATCGGATGCCTAGCCATACTCTTACCATTCAGCCTATAGAATCACATCGTTCATATTAGGAAAAGGAGAGTGAGGGGTCTTTGAATATAACTGAATTGATTTGATTAAAGACAACAAGAGTCAAGAGTGAGCAACACATGTTCACCAAGTATAGACATGATTTTATACCACATGGTATAAAAGAACGGTAGCATAATTAGGTCAAACCAAGGATTCATTGATTTTAAATGGAAATATCTTATAATCATTAACCATCAAAGATAATGTATGCCAATATCGGCTTTCAATTTATATGAAAAAGATGTGAAATCATTATGACACATGTGCGGAGTCCATGATCAGTCAATCAACAACACCAGGCAAGATAATACATTGGGGTACCCAAGCCAAATATTGACCCAATTCATAAAAATTTGACTAGTGTATCGGTCTCTCATAACATATTATAAGTGCGTGCATGGTGCTGTTGAACAACAGATCAGCATGGACTGATCAGCACATGTGTTAATAATTTTCAAAAAAAAAAAAATCATATAAATTGAAATTGAAATAAAGTCGGTATTCGCCTACATTTTTTCAACTAGCCCTGATTTGGCTTACATTCCTGAACAGGTGGGAGGCCTCTCTAGTCCCCGGTGTCCTTTTACCATGTAAAAGGCTTGCCTTTCATTCATTATGTTACCCGATCACTCTCTATAATTGTTGGACTATCTCTATAATTAAATACTCGTCTATATCAATTAGACAGTGAAAAAGATAATCAATTTAGAAATTTTATTCAATTAATGTAAATAAAGGCTCAATCCATGGATGAGAAAAAGTACCCGTTGAGGGGATGTAGTGCTTGAGTCAAAAAAATCAATGATATAGAAATACTTGTCAACCGTAATTAAAAGATATCATTTGATGGATAGATTGAAATATCTGTTGATAGAAAATTGGTCATTCATATCGCATGGGCTTAGATGAAGCCATGTCTAAAAAAAGTGGCATGAGCTACAAAAGCAAAAGAAGCCGGGGAGATTCTGCACAACGATTTTAAAGTGTTGACAAAGTAAAAAAGGTATGATTACAAACCCTACGTGGTGAATTTGAATCATTGCATATGAAGGAAACAGAATCTATCCCAAATTATGGAGCAAAGTTAGAAGATGCTTGTGTCAATGAAAAATACAAAGATCGTTGAATACAATATTGCAACTTGTTGGCATATCCATTCAAGAATGAAATGATACGGAAACCATGACCATTGATCAATTCATTGGTTCATTACAAGCATATTCAGAAATATTGTTAAAAAAAGAAGAAATGAAATCCCATGTGTTAAAAACTAATGACTCTGTTGAAGACAAAGACAAGATCCTGTACTCACTAGATACTAGAAGAAGAGGTCGTGGATGTGCAAATAAAAATTTTAACCGAGGTAGAGGACGTGTACATGTAAGCAATAGATTTAAAAGAAGAGAGCAGTCAAATCAACGAAATTGGCGCCAACAAGGAAGTAGCCGTGGCAGAGGTGCCAGAATGACTCCAGGCAGAGGTTGCAGATAACGTGAATGTTACAGTTGTGGAAAATTTGGACATTTTGCAAGGAATTGCTGGTTTAACAAAATGGTTGAAGAAAAGACAAACATAGCTGAAACAGGAGAGCAACAAGATGGAGTTTTGCTAATGGCCAACAAAAAGATGATTCAAGAAACTGATGTAATATAGTACCTTGACAGTGGTGCGAGCAACCATATGAGTGGACTCAAACATCTCTTTACTGATTTAAGAGAAATAAATTATGGTTTTGTGTCTTTTGGTGATGCATCAAAGGTTGAAGTCAAAGGAAAAGGTGAAATTAGTTTTTCCAAAATAGAAGGCAGACAGAGAAAAATAGAAGATATTTATTTTGTTCGGGACCTGAAAAACAACATTCTAAGCCGTGGACAACTATTTGAGAAAGGATATTCAATTTTCATGGAGAATAACGTCATGTTCCTGAAAGGTTGAAAATGGGGGGACAATATATTGCTCAAATAGAATTGTCCCAAAATTAGAGTTTCAAACTAAACTTGAGGAACATGCAGGAGACATGTATGCAAGTGAAGATACAGGACAAAGCAACCTTGTGGCACAAGAAACTTGGACACCTACACTACGGTGGTCTAAAAGAGATGTCAAACAAAGGGATAGTTCATGGAATTCCTTATATTTTTGAGGAAATTTTTGTGAGGAATTGTCTTGAGAAAGCAAACAAGAAATTCTTTTTAAAGGAAGGCAATCTATCATGCTACAAAGCCTCTCGAGTTGGTGCATACGGACAATTGTGGTCTTATCACAGCTAAATCATATAGCTCCAAGAGGTATTTTATTACGTTTATTGATGACTACTCTCGAAGAACACGAGTTTGGTTTTTTATATGAAAAATATGAGGCATTAATAAAGGTATTCAAGAAATTTAAAGTATTGGTTGAAAAGAAAACGGGAATGCATGCATATCAAGGGATTGCGTTCGGATAGAGACGGAGAATATACATCAAATGAATTTATGTCGATGAGATGATATGATAAGGCACATATCATGGGTCAGGATGTGTCACTAACACTAATATAATATAAACATGAGTAAATAAAATAAAATGATGGGCGAAAATTAGTCGGCATAAAGGTCATAGTCCAAAACTAAAACAAAACTACAAATTTTTATTAAAACCCAAACTTATGTTATCAGCTTAACTTCGATAAAAAAATGTCACAAATAACCAAAAGTCCAACATACTTTGAAAAATTAATTAAAGTCTATTACAATTCAGTCTTCACAACCAACTCGGTGGTGAATCTAAAACAATAGCTACATGTTCACTCAATTGGTAGCCATTGTCTTTCATGTGTTCGTCTCTCGAATCGCACCATGCATCTTCGAATTTTACTGAAATGATTAAACTAAAGAGAACAAGAGTTAGCAAAATATGATTGACAAGTATAAATAATTTTACCACATGACATAAAAGAACTACAACATAATCAAGGTGAAACAAGGATTAACTAACTGTCAAAGATAGTGTAGGCCAATGTCGACTTTCAATTTCAATTTAAATGAAAAAGATTTTAAATCATTAAGATACATGTGGTGTGTGAATGATCTGTTAATAAATAAGACCATGCACACACTTGAAACATATGGCAAACTAATCTATTCATGTATCCAAGGCTGTGAGTGAATGATCTGTTAATATATAGGACCATGCACACACTTGAAACATGTAGCAAACTAATCTATTCATGCATCCAAGACACTTTCATGCCTAATTCTTAAAAGTTCGACCAATGTCTCAAACTCTCATAACATATTCCACTTTAAATAAAAGATATTTTAATAAAAAATTCATTACTCTTTTCACTTTTTTGAAAAACCACAAAATAACATATTTAGGGTAAATATCATAATACAGTACACTAGATCTCATAATAAGCAACAATAATAATGAGAAAACTATTTCATAGGTTAATCAAGTTTAAAATGCTCTAATGGAACAATTAAGAAGCTAAAAAGATAAGGAATATATTTAATAAACAGAACAAAATCACTAATTTGTAAAACATGTTTGACAATTCTAATTATAACCATTTGAAATTTATAGGGAAGTCAAATCATGAACTATTATGACTTATCTTGAACACAATGAGAGTTGTCGACAAGAGAATGAAACAATACTATGTCGAGAACTCAAACTAGCTTATTGATAACTAAGAAACCTAAAGAACCATATTTATATTCTGATCAAAATATAATTTAATAACTCAAAATATATTTTTCTAAAATGTTGAACGAATGAACGTGATCAAAAAAAATTCTAATAAGTAGATGTGAACTTATTGATAAGTAACATAATTTTCTTAAAGTCTCAAACATACATGTCTATGAACTGCTTATCGTAAACTCCACGAGAAAACATGTCGTGAACTCCCAAATGGCTCTTTACAATACACTTTATTTTCATTTGTCCCGGTGTAGTAAACTTATATGAACATATATTAAAGTCATTGATATTAAACAAAGTATGGAGATATCACTTATATAGTTTGTACTTACTCATTCAAGGAGGTTGTTAGTGTCCTTATCCCGCTCAGAGTTGAGGACCACTGCCACCTGCCATAAGATTGTATTGATAAAGGTGTTAGTTACCGCCAATCAAACACACTTTTATCAATTCTCAAATAATTAAATATATTTCTAATTAAGTAGTTTAATTATAAGTATAATGACCAAGAAACTTTTCCCACCAGCAGTTTGTGCGGATAACATAGACCGTTTCATGTATATTCTCACCCTCTGCCATCAAAATAAAACAATGTTACCATATCAAAATGAGTACAATAACAATTAAAGTTAATTAAAATATTGAAACCAACCTGTAGATGACTCTTAATGTGCTCAGTTGTCAATTCCCTCACATTCATTTTCTTAAGGATAGCTTTTGGGGTGGCATCTACAAAGTAAGAAAAATCTATTATAATAGCCAAAATATAAAAAATAAAAGAACATTTATAATAGGAAATATGTAGTATTATTGATAAAATTGTTATATATTTCATGATCAAATAATAACTAAGATAATGGAATTAAGTGGAACTAAGATAACTTATAAGATTACCATTATAATTTAATATTGTAATGGAGTGTTAGGCTAAAATAACATATTTAAATAAGTGTGGCCTATATTTTTAGAAATAAGGAAGACTTGGAACTTACTGGAGACTCCTCCTAGTTGGCTGATTGCACTGAGAAATTCGGCATGCAGCTCGGGAGTCCAGTTTAAGCGGGGTTTATTGCCAGGCTGTGGAGTACCATGATCAACTCCCTCCCCGCCTCTATGTAGATGCATGTGTTGCTGTTGCTCTTGAAATGTTTGATTTATGGCAACTTGCTGGTTTTCCATAGAAGCTTGAACAATCATGGGTTGGTATTGCTGATTAATGGCTTCAGGTTGTCCAACAGATACTCCAACTGTGAGAGGTGGCTGGGGTTCATTCACAGCATGATATTGCCCAAATGAATCAGAAGTCATTATTTGTTGGTGCCCAATTGAAGCCTCAAAATTCATTGGACTGTATCCAGTTTGATGGTAGGACACTGATCCTGGTAAAAACTGGGGCCCTGACTCCTGGTAGTTGGATCCATGGTGCACCTCTGACCCTGGAGTAATCAGGGGTTGGTTTAAGGATGACTCTCCAGCAGACCAGACCTGATACACATCATTATTAGTGTCTGAGTAAAATGATGTATTTCCATAGGAGGAAAGATCAGATGTGTTTTGATCAGAGTTCGGATGATACATCTGGTGAGAAAAATCCGTACTATTGTTTTGTGGGGGATGATGTAAGGTTGACTCAGGAATGGACAGGGCTTGATGGTGAACTGAATTGTGACCAAAACTATTTGAAGGATAAAGAGATTGATACACATCAGTATCAATATAATCAGAAGAATTTTGACCTTGATGGTGTAGTGAATTGTGACCAAAACTATTTGAAGGATAAAGAGATTGATACACATCAGTATCAATATAATCAGAAGAATTTTGACCTTGATGGTGTACTGAATTATGGCCAAAACTATTTGAAGGATAAGGAGATTGATACACATCAGTATCAATATAATCATAATCAGAAGAATTTTGATTTGAAGGATAAAGAGATTGATACACATCAGTATTAATATAACTAGAAGAATTTTGACTTTGATTGTGACCAAAACTATTTGAAGGATAAAGAGATTGATACACATCAGTATTAATATAACTAGAAGAATTTTGACCTTGATGTTGTACTGAATTGTGACAAAAACTATTTGAAGGATAAAGAGATTGATACACATCGGTATCAATATAACTAGAAGAATTTTGACCTTGATGGCCTATTGAATTATGAACAAAACTATTTGAAGGATAAAAAGATTGATACACATCAGTATCAATATAACTAGAAGAATTTTGACCGGGGATAGAAGACATGTTTTCATCAAACTTTCTTTGAGCATAACTCATGTTTTGGTGATATTGATCTAGGATAATTTTAATATCCGTGGAGTTTACATATTTCTATGGTCTTAATATAGTCCACACCTAGATGTTATGGGCAGTAACGTATTATATTTTTATATTAAAAAATTCAAAATATCAATTAGTATTAATAATTTATTAATTGGACACCTTCTGGATTCATCATGAATTTATATATATGATACGTTCTATCTGGCATCCACCTCTTATTTCAAAACTTATAATGAAAAATATATTATATTATTACTCATTTTTACTCACATTTAATTAATTTGAATTCATTTTGGGTCCACACAAGATAACTGTCTTACAAATGGTATCTACCTTCTCGATTTTGAAAGGTCAAAACATTCAAGACTTATAAGTTGTATATTTTTATTATTAATTTGTATATTATTATGATAATATATTATATCAATTAAATGTGTTTTATAAAGGTAAAACATATTAATTTGATATTTATTAAATTTAGTGTATATATATTTAACACACACGCGCATATATATATATATATATATATATATATGTATGTATGTATGTATGTATATGTAAAAAAATATTTGTGCAATGAAATAATATAGCTCCATCTTAATAATCGTTTTAATAAAGAAATTAAGAAAAAAATATAGTTAGCACAAATGTCTAATTTTTCAATGAATATATTATTATGATATTTAATTAATTAGATTGTGATTTATTTATAAGTTATATATTTTTTTACCCAAAAGAATACATGTTTAGAGTTTAATTTATTACTTATCAATATATATCACTAATGAATGGCTTCAGCTTTTCCCCTTAGCGAGACTTCATAATTTGGAACACACGCCCTCTGATCACATAGCAATATCTTTTGAGTACCCAACGAAAGCAATGAAAAACCAAGGCAGAAATAAGAGCTTTTGCTATGAAAATGCATGGCTCCCAGAACCTATAGCTTTCAACTGATAAATGATAATTAGGAGGATAATGCTCTCTTGAATATTCAACAGAAAATTCAGCAGTGTGGGGAAAAAATTGGTGCTTGGGGGAAGAAATAACAGAGAATTTTAGTGGTCGAATGGCGGAGTGTAAAAGAGCTGTTGAGAAATAAAAATGATGTTGACTTCACCAAAAACGTTTAAGCTGTCAAACAATAGTTGTTCTTAATTCTAGATCAAAGAGAGGTTTTTCTGCCATAACGGTCGAAACAATTATGGTTGAAGCTAGAGACAAAAATAGTCGATACTTTCATAGCCCGGAAAGTGTAAGAAGAAGGTAAAATGCTGATTTACACGACCTCAAAGTAAAAGAAAGACGGATAGTATTGTCTGCTTATGCTTGATTGGATTCAACAAGATGAAATGAAATGCAGAGTGTAGAGAATGAGAAGGTAGAAAGACACATGACAGAGACCGAGTTGAGAATGTTACAGTGTACACATTTCTTAGAACAGATAGCTATATATATATAGGGTTAATTATCAACTGGATCACTTATTGGAGCCGAATGTATGCAAAATTGAACAGCTACTTTTGCTGACTCACTTCATTCCCCAGTAAATATAAATATGTGTATCCGACCTTTTGAACAGCTTGCACTGAAATTAAAAGCTTAATACTACTTTCTAGTGTTATTAATATAAAATCTTTTGTCATATTTTTTTTTGTATTTGATTTATTTACTTTCTAGTTTTATTAATAGAAAATCTCTTTTTTTTTGTATTTGATTTATTTACTTTCTAGTTTTATTAATAGAAAATCTCTTTTTTTTGTATTTGATTTATTTACTTTCTAATTTTACTGGAATTGAAAGAATCAAGAGCTGCAAAATTTAAATAAAATTTAAAGACAAGCATAGATACTTAAGTTTCAAAAGAAGAAGCAAACGAACATCATGGTTACCTTGAACTTTACGGAGAAGTTAAATTTAACGTCTATTTTGATTTGATTTAACGGCATGCAACCATTAGTCTGACGAGTGGTTTATGTGAGACCAAAAATTTTGCAGTGATGCCGATGATACATTGGACTGTAATAAGTGATCCAGTCGATAATTAACCCGATATATATATGAGCGAGAAACTATTGACTATTTTATAATGTAATTCAAGAAGCTATATATATTGTAAATATAAATTCTGTAAATAATTGGTCAGGTTTAATAACAGGATGAAGGATACTATTGATAAATAATAGCCAGGTTAATGCTATTTTTATTTCACTAGTAAATAGGTTTCAATTATTTCAATCATTAAATTATGAGTGATTGACACTTTGCACCCTTATGTTTAGGCGCTTTTTCGATTTGGTCTCAAATAATAAAGTTTGAAAAGCGCCTCTTTGACCACTCCGTTTAATTGACCGTTAAATTTAATAGATGTGGGGTTTTCACTTTGCACCCCACAATTTTAATTTTTTTTCATGAGTATTTTGAAATATTTTTTATTATATTAATATTTTTGCATGAACCATTAATATAATTTTGTTACTGTTACATTAATATAATTATTGTTATATTAATACTAAATTTTTTATATTAACTAGATCTTTCTAATATACCCTAGACATTTTCAAATATAGCAACACTCTCGAATTGAAGGACTTTAGAAATTTTTTGCCCTGAACATTTTGTTTATATTCTTAGAGTGTCCAAAAAAGATTTCCCATTAAGCTTCTGAGCAAAAAATCCCTTCAAGAAATCATCGTTAGCAGTGCTTTGAAACTTTGGAGGAGTTTCGGACGAGAGAAGGCTAGGGGCAGGACCGAATTTTCCATTAAGGTTAGGGGATAGAAAAGTAGCTAAGGGACAATCTTTCCTTCACGGAGTTAACAACGCCTCTATGTTCAATGCTAGGGTATGCTCCATTAGTCACAATCTTGAAATTCAGAGCAGCAAGTGATCAAGCCAACAAAGTCTATATACCTTAAACTATAGAAGATTTATATATAGAACAAGATTGATAGTGTAGAGTAGTATACATACCTCCAAAATATCTCCAATGTTTATAACAAAAGCATAAGGCAAACGGTTGAATTGGGATCCAGAAGCGGTCCTTCATAACCTGGAGGCCTTCGGTTCCAGTTAGTTGAAAAAGAATGGTGAGGCCAGTAGCATCACTATGAGGCGTGAGTCCAATAACCTGATCTGGTTGAGGGCATGGAGATAGCAGTTCATCCTCATTGATTGCATGCCTTCATTAAATATTTCTTCGGGCTTCATTCTGAGAGCTTTTGCCATTACGTTCAAAATTTTCATGGCCTGGCTCTTTAACTCCATTGAATAAGCCTCGATAGAAACTCTGCATATATTCAGGTGTGGAAATACAACTTATATAATAATACACTATAAGTAGTGCAGTGGTTATGCCTTATAGTGCCCTTTTGTTGTGCAAGAGTGCAAGGAGGAAGGGATTGCACTAACTCTGCTTTTAGTTTTAACAAAAAATTACCCATAAAAAATGCATATAACATCAGATTTATGCATAAAACAACAAGTTACCAAATCCTTATAATACGACAACGAGCTAATACCCGGGCTTAAATAAAAATAAAATATGAAATTATATATATATATTTTTTTTGAAGAAGAAATTATATTATTTTTTAAGGCACTATTTGTGCAGTACTAAACTCTTATCTGATCTTTTGGTCAGTCTTAAGTTTGACCTTTGTCTTCGTTTGTTTAGTAGCATTATTATTTTATATTGTTCGCAACTTCATTTGTTATGATTAGCTCTTTGTTATTCATTTATGTATGTTCTAAAATATTCTTCATGAAATCGTATGCTTGTCTTTTATTCCTATGATATATTCATATTTTGATATTTACAAAATTTTACAAAATGATTTTTACAAATTGAGAGGAGAAATTAGTGAGCCTATGTAGAGTGATTTATGTTCAAAATCTTGGCCAGTTTTATATATGAAAGAATTTGATGTTGTGGCGAATGTTGAAGAGTATGCTATATATAATATTTTTGGTTAATTTGTATTTTTATGGGAGTATTTTGTATGTAATATAAACTTCTATTACGATAACTATTACGATAATTTCACGTCTTTCTCTTGTTTATTTTTTTGTTGATTTGTATTTGTGTAGAAGGGTTCTATGTATGTGATGCCAACTTCTATTAGATTATATTTATAAATGTATTTTGTATTAGAATTATGATACCTAATGTGATTTGTTTCTTTTTCTAAAAATTTATATGGTTCTAGAATTAAAATTGGTAAATATAATTTGTTTTGAATTTAGAAAATAAATCATAAACATGCAAGAAAAAGGTAAAATATGTTTTGGATTAAGAATAGGTTTTTGTGTTCATTCCTCACATAAATTCGGCTTATTAATTTTAATATTGTGCATAATATTATTTATATTTAGTATGTTATTTAAGAAAATACATTATATAATAATAATTTTATGACGGTGTGATTTATATGCTTCTACAATTAAAACTAGTAGAAAATATTTATTTTTGATTAACAAAAATCATAAACACGTGAAAGATAGAATTTGTTTTGGATTATGAAAAGTAATTATAAATATGCAAGTAGATATAAGTTGTCTTATAGAATAAAACATAATTTTATTCTAATCATTTATTGTGTATATGATCGTACTGATGATAAACTTATAGTAGGAAGACAACCGTGCGATCATGCAACCAAATTATCAGCGTTATGCTTATTATATTATATATAAGTATATTCTAATCATTTATTCTGTATACGAGGGAAGGGATGATAAACTTATGGTAGGAAGACGACCGTGCGACCATGCAACCAAATTATGTGTGTAACATAAATTAAATAGTAATATCACATATGTTTCCTGATCGTAGCTTTGATTGGAGTTATGTTCCGATTATAGTAAAGGAGTGTATTATGCATGATTTAATGGAATAAACTATCCGCATTTCGTAAAAAAAAAATAGTAAGTCATTTTCCTAACATAAACATTCTTCTAATTGTATTTTTTTCATATAAATTTGTACTAGAACCCTCCTCTTTTTTCATTTGGAGCTAAATATATTGTGGTGGTTTTGAATATGCTCATAAAAGATTTGTAAGGAAAATGTACATCTATTTGTAATTGTATATTTATTTTATATCCTTATGCAGTAATAAAATAAATAAGTATATTTTATAAAGTCATATAAAAAAATTGATTAAATAGTTAAAAGAGAGTCTAAATTATGCATATTATATTCTAAAATGTGAGAGCTACTTTAATAGGCCACATTTTTATGATACAATTCCAAAAAAATCAAGGCAAATTGAAGGGCCCAACCCAAACCCAATTCTAGAAAGTTCTCATGAAATACAAATAATATATTAATTATCCCAATTCTAGAAACTTCTCACCAACCAAATATATGGCATTCATCCGCACATTTCTACAAGTCCAATTTACACCATTACCTTTTGGTTATTCACCTATATATCTTTCATTTTGAACTCCCTTTATACAGATCTATTCTTATTATGTGCATAATCCTTGTTCAACTCTCCACTTGTATGATTTACTGGATATATGCGGAAGATGAAGAAGATCATCACCCAGATGGAGATCACCCCAGACTAGGACATAAATCAGTTATTCTTTGTGCACAGGTTTTGAAATTTTTCTACTAAATGTTTCCGAAATATAAGTATTGTTGTTTATTATGTGAATCGAGTTTCCTAGTTCTGGGAATTTTGCCATCAACTTTTTTAATCAAATTTTAACACCGAACATTATTCCCTCAAATTTTATTGAAATATAACTATTGATCAATTATGTTTGTACAATGGGTTTATAAGATCTAATACTTTTGTACATATATAGAATGCTTTTTTTTTAATTCTTCATGTATGCTTAATGTTAATTTTTTTCTCTAATTATGGTTTGGATCCTTATTATATATATAATGCGGATATTTAAGACTCTGAAATGCTTCTCACGATTCTTAAAATTGAAAGATTTTTGAGATATGGGGTATATATTATCTTCAATGTATATATTTTTTTTAATATTCTTAATCATAAATTAGTATTTTATGAATTATTAACCCCGAACAATATTTTGTATTTATGAACAAGTATGTTTCATTTATGAATTAACTACTATAGCGTTTTAATTTGATTATACAAATCCATATTACAATTCTTTGCATATGTGCACCAGACTTATCATTTTTTACTTGTTTGTCCATTCAGGTACTAACTATGAGGTTGTTCTTGGTACATTATAAAAACTTGAGTGTGGACCATCTTTCTCCTTCATACCAAAGAAAACCAAATGGAATGGTGGAAATATTTGGTAAAAGGTGATCTCGACTAGATACACAAAAGTGGAGCCTCAAACTCGCAAGCTCTTGATCACCAAAAATCTCCAAATTGCGGAAAAAATGATGGTAAAGAGCAATTTCAAACTCCAGTACTATGTTGTGATATTATCGTTTGACAAGGGGGAAGAAGTTAATTGGCTTTCGGCCAAGATATGTTATTCATAATCAAGATAATATATGCCACATTTTTTTCGAACAAGAGATGTTATTCATAATCAAGATAATATATGCCAGATTTCGATATCTCACTTGCTAGAACATTAATAATGGTCACGTCATTAAACGACTATTGTTGTTCTTTCAAACCTAATGATGTTTTAAGGCCATATTGTCATGTTCAAGTTGTATTATGTGGGCAAAACTTAATGGGGGCATTGCTTGTGTGGAAAAAAAAAAGATCTTGAATTATTGTATCTTTGTCGAACTTAAATATCTATCATCAAGTTTGAGTTGTATATTTTTTTCTCTCCAAATATCTAATCTTCAATTTCTAGTGTTGTAAGGATTTGCACCTCTATTCTTAATTATTTTGATTACACATCTATTATGCCATAAAAAGTATCTTATTGTCCGAAACTTAACAATGTGAGATTATAAGTTGGGTTGAATACAATTTTACAATAATTTTGAATTTTTCTTTGATATTTTAGGAACTGTTAAAACAAAAACAAGCAAACAAACTAGTGTGAAACTAAATAAATTCAAGAAAAAGATCTCTAAAAAATTTCAAATGGTTTGTTGTGCAACTAAATGTCTAACATGTTTTACGAAATTAACACAAGTCTATTACGACTCGATAACAACCAATTCACTGGTGAATCCAAAATCATAACAACATGTTTGCTCCTTCCAAAACTAAAGAGGTTCATCGGATGCCTAGCCATACTCTTACCATTCAGCC
The DNA here is from genome assembly GCF_001625215.2 of Daucus carota subsp. sativus. Classification (NCBI taxonomy): domain Eukaryota; kingdom Viridiplantae; phylum Streptophyta; class Magnoliopsida; order Apiales; family Apiaceae; genus Daucus; species Daucus carota. Next base: position 15,556,576 of record NC_030388.2, on the reverse strand, counting down.
TATAGAATCACATCGTTCATATTAGGAAAAGGACAGTGAGGGGTCTTTGAAATTAGGTCAAACCAAGGATTCATTGATTTTAAATGGAAATATCTTATAATCATTAACCATCAAAGATAATGTATGCCAATATCGGCTTTCAATTTATATGAAAAAGATGTGAAATCATTATGACACATGTGCGGAGTCCATGATCAGTCAATCAACAACACCAGACAAGATAATACATTGGGGTACCCAAGGCAAATATTGACCCAATTCATAAAAATTTGACTAGTGTCTCGGTCTCTCAAAACATATTATAAGCGCGTGCATGGTGCTGTTGAACAACAGATTAGCATGGACTGATCAGCACATGTGTTAATAATTTTCAAAAAAAAATCATATAAATTGAAATTAAAATAAAGTCTGTATTAGCCTAAAATTTTTTCAACTAGCCCTGATTTGGCTTACATTCCTGAAGAGGTGGGAGGCCTCTCTAGTCCCCGGTGTCCTTTTACCATGTAAAAGGCTTGCCTTTCATTCATTATGTTACCCGATCACTCTCTATAATTTTTGGACTATTTCTATAATTAAATACTCGTCTATATCAATTAGACGGTGAAAAAGATAATCAATTTAGATATTTTATTCAATTAATGTAAATAAAGGCTCAATCCATGGATGAGAAGAAGTACCCGTTGAGGGGATGTAGTGCTTGAGTCAAAAAAATCATTGATATAGAAATACTTGTTAACCGTAATTAAAAGATATCATTTGATGGATAGATGGAAATATCTGTTGATAGAAAATTGGTCATTCATATCGCATGGGCTTAGATGAAGCCATGTCTAAAAAAAGTGGCATGAGCAACAAAAGCAAAACAAGCCCGAGAGATTCTGCACAACGATTTTAAAGTGTTGACAAAGTAAAAAAGGTACGATTACAAACCCTACGTGGTGAATTTGAATCATTGCATATGAAGGAAACAGAATATATCCCAAATTATGGAGCAAAGTTAGAAGATGCTTGTGTCAATGAAAAATACAAAGATCGTTGAATACAAAATTGCAACTTGTTGGCATATCCATTGAAGAATGAAATGATACGGAAACCATGACCATTGATCAATTCATTGGTTCATTACAAGCATATTCAGAAATATTGTTAAAAAAAAGAAGAAACGAAATCCCATGTGTTAAAAACTAATGACTCTGTTAAAGACAAAGACAAGCTCCTGTACTCACTAGATACTAGAAGAAGAGGTCGTGGATGTGCAAATAAAAATTTTAACCGAGGTAGAGGACGTGTACATGTAAGCAATAGATTTAAAAGAAGAGAGCAGACAAATCAACGAAATTGGCGCCAACAAGGAAGTAGCCGTGGCAGAGGTGCCAGAATGACTCCAGGCAGAGGTTGCAGATAACGTGAATGTTACAGTTGTGGAAAATTTGGACATTTTGCAAGGAATTGTTGGTTTAACAAAATGGTTGAAGAAAAGACAAACATAGCTGAAACAGGAGAGCAACAAGATGGAGTTTTGCCAATGGCCAACAAAAAGATGATTCAAGAAACTGATGTAATATAGTACCTTGACAGTGGTGCGAGCAACCACATGAGTGGACTCAAACATCTCTTTACTGATTTAAGAGAAATAAATTATGGTTTTGTGTCTTTTGGTGATGCATCAAAGGTTGAAGTCAAAGGAAAAGGTGAAATTAGTTTTTCCAAAATAGAAGGCAGACAGAGAAAAATAGAAGATATTTATTTTGTTCGGGACCTGAAAAACAACATTCTAAGCCGTGGACAACTATTTGAGAAAGGATATTCAATTTTCATGGAGAATAACGTCATGTTCCTTAAAGATGAAAATGGGGGGACAATATATTGCTCAAATAGAATTGTCCCAAAATTAGAGTTTCAAACTAAACTTGAGGAACATGCAGGAGACATGTATGCAAGTGAAGATACAGGACAAAGCAACCTTGTGGCACAAGAAACTTGGACACCTACACTACGGTGGTCTAAAAGAGATGTCAAACAAAGGGATAGTTCATGGAATTCCTTGGATTTTTGAGGAAATTTTTGTGAGGAATTGTCTTGAGAAAGCAAACAAGAAATTCTTTTTAAAGGAAGGCAATCTATCATGCTACAAAGCCTCTCGAGTTGGTGCATACGGACAATTGTGGTCCTATCACAGCCAAGTCATATAGCTCCAAGAGGTATTTTATTACGTTTATTGATGACTACTCTCGAAGAACACGGGTTTGTTTTTTTATATGAAAAATATGAGGCATTAATAAAGGTATTCAAGAAATTTAAAGTATTGGTTGAAAAGAAAACGGGAATGCATGCATATCAAGGGATTGCGTTCGGATAGAGACGGAGAATATACATCAAATGAATTTATGTCGATGAGATGATATGATAAGGCACATATCATGGGTCAAGATGTGTCACTAACACTAATATAATATAAACATGAGTAAATAAAATAAAATGATGGGCGAAAATTGGTCGGCATAAAGGTCATAGTCCTAAAACTAAAACAAAACTACAAATTTTTATTAAAACCCAAACTTATGTTATCAGCTTAACTTCGATAAAAAATGTCACAAATAACCAAAAGTCCAACATACTTTGAAAAATTAATTAAAGTCTATTACAATTCAGTCTTCACAACCAACTCGGTGGTGAATCTAAAACAATAGCTACATGTTCACTCAATTCGTAGCCATTGTCTTTCATGTGTTCGTCTCTCGAATCGCACCATGCATCTTCGGATTTTACTGAAATGATTAAACTAAAGAGAACAAGAGTTAGCAAAATATGATTGACAAGTATAAATAATTTTACCACATGACATAAAAGAACTACAACATAATCAAGGTGAAACAAGGATTAACTAACTGTCAAAGATAGTGTAGGCCAATGTCGACTTTCAATTTCAATTTAAATGAAAACGATTTTAAATCATTAAGATGCATGTGGTGTGTGAATGATCTGTTAATAAATAAGACCATGCACACACTTGAAACATATGGTAAACTAATCTATTCATGTATCCAAGGCTGTGAGTGAATGATCTGTTAATATATAGGACCATGCACACACTTGAAACATGTAGCAAACTAATCTATTCATGTATCGAAGGCACTTGCATGCCTAATTCTTAAAAGTTCGCCCATTGTCTCAAACTCTCATAACATATTCCACTTTAGATAAAAGATATTTTAATAAAAAATTCATTACTCTTTTCACTTTTTTGAAAAATCACAAAGTAACACATTTAGGGTAAATATCATAATTCAGTACACTAGATCTCGTAATAAGCAACAATAATAATGAGAAATCTATTTCATAGGTTAATCAAGTTTAAAATGCTCTAATGGAACAATTAAGAAGCTAAAAAGATAAAGAATATATTTAATAAACAGAACAAAATCACTAATTTGTAAAACATGTTTGACAATTCTAATTATAACCATTTGAAATTTATAGGGAAGTCAAATCATGAACTATTATGACTTATCTTGAACACAATGAGAGTTGTCGACAAGAGAATGAAACAATACTATGTCGAGAACTCAAACTAGCTTATTGATAACTAAGAAACTCAAAGAACCATATTTATATTCTCATCAAAATATAATTTAATAACTCAAAATATATTTTTCTAAAATGTTGAACGAATGAACGTGATAAAAAAAAATTCTATAAGTAGATATGAACTTATTGATAAGTAACATAATTTTCCTAAAGTCTGAAACATACATGTCTATGAATTGCTTATCGTAAACTCCACGAGAAAACATGTCGTGAACTCACAAATGGCTCTTTACAATACACTTTATTTTCATTGTCCCGGTGTAGTAAACTTATATGAACATATATTAAAGTCATTGATATTAAACAAAGTATGGAGATATCACTTATATAGTTTGTACTTACTCATTCAAGGAGGCTGTTAGTGTCCTTATCCCGCTCAGAGTTGAGGACCACTGCCACCTGCCATAAGATTGTATTGATAAAGGTGTTAGTTACCGCCAATCAAACACACTTTTATCAATTCTCAAATAATTAAATATATTTCTAATTAAGTAGTTTAATTATAAGTATAATGACCAAGAAACTTTTCCCACCAGCAGTTTGTGCGGATAACATAGACCGTTTCATGTATATTCTCACCCTCTGCCATCAAAATAAAACAATGTTACCATATCAAAATGAGTACAATAACAATTCAATTTAATTAAAATATTGAAACCAACCTGTAGATGACTCTTAATGTGCTCAGTTGTCAATTCCCTCACATTCATTTTCTTAAGGATAGCTTTTGGGGTGGCATCTACAAAGTAAGAAAAATCTATTATAATAGCCAAAATATAAAAAATAAAAGAACATTTATAATAGGAAATATGTAGTATTATTGATAAAATTGTTATATATTTCATGATCAAATAATAACTAAGATAATGGAATTAAGTGGAACTAAGATAACTTATAAGATTACCATTATAATTTAATATTGTAATGGAGTGTTAGGCTAAAATAACATATTTAAATAAGTGTGGCCTATATTTTTAGAAATAAGGAAGACTTGGAACTTACTGGAGACTCCTCCAAGTTGGCTGATTGCACTGAGAAATTCGGCATGCAGCTCGGGAGTCCAGTTTAAGCGGGGTTTATTGCCAGGCTGTGGAGTACCATGATCAACTCCCTCCCCGCCTCTATGTAGATGCATGTGTTGCTGTTGCTCTTGAAATGTTTGATTTATGGCAACTTGCTGGTTTTCCATAGAAGCTTGAACAATCATGGGTTGGTATTGCTGATTAATGGCTTCAGGTTGTCCAACAGATACTCCAACTGTGAGAGGTGGCTGGGGTTCATTCACAGCATGATATTGCCCAAATGAATCAGAAGTCATTATTTGTTGGTGCCCAATTGAAGCCTCAAAATTCATTGGACTGTATCCAGTTTGATGGTAGGACACTGATCCTGGTAAAAACTGGGGCCCTGACTCCTGGTAGTTGGATCCATGGTGCACCTCTGACCCTGGAGTAATCAGGGGTTGGTTTAAGGATGACTCTCCAGCAGACCAGACCTGATACACATCATTATTAGTGTCTGAGTAAAATGATGTATTTCCATAGGAGGAAAGATCAGATGTGTTTTGATCAGAGTTCGGATGATATATCTGGTGAGAAAAATCCGTACTATTGTTTTGTGGGGGATGATGTAAGGTTGACTCAGGAATGGACAGAGCTTGATGGTGAACTGAATTGTGACCAAAACTATTTGAAGGATAAAGAGTTTGATACACATCAGTATCAATATAATCAGAAGAATTTTGACCTTGATGGTGTGCTGAATTGTGGCCAAAACTATTTGAAGGATAAAGAGATTGGTACACATCAGTATCAATATAATCATAATCAGAAGAATTTTGATTTGAAGGATAAAGAGATTGATACACATCAGTATTAATATAACTAGAAGAATTTTGACTTTGATTGTGACCAAAACTATTTGAAGGATAAAGAGATTGATACACATCAGTATTAATATAACTAGAAGAATTTTGACCTTGATATTGTACTGAATTGTGACAAAAACTATTTGAAGGATAAAGAGATTGATACACATAGGTATCAATATAACTAGAAGAATTTTGACCTTGATGGCCTATTGATTTGTGAACAAAACTATTTGAAGGATAAAAAGATTGATACACATCAGTATCAATATAACTAGAAGAATTTTGACCGGGGAGAGAAGACATGTTTTCATCAAACTTTCTTTGAGCATAACTCATGTTTTGGTAATATTGATCTAGGATAATTTTAATATCCATGGAGTTTACATATTTCTATGGTCTTAATATAGTCCACACCTAGATGTTATGGGCAGTAACGTATTATATTTTTATATTAAAAAATTCAAAATATCAATTAGTATTAATAATTTATTAGTTGGACACCTTCTGGATTCATCATGAATTTATATATATGATACGTTCTATCTGGCATCCACCTTTTTATTTCAAAACTTATAATGAAAAATATATTATATTATTGCTCATTTTTACTCACATTTAATTAATTTGAATTCATTTTGGGTCCACACAAGATAACTGTCTTACAGATGGTATCTACCTTGTCTTCTAGCTGGCATCCACTTTTTATTTCAAAACTTATGATTAAAAATATATTATTAGTATTCATATTTACTCACAATTATTTAATTTGAATCCATTTTGTGTCCACACAAGGGAGCTGTCTTACAAATGATATATACCTTCTCGATTTTGAAAGGTCAAAACATTCAAGACTTATAAGTTGTAATTTATCATATAATTATAAAAATTTAACAATGACTTATAAGCTGTCTTACGTATTTATTACAATAAATTATTATCATAATAATATACAAATTAATAATAAAAATGGTGTTATCGATAATAACAACATTTTTATTATTAATTTGTATATTATTATTATTATGATAATATAAATAACACTATTTTTATTATTAATTTGTATATTATTATGATAATATATTATATCAATTAAATGTGTTTTATAAAGTTAAAACATATTAATTTGATATTTATTAAATTTAGTGTATATATATTTAACACACACGCGCCTATATATATATATATATATATATATGTATGTATGTATGTATGTATGTATGTATGTATATGTAAAAAAATATTTGTGCAATGAAATAATATATCTCCATCTTAATAATCATTTTAATAAAGAAATTAAGAAAAAAGTATAGTTAATTATCAACTGGATCACTTATTCGAGCCGAATGTATGCAAAATTTAACAGCTACTTTTGCTGACTCACTTCATTGCCCGGTAAATATAAATGTGTGTATCCGACGTTTTGAACTTGCAGTGAAATTAAAATCTTAATACTACTTTCTAGTGTTATTAATATAAAATCTTTTGTCATATTTTTTTTGTATTTGATTTATTTACTTTCTAGTTTTATTAATAGAAAATCTCTTTTTTTTTGTATTTGATTTATTTACTTTCTAATTTTACTGAAATTGAAAGAATTAAGAGCTGCAAAATTTAAATAAAATTTAAAGACAAGCATAGATACTTAAGTTTCAAAAGAAGAAGCAAACGAGTAATGTTGAACATCATGGTTAACTTGAACTTTACGGAGAAGTTAAATTTAACGTCTATTTTGATTTGATTTAACGGCATGCAACCATTAGTCTGATGAGTGGTTCATGTGAGACCAAAAATTTCGCAGTGATGCGGATAATACATTGGACTGTAATAAGTGATCCGGTTAATAATTAACCTGATATATATATGAGCGAGAAACTATTGACTATTTTATAATGTAATTCAAGAAGCTAAATATATTGTAAATATAAATTCTGTAAATAATTGGTCAGGTTTAATAACAGGATGAAGGATACTATTGATAAATAATAGTCAGGTTAATGCTATTTTTATTTCACTAGTAAATAGGTTTCAATTATTTCAATCATTAAATTATGAGTGATTGACACTTTTGCACCCCTTATGTTTAGGCGCTTTTTCGATTTGGTCTCAAATAATAAAGTTTGAAAAGCGCCTCTTTGACCACTCCGTTTAATTGACCGTTAAAGTTAATAGATGTGGGGTTTTCACTTTGCATCCCACAATTTTAATTTTTTTTCATGAGTATTTTGAAATATTTTTTATTATATTAATATTTTTGCATGAGCCATTAATATAATTTTGTTACTGTTACATTAATATAATTATTGTTATATTAATACTAAATTTTTTATATTAACTAGATCTTTCTAATATACCCTAGACATTTTCAAATATAGCAACACTCTCGAATTGAAGGACTTTAGAAATTTTTTGCCCTGAACATTTTGTTTATATTCTTAGAGTGTCCAAAAAAGATTTCCCATTAAGCTTCTGAGCAAAAAATCCCTTCAAGAAATCGTCGTTAGCAGGGCTTTGAAACTTTGGAGGAGTTTCGGACGAGAGAAGGCTAGGCGCAGGACCGAATTTTCCATTAGTCACAATCTTGAAATTCAGAGCAGCAAGTGATCAAGCCAACAAAATCTATATACCTTAAACTATAGAAGATTTATATATAGAACAAGATTGATAGTGTAGAGTAGTATACATACCTCCAAAATATTTCCAATGTTTATAACAAAAGCATAAGGCAAACGGTTGAATTGGGATCCAGAAGCCGTCCTTCATAACCTGGAGGCCTTCATTTCCAGTTAGTTGAAAAAGAATGGTGAGGCCAGTAGCATCACTCTGAGGCGTGAGTCCAATAACCTGATCTGGTTGAGGGCATGGAGATAGCAGTGTTGGAGTTTAATTCTATATTCCTATGTTTAATTATTTATTTAGATTTATTTAGATAATGTTTTGGTTTTATTTGAATAAGTCTCTATAACGTGTGTTGGTTGCAGTGAGAATAGGTCTTCAGTAGTTAAGTTTGGATAGGTTAGTCGTGGAGATATATCAGGAGGTGCTCCTAGTTTTTAGTCATCACCTTAGGTGATGGGCTTTTAAATAGTTTTAGTCTGCAGTAGTTAGTTCTTATCTCTCCTGATCATTCATCTGTACGTTGTATTCTTTCCCCAAGTTATATACAGAAAATGAGTCTTTGCTCACAGCCTTCTTGTCTTTCAATTTTACTTATATAAACCACACACATCCACGTTGAGTTTCTAACACTTGGTATCAGAGCGAGGTTGTTTATGCCAAAATATATGCCGAGGTTGATGACTATAGAGACATCAAAAATCAAGGAGGGAACAGTGAGTATAAACTATCCAATGTTGTCAAAATCCAACTACACGGCGTGGTCAATGAAGATGCAGGTCTTCATGGAAGCTCAGGGAGTTTGGGAGGCTGTGGAGCCTAGTGACCCGGAGGTGAACGTTGAAAAATGGATGGATAAAATGGCGCTGGCAGCAATTTATCAAGGCATTCCAGAGGAGTTTATGTTAACTCTGTCCGGTAAGAAAACGGCTAAGGTGGCTTGGGAGGCAATCAAGACAATGTGTATGGGGGTGGAACGAGTACAGGAGGCTAGGTTGCAGACATTAAAGGGAGAATTCGAGTCTCTCATGATGAAAGACTCAGAGAAGATAGAAGATTTCTGCTTGAAACTGAGTGGCATTGTGACTAACATTCGAGTTCTTGGAGAGGCTATGGAAGAGTCCAGTGTTGTAAGGAAGATTCTACGTGCTGTGCCTGATAAGTTCCTCCAAATAGCTTCAAACATTGAACAATTTGGAGATGTTAAAGCCATGTCAGTTGAGGAACTGGTGGGACGTCTCAAGGCCCATGAAGAAAGAATGAAAGGTAGGAGTGAGCAAAGTGAGCAACAACAACTTCTCTTAGCTAAGAAATGGAAGGGCAGACTGGACAAGAGCAAGATAAAATGTTTCAATTGCAACATTTATGGTCACTTCGCCTCAGAGTGTGACAAACGTCGACGAAAGAAAGAACACTGTCAAGAAGCAAATCTAGCACAGCTTCATGACGACGAACCAGCATTGCTGTAGAGGCCATATGGGCCAACAAAGACAAGCCATACGGGCTTGTGAATAATAGCCATAAGGGCTGTGAAAGGGATGCCATATGGGCAGGAAATAAATTGCCAGAGGGGCAAACAAGGAAGCCAAAAGGAGCTGTGATCAGTGGTGCCATATGGGCACAGAAAGGCCACACGGGCTGGATCAATGTATTTGCCATACGGGCATGAAGAAGCCGTTTCGGTTCAAGGCATGCCATACGGGTAGCTGAAGAATTGATATGTAATATAGAATTAAGGGGGAGATTGTTGGAGTTTAATTCTATATTCCTATGTTTAATTATTTATTTAGATTTATTTAGATAATGTTTTGGTTTTATTTGAATAAGTCTCTATAACGTGTGTTGGTTGCAGTGAGAATAGGTCTTCAGTAGTTAATTTTGGATAGGTTAGTCGTGGAGATATATCAGGAGGTGCTCCTAGTTTTTAGTCATCACCTTAGGTGATGGGCTTTTAAATAGTTTTAGTCTGCAGTAGTTAGTTCTTATCTCTCCTGATCATTCATCTGTACGTTGTATTCTTTTCCCAAGTTATATACAGAAAATGAGTCTTTGCTCACAGCCTTCTTGTCTTTCAATTTTACTTATATAAACCACACACATCCACGTTGAGTTTCTAACAAGCAGTTCATCCTCATTGATTGCATGCCTTCATTAAATATTTCTTCGGGCTTCATTCTGAGAGCTTTTGCCATTACGTTCAAAATTTTCATGGCCTGGCTCTTTAACTCCATTGAATAAGCCTCGATAGAAACTCTGCATATATTCAGGTGTGGAAATACAACTTATATAATAATACACTATAAGTAGTGCAGTGGTTATGCCCTATAGTGCGCTTTTGTTGTGCAAGAGTGCAAGGAGGAAGGGATTGCACTAACTGTGCTTTTAGTTTTAACAAAAAAATTACCCATAAAAAATGCATATAACATCAGATTTATGCATAAAACAACAAGTTACCAAATCCTAATACCAGAACGAGCTTATACCCGGGCAACGCACGGGATTAAATTAAATAAAAATAAAATATGAAATTATATTATTTTTTAAGGCACTATTTGTGCAGTACTAAACTCTTATCTGATCTTTTGGTCAGTCTTAAGTTTGACCTTTGTCTTCGTTTGTTTAGTAGCATTATATTCCTATGATATATTCATATTTTGGTATTTACAAAATTTTACAAACTGATTTTTACAAATTGAGAGGAGAAATTAGTGAGCCTATGTAGAGTGATTTATGTTCAAAATCTTGGCCAGTTTTATATATGAAAGAATTTGATGTTGTGGCGGATATTGAAGAGTATGCTATATATAATATTTTGGTTAATTTGTATTTTTATGGGAGTATTTTGTATGTAATATAAACTTCTATTACGATAATTTCACGTCTTTCTCTTATTTATTTTTTTGTTGATTTGTATTTGTGTAGAAGGGTTCTATGTATGTGATGCCAACTTCTATTAGATTATATTTATAAATGTATTTTATATTAGAATTATGATACCTAATGTGATTTGTTTCTTTTTCTAAAAATTTATATGGTTCTAGAATTAAAATTGGTAAATATAATTTGTTTTGAATTAAGAAAATAAATCATAAACATGCAAGAAAAAGGTAAAATATGTTTGGGATTAAGAATAGGTTTTTGTGTTCGTTCCTCACATAAATTCGGCTTATTAATTTTAATATTGTGCATAATATTATTTATATTTAGTATGTTATTTAAGAAAATACATTATATAATAATAATTTTATGACGGTGTGATTTATATGCTTCTACAATTAAAACGGGTAGAAAATATTTATTTTAGATTAACAAAAATCATAAACACGTGAAAGATAGAATTTGTTTTGGATTAAGAAAAGTAATTATAAATATGCAAGTAGATATCAGCTGTCTTATAGAATAGAACATAATTTTATTCTAATCATTTATTGTGTATATGATCGAACGGATGATAAACTTATAGTAGGAAGACAACCGTGCGATCATGCAACCAAATTATCAGTGTTATGCTTATTATATAATATATAAGTATATTCTAATCATTTATTCTGTATACGATGGAAGGGATGATAAACTTATGGTAAGAAGAGCATCGTGCGACCATGCAACCAAATTATGTGTGTAACATAAATTAAATAGTAATATTACATATGTTTCGTGATCGTAGCTTTGATTGGAGTTCTGTTCCGATTAAAGTAAAGGAGTGTATTATGCATGACTTAATGGAATAAACTATCCGCATTTCGTAAAAAAAAATAAAATAGTAAGACATTTTCTTAACATAAACATTCTTCTAATTGTATTTTTTTCATATAAATTTGTACTAGAACCCTCCTCTTTTTTCATTTGGAGCTAAATATATTGTGGTGGTTTTGAATATGCTCATAAAAGATTTGTAAGGAAAATGTACATCTATTTGTAATTGTATATTTATTTTATATTCTTATGCAATAATAAAATAAATAAGTATATTTTATAAAGTCATATAAAAAATTGATTAAATAGTTAAAAGAGAGTCTAAATTATGCATATTATATTCTAAAATGTGAGAGCTACTTTAATGGACCACATTTTTATGATACAATTCCAAAAAAATCAAGGCAAATTGAAGGGCCCAACCAAAACCCAATTCTAGAAAATTCTCATGAAATACAAATAATATATTAATTATCCCAATTCTAGAAACTTCTCACCAACCAAATATATGGCATTCATCCTCACATTTCTACAAGTCCAATTTACACCATTACCTTTTGGTTATTCACCTATATATCTTTCATTTTGAACTACCTTTATACAGATCTATTCTTATTATGTGCATAATCCTTGTTCAACTCTCCACTTGTATGATTTACTGGATATATGCGGAAGATGAAGAAGATCATCACCCAGATGGAGATCACCCCAGACTAGGACATAAATCAGTTATTCTTTGTGCACAGGTTTTGAAATTTTTCTACTAAATGTTTCCGAAATATAAGTATTGTTGTTTATTATGTGAATGAGTTTCCTAGTTCTGGGAATTTTGCCATCAACTTTTTTAATCAAATTTTAACACTGAACATTATTCCCTCAAATTTTATTGAAATATAACTATTAATCAGTTATGTTTGTACAATGGGTTTATAAGATCTAATACTTTTGTACATATATGGAATGCCTTTTTTTTAATTCTTCATGTATGCTTAATGTTAATTTTTTCTTTAATTATGGTTTGGATCCTTATTATATATTTAATGCGGATATTTAAGACTCTGAAATGCTTCTCATGATTCTTAAAATTGAAAGATTTTTGAGATATGGGGTATATATTATCTTCAATGTATATATTATTTTTAATATTCTTAATCATAAATTAGTATTTTATGAATTATTAACCCCGAACACTATTTTGTATTTATGAACAAGTATGTTTCATTTATGAATTAACTACTATAGCTTTTTAATTTGATTATACAAATGCATATTACAATTCTTTGCATATGTGCACCAGACTTATCATTTTTTACTTGTTTGTCCATTCAGGTACTAACTATGAGGTTGTTCTTGGTACATTATAAAAACTTGAGTGTGGACCATCTTTTTCCTTCATACCAAAGAAAACCAAATGGAATGGTGGAAATATTTGGTAAAAGGTGATCTCGACTAGATACACAAAAGTGGAGCCTCAAACTCGCAAGCTCTTGATCACCAAAAATCTCCAAATTGCGGAAAAAATGATGGTAAAGAGCAATTTCAAACTCCAGTACTATGTTGTGATATTATAGTTTGACAAGGGGGAAGAAGTTAATTGGCTTTCGGCCAAGATATGTTATTCATAATCAAGATAATATATGCCACAATTTTTTCGAACAAGAGATGTTATTCATAATCAAGATAAAATAAGCCAGATTTCGATATCTCACTTGCTAGAACATTAATAATGGTCACGTCATTAAACGACTATTGTTATTCTTTCAAACCTAATGATGTTTTAAAGCCATATTGTCATGTTCAAGTTGTATTATGTGGGCAAAACTTAATGGGGGATTGCTTGTGTGGAAAAAAAAAAGATCTTGAATTATTGTATCTTTGTCGAACTTAAATATCTATCATCAAGTTTGAGTTGTATATTTTTTCTCTCCAAATATCTAATCTTCAATTTCTAGTGTTGTAAGGATTTGCACCTCTATTCTTAATTATTTTGATTACACGCCTATTATGCCATAAAAAGTATCTTATTTTCCGAAACTTAACAATGTGAGATTATAAGTTGGGTTGAATACAATTTTACAATAATTTTGAATTTTTCTTTGATATTTTAGGAACTGTTAAAACAAAAACAAGCAAACAAACTAGTGTAAAACTAAATAAATTCAAGAAAAAGATCTCTAAAAAATTTCAAATGGTTTGTTGTGCAACTAAATGTCTAACATGTTTTACGAAATTAACACAAGTCTATTACGACTCGATAACAACCAATTCACTGGTGAATCCAAAATCATAACTACATGTTTGCTCAATCCAAAACTAAAGAGGTTCATCGGATGCCTAGCCATACTCTTACCATTCAGCCTATAGAATCACATCGTTCATATTAGGAAAAGGAGAGTGAGGGGTCTTTGAATATAACTGAATTGATTTGATTAAAGACAACAAGAGTCAAGAGTGAGCAACACATGTTCACCAAGTATAGACATGATTTTATACCACATGGTATAAAAGAACGGTAGCATAATTAGGTCAAACCAAGGATTCATTGATTTTAAAAGGAAATATCTTATAATCATTAACCATCAAAGATAATGTATGCCAATATCGGCTTTCAATTTATATGAAAAAGATGTGAAATCATTATGACACATGTGCGGAGTCCATGATCAGTCAATCAACAACACCAGGCAAGATAATACATTGGGGTACCCAAGCCAAATATTGACCCAATTCATAAAAATTTGACTAGTGTATCGGTCTCTCATAACATATTATAAGTGCGTGCATGGTGCTGTTGAACAACAGATCAGCATGGACTGATCAGCACATGTGTTAATAATTTTCAAAAAAAAAAAAATCATATAAATTGAAATTGAAATAAAGTCGGTATTCGCCTACATTTTTTCAACTAGCCCTGATTTGGCTTACATTCCTGAACAGGTGGGAGGCCTCTCTAGTCCCCGGTGTCCTTTTACCATGTAAAAGGCTTGCCTTTCATTCATTATGTTACCCGATCACTCTCTATAATTGTTGGACTATCTCTATAATTAAATACTCGTCTATATCAATTAGACAGTGAAAAAGATAATCAATTTAGAAATTTTATTCAATTAATGTAAATAAAGGCTCAATCCATGGATGAGAAAAAGTACCCGTTGAGGGGATGTAGTGCTTGAGTCAAAAAAATCAATGATATAGAAATACTTGTCAACCGTAATTAAAAGATATCATTTGATGGATAGATTGAAATATCTGTTGATAGAAAATTGGTCATTCATATCGCATGGGCTTAGATGAAGCCATGTCTAAAAAAAGTGGCATGAGCTACAAAAGCAAAAGAAGCCGGGGAGATTCTGCACAACGATTTTAAAGTGTTGACAAAGTAAAAAAGGTATGATTACAAACCCTACGTGGTGAATTTGAATCATTGCATATGAAGGAAACAGAATCTATCCCAAATTATGGAGCAAAGTTAGAAGATGCTTGTGTCAATGAAAAATACAAAGATCGTTGAATACAATATTGCAACTTGTTGGCATATCCATTCAAGAATGAAATGATACGGAAACCATGACCATTGATCAATTCATTGGTTCATTACAAGCATATTCAGAAATATTGTTAAAAAAAGAAGAAATGAAATCCCATGTGTTAAAAACTAATGACTCTGTTGAAGACAAAGACAAGATCCTGTACTCACTAGATACTAGAAGAAGAGGTCGTGGATGTGCAAATAAAAATTTTAACCGAGGTAGAGGACGTGTACATGTAAGCAATAGATTTAAAAGAAGAGAGCAGACAAATCAACGAAATTGGCGCCAACAAGGAAGTAGCCGTGGCAGAGGTGCCAGAATGACTCCAGGCAGAGGTTGCAGATAACGTGAATGTTACAGTTGTGGAAAATTTGGACATTTTGCAAGGAATTGCTGGTTTAACAAAATGGTTGAAGAAAAGACAAACATAGCTGAAACAGGAGAGCAACAAGATGGAGTTTTGCTAATGGCCAACAAAAAGATGATTCAAGAAACTGATGTAATATAGTACCTTGACAGTGGTGCGAGCAACCACATGAGTGGACTCAAACATCTCTTTACTGATTTAAGAGAAATAAATTATGGTTTTGTGTCTTTTGGTGATGCATCAAAGGTTGAAGTCAAAGGAAAAGGTGAAATTAGTTTTTCCAAAATAGAAGGCAGACAGAGAAAAATAGAAGATATTTATTTTGTTCGGGACCTGAAAAACAACATTCTAAGCCGTGGACAACTATTTGAGAAAGGATATTCAATTTTCATGGAGAATAACGTCATGTTCCTGAAAGGTTGAAAATGGGGGGACAATATATTGCTCAAATAGAATTGTCCCAAAATTAGAGTTTCAAACTAAACTTGAGGAACATGCAGGAGACATGTATGCAAGTGAAGATACAGGACAAAGCAACCTTGTGGCACAAGAAACTTGGACACCTACACTACGGTGGTCTAAAAGAGATGTCAAACAAAGGGATAGTTCATGGAATTCCTTATATTTTTGAGGAAATTTTTGTGAGGAATTGTCTTGAGAAAGCAAACAAGAAATTCTTTTTAAAGGAAGGCAATCTATCATGCTACAAAGCCTCTCGAGTTGGTGCATACGGACAATTGTGGTCTTATCACAGCTAAATCATATAGCTCCAAGAGGTATTTTATTACGTTTATTGATGACTACTCTCGAAGAACACGAGTTTGGTTTTTTATATGAAAAATATGAGGCATTAATAAAGGTATTCAAGAAATTTAAAGTATTGGTTGAAAAGAAAACGGGAATGCATGCATATCAAGGGATTGCGTTCGGATAGAGACGGAGAATATACATCAAATGAATTTATGTCGATGAGATGATATGATAAGGCACATATCATGGGTCAGGATGTGTCACTAACACTAATATAATATAAACATGAGTAAATAAAATAAAATGATGGGCGAAAATTAGTCGGCATAAAGGTCATAGTCCAAAACTAAAACAAAACTACAAATTTTTATTAAAACCCAAACTTATGTTATCAGCTTAACTTCGATAAAAAAATGTCACAAATAAAGGTCATAGTCCAACATACTTTGAAAAATTAATTAAAGTCTATTACAATTCAGTCTTCACAACCAACTCGGTGGTGAATCTAAAACAATAGCTACATGTTCACTCAATTGGTAGCCATTGTCTTTCATGTGTTCGTCTCTCGAATCGCACCATGCATCTTCGAATTTTACTGAAATGATTAAACTAAAGAGAACAAGAGTTAGCAAAATATGATTGACAAGTATAAATAATTTTACCACATGACATAAAAGAACTACAACATAATCAAGGTGAAACAAGGATTAACTAACTGTCAAAGATAGTGTAGGCCAATGTCGACTTTCAATTTCAATTTAAATGAAAAAGATTTTAAATCATTAAGATACATGTGGTGTGTGAATGATCTGTTAATAAATAAGACCATGCACACACTTGAAACATATGGCAAACTAATCTATTCATGTATCCAAGGCTGTGAGTGAATGATCTGTTAATATATAGGACCATGCACACACTTGAAACATGTAGCAAACTAATCTATTCATGCATCCAAGACACTTTCATGCCTAATTCTTAAAAGTTCGACCAATGTCTCAAACTCTCATAACATATTCCACTTTAAATAAAAGATATTTTAATAAAAAATTCATTACTCTTTTCACTTTTTTGAAAAACCACAAAATAACATATTTAGGGTAAATATCATAATACAGTACACTAGATCTCATAATAAGCAACAATAATAATGAGAAAACTATTTCATAGGTTAATCAAGTTTAAAATGCTCTAATGGAACAATTAAGAAGCTAAAAAGATAAGGAATATATTTAATAAACAGAACAAAATCACTAATTTGTAAAACATGTTTGACAATTCTAATTATAACCATTTGAAATTTATAGGGAAGTCAAATCATGAACTATTATGACTTATCTTGAACACAATGAGAGTTGTCGACAAGAGAATGAAACAATACTATGTCGAGAACTCAAACTAGCTTATTGATAACTAAGAAACCTAAAGAACCATATTTATATTCTGATCAAAATATAATTTAATAACTCAAAATATATTTTTCTAAAATGTTGAACGAATGAACGTGATCAAAAAAAATTCTTATAAGTAGATGTGAACTTATTGATAAGTAACATAATTTTCTTAAAGTCTCAAACATACATGTCTATGAACTGCTTATCGTAAACTCCACGAGAAAACATGTCGTGAACTCCCAAATGGCTCTTTACAATACACTTTATTTTCATTTGTCCCGGTGTAGTAAACTTATATGAACATATATTAAAGTCATTGATATTAAACAAAGTATGGAGATATCACTTATATAGTTTGTACTTACTCATTCAAGGAGGTTGTTAGTGTCCTTATCCCGCTCAGAGTTGAGGACCACTGCCACCTGCCATAAGATTGTATTGATAAAGGTGTTAGTTACCGCCAATCAAACACACTTTTATCAATTCTCAAATAATTAAATATATTTCTAATTAAGTAGTTTAATTATAAGTATAATGACCAAGAAACTTTTCCCACCAGCAGTTTGTGCGGATAACATAGACCGTTTCATGTATATTCTCACCCTCTGCCATCAAAATAAAACAATGTTACCATATCAAAATGAGTACAATAACAATTAAAGTTAATTAAAATATTGAAACCAACCTGTAGATGACTCTTAATGTGCTCAGTTGTCAATTCCCTCACATTCATTTTCTTAAGGATAGCTTTTGGGGTGGCATCTACAAAGTAAGAAAAATCTATTATAATAGCCAAAATATAAAAAATAAAAGAACATTTATAATAGGAAATATGTAGTATTATTGATAAAATTGTTATATATTTCATGATCAAATAATAACTAAGATAATGGAATTAAGTGGAACTAAGATAACTTATAAGATTACCATTATAATTTAATATTGTAATGGAGTGTTAGGCTAAAATAACATATTTAAATAAGTGTGGCCTATATTTTTAGAAATAAGGAAGACTTGGAACTTACTGGAGACTCCTCCTAGTTGGCTGATTGCACTGAGAAATTCGGCATGCAGCTCGGGAGTCCAGTTTAAGCGGGGTTTATTGCCAGGCTGTGGAGTACCATGATCAACTCCCTCCCCGCCTCTATGTAGATGCATGTGTTGCTGTTGCTCTTGAAATGTTTGATTTATGGCAACTTGCTGGTTTTCCATAGAAGCTTGAACAATCATGGGTTGGTATTGCTGATTAATGGCTTCAGGTTGTCCAACAGATACTCCAACTGTGAGAGGTGGCTGGGGTTCATTCACAGCATGATATTGCCCAAATGAATCAGAAGTCATTATTTGTTGGTGCCCAATTGAAGCCTCAAAATTCATTGGACTGTATCCAGTTTGATGGTAGGACACTGATCCTGGTAAAAACTGGGGCCCTGACTCCTGGTAGTTGGATCCATGGTGCACCTCTGACCCTGGAGTAATCAGGGGTTGGTTTAAGGATGACTCTCCAGCAGACCAGACCTGATACACATCATTATTAGTGTCTGAGTAAAATGATGTATTTCCATAGGAGGAAAGATCAGATGTGTTTTGATCAGAGTTCGGATGATACATCTGGTGAGAAAAATCCGTACTATTGTTTTGTGGGGGATGATGTAAGGTTGACTCAGGAATGGACAGGGCTTGATGGTGAACTGAATTGTGACCAAAACTATTTGAAGGATAAAGAGATTGATACACATCAGTATCAATATAATCAGAAGAATTTTGACCTTGATGGTGTAGTGAATTGTGACCAAAACTATTTGAAGGATAAAGAGATTGATACACATCAGTATCAATATAATCAGAAGAATTTTGACCTTGATGGTGTACTGAATTATGGCCAAAACTATTTGAAGGATAAGGAGATTGATACACATCAGTATCAATATAATCATAATCAGAAGAATTTTGATTTGAAGGATAAAGAGATTGATACACATCAGTATTAATATAACTAGAAGAATTTTGACTTTGATTGTGACCAAAACTATTTGAAGGATAAAGAGATTGATACACATCAGTATTAATATAACTAGAAGAATTTTGACCTTGATGTTGTACTGAATTGTGACAAAAACTATTTGAAGGATAAAGAGATTGATACACATCGGTATCAATATAACTAGAAGAATTTTGACCTTGATGGCCTATTGAATTGTGAACAAAACTATTTGAAGGATAAAAAGATTGATACACATCAGTATCAATATAACTAGAAGAATTTTGACCGGGGATAGAAGACATGTTTTCATCAAACTTTCTTTGAGCATAACTCATGTTTTGGTGATATTGATCTAGGATAATTTTAATATCCGTGGAGTTTACATATTTCTATGGTCTTAATATAGTCCACACCTAGATGTTATGGGCAGTAACGTATTATATTTTTATATTAAAAAATTCAAAATATCAATTAGTATTAATAATTTATTAATTGGACACCTTCTGGATTCATCATGAATTTATATATATGATACGTTCTATCTGGCATCCACCTCTTATTTCAAAACTTATAATGAAAAATATATTATATTATTACTCATTTTTACTCACATTTAATTAATTTGAATTCATTTTGGGTCCACACAAGATAACTGTCTTACAAATGGTATCTACCTTCTCGATTTTGAAAGGTCAAAACATTCAAGACTTATAAGTTGTATATTTTTATTATTAATTTGTATATTATTATGATAATATATTATATCAATTAAATGTGTTTTATAAAGTTAAAACATATTAATTTGATATTTATTAAATTTAGTGTATATATATTTAACACACACGCGCATATATATATATATATATATATATATATATATGTATGTATGTATGTATGTATATGTAAAAAATATTTGTGCAATGAAATAATATAGCTCCATCTTAATAATCGTTTTAATAAAGAAATTAAGAAAAAAATATAGTTAGCACAAATGTCTAATTTTTCAATGAATATATTATTATGATATTTAATTAATTAGATTGTGATTTATTTATAAGTTATATATTTTTTTACCCAAAAGAATACATGTTTAGAGTTTAATTTATTACTTATCAATATATATCACTAATGAATGGCTTCAGCTTTTCCCCTTAGCGAGACTTCATAATTTGGAACACACGCCCTCTGATCACATAGCAATATCTTTAGAGTACCCAACGAAAGCAATGAAAAACCAAGGCAGAAATAAGAGCTTTTGCTATGAAAATGCATGGCTCCCAGAACCTATAGCTTTCAACTGATAAATGATAATTAGGAGGATAATGCTCTCTTGAATATTCAACAGAAAATTCAGCAGTGTGGGGAAAAAATTGGTGCTTGGGGGAAGAAATAACAGAGAATTTTAGTGGTCGAATGGCGGAGTGTAAAAGAGCTGTTGAGAAATAAAAATGATGTTGACTTCACCAAAAACGTTTAAGCTGTCAAACAATAGTTGTTCTTAATTCTAGATCAAAGAGAGGTTTTTCTGCCATAACGGTCGAAACAATTATGGTTGAAGCTAGAGACAAAAATAGTCGATACTTTCATAGCCCGGAAAGTGTAAGAAGAAGGTAAAATGCTGATTTACACGACCTCAAAGTAAAAGAAAGACGGATAGTATTGTCTGCTTATGCTTGATTGGATTCAACAAGATGAAATGAAATGCAGAGTGTAGAGAATGAGAAGGTAGAAAGACACATGACAGAGACCGAGTTGAGAATGTTACAGTGTACACATTTCTTAGAACAGATAGCTAGATATATATAGGGTTAATTATCAACTGGATCACTTATTGGAGCCAAATGTATGCAAAATTGAACAGCTACTTTTGCTGACTCACTTCATTCCCCAGTAAATATAAATGTGTGTATCCGACCTTTTGAACAGCTTGCACTGAAATTAAAAGCTTAATACTACTTTCTAGTGTTATTAATATAAAATCTTTTGTCATATTTTTTTTTGTATTTGATTTATTTACTTTCTAGTTTTATTAATAGAAAATCTCTTTTTTTTTGTATTTGATTTATTTACTTTCTAGTTTTATTAATAGAAAATCTCTTTTTTTTGTATTTGATTTATTTACTTTCTAATTTTACTGGAATTGAAAGAATCAAGAGCTGCAAAATTTAAATAAAATTTAAAGACAAGCATAGATACTTAAGTTTCAAAAGAAGAAGCAAACGAACATCATGGTTACCTTGAACTTTACGGAGAAGTTAAATTTAACGTCTATTTTGATTTGATTTAACGGCATGCAACCATTAGTCTGATGAGTGGTTTATGTGAGACCAAAAATTTTGCAGTGATGCCGATGATACATTGGACTGTAATAAGTGATCCAGTCGATAATTAACCCGATATATATATGAGCGAGAAACTATTGACTATTTTATAATGTAATTCAAGAAGCTATATATATTGTAAATATAAATTCTGTAAATAATTGGTCAGGTTTAATAACAGGATGAAGGATACTATTGATAAATAATAGCCAGGTTAATGCTATTTTTATTTCACTAGTAAATAGGTTTCAATTATTTCAATCATTAAATTATGAGTGATTGACACTTTGCACCCTTATGTTTAGGCGCTTTTTCGATTTGGTCTCAAATAATAAAGTTTGAAAAGCGCCTCTTTGACCACTCCGTTTAATTGACCGTTAAATTTAATAGATGTGGGGTTTTCACTTTGCACCCCACAATTTTAATTTTTTTTCATGAGTATTTTGAAATATTTTTTATTATATTAATATTTTTGCATGAACCATTAATATAATTTTGTTACTGTTACATTAATATAATTATTGTTATATTAATACTAAATTTTTTATATTAACTAGATCTTTCTAATATACCCTAGACATTTTCAAATATAGCAACACTCTCGAATTGAAGGACTTTAGAAATTTTTTGCCCTGAACATTTTGTTTATATTCTTAGAGTGTCCAAAAAAGATTTCCCATTAAGCTTCTGAGCAAAAAATCCCTTCAAGAAATCATCGTTAGCAGTGCTTTGAAACTTTGGAGGAGTTTCGAACGAGAGAAGGCTAGGGGCAGGACCGAATTTTCCATTAAGGTTAGGGGATAGAAAAGTAGCTAAGGGACAATCTTTCCTTCACGGAGTTAACAACGCCTCTATGTTCAATGCTAGGGTATGCTCCATTAGTCACAATCTTGAAATTCAGAGCAGCAAGTGATCAAGCCAACAAAGTCTATATACCTTAAACTATAGAAGATTTATATATAGAACAAGATTGATAGTGTAGAGTAGTATACATACCTCCAAAATATCTCCAATGTTTATAACAAAAGCATAAGGCAAACGGTTGAATTGGGATCCAGAAGCGGTCCTTCATAACCTGGAGGCCTTCGGTTCCAGTTAGTTGAAAAAGAATGGTGAGGCCAGTAGCATCACTATGAGGCGTGAGTCCAATAACCTGATCTGGTTGAGGGCATGGAGATAGCAGTTCATCCTCATTGATTGCATGCCTTCATTAAATATTTCTTCGGGCTTCATTCTGAGAGCTTTTGCCATTACGTTCAAAATTTTCATGGCCTGGCTCTTTAACTCCATTGAATAAGCCTCGATAGAAACTTTGCATATATTCAGGTGTGGAAATACAACTTATATAATAATACACTATAAGTAGTGCAGTGGTTATGCCTTATAGTGCCCTTTTGTTGTGCAAGAGTGCAAGGAGGAAGGGATTGCACTAACTCTGCTTTTAGTTTTAACAAAAAATTACCCATAAAAAATGCATATAACATCAGATTTATGCATAAAACTGAAATAACACCTAGAGGGGGGGGGGTGAATAGGTGTAATTAGCTACCAATGTCAGTTTTAAACTTTTACCGGATATTTCAGCTTACTGTTTTACAATTAAAGCAGGCTGTTATGAGAGCAGATATCAAAACAGTAAAGAGCAGAAAAGCAAATCAGACACAAGCGATTTTAGCCAGGTTCGACCCCTATATCTAATGGTCTACGTCCTGGTCCCTTACCAACTCGGTAAGAGAATATATTATTACTGAAGATCCAACAATTACAGAATAATAATATATCTCCCTTTACCCAGTCACCTAAAGCAGCTTGCTGAAACCTTGAGCAGACAGAAAACAGCTCGACACTTAGCCCCCTGTGCACCTGTTCTTGACCTCTGAATTCCTTGAGCTTCCCTCCTTGAATTCACCTTGTTCCTCGAACCTTAGCACCTCAGACCTTGTGAAGACTAATTCTATCTAACTCCCCCTTTGTTCTATACTTAGAACCCCGCTAGCTTTAGTGACTAATCAAATACAACTTTGAATAACAATGAGAGATTACAACTCAAACTATATTCTCTAATAAGATATGAATCAAACACACGATATAAGCTCAGAAGAGAATTTCAGAATGTTTTCAAGATTGTGAGTTGTTAACTATTCTTGAAAACAGCAAGCCGTATATATACTGAAATCTATAACGGCTATATTGAAACAAACCTCCATGAACGTTGCACAAGTGAACGTTGTAGGTTGTTAGTTCAATATTATACTCCATAGAAATAGTGGATTGAGTTTTAGAAAGTCGTTTGAAGCAACAGTCCCTATTAAAATGGGATAAGGAAGTGTTTTGAAAAAGATAAGTTTAAAGTGTAACCACTTCCTTGATTTTAGGAACGTTTTCATTTAAATAATCTGAGCTTATAATATGTATATTTAACTCATATTCAGATTAGAAAACGTACACCTTAAGTCCTAATATTTGTAGAAGTCAACAGCTGCAATCTTTGAAGTGTTCTGCTTCTGGTAGGACTCTATTATAGCTTGCTATTATAAAACAGCTCGCTATAATTCTGTTATAGTAAAATTCCTGCAACACAAGATTAGATAGACAAAGCAGCAGGCTATAATACTATAACTTAAACATGTCAAGCTAAGATATTACAATAGCTTGCTACATCTCTGTTTCCTGCAGAATCGGATTAGACAAGTACTATGGCAAGCTATAACAGAGTAAAGATAACATGTTAAGCTAAGTTGAAAGATAGCTTGCTATTATGTGTGATCATCAAAACTTTGGATTTACAATCTCCCCCTTTTTGATGATTACACTTATTTCAGGAGATTCTCCCCCTGAATTTTATAAAACCTGAACTCCCCCTGAATTTTATAATTCCTGCAATCTTGTTAGTCCAACAACAAAAATACATTCCACTAAATAACATTTACTTACTCCTGAAATATTCTCCCCCTTAATCAGCATAAAGGGTAAGCTACATACCGGTAGCAGCTTGCTGTTTTAAACAGTGCACATGCCCAATTCTCTTCGAATGATTAGAAATCTTTCTTCAGGAAGAGGCTTGGTGAATATATCAGCAAGTTGATATTCTGTAGGGACATAAACAAGATTAATTTTACCTTTAGCCACATTGTCTCGCAAGAAATGATGTCGAACGTCGATATGCTTTGTGCGAGAGTGAAGAACCGGATTTTCTGAGATATTTATTGTGCTAGTGTTGTCACAGTAAATTGGAACTTTTTCGCATTTGATTCCAAAATCCTTGAGAGTTTGCATCATCCATAGAATTTGAGAACAACAGCTCCCTGCAGCTAGATATTCGCCTTCAGTTGTAGAGAGAGCTACAGATGTTTGCTTCTTGCTTTGCCAACATACCAAGCTAGAACCAAGAAAGTTGCAAACACCACTTGTGCTTTTTCTATCCGTTTGTGATCCTGCATAGTCTGCATCACTATACCCCACAAGATCAAATGTATTCGAAATAGGATAGAATAAGCCAAGATTAATAGTACCACTTAAGTAACGAAAAATCCTTTTAATAGCATTTAAGTGGGACTCCTTTGGGTTAGCTTGAAACCGTGCACAAACACATACAATATACATGATATCAGGTCTAGAGGCTGTTAGATATAATAGAGATCCAATCATACCTCGATATCGTGTTATATCAACACTTTTACCTAATTCATCTGAAAACAGCTTGCTGGTTTGAGACATTGGAGTGGGTTTTGACTTGACATTTTCAAATCCAAATCTCTTCAGCAACTCTTTCACATATTTTCCTTGGTGCACATAGATACCATCAGAAGTTTGCTTGATTTGAAGACCCAAGAAATAGTTGAGCTCACCCATCATGCTCATGTCAAATTCACTATGCATACACTTTGAAAACCACTCACAAAGTTCATTATTAGTAGACCCAAAGATAATATCATCAACATAAACTTGGACTACTAAAATTTCACCATTAAGAGATTTTGTAAATAGAGTAGGATCAATCTTGCCTCGTACAAAACCATTCTTAATTAAGAACTTACTGAGCCTCTTGTACCATGATCTAGGAGCTTGTTTCAATCCATAAAGAGCTTTCTTCAACTTGTAGACGTAGTCTGGATATTGTTCATGTTCAAAACCAGGCGGCTGTTTTACATAAACTTCCTCTTCCAGCAGGCCGTTTAGGAAAGCACTCTTCACATCCATCTGAAACAGCTTGATCTTTTTGTAGCATGCATAAGCTAAGAGCATTCTGATTGATTCCAAGCGAGCAACCGGAGCATATGTTTGATCAAAATCGATTCCTTCTTGTTGGTTGTATCCTTGAGCCACAAGCCTTGCTTTGTTGCGAGTGATAGTACCTTCTTCATCAAGCTTGTTTTTGAATACCCATCTAGTACCAACAACTGATGCATTCTCTGGACGCTTTACCAATTCCCAAACATCACATCTTTCGAATTGGTTGAGTTCTTCTTGCATCGCCATGATCCAATTTTCATCTTTGAGAGCTTCTTGAACAGATTTTGGTTCTTCTTGAGCGAGAAAAGCAGCATAGGCACAGAAGTTTGCTTTTCCTTTTCTTGTCTTGATTCCTTCTGAGATGTCACCAATCACTAACTCGGGAGGATGATTCTTTACTGTCCTTGTAGCCTTGGGCAGAGTTTTTTGAGATATTTCTTCATGAGATGTTCGAACCCGCTTTGTAGGAGGTACATCATCATCATAGGATCCATCAAGCTTCATTTGAGATAGAATGTTAGAGAGATTCCTGACTGCAGAGGAAAGTCCAGCTTGCTGAGATTCTGTTCCACCTTGCTGAGATGAAGATCCAGCTTGTTGAGATGTCATTCCAGTAGGCTGAGAAGATGTTCCAGCTTGCTGTGATGGAGTGACAGTCTGTGAAGATGGAGCTTCAGCTTGCTTAGATTCTGGAGTAGCAGCTTCCTCTGACTTCTTCTCATCAGATTGAGGTGAAGCATTTGGATCAATACCTGCATCATCTTCCTCATCTCTTGGCAGATCATTGTTAGGTTCTTTGAAGACAATATCAATAGATTCTTCAACAGTATGTTTATCTAAATTATAATATCTATATGCACGACTAGTTGAAGAATAACCAAGAAAGATAGCTTCAAAAGATTTAGCATCAAATTTACCAACTCTATCAATCTTTTTAAGAACAAAACATTTAGAACCAAAAACTTTAAAGTACCCGATATTAGGAGTCTTATTTCTCAGCAACTCATATGGAGTCTTGTTCAAGATAGGCCTGATGATCACCCTGTTCAGAACATAGCAGGCTGTATTGACTGCTTCTGCCCAGAAACTTCTTGGCAGCTTGCTTTCTTGCAATAACGTCCTTGTTGTTTCCTGAAGTGACCTGTTTTTGCGCTCTACGACTCCATTTTGTTGAGGTGTCCTTGGAGCTGAGAATTGGTGAGTGATTCCTCTTTCCTCACAGTATATAATGAAGTCCTTTTGGAATTCACCTCCATGATCACTCCTTATACCTATAAGCTTGGTTTTCAACTTATTCTCAAGAAGTTTGATTAGAATTTCAAATTCCTCAAATGCACAATCTTTAGTACGAAGAAATAAAGTCCATGAATATCGAGAATAATCATCAACAACAACCAAACAATATTGCTTACCTCCAATGCTTTTATAAGCCTCAGGACCAAACAAGTCTAAGTGTAAGAGTTCTAGAGGTTGAGAAGTTGATACCATATTCTTAGCCTTATGAGTGCTTCGGATTTGCTTGCCTAGCTGACATGCTGAACATACCTCGGTCTTGGCATACTTTAATTTGGGCAGACCCCTCACTAGCTCCTTGCTTGACAACTTCTTAAGCAAGTCCATGTGAGCATGACCCAATCTTCTATGCCAAATGGTTGGATCAGCATCCACAGCAGCTAAACAGCAGGCTGTTTTCTGCAACTCAAAATCTAAGATATATATATTTCCTTTCCTTCTAGCAACTAGAGGAATCTGGTTAGTACCAACAGTAATAACACATTTATCCTTAGAGAATTCAACTTTATGACCATCATCATGCAATTGACTTACACTAAGCAGATTATATTTTAAGCCTTTAACAAATCTAACATTAGAAATAGAGGCAGTGTCATTACCAACTTTACCTTTACCTAGAATAGGGAGAGTCTTACTATCACCAATAGTTACTCCTCCTCCTCTTTTCAACTTAAGACTCTTAAACTGAGTTTTGTCTCCACACATATGCCTTGTACAGCCACTATCAATGATCCATTGTGTAGACTTGATCTTAGCAGCAAGACACATCTGCAAAACAAAGAAAACAAAACTCAACACTTTGGTACCCAAGTTGGTTTGGGTCCACTTTGGTTAGAAGCACGAACAAATATAGCATTTAAATCAGTTTTCTTGATCCACTTTTGGACCACAGTAGGATATGTATGCTGCTTAGTTCTGTAGCTTCTGTTTGGACCATTCTGGTAAGCTGTCTTCTTGTTCCAGTAGGCTGTTTTGCCTTCTGATCTGTTCTGGAAGTACTGTCTTTGAGGATGTTGCTGGGTTCTGTAGCCTCTGTTGTAGTTTCTGTTGTAGCTTCTGTTGTAGCTTCTGTTGTAGCTTCTGTTGGGACCATTGAAATTCTGGTAAGCTATTTTCCTGTTCCAGTAGGCTGTTTTGTCTCCTGAGCTGTTATGGAAGTATTGTCTTTGAGGCCTGACTCTGCAATAGTGAGCTAGATGTCCTTGTCCTCCACAGTTTGCACATTTCTTCCAGGGCATAGCATATTTGTATGGTTTGCCACGCCTTCCTTCATACTTGAGAGCATTTGCCTTCTTGTTGAAGTTGTGACCAACACCTTCTTTATCTAGTGGAACCTTGATGCTCTTCATCATGTATTTCAGACCTTCTTCTCCTTGAACAAAAGTTCCCATTCCTTTTCTGAGCTTCAATACTTCTGTTTCGAGAATTTTGATCTTTTCAGCTTGCTGATTTGTTGTAGCAGTGGGCTGTGAAGTACTTGCAGCAGGCTGAGATGTACTGGGAGCAGGCTGAGATGTATGCAGCTTTGTGGATTCTTTTAGTTTGAATGTCTCTAGGCATGCATCTCTGGCTTCTACTTCTTGTTTCAGCTGGGAGATCTCTTCTTTCTGAACTTCATTTCGTCTCATCAAAATTTTATGAAACCCTTCAGCTTGATCTAGCTTTTCTTGAAGTTCCTTTATTCTGGCTTGAGTAGGCTCTTTGGAGTCAAAGAATTTATCTATCTTCTGCATAAGCTCTTGAACCATGTTCTTAAGATAGTTATTCTTTTCAATCAGCTTGCTGTTTTCTGCCTTGAGGGAATTATATTCCTCATTTGGAATATGATGTTGCTCCTGCATGGTTAGTTGTTCTAGCACAAGATTATCATTGGAAATATCAAATTTGAACGAACTAACCTCACTGTTGTCATCCTCGGAGTCAGTTTCTACAAGACCATCATCGGTGAGTCCTCGAACATTGTCATCCTCCATGCCAACCAGTGCAAGGTTGATCATTTCCTCACCAGAGCCATCACTAGAAGCAGAATCTTCTTCATCATCACTCCAGGTCAGAAGTGCTTTATATTTCTTCTTCTTGTCTCTGGAAACAGCAGGCTGTTTTGACTTGAGCTTGTAGCAGTCCTTCTTGAAGTGACCAGGCTTTCCACATTCAAAGCAGTTCTGATCCTTTGGTTCCTTGGAGGGCCTTCTGCTACTTGAGTACTTAGCCTTATCCTTGCCTTTCTCCCTTTTCAGCTGACTATGCTTGTTAATCATCCTTTGAATCTTCTTGGA
Organism: Daucus carota subsp. sativus; assembly: GCF_001625215.2. NCBI lineage: Eukaryota > Viridiplantae > Streptophyta > Magnoliopsida > Apiales > Apiaceae > Daucus > Daucus carota. The sequence goes on along the minus strand of NC_030388.2, from coordinate 15,526,661 downwards.
AAGGAGTGCAAGATCTTCGTCTGATTCCTCATCTGATTCTGGCTTGCTCTTTTCAGCAGTAAGAGCTAAATTCTTCATTTTCTCAACTGGAGCATCATGCTTCTTGGCATGCATCTTTCTCTCAAATTGTTCCAGTTCAGCAAAAAGAGCTAGATGATCCATTGTATCAATATTGTGAGCAGCTCCCAAGGCAGTAACTTTGGCTTGAAAGTCGAATGGAACAGAGGCGAGAATGTTCATGTTGAGTTCTGATTGAGGAATTATCTTTCCAAGTCTCCCTAGGTTATTGACAATGAGTTGAAACCTAGCTTGAGCTTCTATGATTGTTTCTCCCTTTTGCAAACCGAAAGCACCAAGTTCCTTCATTAATTGTCCCAACTTTACTTTCCTTAGACCCTTTGAACCTTCATGATAGGCTTCCAACGCATCCCATATCTCCTTTGCAGATTTGAGAGATGACACCTTGTCATATTCAGATTGATTAAGACCATTGATGAGAGTACTCCTTGCTTTTCCATTTGCACCCATCTTTGTTAGCTCATCGGTAGTGAGTTCATCAACATCTTTGACTTTGCCATCTTTATCAAGGAATTGATAGGGACCTCTTTCAACAACTCTTTGAATGAGAGGGTCTCTGGAGAGATGAGCTTCCATTTGTCCTTTGCACCAATTGTAATTATCCGAACCGGTGAGGAGAGGAGCTCTAAAGTCTGATTTTCCCTGAAATTGGTCAGCCATAGGATCTATACTTTCCTGTTACAGAAATATTAGTAAACCTGGCTCTTATACCAAATGAAATAACACCTAGAGGGGGGGGTGAATAGGTGTAATTAGCTACCAATGTCAGTTTTAAACTTTTACCGGATATTTCAGCTTACTGTTTTACAATTAAAGCAGGCTGTTATGAGAGCAGATATCAAAACAGTAAAGAGCAGAAAAGCAAATCAGACACAAGCGATTTTAGCCAGGTTCGACCCCTATATCTAATGGTCTACGTCCTGGTCCCTTACCAACTCGGTAAGAGAATATATTATTACTGAAGATCCAACAATTACAGAATAATAATATATCTCCCTTTACCCAGTCACCTAAAGCAGCTTGCTGAAACCTTGAGCAGACAGAAAACAGCTCGACACTTAGCCCCCTGTGCACCTGTTCTTGAACCTCTGAATTCCTTGAGCTTCCCTCCTTGAATTCACCTTGTTCCTCGAACCTTAGCACCTCAGACCTTGTGAAGACTAATTCTATCTAACTCCCCCTTTGTTCTATACTTAGAACCCCGCTAGCTTTAGTGACTAATCAAATACAACTTTGAATAACAATGAGAGATTACAACTCAAACTATATTCTCTAATAAGATATGAATCAAACACACGATATAAGCTCAGAAGAGAATTTCAAAATGTTTTCAAGATTGTGAGTTGTTAACTATTCTTGAAAACAGCAAGCCGTATATATACTGAAATCTATAACGGCTATATTGAAACAAACCTCCATGAACGTTGCACAAGTGAACGTTGTAGGTTGTTAGTTCAATATTATACTCCATAGAAATAGTGGATTGAGTTTTAGAAAGTCGTTTGAAGCAACAGTCCCTATTAAAATGGGATAAGGAAGTGTTTTGAAAAAGATAAGTTTAAAGTGTAACCACTTCCTTGATTTTAGGAACGTTTTCATTTAAATAATCTGAGCTTATAATATGTATATTTAACTCATATTCAGATTAGAAAACGTACACCTTAAGTCCTAATATTTGTAGAAGTCAACAGCTGCAATCTTTGAAGTGTTCTGCTTCTGGTAGGACTCTATTATAGCTTGCTATTATAAAACAGCTCGCTATAATTCTGTTATAGTAAAATTCCTGCAACACAAGATTAGATAGACAAAGCAGCAGGCTATAATACTATAACTTAAACATGTCAAGCTAAGATATTACAATAGCTTGCTACATCTCTGTTTCCTGCAGAATCGGATTAGACAAGTACTATGGCAGGCTATAACAGAGTAAAGATAACATGTTAAGCTAAGTTGAAAGATAGCTTGCTATTATGTGTGATCATCAAAACTTTGGATTTACAAAAACAACAAGTTACCAAATCCTTATAATACGACAACGAGCTTATACCCGGGCTTAAATAAAAATAAAATATGAAATTATATATATATATTTTTTTTGAAGAAGAAATTATATTATTTTTTAAGGCACTATTTGTGCAGTACTAAACTCTTATCTGATCTTTTGGTCAGTCTTAAGTTTGACCTTTGTCTTCGTTTGTTTAGTAGCATTATTATTTTATATTGTTCGCAACTTCATTTGTTATGATTAGCTCTTTGTTATTCATTTATGTATGTTCTAAAATATTCTTCATGAAATCGTATGCTTGTCTTTTATTCCTATGATATATTCATATTTTGATATTTACAAAATTTTACAAAATGATTTTTACAAATTGAGAGGAGAAATTAGTGAGCCTATGTAGAGTGATTTATGTTCAAAATCTTGGCCAGTTTTATATATGAAAGAATTTGATGTTGTGGCGAATGTTGAAGAGTATGCTATATATAATATTTTTGGTTAATTTGTATTTTTATGGGAGTATTTTGTATGTAATATAAACTTCTATTACGATAATTTCACGTCTTTCTCTTGTTTATTTTTTTGTTGATTTGTATTTGTGTAGAAGGGTTCTATGTATGTGATGCCAACTTCTATTAGATTATATTTATAAATGTATTTTGTATTAGAATTATGATACCTAATGTGATTTGTTTCTTTTTCTAAAAATTTATATGGTTCTAGAATTAAAATTGGTAAATATAATTTGTTTTGAATTTAGAAAATAAATCATAAACATGCAAGAAAAAGGTAAAATATGTTTTGGATTAAGAATAGGTTTTTGTGTTCATTCCTCACATAAATTCGGCTTATTAATTTTAATATTGTGCATAATATTATTTATATTTAGTATGTTATTTAAGAAAATACATTATATAATAATAATTTTATGACGGTGTGATTTATATGCTTCTACAATTAAAACTAGTAGAAAATATTTATTTTTGATTAACAAAAATCATAAACACGTGAAAGATAGAATTTGTTTTGGATTATGAAAAGTAATTATAAATATGCAAGTAGATATAAGTTGTCTTATAGAATAAAACATAATTTTATTCTAATCATTTATTGTGTATATGATCGTACTGATGATAAACTTATAGTAGGAAGACAACCGTGCGATCATGCAACCAAATTATCAGCGTTATGCTTATTATATTATATATAAGTATATTCTAATCATTTATTCTGTATACGAGGGAAGGGATGATAAACTTATGGTAGGAAGACGACCGTGCGACCATGCAACCAAATTATGTGTGTAACATAAATTAAATAGTAATATCACATATGTTTCCTGATCGTAGCTTTGATTGGAGTTATGTTCCGATTATAGTAAAGGAGTGTATTATGCATGATTTAATGGAATAAACTATCCGCATTTCGTAAAAAAAAAATAGTAAGTCATTTTCCTAACATAAACATTCTTCTAATTGTATTTTTTTTCATATAAATTTGTACTAGAACCCTCCTCTTTTTTCATTTGGAGCTAAATATATTGTGGTGGTTTTGAATATGCTCATAAAAGATTTGTAAGGAAAATGTACATCTATTTGTAATTGTATATTTATTTTATATCCTTATGCAGTAATAAAATAAATAAGTATATTTTATAAAGTCATATAAAAAAATTGATTAAATAGTTAAAAGAGAGTCTAAATTATGCATATTATATTCTAAAATGTGAGAGCTACTTTAATAGGCCACATTTTTATGATACAATTCCAAAAAAATCAAGGCAAATTGAAGGGCCCAACCCAAACCCAATTCTAGAAAGTTCTCATGAAATACAAATAATATATTAATTATCCCAATTCTAGAAACTTCTCACCAACCAAATATATGGCATTCATCCGCACATTTCTACAAGTCCAATTTACACCATTACCTTTTGGTTATTCACCTATATATCTTTCATTTTGAACTCCCTTTATACAGATCTATTCTTATTATGTGCATAATCCTTGTTCAACTCTCCACTTGTATGATTTACTGGATATATGCGGAAGATGAAGAAGATCATCACCCAGATGGAGATCACCCCAGACTAGGACATAAATCAGTTATTCTTTGTGCACAGGTTTTGAAATTTTTCTACTAAATGTTTCCGAAATATAAGTATTGTTGTTTATTATGTGAATCGAGTTTCCTAGTTCTGGGAATTTTGCCATCAACTTTTTTAATCAAATTTTAACACCGAACATTATTCCCTCAAATTTTATTGAAATATAACTATTGATCAATTATGTTTGTACAATGGGTTTATAAGATCTAATACTTTTGTACATATATAGAATGCTTTTTTTTTAATTCTTCATGTATGCTTAATGTTAATTTTTTTCTCTAATTATGGTTTGGATCCTTATTATATATATAATGCGGATATTTAAGACTCTGAAATGCTTCTCACGATTCTTAAAATTGAAAGATTTTTGAGATATGGGGTATATATTATCTTCAATGTATATATTTTTTTTAATATTCTTAATCATAAATTAGTATTTTATGAATTATTAACCCCGAACAATATTTTGTATTTATGAACAAGTATGTTTCATTTATGAATTAACTACTATAGCGTTTTAATTTGATTATACAAATCCATATTACAATTCTTTGCATATGTGCACCAGACTTATCATTTTTTACTTGTTTGTCCATTCAGGTACTAACTATGAGGTTGTTCTTGGTACATTATAAAAACTTGAGTGTGGACCATCTTTCTCCTTCATACCAAAGAAAACCAAATGGAATGGTGGAAATATTTGGTAAAAGGTGATCTCGACTAGATACACAAAAGTGGAGCCTCAAACTCGCAAGCTCTTGATCACCAAAAATCTCCAAATTGCGGAAAAAATGATGGTAAAGAGCAATTTCAAACTCCAGTACTATGTTGTGATATTATCGTTTGACAAGGGGGAAGAAGTTAATTGGCTTTCGGCCAAGATATGTTATTCATAATCAAGATAATATATGCCACATTTTTTTCGAACAAGAGATGTTATTCATAATCAAGATAATATATGCCAGATTTCGATATCTCACTTGCTAGAACATTAATAATGGTCACGTCATTAAACGACTATTGTTGTTCTTTCAAACCTAATGATGTTTTAAGGCCATATTGTCATGTTCAAGTTGTATTATGTGGGCAAAACTTAATGGGGGCATTGCTTGTGTGGAAAAAAAAAAGATCTTGAATTATTGTATCTTTGTCGAACTTAAATATCTATCATCAAGTTTGAGTTGTATATTTTTTTCTCTCCAAATATCTAATCTTCAATTTCTAGTGTTGTAAGGATTTGCACCTCTATTCTTAATTATTTTGATTACACATCTATTATGCCATAAAAAGTATCTTATTGTCCGAAACTTAACAATGTGAGATTATAAGTTGGGTTGAATACAATTTTACAATAATTTTGAATTTTTCTTTGATATTTTAGGAACTGTTAAAACAAAAACAAGCAAACAAACTAGTGTGAAACTAAATAAATTCAAGAAAAAGATCTCTAAAAAATTTCAAATGGTTTGTTGTGCAACTAAATGTCTAACATGTTTTACGAAATTAACACAAGTCTATTACGACTCGATAACAACCAATTCACTGGTGAATCCAAAATCATAACAACATGTTTGCTCCTTCCAAAACTAAAGAGGTTCATCGGATGCCTAGCCATACTCTTACCATTCAGCCTATAGAATCACATCGTTCATATTAGGAAAAGGACAGTGAGGGGTCTTTGAAATTAGGTCAAACCAAGGATTCATTGATTTTAAATGGAAATATCTTATAATCATTAACCATCAAAGATAATGTATGCCAATATCGGCTTTCAATTTATATGAAAAAGATGTGAAATCATTATGACACATGTGCGGAGTCCATGATCAGTCAATCAACAACACCAGACAAGATAATACATTGGGGTACCCAAGGCAAATATTGACCCAATTCATAAAAATTTGACTAGTGTCTCGGTCTCTCAAAACATATTATAAGCGCGTGCATGGTGCTGTTGAACAACAGATTAGCATGGACTGATCAGCACATGTGTTAATAATTTTCAAAAAAAAATCATATAAATTGAAATTAAAATAAAGTCTGTATTAGCCTAAAATTTTTTCAACTAGCCCTGATTTGGCTTACATTCCTGAAGAGGTGGGAGGCCTCTCTAGTCCCCGGTGTCCTTTTACCATGTAAAAGGCTTGCCTTTCATTCATTATGTTACCCGATCACTCTCTATAATTTTTGGACTATTTCTATAATTAAATACTCGTCTATATCAATTAGACGGTGAAAAAGATAATCAATTTAGATATTTTATTCAATTAATGTAAATAAAGGCTCAATCCATGGATGAGAAGAAGTACCCGTTGAGGGGATGTAGTGCTTGAGTCAAAAAAATCATTGATATAGAAATACTTGTTAACCGTAATTAAAAGATATCATTTGATGGATAGATGGAAATATCTGTTGATAGAAAATTGGTCATTCATATCGCATGGGCTTAGATGAAGCCATGTCTAAAAAAAGTGGCATGAGCAACAAAAGCAAAAGAAGCCCGAGAGATTCTGCACAACGATTTTAAAGTGTTGACAAAGTAAAAAAGGTACGATTACAAACCCTACGTGGTGAATTTGAATCATTGCATATGAAGGAAACAGAATATATCCCAAATTATGGAGCAAAGTTAGAAGATGCTTGTGTCAATGAAAAATACAAAGATTGTTGAATACAAAATTGCAACTTGTTGGCATATCCATTGAAGAATAAAATGATACGGAAACCATGACCATTGATCAATTCATTGGTTCATTACAAGCATATTCAGAAATATTGTTAAAAAAAAGAAGAAACGAAATCCCATGTGTTAAAAACTAATGACTCTGTTAAAGACAAAGACAAGCTCCTGTACTCACTAGATACTAGAAGAAGAGGTCGTGGATGTGCAAATAAAAATTTTAACCGAGGTAGAGGACGTGTACATGTAAGCAATAGATTTAAAAGAAGAGAGCAGACAAATCAACGAAATTGGCGCCAACAAGGAAGTAGCCGTGGCAGAGGTGCCAGAATGACTCCAGGCAGAGGTTGCAGATAACGTGAATGTTACAGTTGTGGAAAATTTGGACATTTTGCAAGGAATTGTTGGTTTAACAAAATGGTTGAAGAAAAGACAAACATAGCTGAAACAGGAGAGCAACAAGATTAAGTTTTGCTAATGGCCAACAAAAAGATGATTCAAGAAACTGATGTAATATAGTACCTTGACAGTGGTGCGAGCAACCACATGAGTGGACTCAAACATCTCTTTACTGATTTAAGAGAAATAAATTATGGTTTTGTGTCTTTTGGTGATGCATCAAAGGTTGAAGTCAAAGGAAAAGGTGAAATTAGTTTTTCCAAAATAGAAGGCAGACAGAGAAAAATAGAAGATATTTATTTTGTTCGGGACCTGAAAAACAACATTCTAAGCCGTGGACAACTATTTGAGAAAGGATATTCAATTTTCATGGAGAATAACGTCATGTTCCTTAAAGATGAAAATGGGGGGACAATATATTGCTCAAATAGAATTGTCCCAAAATTAGAGTTTCAAACTAAACTTGAGGAACATGCAGGAGACATGTATGCAAGTGAAGATACAGGACAAAGCAACCTTGTGGCACAAGAAACTTGGACACCTACACTACGGTGGTCTAAAAGAGATGTCAAACAAAGGGATAGTTCATGGAATTCCTTGGATTTTTGAGGAAATTTTTGTGAGGAATTGTCTTGAGAAAGCAAACAAGAAATTCTTTTTAAAGGAAGGCAATCTATCATGCTACAAAGCCTCTCGAGTTGGTGCATACGGACAATTGTGGTCCTATCACAGCCAAGTCATATAGCTCCAAGAGGTATTTTATTACGTTTATTGATGACTACTCTCGAAGAACACGGGTTTGTTTTTTTATATGAAAAATATGAGGCATTAATAAAGGTATTCAAGAAATTTAAAGTATTGTTTGAAAAGAAAACGGGAATGCATGCATATCAAGGGATTGCGTTCGGATAGAGACGGAGAATATACATCAAATGAATTTATGTCGATGAGATGATATGATAAGGCACATATCATGGGTCAAGATGTGTCACTAACACTAATATAATATAAACATGAGTAAATAAAATAAAATGATGGGCGAAAATTGGTCGGCATAAAGGTCATAGTCCTAAAACTAAAACAAAACTACAAATTTTTATTAAAACCCAAACTTATGTTATCAGCTTAACTTCGATAAAAAATGTCACAAATAACCAAAAGTCCAACATACTTTGAAAAATTAATTAAAGTCTATTACAATTCAGTCTTCACAACCAACTCGGTGGTGAATCTAAAACAATAGCTACATGTTCACTCAATTGGTAGCCATTGTCTTTCATGTGTTCGTCTCTCGAATCGCACCATGCATCTTCGGATTTTACTGAAATGATTAAACTAAAGAGAACAAGAGTTAGCAAAATATGATTGACAAGTATAAATAATTTTACCACATGACATAAAAGAACTACAACATAATCAAGGTGAAACAAGGATTAACTAACTGTCAAAGATAGTGTAGGCCAATGTCGACTTTCAATTTCAATTTAAATGAAAAAGATTTTAAATCATTAAGATGCATGTGGTGTGTGAATGATCTGTTAATAAATAAGACCATGCACACACTTGAAACATATGGCAAACTAATCTATTCATGTATCCAAGGCTGTGAGTGAATGATCTGTTAATATATAGGACCATGCACACACTTGAAACATGTAGCAAACTAATCTATTCATGCATCCAAGGCACTTTCATGCCTAATTCTTAAAAGTTCAACCAATGTCTCAAACTCTCATAACATATTCCACTTTAGATAAAAGATATTTTAATAAAAAATTCATTACTCTTTTCACTTTTTTGAAAAACCACAAAATAACATATTTAGGGTAAATATCATAATACAGTACACTAGATCTCGTAATAAGCAACAATAATAATGAGAAAACTATTTCATAGGTTAATCAAGTTTAAAATGCTCTAATGGAACAATTAAGAAGCTAAAAAGATAAGGAATATATTTAATAAACAGAACAAAATCACTAATTTGTAAAACATGTTTGACAATTCTAATTATAACCATTTGAAATTTATAGGGAAGTCAAATCATGAACTATTATGACTTATCTTGAACACAATGAGAGTTGTCGACAAGAGAATGAAACAATACTATGTCGAGAACTCAAACTAGCTTATTGATAACTAAGAAACTCAAAGAACCATATTTATATTCTGATCAAAATATAATTTAATAACTCAAAATATATTTTTCTAAAATGTTGAACGAATGAACGTGATCAAAAAAAATTCTATAAGTAGATATGAACTTATTGATAAGTAACATAATTTTCGTAAAGTCTGAAACATACATGTCTATGAATTGCTTATCGTAAACTCCACGAGAAAACATGTCGTGAACTCACAAATGGCTCTTTACAATACACTTTATTTTCATTGTCCCGGTGTAGTAAACTTATATGAACATATATTAAAGTCATTGATATTAAACAAAGTATGGAGATATCACTTATATAGTTTGTACTTACTCATTCAAGGAGGCTGTTAGTGTTCTTATCCCGCTCAGAGTTGAGGACCACTGCCACCTGCCATAAGATTGTATTGATAAAGGTGTTAGTTACCGCCAATCAAACACACTTTTATCAATTCTCAAATAATTAAATATATTTCTAATTAAGTAGTTTAATTATAAGTATAATGACCAAGAAACTTTTCCCACCAGCAGTTTGTGCGGATAACATAGACCGTTTCATGTATATTCTCACCCTCTGCCATCAAAATAAAACAATGTTACCATATCAAAATGAGTACAATAACAATTAAAGTTAATTAAAATATTGAAACCAACCTGTAGATGACTCTTAATGTGCTCAGTTGTCAATTCCCTCACATTCATTTTCTTAAGGATAGCTTTTGGGGTGGCATCTACAAAGTAAGAAAAATCTATTATAATAGCCAAAATATAAAAAATAAAAGAACATTTATAATAGGAAATATGTAGTATTATTGATAACATTGTTATATATTTCATGATCAAATAATAACTAAGATAATGGAATTAAGTGGAACTAAGATAACTTATAAGATTACCATTATAATTTAATATTGTAATGGAGTGTTAGGCTAAAATAACATATTTAAATAAGTGTGGCCTATATTTTTAGAAATAAGGAAGACTTGGAACTTACTGGAGACTCCTCCTAGTTGGCTGATTGCACTGAGAAATTCGGCATGCAGCTCGGGAGTCCAGTTTAAGCGGGGTTTATTGCCAGGCTGTGGAGTACCATGATCAACTCCCTCCCCGCCTCTATGTAGATGCATGTGTTGCTGTTGCTCTTGAAATGTTTGATTTATGGCAACTTGCTGGTTTTCCATAGAAGCTTGAACAATCATGGGTTGGTATTGCTGATTAATGGCTTCTGGTTGTCCAACAGATACTCCAACTGTGAGAGGTGGCTGGGGTTCATTCACAGCATGATATTGCCCAAATGAATCAGAAGTCATTATTTGTTGGTGCCCAATTGAAGCCTCAAAATTCATTGGACTGTATCCAGTTTGATGGTAGGACACTGATCCTGGTAAAAACTGGGGCCCTGACTCCTGGTAGTTGGATCCATGGTGCACCTCTGACCCTGGAGTAATCAGGGGTTGGTTTAAGGATGACTCTCCAGAAGACCAGACCTGATACACATCATTATTAGTGTCTGAGTAAAATGATGTATTTCCATAGGAGGAAAGATCAGATGTGTTTTGATCAGAGTTCGGATGATACATCTGGTGAGAAAAATCCGTACTATTGTTTTGTGGGGGATGATGTAAGGTTGACTCAGGAATGGACAGGGCTTGATGGTGAACTGAATTGTGACCAAAACTATTTGAAGGATAAAGAGTTTGATACACATCAGTATCAATATAATCAGAAGAATTTTGACCTTGATGGTGTAGTGAATTGTGACCAAAACTATTTGAAGGATAAAGAGATTGATACACATCAGTATCAATATAATCAGAAGAATTTTGACCTTGATGGTGTGCTGAATTGTGGCCAAAACTATTTGAAGGATAAAGAGATTGGTACACATCAGTATCAATATAATCATAATCAGAAGAATTTTGATTTGAAGGATAAAGAGATTGATACACATCAGTATTAATATAACTAGAAGAATTTTGACTTTGATTGTGACCAAAACTATTTGAAGGATAAAGAGATTGATACACATCAGTATTAATATAACTAGAAGAATTTTGACCTTGATATTGTACTGAATTGTGACAAAAACTATTTGAAGGATAAAGAGATTGATACACATAGGTATCAATATAACTAGAAGAATTTTGACCTTGATGGCCTATTGATTTGTGAACAAAACTATTTGAAGGATAAAAAGATTGATACACATCAGTATCAATATAACTAGAAGAATTTTGACCGGGGAGAGAAGACATGTTTTCATCAAACTTTCTTTGAGCATAACTCATGTTTTGGTAATATTGATCTAGGATAATTTTAATATCCATGGAGTTTACATATTTCTATGGTCTTAATATAGTCCACACCTAGATGTTATGGGCAGTAACGTATTATATTTTTATATTAAAAAATTCAAAATATCAATTAGTATTAATAATTTATTAATTGGACACCTTCTGGATTCATCATGAATTTATATATATGATACGTTCTATCTGGCATCCACCTCTTATTTCAAAACTTATAATGAAAAATATATTATATTATTCCTCATTTTCACTCACATTTAATTAATTTGAATTCATTTTGGGTCCACACAAGATAACTGTCTTACAGATGGTATCTACCTTGTCTTCTAGCTGGCATCCACTTTTTATTTCAAAACTTATGATTAAAAATATATTATTAGTATTCATATTTACTCACAATTATTTAATTTGAATCCATTTTGTGTCCACACAAGGGAGCTGTCTTACAAATGATATATACCTTCTCGATTTTGAAAGGTCAAAACATTCAAGACTTATAAGTTGTAATTTATCATATAATTATAAAAATTTAACAATGACTTATAAGCTGTCTTACCTATTTATTACAATAAGTTATTATCATAATAATATACAAATTAATAATAAAAATGGTGTTATTGATAATAACAACATTTTTATTATTAATTTGTATATTATTATGATAATATAAATAACACTATTTTTATTATTAATTTGTATATTATTATGATAATATATTATATCAATTAAATGTGTTTTATAAAATTAAAACATATTAATTTGATATTTACTAAATTTAGTGTATATATATTTAACACACACGCGCATATATATATATATATATGTATATGTATATATGTATGTATGTATATGTAAAAAAAAAATTGTGCAATGAAATAATATAGCTCCACCTTAATAATCGTTTTAATAAAGAAATTAAGAAAAAAGTATAGTTAACACAAATGTCTAATTTTTCAATGAATATACTATTATGATATTTAATTAATTAGATTGTGATTTATTTATAAGTTATATATTTTTTTACCCAAAAGAATACATGTTTAGAGTTTAATTTATTACTTATCAATATATATCACTAATGAATGGCTTCAGCTTTTCCCCTTAGCGAGACTTCATAATTTGGAACACACGCCCTCTGATCACATAGCAATATCTTTAGAGTACCCAATGAAAGCAATGAAAAACCAAGGCAGAAATAAGAGCTTTTGCTATGAAAATGCATGGCTCCCAAAACCTATAGCTTTCAACTGATAAATGATAATTAGGAGGATAATGCTCTCGTGAATATTCAACAGAAAATTCAGCAGTGTGGGGAAAAAATTGGTGCTTGGGGGAAGAAATAACAGAGAATTTTAGTGGTCGAATCGCGGAGTGTAAAAGAGCTGTTGTGAAATAAAAATGATGTTGACTTCACCAAAAACGTTTAAGCTGTCAAACAATAGTTGTTCTTAATTCTAGATCAAAGAGAGGTTTTTCTGCCATAACGGTCGAAACAATTATGGTTGAAGCTAGAGACAAAAATAGTCGATACTTTCATAGCCCGGCAAGTGCAAGAAGAAGGTAAAATGCTGATTTACACGACCTCAAAGTAAAAGAAAGACGGATAGTATTGTCTGCTTATGCTTGATTGGCTTCAACAAGATGAAATGAAATGCAGAGTGTAGAGAATGAGAAGGTAGAAAGACACATGACAGAGACCGAGTTGAGAATGTTACAGTGTACACATTTCTTAGAACAGATAGCTAGATATATATAGGGTTAATTATCAACTGGATCACTTATTCGAGCCGAATGTATGCAAAATTGAACAGCTACTTTTGGTGACTCACTTCATTCCCCAGTAAATATAAATGTGTGTATCCGACGTTTTGAACTTGCACTGAAATTAAAAGCCTAATACTACTTTCTAGTGTTATTAATATAAAATCTTTTGTCATATTTTTTTTGTATTTGATTTATTTACTTTCTAGTTTTATTAATAGAAAATCTCTTTTTTTTGTATTTGATTTATTTACTTTCTAATTTTACTGGAATTGAAAGAATCAAGAGCTGCAAAATTTAAATAAAATTTAAAGACAAGCATAGATACTTAAGTTTCAAAAGAAGAAGCAAACGAGTAATGTTAAACATCATGGTTAACTTGAACTTTACAGAGAAGTTAAATTTAACGTCTATTTTGATTTGATTTAACGGCATGCAACCATTAGTCTGATGAGTGGTTTATGTGAGACCAAAAATTTTGCAGTGATGCGGATGATACATTGGACTGTAATAAGTGATCCAGCTGATAATTAACCCGATATATATATGAGCGAGAAACTATTGACTATTTTATAATGTAATTCAAGAAGCTAAATATATTGTAAATATAAATTCTGTAAATAATTGGTCAGGTTTAATAACAGGATGAAGGATACTATTGATAAATAATAGCCAGGTTAATGCTATTTTTATTTCACTAGTAAATAGGTTTCAATTATTTCAATCATTAAATTATGAGTGATTGACACTTTGCACCCCTTATGTTTAGGCGCTTTTTCATTTGGTCTCAAATAATTGTTTTTGGCAGTATGCACCCTAAAGTTTGAAAAGCGCCTCTTTGACCCCTCCGTTTAATTGACCGTTAAAGTTAATAGATGTGGGGTTTTCACTTTGCACCCCACAATTTTAATTTTTTTTCATGAGTATTTTGAAATATTTTTTATTATATTTATATTTTTGCATGAGCCATTAATATAATTATTGTTATATTAATACTAAATTTTTTATATTAACTAGATCTTTCTAATATACCCTAGACATTTTCAAATATAGCAACACTCTCGAATTGAAGGACTTTAGAATTTTTTTTGCCCTGAACATTTTGTTTATATTCTTAGAGTGTCCAAAAAAGATTTCCCATTAAGCTTCTGAGCAGAAAATCCCTTCAAGAAATCGTCGTTAGCAGTGCTTTGAAACTTTGGAGGAGCTTCGGAGGAGAGAAGGCTAGGCGCAGGACCGAATTTTCCATTAAGGTTAGGGGATAGAAAAGTAGCTAAGGGACAATCTTTCCTTCACCGAGTTAACAACACCTCTATGTTCAATGCTAGGGTATGCTCCATTAGTCACAATCTTGAAATTCAGAGCAGCAAGTGATCATGCCAACAAAGTCTATATACCTTAAACTATAGAAGATTTATATATAGAACAAGATTAATAGTGTAGAGTAGTATACATACCTCCAAAATATCTCCAATGTTTATAACAAAAGCATAAGGCAAACGGTTGAATTGGGATCCAGAAGCCGTCCTTCATAACCTGGAGGCCTTCGGTTCCGGTTAGTTGAAAAAGAATGGTGAGGCCAGTAGCATCACTATGAGGCGTGAGTCCAATAACCTGATCTGGTTGAGGGCATGGAGATAGCAGTTCATCCTCATTGATTGCATGCCTTCATTAAATATTTCTTCGGGCTTCATTCTGAGAGCTTTTGCCATTACGTTCAAAATTTTCATGGCCTGGCTATTTAACTCCATTAAATAAGCCTCGATAGAAACTCTGCATATATTCAGGTGTGGAAATACAACTTATATAATAATACACTATAAGTAGTGCAGTGGTTATGCCTATAGTGCGCTTTTGTTGTGCAAGAGTGCAAGGAGGAAGGGATTGCACTAACTCTGCTTTTAGTTTTAACAAAAAATTACCCATAAAAAATGCATATAACATCAGATTTATGCATAAAACAACAAGTTACCAAATCCTTATAATACGACAACGAGCTTATACCCGGGCAACGCACGGGATTAAATTAAATAAAAATAAAATATGAAATTATATTATTTTTTAGGGCTTTTTTTATTCATAACGACGATTTCAATTTTATTTCCAAAAATACTACCTTATCCAATCTCATTTTCAAAAATACTACCTTCTCTAAAATATTTTCAAAAATACTGTGGTTGCATATGCAACCATATATGCAACTGAATTCCTGATTTCAAGTTCCAGTTTTCAAATGTCATTTTCGACCTCATCGTTGGAATCGATATACATATATATATGTGCAACCTCATATTCAACCGAAAACTGTAAGTTGCAACTGATGTATGGGTGCCCCTGGCGGGGCCATTAGATTACAATAGAATCAACTGAATACAACTCATATGCAACCATATATGCAACTACAAATCCTGATTTCAAGTTCCAGTTTTCAAATGTCATTTTCGACCTCATCGTTGGAATCGATATACATATAATGCAACCTCATATGCAACTAAATGCAACCTCATATGCAACTAAATGCAACTGAAAACTGTAAGTTCCAACTGAAGTATGGGTGCCCCTTGCGGGGCCATTAGATTGCAATAGAATCAACTGAATGCAACCTCATATGCAACTAAATGCAACCTCATATGCAACTAAATGCAACTGAAAACTGTAAGTTGCAACGGATGTATGGTGTGCCCCTAGCGGGGCCATTAGATTGCAATAGAATCAACTGAATGCAACCATATGCAACTATATATGCAACTGAATTCCTGATTTCGAGTTCCAGTTTCCAAATGTCATTTTCGACCTCATCTTTGGAGTCGATATATATATATATATATATATATATATATATATATATATATATCGACTGCAAAGATGAGGTGGATTTGTAGTTGCAGATATGGTTGCATATGCAACCACCGTATTTTTGGAAAATATTTTCAAAAAGGTAGTATTTTTGAAAATATTTTAGAGATTTGAAAATAAGATTGGAGAAAGTAGTATTTTTGAAAATAAGATTGAAAAAATAATATACAAGATAATTCCCCTATTTTTTAAGGCACTATTTGTGCAGTACTAAACTCTTATCTGATCTTTTGGTCAGTCTTAAGTTTGACCTTTGTCTTCGTTTGTTTAGTAGCATTATTATTTTATATTGTTCGCAACTTCATTTATTATGATTAGCTCTTTGTTATTCATTTATGTATGTTCTAAAATATTCTTCATGAAATCGTATGCTTGTCTTTTATTCCTATGATATATTCATATTTTGATATTTACAAAATTTTACAAAATGATTTTTACAAATTGAGAGGAGAAATTAGTGAGCCTATGTAGAGTGATTTATGTTCAAAATCTTGGCCAGTTTTGGATGTTGAAAAGTATGCTATATATAATATTTTTTTGTTAATTTATATTATTATGGGAGTATTTTGTATGTAATATAAACTTCTATTACGATAATTTCACGTCTTTCTCTTATTTATTTTTTTGTGGATTTGTATTTGTGTAGAAGGGTTCTATGTATGTGATGCCAACTTCTATTAGATTATATTTATAAATGTATTTTGTATTAGAATTATGATACCTAATGTGATTTGTTTCTTTTTCTAAAAATTTATATGGTTCTAGAATTAAAATTGGTAAATATAATTTGTTTTGAATTAAGAAAATAAATCATAAACATGCAAGAAAAAGGTAAAATATGTTTGGGATTAAGAATAGGTTTTTGTGTTCGTTCCTCACATAAATTCGGCTTATTAATTTTAATATTGTGCATAATATTATTTATATTTAGTATGTTATTTAAGAAAATACATTATATAATAATAATTTTGTGACGGTGTGATTTATATGCTTCTACAATTAAAACTGGTAGAAAATATTTATTTTAGATTAACAAAAATCATAAACACGTGAAAGATAGAATTTGTTTTGGATTAAGAAAAGTAATTATAAATATGTAAGTAGATATCAGTTGTGTTATAGAATAGAACATAATTTTATTCTAATCATTTATTGTGTATATGATCGTACGGATGATAAACTTATAGTAGGAAGACAACCGTGCCATATGCAACCAAATTATCAGTGTATTATCAGTGTTATGCTTATTATATTATATATAAGTATATTCTAATCATTTATTCTGTATACGATGGAAGGGATGATAAACTTATGAAAGGAAGACGACGGTGCGACCATTCAACCAAATTATGTGTGTAACACAAATTAAATAGTAATATCACATATGTTTCCTGATCATAACTTTGATTGGAGTTCTGTTCCGATTAAAGTAAAGGAGTGTATTATGTATGATTTAATGGAATAAACTATCCGCATTTCGTCAAAAAAAAAATAGTAAGACATTTTCCTAACATAAACATTCTTCTAATTGTATTTTTTCATATAAATTTGTACTAGAACCCTCCTCTTTTTTCATTTGGAGCTAAATATATTGTGGTGGTTTTGAATATGCTCATAAAAGATTTGTAAGGAAAATGTACATCTATTTGTAATTGTATATTTATTTTATATCCTTATGCAATGATAAAATAAGTAAGCATATTTTTTAAAGTCATATAAAAAAATTGATTAAATAGTTATAAGAGAGTCTAAATTATGCATATTATATTCTAAAATGTGAGAGCTACTTTAATAGGCCACATTTTTATGATACAATTCCAAAAAAATCAAGGCAAATTGAAGGGCCCAACCCAAACCCAATTCTAGAAAGTTCTCATGAAATACAAATAATATATTAATTATCCCAATTCTAGAAACTTCTCACCAACCAAATATATGGCATTCATCCTCACATTTCTACAAGTCCAATTTACACCATTACCTTTTGGTTATTCACCTATATATCTTTCATTTTGAACTACCTTTATACAGATCTATTCTTATTATGTGCATAATCCTTGTTCAACTCTCCACTTGTATGATTTACTGGATATATGCGGAAGATGAAGAAGATCATCACCCAGATGGAGATCACCCCAGACTAGGATTAGGACATAAATCAGTAATTTTTTGGGCACAGGTTTTGAAATTTTTCTACTAAATGTTTCGGAAATATAAGTATTGTTGTTTATTATGTGAATCGAGTTTCCTAGTTCTGGGAATTTTGCCATCAACTTTTTTAATCAAATTTTAACACTGAACATTATTCCCTCAAATTTTATTGAAATATAACTATTGATCAATTATGTTTGTACAATGGGTTTATAAGATCTAATACTTTTGTACATATGTAGAATGCTTTTTTTAAATTCTTCATGTATGCTTAATGTTAATTTTTTCTTTAATTATGGTTTGGATCCTTATTATATATTTAATGCGGATATTTAAGACTCTGAAATGCTTCTCATGATTCTTAAAATTGAAAGATTTTTGAGATATGGGGTATATATTATCTTCAAAGTATATATTATTTTTAATATTCTTAATCATAAATTAGTATTTTATGAATTATTAACCCCGAACAATATTTTGTATTTATGAACAAGTATGTTTCATTTATGAATTAACTACTATAGCTTTTTAATTTGATTATACAAATCCATATTACAATTCTTTGCATATGTGCACCAGACTTATCATTTTTTACTTGTTTGTCCATTCAGGTACTAACTATGAGGTTGTTCTTGGTACATTATAAAAACTTGAGTGTGGACCATCTTTTTCCTTCATACCAAAGAAAACCAAATGGAATGGTGGAAATATTTGGTAAAAGGTGATCTCGACTAGATACACAAAAGTGGAGCCTCAAACTCGCAAGCTCTTGATCACCAAAAATCTCCAAATTGCGGAAAAACGGATGGTAAAGAGCAATTTCAAACTCCAGTACTATGTTGTGATATTATAGTTTGACAAGGGGGAAGAAGTTAATTGGCTTTCGGCCAAGATATGTTATTCACAATCAAGATAATATATGCCTCATTTTTTTTGGAACAAGAGATGTTATTCATAATCAAGATAATATATGCCAGATTTCGATATCTCACTTGCTAGAACATTAATAATGGTCACGTCATTAAACGACTATTGTTGTTCTTTCAAACCTAATGATGTTTTAAGGCCATATTGTCATGTTCAAGTTGTATTATGTGGGCAAAACTTAATGGGGGCATTGCTTGTGTGGAAAAAAAAAAGATCTTGAATTATTGTATCTTTGTCGAACTTAAATATCTATCATCAATTTTGAGTTGTATATTTTTTTCTCTTTAAATATCTAATCTTCAATTTCTAGTGTTGTAAGGATTTGCACCTCTATTCTTAATAATTTTGATTACACGTCTATTATGCCATAAAAAGTATCTTATTTTCCGAAACTTAACAATGTGAGATTATAAGTTGGGTTGAATACAATTTTATAATAATTTTGAATTTTTCTTAGATATTTTAGGAACTGTTAAAACAAAAACAAGCAAACAAACTGTGTGAAACTAAATAAATTCAAGAAAAAGATCTCTAAAACATTTCAAATGGTTTGTTGTGCAACTAAATGTCTAACATGTTTTACGAAATTAACACAAGTCTATTACGACTCGATAACAACCAATACACTGGTGAATCCTGTTAGATATAATTGATGATTACTAATGTTCTTAAGGTTTGTTTTAGAACAGGAATCATCAGAGTTTAAACTGGAAGCTGATCAGAGTTTAGTAAAGTCTGACAGAGTTTGATAAAGTCTGATCAGAGTTTACATAGTCAAGACTCGACAGAGTATACACGTGGAAAGAGCTCAGAAGCGGATATACTTCAAGGAAGGATAGAAGCTGAGGAGTGATTTGCTGACTATGGAAACTAAACAGAAAACTGGAGCAATCTTTGATTGATAGATTTATTAGCTGATTTATAGGATATCAAATCAGAGATTGATTCTGTAACTGTGTCTATATAAACACAGATTAGGGTTACTCTATATGAGTTGAGTTATCAAGTATATTGTTAAGAACCCTAGCAGCTCTTGGTGATAGAATATAAGTCACTGAGAGAGTTTTTGTAACCATCAAGTTTTGTGAATATAACAGTTTACTGCTTTCGATCTCTTATATTGTCATACTGTGTTATAGATTGTGATCACTATATCATATTATATAGTGAGTTTATAGGACCTAACAAGTGGTATCAGAGCCAGCTCTGTTAAGACTACTACAGTGAGATCTTAAACACAATCATGTCTGAAAAATCACAAGCTTCATCCTTTAGAGTCCCAACCCTTAAGGCATCTGAATATCCAGTCTGGAAAGAAAGAATGATCATATTCTTAGACTCTGTTGATCCAGAATACCTCGACCGGATTTATGATGGACCACATATGCCCACCAAGCTCTCTGTTGGGATTGCAGATGAACCTCAAAAGATGGTTCCAAAAGAAAAGAAAGATTATACTCCAGAGGACATCTCATCTATCAGTAAAGATGCAAAGGTGAAGCATCTGTTGCATAGTGCCCTTGATAATGCAATGTCTAATAGGGTGATTGGGTGCAAAACTGCTAAACAAATCTGGGATGCTCTGGAAACCAGATGTCAAGGAACTCAGGCCATTAAGAAAAACAGAAAAACAATCCTTACACAGGAGTATGAGCACTTTGACTCAAAATCTGGTGAGTCCCTGACAGATCTGTATGACAGATTTGTCAAACTGCTGAATGACTTATCTCTGGTGGACAAGGAATATGATCTTGAAGACTCAAACCTCAAATTCCTTCTAGCTCTTCCTGAAAAATGGGATTTGAAAGTCACTACAATAAGAGACAATCTTGATCTTGGAGAAATGTCTCTTGATGATGTTTATGGAAGACTGAAGACTCATGAACTTGAGATGGAACAGAGGAGCAAACGACATGGAGGAAAATCAAAGTCTGTTGCTCTGAAAGTTCAAGAGGAAGCTGCTAAGAGCAAGGGAAAAGCTCATGTCACAAAGTCTGACATTGAGACATCAAACTCTGATGACTCAAACTCTGATGTTCCCTCAGACTCTGAAGAAAGTGATGATGAGATGATGCAGTTAGCAGCATTGATGGTGAAGAGCTTCAAGAAGTTGGCCTACAAAAAGTTCAACAAAGGCAAAAGTTTTTCAAGGAAAGACAGAAACTCTGACAGAGTTTATGACAAGAAAAACTTTAAGAAGAATGAGGGCAAAGAAGGAAAAGCTGGAAAAGCTGACAAGTATACCTGTTTCAACTGTGGTGAAAAGGGACACTTTGCATCTGAATGCAAGAAAGCCAAGAAGGAAAAAGAAAAAGCCTTTATCACCAAGAAAGGAAACTGGACAGATACATCTGATTCAGAAGAAGAAGTCAATTATGCTCTAATGGCAAACACTGACAACAACACTGAATCTCCTGCTAAGGTACCTCACTCTACTCTTGCCTTTGATACTGAAGATATAACTGAGTTAAGATTGTTTCTTAAAACTTTACATATCAGTTTTAGAGATCAGACTTTAGAGAATGAAAGATTAAAATCTGAAACTCTGAGTGTAAAGAAAAGGAATGATTTTCTAGAAAAAGAATTAGTTCAAATGTTGGAAGTTCAAAAAGAAAGAGATGATGCTGTCATTATCAAAGATGAATTATCAAAGAGGTATGCATCTCTTCAATCAGAACTTGCCAAGGAAAGAGAGATCATTAAAACATGGACTAATTCAGGCAAAACTACTCAGGATATCTTAGGTAGTGGAAACTGGAAGAAGGGACTAGGCTACACTGATAACTCAGAAGCTGAGTCATCAAAAACAGAGTTTGTTAAGACTCAAAAACCTAAGGTTAAACCTGTTAAATTTGTTGTTGAATCCTCTAAGCCTAAACAATGTAGACCAAAATCAGAGATTAACAACAATTTAAAATCTGAAAAGCCCAAACAGGTTAACATAGGACTGATGACTCAGAAACAGCTTAAACATAAGCTTAAAGAGGTAAAGTCTGATGACAGAAACAAGGAGCCTAGGAAAAATAGAAATGGCAAAATTGGCATAGACAAGAGTAATAACTACATGCCTGTTCCAAATGCACCTAGGAAGACATGCCATAACTGTGGTAATACTAATCATCTTGCTAATTTTTGCAGGAAGAACAAGGACATTAACTCTTTACCTACAAATTCTGGAGTTAGAAAAAGTAGTATTAGATATAAACCACAAGATCCTTGTTTTCATTGTGGTAGTTTATGGCATTCTATTTATACTTGCAAAGAATATCATAGTTTGTATTATGATTATTATCAATTGAAACCTTCTTTAAAGGTTAATAAAAACTCTGCAAGTACAAACTCTGTTTCCAGTACAAACTCTGTTGCAAAGTCTGTTAGCTCAAACTCTGATAATAATACCGCTGCAAAAGCTAACAAACTTAATAAGGCCAAGGGATCCAAGCAAGTCTGGGTCCTTAAAACTAACAACTAGTGGTCTTTATGATTGCAGGGCAACAGGAAGAATATCCTAGTCTTGGACAGTGGATGTTCAGGACACATGACTGGAAATAAGACCCTGCTGTCAGAGTTTGTGGAGAAGGCTGGCCCAAGTGTTTCTTATGGAGATGGCAACATAGGAAGGACTCTGGGATATGGCAACATCAATCTTGGAAATGTCATCATATCAAATGTAGCTCTTGTTCAAGGGCTGAAACACAATTTACTCTCTGTCAGTCAGATCTGTGACAGAGGATATCATGTTGATTTCTATGAAGAACACAGTGAGATAGTAAGCAAGTCAACAGGCAAAGTGGCAGTAACTGCTCACAGACATGGGAATATTTATGAAATCCACTTGCCTACAAACTCTGAAGAAAAAGCAATTTGCTTGTCTACAAGGATCTCTGCAGAAGAAAGTTGGAAATGGCACAAGAAGCTTTCACATCTAAATTTCAATTCTATAAATGAGCTTATAAAGAAAAAGCTTGTGAGAGGACTCCCTGAATCACTACTGACATCTGATGGATTGTGTGATTCATGTCAAAAAGCCAAGCAGAGAAAGACATCTTTCAAGAGTAAGACTGAATTCTCAATAAACAAACCATATCATCTTCTACATGTTGATCTATTTGGACCAGTCAATGTACCATCCATTGCAAGGAAGAAATATGCTCTTGTCATTGTTGATGAGTATACTAGATACACTTGGGTATATTTTCTTCACTCTAAAGATGAAACAGCCTTGCATCTGATGGATCATGTGACACAACTGGATCATGGATCTGAAGACAAAGTGAAAATCATTAGAAGTGATAATGGAACTGAGTTTAGAAATTCAACAATGGAAGAGTTCTGCAAAGAAAGAGGTATAGTGCAACAATTCTCTGCACCTGGTACACCACAGCAAAATGGTGTAGTTGAAAGGAAAAACAGAACTCTTATAGAAGCTGCCAGAACTATGCTTGATGAGGCTAAATTGCCCACTTATTTCTGGGCAGAAGCTGTTCAAACAGCTTGTTTCACTCAAAATGCAACCTTGATTAATAAGCTTGGCAAAACCCCATATGAGATGGTGAAGAAAAAGAAGCCAAATCTGAAGTATTTTCATATATTTGGGTGCAAATGCTTTGTATTGAAGACTCATCCAGAACAGCTTACCAAGTTTGATTTAAAAGCTGATGAAGGTATTTTTGTAGGTTATCCTCTGATAACAAAGGCCTTCAGAGTCTATAATCTGAGAACCAAGGTCATCATGGAATCCATACATGTGTCATTTGATGACAAAAGAATTATGGGCTTAGCAGATATGGATGATCATGGAGAATTGCATTTTGAAAATGAAGAAATATTCTCTGATTCAACAAACTCTGATGAACAGTCAAACTCTGACTGTGAACAAAATACAGCAAACTCTAGTAAAAATTCACAAGTTCATGATGATGAAGCAATTGCTGAGGGGGAGCATCAGAATGTTCCAGACTCTACCCAAGCCTCATCAGAGAATGCTGACTCAAACTCATCAGAGAATACTGATTCAAACTCTGATAGCACAGACTTAGGGGGAGCTACAGAGAATGATCAACAGAATCAGGAGAGCATGGATCAAGGGGGAGGATCCAATGATGAAAATGGTCAACTTCCACATGCTAGGAAGTGGACAAAGTCTCACACACCTGATTTAATAATTGGCAATCCAGAAGCAGGTGTGCAAACAAGGACAGCTACAGCAAATGAATGTTTACATCATTGCTTTCTGTCACAAACAGAACCCAAAAAGGTGGAGGAAGCTCTTCAAGATCCTGATTGGATTCAAGCAATGCAAGAAGAGTTAAATGAATTTGAAAGAAATAAAGTCTGGACCCTAGTACCAAGACCTAAAGACAGATCCATAGTTGGTGCAAAATGGGTGTTCAGAAACAAAACTGACAGTGAGGGTGTCATTACAAGGAATAAAGCAAGGCTTGTGGCAAAAGGGTATTCACAACAGGAAGGTATTGATTATGATGAGACATTTGCTCCAGTTGCAAGATTGGAGGCAATTAGAATCTTTCTGGCCTATGCTGCACACAAGAAATTCAAAGTATTTCAGATGGATGTCAAAAGTGCTTTTCTAAATGGGAAACTGGATGAAGAGGTATATGTTGAACAACCTCCAGGTTTTGTGGATCCAAAACATCCAGACTATGTCTACAGGTTGGACAAAGCACTTTATGGACTAAAGCAGGCTCCAAGGGCATGGTATGAAACTCTAGCTCAATTTCTTCTTGAAAGTGGATTTACTAGAGGTACCATAGATAAAACTCTGTTTTATTTGAATCATGGTAATGATCTGCTTTTAGTTCAAATCTATGTTGATGACATTATTTTTGGCTCCACTAATGCTAAACTCTGTCAAAGATTTGCCAAGCTCATGCAGTCTAGGTACCAAATGAGCATGATGGGGGAACTCAGTTATTTTCTGGGTTTACAAGTTGAACAGACTGAAGATGGGATTTTTATAAATCAAGCCAAGTATACCAGAAATCTTTTAAAGAAATTTGGTATGCAAGACAGTTCTGCTGCAACTACTCCTATGGCAACAGCAACAAAACTAGACAAAGATACTGGTGCATCAGTGGACATCACAAACTATAGAGGAATGATTGGATCATTGCTTTATCTGACTGCAAGTAGACCAGACATTATGTATGCCACATGTCTATGTGCAAGATTTCAGGCAGATCCAAGAGAACCTCATCTGATTGCAGTAAAGAGGATATTCAGATATCTCAAGGGAACCACATCATTGGGACTATGGTACCCTAGAGAATCAGATTTTAGTCTTATTGGATACTCTGATGCAGATTTTGCAGGTTGCAAAATTGACAGGAAAAGCACAAGTGGGAGTTGTCAATTTCTGGGTGGAAGACTAGTTTCTTGGTACAGTAAGAAGCAGAAGTCCATCTCAACATCAACAGCAGAATCAGAGTATATTGCTGCAGGCAGCTGTTGTGCTCAAATTCTTTGGATGAAGAATCAACTGTTGGACTATGGGTTATCCTTCTCTAAAATTCCTATTTATTGTGATAACCAAAGTGCTATTGCTATGACAGGAAATCCAGTTCAACATTCTCTGACAAAGCACATCAGTATAAGATATCATTTTATAAGGGAGCATGTGGAGGAAGGAACCATTGAACTTCACTTTGTTCCTACTGAACAGCAGCTAGCAGACATTTTCACCAAGCCATTAAGTGAAGCAACTTTTACTAGGCTGGTGAATGAGCTAGGAATGATATCAGGAACTGAGTAAACATATTGGTTAGATCTTTAAAATTCAACTTGTCAAATTTACCATATGTATTACTCACACATCTGTCATGATATACTCTGATTGATAAAATCTGATGACATTCTCTGATAATATACTCTGTTTGCTTTACTCTGATAACATTCTCTGATAATATTCTCTGATGCTTATAAAACTCTGAATCTTGATAAGTGATCTCATTTTTATCTTCTCTGAGACAAATCACCTATGAAGATACCATGAAGCATGATCTGAATGAGTAATCATGAATCTCAGCTAAGTTCCTTAATCCTGATCTCAATTTTGTGCTACACTAGTTCACACTATGCATGCTGATATCATTGAGACTCTACTACTTCACATATCTTAATTATAAGTGAGACTGATTAATTTAAGTTTTCTCTCATATACTAGACAGTGATTATAAACTCTGATGTTTTTGTTACCTGAGACAAAACCCCCTGAAAAATAAGCATGGTACTCCTTTGAGATCTTAGATGTTAATATGACAGTGACTGGGAAGAACCAAACATTTGCTGGTATTAAGTAATTGCTAAGATTTTATAATCTATGGTGACCAGTCACAATCTCTGATTACTGGAGAAATACTAATGCAATAGTATATTTAAAGGTCGTGCCTCACTCACACTGAGAAGCGTCCTGACTACCAAAAAAAAAAAAAAAAAAAAAAAAAAAAAAAAAAAAAAGGGGGTAGATTATTTTATTGATTATCTTCAGGGTATGTCTTAGTCTAAGTTTTGAGAGTTTGAATAAATTATTCAAAGTCTACCTTATAATTACGAAATTGTGAAATTTTATATTCTCTGATTTAACATGACCACACACACATTTCACAAGCACATTATTGAGCTATGGATTTTAGAACAAACTCTGATTTATTGATGAACATTCTGAAAATTATGTCTTTATTCTGAGGTTCGCAGAAATTTATTTTCTTTGTCTTAAATCTCAGAGTTTAAAAATTCGAGAGATTTGATCTTGATTTTTTTTCAAATATTCAGAGAATGTGAAGAGAATGTGATTCAAACGGATGTATTCTTAGTGGGTTTACATGCAAAACATTTTAATAGGAGAACGTGTAATCAGCATTTATTACTGCGCATGTTTTACTGCACTCATGATTATTACTCTCGTTTCTCCATCCCACTAACACTCATCTACCAGTTACATTTTGACAGGTGTCTGATTGAACAAAAAGCCCATGCGTGCTCAGTTCAACAAAATCTGAAGAGTTTTTCAGATCAGATTTTATTGCTTATTATTCAATTTTACACTTACTCTCTACATTCACCTTCTAAACAAAACTCTTACACTCTGTTCTCTGCAATTCAAATCTTCGTCTACACACTTCCTCAAACATCTTCTTTTCATAATCTCTGTTCTAATGGCCACTACAGCTTTTATCTTGGCAGGTGTTGAATTCGTTCCTAATAACTATGCAGCCATCCTTGACACTGCTGAAGCCCCAAGGGATTATCATCCCTTTCAGCGATTCTTGGCACAGAGTGTCATCGGTACCGCTCTCACCGCTCCTGCAAGACTTTCAGGAAGCCAAATCATCAGCTTTTGGAATTCGGGTACATATGACAATGGTGGTGCAGATGGATCACCATCAATTGTGTTTTCCTATGACGGGGAGGAGTATGCAGTTACTCCAGCAACAGTTCGTCAGGCACTCAACTTGCCAGAACATTCTGCGTACATTACCAATGGAGATGCAAATCTCAGAACAATGATGCTTGAATTGGGGTACTACGAATCTCTGGATAAACTGGGTCAGTTGAAGCGTCCATGGCTCAATAAGGAGTGGAGTTTTTTCTTTGATTGCATTACCAGAGCTTTTCAGAAGAAAACTACAAACTGGGATGCTATTCCAATGGACATGCTACAGATCGGGTATTCTCTGATCTATTCTACTGCTTTTGATTTTGGTAGATTAGTTCTTAGAAATATTGGTGAAAGAATGCTTGAAAACAGGAAAGTCATATATTTCTCAAGATTTTGCCAATTGTTGTTTAATGCCACTGTTGGAGAAGTGGATTTTGATGCTGCAGATGAGATCAAACCTTTTAAACTTCATAAAAGGGCTTTTAAGGATCTCATATCTAAAGATGAGAAGAGACCAGTTCTCAGACCTCTGCAAATCCCAGCTCCATTCAGAGCAAGGCTGAACCTTCCTCAGGAACCACAACAACAGCCTCAACAGCCTCAACCACAACATCCAACCTCTCCCACAGTCACCAGAAAACCAAGATCATCAACTACAAAACCATCCAAATTAAGAACATTAAAGTGAAAAGCAAAATGAAAAACAAAATGTAGGATAGGAATGATAAATCGGAAAACCCTAATTCCGCGGAATGAAGAAGCTCTCAATTGAACTCCCGATTGAAGGCCTGATTCCAAACCCTAATTAATTAAGAGTTGATTTTGAGGGGAGAGGTTCCCGATTTTACCTAATCACCGGTGAGTTTGAGCAGCGGAGATGGTGTATTTGATGGAGAGTTGAGTTTTAGCAGCCGAAGGATGTTTCAACGAAGGCGCAGTGTGAGTGTGTAGAGTTTTGTTTCTGTGCTGAATGACTAACTCAAATGAAACAGGGGGGAAAGTTTGCCGCTTGCTTTTTGAGCACACAACATATCAAATTTTTATTTTGTTTTAATAATTCATTTTATTTTCAATTTTCTTAATTATTTAAAAATATAAATATTTTATATGTTTAAAAATATAATTCAATTACAGTATTATTATTTTATTCATAATTAATTAATTTCAAAATTATTTCTTTTAATATAATTAATTATGTTAAAGAGATGATATAAAAAATAATATTTGTATTCCAAAATTTAGTGTTTTTATGTTTAATATATTACATTTTTCCAATTTATCATTTAAACTTATTTGAGCTTTATTTTATGTAAATTTTATTGTCATATTATAAATAATTATTATACTGACACTCTATGCAACACATATATTCGGCTATTGCAACATCGAACGGACATGAATGGTTATCGTTGCGGTAGGTATGGATTAGTGACTTTAATGCAACATAATTTTGCAACACTCACGTTTATACCATTGCGGTAGGCCATATATGGTGTAGTGTCTATATGCTAAACACTGGGAAGAATTGAGATATGTATCATACATATTTCAAGTAAAGAACAAGTCAGGACAACACATCTCCAACCTGCTAAAAGATCAAATCAGAAGAAAGATGGGGATTACAGGAAACAAAAATGCTGGACCTTTCATTCCTAAATACCTCAATCATAAAGGACAGCTGGTGGAGATGAAGAAAAATTCAGCAAAGATTGAAACAATAGGTGGAATCAGAACTCTTGCATTTAATGAAGAGTCTGATAAAGCTTACAATATCAGGCTGGATAGGGACTTGAAGAAGAACAAGATTTATGATCTCAGAGCTGCAATTTATCAAACTGGAGTTTCAGATCCAGAGCTGAGAGAGATCAAGAGACAAATGATTGCAGTGCTTGAAGAAGCTGAGAAAGAACTCCTCAGAGAGTATCTAAAGACAGCAAATGGTGTCTATGCAGCTAAGAAGTAAAGTATCTGTAAGTTTTAAAAGTTTTCTGTTATATAGTTAAACTCTGTTGCATTTGACTTAAATGTTTTGACATCATCAATTATCTGTTAACTTGCACATAACTTATTCATGCACAAGTTGGGGGAGATTGTTAGATATAATTGATGATTACTAATGTTCTTAAGGTTTGTTTTAGAACAGGAATCATCAGAGTTTAAACTGGAAGCTGATCAGAGTTTAGTAAAGTCTGACAGAGTTTGATAAAGTCTGATCAGAGTTTACATAGTCAAGACTCGACAGAGTATACACGTGGAAAGAGCTCAGAAGCGGATATACTTCAAGGAAGGATAGAAGCTGAGGAGTGATTTGCTGACTATGGAAACTAAACAGAAAACTGGAGCAATCTTTGATTGATAGATTTATTAGCTGATTTATAGGATATCAAATCAGAGATTGATTCTGTAACTGTGTCTATATAAACACAGATTAGGGTTACTCTATATGAGTTGAGTTATCAAGTATATTGTTAAGAACCCTAGCAGCTCTTGGTGATAGAATATAAGTCACTGAGAGAGTTTTTGTAACCATCAAGTTTTGTGAATATAACAGTTTACTGCTTTCGATCTCTTATATTGTCATACTGTGTTATAGATTGTGATCACTATATCATATTATATAGTGAGTTTATAGGACCTAACAAATCCAAAATCATAACAACATGTTTGCTCAATCCAAAACTAAAGAGGTTCATCGGATGCCTAGCCATACTCTTACCATTCAGCCTATAGAATCACATCGTTCATATTTGGAAAAGGAGAGTGAGGGGTCTTTGAATATAACTGAATTGATTTGATTAAAAACAACAAGAGTCAAGAGTGAGCAACACATGTTCACCAAGTATAGACATGATTTTATACCACATGGTATAAAAGAACGGTAGCATAATTAGGTCAAACCAAGGATTCATTGATTTTAAATGGAAATATCTTATAATCATTAACCATCAAAGATAATCATATAAATTGAAATTGAAATAAAGTCGGTATTAGCCTACATTTTTTCAACTAGCCCTGATTTGGCTTACATTCCTGAACAGGTGGGAGGCCTCTCTAGTCCCCGGTGTCCTTTTACCATGTAAAAGGCTTGCCTTTCATTCATTATGTTACCCGATCACTCTCTATAATTTTTGGACTATTTCTATAATAAATACTCGTCTATATCAATTAGACGGTGAAAAAGATAATCAATTTAGAAATTTTATTCAATTAATGTAAATAAAAGCTCAATCCATGGATGAGAAGAAGTACCCGTTGAGGGGATGTAGTGCTTGAGTCAAAAAAATCAATGATATAGAAATACTTGTCAATCGTAATTAAAAGATATCATTTGATGGATAGATTGAAATATCTGTTGATAGAAAATTGGTCATTCATATCGCATGGGCTTAGATGAAGCCATGTCTAAAAAAAGTGGCATGAGCAACAAAAGCAAAAGAAGCCGGGGAGATTCTGCACAACGATTTTACAGTGTTGACAAAGTAAAAAAGGTACGATTACAAACCCTACGTGGGGAATTTGAATCATTGCATATGAAGGAAACAGAATCTATCCCAAATTATGGAGCAAAGTTAGAAGATGCTTGTGTCAATGAAAAATACAAAGATCGTTGAATACAAAATTGCAACTTGTTGGCATATCCATTGAAGAATGAAATGATACGGAAACCATGACCATTGATCAATTCATTGGTTCATTACAAGCATATTCAGAAATATTGTTAAAAAAAGAAGAAATGAAATCCCATGTGTTAAAAACTAATGACTCTGTTGAAGACAAAGACAAGCTCCTGTACTCACTAGATACTAGAAGAAGAGGTCGTGGATGTGCAAATAAAAATTTTAACCGAGGTAGAGGACGTGTACATGTAAGCAATAGATTTAAAAGAAGAGAGCAGACAAATCAACGAAATTTGCGCCAACAAGGAAGTAGCCGTGGCAGAGGTGCCAGAATGACTCCAGGCAGAGGTTGCAGATAACATGAATGTTACAGTTGTGGAAAATTTGGACATTTTGCAAGGAATTGCTGGTTTAACAAAATGGTTGAAGAAAAGACAAACATAGCTGAAACAGGAGAGCAACAAGATGGAGTTTTGCCAATGGCCAACAAAAAGATGATTCAAGAAACTGATGTAATATAGTACCTTGACAGTGGTGCGAGCAACCACATGAGTGGACTCAAACATCTATTTACTAATTTAAGAGAAATAAATTATGGTTTTGTGTCTTTTGGTGATGCATCAAAGGTTGAAGTCAAAGGAAAAGGTGAAATTAGTTTTTCCAAAATAGAAGGCAGACAGAGAAAAATAGAAGATATTTATTTTGTTCGGGACCTGAAAAACAACATTCTAAGCCGTGGACAACTATTTGAGAAAGGATATTCAATTTTCATGGAGAATAACGTCATGTTCCTGAAAGATAAAGATGGGGGGACAATATATTGCTCAAATAGAAATGTCCCAAAATTAGAGTTTCAAACTAAACTTGAGGAACATGCAGGAGACATGTATGCAATTGAAGATACAGGACAAAGCAACCTTGTGGCACAAGAAACTTGGACACCTACACTATGGTGGTCTAAAAGAGATGTCAAACAAAGGGATAGTTCATGGAATTTCTTAAATTTTTGAGGAAATTTTTGTGAGGAATTGTCTTGAGAAAACAAACAAGAAATTCATTTTTAAGGAAGGCAACCTATCATGCTACAAAGCCTATCGAGTTGGTGCATACGGACAATTGTGGTCTTATCACAGCCAAGTCATATAGCTCCAAGAGGTATTTTATTACGTTTATTGATGACTACTCTCGAAGAACACGAGTTTGTTTTTTTATATGAAAAATATGAGGCATTAATAAAGGTATTCAAGAAATTTAAAGTATTGGTTGAAAAGAAAACGGGAATGCATGCATATCAAGGGATTGCGTTCGGATAGAGATGGAGAATATACATCAAATGAATTTATGTCGATGAGATGATATGATAAGGCACATAATATGGGTCAAGATGTGTCACTAACACTAATATAATATAAACATGAGTAAATAAAATAAAATGATGGGCGAAAATTGGTCGGCATAAAGGTCATAGTCCTCAAACTAAAACAAAACTACAAATTTTTAATAAAACCCAAACTTATGTTATCAGCTTAGCTTCGATAAAAAATGTCACAAATAACCAAAAGTCCAACATACTTTGAAAAATTAATTAAAGTCTATTACAATTCAGTCTTCACAACCAACTCGGTGGTGAATCTAAAACAATAGCTACATGTTCACTCAATTGGTAGCCATTGTCTTTCATGTGTTCATCTCTCGAATCGCACCATGCATCTTCGGATTTTACTGAAATGATTAAACTAAAGAGAACAAGAGTTAGCAAAATATGATTGACAAGTATAAATAATTTTACCACATGACATAAAAGAACTACAACATAATCAAGGTGAAACAAGGATTAACTAACTGTCAAAGATAATGTAGGCCAATGTCGACTTTCAATTTCAATTTAAATGAAAAAGATTTTAAATCATTAAGATGCATGTGGTGTGTGAATGATCTGTTAATAAATAAGACCATGCATACACTTAAAACATATGGCAAACTAATCTATTCATGTATCCAAGGCTGTGAGTGAATGATCTGTTAATATATAGGACCATGCACACACTTGAAACATGTAGCAAACTAATCTATTCATGTATCCAAGGCACTTCCATGCCTAATTCTTAAAAGTTCGACCAATGTCTCAAACTCTCATAACATATTCCACTTTAGATAAAAGATATTTTAATAAAAAATTCATTACTCTTCTCACTTTTTTGAAAAACCACAAAATAACATATTTCGGGTAAATATCATAATTCAGTACACTAGATCTCGTAATAAGCAACAATAATAATGAGAAAGCTATTTCATAGGTTAATCAAGTTTAAAATGCTCTTATGGAACAATTAAGAAGCTAAAAAGATAAAGAATATATTTAATAAACAGAACAAAATCACTAATTTGTAAAACATGTTTGACAATTCTAATTATAACCATTTGAAATTTATAGGGAAGTCAAATCATGAACTATTATGACTTATCTTGAACACAATGAGAGTTGTCGACAAGAGAATGAAACAATACTATGTCGCGAACTCAAACTAGCTTATTGATAACTAAGAAACTCAAAGAACCATATTTATATTCTGATCAAAATATAATTTAATAACTCAAAATATATTTTTCTAAAATGTTGAACGAATGAAGGTGATCAAAAAAAATTCTTATAAGTAGATATGAACTTATTGATAAGTAACATAATTTTCGTAAAGTCTGAAACATACATGTCTATGAATTGCTTATCGTAAACTCCATGAGAAAACATGCCGCGAACTCCCAAATGGCTCTTTACAATACACTTTATTTTCATTTGTCCCGGTGTAGTAAACTTATATGAACATATATTAAAGTCATTGATATTAAACAAAGTATGGAGATATCACGTATATAGTTTGTACTTACTCATTCAAGGAGGCTGTTAGTGTCCTTATCCCGCTCAGAGTTGAGGACCACTGCCACCTGCCATAAGATTGTATTGATAAAGGTGTTAGTTACCACCAATCAAACACACTTTTATCAATCCTCAAATAATTAAATATATTTCTAATTAAGTAGTTTAATTATAAGTATAATGACCAAGAAACTTTTCCCACCAGCAGTTTGTGTGGATAACATAGACCGTTTCATGTATATTCTCACCCTCTGCCATCAAAATAAAACAATGTTACCATATCAAAATGAGTACAATAACAATTCAATTTAATTAAAATATTGAAACCAACCTGTAGATGACTCTTAATGTGCTCAGTTGTCAATTCCCTCACATTCATTTTCTTAAGGATAGCTTTTGGGGTGGCATCTACAAAGTAAGAAAAATCTATTATAATAGCCAAAATATAAAAAATAAAAGAACATTTATAATAGGAAATATGTAGTATTATTGATAAAATTGTTATATATTTCATGATCAAATAATAACTAAGATAATGGAATTAAGTGGAACTAAGATAACTTATAAGATTACCATTATAATTTAATATTGTAATGGAGTGTTAGGCTAAAATAACATATTTAAATAAGTGTGGCCTATATTTTTAGAAATAAGGAAGACTTAGAACTTACTGGAGACTCGGAACTTACTGGAGACTCCTCCTAGTTGGCTGATTGCACTGAGAAATTCGGCATGCAGCTCGGGAGTCCAGTTTAAGCGGGGTTTATTGCCAGGCTGTGGAGTACCATGATCAACTCCCTCCCCGCCTCTATGTAGATGCATGTGTTGCTGTTGCTCTTGAAATGTTTGATTTATGGCAACTTGCTGGTTTTCCATAGAAGCTTGAACAATCATGGGTTGGTATTGCTGATTAATGGCTTCAGGTTGTCCAACAGATACTCCAACTGTGAGAGGTGGCTGGGGTTCATTCACAGCATGATATTGCCCAAATGAATCAGAAGTCATTATTTGTTGGTGCCCAATTGAAGCCTCAAAATTCATTGGACTGTATCCAGTTTGATGGTAGGACACTGATCCTGGTAAAAACTGGGGCCCTGACTCCTGGTAGTTGGATCCATGGTGCACCTCTGACCCTGGAGTAATCAGGGGTTGGTTTAAGGATGACTCTCCAGCAGACCAGACCTGATACACATCATTATTAGTGTCTGAGTAAAAAGATGTATTTCCATAGGAGGAAAGATCAGATGTGTTTTGATCAGAGTTCGGATGATAAATCTGGTGAGAAAAATCCGTACTATTGTTTTGTGGGGGATGATGTAAGGTTGACTCAGGAATGGACAGGGCTTGATGGTGAACTGAATTGTGACCAAAACTATTTGAAGGATAAAGAGATTGATACACATCAGTATCAATATCAGAAGAATTTTGACCTTGATGGTGTAGTGAATTGTGACCAAAACTATTTGAAGGGTAAAGAGATTGATACACATCAGTATCAATATAATCAGAAGAATTTTGACCTTGATGGTGTACTGAATTGTGGCCAAAACTATTTGAAGGATAAAGAGATTGATACACATCAGTATCAATATAATCATAATCAGAAGAATTTTGATTTGAAGGATAAAGAGATTGATACACATCAGTATTAATATAACTAGAAGAATTTTGACTTTGATTGTGACCAAAACTCTTTGAAGGATAAAGAGATTGATACACATCAGTATTAATATAACTAGAAGAATTTTGACCTTGATGTTGTACTGAATTGTGACAAAAACTATTTGAAGGATAAAGAGATTGATACACATCGGTATCAATATAAGTAGAAGAATTTTGACCTTGATGGCCTATTGAATTGTGAACAAAACTATTTGAAGGATAAAAAGATTGATACACATCAGTATCAATATAACTAGAAGAATTTTGACCGGGGAGAGAAGACATGTTTTCATCAAACTTTCTTTGAGCATAACTCATGTTTTGGTGATATTGATCTAGGATAATTTTAATATCCATAGAGTTTACATATTTCTATGGTCTTAATATAGTCCACACCTAGATGTTATGGGCAATAACGTATTATATTTTTATATTAAAAAATTCAAAATATCAATTACTATTAATAATTTATTAATTGGACACCTTCTGGATTCATCATGAATTTATATATATGATACGTTCTATCTGGCATCCACCTCTTATTTCAAAACTTATAATGAAAAATATATTATATTATTACTCATTTTTACTCACATTTAACTAATTTGAATTCATTTTGGGTCCACAAAAGATAACTGTCTTACAAATGGTATCTACCTTGTCTTCTAGCTGGCATCCACTTTTTATTTCAAAACTTATGATTAAAAATATATTATTAGTATTCATATTTACTCACAATTATTTAATTTGAATCCATTTTGTGTCCACACAAGGGAGCTGTCTTACAAATGATATATACCTTCTCGATTTTGAAAGGTCAAAACATTCTAAGACTTATAAGTTGTAATTTATCATATAATAATAAAAATTTAACAATGACTTATAAGCTGTCTTACGTATTTATTACAATAATATATTATCATAATAATATACAAATTAATAATAAAAATGGTGTTATTGATAATAACAACATTTTTATTATTAATTTGTATATTATTATGATAATATAAATAACACTATTTTTATTATTAATTTGTATATTATTATGATAATATATTATATCAATTAAATGTGTTTTATAAAATTAAAACATATTAATTTGATATTTATTAAATTTAGTGTATATATATTTAACACACACGCGCATATATATATATATATATATATATATATATATATATATATATATATATATATATATATATATATATATATATATATATATATATATATATATATATATATATATATTTATATATATATATGTATGTATGTATGTATGTATGTATGTATGTATGTATGTATGTATATGTAAAAAAATATTTGTGCAATGAAATAATATAGCTCCATCTTAATAATCGTTTTAATAAAGAAATTAAGAAAAAAGTATAGTTAACACAAATGTCTAATTTTTCAATGAATAGACTATTATGATATTTAATTAATTAGATTGTGATTTATTTATAAGTTATATAATTTTTTACCCAAAAGAATACTCCCTCCATCTCATATTATGTGTCCTCTTTTGACCATTACATGGTCAATTTGACCAAATTTTGACCATTAACTAAGAAAAATTTATTGATTATTTTGAAAATCTGAAAAATGGATTTTGGAGGGAAGTATATATATTTTCTAATAAAGTAAGTTTTTAATCTTTTTAAGTCGGATAATATATATAATTTGCGGTAAAAATCTAGTCAATTTGACTCTTCAATAGTCAAAACAAGACACATAATATGAGATGGAGGGAGTACATGTTTAGAGTTTAATTTATTACCTATCAATATATATCACTAATGAATGGCTTCAGCTTTTCCCTTAGCGAGACTTCCTAATTTGGAACACACGCCCTCTGATCACATAGCAATATCTTTAGAGTACCCAACGAAAGCAATGAAAAACCAAGGCGGAAATAAGAGCTTTTGCTATGAAAATGCATGGCTCCCAGAACCTATAGCTTTCAACTGATAAATGATAATCTGGAGGATAATGCTCTCGTGAATATTCAACAGAAAATTCAGCAGTGTGGGGAAAAAATTGGTGCTTGGGGGAAGAAATAACAGAGAATTTTAGTGGTCGAATCGCGGAGTGTAAAAGAGCTGTTGAGAAATAAAAATGATGTTGACTTCACCAAAAACGTTTAAGCTGTCAAACAATAGTTGTTCTTAATTCTAGATCAAAGAGAGGTTTTTCTGCGATAACGGTCGAAACAATTATGGTTGAAGCTAGAGACAAAAATAGTCGATACTTTCATAGCCCGGCAAGTGCAAGAAGAAGGTAAAATGCTGATTTACACGACCTCAAAGTAAAAGAAAGACGGATAGTATTGTCTGCTTATGCTTGATTGGCTTCAACAAGATGAAATGAAATGCAGAGTGTAAAGAATGAGAAGGTAGAAAGACACATGACAGAGACCGAGTTGAGAATGTTACAGTGTACACAATTCTTAGAACAGATAGCTAGATATATATAGGGTTAACTATCAACTGGATCACTTATTCGAGCCGAATGTATGCAAAATTTAACAGCTACTTTTGCTGACTCACTTCATTCCCCGGTAAATATAAATGTGTGTATTCGACGTTTTGAACTTGCACTGAAATTAAAAGCTTAATACTACTTTCTAGTGTTATTAATATAAAATCTTTTGTCATATTTTTTTGTATTTGATTTATTTACTTTCTAGTTTTATTAATAGAAAATCTCTTTTTTTGTATTTGATTTATTTACTTTCTAATTTTACTGGAATTGAAAGAATCAAGAGCTGCAAAATTTAAATAAAATTTAAAGACAAGCATAGATACTTAAGTTTCAAAAGAAGAAGCAAACGAGTAATGTTAAACATCATGGTTAACTTTTGAACTTTACAGAGAATTTAAATTTAACGTCTATTTTGATTTGATTTAACGGCATGCAATCATTAGTCTGATGAGTGGTTTATGTGAGACCAAAAATTTTGCAGTGATGCGGATGATACATTGGACTGTAATAAGTGATCCAGTTGATAATTAACCCGATATATATATGAGCGAGAAACTATTGACTATTTTATAATGTAATTTAAGAAGCTAAATATATTGTAAATATAAATTCTGTAAATAATTGGTCAGGTTTAATAACAGGATGAAGGATACTATTGATAAATAATAGCCAGGTTAATGCTATTTTTATTTCACTAGTAAATAGGTTTCAATTATTTCAATCATTAAATTATGAGTGATTGACACTTTGCGTTTAGGCGCTTTTTCATTTGGTCTCAAATAATTTTTTTTGGCAGTATGCACCCTAAAGTTTGAAAAGCGCCTCTTTAACCACTCCGTTTAATTGACCGTTGAAGTTAATAGATGTGGGGTTTTCAGTTTGCACCCCACAATTTTTATTTTTTTTCATGAGTATTTTGAAATATTTTTTATTATATTAATATTTTTGCATGAGCCATTAATATAATTTTGTTACTGTTGCATTAATATAATTATTGTTATATTAATACTAAATATTTTATATTAACTAGATCTTTAATATACCCTAGACATTTTCAAATATAACAACACTCTCGAATTGAAGGACTTTTGAATTTTTTTTTGCCTTGAACATTTTGTTTATATTCTTAGAGTGTCCAAAAAAGATTTCCCATTAAGCTTCTGAGCAAAAAATCCCTTCAAGAAATCGTCGTTAGCAGTGCTTTGAAACTTTGGAGGAGTTTCGGACGAGAGAAGGCTAGGCGCAGGACCGAATTTTCCATTAAGGTTAGGGGATAGAAAAGTAGCTAAGGGACAATCTTTCCTTCACGGAGTTAACAACGCCTCTATGTTCAATGCTAGGGGTATATGCTCCATTAGTCACAATCTTGAAATTCAGAGCAGCAAGTGATCAAGCCAACAAAGTCTATATACCTTAAACTATAGAAGATTTATATATAGAACAAGATTAATAGTGTAGAGTAGTATATATACCTCCAAAATATCTCCAATGTTTATAACAAAAGCATAAGGCAAACGGTTGAATTGGGATCCAGAAGTCGTCCTTCATAACCTGGAGGCCTTCGGTTCCGGTTAGTTGAAAAAGAATGGTGAGGCCAGTAGCATCACTATGAGGCGTGAGTCCAATAACCTGATCTGGTTGAGGGCATGGAGATAGCAGTTCATCCTCATTGATTGCATGCCTTCATTAAATATTTCTTCGGGCTTCATTCTGAGAGCTTTTGCCATTACGTTCAAAATTTTCATGGCCTGGCTCTTTAACTCCATTGAATAAGCCTCGATAGAAACTCTGCATATATTCAGGTGTGGAAATACAACTTATATAATAATACACTATAAGTAGTGCAGTGGTTATGCCCTATAGTGCGCTTTTGTTGTGCAAGAGTGCAAGGAGGAAGGGATTGCACTAACTCTGCTTTTAGTTTTAACAAAAAATTACCCATAAAAAATGCATATAACATCAGATTT
Source organism: Daucus carota subsp. sativus (assembly GCF_001625215.2). NCBI lineage: Eukaryota > Viridiplantae > Streptophyta > Magnoliopsida > Apiales > Apiaceae > Daucus > Daucus carota. Next base: position 15,486,242 of record NC_030388.2, on the reverse strand, counting down.
ATGCATAAAACAACAAGTTACCAAATCCTTATAATACGACAACGAGCTTATACCCGGGCAACGCACGGGATTAAATTAAATAAAAATAAAATATGAAATTATATTATTTTTTAAGGCACTATTTGTGCAGTACTAAACTCTTATCTGATCTTTTGGTCAGTCTTAAGTTTGACCTTTGTCTTCGTTTGTTTAGTAGCATTATTATTTTATATTGTTCGCAACTTTATTTATTATGATTAGCTCTTTGTTATTCATTTATGTATGTTCTAAAATATTCTTCATGAAATCGTATGCTTGTCTTTTATTCCTATGATATATTCATATTTTGATATTTACAAAATTTTACAAAATGATTTTTACAAATTGAGAGGAGAAATTAGTGAGCCTATGTAGACTGATTTATGTTCAAAATCTTGGCCAGTTTTATATATGAAAGAATTTGATGTTGCGGCGGATGTTGAAAACTATGCTATATATAATATTTTTGGTTAATTTGTATTTTTATGGGAGTATTTTGTATGTAATATAAACTTCTATTACAATAATTTCACGTCTTTCTCTTATTTATTTTTTTGTTGATTTGTATTTGTGTAGAAGGGTTCTATGTATGTGATGCCAACTTCTATTAGATTATATTTATAAATGTATTTTGTATTAGAATTATGATACCTAATGTGATTTGTTTCTTTTTCTAAAAATTTATATGGTTCTAGAATTAAAATTGGTAAATATAATTTGTTTTGAATTAAGAAAATAAATCATAAACATGCAAGAAAAAGGTAAAATATGTTTGGGATTAAGAATAGGTTTTTGTGTTCGTTCCTCACATAAATTCGGCTTATTAATTTTAATATTGTGCATAATATTATTTATATTTAGTATGTTATTTAAGAAAATACATTATATAATAATATTTTTGTGACGGTGTGATTTATATGCTTCTACAATTAAAACTGGTAGAAAACATTTATTTTAGATTAACAAAAATCATAAACACGTGAAAGATAGAATTTGTTTTAAATTAAGAAAAGTAATTATAAATATGCAAGTAGATATCAGTTGTCTTATAGAGTAGAACATAACTTTTTTCTAATCATTTATTGTGTATATGATCGTACGGATGATAAACTTATAGTAGGAAGACAACCGTGCGATCATGCAACCAAATTATCAGTGTGTTATGTTTATTATATTATATATAAGTATATTCTAATCATTTATTCTGTATACGAGGGAAGGGATGATAAACTTATGGTAGGAAACGACCGACCATGCAACCAAATTATGTGTGTAACATAAATTAAATAGTAATATCACATATGTTTCCTGATCGTAGCTTTGATTGGAGTTCTGTTCCCATTAAAGTAAAGGAGTGTATTATGCATGATTTAATGGAATAAACTATCCGCATTTCGTAAAAAAAAAAAATAGTAAGACATTTTCCTAACATAAACATTCTTCTAATTGTATTTTTTTCATATAAATTTGTACTAGAACCCTCCTCTTTTTTCATTTGGAGCTAAATATATTGTGGTGGTTTTGAATATGCTCATAAAAGATATGTAAGGAAAATGTACATCTATTTGTAATTGTATATTTATTTTATATCCTTATGCAATAATAAAATAAATAAGTATATTTTATAAAGTCATATAAAAAAATTGATTAAATAGTTAAAAGAGAGTCTAAATTATGCATATTATATTCTAAAATGTGAGAGCTACTTTAATAGGCCACATTTTTATGATACAATTCCAAAAAAATCAAGGCAAATTGAAGGGCCCAACCCAAACCCAATTCTAGAAAGTTCTCATGAAATACAAATAATATATTAATTATCCCAATTCTAGAAACTTCTCACCAACCAAATATATGGCATTCATCCTCACATTTCTACAAGTCCAATTTACACCATCACCTTTTGGTTATTCACCTATATATCTTTCATTTTGAACTACCTTTATACAGATCTATTCTTATTATGTGCATAATCCTTGTTCAACTCTCCACTTGTATGATTTAGTGGATATATGCGGAAGATGAAGAAGATCATCACCCAGATGGAGATCACCCCAGACTAGGACATAAATCAGTTATTCTTTGTACACGGGTTTTGAAATTTTTCTACTAAATGTTTCCGAAATATAAGTATTGTTGTTTATTATGTGAATCGAGTTTCCTAGTTCTGGGAATTTTGCCATCAACTTTTTTAATCAAATTTTAACACTGAACATTATTCCCTCAAATTTTATTGAAATATAACTATTGATCAATTATGTTTGTACAATGGGTTTATAAGATCGAATACTTTTGTACATATATAGAATGCTTTTTTTTTAATTCTTCATGTATGCTTAATTTTAATTTTTTCTTTAATTATGGTTTGGATCCTTATTATATATTTAATGCGGATATTTAAGACTCTAAAATACTTCTCATGATTCTTAAAATTTAAAGATTTTTGAGATATGGGGTATATATTATCTTCAATGTATATATTATTTTTAATATTCTTAATCATAAATTAGTTTTTAATGAATTATTAACCCCGAACAATATTTTGTATTTATGAACAAGTATGTTTCATTTATGAATTAACTACTATAGCTTTTTAATTTGATTATACAAATCCATATTACAATTCTTTGCATATGTGCACCAGACTTATCATTTTTTACTTGTTTGTCCATTCAGGTACTAACTATGAGGTTGTTCTTGGTACATTATAAAAACTTGAGTGTGGACCATCTTTTTCCTTCATACCAAAGAAAACCAAATGGAATGGTAGAAGTCAATTGGCTTTCGGCCAAGATATGTTATTCATAATCAAGATAATATATGCCACATTTTTTTCGAACAAGAGATGTTATTCATAATCAAGATAATATATGCCAGATTTCGATATCTCACTTGCTAGAACATTAATAATGGTCACGTCATTAAACGACTATTGTTGTTCTTTCAAACCTAATGATGTTTTAAAGCCATATTGTCATGTTCAAGTTGTATTATGTGGGCAAAACTTAATGGAAGCATTGCTTGTGTGGAAAAAAAAAAGATCTTGAATTATTGTATCTTTGTCGAACTTAAATATCTATCATCAAGTTTGAGTTGTATATTTTTTTCTCTCCAAATATCTAATCTTCAATTTCTAGTGTTGTAAGGATTTGCACATCTATTCTTAATTATTTTGATTACACGTCTATTATGCCATAAAAAGTATCTTATTCTCCGAAACTTAACAATGTGAGATTATAAGTTGGGTTGAATACAATTTTACAATAATTTTGAATTTTTCTTTGATATTTTAGGAACTGTTAAAACAAAAACAAGCAAACAAACTTGTGTGAAACTAAATAAATTCAACAAAAAGATCTCTAAAATTTTTCAAATGGTTTGTTGTGCAACTAAATGTCTAACATGTTTTACGAAATTAACACAAGTCTATTACGACTCGATAACAACCAATTCACTGGAGAATCCAAAATCATAACAACATGTTTGCTCAATCCAAAACTAAAGAGGTTCATCGGATGCCTAGCCATACTCTTACCATTCAGCCTATAGAATCACATCGTTCATATAAACATTCTTCTAATTGTATTTTTTTCATATAAATTTGTACTAGAACCCTCCTCTTTTTTTATTTGGAGCTAAATATATTGTGGTGGTTTTGAATATGCTCATAAAAGATTTGTAAGGAAAATGTACATCTATTTGTAATTATATATTTAATTTATATCCTTATGCAATAATAAAATAAATAAGTATATTTTATAAAGTCATATAAAAAATTTGATTAAATAGTTAAAAGAGAGTCTAAATTATGCATATTATATTCTAAAATGTGAGAGCTACTTTAATGGACCACGTTTTTATGATACAATTCCAAAAAAGTCAAGGCAAATTGAAGGGCCCACCCAAAACCCAATTCTAGAAAGTTCTCATGAAATACAAATAATATATTAATTATCCCAATTCTAGAAACTTCTCACCAACCAAATATATGGCATTCATCCTCACATTTCTACAAGTCCAATTTACACCATTACCTTTTGGTTATTCACCTATATATCTTTCATTTTGAACTACCTTTATACAGATCTATTCTTATTATGTGCATAATCCTTGTTCAACTCTCCACTTGTATGATTTAGTGGTTATATGCAGAAGATGCAGAAGATCATCACCCAGATGGAGATCACCCCAGACTAGGACATAAATCAGTTATTCTTTGTGCACAATCATCACCCACATGGAGATCACCCCAGACTAGGACATAAATCGGTTATTCTTTGTGCACAGGATTTGAAATTTTTCTACTAAATGTTTCCCAAATATAAGTATTGTTGTTTATTATGTGAATCGAGTTTCCTAGTTCTGGGAATTTTGCCATCTACTTTTTTAATCAAATTTTAACACTGAACATTATTCCCTCAAATTTTATTGAAATCTAACTATTGATCAATTATGTTTGTACAATGGGTTTATAAGATCTAATACTTTTGTACATATATAGAATGCTTTTTTTTTAATTCTTCATGTATGCTTAATGTTAATTTTTTCTTTAATTATGGTTTGTGATCCTTATTATATATTTAATGCGGATATTTAAGACTCTAAAATGATTCTCATGATTCTTAAAATTGAAAGATTTTTGATATATGGGGTATATATTATCTTCAATGTATATATTATTTTTAATATTCTTAATCATAAATTAGTATTTTATGAATTATTAACCCCGAACAATATTTTGTATTTATGAACAAGTATGTTTCATTTATGAATTAACTACTATAGCTTTTTAATTTGATTATACAAATCCATATTACAATTCTTTGCATATGTGCACCCGACTTATCTTTTTTTACTTGTTTGTCCATTCAGGTACTAACTATGAGGTTGTTCTTGGTACATTATAAAGACTTGAGTGTGGACCATGCAAGTTTCATATCTCTAAGTATCAGGTTTGTTATCTACACCACTTTTTTATTATCATGTGTACATAATTACTTCTATTTCATGTAGTGAAGATTGGTAAAAAAAATCAATCTAATATATTCCAAATTTTTGAGTATATGTTAATAGGTGCCACCTCCAAAAAATGTGTATGCTTTAACAAATTATATTGACAACTTATCTAATAATCTGGTGAGGTTTAAAAGTTTAAATTTTTTTATATATTACGTGATGTTCCTATAAACTATAAAGTGTAATTGGAATATGTTGTATATATCACAAAAAACTTAATTTATTTTTCTATATGCATTAAAACTTGAACAAGATTTGAGGAGTTCATTGTGGGCACACAAGTATAGTAAAGCCTAAATAACTAGTTTTTAAGATGTGTGAAGTTATAATGTTATTACTTTTTTACGTACCATATTACATATGTTTAATTTTGCAGACCGGTAGCCCACCATCTTTTTCCTTCATACCAAAGAAAACCAAATGGAATGGTGGAAATATTTGGTAAAAGGTGATCTCGACTAGATACACAAAAGTGGAGCCTCAAACTCGCAAGCTCTTGATCACCAAAAATCTCCAAATTGCGGAAAAAATGATGGTAAAGAGCAATTTCAAACTCAAGTACTATGTTGTGATATTATAGTTTGACAAGGGGCAAGGAGTTAATTGGCTTTCGGCCAAGATATGTTATTCATAATCAAGATAATATATGCCACATTTTTTTCGAACAAGAGATGTTATTCATAATCAAGATAATATATGCCAGATTTCGATATCTCACTTGCTAGAACATTAATAATGGTCACGTCATTAAACGACTATTGTTGTTCTTTCAAACCTAATGATGTTTTAAAGCCATATTGTCATGTTGAAGTTGTATTATGTGGGCAAAACTTAATGGGGGCATTGCTTGTGTGGAAAAAAAGATCTTGAATTATTGTATCTTTGTCGAACTTAAATATCTATCATCAAGTTTGAGTTGTATATTTTTTCTCTCCAAATATCTAATCTTCAATTTCTAGTGTTGTAAGGATTTGCACCTCTATTCTTAATTATTTTGATTACACGTCTATTATGCCATAAAAAGTATCTTATTTTCCGAAACTTAACAATGTGAGAGTATAAGTTGGGTTGAATACAATTTTACAATAATTTTGAATTTTTCTTTGATATTTTAGGAACTGTTAAAACAAAAACAAGCAAACAAACTAGTGTGAAACTAAATAAATTCAAGAAAAAGATCTCTAAAAAATTTCAAATGGTTTGTTGTGCAACTAAATGTCTAACATGTTTTATGAAATTAACACAAGTCTATTACGACTCGATAACAACCAATTCACTGGTGAATCCAAAATCATAACAATATGTTTGCTCAATCCAAAACTAAATAGGTTCATCGGATGCCTAGCCATACTCTTACCATTCAGCCTATAGAATCACATCGTTCATATGAGAAAAAGGAGAGTGAGGGTTCTTTGAATATAACTGAATTGATTTGATTAAAGACAACAAGAGTCAAGAGTGAGCAACACATGTTCACCAAGTATAGACATAATTTTATACCACATGGTATAAAAGAACGGTAGCATAATTAGGTCAAACCAAGGATTCATTGATTTTAAATGGAAATATCTTATAATCATTAACCATCAAAGATAATGTATGCCAATATCGGCTTTCAATTTATATGAAAAAGATGTGAAATCATTATGACACATGTGCGGAGTCCATGATCAGTCAATCAACAACACCAGGCAAGATAATACATTGGGGTACCCAAGGCAAATATTGACCCAATTCATAAAAATTTGACTAGTGTCTCGGTCTCTCATAACATATTCCACTTTAGATAAAAAAAAAATTATGAAAACAATCAATAACCTTAAATCCATCATTTTATTTTTTTAAAAATTCAATTATTCTTTTCACTTTTGAACTACGCCATGAAAGTAAATTTTACTAGAGTTGTCAGAATTGGAGTAAATATCATGAAAAATCTCAATAAGGAACAATCGAGTTAATAATGGGAAAGTTATTTCAAAGGTTAGTCAAGATTGAATAAAATTTTTAACATAAAAATGTTAGGAATGTCCAACAGATCATGCATATATTTTGATAAGTAAAACAGACTCAATAATTTGTATCACATGTCGACAAGTCTAAATTATAATTGTTTGAATCTTATCATGAGGTTAGAAAAATAAGCGTATGGTGAATTATGATGACTTTTATTAAACTCAATTTATGTTTTAAACTAAGTAAATGAAAAAAAAATTATATCGAGAACTCATAGAACTAGCTTAATTATCAATAACTCAAAAACTAGACGAACCATATTTTATATTATTATAACAACCGAGGTCAAATCCTGAGTCATTTATGAAAATTGAGTCAACTCCCTAATTCTGAATCCGAAAATAAGTCAAAAAACATGTGTCCAAATACAATAACTTGGGTAATCCACAAGCCCACCATAAGTCCCCAAAAGATTATGATTTACAGGTGCAATTGGTACTAGTGCTAATGCTTATAAATTGAACTAATGTCTCAACTCTTCACGATAGCGGACTGGGGTGTTACAAACTCCCCCACTTAAATTCTTGACGTCGTCATTAAGCAGAAATGGATAGTCTATAGGCCCAGACCTACCACTTTAGCCATTATAGGATAATAACAGCTAGCTTCGTGTCTCCACTTTCAGACTTTTGCCATTGTGGGATAATACCATCACACCGGTAACAATAGTTAAATGTAGAGGTGGGTTAAGCACTCGCCACTATTAAGAATCCACCCTACAGATAAGAGCAAACTCGCCACCCAAAGGAACCCAGCCTAAGGGATAAGAGTATAATGATCAATATTCTTTTAACACAAAGAAATTTATGATTTTATATTTCAAGTTCATATCATAATTTACATAGTTGGATAGCATTTATATAGACTTGGCCAGAAACACCCCTTGTGCCATAGGTAGAAGCAATGTACTTGAAATAAATGCTAATCTTTGACATTAATCTAGACTTAGAAAACAAAGATATAATTAATATCATTCTCAGAGACTTGCTAATACATGAACCATTCTATAAAATGATACGAACACAAGAAAACAATCTTAATATAAAGACTTTAACTCAGAATGTACCATTGTGGACAGCTTGACCATCTCTAACTAAAAATGGGATAACTTTATGTAGAATATATATTTTTTTATCCGTAAATTTTGATGAAAACTTAGACTCTTATAAATTTCCAATGGTATATCACGCTGCACCTAGAACTTTCCAATTTAGAGCAGTTTATTCAGCAAAGTGGACTCAAAAAAATATTCTCAAAATTCTGATTTTTCTACATCATGCTACCAGCCTTCGTGTTGGATCTGATTTTCATAAGGGACAACCCGCGTCAAATCCCGAGTCATTTTCGAAAATCAAGTTAAGACCTGAATTATGAGTCTGAAAATAAGTCAAAATACACTAGCTCAAATACAATAACTTGGGTAATTCACAAGCCCACCACAAGCCCCTAAAATATCATGATTTATTAGTGCAATTGGTAGTAGCTTATATTTATAAACTGAACTAATGTTTTCATTCTTGTCGATGTGGGACTAGGGTCCACAAAACTGACCACGGATCCCCTTCTAGTCGTGTTATAATGTGCCAAATAAGGGAATTTTGTGGGAAGCTGTAAAACGATCAGAAACCCTCTATTCGTATTAAAATGAATAGACTTCCATCTGGGGTTCTTGAATTACCCCGAACAAAGAAACACTTATTGTTCGGGTTTTACTTTCCAAAATCATTTAATTTTATCAGTTTACTTCTTAAAATAGAAAAAATATAAAATAAGAATGAAAAACAGGAAATAATAGATAAAGAGGGAAATCAATATCCGAGAATGCAGAGAAATTTAAAATACCATCGAGATTTCAAAGTAACTTTCTAGAAGCTGGGTCGAAGTGATATGGTTTAAAAAAAAATGCCCTAGTAAAGTAATAAATATGATATTTAATGTGACCTAATTTGGTCCGGAAAAACCCTGATATATTAATTACGCTTACAAGCCCCGATTAATCAATAAATTAATTGTGGTTAATTAATGGGCTAATAAATAAGCTCATTAATTAGAAACCTAATTGGATTCAATAAAGAATGGTTTTCAAGTCTCTACGTTCTACACGAAAACTACTTTATACATAGAGAGAAAGCACTACAGGAAAAGCAGTCAGTTAAGATAACTGCAATAACGCTCAGTTAAGAGTGCACACCCAAAATCCTAACCCATTAAAGAAACCCTATTTTTCTCTTTATAAGAGTTTTCCTTGTCATATTTTTAAGTAAATAGATATTATCATAATGAGTAGAAGTGAAATAAAATACATATATTAATATAAATTTTTATTTGATTTATGATAGATTGAGCAATGAAGAGTGGTGCGTGTTCCTGAGTCATTCGATGATTTCAGTGATGATTATCAAACGAAGAGCAGTTGAATCTTGGAGTAGTTATTCGTCATCTTTAGCACCAAGAATAAGTTCTTCAAGGGGTGAAATTTCTGTTCTCTTTGCACTCTTTTGCTCACTATAATTTGATAACTTATGAATAGTTTAATATTTGATTTACTTTTGTCTTAGTTCTACTTTTTGTTATATTGTTGTAATTCTCGTTAAATGCTCTTGATTGTATGATAAAATTTCCCAACAATACTTTAGTGTAATGGGTTATAATGGCCGGTTTTATAATTATATTTTAAAACTAGTATTTTATTATTATTTTAATTTTTTGGAAAGAAGGTATATATTATTTCAAAATTGTAATAGATGATGTATAATGTCCATGTGATAGACTTGATTATAATTTTTACCAAACAAAATTTCAATTATATAAACTTAATATGAACTTTTTTAGACACAATCCTGATATTATTTCTCTGATTGGTGAATCTGGAACATAAAACTAGCTAATTAGGGTTTATGAGAAGGGGCTGAATCGTATGTCTGTGGGTTTGGAAAGTGGTGCTGGTTATGTGATTATAATCATAAAAGAAAACAAAAATTAGTAATATATATAATATTTAATATAATGATAATAGTAGTTCGGTCTATTCGGTCCGGACCGAATTTTTTTTAAAAGAACCGGATGGAACCGAAATTTAATTCGGTCCGGACTGAAGAACTGAATAGACTTAAATTCGGTTCGAATTTAAGTCTATTCGAATTTGAACCGAACCGGATCGAATTTTCATAATTCGGTTCGGTTCTCGAGTTCTGATTCGGTTTTGCTCAATCGTGAATAAATGAGATTGACCTCTTGCATTTAAACCAAACACATCAATCAAACTCTTCCATATGATCAAGTCATCTCCACCACATCATTCGAAAACCATTTTTGGGGAACAGAATCGATCGGTGTATCAAGTACTACTTATTGAACATGCTCTAACAAAATGCTAAAAAGGGTTTCATGTCATGCTACTTTGCACCCCTCTAATATAATTAAAGATTTTTTAAGAAAAATTTCCCTCATATTTTTAAACATGTCAAAGAGGTGTTTGCAAAATAAACAACTGGTTGCAGCTGTCTGCAGCCATCAATCCCAGTTGTTGAGTAGTATGAACCCTTTTTTGTACACTTAGTCTTGGTTTTTCTCATGGTTGCTATCATCAAGGAATTAAAATATATTGACTTTCTTATATATATCCTTACAATCTAATCAAATGTGTACTAACTTCAACATTGTGAACCATTGACCTTCACTCTTTTATTATTCCACAACTTGCACAGCTGCACTTATCCTTTAAATGTTCTTGACTCTGTCTTGAGAATTGAGTTATAAATAGGCCTGTCTTCCGATCTTACACAAACACATCAAGCTTTTTGTCTGAAACAATGAAGATTTTTGTGTCAACGTCACTACCCTCTTTAGCTTATTTTCTTGTCATCATAGTATTTTCTAGTGTGCCAACTTCATCAGCTGCTGATAACTTCAATGACTGCCTTATAGAACCTCATTTTGTTGGCATCACAACAGCAGAAGTTGTTTATTATCCGACAAACACTTCATACACTTCCATCTTCCAATCTTCGATTCAAAATCTCCGGTTTTTATCACCCTCCACCCCCGGACCTCTTGCCATTGTCACTCCAGTCGACGAGGCACAGATACAGATAGTCCTCGGCTGTGCCAGAGACTTTGCAGTTCAGGTCAGGATACGTGGAAATGGCCATGATATGGAAGGCTTATCGTATAGATCTCCGGTCCCATTTCTTCTGATTGATCTCACAAACTTCCGTGAAATTACAATTGATGTTGTTAATAGGACAGCCTGGGTACAGGCTGGGGTAACAGTGTCAGAATTTTACTACAGAATCGCGGAGAAAAGTAGTGCACTAGGCTTTCCGGGTAGTACCTGGCCTAGTGTTGGCATTGGTGGATTCCTAAGTGGTGGAGGATATGGAACTTTAATGCGTAAATTTGGCCTTGGAGCTGACAATGTCATTGACATCCGGTTCATGGATAAAAATGGGAACATCTTTACTGATAAACAGTCAATCGGTGCTGATGTCTTTTGGGCGGTTAGAGGAGGAATTGCTTCAAATTACGGCATTGTTTTAGCGTGGAAAGTACAACTGGTTCCTGTTCCGGCTACTGTGACTGTTTTTAATGTCAGGAGGACATTAGAACAAAATGCAACAAGCCTTGTTCATAAATATCAGAGCTTTGCCCCAAGTACTGACCGCAATCTGTTTGTTAGAGCCCGGATCACTCCAGAAAATTTGAATGCAGATGGTAGCCAGAAAACTGTGGCAGTATACTTCCAAGCATTGTACCTAGGACGGGCTAGTGGAGTACTAAAAATCATGCAAAATAATTTTGCGGAGCTAGGTCTTGTGAAACAAGACTGCTTAGAAATGAGTTGGGCAAAATCTGCACTATGGTTTGCAGGGGATGTTGGTTTTCCCAAGGGCGACTCGCTTGAACAACTGTTAAACAGAGAATTGGCGCCTAAGCTGTACATCAAGGCAAAATCGGATTATGTTGTAGAACCTATTTCCAAAAATGGGCTTAAGCAGATATGGCAAAGACTAATGGAGATGGAACAAGGTGCAACAAACTTAGTAATGACACCATATGGTGGTAAAATGAGTACGTTTTCAGAAGGTGCCACACCATTTCCCCATAGAATTGGAAACCTGTATATGCTGTTTCAAGGGGTTTATTGGAATGGAAGTACTCCAGTTGAGACTCAAAACAGTAGATTGGCCTGGCTCAGAAGTTTATCAAATGATCTGACTCCTTATGTTTCAAGCAATCCGAGGCGTGCCTATGTGAACTATAATGATCTTGAGTTGGGAGTAGTTAATAGTAGTTATGCAGAAGCCAGCACTTGGGGTACTAGGTATTTCAACAATAATTTCAAGAGGTTGGTTCAGATAAAGAATAGGATGGATGCTGAGAATTTCTACCTTCATGAGCAGAGCATTCCTCCCTTTCCCTTGACATAAACTATTATGTGTTTTCATCTCCCTTCTCATAATTGCTCTGTCTAAATTTATCATTGCTCTGTCTAAATTTAGCATTGCTTACAATGGTTGTAAACATTTGTCTTGATAATATATATGAAGTGTCTTGTTTTAATTTCACTGATTTTTTTTTGATCATGTTGTAGCAACAATATTGACTCTTTACAAAAAGAATGATATTCAAAAGTTCACTGATAACTATACAAGATATTTTGCTGACAACATTAACAAAATTACTGCCTCTTGTCGGAGTGGTGTCCTAGACGGTTGCCTTACCCGAGGCCAGCCCTACACGATAATACAATAATAAAGCGATAATCTCAACGGGTTCTGCATAACATAACCTACAAAGGATTGCCAGAATGATTGTTGACTTCTCTTCATTTTAAAATTTTAAAGGTGAAGACTTTGTAGAGCAGCTGGTTTGTGCAGAAATTGTGTTCAGATCTGGCAACATTATCGATAGTTTTGTTGAAGGAATCCAAAGCTGACTAGACATTCCTGCATTACTCAAATCAACACGAACTTGGCACAAGTAGTAAGACCAAGAAATAAAATAGTTTATCCAACAATAAAAAAGTTATCCGTTTGGATTAGAACCACACTAGAAAAAAAAGTAGTGCTCATAAACTACAAGGCACTAATGAACTCATATATCAAAGAATGCACGCTTTGAAATTTTTTTAAATACTAATAGAGTTCAGAGTCAAGACTCAAGTACTGGACTTGCTGTCTAAAATGCGAAAAATGCTACTTGCAGGAACTTGTCGGTATCAATATGCTACAAGAAAAAGACTTTAGTGATAATCTCATTTGAAGTCAAATATTTGAAATATATGATTGATCAAGCATACAAATTAGTCTATTTGTTTAAGGTTTATGAGATAATTTAATATGCCGTGCAACCAACACTAAAATAACAAAATTTGGGTAGAATCCTGCAAATCCCGACCAGGCCATTGCCCATTGGTTAGCACAAGAGACGCGTTTGTAACATGAAGAAAGTTAGATTGAGGGTTGCATTTAAGATTTCAAAACAGGAGCTCTTTCCTTCTATTATCTTCAAACTACACTAGCATACTTATTTCTTAAATGAGCAGGGTTTGGTTTGGCAGATAGCACTCCGTTTCTGACGTTTTCTCCGGAAATGGGCTACAGATAGCAGCATAAATTTCTAATCTTGTACAATACCATTATATTGAATTTCAGAAAGAATGAAAACTAATGTTGTCCTTTCTCCAGCACTTTCAATAGCTTATTTTCTTGTCTTGATCATAATATTTAATGTGTCAATTCTACAGCTGCTGAGAATTTCACTCAATGCCTGGTTGAACCTCATTTTGTAGACATAACTTCGTTTGAAATCGTTTACACTCCAGACAACAGTTCATAAACTTCAATATATTAATTTTTGATTCAAAACCTCCAATTCTTATCATCCTCCACCCCAAGACCTCTTTCCATTGTTACTCCAGTGGAGAGGCACATATACATATAGTCCTTGGGTGCGCCAAAGATTTTGTAGTACAAGTCAGGATACGTGGAAACGGTCATGATATTGAAGGCCTTTCATATACATCTCCTGTTCCCTTCGTTTTAATTGATCTAAAAAAATTTCTTGACATCACTATTGATGCTGAAAACAGAACAGCATGGGTACAGGCTGGTGTAACAATGGCTGAGTTATACTGCAGAATTGCAAAAAAAAAAAAAAAAAGCCCTAGACAATGGCCTTGGAGCTGACAATGTCATAGACACCGGCTTCACGGATAGCAATGGTAATATTTACACAGGCTTTAAAGTCTTGTAACGACGTGTTTTGGTCTGTTAGAGGAGGAATTGCTTTAAACTATGGCATTGTTTTAGCTTGGCAAATAAAGTTAGTTCCTGTGCCAGGAACAGTGACAGTTTCTAATGTCAAAAGGAAAATAGAACAAAATGCAACAAACTTGGTTCATAAATATCAAACCTTTGCCCCCAGCACCAACAGGAATCTATTTCTCAGAGCCCAGATCTCACCTGAAAATTTGAATACAGATGGTAGAAAGAAAACTGTAGCAGTGTATTTTCAGGCCCTGTACCTTGGAAAAGCTAGTGGAGTAGAAAAAATAATGCAAAATAGCTTCCCAGAGTTAGGTTTGGTGAACCAAGATTGCCTGGAAATTAGTTGGGCAAAATCTGCACTATGGTTTGCAGGGGATGTTGGATTTCCCAAGGGTGATTCACTCCAACAATTGCTGAATCGAGGTTTGGCACCTGAGCAATACATTAAGGCAAAATCGGATTACATTGAAGAACCTACTTCCATAAAAGGGCTGGAACAAATATGGCTAAGACTGATGGAAATGGAACAAGGTGCAACAAACTTAGTAATGATACCATATGCTGGGAAGATGAGTACTATTTTGGAAGGTGTCATTCCATTTCCACATAGAGCTGGACACTTGTATATGCTATTGCAAGAGGTTTATTGGAATGGGAATACACGGGTTGACTTTCAAAACAAAAGATTGTCATGGCTTAGAAGTTTATCAAATGATTTGAGTCCTTATGTTTCAAGCAATCCAAGGCGCTCTTACATAAATTACAACGATCTTGACTTAGGGGTAGGCAATAGTAGTTATGAAGAAGCGAGCACTTGAGGTACAAGGTATTTCAACAATAATTCAAGAGGTTGGTCCAGATAAAGAATAGGATGGAGAGAATTTCTATCTTCATGAGCAGAGCATTCCTCCCTTTCCCGTGGCATAAATTATAAATCTATTTTTCACCACTTTATTTTCATACCAGGAAAAATTCTGCAAACTGTATGTTAACTTCATGGTGTCTTGCTTTGTTGTTTTATGATCTTCTTCGTTAAGGTTTATGATTTGATTTGGTAAGTTTTATGATTGCTTGCCTTAAATTTTTGAAGCATTTGTAGTTCTGCAAGCATGTGTTCTACTTAACAGTTTTCCAGTTTTTATTCTGATTTTGTTCAAAAATAAAGATAAATGTTCAGTGACTACTCTTTTTTTAATTCTAAACAAGTGCAAACTGAAAATCACATTTTAAACAATCGAAACACATATCACAACTTAGATTTAAGAACACACAAATAACTAAAAAGCACAAAACATAAACCTTACATAAAGCTCATGTGTCAATCCACTGTCCCTTAATCTATTATGTTATATACCTTGCCCACACCATAGTACCAGAGGATTATGTATATGGAAAAGTTCTCTTAGATGTTAACCCAAAATAAATCATTTTTTCCATCTGAGGGATGTTACGCATCATATTGATCCCTTCAGTTCATTTCCATGTTGTTTGATACAGCCTCATGTTGATCACTGGAGCATTCATCGAAACTTACAAAGTTAATAAGTTATTGAATGTCACAAAATTTTAGAAAAAATTTTATCATCCGAACTGAATACCCCGAATCTTAAAAGACATTTTGAAATCTATATTGAAGTCTCAGAAACCTTATTCTTAGACCCTGCACCTAAATTTTGGACTCCTCCAACTCCAACTTTACAGAGAAAATAAGGAGATCAAGAATATCAATAGATGAATTAATTATTGTTATGTTAGAAGATGAAGAACGAAAAATATAACCTGCCAGATTCAATTGGTCAGCAAGTTTTGGACTTAGTGAATAGGTGTGCTCACTGCTGCCATTGAAACTGACAAAAAGGTATCAAATTTCTTTTAAAAAAAACATTTGCTGCAAATAGGGTGTATATCCTACATCTTTTTTTTTGGTAAAAGGATGAAGAAGGTAATTGTGTTGTTAATCATGCAAAGTACTTAATACATTTTCACTGAGATTAGTTTATATGTACATATCAAATGTACTATATTTGTATATGTTGGTGTGCTTTTATTGTGAAATTTTGCAATCCCTTTTATCTTCAACTTGTGTAAGTCACGTTGATTCCTCAGACAAAGAAGTAGATCAGTAATGTTTTTAAACTCTCCACTGGCACCAATTTAATAATTCTCATGTGTCATTAGTCTTTATTTATCCTAACAGTCTCTTTACTTTAATGGTTTTCGCCAAACGAAACTTAATATAAGTATTAACATACTTGTGAACTTTTCTGCAGCTAACAAGTCAGAAGCTAATCAAAATGAAGAGGGCAATCTCTTCTTCATTGCTTTTAGTTACTTATCTTCTTTTACTAATAAATCTTTGGACGTTAGCTTCTTCAGCTGATAATGCCGATCAAGAATTTCTTAAATGCCTATCTAGCCCATTTTATGAAGGCATCAAGCTCTCTGAAATCCTCTACACACCAAACAACAGTTCATACACTTCTGTTCTGCAGTCTTCAATCCAAAACCTCAGGCTTGCAGGGCTGACAGGCCAAATGCCATCCTTCATTGTCACACCGATTATCTATTCTCAAGTACAAATTGTGGTTCTTTGTGCTAAAAACCATCAACTTCAAGTTAGAGTTAGAGGGGGAGGTCATGATTTTGAGGGTCTTTCGTATGTTTCTGACCAGCCCTTTGTCTTGATTGATCTCATCAATCTCCGAAACATCACAGTTGATGCTGGTAATGGCACTGCTTGGGTTCAATCTGGTGCAAATCTTGGCGAACTCAACTACAGGATTGCTGAGAAAAGTAGTGAGTTTGCCTTTCCTGGAGGTGTTTGGCCTACTGTTGGAATTGGAGGATTTCTTGGCGGAGGAGGATATGGCTCATTGACTCGAAAATATGGACTTGGTGCTGACAGTGTCATTGACTATCGCTTCTTGAACTATGAGAGTAATGTGTTTGACCGCGTTTCAGTTGTAGGTAGTGAAGATATATTCTGGGCTGTTAGAGGAGGAACAGCTTCTAGCTTTGGAATTGTTCTTGAATGGCAAATAAAATTGGTTCCGGTCCCTAAAAATGTGACTGTTTTTGCAGTTACTAGGACCTTGGCACAAAATGCAACTTGGATATTTCATCAGTGGCAATATGTTGCCCCAAATATTCACAGAGATCTTTACATTAAAGCCAAGATTACAAGTATCAAAACAGCAGACGGGAAGGAGAAAACAATACAAGTTTCTTTTGAGTCCTTGTTTCTTGGACCTGTTGATAGACTACTAAATATAATGGAAAAGAGCTTCCCGGAATTAGATTTGGTCAGAAAAGATTGCACCGAAATGAGTTGGGTGAAATCCACACTTTGGTTTGCAAATGCTGGTTTTCCAAATGGTGAATCTCTTGAACTTCTGCTGAACAGAAATGCATTTCAAAAGTTCTACTTTAAGGCAAAATCAGATTTTGTTCAAGAGCCTATTCCAGCAGAAGCCTTAGATGGGATCTGGAAATTGTTCTTTGAGTTGGAGGCAGGTGAAGCACAAATAGAAATAACTCCATTTGGAGGCAAAATGGATGAGTTTCCAGAATCAGCACTTCCATTTCCTCATAGAGCTGGAAATTTATACATGATGCTTGAAGGCGTGCAGTGGGACAATAAAACGTCACCAGAAAAACAAGGCAAGCTCTTGAAATGGCTTGAAAGACTGCACATGTACTTAACTCCTTTTGTGTCTAAGAATCCAAGAGCTAGTTATGTGAACTATAATGATCTTGACTTGGGAGTGGGAAGCAAGACTTATGATGAAGCTAGTGTGTGGGGTAATATGTATTTTAAAAACAATTTCAAGCGGCTGGTTCAAGTGAAGACAGAACATGATCCACACAATTTCTTTAGGCATGATCAGAGCATTCCTGTTTTCCCTGAAATGTCATCACTTTGAATGGATGATCATATTGGTAACAAACTAATGGTTAATGCGCAACTATTGTATCTTAACTTCCTTTTTTCGCATTAAAGCAATTGGTGAAGCCCAGTATTTCTTGTGAGGTCTGATATGATACATTCATAGAATGATAGAAATGCAGTAATCTATACATATATATATATATATGTTTTCAATAATAAACTGCTGAAGTTATGGTAACCATACAATCCTGCAAAGTCCAGTCCTTATGTCTGAAACTAACATTAACTTGACCAAAAATTTGAACCAGCTTGTGCTCAAGGCACAGCCACTTACGGCAATACTTTAATGTGTAAAAGACCAGTACTTTATTATATCGATGTCAGAAGTATACTTCAATCTCAGCAAAGGTGCTAAATA
This sequence comes from Daucus carota subsp. sativus, assembly GCF_001625215.2. Lineage (NCBI taxonomy): Eukaryota > Viridiplantae > Streptophyta > Magnoliopsida > Apiales > Apiaceae > Daucus > Daucus carota. The sequence continues at coordinate 15,467,617 of NC_030388.2, read as the reverse complement.
CCACTATCTCAGTCCCACTCAAACTTGCCTAGTTTTTCCTTTCAACTCAAACTAACCAAAGTTTGAGAAACAAAAAATTCTGTTAATGGATATAAATTCAGAAAATATATCATACAAAAATATGTTTAATCCTTACGTCAAATTCTTGTCAATTAGACTTTAACCCAATTTTCTGTCAAAGCCTGTGGACTCGATGAACAATCCCCTGGCAATGCTGCGAACCTCGTAGTGTCCTTGCAATAATCATAGATAAAAAGGTTCCTCTCAACCCTAGAAAAATAATTGCTCTGTAAGATGCCAATTATCATATTAATCCCAGGGTTAAATCTCAAAATGCTCACTCAACTGAAGGGCTGGTATCAATTGCCTCACTCTAGTTATCGGCGTCTCAAGTGTACCACTCTAGTAGCCAGTAATGACAGCGACGTTAATTATCTCTGTTGACTTAACGGAACCGTCTTGACTTCTAACGTTTAGGCTACGTGGACACACGTGTATGCCACTTGGAAGATGATATGGCATACATGTAAGCGGGTGGAATTTGTTAAAAGGCCCAAACAAAAATAAAGCCGTTGATATAATTTTAGGGCAAGTATAGTCGGGGAGAAGTTGAATTTGGGGGTAGAAGTTGGGCGAATTTTAGGGCAAGACTGAAATCGATTAAAAGCTTTCAATCGGCGTGGAGATTGTGCATTCCGTTCTTCATCTTCGACTTCTATTTCCAGGTATGAACCCTAATTCGACTGTATAAAGTTCTAAATGTGTAAATGCATGTGTTAATGCGTTTATGATGTAGATGGTATGTGTATAATTGTATATGTTTTTTGAATTGACAGTATGTCTACTACTTTATATCTCTACCACCACGGTGATTTCAGTCCTCCTCCAAATGTTAAGTATATGGGTGGTAAAGTTGAAGTGATCCATGATTTTGATAGTGATACTTTAAGTTTTCGTGATTTAGAAGAATTTGCTAAGAAGTATGACTATGATGTGAATTCACTAGTATATTTTAAGTGTGATGGTCATAGCTTTAAGCAGGGCACAAGGGTAGTTTATGATGACATATCAGTTAGGGACTTGATTGCGTTGTGTAAGCCACATGGGAAGATTGAATTGTATGTTGATCATTTTAATTTGGATGAACTTATTGATGTTCCACCCTCACCAAAGCAAACAAGTGATACCACAATGCACAAAACACAGAAGCTAGGGGCTGAGATAGAATTAGAGGAAGGTGGGAATGGTAGTGAGGGGGAGTATAGTGAAGACACGGACGACCTTGACGATCCTGAGTATAAAAAGGATACAGAGAGTGAGGATTCTGATGACCCAGATGTATCTGATGATAATGTGAGTGATGAAGAATATCATATTATAAAGAAGAATGCAAATAAATTCAAAGGAAACATGTGCAATTCTATGATTGACCGTAATAGGACTGTTAGTGAGGACTCTGGGTGTGAGAATGAAAATCTAAGGTCCCTTTCTTCATCAAGTGAAGATGAAAATGCCAAAATAGGTTACATTGGTCCATCAAATTATAAAAAAAGAAAGGGCAGAAAGAAGGGGGGAAGCACACCTGATGTTGCTGATTGGGAGGTAGGGCAGAAGTTTGTCAATATGGCAGAGTTTAGGACTGCTGTTAGGAATTATGCTGTTGCTGATAGAAGGGGGGTGCAATTTATAACAAATGATTGGAAGAGATGTCAAGTGGCTTGTGAGGGGGATTGTCCATTTTATATTTGGTGTAGCAAAGACAAAGATAGTGAAACATGCACTATCAAAACTCTAGTCAGCAACCATCAATGTACTAAACCAATCTCCAACAAAATGGCATCTATTAAGCATCTTGCAGAGGTATTTGGTGATAGAATTAGGAAAAACCCCCAATGGAAAGTGAAGGAAATGGCAGAAACAATGAAAAATGAACTTGAGGTTGTAGTTCCTAGAATCAAGATTTTGAGGGTGAGAAAAATTGCACTTGAAGGTGTTGCTGAATCACTTAAACTGCATTATTCTAGAGTAAGAGATTTTGGAAGTGAATTGCTGTTAAGTAATCCGAAAAACACTGTCAAGATATCTACTACAAGGTTGAATGAGAATGATCCTGTCCAGTTCAAAAGATTTTACATTTGTTATAATGCATTGAAATCAGGTTGGAAAGCTGGGTGTAGACCTTTTATAGGGCTTGATGGTTGTTTCTTGAAAACCATTTGTGGAGGGCAGTTGTTATCAGCTGTTGGTAGGGATGGTAACAACCAAATGTACCCGATATGTTATGCAGTAGTGGAATCTGAAAATACGGAGAGCTGGAGTTGGTTCATTACTCTCCTCATAGATGATCTTGATCTGGGAGATGGGAGTGGATTCACCATCATATCTGATCAGCAAAAGGGGTTGGAGAGGGCTGTCAAAGACTTGCTACCAGGTGTGGAGCACAGGTTCTGCACAAGACACATACTTTCCAACTTCAAAAAAAGGTGTGAATCTTTATGTTTAATACTAATGTGAATTTTATGTTTTATAATAATGTGAATATTTATGTTTTATAAACATGTTTCTAATTATGTTTTACAATATTCAGGTTCTCAAGCAAGTTGTTAACATCATTGTTTTGGAAGATTGCCAGTGCTACACATAAGGTTGCTCACACTAGAGCAATGAAGGAAATGTTGAGGAATTCAAAGACTGCACATGACCACTTAAGCAATATTGATTTTAAGTCATGGTGCAAGGCTTTTTTCCAAACACATTCATTGGCGGAGAACACTGACAATAATATGTCTGAAAGTTTTAACAATTGGATCATTAATGAAAGGTAACTACTATTACAGTTTCATGCATATTGTCATATTTTCCATTACTTTCTCATGATTGGCAAATTATATTGCAGGTTCATGCCTATTCTGTCCATGTTTCAAGAAATTCATGTGAAGCTGTTAACAAGACTTAGGAGTACAAGAGATAGGATCCTGGACAGTGACCTGGATATTTGTCCAAGAATTAAAATACAACTTGACTTACTTGTAACAGAATCAAGAAATTGGTCTGCTTCATGGGATGGAAGCACAAGATTTCAAGTCAAGCGAGGTACTAGTCTTCTAACTGTTGACTTGGAGAGGAGAATGTGTGACTGCAGAAAATTTGACTTGACAGGCATTCCATGCCAACATGCGATTGCTGCAATACATTCAAGAAGACAGAATCCAGTAGAATTTCTTTCATATTACTACAAGAGAGACAAATATTTGGCTAGCTATAGTTACCCTCTAGAAGCAATGAAGGGTGAAGATTTTTGGGATTTTCATGGGGGAGAGGAGATGTTACCACCACCAATTCCTAAGAAACTCAGGGGGAGACCAAAGAAAATGAGGAGAAGAGAGGAGTGGGAGGGGGGTAGTAGGAGCCAGTCTCAACCTTCCAGGGGCATATTGTTGCAGAGGTTTACCAACAAGAGAGTGATGCGCTGCAGTCACTGCAGGCAACCAGGGCACAGAGTTTCCAAATGCCCTACTAGAGAAGTTCACACCACAGCAGATGCACATGGAAATGAGCAAGAAAATGAGCAAGCAAAAGCACAAGAAAAGGCACAGGAAAAAGCACAGGAAAAAGCACAAGAAAAAGCACAAGAAAAGGCAGTGGAATCTCAGCAGGGGTCTACTAACCGGAAGGGCAAAAGAGTTGAAGATGGTGCACCAGTTACTAAGAAACCAGTTGCAAGGGAGCTAAAAAGGCAGAAATTGAGTGTTAGAAGAGCACAAAAAGGTGTTGTCATCTCAGAAGGGGGAGCTTCAAGAGAGAAGGGCAAAGCTAGTGTGGGAGAAGAAGAGAATTTTGTGACTGCAGAAGATGAAAATTATGAGGTGGAGAAAGAAGATAGGGAAATAAAAGATAAGGAGGGTGATGTTGAAAGGACAAGAAAACCCTTATCTTTTCTTGAAACAGTGCCTAGGAAGAAATTGCCTTTTGTTAGAGGTGAGGTTGTAGATGAGTGGGAAAAAAGTGGAAAAAATTATACAGCTTTCAGTGACAAGCTTAGGGGTGATGTTGGTAGAAAAGCAGTATTCATGCCTACCCCTGGTCAACTGCCATTTGCATCTACAGGGGGGACACCACCAATTTCAACACCTCCCTGTAATGCAACCTCTCAGCAGACCACCAGCAAAGAAACCACAAACATGCAAGGAGATCTTTCACAACCCTCTCAGTCACCAAGGAGATCTGTTAGACTGCAGATGAAGGGCAAATTCACCTTCGAAAATACCCCTGATGATCCCATAGAGCTTTAAATTAGTCAACACTATTATTCTACTTATGTTATGGGTGTTGCTTTTGCTAAAGACTATTTATGTTGCTACTTATTTTGCTGATATTATGTACTCAGTTATGGTACTCTGTCGAAAACATTAAGATCTATCCACCCAAGGACATCTTTTGTTTTACATTTACTGTGTTGTTTATACTTGTTTGTATGTATTCTTGTTGCAATTTCAGGAACATAAGCATCTGATTTCATTTTAAAAAACATACATATATATGCCATATCAGTGTTGCACATTCACTCCATCTAACAACCATACTTCTACCACATTTACTATCCTGCAACTACTTAGAAACAATCAACACTACAATCAATACAACAACCACACACAATTTCATCTGCTTTTTCATCCTATTTTTCTCAGCTTCCAATTTCATCCTTGCTTCGATCAACAAATTCCTCTCAACCTTTAGAAGCTTCTTCTTCTCCATGCTTTCAGCAAGATCTTCTTCAACAACTTTAAGCTTCTCTTCAAGATAAATTCTCCTATGATTCAAGTGAGTAATGACATCCAAAGATCTGGGGCAAAACTCTTCTGCAAACCACTCGAAATAGTGGCATCCATTGTTCTCCTACATCAAATTCCATAATTACTAACATTTAATATTTAACTCTATTTCTAAATTAAATTTTACAGCCATACCTTTGGAGTGGCACAAGTGTAGAACCGTCTTCCCGGATTTTTCAATGTCCAAGAAGTAAAAACTCGAGCTCTTCTTCCACAAAAGCAACTCTTATGCTCTTCCTTCCTCACTGAGTCGATCGATGAAGAGCTACCAGTTTTACCTATGGGGCTTTGATTTGTTGCCATGTACAGAAGATATAGATGAGAGGTATTAGAGATTTTTGTTAAAACTTTTTGTTTAATCAAAGCTCTCACAAAGAACCCTAGCTTTTGTTATATATCCATTGCATATGTAGCCGTTGTATCAGACACGTCAGTGTCTCAGTAACGTTATAGTCCACCTGTCAAAGTCAATACAGCCACGTAATATCTCCCGTTAGGTCAACAGAGATAATTAACGTCGTTGTCATTACTGTCTACTAGAGTGGTACACTTGAGACGCCGATAACTAGAGTGAGGCAATTGATACCAGCCCTTCAGTTGAGTGAGCATTTTGAGATTTAACCCATTAATCCCATAAATGCTTTGTTGTAATTGATAAACATTGGCATTGACATCCATTAACGCTGAATTCCTTGTACCTTGACAATAATGGTTTCTGTCTTCTCTAGACCTCCTCTTGTTTCCCAGTCATCTGCCATACATGTTCTTGAAAACAAGTACACTGGCTCTTCATTGGGATAGAACTTCTTTTCCTAGCTTACATTCTTGTATACTCTTTATTGGAACTCTATCTATGTATTATCTGCAAATTTATTGACCAAGAGATTCCAGTGCTCTGAAACAAACTGTGTTGCATATGCTTTCTTAGGAGGTAACTTTTAAATTAAGATAAATTTAACATAAATCCAATTTGATTTAGGCTATAATTTTGGAACAAAGACTTGTACAATCTAATGACTGTACCAAAATTAATAAGTTTGAAAATCCCAAGGGTCATACCATAACACATGCCTCATCTCTCTCGTTCCAACCCCATATTTATACAACTCTGTTTGGAGCAAAAATTGCACCCTACCCTGTTCCCAAAAAACTCAGGATCTAGCTCATCTCGAGTTGGCTCTGTCCAACTTCCAGTAAACAAGCATCGAAATTTAATTCAATTTATCATCCTCTCAGTTTTTTATAGAATCAATAATATAAGTAATGATGGCCTTCCAGGTCTATGAAAAAAAAAGATATGGCTACTTAAACACATACATAATAAGCTATGACAAATCCAGGAGAGACTCTTCCAACAACCTTAAGCTTCATGCTAAATCAACCAGATATGGAAGACTGTGCACCTCTTTTGTATCCACAGCCAGATTATGAAGTATAGGCCAGGGGGGAACCAGAGATGTACATGCAGACATCAGGGGAGGAACCAGCGGGGCTAACCTATGCTACTGCCCCTGCTGACTTATAAACAATTGTTTTATAGGTCCGACTTCTATTTAACAATCAGTAAAAATATGATTTTGAGTCCTGACTGACCTCCAGAACTTAACATTCTATTTTTTTAGCCCGGCTGTAATTTATTTTATAGGCCCTGACTTCTATCTAAAAATCAGTAAAATGTGATTTTGAGTCCTGACTGCCCTCCAAAACTTGGGGTTCTATTCTTTTAGCCCGGCTCTAAAAGATCGAATTTTTGGTCTTGTATCTGCATAACTTTCACATTTGAATGCTTAGGATCTAAAGTTCTAAATATTCTATGTATATTTCATATCTGATTGTAGTTGTACATATGAAAACGACCAGCATTTCTGTCTGAGTACGATCCATGATCATACTAGTTCCGTTTGTTGAACCTTGAGATAACAAAGGAAAAGGCAGAATCCAACATAACTTTGCTCTATGGTTTATATTTTTCAGAGACATTCAATGGTTCAACATTATGAATCTTCTCCCTTTCTTTACTGGTTTATCAGATTGATGATATATCTCATCTTTCTGTTGTTAAAATATTAAATTATAAATATGAATAACAAATATCAGTATTTGAACTAAATTCAAAAATGTTATTTTCAATATTCATATTATCACTTCCTTCTTTATGATAAAACCAGCTAGAAAAAAGATACTGATGTTAACATATGAGAGATTTAACTTTATGAAGTTCTGTGGTGCTCTTTACACCTGATGTTAAAAAATCTTCTCAACTTGTAAAAATATCAACTCAAAGCTCCATTTTATACCATTCAAATCCTATCTTTCACTTTCTTCAACCTACTCAATGAATGCTTTTTAGATATTTCATTACCTTCACTGTAGTATATAACTTACCCTGCAACACACTATCCCTTATCAATCTTCACAACCAGCAACTCAACTCATTAAGACTACTATATCTAATGGCAACCATGGCTACAACCTTGACCTCTTCTCTTTCTTCTACCACAAAACAATCTTTCCTCGACAACAAGTCCTCCTTCCATGGCTCCCAAATCATCTCAAAATCATTCCAACCTATCAAATCCACCCCACAAAACCTCTCAATCACCAACTCACTATCCACCCCCTATGACCTAGACAACTTCAAATTCAGCCCTATCAAGGAATCCATTGTTTCTAGAGAAATGACACGAAGATACATGACTGACATGATTACATATGCTGACACAGATGTCGTCGTTGTTGGAGCAGGCTCTGCAGGACTTTCGTGTGCCTACGAGCTCAGCAAGAACCCTGACATCAACATTGCCATCATTGAGCAGTCTGTCAGTCCAGGCGGAGGTGCATGGCTCGGAGGCCAGTTGTTTTCTGCTATGATTGTGCGTAAACCAGCCCACAAGTTCCTAGACGAGCTTGAAATTGAGTACGATGAGCAAGATAACTACGTTGTCATCAAGCATGCAGCACTTTTCACTTCCACTATCATGAGCAAGCTTTTGGCTAGGCCAAATGTCAAGCTCTTCAATGCTGTGGCTGCAGAGGATCTGATTGTCAGAGGAGACAGAGTAGCTGGAGTTGTCACAAACTGGGCTTTGGTGTCCATGAATCATGACACACAGTCATGTATGGACCCCAATGTCATGGAGGCTAAGGTGGTTGTTAGCTCTTGTGGCCATGATGGTCCCTTTGGAGCTACTGGTGTCAAGAGATTGAGGAGCATCGGCATGATTGAGAGCGTTCCCGGGATGAAGGCCCTCGACATGAATGCAGCTGAGGATGCCATTGTTAGGCTTACCAGAGAAATTGTACCTGGAATGATTGTTACTGGCATGGAAGTTGCTGAAATAGATGGATCACCAAGAATGGTAAATTTTTGTTCACTAATCTTTTTTTCCTATTCTACTAGTTATGGTAATAATTTCAGCTCTACTAATTTTATTACCTAATTGTTTGTGGTTTTTTTTTCCGCTTACACTTTTTATTATTGTGTTTAATTAGCGTCAATCTATCTGGACCTCGTGCTAACACTACTCAAGAGTAACTAAACGATGAATTATACTTTTTTCAGGGACCAACTTTTGGGGCTATGATGATGTCCGGACAGAAAGCAGCTCACTTGGCATTGAGGGCATTGGGACTGCCAAATGCATTGACAGAGGCACAACCAGAGTTTGTGATTGCTGATGCAGCTGAAGACATTGTTGATGCTTAAATGATTGTTGTAAGATGATTTTGTGGAAGAATAATACTGTGTTGACAAGGAAAACAAATGTTTGTTTCCCTTTGTGCTTAATTTTGTAGATACAAGATGTGTGGTTGATTTTATTCATGTACCCTGGCGTTTACCGATACCTTTCCTCGTTCTTACAAACATTAGTAATGCGTTTAGAAATAATATTATTAAATATCATGTGGATTTCTTTCCTCCGTTAAAAACTTAAATATTTTTTTTTTCTTCAAAAAAAAAAAAACTTAAATATCATGTAGATTTCTTTCCCTTTGCTAAAAACTTATCATCTAAGAGCATCTCCAACCATTGAAATCCATTGGCTAAAAGGTGAGTTGGCATACTTAAAATATAAAAAAATTAGTCAACGGCTCGAAAAACTCAACTCCAACCATGCTTAGCTGTTGTCTATCTGTAAGAAGATTGCACATCATTTATTATCATATTGAACTGATATATTCTATTTTAAGAATCCAAAATATTAATAATATACTATTTTTAAATTATAACCAACCATTATAGCCAATACCGTTGAAGCAAAATGTCTTACAAGTTCAACAAATTTTACCTAATATCTTACACATCCCATTTAGCCAAGGATTATAGCCAACGCCGTTGGAGATGTCTAAATTAGTCCCATAAGATATCATGTAAAATTTGCTAAATCTGTAAAACATATGGTTAGATCAATCTATACGTTGTTAAATAATTAAAATTACAACAAGTTAAAATTTCCTCCTAAATTTAGATGTGTTAATAAACTATACATTATACTATAATAATCATCAGACACTCAAATTCCGGTTCATCAAAAAAAATTATCAAAATATATATTATAATATCATACAATAACAATTAACAATGCCATTTTAATATAATATTATATTACACAATACTCCACCATCTGTCGTGGAGTTACTTTTCATACAATTAAATCAGAAAATCATCGAAACAAAATTGACAAAGAAAATAATTCCCTAAAAACAATGCAAAATTATATGTATTGTATTATTATATTCCTAATAAAATAATATACTATGAAAATATTTTTAATAAAAGAGAGATCGCTTTGATTAGAAATTCAATTAAAATTTACAAGAAGATATAAATGTTAATATATAAAAGGCTTAATGCCCTTTTAACCATCAATATTTGGGGTATATACGGATACGGCTTCATTGTGTGTTTATGTGTTCAATTTTAATATTCATGTCGTGAAATCGACTTTGATAAAACTTTATCCAATTGACAACTCACTTTGAGATATGAGGAGTAGAGTTGTTGTATTCTCCGCTTTACGATATAAGGAAAATATTTGTTGTATGTACGTTATGAAGAATAAATTGGTCAACATCTTCACTTGTTACAACCTTTTTGTATTTGCAATAAGTAAATTCTGGTAGAATAAAAGAGATACCTATAAGTGATTTTTACTATCATTTATCTTGACTTTGGATAGAGACTTAAGTTTGTGGGAATTGACTTTGTCATATGCTAATAAAGACTTTGTGATATGATGAGTTTGTGGGAAAAACACTTGTAGAACTCTTACCTAAAAGTAATTAATACATACAATAAATAAAATTTATAAAAAATATGTAAAAAGATCAAATCCATGAGACATTGTTGTTGTCTATAATTTTAGTCAACCTCCTGATGTTGACTATATTAGAGACCTGTAAGAAGATTTCACGTAATCTGTTATCGTATTAAAACAATATATTTTTATTTATAATCGTTTGGAATAATTATAACATAGCATTTTAAAAAAATAGGCTATCAATATAGCTAGTATCTTTGAAGCAAAATGTACTTTACAAGTTCAACAAAATTTACACAATGTGTTATAGGTCCATAACAATAACATACCATTTTTAAAATAGAGACAATCAATATAATCAGTATCATTGAATCAAAATATACTTTATAGGCTCAACAAATTTTACACATTGTGTTAAATGTTCAATTTAGTTAATTATTTTTGGTCAACACCGTTGGACATGCTCTTAGTTACTTAGACTTGTCGACATGTAGTAAATATGTGACTTTTCAACATTTTATTTACAACATTTTTTTTCATAAGAAAGATAATTCCATTAATATAAAGAAATTGAAGATACAATGTGCGGAAAAATAGAGTTTACTTCATTCAAAAAAGTATAACATCTAACCGAAAGTAAGAAAATGTACCCAAACATTTAGACAACATCGCCTTCAATGTCTGAAATAACCCACCAAAAAAGCCCTCGTTAAAACCCGCAAAAGTAAAACCCAAGGAGGAAAAAGAGCCTTCACAAAAGATATAAATTGTTTACAGACAGACTAAAGATAAAAATATTATCTTCTGATAATTATATAAAGTTTCTTTCATCAAAATTGTAGCTAAATCGCTTTCAAAAATTCCTGCCAAACAACCAGAAAATAAGATCAAACAAAATAAAAGGAATATGAGTCGATATATAAAATTTATACATATTATATAAAATAAGGAAATATATTCGTGAACAAAGTATTATTAAAAACGTGTTTGTATATAATTGATTAAAAGAAAATAAGATAAAATCTAATAAAAATACTAAAGAAAATAAATAATAAACTATAATTTTAAAATAAAGACATAAAAAAAAACCAACAAAGTGACACTTGATTGCCTCTACCAATTTCTTGACCGCAAGGTGAGAAGATAAAATTGTTTTCAAAATATCAAGAAGGCCAATGAAAAGATGTTGAAAGAGCTTTCGGTGTGTTGCAGTATCGATTTGCAATTGTACGCGGTCCTGCATGATTTTGGGATAAAGCAAATCTCGTTAAAATAATGGGAGCATTTATCATATTACCCAATATGATTGGCGAGGACGAGAGAGACACATATGCCACTTCATTTGGCCCTGTAATAACTTACGATGATGCAACAGATGGCTTACCACATCGAAACTTGGGCGAAGAATCTTTAGCCCCTTATAAAAGATATATCGAAAGAAATATCCAAATTCACGACAAACAAAAATATCGTCAGCTACAATCCGATTGGGTTAAATATCAAAGTGGTCACTGAAGTGGATGTCATATATCACTTTGCTCACTAATCTTAACGGCGTCTCATTTCAATCATTAAAGTCACAATAAATATCAATCAAGTACCTCCAAATCATAGTTCAAGGAGTAAAAAAATTATTTATATATTTTGATACATTATTTTTGAATACTAAAACAACCAAGTAAAATGTTATGATTTCTAGTATTTATGTTAATATAGTTAGATTTTATCAATTTTATATACTATTATTTTTAATTAAAACAAATAAAATAAAAAATAAATAGCAAATAGACTTTATAAAATCTAAGTATATTATCATAAATACTAGAAGTCATAACCTTTTAATTGGTTGTGGTAGTTATCAAAATTATGTGTCAAACTTTATAAATAATATTTTTACTCCTTGAACTGAAATTTGGAGGTACTTGATTGATATTTATTATGACTTCAATTATTGAAATGAGACCCGGTTAAGATTAGTGAGCAAAGTGATATATGACCTCCAGTTCAGTGATAACTTTGATATTTAACCCCAATCCGATTTGGTTGAGCATATTGCAATGTTCCATAATAGTCGTTAATTTGTTTGAATGTAATTTTTTTTATTATGTAATGCATTTAATTTGTAAGTAATGTTTTAATTTAATTTAATTTTTAGTTTTTTTTATTTTTTATTAAAAATAAAAAAACATGTCAAAATTATATTAATACTTTAATATAATATATTAACTATTTAAATCAATCATGTCAAAATTATATTTACTACTTAAATATAATATATAAACTATTTAAAATTAATCAAGTAGGGTCTACCAAAAGTTGGACTTGGTTTTTGCATTGGAGTTAGTTATTCACTTTTTTAAACAACCCGCCTTTTGATGAGTGGCTTGCAGGAAAGTAAGTTTGCCGGTGCATTTGGGCTCGTCCAGTGGACTTGCTCTAATTAAATATTTGCTATTTTTATTACTTTTTACTAACATTAGTGATAATTTTTATATCTAGTGAATATTAATTACAATCGGCCTAGTTTTATATCATACTAGTCCAAAACTCTTTTTATAAAATAATATTATCTTTCATAAATATTGTTTTTTATGTTTTGTAATGAGGTGAAGTGAACTGAGATGATTTTCATTTGAAAACTCAAGTCCTAGACGCACTAGCAGGGTGTCAGTAGTCTTTGCACCACAAGAAAGAAGAAAGACACAAGATCCGAAACCAACAAAATTTTAGAAATACAAATAACACCATGAGTACTTTTACATCGACTTTGAGGAAGAAACAAAAAGTTACGCTCCAACACAAGTTTTATAGGTTTTTACATTTATAGTGAGGTAATAACAGTGTTATAAATATGTTAGTTTTAATGATAAGTCAAAACACTTATTATAATTTTGCATAAGTAAATGTAACTGATCAACGGATCACATGCTATTATAGTATCGGATAGGATGCTATTGTAGTATCCGTTAATCAGGAAGCCCATCAACAGATGTGGTATTGTGACAAAATATGTACCTTACAAGTTAGCATTCGATATAACAAGCTACTCTCTCTGTTTCTTTAAACATTTCTCCTTTCATGAATGGCACATGTTTTAAGAAATTTTGTACGGATAATTAACTACACATGGAACAATACAACTGAACAATTATATTGTATATTCAATCCACCATAAATGTTTTCAACCAATCAATTTACAAAGAATAGTATTGAACAACCAATCAGAACTTATCATTTATATACACACAGATTGTGCTAGAATATCATAAATATATAGACGTAATGTAAAAACTAGTGTCTCTGCTTCATTTTTGTTTTTTATGGACTAAAATAGAAATGAGAAAAGTTTTTTGAATTTCCAGGAAAGTATAGTTTTTGATCTATGAACAGATGTATAGTTAGAATGTCAAATTATTAATATTTCTAGTGATGCGAAGATCCCTAAGCTTAAGTTGGACAAGAAATCAGAACTGAAGAAAAGAACAATCCTAATTCCAAAAAAATTAAATAACATACATAAATTTATTTTATATCGTTTTATAAAATAATTAAGATAATATATTAATAATATAGATGATATTAATTTTTGTAAATATTATTATGAAATGATATAAAGTACAGGATTAAACCCTATTACAAACTTAATGAGATAAATAATATTTTAAATGAACAAATAATTTGATATAAAAAGATAATATTGATTATGATTTATGTATGTGATATATTATTTCTAAAAAATTGATTAAAATCTGCAAAATCTCCTTTGTTTTTCTCTCTAACTACATTGGAGACTTCTTTCCCCAAGAGTGAACCAAAGTCACCGTCTCCCCATCCTGAAAACTCAGATCCCAAAATGGCGACGACTCTCCTCCGTTTCCTCATCATCTCTCTCATTCTCTCCCTCATACCCACCAACCATTCTTCCACTGATCCTCTCTCTGAGCTCCAATCCCTCCGATCCGCCTCTGATTCCGCTGCTATTCACCTCACTGACTCTCTCTTCCGCCGCATTCTCTCCCACCACCCTCGCTCCTTCTCTCTCTTGATCTTTTTCGACGCGACCCAACTCCACAACAAGCCTGAACTCCAGCTCCAATCCCTCAAATCCGAGTTCAAGCTCGTTGCCAAATCGTTTTTCGAGAACAATCAGGGCAACCCAGATGAGTTGTCCAAGGTTTTCTTCGGGGTGATTGAGTTTGGTGAGTCTCAGGCCACTTTTGCGAAGTTTGGTGTTAACTCTTTGCCTCATATTAGGCTTGTGGGGCCCACTGATAAGGATATGAAGAGTGAGCCTGTTAAGATGGATGCTGGGGATTTCTCGAGGTTAGCGGAGTCGATGGCGGAGTTTGTGGAGTCGAGAGCTAATGTGGTGGTGGGGAATATTGTTAGGCCTCCGCTTGTTTCGAAGAAGCAAATGGGGTTTATTGTTTTGGGGGTTTTGATAATGTTGCCCTTTTTGATTAAGAGAGTGATTGCTGGGGATACCCTTTTGCATGATTGGAAGATTTGGATGTCCGGGGCTGTGTTTGTGTACTTTTTTAGTGTTTCCGGTGCTATGTTTAATATTATTAGGAAAATGCCAATGGTTATTCCTGATAGGAATGATCCCAATAAGCTTGTTTTCTTTTATCAGGGATCGGGAATGCAATTGGGAGCAGAAGGGTTTGCGGTTGGGTTTTTGTATACTATTGTCGGGTTGTTTTTGGCTTTGATGACTCATGTGTTGGTGAGGGTTAGGAATGTGAATGCGCAGAGGTTGGTGATGATTGTGGCGCTGTTCGTGTCATTTTTGGCTGTCAATAGGGTTGTGCTTTTGGATAATTGGAAGACGGGGTATGGGATTCACGGATACTGGCCCTCGAGCTGGAACTGAAGTTGGAGGACAAAAGAAATTTCATCAATTTCGTTATAGGTATGAAGCTAGTTTCTTACATGTTCAACATTGTATAACTCTCTCGAGAAAAAAGCTGCAGTATGAAACTGCATTCGATACTACATTTTTGTTTGATTAGTCGTACACTGTGACTGGATATTAAGTAAACTTCCTGCAATCATTATGGTCTTAATATTTGTTGGAATTTGTTTTCTGTGTCTAGCTGCCAATACTATTAATGAATGGATAATATATTTTAATATTATCAGTTATTAGAGAGGTTTTTAGATCATATTTTTATGTTCATTCTATTGCTGCATAGGTGTTTTTCTGATACTTTCATTGAGCATCTTAACAGTTGATTAATTGTGCTCTTAAGTGCTACTATATGGAAGTTTGTTGTTGGAACCTGAAGTAAATACTATTGTTTGTCTTGTTCCTGGCACAATACTTATTCCTGATCCAGTTCGTCCAAACTTGTTAAAAGATAAGGTTCACTGAATATCTATATTTAGAGCTAAACTGAAATTTACACATGTCTTTGATTATAAAACAGTAGTGCATAATTGATTCATTGCAGAATAATATGTAGGCATATATTATAGCTGTTAGTGATAATTATGACAGGCCATCATTCCATAATTACATTAACCGCTAGCAATTATTCATGCTATGATGAATTAATATTCAACTTGTGTTACTTCTACTGTAAGGATCATTCCATTGTTACAAGGGACGGGATTCAACTCTAAACAAGGTTACATCGAGTGAATCCAGTACGATGAAACGTTTGGGTCCGAATGTCACAGTATGTCTGTAAGATGGCACGTATGGGCACAAAAAAATAATTTTTTATAATTAAATTATTAAAACTATTTTTAACGTTATTTTCTAATATACATTCTAGCTATTCTATATATTATAATTAGACAATAAATAACATTAACTATAAAAATACTAAAGAAGTTACGATCAATATTGATGTAAAAGTTAAGAATTAATTTTACAACTAACATTTTGGAATACAGCTATGCATATATTGACTATGGTCAAAGTTTCAAAAGGACTTGTTAAAACAAAAAGTAGTACTTTAAGTACAAGGAGTTAAGTTCCATGTAGTCCACATTTATACTCTAGTACCGTAGACCACGTATGTTCTGCAACTATAGAATGACATAAAAAACATTGCAAAATGTATGAAACTTGTTATTTTGTGAAATACATTCTATAAATATCACTATTTCATGAAAAATATTGAAAATCATTTATGTTCGACAAGTAGAACACATATGTTCTGTAATATGTAAATATGTTCTGCAAACTTAACATGTTTTGCAGAATAATGTATTTTTCACTATTTAACTTGTAGAATGTTTAGGATTGTCAAAATTTTTAACAAAATAATGATGTTTATAGAACATGATTTGCAAAATAACACATTTTGCAATGTTTTTATGCCATTCTATAGTTGCAGAACATACGTGGTCTATGGTACTACAGTAAATATGTGGACTACATGGAACTTTGTTCTAAGTACAAGATACATATGCTATATACATTTAGATATACACATGTACAGCTATTTAACTTTAACGGAGAATCGAGGCATCCTCCTCTTTGTTTTCTCCTATTACTCTGTACTTCTTTAATATATACAATCTTTCCCCCTTCATATATTCTTTCCTTCTCCTTTGATTTCAGATCTGTTTATCTTCATTTCTTAGCTAGTTCACAAATAAATACGAAGCGCAGCATGAACCGATGACGATCTGGTCGTAAACAAATCGTGTTCTGGGACGGACGAACTGCTTCGGGATTCTATAGCACGTCCCACGTTCTCTGTAACATTGGTTCATTCTTTTTTGTGTGCAGTTGTGTATTGTTTTAATTGGCAACAACAGGTAGTCACCCTTAGTAATATAGCTTAACCAAGAATTAAATTAGGAAACTTTTACGCCATCCCATCAGTAATAGTAAGCCTAATCATATGTTTGTTTCCAGGGATTATAATTTCCGGACCATCACCTTATTCACTCTAGACTAAGTGGACTATTATTCAATAGAAATAGTTTGTGATTATCATTTTTAGTTCATTTCTATGGGAATATAAAGCCTTGTGAGAGGAAGTACTAAATTGAATATAGGATGGCAGTAATTCAATATTTTGAGAAGATATAGTTATAATATGGATATTATATTCCCTCAACCAATATAGACGTAATATTATGTTGTTACTTGTGCTACATAGCAACATCTTAACTTAGTGGCTTTACTTTATGTAGTTCAGCCACCACTTGCATTTTACTCGAGAAACTATTGATAATTCTTATATGTTGAAACTAAGGACCACAAGGCTACCTATTATAATATGGAAATCACCTGTTAAGCAACACAGAATGATCTCTTGGTGTGCTTGACATGTTTAGGCATATGAACCTTAAAGTCATTTGCATGCAAGTGAATGGGTTTTTGCTGAATTCGTCAATAAAGATTTTTTGATAGCTAGTATATCTGAGCATAATCAAATTTAACATATAATACTATAACAACTGATTCCAAATTTGGTGTAGTTGTAGCTGACTGACTCTAAATTCTATCATGTCACACGTTTGATTAGGTGAAAAGTGAATGAATTTTTACTTTTTAGCAAATGTAAAGACTTTTTAGCATATTATTCATTTCTTCCCAGACCATTGTGCAAGCGTATCCAAAGCTTATTGTTTAAAGTATTTCTGCTTATTGCTTCCCCTATTCATGGCCTCCACTATTCTTAAGCTCTTGTGCATCCATCCTTTCCTGTTTCTAATGTGTTCGCAATTTTCATTTTAGTACTGATCCATTTATCCAAACTATTGTAGCTTGAGAAAATAATCTTGACCCTCTGTTTGTAATGAAAAATATACTAAAGCAGTGATAGTGAAATAATTATTTAGATGACAGGGAGTGTTAGTGTATTATTGTGTGTCACGATGTCTTAATGATTTAAGATCTTTGCATAGGAAAATATATGTCTTTCGCATTATCTTCTGAATACAGAGCATTTGCGTATTCTACTTTAGGGAAGAGGAACGATGACAGGTTAAATATATAGATGGCTAGTGTAACAACCCTAATCTTCAGTGGGCGAAAACAAAATCCATTTGGCCTGGATGTACAAATTGAGATGCAGTTGTCTGGATACATTTAGAGATTCAAAGGGGCAGTTAAGGGGCTGCAGGAATCTTAATTCTCGAACTCTTCCGTGCAGGTACAGGACAGAGATCCTGATTCTCAAATTCGCGTAATATTTTTTTCTGCACCATCTCCATCCCTAGAAGGAGTTGTTTGGGATTTGTACCCACTCTACGGGGTTTTACAGTTATCGTCCCCTGCCCCCCTTTGCTCGTCCCACTTGATCTTACAATTTCCCTCCACCCTTATTCGGCTGTCCCACGGGATCTAATAACTGCTGTCTCCCGGCCCTACCCTTTTTTCTCTCTGTTCAATTTACATATTTGCTAATGTAATTTGGCCGTATGGAAGGAACATACATTCTCAAACTTGACATGAAATGATTTACACAGTATGAATTGAATGAAATAATAAAATGTTATGTAGGTAATGATAATAGACATATATATTATAACATATGTTAGGGGATTTATAAGTATAGATTACTTACCTGTGCAATATTTTTGTGGGTCAATATGATGTAAGATGACATTCCTTATTCTGGCCTCCATTCCCTATATTAAGGGGTCAGGGATGTGTTGTCCCAGAGTCCCACTTGTAGCGAGTTATGTAGCGAGTTAGGACTTCGGATAGATTTTCCATTTTTCTGGCCCTATGGTCTTTCGCCTATATATTTCGAGTGTGGGATCCTCAGTACATCTAGAACTCCTGTGCAATCATTATATTTCCGCTAAGATAATAATGGCCTTGCATAAGGATGAAATGTAGAGTTGGTAGCCGCTAAAGCTTGTCTAGCTTGTCTATCTATCTAGTTATACTGCGAAACTGATCCTGTGACTTTTTGGAGGATACAATGCCTGGCGGGATGCTACTAACTGACTAGCACACCCTTCCTCTACCTATTCCACAATCAGCACTTGCTGAATTAAACACTCCTTAAATTGTGGCCAAAAGATCTTCCTATCCACCAATGAGTGATATAATTATTGGGGACATATATTATTATCTACATAATATCTACATGTTATTATGTTATATATCGGAAGTACAGACATAGCGTTTACTGATAGTGCCATCCTGTCTTTCTTTTTCTGCCTCTGGTGTGATATAGCGGTTGCACAATAAAGAATATGTATATTCTTCATGGGATATGTTTCTATGGAGCGTTTAAGGAGTCTTGTATATGTAAGTTTTGTATATTTTTCCATGTTTTAATCTTGTATTTTGAGAGAAGATATAACTGTAAGTTTTCCATGTTAATAGTAATTATTTTAATATCTTATGAACCACAGTGCTGAGTTTGTATTTATAATTGTTATGCTCAGGAAATCGTAATTATTAGCGTACAGGAGTTACGAAACTATACAGATCCCTTGACACTTAAATGAAACAGTAACCATGAACTATATCACTATATCACTAGAATAAGGAGGAATGACGAGATGCTCGTCATACAGAAGACTGTAAATTAACAAGCCAATTGTGTAATGCCTCTTTGTAGTCCGGCTAATCCGTCTTGTCTTTTATAAACATGTAATCTCTTTCAGTCTAGAGCTGGTTGAAAATCTGATATGTGGCACCTTTCTAATAGTTAACACTGCTTCCCAATCTAGTGCAGTTGTTTAGAATAGGAATGGAAGGATGAAATGGAACTACAATGCTCAACAATTTGGTCTTTTGTTCGACAGAAACTAATTTTATTATTCCATCATTGCTTAAATATCTTCAAAATAATATTTCACATCAATATGGTTACTCCTTCCGTGTAAAACTGAATTTGTAGAGAGCTTTGTTTACTTAGTTGTCACTTAAAATTGTGATAGTTTTAACTCGTATCTCTTCTAGCCGGATAGCTTAACAAGAACAAATTGTCATCGCATGTGTTGATTATATGACAACATATTGTTTTTTCTGAAGATCATGAGCTATTGTGTCTAAAATAAATTAAAAACAGATATTGATCGGTTGAAGATCAATATCTAGTTTCCTCGGTTAAAGATCAATATCTAGTTTCCTCTGCTCCATGCTTCCTCCGAAGCCATACCAGCACATATAGGACTTCTGCTTAAGATATGAACACTTCAATTAATTACTTCAGGTTAAAAAGATTTTGGAATTTTTCCTTCTACGGACAAATTTCACACAATGTTAAAAATCGTCCTATTTCTTCTTTCTTATACACCTTTTTATTGCGGTGTATATGCCGTAATTATATCCTCTCGAATGCCTTAGTTGGTAATAATAAGTGACAGCTATCATGCGGACCAAGGTTTGACTCCTCAGGAGATGCTTCTTGCTCTTTGTAGTCGAGTCAGAATTCACCCGATTATGGGTAGAGCAGTCCATACTCCATAACCCAAAATTTGAAATCTCGCATAATGTCAGTAGTTTCTCGAAATAAAAACACTCCAAAATCAATTTCTCAACCAAGTCTGTTTGAAGGGTCTACATAGCTTTTCCAGGCTTTTTTTTTTCTTCACGCAAGTCTTTAAGCTTTCAAATACACCAAAAGTGTATTTTCTAACAAGGTTTCTTCAACGGAATAATCTATTTGAATGGGCATACCAAGTTACCAACAGTGAATCCTCAATTAAAGTGATAATTTAAATTCCGAGACATTTTTTAAAATTCCAGTCGAATAAACCTGGATTTTATGAATTAAATAAATTTATGCACCTCTCTTTTTTTTCTTTTTTTTTTTGGAAACTAATTTATACACACACCTCTCTAATCTCAAGGATCGCGAGAATGAATCACAACTCCACCACGAAAAAAGAAAACTATGCAATTATTGCACAAGTACTTAGCCATCAGCTTCTTTATTTTGATACTCCCTCCATCCCAAATTATATGAGATAGTTGACTTTGGTCACGTAACTTAAGGTGTATTAACCGTCTAGTTCTGAAATTTATTTTTTTAATTTTTTTTGTAAACGAAAATTTCATATTTAAATTTTTATTTACAAATTTTATTTTTAAAAAATAAGTAATGTAGCTATGCAGTCAATGAATTTTAAAGTGCGTGTCCAAAGTCAACGAGCTCATCAAATTTGGGTCGGAGGGAATATAAAACTGCGAGCAGACGCACTTGGGAACTACAAGAATATTCCTGACATGTTAAAAAAACAGGTGAAACTCACAGTTGTTTATCTGTCGAAAAAGATTAAATCACTGCTGAGTTACCAAATTTTAACGGGGCTGGTTACATGTACACAATTGTACAGGAAAGGTAGGTGTACACCATCAGTGACTTGAAGTTACTGACGGTGTGCATTAAATGAAGTACATCAGTGACATGATCTTCCGGACGCATGAAAAAAATATTATAGTAAATAGCTACGTCAGTGACTTCAAGTCACTAATCAGTGACTGGAAGTCACTGATGTTGAGCGAAAAACCTAAAATGTCGGTATTATCCCTCTCACCTTCAGTGACATGAGATCACTGATGTTGCATTTAATTTACATCAGCCAACAATGTACCAACACCCCAACTACCTAGTAAAAAAATCATAAATAAGGTCATTGATGAAATGAAATCGTTATATTAGCTCTCAAGACTAGAGCGGTGGAAAATTTTTTAAGTAAAGAACATCAATAATTTCAAGTCACTGTTATAGTTTTGGGGATATCCGTGACCTTAAGTCACTGATGAAAACGTGGAAAATTTAAGTAAAGAACATCAGTGAGCTGAAGTCACTAATGCGTAATCTTGGAAAAAATTCTAAGTAAAAAAAATCAGTACCTTCAAGTCACTGTTGTAATTTTGGAGATTGATTTAGAGGTTTGGAAAGAATCTCAAGTAACAAATAAGCGACACGGGAAAAAAAAATTCCAAGTAAATACTAGTGACTTCAAGTCACTCACATGATTTTAAGTAAAACTTAAAAAATGTTGATTTTTGTTTAGCATTTGATTAACATAAGATATAGGAGCTTCGTTATATCTATAATTAACGAAAAAAACTAAGTTCGTGATTTTTTAAGAACAATAATAAAGTGAAAAGGATGGAATTTTGCACAAGTTCAACACAACACATATTATCTTTTCAATTTAGATGATTATTTTGCTTAACATAAAAACTCATCACTTATAACTAATAATATAATTTATATTTTTTATTATCATCCAGACATATTTTTGAAAAATAATTTTACTTACAAATAACCAAAATACAAGTCAAACCACTAGTTGACTGTTAAAATATCAAATGAAAAACAATTATTCTTTTCTAAAACTTTTTTAATATCATCAAAATATATAAATCTTGACATCCGTACGGTTGGATCATCCAGAAATATTTTTTTAAAAATGTAAGCAGTAATACATGATAAAACACTAGATGCTTCTACAAGTCAAACAACTAGTTGACTGCTAAACTCTCCATCCAAATAAAATTATTTTTTTCTGAAACTTTTTTAATATCATCAAAATATATAAATCTTCACATCCGTACGGTTGGATCATCCAGAAATATTTTTTAAAAAATATAAGCTGTAATACATGATAAAACACTAGATGCTAGTACAAGTCAAACCACTATTTGACTGCTAAACTTTCCATCCAAATAAAATTATTTTTTTATGAAATTTTTTTTATATCATCAAAATATATAAATATACACATCCGTACGGTTGGATCATCCAGAAATATTTTTTCAAAAATGTAAACTATAATACATGATAAAACACTAGATGCTAGTACAAGTCAAACCACTAGTTGACAGCTAAACTCTCCATCCATATAAAATTATTTTTTTATGAATTTTTATTAATATCATCAAAATATATAAATCTCTACATCCGTACGGTTGGATCATCCAGAAATATTTTTTAAAAAATGTAAGCAGTAATACATGATAAAACACTAGATGCTAGTACAAGTCAAACCACTAGTTGACTGCTAAACTCTCCATCCAAATAAAATTATTTTTTTATGATTTTTTTTATATCATCAAAATATATAAATCTCCACATCCGTACGGTTGGATCATCCAGAAATATTTTTTAAAAAATGTAAGTTGTAATACATGATAAAACACTAGATGCTAGCACAAGTCAAACCACTAGTTGACTGCTAAACTCTCCATCTAAATAAAATTATTTTTTTATTAACTTTTTTTATATCATCAAAATATATAATTCGTATGGTTGGATCATCTAGAAATATTTTTTAAAAAATGTAAGTTGTAATACATGATAAAACACTAGATGCTAGTACAAGTCAAACCACTAGTTGACTGCTAAACTCTCCATTCAAATAAAATTATTTTTTTCTGAAATTTTTTTAATATCATCAAAATATATAAATCTTGACATCCGTACGGTTGGATCATCCAGAAATATTTTTTAAAAAATATAAGCTGTAATACATGATAAAACACTAGATGTTAGTACAAGTCAAACCACTAGTTGACTGCTAAACTCTCCATCCAAATAAAATTATTTTTTTATGAAATTTTTTTTATATCATCAAAATATATAAATCTCCACATCCGTACAGCTAGATCATCCAAAAATATTTTTAAAAAAATGTAAGCAGTAATACATGATAAAACACTAGATGCTTCTACAAGTCAAACCACTAGTTGACTGCTAAACTCTCCATCCAAATAAAATTATTTTTTTCTAAAACTTTTTTAATATCATCAGAATATATAAATTTCCACATCCGTACGGTTGGATGATCCAGAAATATTTTTTTAAAAAATGTAAGCAGTAATACATGATAAAACACTAGATGCAAATACAAGTCAAACCACTAGTTGACTGCTAAACTCTCCATCCAAATAAAATTATTTTTTTCTGAAACTTTTTTAATATCATCAAAATATATAAATCTTTAAATCCGTACGGTTAGATCATCCAAAAATATTTTTTAAAAAATGTAAGCAGTAATACATGATAAAACACTAGATGCTTCTACAAGTCAAACCACTAGTTGACTGCTAAACTCTCCATCCAAATATAATTATTTTTTTCTGAAACTTTTTTAATATTATCAAAATATATAAATCTTCACATCCGTACGGTTGTATCATCCAGAAATATTTTTTAAAAAATATAAACAGTAATACATGATAAAACACTTGATGTTAGTACAAGTCAAACCACTAGTTAACTGCTAAACTCTCCATCCAAATAAAATTATTTTTTTCTGAAACTTTTTTAATATCATCAAAATATATAAATCTTTAAATCCGTACGGTTGGATTATCCAAAAATATTTAAAAAAAAAATATAAGCAGTAATACATGATAAAACACTAGTTGTTAGTACAAGTCAAACCACTAGTTGACTGCTAAACTCTCCATCCAAATATAATTATTTTTTTCTGGAACTTTTTTAATATCATCAAAATATATAAATCTTCACATCCGTATCGTTGGATCATCCAGAAATATTTTTAAAAAAATGTAAGCAGTAATACATGATAAAACACTAGATGCTAGTAGAAGTCAAACCACTAGTTGACTGCTAAACTCTCCATTCAAATAAAATTATTTTTTTCTGAAACTTTTTTAATATCATCAAAATATATAAATCTTTAAATCCGTACGGTTGGATCATCCAAAAATATTTTTAAAAAAATGTAAGCAGTAATTCATGATAAAACACTAGATGCTAGTACAAGTCAAACCATAGTTGACTGCTAAACTCTCCATCCAAATATAATTATTTTTTTCTGAAACTTTTTAAATATCATTAAAATATATAAATTTTCACATCCGTACAGTTGGATCATCTAGAAATATATTTTAAAAAATGTAAACAGTGACACATGATAAAACACTTGATGCAAGTACAAGTCAAACCACTAGTTGACTGCTAAACTCTCCATCCAAATAAAATTATTTTTTTCTGAAACTTTATAATATCATCAAAATATATAAATTTTCTCATCTGTAAGGTTGGATCATCCAGAAATATTTTTTAAAAAATGTAAGTAGTAATACGTGATAAAACACTAGTTGCTACTCTCAGTCAAACCACTAGTTGAGACAAATCTTTCCATCCAAATAAAATTATGTTTTTCTGAAACTTTTTTAGTATCATCAAAATATATAAATTTTCACATCCGTACGGTTGGATTATCCAGAATATTTTTTTAAAAATGTAAGCAGTAATACATGATAAAACACTAGATCCTAGTATAAGTCAAACCACTAGTTGACTGCTAAACTCTCCATCCAAATTAAATTATTTTTTATGAAGCTTTTTTTATATCATCAAAATATATAAATCTCCACATCCGTACGGTTGGATCATCTAGAAATATTTTTTAAAAAAATGTAAGCAGTGATACATGATAAAACACTAGATGCTAGTACAAGTCAAACACTAGTTGACTGCTAATCTCTTCAACCAAATAAAATTATTTTTTTATAAAACATTTTTAATATCATCAAAATATATAAATCTCCACATCCGTACGGTTGGATCATCCAGAAATATTTTTAAAAAAATGTAAGCAGTAATACATGATAAAACACTAGATACTAGTATAACTCAAAACACTAGTTGACTGCTGAAATCTCAATCCAGATATAATTATTTTTTCCTGAAACTTCTTCTTAATTAGCATCAAAATATATACATCTTCACATCCATACGGTCAGATCATTGATCAATATTTTTTAAAAAATGTAAAGAGCAATACATGATAAAGTACACGATAATAGTACAAGTCAAACAAACCACTACTTGACTGCTAAAATCTCAATACAAATACAAATAGAGTTATTTTTTTTCTTCTGAAATTCTTATAATATCACTGATACATTTAGATCTTAACAACCGTAAGTACGGATCATTTAGTAAAAATGTAAATAATATTGTACACATCAGGGACTTGAACTCACTGTTGTTATTAATGTATACACCATCAAGGACTTGAAATCACTGTTGTTATTAATGCGGTAAGGGTATGATAGGAAAAGAAATTATAGAGGGGACATCAGTGATATAAAATCACTGATCAGTGACTTTAAGTCACTAATGTACGCAACCAGCACCGTAGATCGCACTCAACCAACGATCACGATTTGTTGGTTGTAAAAGTGGGCTGTACAATTGTGTACATTTAATTTCCCTCAATTTTAACATACCAAAACTCTATCTTACCCACTGCACACACTACTGCCGTACGCCTTGTTCCATACTGTGGGCACGTGAATCACCCAGGGCTGATTAAACTAAAAGCAGACAGTCTAGTTTTTTTAATCAACCATACCCATTTACATACTAATATCGTCTGTGCTCCAAAAACTCTCGATTTAAGCAGGAGAGGCAATTTTATAATTTGTTTTCATCTCGAACTAATCTCATCTCATTTGTCCACATTTCCCAACTTGTCTTATTCCGTGTCCTACACAAAGTCATAATTTATTTCAAAATCTCGCAATTCAAAAACAGACGGGTGCTGGTTTGGCACATGACTATTTAAATAGCATATCAGTTGTGCACCGTTGGATGAATATCCAACGACCATAATTATAATAGTTTTTAATATATTTAACGTTTTTTGCCGCTAGACTCGTAAAATGACCCATCTTAAAAAGCGCTAAATATGTTAATAAAAATGTTATAATCTGGTCCCAAACCCGACAATCGCGTGCATGGACCAGTACCCAAAACAGATAAGATGGACTTTATCAAATCCTACTTTACAATTTACATTGTATCTAGGATTAAGAATAGGTAGTGTCATATCAAACAACATTTTTTCTGCCAGGTTTGGTAAAAAGATGTATCTTTTGAGCAAGTGTCAATTATAATATTGCAATGAGGAGCAATATGACAAACAACATTTCTTCTTCAAGGTTTGGTGAAAATATGTATCTTTTGAGCAAGTGTCAATTATAATATTGTAACGGGGAGCAATATCATTCAGCCATGGATTCAAAACCACATGCATGATCTACACTAATGTTTCTTTTATCAAACGATGGGCAATTTTTACATAAAAAACTACTCGTCTTAGTCATTCATCAATATTTTAATTTGACTCATTAACTGTATTTAAAGTGATCAGTGAGGAACAAGACATCACAGCCATAGTGTAACAACATAGTTGAGCAATGGCAACTGATATTCAGCCTCTCCTTCAATCTCCAACCTCAAAACCTTCTTATTACAAAGCTTTTTTTGTCCTGCTTTCTTTGTTTGCAGTGATAAGCCCGGTTGCTTTCGTGACTTACCGTTTGTTTGACACGAGCTCGGATTCTTTGAGCCCTGGTATCTGTGATCAGGCCCATGATCAGACATTATGTCTGAACATGGTGTCCCAAGTTGTTTCCAGTGGCTCAGTGCAGATCAATGATGTTGTTCTGTTGCAGATGCTCTTACAGAAGTCCGAGGCTCATGTGCGCGAGGCTGTGGAGGCCGCGAGTAGTGTCAAGAATAAGATCAATGAGGCACGAGAAAATGTGGCCTTAGCAGACTGTCTGCAGCTGCTGGACATGTCCATTGACAGCGTTGTGGATTCTGTCCAGGCTCTTGGGAAGCAGACGCGACAAGATCATGCGGATGCTCATACATGGCTTAGTGGCGCGCTTACTAACTATGTCACGTGTTTGGATGGGCTGAATGGAACGTCTAGAACCATCATGGAGCCTAAGCTCAATGACTTGATATCAAGAGCCAGAATATACTTAGCAATGGTAGTTGCAATCTCACCACGAAAAGATCATGCACTTGAATTCTTGCAGGGGAATTTCCCATCCTGGATCACTAGTAGGGATCGGAGGTTGTTAAGGTCCAGGCCTAATGAGATCAATGCTAATGTGGTGGTCGCCAAAGATGGTAGTGGCAATTACAAGACTGTCACAGAAGCTGTTGCAGCCGCTCCAGAGAAAAGCAAATCGCGCTATGTGATTTATGTGAAAAAAGGGATCTACAAAGAAAATTTCGAGATTGGAAAGTCCAAGCAAAATATAATGTTGACAGGAGATGGCATGGATGCAACTATTATCACTGGTAGCTTAAATGTGATAGACGGAGCAACAACCTTTAGTTCTGCAACCGTTGGTAAACATTTTTCCTTCCGTTCATGCTTGTTTTTCATTTAGTCTGCCCCATTGCAGGGACAGATCTAAAATTCTTTTCAATTTGTGGGAGCAAGCGAATTTCAAAAAAAACAACTAATAATTTATAAGCGTTCTAGGACCTTATTAACATCCCCTGTTGTAGATCTACTCATACATTGACATAAAAATTTGATTAAACAAGATGTTTTCTCGCACATCCACTTGGAATATATCACATTTCAAAGTTTTTGACTGTTGGTTATATTTGGCATTGCAGCTGCTGTTGGATTTGGATTCATGGCACAAGATATCGGGCTCCAGAACACGGCTGGGCCTGAAAAGCACCAAGCTGTCGCCCTGCGAGTCGGAGCAGATCAATCTGTAATCAACCGTTGTCGAATTGATGCATACCAAGACACCCTCTACACTCACAACCAACGCCAGTTCTACAGAGACTGCTATATAACTGGCACAGTGGATTTCATCTTTGGTAATGCTGCCGTTGTCTTTCAGAATTCAAAAATCGTGGCTCGTAAGCCCATGGCTAATCAAAAGAACATGCTAACTGCCCAAGGGCGGACTGACATAAACCAGAACACAGGAACATCAATCCAGAACTGCGACGTTTATGCAAGCACGGACCTGTACCCTGTGAGAGGATCCATAAAAACATACTTGGGCCGGCCATGGAAAGAGTTCTCCACAACTGTTTTCATGCAGTCAAAAATTGGTGATCACATTGATCCTGCAGGTTGGGCTGAATGGGATAAAGATTTTGCATTAAAAACATTGTACTATGGTGAGTACCTGAACCAAGGACCTGGTGCTGGAACCGCAGGTCGTGTGAAATGGCCTGGATACCATGTCATCACCAGTTCAACCGAAGCATCTAAATTTACCGTGGCGCAGTTGATCCAAGGAGGATCTTGGTTGAAGTCCACTGGAGTAACCTACACTGAAGGCCTCTAAATTAGGATTCAGATTTGCATTTAGTCTAATTTTCGTAATCTAGCTAGGTAATGTTTGGTTTGTTTGGTTTGTAGCTTGTCCCTTGTCTGAACTAATAAATCGAAATAATAATTTTGAAATTGTCAGATGAAAAACAAACAAGAAAATCATTTCATGACAGTTGGAAGTTTGCCCCTCCAAATAATCCGGTTACATAAGAGGTTGGTATTTCACCTGACTTGGTCTTAACTATTTCACACACCTCAATTCATATTCTGCAATATATCCTCAGTCCTCTCGATATCCACCATTCAACCATATCGAAATTTTGGTCTTACAAATCCCACCTTGACATTATCATCATAATGTGATTACATTCTCATAATAAAATTAAGAACAAATTTTTAAAGATGGAGTTTACGGCTGCGACATTAGGCATCATGTGGTTATTATTTTTCCCAATCTTGGGGTGTAAAGCTCATGAAGGTGCTGGCGGTGGTGGTCCGTCTAATTTTGCACCAAGTTGGGTGAGTAAATTATTTTCAGATGCCATTTTATTTTTATTTTTGAATATTAACATGGAATCTGTGTTGTGTTCGGGTTAAAATTTTAGATGACTGGTTTTCAAAGAGGACCGGAAACTGGTGGCACGTTATATGGTGTTCCAAGTCCCTCGCCGCCTTCCCATATAGGTCCACAGCCTTCAGATCCACAGCCTTCGACGACGCCTCACCCTTCAGATCCACAGCCTTGTACGACGCCTCACCCTACAGATCCACAGCCTTCAACGACGCCTCACCCTTCAGATCCACAGCCTTCGACGACGCCTCACCCTTCAGATCCAACAGGGCCTCACCCTTCAGGTCCTGATGCATCACAGCCTTCAACTACTCCAGCAGCATCACAGCCTCCAGCTAAGATAGTAAAGGCCTTGCATAAGGATGAAATGTAAAGTTTGAGGAGTCCTGTATATTTAAATTTTGTAAATTCTTCCATGTAATCTTGTATTGTGAGAAGATACAAGAGTAAGTTTTCCTTGTTAATATTAATTATTTTAATATCTTATGAATCACAGTGCTGAGTTTGTATTTATAATTGTTATTTTCTGAAGTTATTTTTTTTAACATCATTAATTAAGCGAAATTAAGGGAAAATTAAGGCGCCGTGCCCATGTCGACACAGATGAGCTATGTGACAAGCAAGAAAACCGAGGCCTCTAAACAACTTAGGATTGTAAGTGAGGATGTTTTGAAAGCTTTTTAGCCCAAACGTCTCGATATAATTTGTCTTTCCTTGTTTGTGCAGGAGATCTCGAGTAGAATCAATAACATCCTTAATTAATTTGTGATCTAATTAATTAAGAATAGTGAACAAACAAAAAAAAAGACTCAATTACCAAAAAAAACTATACAACTATCATGTTTTTTTCAATTTAACCATAAGTTCATAATAGTATATTTATTACGGGATAATGCAAGTAACTTTAAAAAATTATATTTAGAAAACCCAATATCACTGATCCATAACCATGGTTAAGTTAAAACTAGTTGAGAAATCGTGCGTTGCGGCGACCTATAAAAATTATATTAATGATTTAATATTAATATTTGTAGTATAAAATAATTTTGTGGCTGTCTATAAAAAGTATATTAATGTTTTAAAATTAATATTTGTAAGATAAAATAAATTTTATATTATAAAAATCTTGATATAATACCAATACTAATATATAAAATTGCAAATTGGACTATAATTCATGGAGAAAAAATAAAAAAAAAATTATACACATAATTAACAATTTAAAGCACGACGAATCTTAATTTTATTTGTGTTTTTTTTTTGAAAAGTAATTATGTTCTTACATTCTCACCTTACTCCAATTTTTTTGGATTAATTGTGCACAAAAACATCTAAATCCGTGAGATAGCGGTCTATAACTACCCTTGCTTGTATAAACAGTCTTCACTTAAAAGTTGCTTGAACGGGGCAAACATATAATACATGAATAATTTTTTTCCTGTATACAAAGTAAATCATATAAAAATTAACAACAAACATGTCCGAAAAACAAAACAAATATTATAAAATAATAACCAACTAACGCACATCACTAACAGTTAATTTATTGATATCATCCATCAATATCATGTCAGGACTATATTCTTTTCCCGTGTTTGGATTTGTCGACTCGAACATAGCGGTCTATAACTACCTTTACTTATAACAACCTTTACTACAACAACCTTTATTTTTTTTTAATAAACAACCTTCACTTATCGTTGCAGAAGAACGGCACCACCGAGTTAGAAACCGAGCAAAAGAACTTTCACCAGAGAGAGGTAGGGTTGTGATATTGAGAGAGAGGAGGTTATATTTAGATGATCTAAAACCCTACAATCTATAGAGGTATTTATAGGTGCACAGAGACTTGTGTGCTACTCTTTCCCATAATTAAATAATCTGAAAAAAAATCAGATTAAAACTTTCAAGCTACTATATTCCATAAATAATCTGAAACAAAATCAGATTAACACTTTCAAGTTACTATATTCCATAAATAATCTGAAACAAAATCAGATTTTGAAACTTGCTTCTAATATACCCGAAACTAAAAAAGGTAGTTCTAATTTTTGATATTTTTCATCCAAAAATTCCAGAAAATTAAAAAAAAAGAGAACGGAGCGATGTGAGAGGCGCCACCTACACGCCCCTTGCTTCTCCTTTATATAAGTATATTGATTGAGATCTATGCCACATATATTGTCAAGTTATATATTAATTAGTATATGAATTTTATTAATTTTTTACTATTGAGTTAAAAGGTCAAAATCCTAATTCATATTTTGCACAAATATAGAGCGAATCATAATTTATGTTCGAAGGCAGAGGAAAATGTTAGCATGATTTTTATGAAACACCTATAGCCTACTGGCTACATGTGTATAATTGTATCGATAATTTTTCATGTGATTTATGATATTTGTATCGAATTTATAAATTTATTTGAACTCTTGATCGCTCTTTTAATCATTGTTACTAATTTTGTCGATATATTACTGCAGCATGGATATGATAATTGTGTTTTGTTCGGATACAACCTACACAAGCACATATAATATATATTGGTATTTTGAGATTTCTGCGTGGTTTTTAGATGATTTTTAATAAATATTATAATTATTCTTTATGCATTTTGTTAATAATTTGTTTGGACAATAAAACTTTATTGAACTAATATTCATATGAAAAAACAAACAATTTAAATGCTATAATTTTCGATAATAAATATAATTCTTCAACAATATTAATGCGTGTGTGTGTATTTTTTAAAATAAGATTAAATTCTTACTAATCAAAATAAAATGTAAACTAAATTAAATTAATTATTTATCCGATAATAATTTAAAATTATATTTTGACGAACCCTGACAATTCAAATAAAAATTGCCCGCACGGGTTTGTTCAGTTAGTTAAAGGGTTGGTTCAGTTAGTTAAAGAGGGGACTTGTATCTTTTTGATCACAGGTTCAACTGAACCTTCCGAAGGGAGCAGAATTTTGTGATAATGCTTCCTGGACCAAAGCCCTGTCGCTTAAATGCGGTGGTGCGGCTACGGTTTCCTACTTAAAAAAAAACTGATTGTTTGGTGTGTGTATAATAGATTATGTAAATATTTAAATTAAAATTATAAAAAAATGATATTTTAATAATGTTGCGTAGGACATCCATTTAACCATGGTTAGAAATATTTTCAAATTGGGTTCTCTCAAATACATTTTCTATTAGTTAGTTACATTTTTCTGAAACAAAATTAGATATATGGTTAAAATGAAAAAATCACAATAGTTTAATAGATTTTTCGGTAATTAAGTCAAAAAAAAACTAGTGAACTAAGGAGGCACTGTTAGAAGAAAAAATACGTACACATATATAAATCAATCATCAATATCAATATACTTATATAAAGGAGAAGCGAGGGGCGTGTAGGTGGCGCCTCTCACGTAACTCCGTTCTAATTTTCAAATTTTTGAAATTTTTCGATGAAACATATCAAAAATAAATACTACATTTTTATTTTCGGATATATTGAAAGCAAGTTTCAGAACTGCCATTTTCAAAATCTGGAATTTTTGGATGAAAAATATCAAAATTGAAAACTACTATTTTTAGTTTCGGATATATTGGAAGCAAATTTCAGAACTACCTTTTTTCAAGTATCAAAAATAAAATCTACTTATCTTTTTCAGTATCAAATTAGATAAGTCTCAAATTATGTTTTAATTTTAAAAATATCAAAAATAAAAATTACCTTTTGTAATTCTCAATATATCAGAAGAAAGTTTCAAAACTACTCCCTCTGTTTCATATTACATGTCCACTTAACTAAAAATTGTTTCAAATTAGTTGTCACATTTCAACTTTCAATGCAATGTAGTCAATAGTTGTATTTCCTAGATGAAGTTTATACCACATCCTACTAAATTATATTACCTAGATCAAATATATCCCACATATTATACTTAGTCAATGCAATAAATACAATAATAAATGAAGGTTTTTTTTACAAAAGTTAGTTTTTCTTAATATGTGGGATTTGTTCAACAGTGGACATGTATTATGAAACGGAGGGAGTATCTTTTTCAATATATCAAAAATAAACACCACCTAACTTAATAAATATCAAAACAGAATTTGAAATTTCTTTTCAATTATTTTGATACCGAAAAAGACTTACTTTTCTTCCAAAACTATGACCATATTTTTGGAAAAGATGTATAACAAAAACAGAAAATATTTTTGATGAGCCGGTCTTTTCTCAAATCAACCCCTATAAATTGAGGTCAAACATCATAAAATCTAACATTAACAATTTTTCGTGCCTATTTATCTTTTCCATCTAATTCAATAATGAATCGCACTATGCTAGATGCTTTGAAGGACGATAGAGATGATTGACTGATAAGAGTAAGAGTTTGTCGAATGCGAGAGTCGACAAAATCCAAATACGGGAGAAGAATATAGTCTTAACATAATATTGATTGATTAAAAAGTCAATAAATTAACTTTTGGTGATATAAGTTTGTTGGTTATTCTTTTATAATATTTGTTTTGTTCATCGAACATTTTTGTTGATAATTTTTATATGGTTTACTTTGTATACTGGAAAATATTATTCATGCAACACTTCGACAGTATAGGTTTGGTCGGTTCAAAAACCTTTTAAGTGAGGGTTGTTTATACAATATTAAAAATAGGGTTGATTATCAAGTTGGTCACTGAAGTGGGCTTAATGTATCAAGTTGGTCACTGAATTCAAAACGGTATCAAAATGGTTACTAAAGTCACCATAAATATCAAACAAGTACCTTGAAATATGAGTTCAAGTAGTAAAAATATTATTTATAAAGTTTTACACATTATTATTAAATGTTACCACCACCAACTAAAAGGTTATGACTTCTAGTATTTAAAATAATATATTTATATTTTATCAAGTTTATTTATTATTTATATTTTATTATATAGTTATTTTCTTTGTTTTAATTAAAAATAAATAATAAATAAATTTGATAAAATTTAAATATATTATCGTAAATATTAGAAGTCATAACCTTTTACTTGGTTTTGGTAACATTCAAAAATAATGTGTAAAACTTTATAAATAATATTTTTACTGCTTGAACTTATATTTTAAGGTACCTATTTGATATTTATGGCCACTTCAGTGACCATCTTGTTACCGTTTTGACTTCAGTGACCAATTTGATACATTAAGCCCACTTTAGTGACCAACTAGATAATTAACCCATTAAAAAATAAAGGTTGTTGCAAGCAAAGGTAGTTATAGACCGCTATCTCATGGATTTAGATTGATATTTTTGCGGACAACCAATCCAAAGAAATTGGCGAAAGGAGTCACTAATATACCTCTGCATGGATTTAAGTTCATACGTCCCGACATGATTAATGTACGTATATTAAGGACAAGGATATACTCTTGGGTATTTTTTTACCCATACAAAATATTATCTGCACACACTTACAATTATCCTAAACTCCATGATTTATATAATAAAATTTTTATCTCTATGTATATATATATGTCGTTGCCTACTTGATATACGTGGGTGGCTTCAAAATAATATGTGGCGGTTGGAAAAATAGAGATCTAAGAATCGTGAAAGATTAGTAAGTTATTGAAAAATTACTTTTAATCGTTAATTACATGTATAAACTTATTTTCATTTTTTCACTCATGAATTATAGTCCAATTCTGCAATTTTATATATTAATATTTGTATTGCATCGAGATGTTTTTAATATAAAATTTATTTCAATCTACAAATATTAATTTTGAATAAAAAACACAGAGCAATATCTGCTACAGTATCACGGAAAAGCTTTACAACTTGCAACTGCAAGAACAATGAAAATATTAAATTTTATTATTACTGTAATTAGTGAAATAAATCATCCTACTTTTCTTGTTCTTTTTCAAGTTTTCATGTTCATAAAAAAACACAAGTCCATATTAGATTTTCTATTAAAATAATTGTAAGTACATTTAGTTTACATAAATTAATTATTTTAGTTTTGCAAATTCAAAGAATGACCAAAAATCCAGCAATTAGGTTGAAACCAGAGATTAAAATAACATATATTATCAAAATCAAATTTTGAAAAATTTTGGTTATGAAAACAAAAGTGAAGATGTCGGTATACATATCCAAGCAGCTCAAATTTATTGTTTCGCACAAATTTTAAGAAAACTTTTCCTTTGTCTAGTCTCTTCTCTCTCTTTTCATTACCCTTTATATACACACGCACATATCTACATACATTCCTTACCTCTCTCTTGTCCATTTTGTAAAAATTACATCTCTCGGCAACAGACAAGGGGGACGCCAATGGTTTGCAGCTGCAAATTCTATCCGTGATTGTTTAGCACGGAAGATTTTAAGGGCTAAAAATGTAATTTCTTGATCCGCGTAAAGTAGCGCGGAATGATATCTATTCGCGGAAAAAAGGTGCGGAAAGATGTAAAAAAATTAAAATCCTGATCGTCAATTAGTTGATCCAATGACTGTGAAGGTTATTGTTGTTTAAATAGCCCCTAACAAATGATTGTTAGGGACCCGGACCCTTGTAAGTAAAAAGATATTATTTATCTTGTATTGGTTTTATGTTTGTCTTTTAAAAAAAGAGTTGCATGATGGTTCGTATTTGCCTTGAAGTAGTACAATTTAGAGTCAAGGGTTACATGATGGTTCGTGTTTATTTTTGAGTAGAACACGTTATAATTAAAGAGACATGTTGATCTCATTATTAATATAATAATTGTTTATATTTTCTTTCTCAGAAAGACAGAGAAAATGGTAATTTAGTAAAGACAAAAAATATGTGACCAAACTTTACTACTACAAATTATCTCAATATTCGCTTGTTATTTTACAGTATGGAACACATTATAATTAGAACATACATGTTGGTCTCTTTCTCATTGTTTATATAACTGTTTATATTTGTTTTTTTGGAAAAGATAGAAAAAAAAGGTAATTTAGTAATGACAAAAAATTTGTGACCAAACTTTACTGTTTCAAATTATTATAGTATAGATAGTATTAAGTATATATGTCGATTATTCAAAAAAAAAAAAAAAGTATATATGTCGATTAACATTTGTTATATTATGTGCTCCCTCTAATATACTGTGAATTATTTGAAGTCTTGTGTATAAATGTTTATGATAAGGTAAGTTGGACGTCCTGGGTCCGTCCCCGACCAAAATGTGGTTAAATAAATCTATATCATGTGCTCCTATGTGAATTATTTGTAGTCTTGTGTAGAATTGGTATAGCGTGAGTGTGAATAATTTGTATTGTGTAAAAACAATTTTAGCCCAGTTATGTTGGAAGTCATGGGTCTGCCTTGTATGCATGGTCATTATCTTATTACTTATACTTCTTCAGGACCAACCAACAATTGAATGGACCATATATACCAGGGTTTCATAATTCTTACCTGGGCTGAATCTATATCCATTCTAGTCTTAGTGGTAAAGTTTGTAAAACTTAAGGCTTCAGTCCAGCAAGGAGTCCACCCCTGTCATCAAAGTTCTGGTTTTTGTTCCCCAATAAAAAAATCTTCTCCCACTAGCCTAAAATAGTGTAATACCCTGAATACCCTTCTATTTTAGTTTGGAGGTACAATATATGGTTTTACTTATTATGTTTACACTATTACTTGTACTAATATATTAATAATAGAAAATTATGTTATAAGCTGCTTAACAAAGTTCAATTGTTTTATTTGCAGTGGTGCACTGACACATTCTGTAAATGCTCTCGACATCTCCCTTAAGATAGACACAGAGCTTGCTCTCCAGGTTGGAAGGCGCACTAATCGAGCATAAACACCATTCTCTTTCAGTGATATTAGTTTCATTTTATTTATTCTTTCTTCAGTTAGTCTGGTTCCTTCCTAATTAATGTCCTAATTTTAGCAATTTTAACAGTATATACAAGGTAATTATGAAAGACAACTGGCTATTTGCTAAGTTATTTTAAAATCTATATGTAATAGAGTGACTTTGTTGTACATAAAAATTGTAAATCAAAAGTGTTGACAAAAGATACTTGACTTCGGAAAGATTCTTCTACGATCGTCCAGACAAGCTCGAAACAAGTCGAGAAACAAAGGGCTTTTTGCAAACTAAATCAAACCATTCATTTCTAAACCCAGACCCAATAGCTTACTCATCTTTGAACTTCAGTGATAAACCAGCTTGGAGTGTATCTGTTCCCGCCTCGATAATATATTCAAGAGATTGCTCCCACAATTCTAATCTCTATTTTTTTCATGGGGCTCCACAATGTTATCCTCGAAAACAGGTAGGAGAAACATAGCCAAATGTCTTCTGCACTCAAAAGTAATGTAGGAGAACAATATGTGCATAGCACCCAATATGATTACTAGAACCAGCCAACATTCAACCTTCTATGTGATACCGAGTTCAACCTACTAAATGATTACGTAGTCTAGCATTCACCAAATTCAAAGTCAAACTAATTCGTACTGCCGTTATCGTTAAAACTGCCAAAATTAGGGCTAATTTCATTAGTCTTCACTAAATTCATAATAAAAAATATATTCATTCTATCTTTACCGTTGCAACTGACAAAATGACCAATTCAATAACAAACTCATGTTTCAACATCTAATTACAATTTATAACAACAAGCTAACAACAATCTTAATAATCAGAAGTCCATCATAAAGAATGAAGGGAGAAACTACTAAAGAAGAAAGAAACGAACTTTCAAGTTCAAACTTTATCATCAAATTTTAGAGAATCTACAATTATAGCTGAGGTGGAAGCAACTTCCAGGATCAAGTTGGGACGATGAATCTTACCATTGTAAATATTGTGTCTGATGGTCTGGTACATCAAGTGTCCTTTGACATTAACACCGTGATGTTGAACATCATCAAATAAAGAAAATAATGGAACTTAAATTAAACATTGACGTAAATAATAAAGATAGACAATTTAAAAACAAGCAATTTACCTGTGTAAACCAGATTGGTTGCGCGCTCATTCAACCGTTTTTTCACACTTAGCTTACAACCTCTCAATTCTAAATTGTTTGGAGCCTCTATGTATATTAAATTAATGACATTAGCAATTGTTAGAGGTCTAAAATGAAACACATGAATAAAATTATTATTTTTAACATATTACTTACGTAGTCTAGTCTTCACCAAATTCACAATTAAATATATTCGTTCTAGTATTACCATTGCAACTGACAAAATTAGAACTAATTTTACTAATTTTCACCAAATTCATAGTTAAAAAAATATTCGTTTTACCGTTACCGCTTTAACTGACAAAATTAGAGTTTTGTTATATTTGTTTATTGACCTTACATATTTTTATGTTGTTCTTTTATAATCATATAATAAGTATGGTAGTGCGTATTAGTATAGCATAATGGATTGGGCAAATTTATTTTCACACTCGGTTGCTAACAATATTATTTTTATAATTAAAATATAACTTGAATTAAATCTATTAATTTTCAGATACTTTAAAATTCAGTCCAATGCGAATTGGCAACATACTAGTATCTTATAATCTCATGAGCATGCCACCTAAAAAGAAATAGAGGACCTAGAACATTATCAGAAATGAAGATTCAGCTAGTACTAATAGAATTTAATGTGAATTAGTAGATCCTACTCAGCATCTTGTAAATAATATGCAAGAATTTGTAATATAAGGTGTGTGCAGAATTATATTGCAGAAAGTAAGTGGTTTAATATAAGAAACTTTGAACTTCTACAAATGCAGAACCATCTCCATCTTTATCTTCAACTTTGGCTTCATAACTGTCTCCAGCTTTAGCTTTATCTTGAACTTCTACTTCAGCTTTTGAGGTTGTTGACTGATGATAGTTCAAAATCTTCTTATATATACCCTCGGGAACATTGTCTTTCCAAGATTTAAACACACCTGCCTCCTTAAGACATATTTCAATGTTCCACTTTATTCCACGATTAAACTTGAACATCTTTAGATCATGCACAAACTGCACTTTCTTATGCCCTATGGAATGATCCACACGTGTGACAAGGCTTTTTTATTTTTTTTGACAAAAACAAGTGTGAAAAGTAAAACCCATATTTTTAACACGTTTTCCTAATCCAAGACAAATTATGCCTTCTAATTGCATGCATCTTATTCAAATTATTAACGAATATATTTATATAAAGATTAATAATTTAACATAAAAATATTTTTAAAATAAATATTTATATTCAAGTATATATATTAAAAAAGAAAGACAAAAAATAATATACAAATATGCATCATCGTGCTATTAAATATTTTTATTATTAAAGACAAATATGTTAGATTAAGTTACTCATAATTGCTAAATCATGCAAAACTAATATTTTGGATTAGATTTGACTAAAATTTAAGATAAAATTTTAAATTATGCCAACATCATATAAAAGTTATATATTTTTATAACAGTTCTGACTTACAAACAAATCATAATTTCAAATTTTAATTTATTATTTATAAATTAAATTCGTTCACTTTACACCTTACCGTTGCATGTACACTTTACAACAACCCACATGTAACTACCTTTTTTCAAATATCAAAAATAAAATCTACTTATCTTTTTCAGTGTCAAATAGGAAGAAGTCTCAAATTATGTTTTAATTTTAAAAATATCAAAAATAAAAATTACCTTTTGTAATTCCCAATATATCAGAAGAAAGTTTCAAAACTATCTTTTTCAATATATCAAAAATAAACACTACCTAACTTAATAAATATCAAAACAGAATTTGAATTTTTTTTCAATTATTTTGATACAAAAAAAAACTTACTTTTCTTCCAAAACAAAAATATTTTTATAACAAAAACATCATAAAATCTAACATTAACAATTTTTCGTGCCTATTTATGTTTTCCATCTAATTCAATAATGAATCGCACTATGCTAGTGATAGGGTATATATTTACATATATTCTAGATGATTTTATTCTCATATTAATTGTATTTTGCATTGAATTGGATATTTATTTAATAGATTTTAATGTTTTATTGCAGGAGGTAAGGAGTTCCTAAACTTGGAAGAAATTGGAATAAAAAGCTTAATTTGGTGATTAATTTGAAGGAAATTCGGATTTGTTGGATTGCTTGCACTTGACTCACTGTTTGGGCCATATCTTGAGTTATAGAAGTCAGAATTGGGTGATCTTACAGCCCACACGAAGCTAAGAGAATTTTTGTTTTATTCAGAGATGGTCCAATATCAAAAATCCAACTGGAAAAGCCCAGAAACAGGGCAGAAAACAGAGCTGCGAATTCTCCTTGAAGATTCCAATTTTGTTTGGGAAACTGTTTTGTATTTCCTTGTAAGCATTAAAATCATATATATTTATAAAGATAGACATTAGAAGAGGAGGATGGTATTGTATAATGAGGTTAGATTAAAACACTTTGTCTCTTCTTCTTCTTCTTCAAGACTTCGGGATTGAAGAATTCATTGTATAACCCATCTTTATTTTCTTTTATATTTATTATGCTAGAGTAGATTGTATTCTAGAATTGAGTTGAACTCTAGTTGTGGTTGATGCATGATTTTTGATGATCTCTAGTTGATGAGGTTATTTGCTCTTACTTATTGAGTTGTGCTGATTAACAATAACAGGTCAGACGTGATTATGTATATTGTTTGAACCGATATCTATCTACCATCGGAAGTTGGATTTAGATGGTTGTGATTTATCCAATAATGATACCATGAAAATAGGTTTGATTGTATTTTAGAGAAGCCATTAATACTCGAAAGAGGTTAATGGTATTTTATAGGGCGCATCTTTCCTCTTGAGTAAATTATCTGATTAATTGGGGGAGAAAATCATAATTGCATTAATTCATGCTAGTGATGATACTTGATTCTAGTTATTTTTATTTGATTGTATTCTAGATTTTATTTGTATTAGGATAATATTAGTTTAATAATCTCCCAATTTTTATTGTGTTACTTGTTAGTTGGATTGAATCGGGAATAACTAGTGTTTGATACGTTTGTCTCTGTGGCATCGACTCTGACTTACCCTACTACATAGTTAGGAGGTTCAGTTAGATATTTTATTATTTGATAGGCACGCGACAGCCTTGTCAGCTAGATGCTTTGAAGGACGATAGAGATGATTGACTGATAAGAGTAAGAGTTTGTCGAATGCGAGAGTCGACAAAATCCAAATACGGGAGAAGAATATAGTCTTAACATAATATTGATTGATTAAAAAGTCAATAAATTAACTTTTGGTGATATATGTTTGTTGGTTATTCTTTTATAATATTTGTTTTGTTCATCGAACATGTTTGTTGTTAATTTTTATATGGTTTACTTTGTATACTGGTAAATATTATTCATGCAACACTTCGACAATATAGGTTTGGTCGGTTCAAAAACCTTTTAAGTGAAGGCTGTTTATACAATATTAAAAAAAAGGTTGATTATCAAGTTGGTCACTGAAGTGGGCTTAATGTATCAAGTTGGTCACTGAACTCAAAACGGTATCAAAATGGTCACTAAAGTCACCATAAATATCAAACAAGTACCTTGAAATATGAGTTCAAGTAGTAAAAATATTATTTATAAAGTTTTACACATTATTTTTAAATGTTACCACCACCAACTAAAAGGTTATGACTTCTAGTATTTAAAATAATATATTTATATTTTATCAAGTTTATTTATTATTTATATTTTATTATATAGTTATTTTCTTTGTTTTAATTAAAAATAAATAATAAATAAATTTGATAAAATTTAAATATATTATCGTAAATATTAGAAGTCATAACCTTTTACTTGGTTTTGGTAACATTCAAAAATAATGTGTAAAACTTTATAAATAATATTTTTACTAACTTATATTTCAAGGTACTTGTTTGATAGTAGTTATAGACCGCTATCTCATGGATTTAGATTGATATTTCTGCGGACAACCAATCCAAAGAAATTGGCGAAAGGAGTCACTAATATACCTCTGCATAAATTTAAGTTCATACATCCTGACATGATTAATGTACGTATATTAAGGACAAGGATATACTCTTGGGTATTTTTTACTCATACAAAATATTATCTACACACACTTACAAGATCCTAAACTCCATGATTTATATAATAATATTTATATCTCTATGTATATATATGTCGTTGCCTGCTTGATATACGTGGGTGGCTTCAAAATAATCTGTGGCGGTTGGAAAAATAGAGATATAAGAATCGTGACAGATTAGTAAGTTATTGAAAAGTTACTTTTAATCGTTAATTACATGTATAACTTATTTTCATTTTTTCACTCATGAATTATAGTCCAATTCTGAAATTTTATATATTAATATTGGTATTGCATCGAGATGTTTATAATATAAAATTTATTTCAATCTACAAATATTAATTTTGAATCATTGATATAATTTTTATAGGCTGCCGCAAATCTGTTTTATAAATATTAATTTTGAATCATTAATATAATTTTTATAAGCAGCCGCAACGTGCGGCTTCTCAACTAGTCATCAATATACTTATATAAAGGGGAAGCGAGGGGCATGTACGTGGCGCCTCTCAGATAGCTACGTCCTATTTTTCTAATTTTCTGGAATTTTTGGATAAAAAATATCAAAAATAAAAAGTATATCTTGGCATAAATTAATCTGATTCTGTTTCAGATTATTTATGGAATATAGT
This sequence comes from Daucus carota subsp. sativus, assembly GCF_001625215.2. Classification (NCBI taxonomy): domain Eukaryota; kingdom Viridiplantae; phylum Streptophyta; class Magnoliopsida; order Apiales; family Apiaceae; genus Daucus; species Daucus carota. Next base: position 15,424,215 of record NC_030388.2, on the reverse strand, counting down.
AACTTGCAAGTTTTTTAATCTGATTCTATTTTAGATTATTTAATTATGGAAAAAATTAGCACACAAGTCTCTCTGCACCTATAAATACGCCTATAGGTCGTAGGGTTTTGGATCATCTAAACACAACCTTCTCTCTCCCAATACTGCGACCCTACTTGCTGGTGTGCCATTGTTATGCAACGACATTGTAACACGTTTTGGGCAAATATGCTTTGTAAACAATTTTTCTTTGCCTATTTATCTTCTCCATCTAATACAATAATGAGTTATATTATTATTGATATTTGAATGGCGATAGAGATGATTGATTGACAAGAGTAAGAGTTTGTCGGATGTGGGAGTAGACTGCTATCTCATGAATTTAAATTAATGTTTTTGCGGACAGTCAATCCAAAGAAATTGGAGGAAGGAGTCACTAATTTACACATGCATGGATTGGAATTTAAACGTCCTGACATAATTAATGTTCGTATAACTAGAACATAATATTTATCCCTATTAAAACTGGGGATGGTTTGGGAGTTGCATCTCAGTATCTTTTTGACTTTTACGCACTTATGTTCTTGCAAGCTTACTGTGTGTTTTATTGGTCAATCAATGTATATGGCTAAATGTCATCAATCAGTTCTCTTAAAGAGCCGTATGATTTTTCAATCAGTTCTGTTAAAAAGTCGTATAACTTTTACATGTAGGTCATGGTGTATATGTCTAAGAAATAGTGTTTGAAAATTAATGACAATGTTAGTGAAAAACACGATTACTTTTAAAAAAACACAATTAAAATTAAGATTCATCATGCTTTAGATCGTTAATTATATGTAAAAATTTATTTTCATTTTTTCACTCATGAATTTTAGTCCAATTTTGTAATTTTATATATTAATATTGGTATTGCATCAAAATGTTTATAATATAAAATTTATTTTATTCTACAAATATTAATTTTGAATCATTAATATAATTTTTATAGGCCGCCGCAACGCGCAGCTTCTCAACTAGTACTTATATAAAGGAGAAGCATGGGGCGTGTAGGTGGAGCCTCTCAGATAACTCCGTTCTATTTTTCTAATTTTCTGGAATTTTTGGATGAAAAATATCAAAAATTAAAACTACCTTTTTAGTTTCGGATATATTGAAAGCAAGTTTCAAAACTATCTTTTTAAAAATATCAGCAATCAAATTTACCTACCTTTTTTAGTATAAAAAATAAAAACCTTTTTTAGTACAGATATATTAGAAGAAAGTTTCAAAATTACCTTTGCAATATGTCAAAAATAAAAACTACCTCTCTTAATAAATATCAAATCAGAATTTGAAAATTCTTTTCAATTATTTTGATACAAAAAAAGGCTTACTTCTTTTGCAAGACTACCATATTTTTGGAAAAGGTGTATATCAAAAACAGAAAATATTTTTGATAAGCCGGTCATTTCTCAAATCAACCCCTATAAATTGAGGTCAGACATCATAAAATTTAACATAAATAATGTTTTTGTACCTATTTATCTTTTATATCTAATACAATAATGAGTTACACTGTTACACCACGCAATATGCTTTGAATAACGATAGTGATAATTGGCTGATAGGAGTAAGAGTTTGTCGGATGTGGGAGTCGATAAATCCAAACACGAAAGAAAAATATAGTCTTGACATGATATTGATGGATGAAAAGGTCAATAAATTAATAGCTAGTGATATATGTTTGTTGATTATTCTTTTATAATATTTGGTTTGTTCATCGGACATGTTTGTTGTTCTTAATTTTTATATGATTTACTTTGTATACATGAAAATAGTATTCATGCAACACTTTCACAATATCTGTTTGCTCGGTTCAAGCACCCTTTAAGTGAAGACTGTTTATACGGTATTAAAAAATCATAGGTTGTTGCAAACAAGGCAAACAATGGTACTTATAGACCGTCATTTCATGTATATTGATGTTTCTGTGCACAACCAATACATAGAAATTGGAGGGTGTGACAATGTTAGTGAGAACATGATTACTTTTCAAAAAAAAAAAAAACACAACTTAAATTAAGATTTGTTGTGCTTTATCTCGTTAATTACATGTAGAAATTTATTTTCATGTTTTCACTCAGGCATTATAGTCCAATTTTGCAATTTTATATATTAATATTGCAATTGCATCGAAATGTTTATAATATACAATTTATTTTATTCTAATCACTAATATAATTCTTATAGGCCGCCATAATTTTATTTTATTCTACAAATATTAATATCAAATCATTAATATAAATTTTATAGGTCGCCGCAACGCGCGGCTTCCCAACTAGTAATAGTTATAGTAATGCAATAATGAATAAACACAATCCGAATTCTGCTGCCATTTAGATTTTTCTTGATAAAAAAGTCGGCTTCCTTTTTCAAAACTTATAGGCAAAAAGTCTAGGCCTAATGAGATCAATGCAAATGTGGTGGTGGCCAAAGATGGTAGTGGCAATTACAAGACTGTCAAAGAAGCTGTTGCAGCCGCGCCAGAGTAAATGCAAAATATAATAAAGAAAATGTTGAGATTGGAAAGTCCAAGCAAAATATAATGTTGACAGGAGATGGCATGGATGCAACAACCTTTAGTTCTGCAACCGTTGGTAAACACCTTTTCTTTTGTTCATGCTTAACTTTTATAAGGACGAAGCCAGCAAATATCTGTAAGGGGGGCCAAAAAAATTTCTTCGATACAGTAAAATTTTTCAACAGCACTGTAAAATATTCATTATAAAATAAATACAAAAATACTAGTAAAAAAATTATAGTAGAGATTTGCATTCTTTTAAATCAGGAAATTAAATTTATAATTGTGTCAACAAAAATATTTAGCTATTTCTCTTTATAAATATTTAAGTATAAAATGGTCAGAAAACTCATCATAATAACTCTAAGTTATACAGTAATCTTTAATTAGCATGTAACACACATTAAATGAAATTGTATTTTGACAATATCTCAAAAACTAAATATTATGTTTATTATACTTACTCCTTTTCAAAAAAAAATATTTATTATACTTACAAAAAAAATATTATGCTTATTTAGAAGATGACAAGTTATAATTTAAATAAGTAAAAATATTACGGATGATGAAATTTAAATTGAAGATGAGTAGATCAATATTAACATGAAATAATAAATTGATAATACAAGGACTAACTATTCTATGAAATTGAAGAAGTGAAGTGAGGTATAAGTTTCTTGGATAAGACCTCCACCAAAAATTTTTATTTTTAAAAAAGAACTATATTGACATTTATATTTATCACATATCACATTTTACGATTTTTTTTAAAATAGTATAATTGTATATATATGCATATCTTTGTTTATTTTTATTTTTAAATTTGGTCTAATACAATAAATTAGAAAAATCTAAGAATTAAAACTTTATTTTACAATGTTAAATATTTCTTAGAAGCGAACAAATATTTTTTGAGGGGGGCCAAATTTTTATATTTCTATAAATATATAGATAAAATACAATTTTTTTCAATATTATATAATAAAAATTACAATATTATGGAAACCCTAGGGGGGCCATGGCCCCTTCTGGCCCCTATGTAGCTTCGTCCCTGCGTTCTAGGACCTTATAAACATCCCCTGTTGTGGATCTATTGATACATTGGCATATAAATTTGATTAAACAGGATATTTTTTCGCACATCCAATTGGAATAAATCACATTCCAAAGTTTTTTACTGTTGGTTGTATTTGGCATGCAGCTGCTGTTGGATTTGGATTCATGGCACAAGATATCGGGTTCCAGAACACGGCTGGGCCTGAAAAGCACCAAGCTGTCGCCCTACGAGTTGGAGCAGATCAATCTGTAATCAACCGGTGTCGAATTGATGCATACCAAGACACCCTCTACACTCACAACCAACGCCAGTTCTACAGAGACTGCTATATAACTGGCACAGTGGATTTCATCTTTGGTAATGCTGCCGTTGTCTTTCAGAACTCAAATATCGTGGCTCGTAAGCCCATGGCTAATCAAAAGAACATGCTAACTGCCCAAGGGCGGACTGACATAAACCAGAACACAGGAACATCAATCCAGAACTGCGACGTTTATGCAAGCACGGATCTGTACCCTGTCAGAGGATCCATAAAAACATACTTGGGCCGGCCTTGAAAAGAATTCTCCACAACTGTTTCATGCAGTCAAAAATTGGTGACCACATTGATCCTGCAGGTTGGGCTGAATGGGATAAAGATTTTGCATTAAAAACATTGTACTATGGTGAGTACCTGAACCAAGGACCTGGTGCTGGAACCGCAGGTCGTGTGAAATGGCCTGGATACCATGTCATAACCAGTTCAACCGAAGCATCTAAATTCACCGTGGCACAGTTGATCCAAGGAGGATCCTGGTTGAAGTCGAGTGGAGTAAGATACACTGAAGGCCTCTAAGTTAGGATTCAGATTTGCATTTAGTCTAATTTTCGTAATCTAGCTAGGTTGTGTTTGGTTTGTAGCTTGTCCCTTGTCTGAACTAATAAATCAAAATAATAATTTTGAAATTGTCAGATAAATAAGAAACAAGAAAATCATTTGATGACAGTTGGAAGTTTGCCCCTCCAAATAATTCGGTTACATAAGAGGATGGTATTTCACCTGACTTGGTCTTTACTATTTCACACACCTCCATTCATATTCTGCAATATATTCCTCAGTCCTCTGGATATCCACCGTTCAACCATATCGAAATTTTGGTCTTACAAATCCCACCTTGACATTATCATCATAATGTGATTACATTCTCATAATAAAATTAAGAACAAATATATAAAGATGGAGTTTACGGCTGCGACATTAGGCATCATGTGGTTATTATTTTTCCCAATCTTGGGGTGTAAAGCTCATGAAGGTGCTGGCGGTGGCGGTCTGTCTAATTTTGCGCCAAGTTGGGTGAGTAAATTAATTTCAGATGCCATTTTTTATTTTTTTTTGAATATTAACATGGAATCTGTGTCGTATTCGGGTTAAAATTGTAGATGACTGGTTTTCAAAGAGGACCGGAAACTGCTGGCACGTTATATGGTCTTCCAAGTCCCTCGCCGCCTACCCCTACAGGTCCTCCAGCTACCCCTTCAGGTCCTCCAGTTCAGCCTTCAGATCCACAGCCTTCGACGACGCCTCAGCCTTCAGATCCAACGGGGCCTCCTCCTTCAGGTCTAGATGCATCACAGCCTCCAGCTACTCCAGCAGCATCACAGCCTCCAGCTACTCCAGCAGCATCACAGCCTCCGGCTACTCCAGCAGCATCACTGCCCCTATCGTTGCCTCGTTCTTTAGGTCCCCCGGAACGTTCAACGTCTCCCGATATTACGGCTCCTCAGGGTTCGTTCCATAATGCTAATCTCATTATTTCATATGACTTGGACATGAAAACAGGCAGCTACAAAAAAATATGTGCAATAGTGAAACTGCACTAATCAACAACTCCAAACTAAAATCTCCTCAGGGGTTTCAGATGCGGACTCAGGACAAAAACTGGTATAGTATATGGACGAGACACGGGTAGTCTCTTGTCCATATAATAGGACTCAGGACAAAAACTGGTATAGTATATGGACGAGACCCGTCCATACTATAGGACTCGGGACAAAAACTGGTATAGTAATGGACGAGACATGGGTAGTGTCTCATCCATATAATAGGACTCAGGACAAAAACTGGTATAGTATATAGACGAGACATGGGTGGATTAACTACTTATCACTTTGAGAAACTTGAAGGAAATTTGTTAGGATAACTAATTCCCTTTACAATGGCATGCTTTACATATATAGCCTTCTGAACCACATGAGCAAACTTAGTGTTTGATTGAGAAACTGCATTTCCTTTTATACTACATTGCTGACATGTTTTACAATTTGATGATCTCACTTTTTACAAGCCTTGATACATTCTATCTAATTTAAGCCGTCCTTATTGTATTGCATAGATTGTGAGAGGGCTTATTGTCATCATCACAAGTCTGAACACATCCATGAACCTATTCATGGACCTCTTACCCAGCCAATGTTTAATATGCCGTAAGAAGCAGCAGCAAGATTTAAGACGACAGAGACAGCAAAATCACAGGCTAAAGTTGTTGCAGAAAATGGCAACGCAACATGTTTCGCATACAAGTGGAATAAATTTAGTCTATGAAATAATTAGTTTTAGAGACCTGTTTCAGGAATTGCCTGATATTTATCAAACATATAAACTCATCAACTAACAACATTCTATTTTCTTCCTTTATCATTTGTTTTGCTTCTTTCTTCTTTTTTTTGAGTTTTTTCTCATTTACATGGCATGATAATGTAAAGTGTTTAAGCTAACAATTTTCTTTCGTTATCGTACTAAATACATTTTCTTCTTCCTTTATGATTTGTTTTGCTTCTTTCTTCTTCTTTTTTTCTGAGTGTTTCTCATTTACATGGTGTGATAATGAAAAGTGTTATGTCTTATGACTTACCGTGTGACTTATTAGATTAGCTCAGAACTTAAAATGTCTGTTTAGGTAAATTTGACTTACTAATGACTTATGAGTTATTAAAATTATAATAATATAAATAAAAATGATTTACGAGTAATTTATGATTTAAGAGTATTTTTTATCAAAAAAAAGTTCAAAAAAATTTAGTCACCGAAAGAAGTACGTCAAACTAACTTCTAACTTTAAGTTAGTTTCTCGTTATTTCTGACTTTAAACCGGCTCCTAACTTATTACACAAACACATATTTTTCAGCTTAAAGCCAAAAATGACTTAAAATCCGGAATTTAAGCCCCGACAAACAGGTGCGTTTGGTATTAAGATTTGTTAGAAAATAATATGATCCTGGTATTGGTCACTTGATTGAGCTGTTTTTCGCCTTTAGAAAATGTTCTTGAATAACACTGTTGGACAATAGATCTTGTGTATTGATGAAGGGACCAGGTCCCTGGCAGCCGTATGCCAGGGACTGGTTACCCAACAGCCACATCCTCGGCCGTTGGATGCATATCCAGCGGCCAGGATCATACTACAATTTTAATATGTCCAGCGCTTTTTTAGCGCTGGACGGGGGAATCCCTGTCCAGCGCTAAAAAAGCGCTGGACATATTAAAATTTTAATATGATCCTGGCCGCTGGATATGCATCCAACGGCCCAGAAACTGATTGTTGTTTAACGCGTCCACAGCAGCCGGCTGCTGTGGACCGCTGCCCATTGATGAAACCAGGATTCTCCCTTGTATGAAAGTGTAGCCATAAACAAGGCATCCAACTAGTTGAAAGCAGCTTGGATACACTAACTTCATCGTGTAAAAGCATCAAGTGAAATTATTATGAAGCAACTTTGGATTTGAAAAAACAATGCAAAAACAAAAATTCTAAAAGAGTTGGCCACATCAGTTATAAATAAGATAAAAATACGTTCTTGCTAATCACTATTACTGATTTATAAAGGAAAAAAAGAGAGGAAAATGCCGGATCAGTTATAAATATTTATTATATCAAGGCTTTCTTATAATTATGATTTATATAATGAATCCAATTAATTTAAATATTGTATATTAATTTTAACAACAATTCTGAAACCTTTTTTTCATGTACTTTTGTTGAGAAAAAAATAAATTTTAAAAATAATAATTTGCAGAAGACCTGAAAATATGTAGAAATTAAAGTGACATTAACATCTAAACAAATCTTCTTCTTCTTCTTTTTTAATGGAAGTCCAAACAAATCTTATTTTTGAACAACAGAAAATATATTTTACAGTAAAAAATCCCAATATTTTTTGCAGTGATCTGATTAACTAATTGAGTGAAGTTGGTAGCATTCCCCGCCAAATAAATCGGTTAAGCTAGAGGATGAGATTGGGATGAATTGGTCTTTACTCTCACTCAAAAAACAAAAAAACTTACCAATCTTCTCAGTGTCTGTAACAATATTGTCTAGTTCTTACAAAACCTACCTTTACATCACCATATTACTTTGATGACATAAATAAATATGAACATTAGATTTGTAACATCTCTTATTTTGTTCTTGTTATTATTTTCTTGCGAAATTCTTTTTAGTAGAGCTCAAGATCCTACTACTGGTGGTGGTGAAAAGCCGATAGCGCCGCCTCCTCAGGCTGCCAGCTGCAATGGAATTTTCATATCATATCAGTTTGTGTCAAGAAAAAAAGAATACCCTCATCTGAAAAATGCAACTGCACAACCATGGGCATTTAAATCCACGGCTACAGTACTTAATACAGGGACAACTGAAATGAAAGAGTGGAAACTGTTCATTAAGTTTCAGCACAAGGAGATTTTAGTCTCAGCAAGTGGTGCTTCTGTGGAGGATGCAGATGATATGCCTGCTGATGTTAGTAATGGAACTACTCTCACGGGTAGCGGCCAGTCGGTTTTGAAAACATCTATTGATACTGCCGGGGATCTTACTCAAATACAGGCTGAGATGAAACTGGTAGGCACTCAATTTGGTGTTAGGCCACCAGGGGTTCCTATGCCTAAAACAATTAAACTTCAAAATGATGGATATAAGTGTCCTGCGCCTAATCGTCGTGGTGGTACGTAATGTCTGAACAATGTATTTAATCATCAAAATTCTTAATTTTGAAGAAAATGCATGACAGGGTTGTCCTGTAAGGACTGTCTGAGACAACCCTGTCAAGTATTTTCGGGATTATTAGTTGTGACACTTTTGTGTTGTTGATGCAGCTAAAATTATGTACGCTTGCTGTGTGAAGGACCCGAAATTCAAGGTCAAAAAGGAAAAAACAAAGTTCTATGCTCGCCGAAAGGGTGATCTTGTTATTTCTTATGATGTCACTCAAGCTACTAAAAACAACTATCAGGCACAGGTAACTATGGAAAATAATCATCCACTAGGGCGTCTTGATCATTGGAATTTAACTTGGGAATGGATGAGAGGAGAATTTATTTATAATATGAAAGGAGCATATACTCATCTTAAAGATTATGCAGATTGCCTTCTTGGTCCTGCAGCAACTTATTATTCTGATTTGGATTTTAGTCAAGTCCAGAACTGCCAAAAAAATCCAGTCATGGCTGATCTGCCACCCGAACGAGCTAAAGACAAGATCATTGGAAACATCCCCTTCTGCTGCAAAAATGGCAGTCTCATGTCACCTATAATGAACAAAACAAATGCCAAAGCCGTGTTTCAACTTCAGGTCTTTAAACTTCCTCCGGATTTGAATGTGTCAAGTATCACACCCCCATCAAAATGGAAAATTGAGGGAATAGTTAGCACAAACTTTAAGTGTGGAAATCCTTTAAGAGTAGCTCAAGCGCAATTTCCTGATCCAGGCGGGCTAGATGAGGTGAGCTTAGCGGTGGCTAGTTGGCAAGTAGTCTGCAATATAACGCGTCCTAAAAAGGGAAAAACTAAATGCTGTGTTTCCTACTCGGGTTATTATAACGAATCTATCATACCTTGTGACACGTGTGCTTGTGGATGTGATGATGATTCAACATGTCGCAAAAATGCAGCACCCATCCTTATTCCTCCAGAAGCTCTTCTTATCCCTTTCGTAAACAGGACAGCCAAGGCCTTGGCTTGGTCAAAATTAAGGCATAAACGAGTACGTAAACCATTGCCTTGTGGCGATAATTGTGGAGTAAGCATTAATTGGCATGTTAGTACAAATTACAAGAGTGGATGGAGTGTTCGAGTCACACTTTTCAATTGGAAAGAAAATAATTTCCAGGACTGGTTTGTAGCTGCTCAGTTAAAGAAAGCTGGCCGTGGATTCGAAAAGGCTTATTCTTTCAACGGAACATTGCTGAGAAACCTCAATAACACCATCTTCTTGGAAGGCCTTCCGGGGCTGACTTATTTGATGGCAATAACCAACGGGACTAATCCACGAAAAGATTATCTGGTACCTGGTAAACAACAATCCGTGCTTTCATTTAATAAGAAAAATCTTAGAAACTTGAAAATTGAAAAGGGAGACGGATTTCCCTCGAAGCTGTTTTTCAATGGGGAAGAATGTTCACTTCCTAAAATTTACCCTATACCAGATTTTGGACATAAAACATATGCAAATTCAGTACTTGTACTCCTTTCTTTAGCTTTTACTGTATTATTCTTTTTGTAAATCACCTTAATTGACTTTGATCTTGCTTAGTGCTCTCCTAGCTTTTGTTTCAAGTGTTAAACCTCTTGTTTCCTTGAACAAAAGTTATAGTTAGTCCTCTGGTTCCCTGGTATATTTAAATCACATACAAATTTACTAGATTAAGAACCAAAATTTGTCTTTTAAACACTAAACTATAACTTTAGGCACAATAAATATTCCACAATAGGCAGAAACAAATTAGTACATTGCTTTCTTCTCCTTGAAAGTGACAAGCTTAACAGTATTGAGACAGTTTAACCTATTACAGGTGATTGCATTAGTTTTAACAACCTGCACATCGAATGAATCTCCCGGATTGCCTTTTCCGTGACCAGACTCTTTCCTTAGCTGTGTGGACTTCACATAACTACACAGCAATGTATATAATACTGTTTCCACCATAACTACTTCTGGAGTCTGAACTCCCCAGATCTCTCAAATTCTCTTCCTCTGACAAGAATATTTTCATGGCTAAATCTCGCAGAGGCCTTAAAATATGTTGTGGTGTCACTGCACTTATCATCATCATTCTTATAGTGGTGGCCATTATCCTGTTTTTCACAGTCTTTAAGCCAAAACAGCCAGAAGTTTCCTTGCGATCTGTTAATCTTCAAAACATTAAATTCTTCCCACTTCCGTTTCTTCTAAACGTGACGTTGGGAATAACTGTACTAGTTGACAACCCAAACTATGGAAGTTTCAAGTATAAAGATAGCACAACTTATGTCACTTATCATGGAACAGAGATCGCTGAAGCGCCCATACAACATGATATGGTTCCTGCTCGTGGAACACACGACATAAGCACCATTGTGGTGGTAGAAGGTGAAAAAATGATCTTGAATCCTTCTTTTCCTGCTGATTCTAAAGCTGGGGTTTTTAATTTTACGACATCAACAACCTTGCATGGTAAAGCAACAGCACTGAAAATATTGAAGATTAAGGTAAAAAGTGTAAACACTTGTGACATTTCTTTGGTCCCTTTAACTCAGAATGTTACTGCTGTCTGCACTTCAAAAATCAAGTACTGACTTCTCTCTTACCACATTCTATAATGCTCGAATGTTGCAGCTACAATTTTACCTCCACTATGATTAGAATTCGAAATGCAATTTTGAAATTTTGGTATTGATGGTAAGATGTTTGTTTCTTATTATGGAATGCTAGAGCTGCATTGCATATTAATAAAAGATGGTACATATTTACTTACCAACTTACCATTCGGATTTTGGGGATGATCTTCCTGCAAAAACTCTACATTTCCAAGCACAATTCTAGTTTTCTTGTTTCAGTTAGATTTTGTGTTGATCACATTTCATAAATGCATTTCGTCAATGACAAGCAGCAGAGAAAAGTAGCTTTCGAATCATCCTTTCAGTAGAGCACGGATAGTAATCTGAAAATGTCGCTTCATGTTGTGTGTACATCAAACATGTTAATTTCTATGAAACTGAAAGGCCATCAATTTACATATATGTGTGTTCTTAAATTTAGAAAAAACGTTTAAGGTATACGTGATAGCAACAAGCTAATCTAGCTTGGAAGATGAACACCAAATCCAGTAAAACAAATGGCTTAAATCATTGGATTATAAATAATAAATGGATTTGATGAGTTCTTGTTGACAAAAACAGATAAAACACACTGATGCAATTTGAATAATGGAGTATGGATGGCAATCTTTTTGTAATTCATTCATAAGAAAATATCTTGTGCTCTACTCCATATATAATGATAACAATAAACAATGATAATAGAGCATATGCTAACAACCTCTTATAAGAAAGACCCAAGCACCCTCAAAGTCACAAGCTAATTACAAACTAATGACAGAACAAACGAACACAAATAAAGCTGACGAGAAACGGAAAACAGCAGATAGCAGCTCATGTGGTCTTTGGACAATTTGAAATGGAGTGTACGACACATGATATGGCAGAAAAGTTGACAGCTTCATTACGCCCCTTCAAGCTTAGCAAAGGGTGTTGTCGGTGCTCCAAGCTTGGCTAATAAATGGTTACTGAAGTGGAGGTCATGTATCAATTCGTTCACCAATTTTAACGGGTATCATTTAAATCATCAAAGTCATAATAAATATCATACCAGATTAGCAGCAATCGAAAGAGCAGCTAGATTGTCAAAGTTCAGTGTAGCAGGTGAAATGTTGGTGAGACTCAAATCTTTGAGCAAAGCATGCAACCATGTGATTCACACTCAGTTAAGGCCATAGCCCTGTACTCAGGCTCCGTACTAGACCTTGCAATTAAGTTCTGTTTCTTCATTTTCCAACTTATTTGTGAGTGTCCCAACAGCAGACAAAAGTCTGAGGTTGACCTTCGAGATACTGGACAGTTGGCCCAATCATTGATTGAATATGCTTGTAAAGAGGCTGCAGAAGATATGGCAAGGAGGATGCCCTGGCCAGGACTACCAACTAGGTACCTCAACATGCGTTTAGCTGCTTACATATGTGCACTTGTTGGTGCATATACGGACGACTTAGGTGCATTCGATTGAGATTTTAATGAATTTGTTTAAATTTTAATTGATTACATGTGATTTTGATTTTGCGCGATATAGATTTTTTAGGATTTAAGCACAATACTTCATAGGGCTGTAATTCGAGCCGAGTCGGGCGAGTTTCGAGCCGAGCCTAATTCGAGCCAACTTTAATCGAGCCGAGCCGAGCCGGCTCGATTAACTAATCGAGCCTAAATCTTTGGCCGAACTCGACTCGGTTAATTTCACGAGTCGAGTCGAGCCGGCTCGTTTAGCTAAACGAGCCGGTTTTAACGAGCCGAGCGAGCCAGCTCGTATAATTTTACACTTAATCGAGCCCAAACCTCTACCCGAACTCGGCTCGTTTAATTTCACGAGTCGAGTCGAGCCGGCTCGTTTAATTAAACGAGCCGAAACCTTTACCCGAACTCGGCTCGTTTAACGAGTCGAGCCGAGCCCACTTAAACGAGTTCGAGCCGGGCGAGCTCGCGAGCCGCCCGACTCGAATTACAGCCCTAATACTTCAACATCTCATGAATTTTGGTAGGATTTCAAAAAACTTAAAATCTCTCACAAAATTCATCATTTTATTAAATCCAAAACAATCCATCAGCATTTAAATAACATCAGATTTTAATGGATTTTAAACAATCTCAATTGAATATCATCAGATTTTTAAACATAATTTAAAATCCTAATCGAATACCATCAGATATTGTAACATAATTTAAAATCTCAATCGAATACCCCAATATTTTGATGGATTTTAAACGATCTCAATTGAATATCATCATATTTCATGAATGAAAAAAAAAAATCTTTTAAAATCTCAATCGAATATACCTTTTAAGTATGTGAAGTGTGAACGGGAGGGTTGAATAACGTGTTCGTCACTTAACTCACCAGAAAACTAGTAATTGGATCATCCAACTTAAAAATCTTTGAGTCATATCATTATACTCTTAAAAGTATGTGAGTTAGATAAAAAATACGGATATTCGCCCTCCTTGCCACAATTTTCAAGAAAAGGCCCTACATGTTATTGTTGGAGAAGATAACCCCGACCTATCATTTTGCAATCAAAATTGCTAGATTGTGCGATTTATCCTCTTTCCCGTTTTAACGTTACACAATCTAGTATTTTGAAATTTTAAATATTATTTCATGTTATTCCTAAAACGCCAAATCATATTATATATTGTAGTCATTTTCAAAACTAAATGCAACATTAACTATCATTTTCTTCACAAATATCAAAATGATGGATTATTCAATATTAATAAATAATTTTTTAAATAATTTTTTTCTAGTTTTACTATTGAGCATTTCCTATGGATTTTACAACGTCTCAACCCTTTTCTAAAAAATACTCCTTCCGTTTCAAAATACATGTTCACTTTGGAAACTAAAATTTGTTTCAAAATACTTGTTCATTTCAACTTTCAATGTAAATATATATTTCCCAAATCGACTTTCATTTACATATTTCTAATTTATATTTCCAAAATCAACCATATACCACATATTATGTTCAATTAATGACTTAATACAACTCTTTTTTCTCAAAATCCATTTTTCTTAAACTATGTAATTTTTAGAAAGGAGACATTTAATTTGAAACGGGAGAGTACATTAGTTAGGTGTACCCGCGCAACAGGAAGACCTCTAAAATTATTGGGATAAAAAAATAGAGTTAATTACACTTTGTAATCCTTAGGTTTGCTCCAAACGCATTTTAGTACTTGAACTTTAAAACGTAGCAATATGTACCCTATATTTAACATTTGCGTAAGTTGTAACCCCTGGTCACTATTCCGTTCGAATTTGCCGTTAACTTTAACTGTTTGAGAGATAACGATGTGTATATTAGTTTCTAACAGCTACTTTACCCCCTTTAACCCCTCAAAGTTTATGTATTATATTTTGAAATTATTTCTGAACATACGCAACGATGTAAAAAAAATTGTAATAATTTTTAAAATATGTATTTATTTTAAAATTTTAAAATAAGTTACATCGTTTATGTAAAAAAAAAAAATTCAGATTCTAAATCTAGATACATATTTTAAAAATTATTTTAATATTTTTACATCGTTGTGTGTGTTCAGAAATAATTTCAAAATATAATACATAATTTTTGAGGTGTCACTAACTGTTAGAAACTAATACACACATTGTTACCTCTCAAATAGTTAAAGTTAATGGCAGATTTGAACGGAATAGTGATTAGGGGTTACAATTTGCACGTGAATGTTAAGTATATCATATATGATGCATATTATCACATTTTAAAGTTCGGATACTAAATTGCGTTTGGAGCAAAACCAGAGGATGCCAAGTGTGATTAACTCTAAAAAATAAAGTGGAGTGTGGAGAGTCTGGGTCCCCTTTATTCCACCTCTGCTCGTAGTCACCTTTCCCTATGCATGATACTCCACTCCACTCCGCCGCTTTTAAACAAAACGCCCCATTAGTTTGATCTTCATTCTACATCGTTAATTTCGAAGATTTCTCACTCGTTTCTTGTTTAATCCGTCGACCCATTCGGACAATTCCACTGAATATCCTCTCTTTCTCCACAAAGCCCCACTCTTTAGTGTTTTCTACAATTGCCAGCTTAGTTGTGCTAATACTATTGTTACAATTTCAATGTTTTTCTTTGTTTTCTTAAAGCCCATTGTTTAGTTCTTAATTTTGGTTAAACCCATTTGATTTCATCATTTATTTTGCTTACCATTGTTTTGTTTCCTCCTTAAACACCATGATTTCTTCTTTAATGCATTCAAGTCCCTCTTTTCAAGTAATACCCAAATGGGGTTTAGCTAAGAACCCTAAATTTGTGGTACACAACCATGTTGATTGGTCAAAAGCTGGTGTCTTGAGGCAAAAGCCTTTAAATTTGGTATCTGGGTTTGATTTTGTTTCTTTATCTGGGTCTAAAAAGGGTGATTTTGTGTGTGAAGCTTATGAAGCTGACCACTCAAAGCCTTTGGATATTAACATTGATTTACCTGCACAAGTGGGTCCTTCTGAGGCTGCTCAGAAGCTTAAAATCGGTGTTTATTTTGCTACTTGGTGGGCTTTGAATGTGGTGTTCAATGTGTATAATAAGAAGGTTTTGAATGCATTTCCTTACCCGTGGCTTACATCTACTCTTTCGCTTGCGGCGGGGTCTTTGATTATGTTGGTTTCTTGGGCTGCTAGGATTGCTGAAGCTCCCAAGACCGATCTTGAGTTCTGGAAGACTCTTTTTCCGGTAAGAATTATGTCATTTTGTTTGTTTGTGAGTTTCCGGGGTTTTGTGTTTTGTGAATTTAGTGTTTTGTTTGGGTATTAGGTCGCGTTGGCACATACGATTGGACATGTAGCAGCTACTATTAGCATGTCAAAGGTTGCGGTATCTTTTACTCACATTATCAAGAGTGGTGAACCAGCTTTTAGTGTGCTGGTTTCAAGGTTTATACTTGGAGAACATTTCCCCATGCCAGTTTATTTGTCTCTTTTGCCAATTATTGGTGGTTGTGCACTCTCAGCTGCAACCGAGCTTAATTTTAACATGACTGGTGAGACAATTTATAAACTTAAATTATTTTCACTTAGATGAAGTTCATAGGACATCTAAAAAGATTTCAGCATATACACAATATACTGATGAACATGATGCTACTATTTTTAATCATTTATTAGGTTTTATGGGAGCTATGATATCAAATTTGGCTTTTGTCTTCCGCAACATTTTCTCAAAGAAGGGAATGAAGGGAAAATCTGTCAGTGGGATGAACTATTATGCTTGTTTGTCTATGTTATCTTTACTAATTCTAGCACCCTTTGCAATTGCTGTGGAGGGCCCACAAATGTGGGCAGCTGGCTGGCAAACAGCTATATCTCAGATCGGGCCAAATTTTGTATGGTAAGTGTTAATACTTGATTCATGTGAATTTGATTGATATATATCAAGTCAGATGAATTGTGTGACTTTGTTTTAAGCATGTACCAAATGAAAATGGAACTAACAAGTAAAAATAAGTTCTATGGTGTAAGTGGCAATTGAGTCACTGAAAACGAGAAATGGGAAGATATTTTGACAGCGTATTTTTGGTCAAATAATCTAGTGAGTCCTATATTTGATTGAATTTAGCCTTTCAAGAACCATCAAATTCCCCCCCAAAGGATATTAGTCAATAACTGACCTAAATTATATGTACTTGCTTGACACCAATGATGTTTGTGAAGTACTTGGCATAAAAATGATCATAATATTAATAATGTTTATGGTAGCATGTAATTATTTGTTCACCATTTGCGGTGCTTTATAATTGGTCTAAAATTAAAGAAGCAGTTTGGTTTTTTTAACTTATGAGGTTTATTTGGAAAAAATAATTGTACTTGATATAGAAATGTGATTTCTGTTAGATATTTTGTTACTGCCACTTGTGGATCCCTGAAATGCTCAATCTTCACACTTAAGCTTGGAATATGTAAAATTTGTTGAAATGTCAGTTATGTTTGTAGAATAATAATGTCTTGGTATATATAAAATCCTACTGACTGATAATTACTCATAGTATTCCCATATTTTGTAACTTAACTTTCATTTTTCCAACTTATAGTCTTAGAGGTTGTTCGACAAGTCTTACTGTCGTAAAATGTTTTCTCAATTACAGTGTTGACATAGAACCTTAACTATCTAGATGATGCCTCAGTGTACTCCTAGGCAGTAGGCAACCTAATTAGTTATTAAATTGGAACAGAGTTGAATAAATGGATAAATTTTTATATTGGTCTGTCTTCTAATACGTTAGTGACTTAATGATTTTTTATTTTTTTGAACAATCAGGTGGGTGGTGGCCCAAAGCGTATTCTATCACTTGTATAACCAGGTGTCATACATGTCTCTGGATCAAATCTCTCCCTTGACTTTTAGCGTAGGAAATACAATGAAACGAATATCTGTCATAGTCTCCTCCATCATAATTTTCCGCAACCCTGTCCAACCTGTCAATGCCCTTGGAGCTGCTATAGCTGTAGCTGGGACCTTCCTTTATTCACAGGTACAATTTAAATGTTTTTTCTAATTTTATCATTCATAATGCTTTTCTTTATATTCTGAAACCAAGATTGTATGGAAGAACCCATGGTTTTTATTTATTATCTTTCTACTGAAATAGGATAAAATAAGTTGGCTACAAATACTATATATCATGCTATAAATCACATGTGTGGCATACATTTGCACATATTGTCCTTGTTACAGTTTTTGGCAAGAACAATATTTAAGGTACAGGAATGTTGCATTTAACATATATTATGCTCTCAATTCTTATTCTCTTAAATGAATTCTTATGTGCAAGAAGAATAACTACAGGATAATCAATATTTGTTCATATTGTAGATTAGGAATCAATGAGATAAATCTTGATACAGGGAATTTCTCAGAATTCAGTAATGTGTCACGTGCTTAATGTGTTATGACTGCTGTTGATATTCCAATAATAGATCATTTGAACGAATAATGTCACAACTGAGTACACCAATATTAATCATATTTTATTGTCCCTTAGGCTGTTTAAGTGGTTATTAGCAAAGGTAAATAGAGGTGCTAAATGAAATAAAGTAAATGTATGAAATGTAATACCAGTATTTATCCTGATAAGTGATAAGATGCAACTGAGTTGCACAAAATATATGAGTGCAAGCTATTGTTCATCTCTTTTTGTTTTGCTCAGCTGTAAACTATAGTGAAGAAAAATAATGAATCTGCACTCCTGGAAACGTAAGCTATTTAAGGAGTAACAGTAGGGGCAGGGGAGGGAGGGGGGAATCACTTTTGTTAGTTTATGCTTTAGCACCCGCACTTATCATCAATGATAGAGAGCTTCCTTCAGTTATAGTTATATTTGCAATGACATCTTGTGACATACATCTAAGAATTTGGAAGTGTACTATTTTCTCTAGCTTAGACTTATATTAGAAATTTAGAATTTACAACAAAATAGAAAAAAGCACTGAACAGAAATGATTGTGGTCCCTTTATGAGGGGAATGTTTCATTAGATATGTTCATGTTGGGATCACTTTCTTGATGGGTGGATGGATTGTCTGCATCAATTTTGCCTTCCTGTTGAAATGGAAATTTGGTATATACATATGCACTAGGAATTAACTATTTTATTATCAAGGTTCTTATAACATAAGATGATATTATACTTATTCCACTATTCTAGTTGCTCTATATTTTATAACATATATTAAATATATTTTATATATGCCATGTTATAGCTGCCGGACTAATGTTTTTTGAAGCATGCATAGCATAGGTGTGACTCTGTGCATTTCCAGTATAAAAGTTCACTCTATTCAAATTCTACAGTTTCATTTTAAAATTTAAAGACAATTTGCTGATATAATAATGAAATTCACAATGCAGTGCAATGCTGCGAACATGCAATTGTGTAGTATAAACACACAGGCATATATATATAATCAATTTTAATATCGTCACTATTAAATCTGTAAATGGAGAAGTTATTTGATTTTTATGATTTTCTACTTGTTCAGAACCACACTTTTGCTATCTAATGATTCTTGGAAAACATTTTTTACTAGTTTCTCTTAATATTAAAGTAAAGAAACCAAATGATAGTCTGACGATATTTTTCATGTAATAAATCCCTACATGTTCATGATTCCAACACACTTTTCCCATTGTTTGAAAGCTCGTTCAATATGCATTTTAATCTGCGGTCGTTGCTTCTTACAAGTTTCGAGAAAGAATCCAATTAATAGAGCGTGGTTCTTTCTTTAGTACAGTTTCTACTATTGGTGACACTAGAACTGGTTTATATTGTGTATAATTGTGTGTATACAAGTAATGTGTGTGTATTGATGTGACTATATAGATGTGTATTTATGTTGTGTTGGTTGGGGTGAATGAATTTGGAAGGAATGGAATGAAATTTGAGCTATATTATGGACAATTGTTCAAAACATTCACTCCTTCCCAATTCCTTTCCTAAAAGCCACACCCCCAAATTTGAGAAGGAATGCTCATTCTCTCCTATACCCGATTTCTTTCAAATCTTGTCATAACGATTTTGCACGCACTCATTTTTTTTCATAGCTTCCCTCCTACCACTGATATTATCTTTTATTTTTACTCATTCCACTCCATTCTCCCCAAACTAACACCACACTAGTGTATTTAATTATTCCGCATGTGACATGCAAATTAACAATATTATGCCATTCTTCTGAGCAGGCAAAGCAGTGAAAAGCTTCGACTTGTTACTTTACGTAAATGATAAAAAGATGCAGAGAAAATTCTCTACCAAAAAAGAGGGCTAGGGAAGCTAGAAGTGTTCTTTGCCTTTGATCAGCATGTATCTGGAGTTGGATCAGTTGGGACAACTTGAGGACATCATAGAAGTAGTTTTTGTGATAATCATATGATAGTTGCTTAAAGAGACGGCATTCGGGAACTCCCATACAGTTTTTTCGAGGAAATCTTCTATGCTAAATAAACTCATTTCTTGAGGAATAAATTTAACAATAGTGCCTTTGCTGAAATATATATATGAACTTTGCATATTTTGTTGCTTTAATTTGTTGCCCCTTGACTCTTTGTTTCTCTTCAACTTCTGGTTTATATGTTGATTTTATATATGCACAAGGATTGAACTAGGCTTCAATTCGGCTATAAAAAAAAGTAACGGAGTAAAGATGCCTTAGGCAAAAGTGTAATTGCTTGAGGCATGAATGGAATTATTTCCATTTTGTACACAATGGAGCATGCATTATCAATTGTCATAATTAGAGCCACTAGTATCAGAATTATGATTACATGACCCCAAGTGCCTAAGAAAATCATGATCATCTCTTCTATCTGGATCTATATAAGACAATTAATAATGAACACAAGAAAAGGGAAGAGTTGGTGTAGAATATAAGCGAAGCAATCTCCATTAGAAAACACTCAGGAGCATAGGAAAACAAATACAGTACCCTCTTATATCCAAAAAGCTTCAGACATTACCATCTAGTTCTGATTTTTGTGTTCTGTGCAAAGTTTTTAGCTTAAGAATGAGTGCATCAGTTCCTACTGAGGTAGGCACAAAAGGGACAGTAGGATCACTTGTGAAGAAAGAGATGGAGTATTTCCGACGACTCGAATTTCGCCACACTGGGAAAAAGGAGAGTGCTTCTAGTGAAGTTAACTCATGCCTTAATCTTCACTTCCTGGTGAGGAGAAAACAGAAGAAGAAAAGTTTTCGCCTACCTGCCACTTGCTCAGTTGTTGAAGTTGCAGAATTACATGGAGTTTCTAGCTTCAAGTACAAGAACCTGCAAACTCAGGAGTATTAAGGTAAACACTTGATTATCCAGAATTATACACATCCTTTTGTTGTCATTATACAAATGTTTTCTACATTGTTATCTCTAATCAGTAGATGTATTACACTGCTTCTCAGCATCGTCTTCTTGTTGATATCCGAATTCCTGTGCTAGTTCAGCATCCGTCATGTACATCATCTCATTGGTCTCGAAGTTTTCATAAAGCAAGTACTCCAAGGCAGTAGCAATATCCGCAATCAAAGGTCTGGTATTAGCTTCTTCTTGCAGACACATGGCTGCCATTGCTATAGCTTGGTAAAGACCCTTTCTAGGATATTTATTCTCAAGCAGAGGATCAGCCATTAAGTGAAATTTTTTTCTGTCATTAAATATTGGGTGTGCCTGCAATCCACACAAGAATATTAGTTTCATTCTTCAAAGCTTAAACACAATTTCAATCAGTTGGTTACACCTACCCAAGTAACCAAGTGTTGTTCCTCAGTTGGCATCGTCGTATCAATAGCTCTTCGTCCAGATAAGATTTCAAGCAACAGAACTCCAAAGTTGTAGACATCAGACTTGGGTGTTGCCTCGCCTGTTTCTGCATACTCCGGTGCACAATGTCCATACGTTTCCATCACCATCATGCTTCTGTGATGATCTTTATTGAAATTATTACTATTATAATTATCTAGAGCTAACTTAAAAAGGCCATAATCAGAAAGCTTGGCATTGAATTCATCGTCTAATAATATGTTTGATGATTTCAAGTCCCCAAATATAATCGGAGGGCTGGCAGTATCATGTAAATACTCCAGTCCCTGAGCTGCTCCTTTCGCTATTTTCATCCTAGAATGCCAGTCAAGAGGCGGCCTTTCTGCAGAAACATCTGAAAACAGAAGAACTGAACTCATTAGTACTTACACTTCCCAACTTATCCGTAAACTTCATCAATCTGAATCCTGTTAACATTCACGTACTGAAAAGGTGATCCTGCAACGAGCCATTGGAAATATATTCGTTCACCAAGATTTTTTGGCCGCCATCAGCACAGTAACCAATGAGACTGACAAGATTTGGGTGCCGGACATGACTCAGTGCCACAATTTCATCCAGAAACTCTATGTTTCCTTCCAGTGCATTTCCCTCAGCCACATTTTTATCAAGTTGTTTTATTGCAACAATCTGAAGGACACATAGAGCACAAAATAAGACCATTTTGCACTTTGAAACACAGACACAAGTGCAGATAAGAGAGAGTTTCAGAGACTTGATTATTGTGCTTGAGCTGCCCTTTGTACACCCTCCCGAAACACCCCTCGCCTATCAGCATTTCTTGATTGAAGTTCTGTGTTGCTGCAGCAAGTTCCCGGAACGTGTAAATACTTGCAGGAACACCTACTTCCCCACTTTTCAGGCTCACGTCGTTCATCGTTCTCTGCTTGTTGAAACCTGCATTACACAAAAAGATCCACATAAAATTCCCTTCAAAAATCTAACAATCACATATTAAGAAACCTGATACATTACACAAAATCTTACATTTCTATACCAAAAAAAAAAAAAAATCAAATTGAAGTCGAAAAAGACCTGTTTTCATCGATACAGTTCGGACAACGGAGGACAAGGCATCTACTCCCTGGTTATATTTCCAGGGGCCTTGAACAGTACTTCTGGACCTTCCATGTGAATTCTTCATTGTATAGCCAAAAAAAAATGTTAACTCTACAAGGGATTCTATATTGCTAGAATTGCAATTAGTATACAAGATTTTATGGTGCAACACAATTTGTTCCTAGCTAAACTCATGCATTTCTGCATTGATATATGATTTATTGTATAGTGTTATAATTCAAATTTGAGAATGAGAGTGGCAAATGGCCTAAATTGTTGGGGCTTCTTTTAGCAGTTGATGATTAAGTAAAATTAAAAAAATTCACAAATTTCCTTGACTAAATTTTGTTGGGTGCTCCTTGGATTTCGTTTGTACGTTTCTGGTTTTGGTGTTGCATTACTGGTTATTATTATTAATTCTTATTATTCCTTAAAGGGTTGTTACAACAATGGTGTGTTTGGTTAACATGGTGGCGTTTGGTTACTATGTTTGATCAGGGAGAGCGAGATGAATTGGAATGTGAAAAAATAGAAGAATATATATAGCCACAAAAGAGGAAATTCTGGGGGGAAATGGCTGAGGGTAAATTATTAAGAGAAATTTGATAAGAAATTGAATTATTGAGTATAGTTTAAAATATAGTATTTATTCTTATCAAATTGAGAGTGTGACGCCTATGTGACGCCATCCAGGTCGTCACATGCCTGTTCCAACATATGACTACTTTCACCACCTAAATTTAGGGTCGATTGTCTATACACAATTCTATCTATCAAATTATTATAATACAATACATATAGCCTACTAATACAACGATAATTATTATCATTACATCTCGTTACAAGAACTCTTTAGCTAAACCTGCTGCTCGTCTATCACGCTTTCTCCTTTCCTTTAGTGCACTCGCTTCTGGGCCGTCCTTAACATACATACCATATTCATTCTTTACTATTTACGAATTATAAATAAATATAAGAATGACCAATTAATTGCTCAGCAAGTCTACTTAACACATTTGAAATCAAAACAGTGTATATCACAAGATAGATTTAACTGAATAACAGGTAAAACGAATTCAAAAAAAAGGGCTATAAATGAACACTTACAAAACGAATTCAAAGAAAAGGGTTACAATTAAACACTTACAACAATGTATCATAGGATCGTGAAAGAAATTTTTTGGTCTTCCACCCTAAAGGTACCATTACATGACTCGATCTCACCATTTTGCGAGTACCGCGTGACACCTCCACAGTCTGATCACAACCATCAGAGCCACCACCTGCCACTCTCTTGATAGTTAAGAGTTATCGTTTTCAACTCTTAAACCGTCTCACTTTGTTGACAGTAAAGAATTTCTCTTCTCTTTTACGAATGCAAATTCTTCACGTTGATCAATTTATGGGAATTTTCCCCTAGTACAAGAATTCCCCTTATCAAACAATTCTCTACTCTTTACTTCAGATGCGAACAATGCACAATTAATTAAAGAATCAAAGACTTCTTTATTCATACTTGAATTGAATAGTGTGAGACTCATATAGTTTCATAATTTTTTTTTTGAATAAAATTTTAAATGTCAAACATCTATTCAAGGAAATTTTTAAAAAATATTATTATGAAACTATACTTTACAGGGGTTTCAAAATACATGTCAAAAAGTAACGTAAAAACGTGCTTGGACAGAGGTAGTAAAATTTAGAGGGATTGGGGGTACGGGTGAAATTGAAGAATACTCTAGGTAAAATAACTACAAAATTGTATGAAAATTTCAGTGTTTTAAGAATCACAAATTAAAATTAGTTGGTAAAGTCATCACTTTGCAATTAATAGTATAATCAGAAAAAACACAACAATTTCAATACCATGAAATTAATTGTAGGAAACACGATACGCAAAAATTAGGGTTTTGAGAGTCGACTCCCAAAATTAATCGTCACTTTTTCATTCTTCACCTTCATCCTCTTCATCCACCAAATCCTTTTCGCTCTCCCATCTTCTCCACTATTTACCAGTTTTTTGTTTTTCAATAAAATCGAGCGTTGTTTAAACCTCGAAGATTCCAATCGAGTTTTATTCTCGGATCTGTTTCGGATTTGAGCTTGGGCTTGATTGTTTTCTGAATAAATCAGATCTTTTGAAATCAAAGGTCCGATTGTGTTTTCCCGTCTCGCTTTTTGGCGTGTGTTGATTTAGTACCCAATTTTGGGGTGGTTCTGAGTTGTTATAGTTGTGGTTGTTATGTGTTTCTTTGTTATCGATGAGAATGATTGGGATGGAGTTTTGGGACATCTGGCTTATCGTATCATTAATACTTTTGGCATGTCTATAGCCGGCACTCGGCATGTAGATAGCTGGGGTATGCTTGGAACGGTGGCAATCGCATATGCTCACCTTTCACAGATTATAGTTGTTCATTATTCGAGGACTCTTGTTCCTCATTGCTTAGTTTTTACAACTGAGTCGCCTGAACACCGCAACAGCCATGGAACTATTGTGAAGGTCAATTGTGAAGCTATCATTTTCGGGATTGATGTAGGCTGGATTACTCGAGAAGCCTTTGTATTCATTTTCAGTTTCAAGAATCCTTGGATTCAGTGTGTTAAGCAGTCTGGAAACAATACGGCTATTTATTTAGCTCGTTTTATTGTTTATCAACCTGATTGTATTGTCAGTTGGGAATTTGTCCTGACTAGACTTGTTTTAATTTAATGGAATGAATTTGCATTTTGTCAAAAAAAAATAGTATAATCAGAAAATAATTAAAATGATTAATCAGGATAATATTTAAATTATTAAGTCTATTATGTGAATTTAAAATAAAATATTATAATTAATTGAATTAAAAATTGGATCCACAAAATATCTTGTAATGATTAAACGGATGATAAATTTGTCAACCCAATTATTTAGACTATAACGAAAATGTTGAAAAAAGTGACTCGAAAACAACCAATTTGAGCAGGCAGTGATTCAGTTTAGGCGGCAACCAGAACCGTTGACTCCTTACGTAGCCATTGAAGTTGTGAAATTAATGTATACCACCCAATTATATATGGGTATCGACACGAGAATTAAAAAATATATAAAAATAAGTTCTAAATTTAGAAAAAAAATTGGATAAAGTGATAGAACTAATTTATATTTAATAAAAAATTTGAGATAGTAAATAAAAATAATGGGTGTAATAGTGTTTTGTATTATTATAAAGTAGATAGTGGAAAAAAAATAGTGGATTTAATAATATTTTATATTTTTAAAAATTATTATTTTTGAAATGTATAGAAATGGAGTGACATGCCAAAATAGATTCCATAATGGAAATGAACGAGACAGAGGAAGTATAAATTAATTACGCTTACATTTATATAATTAAGTTTATTACCATTATATTATTTGTTAAGCATAATTATTCATATACATTATTTGTAAAAATTGTATTGAGTTATTTTAGGTAGGTGGCATGAGCTTTGAATGGGGGTTCTTACTTCTCTGGTAAGGGCCAATAATTATTTTAAGTAGATGCAAATATGTATAGTAGTATGTGTTCTAAGCCACTCACTTGAGCATCACCAAGCCACTTCAAGATTTTTGAAAATTACTTCTAGTATGTTTGCTTTTTCATTTATCTACTTCATCAGTTCATGTTTCTATCATTTTCATGTCTTTATTTCCATATGGTTTTGGAATTTGCATGAAGATATTAGTTTTACTTCTTTTTTTTCTGCTGAAATGATTTCTTGTTTTGGTAGATCACTATGCAGGTAGTTCCTTGGTAAAATATTTGTTCTTGTAGTTGCAGTACTCACTTTAGCAGATCATCCGGTGTTAGGACTCTGTACTTGTTTCTAGGAGTGTAGTTTTAGATTAGAGCACCTTGAGGTCCATATTTGAGCCGGTGTGGTCGCTTGTTAAGTAACTAGTTCTCTTAATAACTCGAGGAGAATCAGGGAGAGGATTGAAATTTTGGAGAGCACCAAACAAATTTTCGGAAAACACCTATATATTTTTAAATTTTGTGAGACTCTTCTATAATTTTGCAAAATTTAAAATGTTGAGAAAATGTAAAAAACAATTCATGGGTGGACACATGTCCCTCATGCCTCTTCCTAGATCCGCCCCTGAGCAGGATCATATAATATGTTCCAACAGAACACATAATATTCGTATAAACCATCCGTGATATTGTTGGTTTGGACATGCCTATGACTAACATATTTTTACTCATTTTTGGTAGTTATGAAGGTAAAGCTATTAGCATCAGTAGCTGTGTGCCTTCTAGGTTGGCTATATATAGCACTTATCCCACCACCTCCCAAAGCTGTTGGAAGCCCAGGTGGTCCTCCTGTTACTTCACCGAGAGTAAGACTCTCTGATGGCCGACACTTATCTTACAAAGAGGCTGGTGTTCCCAGAGAAATTGCTAAGCACAAAGTCATTATGGTTCATGGCTTTGGTGGAAACAAAAACTTCGAATTACCTATTTCTCAAGTATGTACTGCAGAAGTGGCTTAATTCCGCAACCAATTTTCTGGAGCCTCTGATTAGCCTATACTAATATTTTTTCTCCCCTGTGATTATATTCAGGAAATTATAGATAAGCTCCAGATATATCTTTTGACATATGACAGATCAGGTTACGGAGAGAGTGATGCAAATCCAAAGCGCACAGTAAAGAGTGAGGCATATGATTTACAAGAACTGGCAGATGAGTTGCAACTCGGTACTAAGTTTTATGTGGTTGGAATATCCATGGGAGGATACACTGCTTGGAGTTGCCTGAAATACATACCACAAAGGCAAAACACATTCTTTCACATGAACTTTGATTTAGCTTTTTATATTTTGAGTTTAGTTTAGCATCCAAATTAAATTTTGAAAATATTCGAGGTTGGAGGGTTTAAACTCAAGTGCTCTCAGATTAGCTTCTAATAACCTGAATATAGTAGTTGGGGACTTGATACGTTTAGTATTCTTATATGTCAATATTATTTTTAAAAATCATTTTTATTAGGTTGTCGGGAGCTTCACTGGTAGTCCCCGTTGCCAACTACTGGTGGCCTAGTGTTCCTACTAGCGTGTCTAGAGAAGCCTTCAGTACTCAACTTTTGCAAGACAAGTGGACATACAGTGTTGCACATTACACCCCCTGGCTCTTAAACTGGTGGATGACGCAAAAATGGTTTCCTTCGTTCTCTGTTCTGGACTATAACGTTGCAGCTTTTAGCAAATCAGATTTGGAGATGATGAGTACTCTGTTAAATGCTCTAGGTACTAATCAGGTAAATAACTAGGAAACATACATGAAATTTGAAATTTCACTTCACTGCTGGTAAGAGAGCTTGATGCTCCATTGTGCTGATTCTGATGTTAATTGTATTGTCCAGAAACGACAACAAGGTGAGTATGTGTCTGTTGTTCTCGACATGATGAATAGTTTTGGAAAGTGGGAGTTTGATCCCACAGAGGTTACAAATCCTTTCCCTAACAACCAAGGCTCAGTTAGCATTTGGCAAGGATTTGAAGATAAGATTGTTCCATATCAACTTAACCGTCACGTCTCACAAAAGCTTCCCTGGATTAGATACCATGAAGTTGCTAATGAAGGACATTTTTTTGTGTTCAAAAGAAACTATGCTGATGCTATCATAACGGAACTGATAGTTGGATCAACTGATACTACTGCATAGAGCTCTTGTTTGACACCATTTGTTAAATCTTGTTTTTTACTATTATGTTTTGTTTTAGTTTCTGATTGTTGATGTATTATAGAAGGATCCCGACTTACTTTCAGATGAGTCTGAGAGACAATAAATGATGGTAGAGTTTTGTAATGCAATTTTTTGTGTCGTTGTTTCGTGTACCAATATTACTGGTAGATAGAGCTTCTAAATCGCTACTCTTGTCGATCTTGTTCTCCTGTGAATTACTTCGGCTAATCTTGCCAGATATATTGGTTCATCATGGTAAATTTGCATCTAACGCTAAAAAACTTGCTATAACTATAACGAAAAAGCATTAGCTTAACTTTACTTGGAGCTATAAATCCCAGTATCTCACTTGAACTCTTGCAGATAACAAACAGAAGCAGGTTTTCACAGCCATTAACAAGTAAGTCAAGAAATATATGGACTTATGAATTGAATGTTTACGTTTGAGTACATTTGGCGCCTAGTTGGATGACTCGCAAAATGCCAAATATGCAACAGATATCATCATAGTAAAAGATTGCAGTTCAAAATAGAGGATGTATGACAAAAGCCACAGCAAGTTGAGTCTTTGGAATGGATGAACTACAGAGGTCATTGCTCAAAACAGAACACTCTTAAAAAAAGAACAACACAGAACACTTTAGAATCAAATGTAGAATCTCATTAAATACTTGAATTAAATTCAAATTTTAAAGTGATTAACGTTTTATTATGAATAAAAAGAGTATCCACCATGTTTAACAATAAATATAAATTAAAAATAACATGATTCTATGTAAAATAATCGTGCAAAAGATATATCTATATGATTCTATTCTAGATTCTATTTTTGATTCTAATCTGGATTCCATAATATTTCATATTAATAAACTGGATGAGTTTGGATGTTAGAATTCATATAACAAGTTTAATTACTACTTAACTATGTAATTATAACCTTAACAAATCATTTTTTATGAAAAATGAAGTGTTATGATAGTGTTTTGTGTTGTTCTTTTTTTAAGGTGTTCTGTGTGGAGTGCAACCCGAACTACAGATACCTCAAAATAGTTGCATTAACATCATGCTAAGACAACTCAAGCCTTTCTCTCGAGGTTGATCTACAAATGTACAATCCAGATCGTTTGACAAAGATTATCTAAAGAATACCTATTGATAAAAGTTGTCGACATACCTATTCATATGATAGTTCGGAATAAAGTTGATAGTAGAGTAGTTGTCGTGTCGATCCGATTTTTCCAACCGAACGAAAGGCGCTGTTGAATATCATCTCGTTAATACACGAGCCGAATGAGTTTGCTCACAAACAATTCGAGTCGAGTTCAAACAGAGTTGAGTTGTGTTGAATTCGCCATAAATAATTATTATATCATTTTTACTCCAACTAGTCGTGATCCGTAAAATCGGTGTTCAGGGTATTTTGTGACTTTGGGTGTTTCGGATGCTAGGAGGGGGGATCGATGACTGTCCAACATTTCACTGGTGTGGGCTTTGACACCACACACGAAGCAAACAACAGATCTTTCAGATAATTGTTGAGGCATGTTGGTTTTATGGTACATGGCCATAAGATTATTATCCAGTTTATCTGGGTGTAACATTTTTCGTTGAGCTTCTTCTTGCATAAGCATAGAGCAAACAAGTTCAATGTTGGGGAGATATGTCATCATTAAAAATTGATTTCGTTGAGGGTTATAAATTTCATTGCCCCATTGACAAACTGGAATAGTCTTGATTTTACTTTGAGCAATTCATAGCTGTCAGAAACTTTGTAACCTCTTCTATGGTGTTTTTAAATAATGGGCAAAATGTTCATACAATCCACCTCTTCCCATAAGAATTTCATTTGAGTTACTCTTTAAAAGTGAATTTTGTAAGCTCTACTATGGTGTTTTTAAATAGTGGGCAAAATGTTCATACAATCCACCTCTTCCCATAAGGATTTCATTTGAGTTACTCTTTAAAAGTGAATTTTGTAACCTCTGCTATGGTGTTTTTAAACAGTGGGCAAAATGTTCATACAATCCACCTCTACCTACAAAGAATTCATTTGAGTTACTCTTTAAAAGTGTTATTATTCTGCCTTATCTTATACAACTCTTTAATGAGTTTGTATTTTTTAAATCTATTTGTTATAACAAACCTTATCTCTGATTTTTTCAGATTTAACTAGCAATTGACATATACATAGCGGATTAGCGGATAGTAGGAGATACGTTACATGTCAATCAAATTGTGAAATTTTGGTGAAGGAGCTCGTGTGTTTTTCAAATTTGCAACTCTTTAACATCATGAGAAGTTGAATTATTTCAACTTACTATGAATATTGTCCGAAACATATGCAAACAATAATAATTAGCGATCACTTATTTTTGTTCTCTCAAAAAAGACCAAATCTTTTTAATAAACAAATATAATCGATCTCATCTAAACGAGCCGAGTTCAAATTTTATTTACAAATGAGTCTGTCCAATTACGTCACCATTTTAAGAAGTTAAAGGTATTTAACATGTAACAAAAAAATTATTATTATTATTTTGGTTTTTAAGTTTAAAAAGAAGAAAATAATATTTCCTATATTGCTGTGCTTGCTCACAAGGCAGCACGTGTGGTACCCCAAACCCTCGTCTCCAAAACCCCTTGACATTTACTACAATGCTTGTTGAACACCATTGATGCAATGGGCATCTTCAGATCACTAACAAAACTAACCCATCTCTCCAAATCTCACAAACCCATCTCCTCTTTTCTCAACCCCACTCTTTCTCTCTCTAAAACCAACCCATTCTCTCCCACTCTCTCTCCTCTACATCCTTCCCACTCTGCTACGCCGTTTTTCTTTCAGTCCGATGTTGTCTTCCTGCCGAGTTTTCAGGCTCTTGTCTTTCCGATTTTTTCGCGGGTTAATTTTGGGGTGAGGCGGGTCGGGTCGGGTGAAGAGAATGTGGGTGGTGGGGACCCGGTTGGGAAGGGTGGTGGACGTGGAGGTGTGGATGGGTTTCTGAACCTGCCCAATTTGATTTCGATGAGCAGGTTGATCTCCGGCCCTGTTATTGGATGGTATGCCCTCGATTCTCTAGTAATTTATTCGCTGTACTTCAGTTTCTGGGGATGATTTTGTTATAATTGTTATAAGTATTGATATGTTGATTTCGTTATTATAAGTTTGGCAATTCCGAACATTATAGTTTAATGGACGTCGGAAGGAAATGTAGTTTAGTCCTGCCATATTTTGTTTGGGGAAGTTGAGTGCACTTAAAAATGAACAATGTCGCTTATACATTTAAGACATCGGAAAATATTGGCAACAATAGAGCAAGTCTAAAAGTGTAGCTAAATGATATCTAAAGTAAAATAACCAAGGAATGTAGCACAAGACAATGCTCGAACAGTGTAATGTCCTAGTAGTGCCTTGAAATGGTAGAACATTCATAAATTTGAATGAAAAAAATTTAAAATTAGTAATATGGGATATTAGTATTTTTTTTTTTAACAACTTCAAATGCAGGATGATTTTGCAAGAGATGTATCTTCCTGCATTTGGTTGTCTAGCTGTCTCTGGTGCAACAGACTGGGTGAACCTCTTCTATACTTTTGCTGTAATACAAAGATTGCTAAAACGGTGTAAACTTTAGCTTCAATAGTAACCTGGACTTATTTTTTATGTAGCTAGACGGGTATGTAGCGAGAAAGATGGGAATCAATTCTGTAATTGGATCATACCTGGATCCTCTTGCTGACAAGGTATTATTATGAGTAGTTTTTTTCCTTAATCATGTTTGTTGATGCTACTCTTCATTATGATATAGCGCTTGCTGGAATCAGAATATATCAACTATATTATATACAGGTTCTAATCGGATCCGTCGCATTGGCTATGGTTGACAAGGGCCTTCTGAACTGTAAGTAAAATTTGACATCTTTCTTCCTAAAACTAGATTTGTTTTTGGGGAGCGTATAAGTACTTATCCCTTAATGTGTTTTTCTCCAATCCTATTCACCATATCAATATGGTTTGAGGTCGTAATAATAATATGAGCCGCTAATAAGTCTGACAAGTACATTTTAAGCTATTGATGTACAAGGAGGGCTGGGTGCATATGGATTATTTATTTATTTATTTTTGTTGGTCCATTACCTATGTGTGGATTAGTTCTTAGTGTTTAAAATATTTAACAATTATGTATATTCAGTTCTGCTTGGAACACCATAATGTTAGTTTAGTTACTGCAGAGATAATAAATTAGGAATTGATTTGCATATATCTTTATTTTTTATGGTTTATGGAGGAGATATAATGTTGCCCTGGTCAGTATAAGAATCATCACAAGCCTAAGTAGATCTAATATTGATTTTAATTGTAAAGCTGGACTTGTTGGGATCATAGTGCTGAGGGATGTAGCTCTTGTTGGTGGTGCAATCTATAACAGAGCTAGCAGCTTGAATTGGAATGTAAGTTGCTCACTTGAATTGAAGTATCCTACTGCGAGAATCTAGATTTGCATTACACTACATATCTAACTGTATCTATTATCCAACAGTGGAAAAGTTGGTCTGACTTCTTCAATCTTGATGGGATTCAAGCCCAGAAAGTGGAGCCTCTCTTTCTTAGCAAGGTGATTATGCCGTTAGGCTAATTATTTGGTAATGCAGTTGTGCAGTTGTAGTTCTAGAATTCTTTGGCTTGGATGCACATTTTGTGAAAGTGTGCAGTCTGCAAGCAGCATAAACACATGCAAAACACTATTTTGATCCCTCAATATAAAAGGCTTAAATTATTTTAATTTAATAAGTACCTTAAATAGCCTATTCTGTTTCTTTGTATATTTTCAAGCAAAAAATAGGATAGAATATTGTGGATACCCACATTCTTTGTTATTTGCAAATGTGAAGCAGTGAAGCAGGTGAAGAAGATGCAGTTAAAACATTTTAAGGATGTGGGAAGGAACCATTACTTTTTAAAAAAAAACATTAATACTAATTTGATATAAAAGTTGAAGTTACATTTTTGTCGGTACCATTTGTAGGAATTGCGGTTTCTTGAACTTGTAGGTGATTAAAAATTTACTTTGACAGTTAACCTCAGCAGTCCAATTATTTCCATTTCCCCCTTCTTTTTGTCAAGGCTTATCAATTAGATTTACACAATCTTAAGGCTTGTTTACAGCAAGTCAGTAACTATATCTCAACATAATATTTAAATTGTTCGTGTGGTGAAGATTGTCATGTAGTTTTGATGTGAGCTTTTATTTAATCGACATATCATATTTTTTTTGGTATTATTGCAATCGGTTACAGGTAAATACAGTCTTTCAACTTCTCTTAGTGACTGCAGCTCTTCTTCAACCTGATTTAGGAACCCCAGATACAGAGTCATACATCACATACTTAAGGTGGGCTATACAAATCCAGTTAATGCTTTATAGTTCAATTTTAGTAGCAAATATTAAATCTTAACTTATATTGGTGCAGTTGGTTAGTGGCTTCAACAACTGTAGCCTCCACCGCGGCATATGGTGCTCAACATTTACGTAGAAAACCTATGTTGAGGAAGGGACTTTAACTTCAAATTGTATGATGTTTGTTGTGTGGTGGGCTGTTGCTGATGATATGGTTCCTCTAAGATGGGGCTGGGAATGATTTTCAATTGACGTGCTCAGTTTCCAGCAGGGATGAAAGAAGCAGAATGGTTGTTTAGTTGCTAGAAAGAAGTTTTAGTGTAGTTTAAAAGTGCCTGTTGCATGTTATATTTAGGAAATTTTACTGTACAAGCAAAGCTGCAATTAATTGGCCAAGTGTTGAACACTGTATGAAGAGTATCAAAATGTTGAGGATTCTGGCAGAGTATCAAAGTGTTGATCTCAGGAACATAGCCTTGTGAAACATTTCCACCAGTTGGAACTTGGACCAGACACAGTTATAATACGAATTCACTATTTAAAATATCAAGAATTTATTCGGTGCCTAGTTACCATACAATTAATTCCTTCCGCCATGTCCCAATTAAATACAAGCTATGATATTATGCCAAGTCTCTATATAATTTAATCACATGCTTTCCTTATTCATTATGCTGCCTAGTTCCGATCAACGCAAATTAGAAACTTTTTCCTAATTTCATTCACTCTGGCCAAGAATTCCTGAACTGGCATAAGTGGATAACACATGACATTATTTTCCTACACTGGAAGAACCAGATCCTTTATTGATCATTAAGAACTAAACCAAAATATAGTTCAATATAGGGCTGCAAATCATTCTGGACTATCTTTATCTCACTTGAGAATATGATACATGTCTCATATTTATTTTGAAAACGAGTAAATCTAGTAAAAAATTAAATCCGAATAAAATATGACCGCTGATATGTGCACTCATGTACTCGCTCAGATCACGTCTCTTGTTATTTTTCATAATATGATCCTATCTTAATATCGAATATGATCCATGACTCATATTTAATTTAAACTCATATATAAACTTAGATTTATAACCCATTTCGTTTATAAGTTAGTCATCATTTATATAATTCTAATATCTTACTTATGATTTATTTACCGTGATAATGCATATTATCTTCATATATTTTTAATAAAGTATATGTACATATATATAATTATAAGTTTTAATTAATTATATGTTTAAAATATTATATTTATTTAGACTAAATGATAATTATTTGAATAATTGAAATAAAAATGATAGTGGATCATAAACTACCCAGTTGTAAAATAAAAAATACTAAGATAATATTAAATTAAATTTAGATAAATCAATATCAATATCATCTTAACGATACAAGATTTTGCATCGAGCTCGAATATTAATCAATTTTATTCAAAAAATTAAGAATTTTGTTGCTACTAATAAATAAATAAATATCCTTACAAAAATAAATAAATAAATAAATAATTATCGAGAAAAATAACACTCACGCAAAATATATAAACGCACAAAAACTTGAATATCCAGACGTTATCTCTCTCTCTCTCTCTCTATCGGGCTGTCTCTCTCTCCTAGGGTTTGTAGAAAGGCGAAGAAGGGGCAGCAAGTGCAATGGATCCAGCTCAATACCAACAACAGCAACAATGGTACCTTCAACAGCAACAACAGCAGCAATCTCTTTATCAGCAGCCCCCGCAGTACCAGCAGCCTCCCCCGCCGGCGATGTATTATCCTCAGGCAGCCGTTCCTCCTCAGGCAGCCGTTCCTCCTCCTCAGCAGCAGCCAGCTGGTGGGAATGAGATACGTACGCTTTGGATTGGGGATCTTCAGTATTTTATGGATGAGAATTATCTCCTGAGCTGTTTTGCTCACTCTGGCGAGGTCTATACCTCTCTCTCTCTCTCTCCCTCGCTCTCTCTCTCTCTCCCTCCCTCCCTCCCTCCCTCTCTCTCTCCCCCTCTTCCCCTCTCCCTCCTTCGCTCCTAGGCTGCTAGGTTTATGAAACTAGTTTGTCCGTACAGAATATGTATTAGAGGCAAGGTAATGAGGATCAGAAATTAGCCTCATTAGTTGGATTGTAAGGAGATATATTTTTTTAATGCTTGTTGGATTTTCACATTTCTATGTGGAAAATAAGGTAATGTATGTCTGAATTTTGAATTGCGGCATAGGGCTTAGAATTGTAGTGCATTAATTGTGAAGAGAATGTTACTTAAATCTTAAGATTCTGCTTGTATTCACAATATTATTTGTAATTGGAAAGTTTACATTTTTATCTTCTTCTATGGGATTGTCTTCGTCTATAGTTCAGGGTAAATTGTTTTATTAACCCAGCAATATATCACTCTGTGCAGGTTGTTTCTGCAAAAGTTATCCGTAATAAGTCAACTAATCAGTCAGATGGCTATGGCTTCATTGAATTCGTGAGTCGTGATGCTGCTGAGAGGAATTTACAAACATATAACGGCACACTGATGCCAAATGTTCAGCAAAATTTTAGGCTAAACTGGGCATCTCTTGGGGCCGGGGAGAAGCGTGCTGATGACGGTGTTGCCTATACCATATTTGTTGGAGATTTGGCTGCTGATGTTTCAGACTACACTCTTCAAGAGACCTTTAGGGTACATTATCCATCAGTTAAGGGTGCCAAGGTTGTAACTGATAGGGAGACATCACGCTCAAAAGGTTATGGGTTTGTCAAGTTTGGGGATGAAAGCGAACAATTACGAGCAATGACCGAGATGAATGGTAGTATGTGTTCAAGTAGGCCCATGCGTATTGGCCCGGCTTCTAACAAGAAGAGCGTGGATGCTCCACAATACCCAAAAGGTACAATTCAGTGACATATGCCAATGTTCATTTACGATATACATGTCTGTGGTACATTCATACAATTGTTTCTTGCTAGCTGATTTTCAGCTTTGATATTTGTTCTGTTGCTCCTAGTTGCTTCATAGATCTATTTTAAGGGCAAATGGCCAGTCCTCTGGTTTCGAAATACTAAACACTGTGATGAATCCACCTTTTTTAGTAATTCTTTAAAGCATCTAATAATGACTTGAGCTTTAGTTCTCTTCAAATATCACTAACTTTCTAAACCTTCTAGAATTGCATTATCTCGAAGCAGGGCTTCAAGAGGCTCTATCTTATAGAGGCCTGGCTCTGATCACAGCTGAATTGGTTATCCCCTAAGTGCCTGGCCTTGCCTAGGTCAGTGTGCAATTTAATGTCATTATTATCCCTTGCCCTTTATTTCAGCTTCTTTGGCGTTAGGTATCCTACAAACATAGATTCTTTCTAGTCCATTTTGAAGTTTGTTATTTGTCAATGTATTATTACGTTACTTATCCTAGCCTGTGTTCATGCTTAGTCTGTCAATAGAAGACCACATTCCCTGTTAAATACTGTCTCAGTTGAACCTATTCTCTAGTTACTGTTATACCTACTGTCAACTCAGCTGCTTGATTTAGCATGCTGTGTTCAAATACTTCAGTCATCAAAAAGCTTGACTCACTTGTATTATTTTTTTTTCCAGTGGTTAACATGCTTAAATTTATGGGATCTATCAGGAACCGACCTTTTAGTGTTTCTGGTTTTGTGAGTTTAGAAGGTTGATTCAGGGCAGAAACAGTGAGTTTGGAGAGAGATTGAGGTGTTTAGATGCAGAAACAGAGAAAAAAAAAATCAGAAAGGTAAAGAAAAAACAGAATTCAGTTACAAACTTGTTTGAAAGACATTGTTTTAGAGAAAGATAGAGTGAGAGAGTTCTTATGGAACTAAGTCCCATTTTCATATATTCCAATCATACTGAAATATATCAACTGACTTGGTATTTATAGGCTGAGGTATGTAGCCAACTCTGAAAAGACCCTAATGCCTTACTGGTCTATAGTGTTCTTTGACACCACTACTAGCTAGTTGCCTATTACTATTATTTTTTGCTATTCCTGACATGTTCCTGTCAAACCTCTTATCAATGTCAGGTTACATATGAAAAATATTATTTTGGTAAAGTTATACCATTTATATCAGAATTCTAGTTTGTTTTGAGTCATCTTTGTAGATATATTAGGATTTGATACAGCATAATGTTTTATTTTGAATTCCTCTGTTATGAACATGTATTTCGTTTGTTGAACTTTTATGTGTAGTTGTAGAATATTTACAATTCCATAGGATCTGTTGTCTTGTGATTGGTGTTGGTACGATGTTTACTTCTATACTTGTTATTGTATAAAAAGAATTCGTGTTTAGTTGTTTGGCTTCCTTGTTTTTGAATTAAATTGGAGAAGAACAAAATCATAGATGCTTGCTCAGTTAACTGCTGATAAGCAAGACGAATATTTGAGCTTTCTTTCATCACAAATGGGATCACTGTTGTCATACACAGAAGTCAAATCTTCCTCCAGCTTTTTTTATTGACAATTTGATAAAAGATTGTTTAGAAATAATACTTTATTGCAAGGAGACATTAGTGTCTGTTCATTAATGAAGGGTGATATGCTAAAGTTCTCTGTTGCTTTGATAGTATCTTTTTTGTGTCGGCAACCTTTTCTTTAGGTCGTGGCTTTTTATTTGACATATATATGCATGTGTGAGTTGTTTTGATTTGTGTTTTGTTAATTGATTGCTACTGGAACCCTATCTCTTGAAACCACAATGCTGCTAGTGTAGAGAGTTCAAAATTAATGAAATTGTTTTTCCTTGTTTTTCTTGAAACTTTATATGTAAATCACCATTAAGGTACCCATGTTGTTTGTGATCATTGCTGCTTCTGGAATATCTCAAGAACTAATATCTGAATTTCTAGATCTTTGTCGTGTGCACATATAGATAATTTGTACTCAAATTTATAATTCACTAACTACTTTTTTGCACCGTCTATTTGCAGCCACATATCAAAATAATCAAGGAGCACAAAGTGAGGATGATCCAACTAACACCACTGTTAGTATATATGCCTCGAGTTTGAACTAATAATATTATTCCTTTGCTTACATGTGATCATAAGTTAATAACACTTGCTGCAGATTTTTGTTGGTGGTTTAGATTCTAGTGTGTCAGAGGAATATCTCACAGAAGTGTTCAGCACCTGCGGGCAAGTGGTTCATGTGAAGATTCCTGTAGGCAAACGATGTGGATTTGTTCAGTATGCTGACAGGTACATTTTAGTTGCAGAGCATTTGTTTCAATTTCCAATTGACATTCAAATATGATAAGAATGTTTCTGCTGTTGCAGGTCTTGTGCTGAGGAAGCATTGAATAGATTGAATGGAAGTCAGTTGGGTGGACAGAGTGTTAGGCTTTCCTGGGGCCGTACTCCTTCAAACAGACAGGTTTATACATCTAAAACTCTAATCATGGTCAGTTTAAGAATTTCTTAGTAGCTGACACGTGTGGGATTGATCCTATGTCACATCATTCAGCCTCAGGTAGATACCAACCAGGGAAATGGTGGTAGTGGTGGGTATTATGGTTATGGACAGGGTTACGAAACTTATGGGTATGCCCCACCCGCCCAAGCTCCTAGTCTTTATTATGGTGGCTACCCTGGCTATGGGAACTACCCCCAAAACCAGCAGCAGCCGCAGCAACCTCAGGTAGGATAATTTCTTTCTATGTTATGTTTAATGAGCTTTTATTGCTATCACAGTTTGACTCTGAAAAAAAGGTCCTTGTTCAAATGCTTTTGCACACCCCTGTTTTGTTATGCCTTGCATTAGAAATTAGAAGACACTAGGATTTTTCTAGTAAAGCTA
This sequence comes from Daucus carota subsp. sativus, assembly GCF_001625215.2. Lineage (NCBI taxonomy): Eukaryota > Viridiplantae > Streptophyta > Magnoliopsida > Apiales > Apiaceae > Daucus > Daucus carota. The sequence goes on along the minus strand of NC_030388.2, from coordinate 15,384,701 downwards.
AATGCCTGTGGTTTTTTCAGTGATTTGCCGGGTCAATGACAATGCAAGAATATAGTGCGAGGATTGTTCAAATTGGGGTGTGCAGATATTCGTAGCAAGAAGTGCATTCACAGCTACTTTATTTGTTCTACAATTTGAAAACCGGTGTTTATTTCTGTTCTTTAGTGGGATGATACCAAACTTTTTCTTATGTATTACTTAAGTTGCTTGTTTTACTTCACTCACAGATGGTTCCCCCATTCCCTTTTCTATCAGGTAAGAGGATAGGGGAATTGATGAGGGACCTGTGATCTTGACATTATACTTTTAATTGTTATGACTAAGATTGTTATTTCGAATAGGGGAATGTGTATTAAGTATATGAAGTAGCTAGCAAGTGTGCGTATTATTAAAGTTTGGATACTCTTTAAAATATAATCTTTCATCTGTGAAATATCTAAAATTTTACATTACTTGTTCAAATATTTTTACGTGTACACAATTTGAGAATCAAATGTACCAATGTGCAGGATATAACAGGTTTTAGGGGTATTTTGTTCTTTAACGTGGCTGTGAGAGGTGTAACAAACTGAGGCAAAATTTCTCTTTTCTTTTTCCAAAGAATTGAGATTTTTATTAGAAAGTAAGATTATTTGTTGGAAAAGATGAATATATATTTCTTTCAATATTGAGTATATACATGTTCTATAACTTGTCGGTAGACAATTGACTTTTATTGTGAAAGTTCACTTTTAATTGTTTTCTTATTTTTATGAATTAAATGATAAATTTAGATTGGATTCACATCAAGGCAGGTGAATTGTTTTTTTTTCTTCTTATTTCTATGAATTAAATAATAAACTTAGATTGGATTCATGTGGTGGTCGGGTATATAATGCATAAAAAGGGATTTTCTTTTCTTATTTTTGTGAATTAAATAATAAACTTAAATTGGATTCAAATATGTTAGATGTGACAGTCGGGCAAATAATGCATAAGAATGGAACAATAATTGGAAATGACCGTCAATAATCCCCCGTAGTCGGAGGGATTCACGTCTGATTAGCTAGTTTGAGCTAGTTTGTAAGGTAATAGATTCCTAACGTGATGATCAGTAGCTCCGAATGGATAATCAACTATGCTGGGACTGAGACACGATCCAAATTTCTATGGGGCAACAGTGAGGAAATTTCTATAATGGGCGAAAAAGAAGCAACAACATTATTTGGGAAATAAGCATCGGCTAACGCTATGCCAGCAGTCGCCGTAATATTGAGGATGAAAGTGTTATCGAGAATTACTAGATGTAAAGCATTTTTGGATGGTTTTTTAAGTCCGTCATCAAGTCTCGAGGCTCAACCCTGGACTGGTATAGGGAATTTCCGCTTGATCGGTGAAATGCGTTGTGATCGGAAAATATAGCGAAAACACTTGCTTGGTTGACACTAACACTGAGAGGTGAAAGCTAGGGTAGTGAATGGGTTAGATACCATAGTAATCCTAGCCGTAAGCGATGGATACAAGACTCTATGCATATCAACCTATGCGCTGTTGTAGTTAACGGATTAAGTATCCCGCTTGGGGAGTAAATTCGCAAGAATGGAACTTAAATGAATTGACGGGACCCGCATATGCGGTGGAGCATGTGGGATTCTCCGACGCTGATGAGTACATAGAACTATTCATGTAACTGAGAGCCCTCACTGCTCAGACAAAACAAGTAATATCAGGGCGCTCTATCATTGAGCAAATAGCCCGTCGTGTGAGCCTCCTGAGCGCCCCTTATGCCAAAAGTGAGAGAAATCCTATCCCTCTCTTTCCTCTTTCCTTTCCATATCGCCACACAAGGGGATGAGGATATAAAAAAGGGATGCTATCAACTTGTTCCGATATGGGTAATAAGCTCATAATCTGTGTCTCACTTCATCGTGGAGAAATGAAAGAAGACTTCCATCTCCAAATGTCAGTCGGACATAGATCCTTTTTTCTTGGATGCAAAGTAGTGTCAAATCAAAATACTCGATAGTGAAATTTTTATAATAAGTTTAATTAGTTAATTCACCTTTCAAAATTTATAAATAAAGAATAGAAGTATTTAGACATTTCGAAATGAGATTGGATAGTTTCACAACTATGTGTGGATCAATATTTTATTAGTTAGGAAATACTGCACTACATTTTGAAAATTTATTTCAAATTAAATATTTTCTAGATATATATTTTATATATTATTTATTATCATTGAATCATTTATTTTTGTAACCAGGGCCATTAAATTTGCAACTTTAAACATTATATTGCGAAAGTTTGTTTAAAATAAAATATTTATCTTATTTGAACAATTGAATAATTTGTTTGTAATCGGAGTCACTCTCCTTGCAGAAAATTCAATATTGTAAAAATATCACTAGTACTAAAAATAGTAATAAGTTGAAGTTATTGGTACAATAGTAATGTGAAAAACATTTCTTGATACCTAAATATTATAAATTGTTGTTTCAAAAAAAATAATATAATAAAATGTTTAGTTATTTCGTCAAAGTCCGCAAAAGATCCACCTTAATTACACCACAAACTTAAAAGATTCATATAAAAGGCATACAAGATTTATCAAAAATAAATGATATACAATGTTTCCTAAATATAAACTAATATGCAAAATCTTTTCCACACTTTTTTATTACCTTAACACGTGAATAGTTTAACTATTCTCATATAACAAATAAGAACTACTTGTACAAAAGTCACACCACCACAAATTATAACTCTTAATGTTTCATAAACAAACATGTATAGCTAACATTAAGCAAATAGCGTGTGGTGTGAGCCTCCTGGGCGCCCCTTATGTCAAAAACGAGAGAAAATCCTATTCCTCTCTTTCCTCTTTCCATTCCCATACCACCACACAAAGGGATCTTATCAACTTGTTCCGATATGGGGTAATAAGCTCATAATTCCCGATATGAGGTAATAAGCTTAGAATCCGCGTCTCACTTCATCGTGGAGAAACGAAAGAAGACTTCCATCTCCAAGTGTCATTCAGACATAGATCTCTTTTTCTTGGATGAAAAGTAGCTAGTGTCAAATCAAAATACTTGATAATAAAATTTTTATAATACATTTAATTAGTTGATTAACCTTTCAAAATTTATAAAGAAAGAGTATAAGTATGTAGACGTTTTGAAATCAGATTGGATAGTTTCACATGTGGATCAATATTTCTATAAGTTGGGAAATACTGCACTACATTTTGAAAATTTATTTCAAATTAAATAATTTCTAGATATATATTTTATATATTATGTAAAGCATAATGTAACGTAACTGTAATTACGATAACTCAACACAACAAAGACAGGAAACAATACGTAAGTATAATACAGGAATCTACAGGTTGGAGATTCGATACAAACAGACAAAGACAATCAAGATATCTGAGACGAGCATCCGTCCACTGGAAGAAGTTCATTAACATGTTCAAGCCTCAGTGAAGAATAAAGTTCAATATGTTTCTGCTATCAAGATTGCCTGAAGATCAAGTATCAAAGACCAGAAGATTCCAGTATATTTAATTTGATTATTTATAATCAAATTTATCGAAGCAACATCTAACCCGGAATGACTGATCAAGTATATTATCAAGCAAAGGATTCAAAGAATTATTTCAGTTCGAGTCGTTCGTGAACCAGACCAGTGCACAGGACGTCAGGACGTACGAAAGTATTCAGTGGATTCAATCAACGAATCATTGATCAAGTCAGTTAAAAGATCAAAAGAAGTCATCAAGGGATTCAGTGATATATATATATATATATATATATATATATATATTTCTTTAATTGTGAATTACTTGAATACATATATATTCAAGTAATTAAATTAACACAATTAGTCATATATATATATATATGCATATATGAGGCGCAAGTTTAATACTTGTAGAATTCTCTAAGTCATATATATGTCTACTGTGCTCCACTGTGTCAAAGGCGCAACCTTTGACCAAAGTCAAAGGCGCAACCTTTGACTTGTCAAAGTTGGCGCTAACAATTCCCTTGAATTGTTTTAACTCTAAGTCGAAGCACTCCACAAGGCAATGGAGGATATCCCCTGGAGCGCAAACTTTGACTCGGTCAAAGTTTGCGCCTCCAATTCACTATCCAGGCGCAACTTTGGATGGCTGGTGGTTTCTCCAAGTACAAACTCAGGAGGACACTGTATAATGAATGTTGAAGCGCAACATTTGACCAAAAGTCAAATGTTGCGCCTCTTCTTCATGCACTCCCCTTCTCTCAACTTACTTAGATTTATTCTAAGTAAAGGCAATACAGTAAGTGGTGATTGAAGCGCAACTTTGTTATATATATATATACAAATATATATGTATATCAAGTTGGCGCCACTTCCTGCATATATTTGGAGTTAGATTTATTTTCATAAATCGAATCCGTCCAGGACGAACTCAAGTCGTCCAGGACGAACTCGTTAACCATGGTTAGATTTTGTAAAGCCTATAAATAGAGCTTTGTGTTTTCATTTGAAAACAACTACACACTTTGTAAGTGCACACACTATACACGTTCTCGAGAGCTCAATTAGAAAATCGTATTTATCGAGAGTTTGTAATAGAGTGATTGTAGTCTCTGCAGCCGACACTTGTGTTGGAATTTGTAGCACCCGAGGATTATTTCTAATATAAGAATATTCCCCGACTTGCTGGAGTTATTTATTTACGATTGATTTAACATGAACTGAAATAAAGATTATCCGCAATTAAATTAAATCGAAGAAATTGGTACGACGTATTCAACCCCCCCCTTCTACGTCTGATTGGACCTAACAATTGGTATCAGAGCTTAGCTGATCGATATACAGATCTGAGATCCGTAACCAATCTGAAAAGCTAGCTGTCCGTACAATCGTAATTTTATCTGATAACAATGTCGACACACAAGTTAGGAATCAAAGTACCTCCATTTGACAAGGATGACTACAACAACTGGAAGATGAAGATGTTGCTGTACATCAGAGTTGCTAATCCCATGTTCATTGGGATTCTGGAAAATGGTCCATTTGTGCCTATGAAAATTATTCCTGAATCTGTTGAAAATGGTGTTCGTATTCCACAAAAGTCTGTTCCCAAAGAGAAAAGTGAATACACTGATACTGATAAGGAATATGTTGCACAGGATCATAATCTGCAACTCATAATTGTTGAATCAATGACCAAGACAATGACACATCTGATACTAAGTCTGAAAACTTCAAAGCAGATGTGGGACACTATTGAGGCATTGATGGAGGGATCTGAAGAAGTCAGGGAAAACAGATACGATATGCTAATTGCCAGATATGAAGCATTTCAGGCAATACCTGGAGAGAACATTTCTCAAATCTACGAGAGGTTCATGTTGTTACTGAATGAACTCACCCTGCATGGAAAGACCTATCCACAGAAAGAGATTAACAGAAAGTTCTCATTTGTGATGCCACCCCATCTAGTTGTAAAGACAGAGACCATCCGGGAAAGAAGCGACTTCAGGACTATGACTTTGGAAAAGCTGTTTGGAAAACTGAAGACGTTTGAGATGGAACTTGAACAGAGAAAGATCATATATGGTGGTGGATCAACAGAATCCAAGAGTATGGCCTTACAGAAGACCACTGCACTGATTGCTGATCAACCATACTTTGGTTATCAACAATTAGTTGAATATGGTATCAATGATCACACTGTTGCTCAGAGTGATTGTTCATCCATCAAAGCTGACTATCCTTCTACCATTACTGAGATTGTAGAAGCTGAAGTTGATGAAGTTTCTGAAGAACCGGAGGATGAGTTCTACACTCAAGAAGAACTGGAGCAGCTGGAAGATAAGTCAATGGCTTATATGGCTGCAAGGTTCAAGCATATCAAGTTCAGGAAGAACCCCCGGTACAAGAAAACTTCAGGGAACAAGTTTCAGGGTAAAGGAGGATACTCAGGCTCAGGGTCAAAGACTACTGGCAGTTTCAAACCAAACATGTATGACAAGAGCAAGGTCAGATGCTACAACTGCAATGACTTAGGGCACTTTGCAACAGAGTGCAGGAAACCCAAAGCTGCTCCTGTCAGAAGCAACTCATATGATAAGAAGAATTCTTATGAGGATCTGAAGAAAGAGAATGAGAAGCTGAAAGCTAAGTTGGAAGCAATGGTGGCCAAGCACAAAGGAAGGGCTTACATTGCTGAGGGAAAAAGCTGGGATGACACAGATTCTGATGATGAACCTGTCCAGAGCAATTATGCATTTGCATTAATGGCTGACACTGTCGAGGAATCTCCATCTCAGGTATCTCCTGAAATTTCTGTTGATGACATGACTACTGCTGATTATAAAAAGACTATAAATGAACTAGGTCAAGAGATGTATAACTTGCACACTAGTTTATTAGCTTCAGAATCAGATAACAGTAGTCTTTCTCTAAAGATAGCTAAACTTGAAGAAAGAGTAGATGAATTAGCTTTAGAGAAACTCATAAACACTAACCTTAAAGATAGAATTGAATATCTAGAGAATAAGGAGAAGTGTAGTGCAGAAATTGAGGAGTCCCTTAGGTCTCAGATTGCTGACCTAGAAACTAAGCTTAGGGCCTATCAGAATTCTGCCTTTCTACAGAAAGAGATCTTGGATAGTCAAAGGGTTGATAAGAAGGTTGCTATTGGCCTTGACTATAGTTCTTTGGAAAGAGCTAAAAGAAAGAAAAGAAAAGAGAATGAAGGCATATTTGTTTCAGCAGGAACTGAGAATGCTCCTGAAGGAACAAATATACCTAAAATTCTGAAGAACATCAAGACCCCTATCTTTAGAATGGCACAAACAGAACCTCTGATAGAAGAAGATCTTGTAATCAAAGAAGAGTTGAAAAATGAGGAAGTTGTTAAGCCTCAAGTAAAACAGGAATCACAAGATGTACCTTCTAGTTCCCAAGTCAGAGATGACTCAGATAAAACTGGATTAGGAAGTACTAGTTCCAACAAAAAGAAGAACAACAGGAATGGCAAGTTAGATCCTAAGAACTCCAACTCTAGGAACTCTAATGCTAGAAAGGTTTGTAATAATTGCAATTCTACTAATCATCTTACTCATGCATGTAAAGTGATTAAAGTAGATAACTCTGTTTCTAGCATGCCTAATACTGTTAACATGAATGCTGTTCATTTGCCATGTGGTAGAGTAGGTTGCATGCTATGTGCTATGAATATGATGTCTGCATGCTTTACCATGTTGAATGCATCTTTTTCTGCACCATCTACCATGAATATGAATATGCCTGCACCTTCTGTTGCCCCTATGGCAAAGACTGCTAGTCCTTCTAAGAAGAAGGAAACTCCCAACTCCAAGTCTAAAAGCACTTCTGCTAAGACTAAAAAGGAGAAGAGTCCAGTCACCCCTGAACAAGCACATGTTAAACCAGTTTCTGTTGATAATCCTGTTTCTACTAAATCACCTGGACCCAAGAACGTCTGGGTACCAAAGAAAGTTTAATCCATTTGTGAATGCAGGGCACAGGAAGGAAAAGAAAAGTTGTGTGGGTTCTTGATAGTGGTTGTTCAAGACACATGACTGGTGAAAAGTCCCTGCTCACAGATGTGGTGATGAGAACCGGCCCAATTGTAATCTTTGGAGATGACAGCAAAGGTTTTACAACGGGATATGGTAAGCTGAAAGTTGGAAATGTCATAATTGAAGATATCTCTCTGGTGGAAGGACTCAAGCATAATTTACTAAGTATCAGTCAGTTCTGTGACAAAGGATACGACGTAATCTTTCAGAAAGAAGTTTGCTTAATCCAGAACCGGAAGAACAAGGATCTTACACTCCGTGGTGTAAGAAAATCAAGTTTGTTTATAGCCGACATAGACTCAGCAAGTAAGGGGGAGGTCAAGTGTTTCTACACCAAGGCCTCTGCTGATGATAGTTGGTTATGGCATCGGAAGCTCTCACACTTGAACTTTAAGACTATGAACTCTTTAGTTAAAAGGGAACTTGTGAGAGGATTGCCACAGAAAGAATTCTGTCAAGAAGGACTCTGTGATGCATGTGAAAAAGGGAAGTCAAAGAAAGCATCACACAGGAGCAAAGGCATGACTGACATTAGTTCACCCCTTCAACTGATTCATATGGATCTGTTTGGACCAGTCAACATTCCTTCTATATCAAGGAAAAGATATGCTCTTGTGATCGTCGATGACTACTCAAAATACACATGGGTATTATTCTTACATTCAAAGGATGAAGCAGCACTCGTCATCATTGATCATATTAAGAAGATTGAAAAGGAAGCAGATCTGCCAGTAAGGGCAATCAGATCAGATAATGGAACAGAATTTCGTAATGCTGTTCTTAATGACTTCTGTACTGATAAGGGCATCTCTCGTCAGTATTCAGCTCCAAGGACTCCACAACAAAATGGTGTCGTAGAAAGGAAGAACAGAACCTTGATTGAAGCAGCAAGGACAATGATTAGTCAATCAAGACTTCCAATCTATTTCTGGGCTGAAGCTGTGAGTACTGCTTGCTACACTCAAAATCGTACCCTGATTAACAAGGATTTGGATAAGACTCCTTATGAAGTAATGGCCAACAGAAAACCATCACTGAGTTACTTTCATGTGTTTGGTGCAAAATGCTTTGTGTTAAAAGAAGAGCATTTGGGAAAGTTTGATGCCAAAGCTGAAGAAGGCATTTTTCTGGGTTATTCTTTGGAGTCTAAGGCCTACAGGGTTTATCTGATCAATGACGACAAGCTGATTGAAAGCATCAATGTAAGATTTGATGATACCAGACTCCCAAGTCTTCAAAAGGAAAATGAATCTGATTCTCTGGAGTTTGAGAATTTAGAAGACATCTACTTAGGAGAAGATGAACCTGAAGCTGATATAAGAGATCCTAATGCAAATGAAGAGAATGCTGATCCTGAACCATCTGGAGGAAGTATTGGCAACAATACAAATGATCATCATGGTCACAGTGGTCAAAGTGGAGGATCATCAAATAGAATCTACATCAGCTCAGGGGGAGTAAGTCAAAGTGGATCTACTAGTCATCACACTCAACACAACTATGATTTTGGTGAATCATCAAGATTGAATCTACCAAGACAAAGGGTATGGAGTAGAGACCATCCTGTTGAACAAATCATTGGTGATCCAGACACAGGAGTGCAGACTAGAAGAGCAACTCAGAATGAATGCAACTTTGCTGGATTCTTGTCTCAGACAGAACCAAAGAAAGTTGAAGAGGCTCTAAGTGATCCAGATTGGGTATCTGCAATGCAGGAAGAACTCAATCAATTCGAAAGGCAGAAAGTTTGGAAGCTGGTGCCAAGACCTAAAGGAAAATCTATAGTTGGCACCAGATGGGTTTTTAGAAATAAACTGGATGAAGATGGTATTGTTACGAGGAATAAGGCAAGACTGGTTGCAAAGGGTTATTCACAAGAAGAAGGAATTGATTATGATGAAACCTACGCTCCAGTTGCTAGGCTTGAAGCAATTAGGATGTTCTTAGCATTTGCAGCACACTCCAACTTCAAAGTATATCAGATGGATGTGAAAAGTGCATTCCTGAATGGTGATCTGGAAGAGGAAGTCTATGTTGAACAACCCCCTGGGTTTGAAGACAAAGAATTTGAAGACTTCGTATACTTTCTCTTCAAAGCACTCTATGGCCTGAAGCAAGCCCCTCGAACCTGGTATGACACTCTTTCCAAGTTCTTACTTGAAAATGGTTTCACCAGAGGTATCATCGATAAAACTCTTTTCCATAAAAAGCATAAGGATGATATAATTCTTGTACAAGTATATGTCGATGACATTATATTTGGTTCTACTAATGATCTTTTGTGTGAAAGATTTGCTAAGTTAATGCAGAGCAAGTATGAGATGAGCATGATGGGAGAATTGTCCTTCTTCCTAGGACTTCAAGTCATTCAGAAGCCTGACGGTATTTTTATCTGCCAATCTAAATACATTAAGGATCTTCTGAAGAAATATGGAATGGAAGAAGCATCTCCTGCCAAAACCCCTATGCCAACTGCTGTCAAACTTGATCAGGACAAATCTGGTAAGTCAGTTGACATCACGAAGTATCGAGGTATGATTGGCTCTCTCTTATACTTAACTGCTAGTAGACCAGATATCATGTTCGCAACTTGTTTATGTGCTAGATTCCAGGCTGATCCTAAAGAGTCACATCTTATAGCTGTTAAGCGTATTTTTAGGTATCTTAAGGGAACCCCCAATCTAGGGATTTGGTACCCTAAAGATACAGGTTTTAATCTGGTTGGCTATACAGATTCTGACTTTGCAGGATGTAAGATTGATAGGAAAAGTACTTCAGGAAGCTGTCAGTTTCTTGGACGAAGGTTGGTGTCATGGTATAGCAAGAAGCAACACTCCGTGTCTACGTCTACAGCGGAAGCTGAATACATAGCTGCTGGAAGTTGTTGTGCTCAAATCTTGTGGATGAGGAATCAACTACAAGATTATGGACTCATGTTGGATAAAATTCCGATTCTGTGTGATAACACGAGTGCCATTGCCATTGCCAACAATCCTGTTCAACACTCCAGGACAAAGCATATTGATATCAGGTATCATTTCCTTCGCGAGCATGTCATGAATGGAACAGTAGAGTTACACTTCGTACCTACTGATCAACAAATTGCAGACATCTTCACTAAACCACTAGACGAATCCACTTTCTCTAGACTGGTTGGTGAACTTGGGATGTTAAATATGTCTAATTAATTAGACAAGAAATAACTGCAATTTGTTCGTAAGTTCACAAGTTTTAAAATGTACATATTTTCAGGACTTGTGAATTTACAAAGAGCATCCAGTATTTTACATAATTATCTGATAATTAGTTTTAATTATTTGCCATGACTTATATGATATGCATGACTTTATGTGATTATGTGATTAATTGCTAAGTGGTAGATATTTAGAATCAATTTTCTTGAATTATTTAAGTGCTTATATTCAATTAATGAATATTAGTGTTTATTTAATTCATATTTTAATTATATTTGATTAATGGATTTGGAGCAATTCATATTTTATTAAGTTATCCATTAATTAGATTTTAATTAAAATACCTGTAGCACAATTAATTAAATATTGTTTGACTAAAATTAATTTAGCTGAACTTTATCTAATTTAATTGTGATTTTGTTCTTATCAAATTATTAGATATTTTTGATTTAGTCAAAATATTTAATCAAATGATAAGTGAATCGTTTACTTGTGAGAATTTACCTCAAATTCTCTAAGTACAGATATTCTCCCTGATAAGGGACAACACTAGCGCAACATTTGACTAGTCAAATGTTGCGCCAAGTGTTTTTGGAGAGACACTGTTCGAGAGTCAGTTTTTATTTAAGAAAACTGAGTATAATCTTGTGAGTGCGCAACCTTTGACTCTATAGTCAAACGTTGCGCCTCGGTGTATATGTGCATACAGTAGTTTTCCTTGGAAATTCGTCTAAGTGTAGAGTTGCGCCTCTCGTACACAGTACGTGTATGAGGGGCAAAATCGTCTTTTCATTACCTGCGCCTTTGTATGTACTCTGTGTATAGAATAGGGGTCATTCTCGTAAATTCACAGGTTGCGCCCCTCAACTCTCAGTACGCATATATACCACACTTAGACCATTTTCTTTTTCATCTACGATATACACATATACTTACACGCAAACAGAACTCTCCCCTGCCATTCTTCAAACTCGAAGTCGAGGTTTTTGATCGAGTAAAACACCGACAAAACTTTGCCCATTTTAGATTCTGAGACCAGTTTTGAGATCCCCTCGACGAGAGCTTTCTTTTCATACCAAAACTTTAACGATCCGTCGTTATTTTTCGTGAGGGTTTTTCAAGAACCTTTGGACTTCTAGGCTCGATTTTTACGTGTTTTAAGCATCAATAATTTGCGAAACCGATACCATTATTCTTAGAATTTCAAGAAGTACAACATACTGTAATTTCATCGAAATCTGAAATTCTTGGAATTAGGGTTTTACGGAGCGTTATTAATTAATTATTTTCGTGACATAAGTTGATATTTGTTCGTGTTTATTCGTGAAACGAAATTTATAATCATTTTTAATTTTAATTAAAAATGGCTGCAAATTTTGATATTCCGAAAACAAATTTCACTATTGTTGAAAATAATAATTTAATTACGCAAGCGAATTATCGACGCTGGGTTCGATTTATGTCAGAATTCTCTTATGCTAGATTTGCTATGACAGAATCAGTTAACCTTAACAAATCTCTTCTGCGAGAGTTTTTGTCTTCTATTTCTGTTGTGAATACAGGACAGGTACTTGGACTCACTTGTCAAATTCAGGGACGAACATTAACTATCACAGAAAATACCCTGAATACTGCACTCCAACTACCTACTGAAGACTTTGAAGCTGTTCCTGACAGTGCTGAGAGAGTTAACTTTTTCTTTGCTATCCACTGTCAGAGGGAGCAAAATGGTAATCTTCCAGCCAAATTGTATGTCAAGCACTTACCTCGGGAATGGAATTTCTTCTTTAATTCCATATCTCATGTCTTTGCACCAAAGACTGGAGGGTTCCATGGGATTACCAACTTCAATCAAGAGATTGGGATTGCAATTGCTCAAAACTCAAGAATCAATCTAGGACATATGATTATGGGAGCTTTTCAGGACTCTCTGAGGAAGAACAGACATGTACTGCTATATCCTCGTTTCTTCCAGATTGTGCTGAATCAGCTGTTGACACCTGCTGAACTTGCTGTCTATCCAAGAATAGACAATGTCATCTGTTCCTTCATGACTACAAGAGTGATCTCAATGCTGGAGAATCATCAAGGGTACACCAACAATGAACCAGTGGTGATCACTGAGGCCATGCAAGCTTTTCTGAATCAAAATGTGCCTCCACCACCAATTCAACATGTTGCTGCCCCTGTTGTTGCTGAAGAAGTCCCTGAAGAACAAGATGAACCAATCCCTGAGCCACTCATTCAAGAAAACATTCCTGAGGCTCACAATGTTCCTAGAGAGGAAGAAGTGATTGTGGAAGATGCTGCAGATGACTCCTCTGAAGCAAATGATCAATCTGATGGAGAGGATTCACTACAGGACAATTCTACTGACTCTGAGGATGAAGCAGACAGTCCTGTCCAATCCACTGTAGCTGCACCAACTGATGATGTGATGGTGGATGTGGATGAACTCTTCACCAATACATACAATCCTCTGCATTCATCAGGTATACCTTCTGACTCTGACAACTTGTCATTTAGTGCACCTGATGATTGGGTCCAGAATTTACTGGATCTTAATCCACTCACTCCACTACCTCCACGTGCCAGTGAATTTGAAATCCCCCAAATTCATAACCAAGGCACCACTTCCCAAACACTTGAAGCAGAAACTACTCTACCCCTCAGCCAACCACTTATTATTTCTGAGAGAGAGGGAGAAAGTGCCTTAAGTGCACCACACAAGGAGTTTGTTTCTGAAACTGCAGCTCTGTCTCCTAGTCAAGAAAGGAGAATAGAACCTGAGACAACTGCAGAACTGTCTATTTCTTCACCACCTCAGCCAAATATTACTTCAATGCACAGTGAGGTTGCACACACGATGGAAGAATTGACGGTTGCTAACACTTTGTCGTCCATGTCAGGGATAGACACTGTTGTTTCTGATCCTTTTCAGGGTCAAGTGCCTTCACAGGCTTCTGGGGGAAACTTGGATGATATGCCACATTCTACATCCTTGTCTACCCCCCTGGGAGGAACATTCCCAGATCCTTCAAAGGACTCTTCACCTCTCGAAGGTGAACGGCAATCTGTTTCTGAGCCCTTCGTATCAGGAAGTGTGCCAGTTACAGAGGACTTGTCACAAAGTCTTTCGCCGTCAAAGGCAGTTGTGGGAAACCAGGGTGCTTCGCCAATTCAAGGATCACATCCTTCGAGCCCTGTGTCTACCCACCCTGAGATTCCAACTCAGGATCCATCAAAGGACTCACTACATTCAAGTAGTTGGCAACTTGTTTCTGATGACTCAGATTCATCTGACGAGGAAACTGAGGACGAAGGCTTACGAACCTTCATTGCACCTTCTGTGACCTCTCTAGAAGAGGCTAAGAAGATTTCTTCTGCAGGTACATCTAAGGATGCTGGAATGACTTTGAGTGAGAGGGAAACACCAACAGAACTTGCTATACAGAAACCCTTTGACTCACTGAGTGTTCTAGCTTTGAGTGAAACGAGAGAAACACCTACAGAACGCACAAGTGAGATCCCTACAGCCCAACCTACACCACTTCCAACTGTATCTGTGACAGAATTTGAAGCTCTGAAATTCAAAGTTCAACACTTAGAAGCTGAGAATCTTGTTCTACGGGAGGAGTTGGTAGAAATCAAATCAACAATGGAGCAAAGGATGGCTGCCCTGGAGGCTAAGTTGCTGGCATCTCAACCTTCCAGAGAGGATTACTCAACTGAGGGGGAGAGAGCAGCAGAAAAAGCTAAAGGAAAAAGGGTGATAACAGGGGTGTCTGAAGAACTGATTGATTCTGCTCTTAGGCATCAATTCAGTTACACTCATGATGAATACATCCCTGAGTTTGTGGATGACAGGGTGATTAGGATGGTTGGTGCTGAGAATGAAGATCTTGAAGAAGGAGAAATCCCAGATGCTGAAGTCTTTGCTGATGAACTTGCATATCACAATGACATCTTTCCTGCTGAAGAGTTTGAAATTGCAAATCCACAAGACATTGCTGATGTTGCTAGGGATTATGCTGAGCAAAGGAAAGCAAGGGAAAAGTTAGAAAACCAAAGACGGATTCGAAGGGAAAGGAGACTTGCCAACTTACATAAAGATGGAGCTGAATGGGATGCTGCTAGATCTGTGTTTGACTTTCAGTTTCTCAGAGATCTTTCTTTAACTGAGCTGTTTGTGGTAAGAAACAAGATCATCTCAACCGGCAGAAAACATAATGAAATATTCAGAGATATGGTGGAAGAATGGATCACTGATATTGGAGTTGAAATTCATGACAAGCCCTCAGTTATTAAGTACTTCAAGGATGGTATGATTCAGAGTATTGGACTCACTGATGAAGCACTATCAACATACAATCCTCGTATACTGAAATATCTGGAAGCTCAAGTCAGGGAGAAGTGCTCAAGGACTAGCAAGGGAAGACTAACTGCTGAACTGCTATATGCCTATCGTCTGAACTTTGCTGCTCTGAGAGACTTAGACTTATCAGCCATCAATCGTCAACCACCATATCCACTGCCTCCACTCAACCCTGAAATTCCTGAAAATCCAAATGCACCTGTTGTTACTTACAATCCTACATCTGTAATATTCAAGAAGAAGAAAGACTCTGAAGTCACTGCTATACCACTCACAGAGATTGGAAAACTCAATTCCAAAAGAATCACTCGTGCAGTTGCAGCTGTTAAGTGGTCAGTGGTAAAAGAAGACAAGAGTGTGCTCAAAGATTTGGTTGATCTTCTGGAAATAAGAAAAGCTGTAGAGACTGTCCACAACACTTCTAGAGTTCGTGCTCATCCATCAAGGATCATTATGAAAATTGAAGGAATGGAGATGAATGTCACATTTAAGAAGTTGAAGAAGATGGTTCACCTGCAAACTTTAGAGAAGATGAAGAAAAATCTAGAGCAACCTCCACCTGAGAATACACTGGAGCAAGTGGCACTGAGTACCATTACAGCAAGGATTGAAGAGATTGAAAACAAGCTTACTCAGAAGAGAGTAGAAGAAGCTGCAAAGAGGAAAGCTGAGCAGAAGCTGATTAATGCAAGAGCCAAGAAACCAAGGAAAGATTAGTTCAGGCTAGAGGAACAATGGCTGCTTGTATTTACTTTTGATTTCTGGAAAATGTAAGATATAATCCAGACTGTACTTAGTATTATTTCCTGCTTAAAGTAGTATGCTTTTTCATTGTGTCAGTTGAGTTATCCTCTTAAAGGATTTGCTTGTCGAACTCTAACAATCAAATAGGGGGAGATTGTAAAGCATAATGTAACGTAACTGTAATTACGATAACTCAACACAACAAAGACAGGAAACAATACGTAAGTATAATACAGGAATCTACAGGTTGGAGATTCGATACAAACAGACAAAGACAATCAAGATATCTGAGACGAGCATCCGTCCACTGGAAGAAGTTCATTAACATGTTCAAGCCTCAGTGAAGAATAAAGTTCAATATGTTTCTGCTATCAAGATTGCCTGAAGATCAAGTATCAAAGACCAGAAGATTCCAGTATATTTAATTTGATTATTTATAATCAAATTTATCGAAGCAACATCTAACCCGGAATGACTGATCAAGTATATTATCAAGCAAAGGATTCAAAGAATTATTTCAGTTCGAGTCGTTCGTGAACCAGACCAGTGCACAGGACGTCAGGACGTACGAAAGTATTCAGTGGATTCAATCAACGAATCATTGATCAAGTCAGTTAAAAGATCAAAAGAAGTCATCAAGGGATTCAGTGATATATATATATATATATATATATATTTCTTTAATTGTGAATTACTTGAATACATATATATTCAAGTAATTAAATTAACACAATTAGTCATATATATATATATATGCATATATGAGGCGCAAGTTTAATACTTGTAGAATTCTCTAAGTCATATATATGTCTACTGTGCTCCACTGTGTCAAAGGCGCAACCTTTGACCAAAGTCAAAGGCGCAACCTTTGACTTGTCAAAGTTGGCGCTAACAATTCCCTTGAATTGTTTTAACTCTAAGTCGAAGCACTCCACAAGGCAATGGAGGATATCCCCTGGAGCGCAAACTTTGACTCGGTCAAAGTTTGCGCCTCCAATTCACTATCCAGGCGCAACTTTGGATGGCTGGTGGTTTCTCCAAGTACAAACTCAGGAGGACACTGTATAATGAATGTTGAAGCGCAACATTTGACCAAAAGTCAAATGTTGCGCCTCTTCTTCATGCACTCCCCTTCTCTCAACTTACTTAGATTTATTCTAAGTAAAGGCAATACAGTAAGTGGTGATTGAAGCGCAACTTTGTTATATATATATATACAAATATATATGTATATCAAGTTGGCGCCACTTCCTGCATATATTTGGAGTTAGATTTATTTTCATAAATCGAATCCGTCCAGGACGAACTCAAGTCGTCCAGGACGAACTCGTTAACCATGGTTAGATTTTGTAAAGCCTATAAATAGAGCTTTGTGTTTTCATTTGAAAACAACTACACACTTTGTAAGTGCACACACTATACACGTTCTCGAGAGCTCAATTAGAAAATCGTATTTATCGAGAGTTTGTAATAGAGTGATTGTAGTCTCTGCAGCCGACACTTGTGTTGGAATTTGTAGCACCCGAGGATTATTTCTAATATAAGAATATTCCCCGACTTGCTGGAGTTATTTATTTACGATTGATTTAACATGAACTGAAATAAAGATTATCCGCAATTAAATTAAATCGAAGAAATTGGTACGACGTATTCAACCCCCCCCTTCTACGTCTGATTGGACCTAACATATTATATATTATCATCGATCATTTATTTTTATAACCAGAGCCATTAAATTTGTTACTTTAAACACTATATTCCGAAAGTTTGTTTAAAATAAAATATTTATCTTATTTGGACGATTGAATCATTTGTTTTTGTAATTGGGGTCTCCTTGCAGAAAATTCAAAATTTGAAAAATATCACTAGTACTAAAATATAGTAATACACTAGTTGAAGTTATTGGTACAATAATAGTGTGAAAAACATTTCTTGATACCTAAATATTATAAATTGTTTGTTTAGTTATTTCATCAAAGTCCGCAAAAGATCCACCTTACACCACAAACTTAAAAGATTCATATAAAAGGCATAAAAGATTTATCAAATATAAATGATATACAATGTTTGGTGAATATAAACTAATATGCAAACTCTTTTCTACATTTTTTTTGTTATGTTAATACGTGAATAGTTTAACTAATCTCATATAACAAATAAGAAAGACTCCTACAAAAATCACACCACCACAAATTGTAACTCTTTTTTTTGACAGAAAATACACTTGCTCATATCGATATACGCCAATACTCCGAGGAGTTTCGTTCGTTCAAAAAAGCTTATCATCTAACCGAAAGACATAAAAATGTCTCCGGAAGTTTAGACAATAAGACCTTAATGTCCGAAAAGAAAACATCCTAACTTGTAAGACCACGCTACCTGAAACAAATACGATTCATTAATAACAAGAAAATATAATAAATTTAATAATTAAAATCAGTATAGTTTATCAAAAGATGGTAAAAGTGAATGAAATGATAAATATAAAAAAAATTCGACAAAAAAAGAAGATAGTATAAGAAAGAAAACAGAAAAGAAAAATATATCTAACCAAAGGGAGACCCAAGAATAATTAATGATAAAAGTATTTAAATATAAAACTGTAATCTTTAAAAAATATCTAAAATTTTAAGTAACAAA
This sequence comes from Daucus carota subsp. sativus, assembly GCF_001625215.2. Classification (NCBI taxonomy): domain Eukaryota; kingdom Viridiplantae; phylum Streptophyta; class Magnoliopsida; order Apiales; family Apiaceae; genus Daucus; species Daucus carota. Next base: position 15,366,162 of record NC_030388.2, on the reverse strand, counting down.
TTAAATAAAATTGACAATCGACTTCCAAGTGAACAAGGTTGGCTCTGAATTCTGATGCAGCTGTTTACATGGTAGGTTAATATTTAAATGGTTTTTCATCAATAAAAATGAATATTGGTTTTAAAACTGGTGATAAGATGAAGAGAAAAGAAGAATGAAAATCGAGGCGATGAGACAGTGATATTAAGAAAGCGCAGGAATCAAAATGTATCAAATCGGAAGTGTTGTTAGTAGATGGTTTATTGTTTGAGTCATCGTGTACTCTATATTTAACTAGCACCTCTCTACAATATTTGGCTGCCTAGTGCCCGAGAGCCCTTGAGGGATCGTGATGGACGCAGCCAGGTTCAGGGCAAAGGTAGACCTTCTTCCTCACGGCAGATTGTGTCCTCTTCTGTGCAGCTGCAAGTTTTGCTCCCTCTGAAAACCCTTGTTGCATACCTCACATACAAATCGATTTGTAGCCATTAGTGTATCCGGAGATAGAGCTATCACCTCAGCATCAGGACTGGGAGTTCCGGGCTGGTACTACGTAACTTGAATTCATTGGTAAGGAGGTTTGTTTTCAGCTTGTAATACAAATGTCATTTACCAGATTTCAAATTGTAACTCTTAATATTTCATAAACAAACATGTATAGCTAACAACAAATTCAAAATTCAAGAATATCACGGTACTATTATGTGCTTAATCACTGATTAATCATATTCTGTAATACGTCATTAAATTTTTGATAATTTAATTAATCATTTGATTAATCTCCAATTAATTCAATTAATCTTTGATTAGTCCTTATTCTATTTTTTCACCAATTAAAACCGATTCTCGTATTTTACAAGACTGATCATAAATACTAAAAATCATGAATATACTAATAAAAGTTATTAGTACTATGATATTTTGAAAAACGTTCGTTCTTCTTTCAATTATTGCAAGTTATTTAATTATTATTGCAAAAATGATCCACCTTCCACCATACAAATTTAAAAGATTTTGCATAAAAAAGACATAAAATTTATCAAATATACACTAAAATGCAAGAAAGAGTTATTATCTCTATAAAAATAATATGCACTTGACTATAAATATAATTGATTATTTCACATCAGTGTTATGCATGATATTCAAATCAATTTGTGCTCATTTTAACTAATCCCAAATAAAACTTCTACACTTTAGGTTGAAGAAAAGAAAAGCATGCTGCAATTGGCACTTATATTTCTGCAATCAGCGCTTGTATTTCTACTAGTTTAAATTTAATTATATGTTCAATTTAAATTGCACAATAAATAATGGACAGAAATACCATATCAATTGGATTAAATTTTGTCCGTGAGGAGGATAACAAAAATGCCCAGAAATACCTTATCAGTTATCATACACATTATGTTTCAACTCACCCTAGACCAAAACGATCACACAACTATGTTTAACTCACCTCAGATCAAAAAAGTACCTTAAAAGGGTCAAGGAAACAAAGTTTCTGATTATAGAAAAATTACATGGGGAATATCTCCATACAAGACCGTCCAGACTTAAAAAGAAAAAAAATTGAATACCAAATCTTGAAAATGCAAATGAAATCCTAAAGCTTACGATTTAGCCTGGTAGTCATAAAATAGAATTTGTCAGCTCTACCATGAAGCCCTTATTCCATTTATTTAGTATGGTCAATCGCCTACGGCCGCGACAGTTCAGGAACATTGCCACCTCAGCATTGAGATTGAGCAGGTGGAATGGTATCACCAAGAGCGAAATCCATGTCAGATTCTTCAGCTGGTTTAACCGGAAGAGCTGCTTCTGTCCTCGGTGTCGGGTGTGAACCTGCTTCAGTAGTATCAGCAACATCACTTACCTGTTTGCCATTATGAGACGCCTCGTACTTGGTCAAATCCTTTTCTGTTGGCTCCTGCTTTTCATAATGAGGATTACTTTTGGTTGGTGATACTGGCGTCTCTGTTACTATATCCATGGGCACACTTTTTGGTTCCGTGGTCTCAGATTCAGGTTCAACTACAGTTGCTTCATTGAGATTGAGATTTGAGTCAGCTACTTTGTCTTGGATGGGCTCACTTGACTTGAGTCCGGAGTCCACATATTCAGATTCCATAGGCATCGATAGAGAATCAGTAACAACGTTATTCTGATGGATCTCATTATGTGAGTTGTTTAAATCATTGTGAACTGGCTCAGTTGGGCATGGTTCAGAGTCTGTTTGTGGTTCTGAAAGTAAAAATTGTGATTCACCACCGGAGGAAGTCTGGTGGAGCTCCACTTCAGATTCAACAGTCTGATTTTGGATAGGAGGCAACTGGTTACTTGTTTTATTACCAGGGAAGATACCGTCCATTGGTTCAGACGCGGGAGCTTCAAAAACCTGCATTACTTCATCCTGTTCAACCATTTTAAGATTCTTTAACAAGTGAGGAGACTGACTCTCAAATCCAAACACTGGAGTTTGCTGCAATGCTACTTTTTCAACATCCAGTGAAACGTTTGACACATCATTTACTATGTTGGGCAGAGGAACTATACGCGAGGCAGGGTTTTCAAATTTAAGATCTGAAATCTGCTGAGGCATAACGCTCACACCTGACATGGATATCTCAGCATCTGTCTTTGACATGTCAAATGGCACTGCAACCGACGAAGATACATTAACGAATTGCAGATCTGAATTCTGATTAGTTGTAGCGTTTCCTGGCAAAGAAGCGCCAGCAACGTTCTTTGGCATATTGTTGAGAGGAAAAACAACAGAAGACGAGTTCCCTAATGCAAATGGCACAGTTGACTGCATCACAGGAGGTAACACTTGGTTAGGAGCAACAGGTAGTTTCTCTAGCGGAACAGGGTTCTCAACCTGTACTGACCGAGAGACAGAGCCATTAGCCTGGCTTGGTGTGTTGACGACCGGGATAGGTATATCTTGTCGTTTGTACATCTTGGCATTAGGAGCGATATCATTGATTGGTGTAACCGGACTAACTTTCCCTGGTTGAAACACAACACCACGCAGAAGAGTGCTGCTATTGCCAATCTTGACAGAAAGAAGATATCCAGACTCAAAACACGCATCGATAACACCAGAAACTACTGTACCAACCATGCTGTCATCAACATCTTTACACTGATTAAGTTGAGTCTCCTGAGTTTTGTCAATGACATCAGGTGCAGGAGCTACATGTAGTAGTGGATTATCTTTCTTGACAAGATTTTCATCCTTGCGCGGACGGCCACGCTTCCGCTTTACCGGGAGATCTGTGGGCACTGGTGTTCCAATTACCATATTCTGTTGACTCATTTGAGGAAATGAACGCAAGGGCTCTCTCAAACTGCTTCTCTGCACATAAAAACCAATTATTTCCATATTTGTCAAGTTAGGCTTCAAGTAGAATAACAGTATGATAAAAACATGTAGTTTCTTTGCCGAAAAGATGGGTCCTGGTCCACAGCCATCGACCACCGATGGCTTTGGACAGGTTTGGTAGCCTATTGTTTTTGGATTGTTGGATGAATATCCAGCAGCCAGGATTTACATTCAGCAACCGTCCAACGGTTTAAAAGCGCTGAACGTATTAAAATGAATGTTATAATCCTGACAGCTGGATATTCATTAAACGGTATGAAAACTGCAGGCCACCAAACCTGTCCACGGAGTGATATGAATATGATAACAATTCTGTATAGCCGAAAAGAGCGCAGATCAAATGGAGTCACTTAGCAAAACAGTCTTGATATACACTAGTTGCTTCTTAAATTTCATCTGACCAGATTGGGATTCGGTCATCCTTAATAAATTTAGTAATTACAATAATATTACCAATTCGGTTCCAAATACTAAAATTCGCCAAACAGATGCAATTAAATTTCGTAAATGTAAACAAGATATTATTAAAATTAACAACCCTAAATTTCTAGAATCAGGAAAAAGAATTTAACTGACAAACCTAGCAATTTACACTCGAAAACCTAGGAGCAGGGATAAAGAATTTAAGACTCACAAACCTGTAAACTCCTGGCTGGCTACAATAAGAAGGGGACACGCAAATACAAGATGTAACTCCGAGGTGCCTTAATCATCATCAGTGGCTCAAAGGGAGAAACTCATGTGAATCTGTGGTGTGTTTGTCGATCACAAATAATATCGAGAAGAATCAGGAAGGTCCGGGGCTCAAATAACATTATTTTTTTCCAATTCATATTAATATTAATATCCATATTTTATCATATATTATTTCCTCTCAATTTAATTATTTACATATTATTTCTTTTATTATTTTGAAAAATGGGTCATGATCCCATCGTGCCGGATTTTTTTTTTTAAGTTTTTGATCGTTCAGTAAATATCGAGCGATTAGAATTGTAGGATTGCGCTCAAGAGAGAACCCGTGTTTAAAATAGAACCATATACCCACTAAGGTTCTGCCGCAGAACCCTATATTTTGGATATATATTTTTTTAATGATTTTCTCTTGAACATGACCCTAGAATTGTAATATTCTTTCAAATATGTTCAGCGTTTTTAGTCACCGAACATAGTCATTTTTACCGTCCGGCGGTTAACAAATGAGAAAAGGCCCCGGATATCGTAAATTGAAGTTGAAATGTCATGAATAACATATTCCGAAAATATGATCCCCAAAACCATGCTAAGACATATATGATGATGATATGATGATGTTGCATTAGGTTATAAGGATAAAACACTCTGACAATTTGAGGGATATGTTATACAGGTTTGGGCTTGAAACGTTAGATAAAGTAACACTATGAAGTAACGTCACATTAATAGACGTTAAGACTTTTTTGGTTTTCGAGTGTTTTCCTTATGAACTTGCGCTAAAAAAAGGTAAACACTACATTGTGTATCGTTTTCAAAAAGAAAATTATAAACGCTACACGATGAAACGTTATAAAATGTTATTTGGGGATTATCTAGCAATCAGGGTCATAACATTTTTTAAAATATGTTTAGCGCTTTTAACCTTTAGATAGAGTCATTTTATCTATCCGGTGGTTAAAAAACGAGAAATGGTCCTGAATATCATAAATTAGAGTTGAAGGCGCGCCCTGAGTATCATGTTCAAAAAATATGGACCTGAAAATGAGGTTAAGACACATGATGTAGTAATGTTAGGTTATCGGATAAAATGCTACATTGTGTATTGTTTTCAGAAAAAATTAAAAACACGCTTTGATGTAACGCTATAAAATGATATATGGGGTCATATTTTCCGAATCTGAAAAAAATTATTGTAATCCTAAGCGCTAGATGACCGCTGAATATTCATAAAAAAACAAAAAGTAATATATTTTATAAAAGATCGCCGACAAGGGCCATTGAATAAAAGTAAAGTAAAAGGCTACTGTTATCCCTGGTAATAATTGTCATTACACACTAAATACAATTAAAATATATGTGTTTAACATAATATTTGAGTTTTATAAATGTATTAATTATAAACGTCTAGATGTGACGACATCATTATATTTTCTGAAAATTCCAATCAATATTATATTATTTTACAGTATAATTTAGTCAAAATTGTTATTACAAATTTAATTTTATCTAAATATATTATTCTATTTTACCTAATTTAAATTTATATATTTTTTAGTTGATGTTTTTAAATTTATATATTTTACCCGGTGCGCACCCGAAGGATAGCGGCTGCGGGTTCCTACGTTAAAAATAAAATAAAATTGAGAATGAAGAGGATTATGTCTAAATCTGTCAAACACATACGTAAAAAGTAGAAGCGGTTTAAAATGCTAAAAGAAGACCGAAAGTGTTTATTTTAAGTGTGGCCAAACACCCCCTACATACAATGAGTTATTAATATAATTTTACTTAAAACTTATATTATTAAATATATGATAATATTTTTTAATAAATGTAATGAACCCCAGAATCCCCGCGAGGATCCCCGCCTCTGTTCGAGGATCAGGGTGTGTTCGGGAATTGATTTAAAGTTAGGGGATTGGAAACGGGATAGCGATCGCCAACCCCGTAGTGACCTGACACTCATCCCTACCTTATCCAAGGTTTTAAGCCCAGATATGGCTCACATAGTTTTATTCTTATAAACCTAATTAACACTACGTAATGTAGTGTCTTAGCATAGTATTGAGAATTATATTTTCACAATGTGATATTCAGAGTGTTTTTTCTCCTGTTTATAAATATCCAGTATTTTTTTCCATCAAATTCATGGTTCAACCCCTTGTCATTTGGATATGAAAATCACATACTTTGTTGTAGTTTGAGTTTGGACTAAATAATATCAAGAAAGCGCGCAATAAAAAAAGTATGAACCAAATCACCTCTTAAAAGGTTTGGGAAGCGGGTATTCAAAGAAACAGGGGCAACAAAAAAGAATTTATTTTTCTTCACAAACACATTCACAGACATATTTATATCGGTTTTTTTATGGTGTGCCCATGGGTACACAATAATCACAAAATTTGATAAATTTCTCTTGTTTTGATTGGCTTACGCTCTTTAATAATGATGGACCCCCTCATTTACAACAGCCACACCAATAAAAAACATTCAAATTCAAATTCATAAATTTGAGTGTTTAGCATGTGCGCATGGTCACATATAGACCCTATATTTATATTCAGTTAGAAGAAACAGAGAAACGGAGAGGACAGGTGATCATAGAAAGCCAATGGTTTCAGATTGGTTCAAAAAGGGCAAACACATCTAATGCAGCAAGAAGGTAAATTGTAGTGTCCAACACTGGTTATTCTTGTCTTGACGATTCCTTTTTTCAAGTAATTTTTATATCTTAAAAAAAGAGCAAATAATGCAAGTATCCAGGTGGACTAATTTGCTGTCTTAATGTCAACTCTCTTGCCATTCAACACAACAGCAAAAAAATAATGCAAGCCATCAATTCTCATAGCATTGTTTGTTTGTCATCTCATGCCTAAAATGACAAATTAATTCTTTTGGTGGCTTTGATTATTTCAATTCCAAATTAAACTAAAAGAGCCTCGTGCAATGGGAAATCCAGTAATAAGAGAGTTTGGTAAGCTACAAATGAGTTTTCAAATAAATCTTACTGCATGTAAGACCAAGAAAAAGTAAAATCCCAAGTCTTTAGGTTGACATGATCAAAGAATAGTATTATATGTTCTACACGTCGAGGTTCAGATTCGACCTGGCTCACTTTCGTCGTTGTAGTTTGGGTAGACTTCTCTAGATGCTCTAAACCTCTGTTGAGACTATAATGCCACATCTATTCAGTTGGCAATCTGTCGCAAAAAATGTACGCTGGAAAATACTTACTCCTCTGCTCTCTGCTGTTACTTGTTATGCAGCCATGCTTTTGTATTGACTCCATCACACAAAATCAGCCTCTTAAAGATGGTGAATTTCTCCTCTCCCAGGGTGAAATCTTCCAGCTTGGATTCTTTTCTCGCGGTACCTCTGGCAACCGTTATGTTGGTATCTGGTATAATAAAATTCCGGAAAAAAATGTTGTCTGGGTGGCCAACAGAGATAGTCCAATGAGAAACACTTCTGGTGTTCTGTCTGTGGATAAAACAGGGCAGCTTGTTTTATTTTACAGTGAAGCGCCACAAGTTTTGATCTGGTCAAGTAACATTTCGTAGTCTGGAGATAGGAATTACTCAGCTAGGTTACTTGATACTGGAAATTTTGTGGTGTTTAAGGATCAATATAGTGAAAAGAATATTTTATGGCAAGGCTTTGATCATCCGACGGATACTTTTCTTGCAGCTATGAAGCTTGGGTGGAATAAAAGGACGCGAGAAAATAAGTTCATTACTTCTTGGAAGTCACGTGACAATCCGGAAACAGGTCAATATTCTTTTAGATTAAATGTTACTGGATCCGCCGCCCAGTTGTACATTTTGAATGGTTTGACACCTGTACTAAGAGCAGGACCGTGGAATGGCATTACGTTTAGTGGTCTACCTGGGTATACAGTAAGTCCTGTTAATGACATTTCCAGTTTGTACTATATTGATAATGAAGAAGAGATGGCGATATACTATAGTGTTAATGATCCTACATTTTACACAAGACTTGTAATTAATGATGAAGGCTTCGCAGAGAGGCTAAATTGGAACACAGGATTGCAAAAATGGGATGTTTTCTGGACAGGACCAAACGGTCAGTGTGATAAGTATGCAAATTGTCGTGCATTTAGTATTTGTGACCCGAATAAAGTGGCTGACCAAGGTTGCCAGTGTCTGCCAGGATATAAAGACAAGTCTGACTCGCCCACAAACACATTTCAGGGGTGTGTGGCGAAGTCTGAGGCCCTCCTATGTCGAAATGGAGAAGGGTTTATAGAGGTTCCAGGAGTTAAGGTACCGGACGCTGCAAAAGCACAATTTGATTTGGATTTGGGAATTAATGAGTGCAAGGACTTTTGCTTAAATAACTGCTCCTGTACAGCGTACACGAGTGCTAATATTAGTAGTGGTAAGGGTTGTCTAACATGGTATGGAGAACTCGTAGATGTACGATACTTCTCTGAAAGAGGCCAGGTACTCTATTTACGGGCGGATTCCAGCGAATTAGGTAAGTCTTCCATTGTTTTTTGGTTGGCTAGGATCAGTTTTTGCTTGCCGAGCCTTAGAATACTCTTTTCATTCCTGTCAGAGACAACTCGATTGATCTTGTGTTGTAGCCACAATTTAGAAAGACAAGGTCAAATTGTGACATGAAAATGAGCCGATAACTCCTAATGTGAATCAAATAATCTGTTTACTAGAAATCACTAGTCAAAGGTTGTCAAGAGTAACCTTTGCTGACAATTTTATAGTTGGAGGTTTGCATTGTTCATATAAGTATTATCTTGTTACATCTCAACATAGCGTGAAAAGTAAAATTTACTAGGATAGGAAGAGTGTACTAATTTCTCATGGTTATCACAAAATAAAATATAAAACATGCTTTAAATGGATCATATATTATATCCGCCACTCATTCCTGTCCCTGATTATACAAAGAACAAATTTAATTTGAGCAATCGGGGATGTGAGGCACTGGGGTAAAAGAGCTTCAATGCCATGGTAAATAACTAGGTTTTACAAGGAAAAAAATTATTTTCAGCAATATGATAATTGCAGCACTAATGATAAATTTCATGTTTCAGCTAAGGACTCAAAGAAGCGACTCCTCGTACTTGTGCTCCCAGTACTTGTCAGTATCTTCTTGCTCATCCTTTTATTGGTATACTGGTTTTGGTGGAAGAAGAAACAAAGAGGTATAAATTAATGTTGATTGTTGATAAATTTCTGGATATTGCATGGGAAAAACTGAATGAGAAAACTAGAATATGTGCTGAGTTTGGTTGAACTTTAAGAATTTACGCAACCAGTGAGGTATTATTTTCTTCGGATTTTCTAATATGTGCCCAGAGGCACACACTAACAACTTTTTGGATAGGTGACATATTTCTATTGTCTCCCGTTTCAATAATAATGATGCCCCTGCATGCACAAAAATTCCTACCAATCAAAATATCCCACATAACTAAAAAGTAGTCGTTACACTAGAAAGACCGTATGTTCTTTTATAGTTATATCCTCTAATTTAGAGTTTAATTTCCAACTTGCTGCAAAATCGTTACAGAAGGAAACCTCGATTTTTCTCAAGGTTCTGGAAATAGTGAGATGTCATTTATGGAAGGGCACGCGGATGTACTTGCAATGAATGAAAGAGGAACAGAGGTGATCTGCTTTTCGCTTAGCACAATGGTTGCAGCCACGGACAATTTTTCATTTTCTAATAAGCTAGGAGAAGGTGGCTTTGGCACAGTATATAAGGTATCTTATCTCCCGTGTTTGCTAAAATAGTTTGCTACAATAATATAAAATGATAATGATTATCTCTGGAGCTTCGATATATATCTATATAGGCTAGTGATCCAATACAAACCAATCCTTAAATAAAATTAAAAACAGTATAATTTAGTGATATTCTCTTTAGAATATAGTGATTTGTGTTGCAAGCATTAGTGATTTCTCCCATAATTGGATCTCGGAGTATATCTGCCAAGTTATTTTCCGGCGATTGTCCCTGCCATTAGCCTATGAGGTACATCACTTGCTCAACACTCATTCTTCACTCGCTGGAAAAGGAAAAAGGAAGAGTAGAGTTCCCATCCATCATCTCCGTCAAGGCCTCATTTTACCTGCCATGCCAATTACGGTGGCTCCGCCGGATTGAAACCTCCATTATATTAGGCAACTAAGGCAGAGATTACCATTGCATCGGCTTTGATGTCCTGAATGTTCTCAGTCGCCTTGACTGGGTCCGAGCTCTTCACCATATAACTTTTCCCCGTTCTGTTGGAGTTGCGGATCGAGGACAACTGGATTGCAAAGTGAAAGGCAGCGGAGACGGAGGTGGAGGTGGAAGTGACAGAGATGGAGGTGGAGGTGGCGGGGAAGAGGGACTGGGAGGTGAAGATATTGTTGATATTTGCTTTAGAATTTAGTGATATTTCATGTGGGTTTTTAGTTTATAAAATAAGGAGGTTTGTAGTAGAATAAGACTCCGTATGTATAGCGTCCTACTCCGGTACAAACTTCTTTTGATACAAACATGCAAACTAGTGATTATGATAAAAATATTTAGTGATCAGCAGTTTTTAATTTAACAAATACATACATATATCCACCACCACCACCTCCAATCACCACCACCACCCCACCCACCACCAACCACCACCACCCCGTCCCTCGCCGCCAACAGCATCGGTGATTGTTCATCTTCCCTCAATCGTGTTTCTAGCACTGCAGGCCGCGGCGGTGTCGCAGCTGCCGCTGACCACGCTGCACCACCATGCGGCTACGCCGCCCCGTAAGTGCTCCCATCTTTTTATCTCTTCATCCCCTTCCCCAACTCGTGGATGGTGGATTGAGTGATTCTGTTCAACACATTTAGTGATTGTTTGTACTTTTGTACCGTAAGGAGTTTGTATTTGAGCACTTGCCTATATATATATCCAATATAATGAAATTGACTAAAATTTTAGAATATCCATTATAGTAATTTATTTATTTTACATATTGTATATAATTTTAATTTATTGCATATCAAATACTCTGCCTTAGCAACTAGGAATATACAGTCCACTACAAACTAGACATTGTTTCCTTGTATAATGGTATTGGTGATTTTTCAGTTGTTGAAATTTGAAAATGGCTTAATGTCCGTTCTTTTAGGGGCAACTGCAAGGCGGACAAGAAATTGCAGTGAAAAGATTATCAGTTACATCGAACCAAGGTCTAGAGGAATTCAAAAATGAAATCATTCTTATAGCAAAACTTCAGCACAGGAATCTAGTAAGACTGTTAGGATATTGCTACCAACAAGAGAAAATGTTAATCTACGAGTACCTGCCCAACAGAGGATTAGATTGCTTCATTTTTGGTATGATCTTTTAACCCTTAGCTCATTTATATCTGGTTTCTAGTTATATGTTAATAATATTTGTCAACAATGTAATTTTTAAGCAAAAACGTCGATGCTAAACTGGCGCACCCGCTTTAATATTGCAATGGGAATTGCTCGAGGCATGATATATCTTCACCACGATTCCAGATTAAGAATCATTCACAGGGATTTGAAAGCCAGCAACGTGTTACTCGATGCATCCATGAATCCAAAAATATCAGATTTTGGAATGGCAAGAATAGTTGGCAGTGATCAAAATGAAGACACTACGAGGAGAGTTGTTGGAACATAGTGAGTGATGCTTGCACATTTTATATACACTAATTTGTTTCTCTCTTCCACTCCCATTATATTTGCATAGGCAGAGAAAATAAGTAAGGGAGAGAACGAAAATTAACATCATATGGATTTGCATTGCAGTGGTTACATGGCACCTGAGTATGCCATGGAAGGACTTTTCTCAATCAAATCGGATGTGTTCAGCTATGGCGTTCTACTATTAGAAATAATCAGTGGCAGGAGAAACACCAGTACTTTTGACGCTGGAAAATCTGTGAATTTAGTTGGTCATGTATGTTATGCTTCTCACACACGCACACACATTCACCGGTAGGTAGTTTGGAATTTAATTATGACAGCCAACATGGCGGATGTGATGTTTTATTATAGGTCTGGGATCGGTGGCTAGAAAGCAAACCTTTGGAAATAGTTGATGCATCATTGGCTGAATCGTTTGATGTTAGTGAAGTTTTAAGATGCATTCATGTAGGATTGTTGTGTGTACAAGAATCTTCTGCTGTTAGGCCAACTATGTCGGAGGCAGCCTCTATGCTGTGTAACGAAAGAGCTACTCCATCTCCCGTGGAACAGCCTGCATTCATAAATAGAGCACAGGTATATTTTGGAACTTTGAAGTCATCAAGTTCCTCTTCAAGAACTGGAGCTACTGCTGCTACTGAAATGACAACAGCTATATCTGAAGGTCGATAGATTTGTGGTAACTTTAATCATAAATTTTTAATTAGTTGAAATGGTTTGATAGTCATGTAATTATTTTTCATTTTTCAGAAGAAGCTATGTGAATTTGTGACGATAGCAATCTATTCGATACATTAATTTCTATGCAGTGTGAAGAAAATTTTGTACAGTTTTATTTCCGCTTGACATGTTGAACATGGTTTAGTTGAACTTTCAGAATATCCAACTACTTCTGCTTGCAGGTTGTGCATAATTAGGCAGAATTTGTGAAAGAGTAGACCGTCCTGGAGGACCTGGACTATATATACTCCACAGGACTGTTTTTGGACAGGGCTCCTCTCACTTAATTTTTAAAATGCTAACATGTGTTTCTTCGGCATGACCTATGGAATAGACAACATGTTATCTGTGTAACTCATAGAACCAGGTTACCTCAAATCAATCCTCGGTGACCCATGGATGCCCTTGTTTAGGCAGAATTGCAGTCATCACTTACAACTACAGGATATATATATATCTTGATTTAGCTAGTCTTGAGTAAACCTTTCTGTCATAAGGTCAAATACTCAAATAAATCTCGGTATCCTCAAGCATATCTTACAGAAAATATTGTAACAAGTTAGACATTGTAATCAGGAAGGTAGCTAATGGAAACAGAAATGAATATTATGTGTTAGTAATAGTAGATAAACCTGATTTCTTGCACTGTTCTTTTCAGACCGTACAACTCACGTGCCCAGTCAGCCCCACACAACAACATTTCACTATCTCAGGTTTTGAACACTGAAAGTGGTTCTATAACTCTACTACCAACACTGAAAGTGGAGTCAGAGGCTACTGTATTCATTGGAATACCCAAAACATCTCATGCCATCAGTGGCGGGATCAGGAATGAAATCTGGGGGGGCTCAAATTTGGAAGTAAAATGAGATCGTAAAGGATTGATTGAAATTTGAATACCGAACCTCGATACCAAATTCATCAAAGAGAGACGGTCATCTCTCTGGGTTGCAGGTATTGATTGGTTAAAAAGCCTCAAAGAGAACGTTGTTCAGAGTGCATTAACATAAATACAGTAGTAAGCAGTGGCGTCGAAAAAAAAATTGACTCATAGAATAGCGATTTCTTTACGCCACATAATAGCTGTAGACCTCCGAAAGCGTAAGCAACCAGTTCCAAGTGAGAATCTGAGTTAGGGTAGTGTCAAGTGTGTGCGTATGACTTATGAGTGTATCTGTTTGAATGCATTTGTTAATCAGACTCTATTTAGACTAAGAGTAAGTCCAAAGAGAGAGAGAAAGAGAGTATGTATAAGAATTTATTATAATAAGGCACAATTATAAGGCATATTGTTGGAGTTATATTAAAATGATGTCCTAAATCACTAGGACATTATTTTTTATTATATATATAGGACACTTGCTTGGACATTGTTGGACTTGCTCTTATAAATAAGTCTTCAAGAGGTTGTCCTAATGATATAAGGCATCACTAGTACATTGTTGGATCAACATTTTTTAATCAAATATCCTAAATTATGACTTAGGACATGTTATAAGGCATCTTTTGAACTCGCTCTAAGTACCCTAAATTATATTGACATGAATAATTCAGCAGGGGCTGAAACAAAATATACACTGTTTTTTCGAGGTTAGGGGAGGCTCTAGCATCCCCTAGCCCCCCTCTGGTTCCGCCACTGCATGCCATACGAGATAAAACATGATGTTTGGCACTATTCGCCTTCCACCATGACAACACATCAAAAAATTTTGAACAAGAAAAAACGATTTTTTTCACCCAAATAATCATCTAATTCCGACTTCAAAGGCTCCTGAATGGCACCACTAGCACGAATAATGCTCTCATAGTCATTTAAACCATGTGGAACCTCACTTGAATTTTGAGTAAATTTATTATTAGCTGAAGTTACATCACTTGATTCACAGATTTCCTTTTTCTTGCCAGCTTTATCTTCCTTGACATATTAATGGTAAAGATCATTCAGAACATTTGATAAATATGCGTGCAGCGTGATTGAATCTGTATAGTGTAAATTGATTTTCAGTCTTATATGTTTTAGTTTTTAAACCGTTGGGCTATTGTATAAGGCTATTGGTTTGCGCGCCAAATTTTAAACGCTCAAATAGTTATTTGTCAAACAGTTTTTTTAACGAGCTTATCAAACTTATCCGATTATTGTACGTTCTATTCGATATCTTCGTTGGGCAGCTCGTGTTCGGTTCGTTTATTACCGAACCCGAGTTCGGAAAGTGAAATTTGTTTGATAGTGTTACTGAACATTGTTCGGTTTGATAAATTTTGTTCGTGTTCATTATATTTTCGTCAGAGTTCATGAGTTCGGTTCGTTTACAATTCTAATTTTGTTGCATAAGATAGTGAATATTTAGTCTATAAACGGATAATATTTATAGTTATAATTAGCGATTCTTGGATAACCTCTGATCTTTATTTTCTAATCCTCCCATATACTGATATCATCAAATATCTTCGATCATCATCTTTCTTGCATTATTAAAACTAGACAAAAAAATGTTATTTAAATATAAAGAGCGACAGATGTCATAACATATTTAATGATCATATTTAGGGTAGATGCATACTTCCCACCCGATCCGAACTTAAACCGATGCTCATTACATTCAAATCGGCAAATTAGAGAATTTCTGAAGATAGAGCAGGGAAGTAGCAGATTTTTCAAAAGAAAAGGAATATTATTATTGTTTTTAAAGAATTATATCTATTCATGTAATAAAACTGTATTAATAATATTTAAATAATTTATACTTGAATTTATATATCAATAAAAATATTATTTTATTAAAAGATACAAATTGGTCCGTAACACGGGTAAAACGTTATAGTGTGTGTATTCGAATTTAGGATCGAGTTCTTGTTTTTTTATTGGGTTTCGGGTTTTCAGGTCGGTATGGTCGAAACTTAGACCCGATCCAAAAATATACTCAAAATTAAAATTGAAATCTAAAAATTTAAGTAAAGTAAAATCCAATCGGATCGGTACGAGTCGATATCAATTAGATCGATAAAAATTGCCTTCCCTAATTAAGGTGCTGTGAGATTGAAATATTATTTTGAGATCATGTGTTTAGTTGAGTGATAAGATGAATATGATTGATTTAAAATATTTTTGAGTGAGTAATTTTAATTAATTTAAATAGTTCTTTTTTAATATATATATATACATATATATATATATATATATATATATATATTTTGTTGAAGTCATTATTTTTGTTTTATATTAAAAATTTACATGAAGTAATTTGGTTCCTCGAATCTATCCATGATAATCAAATTCGATTGTTGGTCCCCTTTATCACAATTTCAAATAATACCTCAAATATTATGTTCGGAAAATATGACCCTAAAAATATAAATTTATAACATTACATCTAATTCTTATAACATATTTTTTTTAAACGTTACATAATCTAGCATTCACCACTTCTTTTAGACCAAGCCTATAAGAAAATACTTACAAACCCTGAAAAACCCCAAGCCATATAATATGCTGTTACTACATAACTTTACTGTATCCAAGGTTTCAAGCCCACATATCCCTCTTAATGCTATATTGTGTAGCATTTTGTTCTTATACATTTGACACCCTATAATATAGTGTCTTAGTGTGACATCGATGACCATATTTTCAGTATTAGAATGTGATATTCAAAGTGTTTTTTCTCCGATTTATAATATCGTGGTATCTTTTCTCATGTAATTCATGGTTCAACCCCTCACGCATGCTTTGTTGTAGTTTACATGTATGAGTTTGGACTAAATAATATCCGAAATAGCAACTATAAGAGAAGTATGAACCAAATTATCTCTTAAAAGTTGTGAATTTATAAACTATACTACTTTTTGGATCTTATTTATAAATATACTACCTTCTCTAAAATCTTGCAAATATACAATCTTTTGGATCTTATTTGCAAATATACTACCTTTCACATTTTCATTTCTTTATTACTTATCCCTGCTCCTCTCTCCCACCTCTCACACACACACACACTCTCTCTCTCACTCTTGATGATGAATTATGCCACTGGATGCATACATGAGTACGACGCCAAACATCCAGAAGGTTCTGGCATTGGGTTTAAAGAAGAAGAAACGCCCAATTTTCACGGCTCCTTTTATTCAAAAACGAAGGCCATGGTACAGTTTCTATCCATTGATGCATCTTTTTATGCAAGTGTCCGAGTGAGTATGAACGAACAAATTTCGTTCTCTTTAACACCCAGGTTGAAGAGCTATTGAAAGAATTTAATAATGTATGCATGCTCAAAGGACAAGGGAGACGGCGGGAGGAGAGAGAGAGTTGATGTTGTGTTTTGATTTTGGTGGTTTAAATCGGAGGCAAGCTTGAAAGGGAGGGGTTGGAGATATGATGTCAGGGGTCTATGGTGGGAGTTGTTTTGCGACGGAGTTGGTGAAATAACGGGATATACCTGTAGTTGAAGGGGTTGTGTAGGTTGTGTTATTGATTTTAGTTAATTTCGTGGTTGTTTTTATGATATTAGTACTGGCCCCGCACGGGTGCTCATTTTTCATCATTTCGAATAAATTGCAACTTATTATGCAACTAAATATGATTATCAAAAGATTTTTAAAAAGTTGCATTTCTAGTTACATATATGGTTGTTAGCAATTGCAGATATGGTTGTATATGCAACCACCATATTTTTACATATATTTTCAGGAACATAATATTTCTGCAATTTGTTTTAAAAAGTGACAGTATTTTTGTAAAAATTCTTTTAAACTTGGTTATTTATAAAAAAAAAGCCTGAGGAGATTTAGGAAACGGGTATTCAAAGAAAGAGGGGCAACAAAAAGAAAATATTTTCCTTCACTCACATACACAGACATATTTATATTCAATTAGAAGAATTGAGAAACAGAGAGGACAGCTGGACAGGTGATCACAAAAAGTCAATGGTTTCAGATTGGTTCAAAAAGGGCAAACATATCTAATGCAGCAAGAAGGTAAATTTTAGTGTCCAACACATGTTATTCCTACCTTCACGATTCGTTTTTTCGAACAGAGTGATATTTTTCATTTCAAGTTTTGTAATTCTGTTTTTAAATGACATGGTTGTCATGGGTTTGATTATAATTGAATTATTTATGTATATATAGATTTCATAATTATTAGTATGAGTGAGACTAATCAAACATTATTAACGAAAATTTGGTAAAAACTTTGAAAACAATTTTTGAATAGCTAGCATCTTCCTTTCAAGTAGTTTTTATGCCTTTAACGAGCAAATAATGCAAGTATCCATTTGGACTTTCCTGTCTTAAACTCAACTCTCTTGCCATTTAAAACAACAGCAAAAAATTTGGGTTATCTCAGGCCTAAAATGACAATTTCTTTTGGTAGCTCTGATTATTTCAATTCTATATTAAACTAAAAGAGCCTAGTGCAATGGGATAATCCAGCAATAAGAGTGAGTTTTGGTAAGCTACAAATGAGTTTTCAGATAAAGAAACCAACAGCAGAGTACTCTGATGACAATGGAATTCACGTTTTCCTGTACGTCTTTTTGTATCTGCTTCTGCGGACCTAACACATTTTCGTATACGTCTTTCTCTATCTGTTTCTGTGGACCTAGCATTCCTCAAAATCTTACTGCATGTAAGACTAAAAAAAGTAAACTCCCAAGTCTTTAGGTTGACATGATCAAAGAATAGTATTATATCTTGTACACGTTGAAGTTGAGATTCGACCAAGCTCACTTTCGTCATTGTAGTGTGCGTAGACTTCTCTAGATGCTCTAAGTCTCTGTTCAGACTATAATGCCACATCTATTCAGTTGGCAATCTGTCGAAAAAATGTACGCTGGAAAATACTTACTCTTCTGCTCTCTGCTATTACTTGTAATCCACCCATGCTTTTGTATTGACTCCATCACACAAAATCTTCCTCTTAAAGATGGTGAATTTCTCCTCTCCCAGGGTGAAATCTTCCAGCTCGGATTCTTTTCTCGCGGTACCTCTGGCAACCGTTATGTTGGTGTCTGGTATAATAAAATTCCGGAGAAAAATGTTGTCTGGGTGGCCAACAGAGATAGTCCAATGAGAAACACTTCAGGTGTTTTGTCTGTAGATAAAACAGGACAGCTTGTTTTATCTTACAGCGAAGCGCCACAAGTTATGATCTGGTCAAGTAACATTTCGTCGTCTGGAGATAGCAAGTACTCGGCTAGGTTACTTGATACTGGAAATTTTGTGGTGTTTAAGGATCAATATAGTGAAAAGAATATTTTATGGCAAGGTTTTGATCATCCGACGGATAATTTTCTTGCAACTATGAAGATTGGGTGGAACAAAAGGACGCGAGAAAATAAGTTCATTACCTCTTGGAAGTCACATGACAATCCCGAAACAGGTCCATATTCTTTTAGATTTAATGTTACTGGATCCATCGCCCAGTTGTACATTTTCAATGGTTTGACACCTGTACTAAGAGCAGGACCGTGGAATGGAATTACGTTTAGTGGTCTACCTGGGTATACAGTAAGTCCTGTTAATGACGTTTCCAGTTTGTTCTATATTGATAATGATGAAGAGGTGGCGATGTACTATAGTGTAAATGTTCCTGCATTTTACACAAGATTTGTAATTAATAATGAAGGTTTCGCACAGAGGCTAAATTGGAACACAGGATTGCAAAAATGGGATGTTTTCTGGACAGGACCAAATGGTCAGTGTGATAGGTATGCAAATTGTCGTGCATTTAGTATTTGTGACCCGAATAAAGTGGCTGACCAAGGTTGCGAGTGTCTGCCAGGATATAAAGACAAGTCTGACTCGCCCACAAACACGTTTCAGGGGTGTGTGGCGAAGTCTGAGGCCCTCCTATGTCGAAATGGAGAGGGGTTTATAGAGGTTCCAGGAGTTAAGGTACCGGACGCTGCAAATTCAAAAGCACAATTTAATTTGGAGTTGGGAATTAACGATTGCAAGGACTTTTGCTTAAATAACTGCTCCTGTACAGCGTACACGAGTGCTAATATGAGTAGTGGTAAGGGGTGTCTAACATGGTATGGAGATCTCATAGATGTACGACACTTTTCTGAAAGAGGCCAGATACTCTATTTACGGGTGGATTCCAGCGAATTAGGTAAATCTTCCATTGTTTTTTAGTTGTCTAGGATCAGTGTTTGCTTTTAGAATACTCTTTTCATTCCTGTCAGAGACAACTCGATTGATCTTGTGTTGTAGCCTCAATTTACGAAGACAAAGTCAAATACTGACATGAAAATGAGCCGATAACTCCTGATGTGAATCAAATAATCTGTTTACTAGAAATCACTAGTCAAAGGTTGTCAAGAGTAACCTAATATTGCTGACAATTTTATAGTGTCAAAAGTAAAATTTACCAACATTTAGGATAGGAAGCGTTTACTAATTTCACATGGTTATCACAAAATAAAATATAAGACATGCTTTAAATGGATCATATATTATATCCGGCACACATTCCCGTCCCTGATTATACAAAGAATAAATTAATTTGAGCAATCGGGGATGTGAGGCACTGGGATGAAAGAGCTTTAATTTGATGCCATGGTAAAGAACTAGGTTCTTAAAAGGAAAAAAATTATTTCCAGCAATATGATAATTGCAGCACTAATGATTAAATTTCATGTTTCAGCTAAGGACTCAAAGAATCGACGCCTCGTACTTGTGCTCCCAGTACTTGCCAGTATCTTCCTGCTCATCCTTTTTTTGGTATACTGGTTTTGGTGGAAGAAGAAACAAAGAGGTATAAATTAATGTTAATTGTTGATAAATTTCGGGATATTGCATGCGAAAAATTGAATGAGAAAACTAGAATATGTGCTGAGTTTGGTTGAACTTTCAAAATTTACAAAACCAGTGAGGCATTATGTTCTTCAGATTTTCTAATATGTGCCCATATGCACACACTAACAACTTTTGGGGTAGGTGATAGATTTCTATTAGTGGCCCCCCCCTGCATGCACCAAAATTCCTACCAATCAAAATATCTCACATAACTGAAAAGTAGTTGTTACACTAGAAATACCGTATGTTCTTCTATAGTTATATCCTCTTTAGAGTTTAATTTCCAACTTGGTGCAAAATCATTACAGGAGGAAACCTCGATTTTTCTCAAGGTTCTGGAAATAGTGAGATGTCATTTATGGAAGGGCACCCGGATGTACTTGCAATGAATGAAAGAGGAACAGAGGTGATCTGCTTTTCGCTTAGTACAATGGTTGCAGCCACCGACAATTTTTCTTTTTCTAACAAGTTAGGAGAAGGTGGCTTTGGCACAGTATATAAGGTATCTTGTCTCCCGTGTTTGCTAAAATAGTTTGCTACAATAATATAAATGATAATGATCATCTCTGGAGCTTCCATATATATATTTATACAGGCTAGTGATCCAATACAAACCGATCCTTAAATAAAAACTAAAAACCAGTATAGTTTAATGATATTCGCTTTAAAAAATACTCCCTCCGTTCCAGCCATTTGTATACAAATGGTTGAGACACGGAGACCAAAAAAATTTGTTAAAAATGAGTAAAGTTAGATGAAAATTGTATATAGTTGTGGGACCCATTTATATTTAATAGTAGATTTGAGATAGTGGAAGAATATAGTTGGCGTAATAGTGTTTATATTATTATAAAATGGAGATAATGGAAAAAAGTATTTGGTGTAATGGTGTTTTATATTATTAAAAGTTACTATTTTTGGAATGTATACAATTGGTGGAACGTTCCAAAAAGGAAACTGTATATAAATGAATGGGACAGAGGGAGTAGTGATTTGTGTTACAAGCATTAGTGATTTCTCCCATAATTGGATCTCGGAGTATATCTGCCATGTTATTTTCCGACGATTGTCCCTACCATTAACCTATGAGATACTTCACTCGCTCAACATTCATTCTTCACTCGCTGGAAAAAGAAAAAGAGGAAGAGTTCCCATCCATCATCTCCGTCAAGGCCTCGTTTTACCTGCCATGCCAAGTATGGTGGCTCCTCCGGATTGAAACTTCCATTATATTAGGCAACTAAGGACGAGATTACCATTGCGGCTTTGATGTCCCGAATGTTCTCGGTCGCCTTGATCGGGTCCCGGCTCTTCACCGTATAAAATTTTCCCGTACCGGTGGAGTTGGGGAGGACAACTGAGATTGCAAAGTGAAAGGCGGCGGAGACAGAGGTGGAGGTGGAAGTGGCGGAGATAGAGGTGGAGGTGGCAGGGAAGATGGACTAGGAAGTGTAGATATTAGTAATATTTGCTTTAGAATTTGGTGATATTTCATGTGGGTTTTTAGTTTATAGAATAAGGGGGTTTGTGGTAGAATAAGACACTGTATGTGTATATATATATAGTCTTACTCCAATAGAAACCTCCTTATTCTACAAAATAGAAACTATCACTAAATTTCTAAGAGAATATTACTAAATTCTCAAACAACCCCACTTTCTCCTTCTTCTTCTCCAACCCACCAACCCAGCATCGGCCTCCACCCCACTTCCGGCAGCTTCACCCCGCCAAGTCTCTATCGCTCTCTCCACCTCTGTGCCGCCCGACCCTCTGTAACCACCACGTCCATGTTGGCCTCCATTATTTACATCACCACCAAATCTAACCCCCCTCCACCGCCCCTTCCATTCCACCCCCACCTGCACCTTCGTCCTCACCTCCACCTCAGTCTTCCTCACCTCCAGTACCGTCTGCCCAGCTTAATGCCGATTTCAATTCCAAATCTTTGCCAAAAACTGCCGGACAGAGCTAAAGGCTCCTTCCATGTCAACCACCTCCATATCCACCTTCACCTCCACTATCTCCACCACTTCAACCACCACCTGAATTGGCAACTAGAACAAATCTGGAGATCTGAGCAGTTTCTGGAACAGATCTAGACATTCTGGGCAGTTTCTGCAAGTTTTCACTAATTCCTGCAACATGGATCACTAAATCCTAGAGAATATCACTAAATTGTACTGAGAATATCATAGTTTTTATTTTAAGGGTGGTTTCTATTTGATCATGAGCCTATATAATATATATCCAATATAATGAAATTGATTAAAATTTTGGAATATCCATAACATTTTTTTTTTTACATATTCTATATAATTTTAATTTATTGCATATCAAATACTCTGCCTCAGCAACTAGGAATATACAGTCTACTACAAACTAGACATTGTTTCCTTGTATAATGGTATTGGTAATTTTTAATTTGTTGAAATTTGAAAATGGCTTAATATCCGTTCTTTTAGGGGCAACTGCAATGCGGACAAGATATTGCAGTGAAAAGATTATCAGTTACATCAAACCAAGGGCTAGAGGAATTCAGAAATGAAATCATTCTTATAGCAAAACTTCAGCACAGGAATCTAGTAAGACTGTTGGGATATTGCTTCCAAAAAGAGAAAATGTTGATCTACGAGTACCTGCCCAACAGAGGATTAGATTGCTTCATTTTTGGTATATCCTTTCCTTCGACCAATAGCTCATTTGTATCTGGTTTCTAATTATATGTTAATAATATTTGTCAACTATGTAATTTGTAAGCAAAAAAGTCGATGCTAAACTGGCGCACCCGCTTTAATATTGCACTGGGAATTGCTCGAGGAATGATATATCTTCACCAGGATTCAAGATTAAGAATCATTCACAGGGATTTGAAAGCCAGCAATGTGTTACTCGATGCTTCCATGAATCCAAAAATATCAGATTTTGGAATGGCTAGAATAGTTGGCAGTGATCAAAATGAAGATACTACGAGGAGAGTTGTTGGAACATAGTGAGTGATGCTTGCACATTTTATATACACTAATTTGTTTCTCTCTTCCACTCCCATTATATTTGCATAGGCTGAGAAATTAAGCAAGGGAGACAACTAAAATTAACATCATATAATGGATTTGCATTTCAGTGGTTACATGTCACCTGAGTATGCCATGGAAGGACTTTTCTCAATCAAATCGGATGTGTTCAGCTATGGCGTTCTACTATTAGAAATAATCAGTGGCAGGAGAAACACCAGTACTTTTGACGCTGGAAAATCTGTGAATTTAGTTGGTCATGTATGTTAATTGCTTCTCACACATTCACCAGTAGGTAGTTTGGAATTTGATTGTAACAGCCAACATGGCGGATGTGATGTTTTTTTATAGGTCTGGGATCGGTGGCTAGAAGGCAAACCTTTGGAAATAGTTGATGCATCATTGGCTGAATCGTTTGATGTTAGTGAAGTTTTAAGATGCATTCATGTAGGATTGTTGTGTGTACAAGAATCTGCTGCTGTTAGACCAACTATGTCGGAGGCAGCCTCTATGCTTTGTAACGAAAGAGCTACTCCTTCTCCCATGGAACAGCCTGCATTCATAAACAGAGCACAAGTATATTTTGGAACTCTGAAGTCATCAAGTTCCTCTTCAAGAATTGGAGCTACTACTACTACTGAAATGACAACAGCTATAGCTGAAGGTCGATAGATTTGTGGTAACTTATACTTTTATTCATAAATTTTTATTCGTTGAAATGGTTTGATAGTCATGTAATTATTATCTTTGTTCAGAAGAAACCCTGTTAATTTGTGAAGATAGCCATCTATTTGATACATGTATTTCTATGCAGTGTGTAGAAAATGTGTACAGTTTTGTTAACGCTTGACATGTTAAACATGGTTGACTTGAACGTTAAAGTTTCAGAATATCCAAGTACTTCTACTTGCAGGTTGTGCATAATTAGGCAGAATGTGTGAAAGAGTAGACGGTCCTGGAGGACCTGGACTATATATACTCCACAGTCCACAGGATTGTTCTTGGGGCTAAATGCTCTTTTAACCCTCAATGTTTGGGGGTGTGTACCAATACGGCCTCAATGTTTTAACTCGATCTATTCAACTCTCCAAGTATCCGATATGTTTCGATTAGTCGTCATACGAAAAAACGGTATATAGCAGATGGACAATCATGACATTTCACACCCGTGAGGGTTAAAAGAGCATTAAACATGGAGGATTAAAAGGAACATCTAATATATTTTTTAGGGGTTAAAAGGAATGAGCAAACTTTATCTTCAATAGTAATTATAAAGTTTACCCTCCGTTATATACCCTTTTTTGGCTTCATCCAGTAATGAGGGTTAATCGGAGCACATCAGATACTTGGAGGGTTGAATTGGCCGAGTTAAAATATTGAGGCCGCATCGGTACACACCCCCAAACATTGAGGGTTAAAAGGGCACTAAGCCTTGTTCTTGGACAGGGCTTGTAACACCCCAGTCCCACATCGAGGGGTGTGGAGACTTTAGTTCTGTTTATAAGCATAAATACTATTACCAATTGCACCAACAAATCATGATCTTTTGGGGGCCTGTGGTGGGCTTGTGGATTACCCAAGTTGTTGCAGTTGGGCCAGTATATTTAGGCTTATTTTCGGATTCGGATTTCGGGACTTGACCCGATTTTCGAAAAAGGCTCGGGATTTGACCCGGGTTGTCACATATGGTATCCAGAGCAGGCTCTCGAAAGCTTGATTCGTCAAGTTGCCGGAGGTGGGGACACGAAGGCTGGTGGTATTATCCCGCAATGGACAGAGATCCGGAGGCGGGGACACAAAGCCAGCCGGTATTATCCCACAATGGCTAGAGAGGTTCGATCTGGGCCTATGGGCTATCCGTTTCGGCCTGACGAGGACGTCAGGAATTTAAGTGGGGGAGTTTGTAACACCCCAGTCCCACATCGAGGGGTGTGGAGACTTTAGTTCTGTTTATAAGCATAAATACTATTGGGCTTGTGGATTACCCAAGTTGTTGCAGTTGGGCCAGTATATTTAGGCTTATTTTCGGATTCGGATTTCGGGACTTGACCCGATTTTCGAAAAAGGCTCGGGATTTGACCCGGGTTGTCACAGGGCTGCTCTCACTTAGTTTTTAAAATGCTAATGATGTGTTTCTTCGGCATGACCTGTAGAATAGAAAACATACTATATGTGTAACTCATGGAGCCAGGTCACCTCAAATCGATCCTCCACGACCCATGGATGCCCTTAGCTTCTAAACGTTGATAGAAACATTGTTGTTGACAGTTCAAAGGATGAAGGATGGTTTCCTGGAATCTGACCGCACTTATAATGCAAAATCTAGACTAATACGAAAAATGATTAGAACATTTGATCAGGCAAAGAGTATAATGCATTTGTTTTAACTCTAAATGGCCCAGAGGGTTTAGCTAAAACCATGCAGCAGGCTTTTAGATGCAAATAACTTAGCTTCTCATTGGCTAATTAAGAATATATATGCACTCATCTCGGGTTCCTTCCTTTGACAATATTTAAATTGACAATATTTAATTTAGTCTTTACATTGACTAAATTAAAGTATAGTGGTGGAAATAAACTAGTAGAATTGTTCCACCATCTCATTATTTGTTAGCCTCCATGAGTTTCAGAGCAGCCCATCACATGGGTCAGCTCATGACAACTAGATAATATAGTTTTGACAAATTCCTCTACAGACTTGGTTCAAATTCTTCTAATGTTTGTTTTTGCAGTTTGATGCAGACTTGAGTATACTTTCTGAAATTCTTTTCAGACTCTGTTGCCATCAGACCGCAACATTTTACGTGAACAAAACATGGATGCTGGAAATAACTTGCTCCTCTACTTTCTGCTACTGCTTGTTATCCGGCCATGCTTTTGTATCGACTCCCTCACGCAAAGCCAGCCTCTTAAGGATGGTGATTTTCTGATCTCACAAGGGGAGGTCTTTCAACTTGGATTCTTTTCTCGTGGTAAATCTGGCAATCGTTACGTTGGTGTTTGGTATTACAAACTTTCAGAGAAAACCGTTGTTTGGGTGGCGAATAGAGATCATCCCCTGACAAACACTTCTGGAGTTCTGTCTGTAGATACAACAGGACAGCTTGCTCTGTCTTACAGCGGAACTCCACAAGTTTTGATTTGGTCGAGTGACATTTTGTCGACAGGAGGTGGCAACTACTCGGCTAAGATACTGGATACAGGGAATTTCGTGTTGTTTAAGGATCAATATAGTGAAAAGAATACAGTGTGGCAAGGCTTTGATCATCCAACTGATACTTTTCTTCCATACATGAAGCTGCAGTGGAACAAAAGGACTAGAGAAAATAAGTTTCTCACTTCGTGGAAGTCACCCGAAAATCCAGCAAGTGGTCAGTATTCTTTTAGATTCAACGTTACTGGATCCGTCCCTCAGCTGTACATTTACGATGGTGTGACACCCGTGCTACGAGCAGGACCGTGGAATGGCATTACATTTAGTGGTCTGCCTGAGTACACAGTAAGTCCTGTGAATGATGTCACCAACTTGTTCTATATTGACAATAATGAAGAGGTGGCGACTTACTATATCGTTAACACTCCTGGATTATTCACAAGATTTGTACTGAATGATGAAGGTTTTACCGAGAGGCTAAACTGGAACCCAGAATCGCAAAAATGGGACGCGTTTTGGACAGGGCCTGACGGTCAGTGTGATAAGTATGCACATTGTGGTGCATTTAGTAATTGTAACCCGGTTAAATTAAGTGACCAAGGTTGCGAGTGCCTGCCAGGTTATCAGGACAGGTCAGGAGGGAAATCACCCACAAACATATTTGGGGGATGTGTGCGAAAGCCTGGCGCTCTAGTGTGCAATAATGGGGAGGGCTTCAAGGAGGTCCCGGGAGTAAAAGTACCGGATGCTACCAAAGCACGTTGGCAGTCTGATCTCGGAATCAAAGCTTGCAAGGAGTTCTGCCTAAAGGACTGCTCGTGTTCGGCTTGCATGACTGTTAATATTACTAGTGGCAAGGGATGCTTAACATGGTATGCAGATCTGATAGATGTACGAGAGTTCTCCCAAGGAGGTCAGGTACTCTATTTACGGGTGGATTCCAGCGAACTCGGTATGTAGTCCATTCTTATTAATCCTTGCTATGATTACCTCTTGCTTAATTAGTTGAAATTTTCCCTTCATTTCCGTGGCAATAGACTATAGTTCTTGATTACTGAGTCATCCTTTAAATGATTAGATCAGGTTATGTCCAAATTTTTGCTTAATTGTTCTGTCAAATAAAAAAAAATTGCTTAATTGCAGAACATTTTATTTATTTTTTTGAAAAATCAGCTTAACTGCAGAACATATACAAACATAAAGTAATAGTTTCATGTTTTTTTGTTTCTTAAAATTGTTTTGAACATTATCAATATAATCTTACAGAGAAACTAATTTTGAGTTATAAATCCAAACACGCGCCATATAAGTTAACACAAACTACGTAGTAAACGAAATGTGGAAGGAGTAGTAGCATTAAAATGGAGCAATTGACCCGGCAATGGAAGACTGCAGATTATGCAGAAGAACTATTCATATAAGATAGTTGCAATTGCAATACATAATAGTTGACTTTGATTTCCAAGGAAATTGAGTACATAGTACGTAGCATCCACATTTTGTGTAGTGTGATGTATAGTGCACTTCACAGCAAGAAGGAAGCAGAATGAGAAGCAGACAGGTTTAAATCAAAACTGGTCTGTTTAGCTTTAGATGGTCGGTCAAATTCTCAGATATATACTAAAATTTGAATATCTGGATTTCAAATGAAATCCACATCCAAATTCCCAAACAACTTATTTGATCAAATCCAAGATTTCAAATGAAATCCAGATTCCCAAACAGGCCTTAAAATCAAACACGATGGGTATGGTTTAGGATTTGTGTATTTTAGTACCCAAAACAATATAGTCATTATAAACTATTATCCGGATTTAGATGATTTGGTTTAGTTTAAGTATTGCTATTTCTCGTTGTCACATGTTCGTCTCATGTATGAATGATTAAGCGTCATAAGAGCACTTTAAACCCACATATATATATATATATATATATGTCTCATGCACGGATAAGTGTTATAAGAGTATTTTAAATGTTTAGTTGTAACGGTTACCCTCTGATTGCATGTTTCAGCTAAGGATCGAACGAAGCGAGTCCTTTTAAAAGTTTTGCTCCCAGTACTTGTTACCATCATCCTCATAATTGTATTGATATCTCGGTTACTCTTGAAGAAGAAGAAGATTAGAGGTAATATTGATGTTGATAAATTAATCATATCACTTGCATAATTATTATGTCCACAGCCATTAATGGCTGTGTGGAGGAGTTAACCAACACACAGGTTTTGGGTCGTTCGATGAATATCCAGCGGTTAGGATTAGATTGTGCTTTTTTAATACATACAACATTTTTTAACAGTTGTACGGAGAAAATGACCCATACAGCGGTTTTTAAGCGTTGAACGACACCCTGTACAACGGTTAAAAAGTGCTGTGCGTATTATAAGAATGTTATAATCCTGGCTGCTGGATATTATTCAACGCACCCAATTATTATATGGAGAAATAGTTACTAAAATATGAGCTGGATAAAGTTGAAATTTTCAAATTTCGCAATAACAAGTGAGCCATCATTGGAGAAACTGATTTCTGAGGTTCTGCAAAACAATTACAGCAAAGAATAAAAACCGAGAACTGTCTCACGGTTCTGAAAATAGTGATATATCATTCATGGAACGCTACCAGGATGCACTGGCAGCGAATGACACAGAGGTGCATTGCTTTTCTGCCAATACGATTATTGCAGCCACAGAAAATTTTTCAATTTCTAAAAAGTTGGGAGAAGGCGGCTTTGGCCCCGTGTACAAGGTATGATTTCTTTTGGGATATAGTCAAGAATAAGCCTTCAATTAATCTTAAGCATGTTGATAGAAGCATGAGTCCCATATATTGACATCATAATATAGTATTCTCGTGCTGAAAAATAATAAATATTATAAACTGCATCTAGTTATTGTTTTCGAGAGGATAGAATTACTTATTTAAAAGAGCACAGCCTAGTGCTTTCTTTCTACCTCACTATGATAATTTGAATTATGCAAATTACTGATTCCAGTACAAATCA
This sequence comes from Daucus carota subsp. sativus, assembly GCF_001625215.2. Taxonomy (NCBI): domain Eukaryota; kingdom Viridiplantae; phylum Streptophyta; class Magnoliopsida; order Apiales; family Apiaceae; genus Daucus; species Daucus carota. The sequence goes on along the minus strand of NC_030388.2, from coordinate 15,336,713 downwards.
CTGATATTAGCAGAAAACAAAACTAGATTTACAACAAACAGTTTCCACTACTGGTAAATCTAAACCTTGTTTCTTTTTTGTTGGTAATATTACATACCTCTAGACATGAAGAAACTTCCACAATAACTAGCTAGTGATGTTATTTTAGGGCCAACTGCACGGTGGACAAGATATTGCTGTGAAGAGATTATCAATTACATCAACCCAAGGCATAGAGGAATTCAGAAATGAGATCATTCTTATAGCAAAACTTCAGCACCGGAACCTAGTAAGACTGTTGGGATATTGCATTCAGCAAGAGAAAATGCTAATCTATGAGTACCTTCCTAACAGAGGATTAGATCACTTCATTTTTGGTATATCCTTTCCTTCGACTAGTAGTTTATTTTATATATGTCAAATTATATTTGCCATCATGATCCTAATTTTTAAATGTCTTATAAAGCAAAAAAGTCAGTGCTAAACTGGCGCACACGTTTTGATATTGCAACGGGGATTGCTCGAGGAATGATATATCTTCACCATGACTCCAGATTGAGAATCATTCACAGGGATTTGAAAGCTAGCAATGTATTGTTGGATGCTTCCATGAACCCTAAAATATCAGATTTCGGAATGGCTAGAATATTTGGCAGTGACCAAAACGAAGAAACTACAAAGAGAGTTGTCGGAACATAGTGAGTGATTCTTGCAATTTTTTTACTGCTCTCCTCCTTTAACACTATATACATTTATATTCAAAGAGAAAATAGGTAATGTGAAGGCAACATATATTAAAATCATACGGGTATGCATTTCAGTGGTTATATGTCACCAGAATATGCTATGGAAGGACTTTTCTCAATAAAATCTGATGTCTTCAGCTACGGCGTTCTACTATTAGAAATCATTAGCGGAAGAAAAAACACCAGTAGTTTCGATGCTGAAAACTCTATCAACTTAATTGGCCATGTAAGCTAATCAATTCTCTTTTGTGCACACATACACACACCAAAAATGTGTTGAAATATTGATTGTATTAGTCGGCATAATGGACATGATGCTTCTTTTATAGGTTTGGGATCGGTGGCTGCAAGGGAAACCTTTAGAAATTGTTGATGCATCATTGGGTGAATCATATGATGTAAGTGAAGTTTCAAGATGCATCCATATAGGACTGCTGTGTGTCCAAGAATCTGCTGCTATTCGGCCAACTATGTCAGAGGTAGCCTCAATGTTGTGTAACGAAAGAACACCTTCATCTGCACCAGAACAACCTGCATTCATAAATAGAGCAACAGTAAATTTTGGATCTGTAAAGTCATGTTCTTCTTCTGGAATCGCAGCCACTAAAACTAATAGTGTGACAGTGAGTATAGTTGAAGGACGGTAATATGTGCTGGTTTATACTTTTGATCAAGAAATAAATTTCATATCATAATCCATTAATTGTAAAAAACTTTTGTAAATTATATTAAAATTGTTTATTCTGTAAAATATTCTGCTAGTTGGGTAATTTATTTTAGTTGTATGAAAAAGCTCTGTTGATCTATGAAGATAAATTTCCATCAAATAAATTTCAATTGCTTCTTGTAAACTGTAATATGTACCATGAATGAAGGACAATCTGCCAATTAGCTCTGGGATTACCTATCCCTGTTATGTACATTGGACTAAGGGTTACTTCCTTGCACCTTCCATTGCAGCCCCCATGAATACTTATCTGTTAAGTTTACAACCTCTACTCAACAATGATTCAAATCTAATATTCGGATACAAAAAAATATATATTGACTTTGATTTAAAAGAGAAGTGTGCATAGTAAGAACCAATGGTTCTGCATAAAAAATTTGCCGAACTGCCACATATAAAAACTGCAGAACCTTTGATTTTTGTTCTGCAGAATTGTTAGTTCTTATTGTTCTCTAAACACTGTCTCTCTTTACTAAACATACAATTTTTTTAGGACACATCTAAAGTTCTTTTAAATGAATTACAAATTAAACAGATCTAAATCTTTTGTTTTATTCAAGTGCAGCAACTTCTAAATGTGATTTAATCCTGCTCCTGTAGGAGGTCTGGCAAGTTGGAACTTGTCTTCATTGAATTCACTGGATCCACTGATCTCCCAGTTTATAAAATATGCTGAACTGGTTTAATCATATATAGGTTCCCGTTGTTTCACAGATTCCAAAATTCAATATTCTGATGCTTGATTAATATCAAAACAAGAAATTTTTCGGAAACAACTAACACAGTTATAATTTACTTAAATCTCTGTTAATGACTGTATTGTAGGACCAAAAATATAACGAAAAATTGATAAAGTAGGTGGTATAATGACCTTAAAGATGGATAGATTTTCTTTGTTTGAATTCCAGAAATCTTTTGATGTAGCTAGGCAAGGATGTATCTTGTGTTTCATTTATACTCAGCGGAAAAAGCAAATTCAAATATTTATTAAAAATGAAAAAGCATAGTGACAATCAAATATGATCCAAGATCTCTTAACAGTAAAACAAACTTAGTTAAACAAAACATCACTCACCTTGCGCTTCTGTAGATATATAATCGAATTCAATAAGGTTGAAATAAAGATCTTTCACTACTGATAAGGCTACAATATTTCCTATTTCCCCTGCTTTTGCTTTAGGATGTAGAGAAGATATATGATAGGCAGGTTGGTTTTGGAGCTTCTCTCCTTTCTTTTAATCTCATTTGACTTAAGTGCACTGAGCACATGCATATTAATTTGAATATCAGCTTCTTCATGTTAGCTGCAGTTTGGTACTTACTGCTGTTCAAACTGTTGGGCACCACACCCCTTGTTAATTAGTATACTACCAATTAATTTTTTAATATTTCCGGTTACTCGATACTTTGGACTTAATTCTATCCAGCCTAGCCTATTATTGAACATACCTAATTGCCATTGAATCAATGACCTTAAAACTTATTTATTAATTAGCTAATGTTATGTGTTTTATTAAAATAATTGAGAAATGTGTTCTACTTCTCACAAGTCACAGCTTTAGTTTCTACAGACATTCACAGCTTTGTTCTACTGCTCACAGCTTTAGTTTCTGTGAAAATTGCCTAATGAATTTTCATTTGATTTTTATAGCATGAATTTAGGATGTAATATAATTGACATAACTGAGAGATGGTACTGCATTCAGACATTGATATTGTAGATAATTAAGAAAGGATTTGGCAAACAAAGATTTTTATTCCCAGAAGTTCATTCTGGATAGCTGTGTAACAACCTCGGGAACTCCTTAGACTCCTGTAATTAATCTTACATTTTACTAAATCCAAAATATTCCTGATTTTACTGACTAATTTCAACATTCCTTTTCATCAGTTAAAATCTTGACTTCAAATCATTCTCTAAAATAGTTGAACTTTTTTAACTGGAAACACTTTGTGAAGATATCCGCCGGTTCTGCTCAAGTTCGGCAAAACAGAATTTTCAGCTCATCATCTTAAACAGGTTCTCAAATGATGTGATTAAAAATTCCAATGTGTTTTACTCGGCTGTAGAAAACAGCATAGTTTTATTAGCGCAGCTGACATATATAGCAGCAGAAACACCATCTTGTTGCTGCATATCCTACTAAATCATCTATTGTTTATTGTTTTTTTTATTATGACCACGAGATGGCTTTTGTACCGATGATAACAACCATTGGTGTAAAAAGCGCATTAAACAGCCGTCTAAGCGGAAATCAGGCATAAAATGTTTCAATTTTGTACTAAGCGGATGATTAAATGTTTTTAAAAATTAAGCGGATTAAGCAATCGTTAAGCAGATTAAGCGGTCAAAATGACTTGCTAATTTTTTAATTTTATAATATTAATTTTTTATAATATAACTGTATATATATATATGTTATATTATTTAAAAATATATATTTTATTAAAAATATTAAAAATTTAAATTCTTACCACAATATAATATTATTTTTAAATATATTAATATTGTAACTAAATATTTAATTATATTTTATTAATTCACTTATTGACCCGCTTAATATTCCACTTAAACGTCCGATTTACTGCTTAAGTGATAAAGAGTCCTTGCACGGCTTAGAACTGATTTTCACAACAGTGGTAACAACTGATCCTTTTCCTATCTTTCAAACTAGGCTAAAACACACATTAGCCCTTCAAGTTGACATCAATATTAACATGAGCCCCTAAAGTACTGTTTTGTACAGTTCAGCACCCCGACTACCAGATATGTTTGCATAAACCCTTCCCGCTTTTTCCTGCAGTTGCAAGCTCACAGTGCGCAAGGACAAGGGAGTAATTACCCATAAACAGTTGCTTACTACGGTGATGATTTGTAGGCCACTATGCTTTGGCTCCTACTCCTGTTGCTGTAATACTAATATCCAGCAATATTTCTTTTTCTTAAAAAATAATCCATCAATATTTGTAATTTTCTTGATATTTATTACTCCCTCCGTCCCACCCATTTCTTATCGAATGGGTTGGGCACGGAGGTTAAGAAATATGTATAAAGTAGTGGAAAAGAGGGAGAAAAGTGGGTAAAGTGGTGGGACCCATTGATTTTTAATGTATAAAAAGAAGATAGTGGAGTTAAAGTAGTGTGAAAAGGAAAGAAAAATGTAGAAGTGGTGGAACCCATTGACTATTTTTGGTAAGTTTTGAAATGTAAAGAATTGGGTGGGACATCCAAAAGAGGAAAGTGTAAAGAAATGGATGGGACGGAGGGAGTATTTAGTAGCATCTAAATTAATACTACCTCCATCCCAAATTAGATGAGCTCGTTGACTTCGGGCACGCACTTTAAAGTCCATTGACCGCATAGCTACATTACTTATTTTTAAAATTTTATTTTTCCAAATAAAAATTTAAAAAATGAATTTCAAATATATACGGTCAATGCACCTTAAGTTACGTGCCCAAAGTCAACTAGCTCATCTAATTTGGGATAGAGGGAGTATATATTCCTCCTTTTTCTGTGTGTTTTTTATTAATGTAATTTATTTATATGTTTTCTGGCTGATGTTGGATATTGTGATCATGAAATATATTTTATTTTAAAAATAAAAAACAATGAATAAATTGTAAATAACCACTAATATATTTGTAAATATCTGATGAATTTTTTTTAATTTACTTAGCCGAAATAACTCAATTTTTATAATTTAAGAAGATGATATTAATTTTAATTTTTTATCATTACAAAATTGAGATTCTTAATTTGTAATTAACAAAAATAATAATTTTAATTAAATTTTCTTTTGAAAATAATTAAATTTAAATTTGAAACTTGAATAGAAACACAAATCATGATACTATTATAATATTGAGACAGAAACATGAACAAATAAATATATTTTTTTTTGAAAGCAAATATAATTTTTTTTATTTACTGCTACATTATTTTTTAATCCGTTGATTTTTGTATAATTTACGTCCAATCAAAACAAGCGAATTTCCATTTTCCAATTTCGAATTTGATATCGATTTTAAGGTTTTTAGTAATAAAAAGCCAAACCACCACCCGGGGCCGAAGTCATACACAGGGAGCAACTTTGTGTACTCATGTCTCATTTGCAGAGCGTATATATATACAACCATACTACACCGTTGCAAACTAAAATGGAGGGTTAATATGTACGTTCAGGTTCCACCAAAAGTAGCATGCCCACACTACCCCTGCACTCTAACGGCTACATGTGAGCTTGCAACTGTAGGAAAAAGCGGGGGAGGGTTTATGCAAACATATCTGGTAGTTGGGGTGCTGAACCGTACAAAACGGTACTTTAGGGGCTCATGTCAATATTGATGTCAACTTGAAGGGCTAATGTGTGTTTTAGCCTTCAAACTACTAGTCCAGTGGCTATCTCTGTATTCTGCTAGCTTGTTGTATAAATCTTCTTCTGCAGAGTCCAATATTTTTTCCCTTTGAATAGGATGACAATCATGTCAGATACGATCGGATTTGGCATAATCCAAATCCAAATCCAAATCCAAATACATTTTTTTGTCGTATTCGAACCCGATCCAAACCTGAAAAATATCTGAAAATTGAAATCTAAATCGGGATTTCGGATGGGTTTTGTATATATCCGACACCTGAAATATTTTGGACTGAATTTGGGTAATATACGAAACCCTGAAAATAGAAAATCCAACATTTGAAATAAGCCTGCAAAACTCATAAAACATGGCAATTCAGTGACCATGATCAAATGAATCCAGCAGCATCTCAGGAATCAATAACATCACAGTAATAATTTGTTGAGTGGGTGTCAACCCAAGTCCTACATCATAAAGATAAAAAGATTTGTCTTTGTAAAGATAAAAAGATTTGTCTTGAATATAAACGGTCAAACAACTCGAGGCCTTTTTGGGAGGTGCCCAAAAACAAATCATTAATGGCCAAGCAGACAATATCATACTAGTGTGAAGTTAACGGGCGTTGCGCGGCCGGCCAGCAAGTGGTATCAGAGCCGATGATCGCAGTTGTGTGATGCGGGGGGCTCTCAAAAACTACGATCGGAGGTCAGGACGGCTTTGTGTCGAAAGTCGTCCTAAGGCGGCAAAATAAGGAACCACAGATAAGTAGTGGAATTCTGTTTATCAGCACTGCAGGAGGGATCTCTTAACGTTAGAAATTAAAATAGCCAGTAAAAAATGCACAGACTGCACAGCAGAATATAAGCAGGTCAAGAAATCTATTTGGTGCAAAATACTGGAAGGAGTTTATACAAGATGCAACTGAGCTTCGGTATGATACTAGCGTCATAAAGCTCAGGAAAGTGCTACAAGGTCTCACTGTGATAACAAATCAATAATAGTCATGGCTAATAATCTAGACCAGACCCAACGTTGGAGGACCAAGCACATCAAGATTAAATATCAATTCTTAGAGAAGCACAAAGTGATGGTAAGTTTAATTTGACTCATTGTAGGAATCTTTATCAGATTGCTGAATGCTGACATATTTACCAAGGCATTACCAAAGGCAATATCTGAACACATTTGTTACAAGCTCTGCATGAGAAAAGTTTCAGTGATAAGTGTTGAAAGTATAACCCTCATCTCAAGACCAATGCAGAATTACTCTTGACTAACTTCATTGGAGTACGACACATTACATGTTCAACAAATTTTAAATAATAAGTGGTTTATATTATTTTAGCCAAAATGTTTTACCCAATAGTTTGCATATTTCCATATCTGATTCTTTCTTTAGCTTGATAAAAGATTTTTTCCTAAATATATCATATTGTGCATGGATAGGAATCTCTTATTGGCATGGACAGGAATATGCCGTTTGACAGGGTCACCAGGAACCATATTCACTCTTGGAGCCCTCAACCATATTTCTTGTTTTGCCTCGTATCCTTCGAGTTGTTTCTCAAGATGACTGAATCCATGATCGAAATCCATCCAATTGTTGCAATGCCTTGTCACTTTGATATGGGACTCCAGTTCCCTGATCACTGTCATGATAATCACCTTTCTTCCCGTTTTCATTAACTTCTGATGCCACCTCACACAGTGTGAAACGTAAAACAGTATTTAGGGCAGATACCATATTTTAAAATCAATATATTACATCAGATGTATATGCCTTACAAATGCTGATATTCCCAGATGGACTTTTAATTAAGAGCCTTGAAAGTTAGTAAAAAGATAACTAAATTTTAATAACAAAAGTCTCGATATAAAATCATTATTGTAGTTGGCGACATTCGCTGATATCTGGTTCAAGGCCTCAGAGAATGAGATTGAAGAGAATCAAGACCTCTAATTTTATCGCTTGTTGTGCAAGTTTCTTGACTTCTGCTTATTATACTCTTCTGTTGTCCATCAATATACTATGATTGTTTTCGCCAAATTCCACAGTTTCTGACAGTTTCTACATTGACAAAATCAAGATATACGTTTTCATGAATTTCTTACTACATAAATTAATATAATCCTATGATGATCTCTACACAGAGGGGTGGACATTCCACGAAGGCCTCTCTGTAAATATGAGATAAATCCCTAGCACTTCTTAGTGAATACAGTTATGTATTTTCTTTGACAAATTCACTTTCAGATATATTAAAAAAAATTCTAGGATAAAATAAGAAAAGAAAATTGTAGTTTGTTCTGGACTTTGTATAAGTAATCTATCTCAGTTAGACTGTATGCCATCAGATCAGGATAGGGAGCCCGTGTACGAAACATGTATGCTGGAAAAAATTTACTCCTGTTCCTGTTTGTACTTGTATTCAAATTATGCTTTTGTATAGACTCCATCACACGTAACCAGCCTCTTAAAGATGGTGATTCTCTTATTTCTGAAAAGGAAAGATTTGAACTTGGGTTCTTTTCTCCTGGTAATTACTCTAGCAGCCGTTACGTTGGTGTTTGGTACTACAAATTTCCAGAAAGAATCATTGTTTGGGTGGCGAACAGAGATAGTCCAATGAAAAACACTTCTGGTGTTCTCTCTGTAGATAAAACAGGACAGCTTGTTTTATTTTACAGCGGAACTCCTAATGTTTCAATTTGGTCCAGTAACATTTCGGTATCAGGAGATAACAATAACTCAGCTAAGCTACTGGATACTGGAAATTTCGTGCTGTACAAAGATGCATTTAGTCAGAAGAATTTTATATGGCAAGGTTTTGACCATCCAACTGATACTTATCTTCCAGAAATGAAACTTGGGTGGAATAAAAGAACCGGAAAAAATAAGTTTATCACTTCTTGGAAGTCCCCTGAAGATCCAGGAACAGGTCAGTATTCTTATAGATTTGACGTTAATCAAACAGTCCCGCAGTTATTCATTTACAAAGGGTTGGAACCAATAATGCGGATAGGATCATGGAATGGCATCACATACAGTGGTATCTCCGAATACACAGTAAAGGCTGTTGGTGATGTCTCCAAATTGTTATATACAGACAATGAAGAAGAGGTGTCGACGTACTACATTATTAATAGTACTTCAGTTATTACAAGATTTGTACTTGATGACAGAGGTGTTGCAAAAAGGCTGAACTGGAATCCAGAATTACGAAAATGGGATGCATTCTGGACCGGACCATATAGTCAGTGTGATAACTATGCTTATTGTGGTGAATTCAGTAATTGTAATCCGGTTAAAGTGGCAGATCAAGGTTGCGAGTGTCTGCCAGGATATAAAGACAAGTCTGAAGGGGATTCGCCAACAAACGGATTTGAGGGGTGTGTGACCAAGCCTGGGGCCGTCATGTGTAGAAATGGAGAGGGTTTCAGGAAGATGTCAGGACTGAAGCTCCCGGACACCACCAATGCTCTATTGGATTCGGATTTAGAAATTGAAGCATGCAGAACCTTTTGCTTACAGAACTGCTCTTGTACAGCATACACGCCTTCTAATATCACTAGTAACAGCACCGGATGTTTAACATGGTACGGGAAGCTGGTAGATGTCAGAGAATTCTCTGGTGGAGGTCAGGTTCTGTATATACGAGTTGATCATGACGAGTTAGGTATGTACTTATTGTTTTCTGGCTAAGCAAAGAATTTTCATAATTCGATTGAATTTCCCCTTTCATTCTAGACATGATATTTGAACACGAAACACAAGTTTCATGTGATTTTCCAGAACCATTTATAATATATAGAATCTAGTTGACTCTTATTTGTATGGAGTTTGATACTTTTGGAGCATCCACGTTGTGACCTAACAAATCACATTTGAAACATAATGTTCTTAAACAATTAACTAGGCATAACAGCTTCAACAATTGCTAGCAATGAGTTCTAATTACAATATCTCAAACTCAGAGAACCAGAGATCACGGGTTGACACACGTGTTTATTGTTAAATTTTACAAGATAAAGGCAACATCAATTGTTTTGTTTCCTTTTCAAGGTAAGGACACAGAAGCTGAGGACTCAAAAAGGCGAGGCCACAGAGTTTTCCTAGTCATAAGAGTTTTGCTCCCAGTAGTCATCATCGCCATCCTGCTTTTACTTGTATTGGCATATTGGTTGCTCCTGAAGAAGAAAAGGAGAGGTTCAAGCTTAAAACTTAAGCTTATAAATTATAACTGTTGCATACAAGTACATTTACGAGAGAAAAATTATGAACATAAAGCCAAGCATGAAATGCTAACTGGGACTTGGCTATACAACTAGATTAATTTTGATTGCTGTAGTTACCAAGTAGTGAGCTATAATGTGCTTTCAATGTTAAATACTATGTAAGAAATAATTATGCCTTTTTGCGAGGACAACTACAGAAAGAGAACATAGATATCTTGAACCATTTCAAGATGTACTTGGAATGAATGGAAGCGGAACTACTAGCACAGAGGTGCGCTGCTTTTTACTCCGAACCATTATTGAAGCCACAGACAATTTTTCCTTATCTAACAAGTTAGGAGAAGGAGGCTTTGGAGCTGTGTACAAGGTACATTTCTTAAATTACCAAGCGTGTCTACGTAACTTCTTGTTGCTGCTAATACTAATTAGCTATCATTTGAGTATTGTTTTAGGGTCAACTGCATGGCGGAGAAGATATTGCTGTGAAAAGATTATCAGTTACATCAAGCCAAGGGATAGAGGAATTCAGAAATGAGATCATTCTTATAGCAAAACTCCAGCACAGGAACCTAGTAAGACTGTTGGGATATTGTATTCAGCAAGAGAAAATGTTAATATATGAGTACCTTCCAAACAGAGGATTAGATTGCTTCATCTTTGGTATGTCCTTACTTCCAATAATATTTGCAGTTCTGTGTATTCCAATTATATGTTATAGAAGGTGATTTCTGGAAACTCAGTAATTAATTTTAATATGTACCAATTCACATTTAAGCAAGAAAGGCGGTGCTAAATTGGCGGACACGCTTTGACATTGCAATTGGCATTGCTCGTGGAATGATATATCTTCACCACGACTCTAGATTGAAAATCATTCACAGAGATTTAAAAGCAAGCAATGTATTACTGGATGCTTCTATGAACCCTAAAATATCAGATTTTGGCATGGCCAGAATCTTTGGCAGCGAAAAAAATGAAGAAACCACAAAGAGAGTTGTTGGAACATAGTGAGTTGTGCTTGCAACTTTTAAACACATATATAATGCAATACAAATTGAGAATTATAGATATCTAATGATGAATGTTATATGGTTTTGCATCGCAGTGGTTATATGTCACCAGAATATGCTATGGAAGGACATTTCTCAATAAAATCCGATGTTTTTAGCTTTGGCGTTCTTTTACTAGAAATCATCAGTGGCAGAAAGAATACCAGTACTTTCGATGCTGAAAACTCTGTGAATTTGATTGGTCATGTAAGTTAACTGATGCTCGTGCACACACACCGACACACACACATCTAGTGAAAGATGCTTCAGCATATAATGGCAACAGCCAAATATGACTAATGTGATGCTTGGCTTTTAGGTTTGGAATTGTTGGTTAGAAGATAAACCTCTGGATATAGTTGATCCACTACTCGGTGAATCATATGAGGCTAGTGAGGTTTTGAGATGCATTCAAATAGGACTATTGTGTGTACAAGAATCTGCAGCTGTCCGGCCAACTATGTCAGAGGTCGCCTCTATGCTGTGTAACGAAAGAAGTCCTCCGTCTCTACCAGACCAGCCTGCATTCATAAATAGGACAAAAGCATATGCTGGACCTGTGAGGGGAAGTTCCTCTGCAGGTAATGAAACCACTACTGATACTGAAATGACAGTAAGTATAATCGAGGGTCGATAAAATATGTGAGAGTCTTATACCAGTGATCCAGAACTAAAGGATTATGCTATTCAATATTTGTTGTCAAGAACTATTGGACTTGTACAAAATGTTTAATCTTTAAGATTCTTTAGTGACTAAGTAATTTGATTGTAGTCATTTGAAACTTTGTCGATTCTAAGGAATTTTGAATACATTTTATTTGTTCTTGTTCTGAACTGTGAAGTGTAATGAGAAATAACTAACCGGGAAGTAAATATAAGGCTAATGGGAAATAACTAACCGGGAAGTATATAAGGCCTGAGTTTGGAGTGACGAAAGCGAAATCAAATTAGGAGGCTCTTGTAAATTAAAAATCGTAAAATATTTATCAAAAACTATATACACTTACAAAAAAACACATTATACAAATCAATCATATTATCCTCCTTTAATATAACACATCTTGCATTTTTTGATGCAAAAATATCAATCAAAATTGCATAATCAAGTTTGTATGCTATATCATTTTTATTGATAACAAGCCTATCCGGAGACATAGTTGAAAGAAGACGGGATTATATCAGCTTTAATATGACAAACTTCGTTCCGCATAAGTAACAATAACAGATATCGTTAGAAGAACCCTATAAACAATCCAAGCATTTGGATAGCTACCAAGTCCTATAAGCATTAAACAGTCCAAGTCCTCATGTGTCGTAGACATGTTAAAACTCAATAATTAAAGAATTCTTGACTCTAACTGGATTTTATGAAACATTCATAAATCTTAAGACAACATACATTTGTTCATCATTTCATGCATCCACAGTACAACCTAATATAACTCAAAAATAGTTTGCATCTTTACTCTACGAATAATAAACATTTTACCGACCAGGTCAGCAACATATCATCTCATTTTGAATTTTGTGGCTCAAATAATGATAATGTGTCTCACCTTGTAAAATGTGGCGAGTATGTTCTTGCATAATAAGATCAAGCTCATCAAATAGTTCTATCATTTGTTAAAAACTCCATTATTATTTTCATAATTTATTTCACCGTAACCTTGAAATGCCAAATTATTTTTCCCAAGTCTTTTCACAACAACAAGATTTCTATCTATATAAACTTGTTTTTCATGCTTCTTCTCTTGATTGATTTTTTCTTGAACATATGAATCAATTGTCACACTTAACTCCAATCTTTCTTCAATTTTATCTGACGTGCAATAAATTTAATATGTTGTGAATTTCGTTCATGACTTCTAAGACGTTGTGAGATATTATATCAATCATTAATACCCTTTTCACCTAACTCATTCACCAAATTTTTTGGATAAAATATTTACAACAAAAGCAAAAATCTTTATCTAAACACTTTTTATACATTTTTTTCTCCATTGGACTTTTAGCTTCACGGCATCTGAAGTTCCATTTTAAGTATGAGTTCTCTCTTGAACGCGACCGTATTAATATTTTGGATTGTTAAAATAGAACATATTAGTTCAATATGGTAATAAATGACGTGTAATCTTTCTACAGATTTATTAGAGATTCGACAAATATCATCCATACGAGGTTGACTAAAATTATACATAAGTGATGGGTATATGGTTCGGTTGGAGTGTTAACTTTTTAAGAGGTTTGACTATAATTTTTTGTTTTTAGCATGGCAAACAAAATAATATATAGACAGCGGCGGAGCCAGCCAAAAATTTTAGTGGGGGCCAAAATACTCCCTCACTATCTTATTAGTTGTCACATTTAATTTTGACAAGTCTAATTGATCAAAGGAATTTTTTTTAAAATAATGTAAGAGCGATTGTAATATTTGGTAAAAAATCAATCTGTTTGACCAATAAAAATAGAAATGTAACAATTAAAAAGGTACGGAGTGAATATTTTTTTAAGACATTTTTAATTCCAAAGATTAAAATAATACCTATTTAGTCAGCCAGCTATATGTTATATATAAATGTATTAAAAAACTCTAAAACCTAGTGGGGTCCAGTGCCCCCACCAGCCTATATCTACGTCCGCGCCTGTATATAGACTATTCAATGTATTGTGGATTTCATTATAGACAAGAAAATTTATGTAATTTTCAATAATGCTCGCATTATGAGGCATCCCCATTTCCAACTTGATTGTCCAGGAAGCACTTGAATAAGAACAACGGTGGAAGTAGTTTACTAACTTTGCCAACTTTTGACCTTTTGTGCACCAAAAAAACAACCTTACTGTATATATACTAAACAATGCAGTAACATTGCTGTCAAAAATCTAGTCTTGAGCAAATCCCTTGCAGAAGTTTGATTTAAAAGTTTGACCTGGACTTGTGATATATCTTACAAATGTCAACTCAGATTATATTTTTGTCACCCGAAAACACAATTCGCAGTCTCTAAACAGAGCATGTACACTAGAAAGAACGCACTGGTGTACTTTGTTGTTCTACTTGTGATCCAACCATGCATTTGTTTGGACTCCATCACACAGACACAACCTCTTAAAGATGGTGATGTTCTTATCTCTCAGGGGGAATACTTTGAGATTGGATTCTTTTCCCCTGGAAGCTCTAGCAACCGTTATGTCGGTGTTTGGTATCACCAGATTCCGGAAAAAAATGTTGTCTGGGTGGCTAACAGAGATAGTCCTGTGAAAAACACTTCTGGGGTTCTGTCTGTAGATGGAACAGGACAGCTTGTTCTATCTTACAGCGGAACTCCACAAGCTTTAATCTGGTCAAGTAATGTTTCAGGATCCGGAGATAGCAGGTTCTCAGCTAAGATACTGGATACTGGAAATTTTGTTTTGTTCAAGGATGAATACAGCGAAAAGAATGTCATCTGGCAAGGATTTGACCATCCAACGGATACACATCTTCCAGGAATGAAGATTGGGTGGAACAAAAAGACTGGAGAAAATAGGTTCATCACTTCTTGGAAGTCACCTGAAAATCCAGGAACAGGTCAGTACTCTTTTAAATTTGATGCTAATGAATCCAACCCCCAAGTGTTCATTTACAATGGTGCTGAAAAGTTGATGCGAATTGGACCCTGGAATGGCGTTACCTTTAGTGGTTATCCGGAATTTACAGTAAGTGGTGCTTATCAAGTCTCCAAGCTTATATATATTGACAATGAAGAAGAGGTGTCCTGGTACTATACTATAAATAATCCTGCAAATATTACAAAATTTGTACTGAATGAGACGAGAGGTCTAGCGCAAAGGTTAAATTGGGATCCAGTCACGCAAAAATGGTATCCATTCTGGACAGGGCCAGAAGATTTGTGTGACTTTTATAGGCATTGTGGTGCATTTAGTACTTGCAACCCGGCCAATGTTGGTGCGCAAGGTTGTGAGTGTCTTCCAGGATACGTGTCTCAAGGAAATCCTCTGCGAGATAGATCTCAGTGTCTGAGGAAATCTGAGGCCCTCGTGTGTGGAAAGGGGGAGGGGTTCGTGGAGGTCTCAGGAGTAAAGGTTCCAGACACCAGCACCGCACATTTGGAGTCAGATATTACACTTAAAGCTTGCAACAACTTATGCTTGAAAAACTGCTCCTGTACCGGATACACAATTGCTAATATCAGTAACGGTGTTGGATGTTTAACATGGTACGGAGACCTGGTAGATATTCGACAATACTCTGATGGAGGTCAGGTTCTTTATGTAAGGGTAGATCATCACGAGTTAGGTACGTTATGAACTGTTGTCTGGCTTCACAGCCTTAGGCACATACTTGTTTAGACCTTCCCTTCCATTCTGAACATCACAATTTTTAGTTTGTTTTGTTTGCCAATAAATATTCATAGTCAATATTTACAGCTTAAGTATCTTTGACCACGCAATATATGCAAGTTGAAGTGTGAAATTTCAGAATTGCTTACTATATGGAAGCCAATTGACAATGAATTGTGAGGTATCTGATGCTTCTGTCATTGGAGTATTGACCTCACAAATCACATGCAAAACATAATATAAAAAATATTGATCACTTGATATTGAAATATCTGTTAGCAGCCAGATAGCCAGGAAATTCTTATTATCTGCTATACAATATTCATATAAAAAATATATTTCCATAGTCATACTTATGAGATTACTAAATTAATATCGGTCCTGTAGCTAGCCATATGGGCTGCTCTACTCATTTCTGTAGCGGCTTGAAGAGAAATGTTATAGCTCCCCAAAAATTTCAATACAAGTACTTCTATAAACCATAAAAAAGGATGAAAAACTTTTGAGTAATTTTCAACTTGTAGATTACATATTAGGCCTACTCTGTATCCTAATACTCGGGGGGTCTCGTATAACCTGGCAATATTAATTTTTAGAGGTTTTGCAGTATGTTCTTTACATGGTACTACTTGTGCTATAATTGGAAGTGTAAGTGGAGGAGTTTATCTTTAAGTTATGTGTGGAGACGGGTCGATCACAACCAGATAATGAAGAATAGGGGGATAAGTAGTCGTAGCACTTTGGTAGCTTAAGGTCAAATACAATGCCATTTGATGAATGGAACATTCATTATTTGGTTTCCTGTTTCAGCTGACTCAAAGCAGAGACTCCTGAGAGTTTTGCTTCCAGTACTGGTTGCCATCTTACTCATAATAATTGCATTTGGATATTGGTTGCTCTGGAAGAAGAAAAAGAGAGGTAAAATTTTATGATAATAGTAATATCAAAATCACTTGCCAAAATATTGAATGCACTAATTTATCACTTTTCCTAACAATTTCAGGAGGCAGCAAACGACTGGAATTGTTTAACAGTCTGGAAAATAGTGATGAAAGAGGAACAAGTAGCACAGAGGTGCACTGTTTTCCACTGAGTATTATTATTGCAGCCACAAACAACTTTGCATTTTCTGAGAAGTTAGGAGAAGGTGGTTTTGGCACCGTGTACAAGGTACATATTGTAAATTGCCAGGCATGTTTACATCATTAAATTTTGTGATACTATGAGCATATGCACACAAGCACAGCAATGTTTTTTTAGTTAATACAGGGGCTTTTTTGGTGGCCCAAAATAAAAATAACATGCAGCCAGGTCTTTTCGACTCCATCAATAATTTATTCTCCATCAGTTCGCAACCTTTCCTTGATTTTCAACAGACTTTTTAACGGGAAGCAATTGACGGAGCCTACAAAAAGAAACATATTTTCACTGCTTTCATCTGCTATATATTTACTGCGTTTATTTATTTAAAGAATACGAACCAGTGAGTCGATAGGCACCTATAACAATAGGCATCAGTATACCTTACTGTAACTTTATATGCTTTGCTACCTCCTTACTCACAATTAATTTTAATATGAAAACTTGTAAATGGATTTGTCTTTAACAGAAATGGTTTTGTCACCAGAAGGTGTAATTGGTGCTTTCATTCTATCAAAGGTTACTCATCCAAGTTAATATAAATATAAATTGCAGAAAGTTTTTAATAAGGCTTAATGACCTTTTAGCCCGGGAGGTTTGGATAAATGTTCAGACGCGGCCTTGATGTTTAAAGTCGTTCGATTCAACCCTCCAAGTTTTCCGAATGCCTTTTAGCCCTTATGGCGTATACGGTATATAACGAGGTGGACAAAGTTGACATTTCACACGTGGGGGTTAAAAGGGGATTAAACATCGAGGGTTAAAAGGAACATCTAATGTATTTTAATGTATTCTTTAGGGGTTAAAAAGAACGAGATGTATACTTTAGGGGTTAAAAGATACGCCCAAACTTTACCCTGAATATGAATTGTCAAGTTTACCCTCCGTTACATACCGTTATTTGAAAAAAGGGCTAAAAGGTACAATAGTGAAACTTTAAGGGTTGAATCGAACGACTTTAAACATCGAGGCCGCATCGGAACATCCATCCAAATTTCAAGGGCTAAAAGGTCATTAAGCCTTTTAATAACCAGTGAAGTTTTATTTTAGGGGAAGCTGCCAAACGGACCAGATATTGCAGTGAAAAGATTATCAATTACATCAAGTCAAGGGATAGAGGAATTCAAAAATGAAATCCTTCTTATAGCGAAACTTCAACACAGGAACCTAGTTAGACTATTGGGATATTGCATCGAACAAGAGAAAATGTTGATCTACGAGTACTTGCCAAACGGAGCACTAGACTGCTTCATTTTTGGTATATACTTTCCTTTAGCCGCTGTGTTGTGTTTGTTTGTGTTGAATGAAACTGGGAAAATTAGAAAGAACTTGTACTTTATTTTACTAAGCATTTATAATTCCATTCATGCCAGTCATTCCATTTCTAGAAATTTAAACAACAGTTGTAATTCTGCAATTTGAGCATGAATGCTAGATTCTCCTTACATTAATTCATTAGATTCCTTAATCTAATATGTTTTGAAATATGTTAACTGATTTTTTCTAACTCAATCTTAAATTTTATTATATGCTAAAAAGCAAAAAAGTCGGTGCTAGATTGGCAGACACGCTTTGATATTGCAATGGGAATTGCTCGAGGAATGCTATATCTTCACCAGGACTCCAGATTAAGAATTATTCACAGAGATTTAAAAGCTAGCAATGTATTACTCGATGCTTCCATGAACCCTAAAATATCAGATTTTGGCATGGCTCGAATAGTTGGCAGCGACCAAAATGAGGAAACAACGAACAGAGTTGTGGGAACATAGTGAGTAATTCTTTTAAATTTTATACAAACACGCACATTCTTTATATATATATGTTTATATGTTTGTATATATGGGATGAAAGTGAGAAATTTAAAGATTTAAGTATTAACTTCATACTTGGGTGAGCATTGCAGTGGTTACATGTCACCAGAATATGCTATGGAAGGACATTTCTCAATAAAATCAGATGTTTTCAGCTTCGGCGTTCTACTACTGGAGATCACCAGTGGCAGAAGGAACAACAGTAGTTTCGATGCTGAAAACTCTTTAAATTTAATTGGTCATGTAAGTAGATTGGTGGTCAGGTGCAAACACTGAACATACTGTACTTAGATATTAATTTGCCATGGCCAAACATAATTTGTGTTATTCTTAATATGTAGATTTGGGATCGCTGGCTACAAGGTACACCACTGGAAGTAGTTGATCGGTCACTGGGTGAATCATATGTTGTTGAAGAAGTTTTAAGATGCATTCATATTGGCTTATTGTGTGTACAAGAATCTGCAGCTGTTCGTCCAACTATGTCGGAGGTAGTCACTATGTTGTGTAACGAGAGGATTCCTTCATCTCCACCAGAACAGCCTGCATTTATAAATAGAGCGACGGGATATTTTGGACCTGTAAGGTCAAGTTCTTCTGGAAATGGAGCCATTGCTGTTACGGAAATGACAGTTAGTATGATTGAAGGTCGATAACAAGGTGAGAGAATTGTACCATAGTATGATTTAGATCCAAATACAGGTACATTATGTTAATCACAGTAATTTGTATACAATTTTCGATCCTCAAAATGTTTTGATATTCATACAAGTTCATAGTAACTGTTGGTAAGAAGTTCTATAGCTTTATGTCTTGGGAATCCGTCTCTAGCCCAAACTATATGTTACTTTTGACTTTGCAAAAATAATCATTGAGATTGTATATATTATATAATTAAAAAAATAAAAGAAAATTATACCATTAAAAATACATTTAGTTTATTTTAAAACTTTTTATTTTCTAAAACAAGAAGTTAATATTTTTTAATATTTAGTCAAAGATTGATCAATTTATATTTTTAAAACTGATATGGGATGTAATTCAAGAATCAAGACTGAGGGAATAACAATTTCAAGACAAAATTGTCAATTTTGCATGATGTCAAAATCAAGAAGCATATCCACCAAAAAATTCTCCATGAAACACCGCTACACCAGATGTTGATATTATGGTGGGCAACAATCTCTTCTTCAGACTCATTCATTTGCCACCAAATTTCGAATTTTTTTCCAGTAACGTCGAATGCTTTTTTCTCATCATTAGCCACCAGATTTCGAATGCTTTTTTTTTCCTAATAAATTAGAAGTACTCTGGCCGACATTTAACTTTCATTAACTGATTTATCATATATAATTCTTATATGATTTCATATATTATTCTTATAAATTTTTCTCGATAGTAAAACACTTTTGCTCCGCTGGTCGAGAATAACTAAATGAGTTGTCAAACAGATATGCACATATTTTATTAAATATAGAACACTAAGAAGAAGAGGCAAGAGTGAAAAAAGATGAAAATGCAAATTTATTTGATATTAAGAATTGTGTGAAAACTCAGGTTAAATAATTTAAATACCGTCAAATTCATGTCCAAACCGCAATGCAAGTGGGTCATTAAACTTAAACAACTTACATTCGACTAGGAAAAGTAATTAAAAGTTGCATTCTGATTCTATCCAGCTGAGTTATATACACAGGGTTATATAACTCAGGAAATGCAGCACACTTTGATAATCCTCTAAAATATATAGTTTCTATAACTTAAAATTTCCTATTTTAAATAAAAATTTAATATTTATTCTCTTTCCCAACCTTCTCCTCTGGCCAAAACATAACTGGCTGAGGCCCGCAACAGTCCTCAACCCCAAGCAACTACACATGTACATACATACAGATACACAGAATACCTGGGAATCAAATAATTCAACTGTTTTAAATTATTTAAAGGTAAAAACGGTTTAAGAAGAACATGGAGCTTTACAAATTTAGAGCTACATGTTTCCGACCACATTTTAGAAGAATAGAGGATACGAGCTCCGGACCAATTTTATAAGAATGGAATGAAAGTAGAAATTTCATATGGAATCACAAAAAATTATACGGTAGTCAAAATTTTTATTTTGGTCTTGTTAACCAACTAAAGAATTGGGACTTGGTAAGTGAGTTATAACTTACGGATCTTACAGTATCTATTTATAAATCTATGCAGTTCTCGATAGTTTGTTATGATATAACTACTGATTAGTTTTCTAGTTATTAGATATAATTGAATGGAACTGATAAGAATAGATAGAGGATAGTAAACACGTCAGTCTTTACAGTTTAATTACACTGACCAAATCAAGGAACCATGGATTCTTCATTTTCTACATAACATAATATGGTTTCTTGATCACTGTACATATAGGGGAGACGTTCAGCGAAGATCTCTTGTAAGCAATTAAGAGTATAAACAGTAACTCTGCCTCTATTTGACAATATGTCTGTGCAGATCAGATGTCACTCACAAAATCTACTAGACAATGTCATTTTTTGTGATACAAATTTCTTTACAATTATAATAAAGACTCAAAATCCTCATTAGGCTCTTTTCTTCATTATAATCATGTCTTCAGTACTATAACTTCCTTCACTGCATCTATCTCTATCACCATCCTCTTTCTCCATAGCATCTACCGCATCTATCTCTATCATCATCCGCTTTCTCCATAGCATCTACCTCATCATCAACACCTTCCTTATCCATCCCCTGATCCCCTTTATTATCCCCCTTCTTATTCTCTTCTCTAAACACTAAAACCAACTCATATAATGTATCCAGTATTCTAAAACTCACTAGGCCGGCCAGGGCAGTCGGGGTGCCTTCAGGAGACCAGTCGGAAAGATTAAATCAGAACATTAATCCGATGTATTTAAATATTGTTTTTAAATATTATTTCATTTTAATATTAAAAATATATTTTATATAACTAAAAATAATAATACCTCATTTTAGTATCAAATACAATAGGTAAACACCCCATTTCATACATTAGCTTCATTTTCTATCAAAACATTATTATTTTATACAATTTTATCCTTAATTTGACTCTTTTTAGTTTTTGACGGATTAGTCCCGATTTTGACCTTCTAATTTCTGACGAATTAATGTGACGGACCCACAATACTAACTAGCAGAAGCATGCATAATATAGATTAAAGTATTAAAGTACTACAAGAACTTAGAATATTAAACTACAAGTCTAATCCACAATCCCCGAATCACAGCTATGAGTATGAACAACATCTAAAATATTATATTAATGAGCAAAAAGCTCAGCAAGTGAATAACAATTCATTACAATCATCATATGCAAGTGTAATAATAACAGAAGGTAAATCGACAATATGAAATTTCAAGTAAAGGTTCAAGTCTTAACAAAATATTGGAATTGGAAATCCGCACGGCGCTATGAGCATTGAGGGGTGATCAGCCCACATCAAGATCTGAACCACATAACAAGTGATTCACAACTAATGAGGATCCTCGGCACACATCGGCCATATAAAACCATCAGGCTCCCCGCTACTGAGGTTTAAAAATATAACAGTGACTGGCGCCTCAGTCTTATTAGAAAATACCATCCAATTCCTTTTAATCAATTCATTTCAATTCAAGGGGTTCTTGATCAAGGACAAGGTATCAAGTATATGTATTTTCAAAGTTCTAGTGGTATGTTTTCTAAAATAAGGGAATGCTATTAAGATCAGGGTTCCCAAAAGAGATAAATCAAGTGTATAACGGGTTTCAGGTTCTCATGATATATTAAGGGACTATTATATGATATTCATGTGGGTATGAGGTGATATGATATGAAAAAAAAGTCAATTTAAGTATGAAAAGCAATTATCTAAATTCAAGGTCTATTTATAGGATGATGATAGGGATTATTCAATTCTATTAAAGCTGTAGTCATGCATTTACGGGGTATTCAATCATGGTAAACAGAATAAAGAGGTAAGTTGAGAGTTTCACTTGCCTGGACTACGCTTACTAATTACTTGGGCAAAATCTTCTAGAGGTTCCTTACCTGGCCTCCTACTTGCACCTATAATTAATAGGGGTTAAGTATCAAGTTGGTGACTGAAGAGAAGGTCATATATCACTTTTTTCATTGATCTTTTAGAGGTACC
This sequence comes from Daucus carota subsp. sativus, assembly GCF_001625215.2. Taxonomy (NCBI): domain Eukaryota; kingdom Viridiplantae; phylum Streptophyta; class Magnoliopsida; order Apiales; family Apiaceae; genus Daucus; species Daucus carota. Next base: position 15,314,144 of record NC_030388.2, on the reverse strand, counting down.
ATTTTGATCACTAAAATCGTATAAAATATCAAATGGATACCTCTAAAAATGTGTCTCGAAAGTAAATATTTCTTCTTGTTAATTTATACACATTTTTCTTCAACGTTGCTATAACCAATTGAAAAGTGGTGAATTCTACTATTTTAGATAATATATCTAGATTTTTTTAAAAATATTTATTATTTATTTTAAAATTTACAATTATTTAATCTTATTTAAATAAAAATATATAGTAAATTTGTTTTTAAAAATCTAGATATATTATCTAAAATACTAGAATTCACCACATTTCATTTGGTTATAGTAGCGTGGAAGAAAAATATGTATAACTTCACCAAAAAAATATTTGCTTTCTCAACACATTTTTAGAATTATCCATTTGATATTCCATACGACTTTAGTGATAAAAATGATACCTCTAAAAGATCGATAAAAAAAAAATGATATATGGGCTTCACTTCAGTGACCAACTTGGTACTTATCCCTAATTAATAGTATCCTTGTCACCACAATTGCTAACTACCCTTTCGCGTATAGCAATATATATATATATATATATATATATATATATATATATACACACAAATATATATACATATATATATACAAATACACACACACACACACTTAAACTCAACTAATTACAAGTAATCCACATAACACATAGCAAGAAAAGGCATGACAATTTATTACTTAATTAGTAGTGCTTACTTAACTTCTAATTACTACCTTGGTCATTTAAGCAATTAATCAAGTAACACATAAGGTCTATGACTAATACTCCTAATTCCACTTTACTGACTTCAACTCAAACTAAATATAGTAAGGCACACTTGTGCCTCACTAATAAGCGTGCATTTTATCTTAATATTGTCCCTGCATTTTAGTTTTTTTGTACTTGATTGGATTTTTATTTAATAAATATTAATGTTTTATTGTAGGATGCAAGGAATTCTAATTAGATATGGATTGCAGTTTAAATGGCAAGGATTGGTAATTAATTCGAATAAAATTCGGATTATGAAGCTAGCTGCGCAGCATTCACTGTTTGGGTCATATCTGGAGTTCTGTAAGTCCAAATCAGGTGATTCAAGAGACCACGCGAAGCTTGAAACAAGGCCTTTAATTCAGAAGTGGTCTTGCAATTTTATCCCTGCCGCATCAGCCCAGAATTAGAGTCCAAAATACAGCTACGAATTTCCTCTTTTGGAATTCTATTCTGATTCAGAAATCTCCTTGTATTTTCATTAATTCATTAAAAATACTTTTAAAATAGATATTAGGGTTTAGTATTCAGACCTAATTAGTGATACACGGTACGAGATAGAGAGGAGGCACAAGCATAGAGAGAAAGAAGAAGCGAGACGGAAAAGATTTCAGCCATTGAAGACATTCAGTGGATTTGTTTCTTCATCTCTTTGTTTAGTATCTTCTCATATTTGAAACTCATTAAGCTCTTTAGTATAATTTTAGTTGGTTAATTTAGTTTTAGTATAAAAACCATCACCGATTTATTGTGTGTTCGATAACTAGACTGTTAGATATTATTTGTGATTGATACGTTTAAATAGTCCTTGAGGAACGATATCTGGTATTTATTACTATATTACTTGTTTGCGATTGTGTACACTTGCACATCAGTATTTTACGCAACAAGTTTTTGGCGCCGCTGCCGGGGACTGTTTTAGTTATTAATTGCGAATTTTATATTCTTACAGTTTGGATTTTGTTACTTCTGTTCTAACGGGAGTAATTTTTTTGTGTTCATCAGGTTTCTTTGTGCATGAGCGAAAGACACCCAGTGGTATTTGGCGTTGATCCTGAAATTGAGCGAACATTCAATAAAAAAAACAAAAGCACAACGCAAGATCAAGCAAACACAAGTAGCTATGGGTGACAACGTTAATAATGGAGACATTCCTCTTGTTCCGACGGGTGCATTTATTGTGGATGATAAAGATCGTGCTATTCGGCAATATGCGGCACCCCGTTTTGAAGAATTAAATGCATCCCGTTTTGAAGAATTAAATTCGGGGATCATAAGACCCAATATTCATGCCCTCAACGAGATCAGGTTATTGGACTCACGCCTCATAGTGATGCTACTGGCCTCACCATTCTTTTTCAACAAACCGAAACCAAAGGCCTCTAATTTAGGAAGGACGGCTTCTGGATCCTGGATCCCGTTTAAACCGTTTGCCTTCTGCTTTTGTTATAAAAATTGGAGATATTTTGGAGGTATGTCTACTACTCTACACTATCAATCTTGTTCCATATAACTATTGTTTGACAGCTTAAACCTTTTTGGTGAAGTACTCAACATCATTTTATTTCTCAACAGCTTTAACTCTCTTTTACACTCTTTGATTCGACCACCGAAATTCTCTGTTATTACTTCTCCCACGCGCCAAATTTTTCCCCACACTGCAGAATTTTCTGTTGAATATTCACGAGACCATTATCCTCCTAATTATCATTTGTCAGTTGAAAGCACATATATAGGTTCCGGGAGCCATGCATTTTCGTAGGAAAAGCTCTTATTTCTGCCTTGGTTTCTCATTGCATACTCTAAGGTTGTGTTCACTTGGAGTGAATGGAATGGAGGGAGAATGGAATGAATTTTGTCCTCTAAAATGATGTTGATCAAAGAAAATGTAAATAATTTTCATTCCTTCAATCGTTCCAATCTTATTATTTTAACTATAACATTAACCCACATGTTTTGAAAAGAATGCTCATTCCTTTTTTACATCATGTTTCTTCACAATCTTTCTCATAAGAAATTTAACTACATTCATATTTTGTCACTATTATTTCATACTTTCTTCTAATTTCTCCTTAAAACTTCTATATAATTTTTATTCCATTCTCCCCTCATTCCCTTCCATGAAGTGAACATAGCCTAAAGATATTGGTCTGTGATCTGAGGGCGTGCGTTCTAATTTATGAAGTCCCCCTAAGGGGAAAAGCTGAAGCCATTCATTAGTGATATCTATTGATAAGTTATAAAATAAACTCTAAACATGTATTCTTTTGGGTAAAAAAAACATAAAATTATTAAATAAATTATAATCTAATTAATTAAATATCATAATAGTACATTCTTTGAAAAATTAGACATTTGTGTTAAATATACTTTTATCTTAATTTCTTTAATAAAATGATTTTTAAGCTGGAGCTATTATTTCATTGAACAAATATTATATATATTGGGTTCTGTGGAGACTAATTAATTTTGGAGTCGATGAAGACTATAAACACAACTATTAGATTATAATTACATCGGACGGTCACTAAATAAGACAAACAAAAACATTTTAAAAATTAAAGAGAAATTATGAATGGTAAGAAAGAAATATATGAATGGTAGCATTATGTAATTGGCTTCTGTAAATGACACCATTTCTTGTTTTTGACTTACAAGTGGTACCACTCAGTTTTTGATCTGTTAACGATACTATCATTCCGTCCATCAACACGTTAAAAATGTTAGTTGACCGTATTTATTTTGTATTTTTCCTTTAATAAACAAATTTTTCAAAATTAAAGGGAAATTATGAATGGTACCATTATGTAATTGGTTTTCAAAAGATGTTGTAATTGGAAATTGATGATCAAAATAGATAGAGCTCGTCTCAATCTTCGATTTGGTTACTCATACTCTTAAAATGGACACGGCAACATGATCAAAAAGTTGTTTAATCTTCAAGAACTCAAGAACACAAAGAAATAATACGAATATCAGTTGTATTTTATGTGTTTTTTAAAGGAAAAATATGAAATAAATACGGTCAACTAACGTTTTTAACATTTTGATGGACGGAATGGTAATATCGTTAACGGATCATAAACGGAGTGGTACCACCTATAAGTCAAAAACACGAAATGGTATCATTTAGACAAGCCAATTACACAATGGTACCATTCATAATTTCCCAAAATTAAAATACATATTCATGTGGCATCAGTTCTGTATATCCTCTTGTACATCAGTTTGCAAGATAGAAGATGGGCTAAAGTTTATGATTCGACAAGGATATTGCAGCACCTTTACTGATTGTCTTGCACGTCATTGATTTCTTCAATTTGTTATTATAAATTTGGTTTTGTAAAAAGTTTTATTTGCTTTATTTTTGTTCTGCATATATCGGGGTGAGTTTTGGGTTAATTTGTAACCAAATGTTCACATACTGTGTTGTATTGTTGTATTTACAGGACTGAGTTTGAGAGTGCAGAACAAGATAATTAAAGAAAAGATATGGGTCAAAGATACAGTCTTCAAATTATGTTAGTGAAATGTTAATATCTTGCAGTGCCTGTATCTTCATAAGAGTTCAGTTCTATATGTATAATATAATTGTACACATATGGAAAGAATACGTCAGTTAATTGTGAAAACAGAAAAAAAACAGTTAAAAAATGTTGACCATTAAACTAATGGTCAGTAGATGATATGGTCTCCAATACTCCAAGAGATATGTGGTCTCGATACAACTTCTATATATATCTGTATATATGTATGTTAAATATATATATATACTAAATTTAATAAATATCAAGTTAATATGTTTTAATTTTATAATACATATTTAATTGATATATTATATTATCATAATAATACACAAATTAACAATAAAAATGATTTTATTGACAATAACAACACTTTTATTATTTATTTGTATATTATTATTATTATAATAATAACTTATTGTAAATACGTAGGTAGGCTTTTCGCCCATGAAATGGATGAAAATTTGAAATTTGTAGAATGTGTTTATGAATGTCATATACTCATAGCGTTTTTAAATATTTTCTTTTCAATATATATCCTTTAGCTCATTTTGAAGATTTTACTATATAGAATTCTGAATATTTTCAAATAAAATAATAAATATATTCTTGAAATGATTTAATTAATTATAGAGAGTTTAGCAATATACTGTTTTCTGTAAGTTTTTTTTTGTAATTTTACTATCTTGTGGAAATAATTGCGAACAAAGTGTGTAGCTAATAATACCGTAAAGTTGCATTTGGTTACCATTGTTCTTGGGTGCAGGAGTACTCATATTTTTATCTTTACAACCACTTGCAACTTATTATGCAATTATATTTTAATTTTTAATTAATGCAAAAAAAAGTTAATTTTTGACAAAATTTTAATCATAAGTTTTGAAATAAAAAGTGGATGCCAGCTAGAAGACAAGGTAGATACCATTTGTAACACAGTTATTTTGTGTGGATCCAAAATGAATTCAAATTAATTAAATGTGAGTAAAAATGAATGATACTGATATATTTTTTATTACAAGTTTTGAAATAAGAGGTGGATGCCAGATGGAACGTATCATATACTCCCATTGTTTTTTTTATATGACGCTTTGACTTTTGGCACACACTTTTAAGTGCTTTGACCGGGTAGTTAAAAATATTATTTTTTGAATTTTCTTTTTTTGAATAAAAATTTTGATTATATATTATTATTCAGAAAAAAATTTAAAAAATAATATTTTTAACTACCCGGTCAAAGTACTTAAAAGTGTGTGCCAAAAATCAAAGCCTCATATAAAAAAACAGAGGGAGTATATAAATTCATCATGAATCCAAAAGGTGTCCAATTAATAAATTATTAATACTAAATGATATTTTGAATTTTTTAATATAAAAATATAAAGGAGATTCACGGCCGCCACCATATTGAAAGGCAAAGTGGTGGCCGTAGTTTTCCAAAATTTACAAAATGTTGGCTGGATTTCCATCACTTTGTCGTTTACTCTTCAATTTTTTAGCGTTAATCGAGGAAAATTAACGGAGATTCACGGCCACCACTATATTGAAAGGCGGAAGTAAACTCCGGCCACCATTACGTAATTTTTAAAGTCCGGCCAACATCTTGAAAAATTTGGAAAACTACCGCCACCATTTTGTCATTTACTCTTTTTATTTCTCAACAGCTTTAACTCTCTTTTACACTCCGCGATTCGACCACTAAAATTCTCTGTTATTTCTTCCCCAAGCACCAATTTTTTCCCCAAACTGATGAATTTTCTGTTGAATATTCACGAGACCATTATCCTCCTAATTATCATTTATTAGTTGAAAGCACATAGGTTCCGGGAGCCATGCATTTTCATAGCAAAAGCTCTTATTTCTGCCTTGGCTTTTCTTTGCTTTCGTTGGGTACTCTAAATATATTGGTATGTGATCTGAGGGCGTGCGTTCCAAATTATGAAGTCTCGCTAAGGGGAAAAGCCGAAACCATTCATTAGTGATATATATTGATAAGTTATAAATTAAACACAAAACATGTATTCTTTTGGGTAAAAAATTATATAATTTTTAAGTAAATCATAATCTAATAAATTAAATATCATAATAGCATATTCGTTGAAAAATTAGACATTTGTGTTAACTATATTTTTTTCTTAATTTCTTTATTAAAATGATTATCAAGCTGGAGCTATATTATTTCATTGCACAAATATTCTTTTACATATACACACATACATACACACACACACACACACACACACACACACACACACACACACACACACACACACACATATATATATATATATATGTGTGTGTGTGTGTGTGTGGGTTTTAAATATATATACACTAAATTTAGTAAATATCAAATTAATATGTTTTAACTTTATAAAACACATTTAATTGATATAATATATTATCATAATAATATACAAATTAATAATAAAAATGTTGTTATTAACAATTACACCATTTTTACTATTAATTTGTATATTATTATGATAATAACTTATTGTATTTTTTTTTGAAAGGCAGAAAATATTGCATAGAAGGACACACAAGACAAACGTGTCAGGAGCATAAGATCTTATCTTAACAATTCCAAGATAGCTACCCAATAGAAAATATCCCTTTCCACTACTAGATTCTAGGAGCCTAATAAAAGTACTTTAAACTAGATCCAATCATAACATAGCAGACAATTTCTGTTAGAAGATGCAACACATATCACAAGATGAGTCCATGAAACTCAGTCCAAGATCTCTATTATCTCCACCATTTCTTCACCAGCAGCCATGGGAGCTTCATCCTCAACATCAGGAACTGCGTTTGCTTCATCGTTGACCACTTCTGGGTTGATGTCATCCTCATGAATGGCCATGAACTGCGGATCAGCAGGGCCCAATCCCATATCTAGACTCCATAACTCAAAGATTCTACCAAAAGGCTGCGCTATTATTACCATATTTTTGTAATTTTCTGCTCCATGCTGAGCAAGATAAGCCTCCAGATCATTCGCGTTTGGATCGCAAAGCTTCACATCCATACGAAAGTTCCTATCTGCAGCTCTCTGATTGAGTTGTTGAACAATCTCTGCATGCTCTGGACGAGCACCCTCAATGGAGGAGTTTCTCCATTCCCAAAAGGAGTCGAGGTGATCACACTCCAACTCAAAATATTGCCAGTTTTCCACATAGGCTCTCTTGCAACCCTCTAAAAGAGCATGATATTCATTGATTATGGGATTCTGAATACCCAGTGAGCCTGACAGCATCCTAAGAATCTTACCTCGCTTGTTCCGAATGACAACACCAATACCTGATACATTACCATTTGGTAGGGCATTGACAAAAAAGCTTCCGTGAACATTGATCTTAACGAAGCCTTTTCTTGGCATTAACCACCTAGGGTTGACATTGACATTCTCAAACTCAGCCATGGAAGCTACGCCTTGGTTGCTGTAAGTTAGAAGATTGAGAAGTGCTAGGAGATGAAGTGAAGTTAGAAGATACACTGCACGGAAGAAAGAAGGGGTTTAAATAGCTGCTATGCATGGCTAGTTAGAAATCCTAGGCGGGGCACGCCTGTGCATGGATTGGCCAACGATCTTTTGCTTGCATTGGTAGCGTTGAGCAAGCAACTCTCTATCCAAGACTGATGAGGTTATTTCCAATAAGTCACACTTAAAACCTAATCATTTTGCTGGAGAAATCACCCCTGAGTATTTTGAACTACGTATTGCTCCAGAATTGAGCCAGACTCATCTTATGGGCCCCTGACTTAGCAAGTGAATCCGCAGCAGTGTTTAACTCACTTGAAATAAGTTTCACAGTGATCTGTTTGGGCCCAATAAGCATGGCCAACTCCTCATTCCCTTCAACATCCCTTCCAGCATGCAAATCTAAGAATCTATTCACTAGTGGCTTGCAATCCACATATATTATCAATGAGTTATCCTTCCATTTTGAGCAAGAAAACTTTTTTAGTAGATGACAAATTGCACCCCACTCTGCTTCTGCTGGACAATGTGTTGGATATGGACCTGAGAAAGTGAATATTGAGTCACCATTTTTGCACTGTATTGTGCCTCCAATCCCTGCCTTGGGAGATCCCTGAATTATCTTCACTGATCCATCCACAAAAGCTACTAAATCCGCCTCCACTTGATAGAGTGCTTGTATTTGTAAGGATTCAGAATTAGTAACTGTTCCCATAGGATTAGAATTCCACCAGCATAGCAATTCTTTTAGGATCGAATTTGCAGCCAAGCACCATTCTCTAGCTTGTATTTTAACCATAATGAATATCTCTTCTTGGCTTTGATTCCTATTGGAGAATATCTTACCATTCGTGGAAATCCAAATTACCCATAGCGCTGCACTCAGAACTGTTTTCCACACTATTTTAGCTTTTCTGTGTTTGAGATATTTGACTGAATTCCATAAGCTTTCTCTTGAATGCAGTTGAATAAATGCTAGACTAAAGTGCCACCATGAGTATATTTTACTCCAAACAGGACCAGTGTGTTCACAACTTCTGAAAAGATGATGATCTGTTTCCTCAGTTTTGCCACAAAATGGACATTCATTTTTCTCTATAATGCTAGCCCCTCTGCCAATTAGTAGGTCTCTTGTAGGTAAAATACCCAATTGGAATTTCCATAGGAAGAATTTAATCTTCTGAGGCACCTTTATCTTCTAGATAAATTCCCACTTAATCTTTTCTGTGAAACCAATGAGTTCCAAGGTAGCCTTTTTTGTAGAATACCCTGAATCTGTAAGTTTCCATTTGAGTTTATCCTGTTGAGATTGTTGGGTTTCGGGGCAATAAACGCAGCGGATAATCGACGTAAAATCAAAAATTCCGAAACCCTAGCCCGAGGATCCATCTATAAAGTACGGCTGATCATGGAGATACGAAGTAATACCTTGTTGAAGCTTTACGTTAGCGAAAGATGGAGTTCCGGAACGAGCAATCACCACGCAGCCCTCGGTCTAAGGATCGCGCCTCTAAGCAGTCCACACGAACGTCTGATCGCCAAAGATCACCGGAGCCGGTACTAGCCGAATGCAGCCTCTCTCTCTCTCTCTCTAGCCTCTCCTGATCTGGAGCTGCTAGGGTTTTTAATAAAACGATTTTTGACACTTAACCCTAAAACAATACATCATTATGTATTTATAGGGAAGAGAGATAGATGGGCCAAACCCTAATCGGATTTGGGCTTCTCCAAACCTAATCCGATTTTGGTTTTAATATTAAATTCGAAATTCTAATTACTTAATTAAGACCGGCTCAATTAAATAATTTATTTCGAACTTAATCATTTAATTTAAATTCAGAATTTAAATTAAAACTCCTTTAAACGTTCAAAGTGTGTGACCCTTTAGGTTATTATTCCGTTGGCAATAATTTTAATATCCAATAATAAAATTATAAACAATGAGCGGCATCTAGTAATACATCATTGCTACCCAAGTAATAATAATAATTGGTGATTCAATTAAACCTTTTGTGAATAATGTACAATGTAATATAATCCCTTTAACCTTATATTATAGATCAGACTCAAGGCATGTATTGTGTCATCCTCTTCATCGTCTAATCCGAATTTCCTTGATCAATGAGTAGACTATTAAACAAATCAATATTTGAGCACGGCCATGCATTTTATAGTCTCACTCAATCAAGAGGCCAATAATATCACTCCTAAAATAGGAGGGTTAAATCCTTTCTAGATCATTCATATTTCTCATACGATTCATAATATACCCAATGTACATTTCATCATCACCCGGTCAAAGGTAACTTTTAGTGCAACCAAAGTATATTAATTCTCATATAGAAATATAATGATATCAAGTCAGAGGATCATTACATCATTATTACAGTGAGAATTTCCAATGACACTTATTAACATGTAAAATCTCACGGTGGGTCATTCCAGTGCCATGTGTCGATACATGCACTTATGTTCTTGACTTTAGCATCACTATACCTATGATCAATGAGATGTGATCATCAGTCAACAAACATACTAGTCTTAATGCATCATTATTGTCCCTTAACAATGATAATCGACTAGGGACATTTAGGAATATTGATATTATTCTCATAATCTCATTTCTAAGTCACGTACTTAGAGATATAGAATTACATATAATATTCCAAGGACATTTATTATGCTTTCAATTTATTACGCAGTAAATAAAGACATAATAAATATTTATTCAATAATCAATATAACATAATCCATAAATGTCTACAATAGAACACAATAGCATTGTCTCTAGGACACCAATACTAACAGAGATGATATCTTGATGCCCTTCACTATATCCCCTAGACTGGTGAGATCTTCTTGTTCCCAGGCTCTAAGGGGCCTTTTCCAAATTTGAGAGCCTGGAGGTGTTGTCTTGTACCATTCCTGTAGCAGGGCATGAACTGTGGTGTTATGAAATTTGGAAAGACTGTATAGTCTCCTAAACCGATACTTAAGCGGGGTGAAATCCAGCCAACTATCCTCCCAGAACATAGTTTGCTTTTCCTCTCCAATATCCCAGCTGTAGTTTCTGCCATTTGAATTTTGTCTGAAGATTGGACGTTCTGCAGCCTCAGCCATAGCTCTTAAGCTATCTGACATTTTTTTATTGCTAAGACCCTCACTGAGACTTTCATGTGTTGAACAATTGTATTTGTCCCTAATCCATATATTCCAATTTCTGTGTCTCTCTCCCTCCCATCTATATGACCATTTCCCCAATAGAGCCAAATTCTTTACCTTAATTGGTGTTAGTCCAAGCCCCCCCTGACTTTTTGGCTTACAGACTTGTGACCATCTAGTAAGGTGGATTTTCTTTTTTGACCCTGTCCCATCCTCTACATGTCCCCACAGGAAATTTCTTCTTATTCTTTCAAGCTTTTCACATACATTGGATGGAATTTTGTGCAGGCTCATCCAGTAAACTGGAAGACTGTCAAGGACTGCTTTTATAAGTGTTGTTCTGCCAGCTTGATTAAGACTGTTAGCTTTCCAGCCTGCAAGCTTCTGTTTGAATCTCTTCAACAACGGCTCCCAGAATACCCTTTTTTTGCAGGAGAATCCTATAGGAATACCCAAGTATTTTAGTGGCCAAACTCCTAATTTACAGCTGAGTATTTTTGCCCCTTCTTCCTGAACATTGGCACAACACTTATGCGCAAAAATCTCACTCTTATCAAAGTTAATTTTTAACCCTGATAGCAACTGGAAGCATTGAAGTACATATTTTACTCCCTTGATTGAATCTATTGAGTCCTCCACAAAAATTATTGTGTCATCCGCAAACTGTAAATGCGTTATAGGTTGTGAGGAATTTCCAAAAGATATTCCTTTAATTATACCTTTATTGGCTGCTTCTCCAAGCATGCAACTAAGCACTTCAGCTACTAGATTAAAAAGCAGGGGGGAGAGGGGGTCCCCTTGCCGTAGGCCTCTTCTAGGAGAGAATTCCTTCGTGGGTGATCAATTGACCAGAATAGAAATCCTAGTGGTATAGAGCAAGCTTTTGATCCATGCTACCCATTTATCATCAAAGTTCATAGTTTTTGCATCACCTCAAACAAAAGTTCCTACTTGATAGTATCGAAAGCCTTTTCAAAATCAAGTTTTATCACCACTCCTTTCCTTTTACCATTCTGCAATGAGTGGATTATTTCCTTTGTTACTAGTATGCTTTCTGATGCTTGCCTTCCCTTTGTAAATCTAGACTGTGTGTCACTCGTCAGACCATCCATGTGCGAGGCTAGTCGGGTGGCTAAGATTTTAGTGAGAATCTTCATGGACGTGTTGATCAGACTGATTGGCCTATAGTCTCTAATGCATGTTGGATTTGATACTTTTGGAATCAGAGCTACAAAAGAAGAATTGAGACCAACCGGCAGTTGTGCATTAGCATGAAAGACTCGTATGAACCTCTCCATCTTAGGTCCTATTAGAGGCCACAAGAACTTTATACTGCGTATTTCATGCCATCTGGGCCAGGAGCTTTGTCATCTGCCAAATTTTCTATTGCATAGCTGATTTCTTGACGAGATATCTCCTTGACCATCAATCTTCTTTGACTATCTTCAAGCAATGGCAATTTAAGTTGTCCCAACTCTAGTATAGCTTTCCCCTTACTTGTAAAGAAATCAGAGTAGTGGATGTAGAAAGCTTGTTTGATGCTTCCAGGGTCTTCCAACCATTGACCATTCCAGAGCAGCTTACTGATTGTGTTCTTGCACTTTCTTCTCTGGATTGACTGATGGAAAAATGTTGTATTACTGTCTCTAAATTTCAGCCAGTTAACTCTTGCCTTCTGGTATAGCATTGATTCTCTAATAGCATATAGTTCTCTTAACTTGAAGTTTATTTCCCTAAGTTCTGAACCATCTGCTTTTCCAAGATCAAGCTTGTTTTGTCTATCTTCTAGGGCCTGTATTTCCCCTGTAATCTCGTCCTTGGAGCCTCTTGCTCGTCTCTTCACTATGGCTTTAATATCTCTCAGGGCCTGATGAATGTTTGCATCTTCCCATGTTTCACTTCTGTTTGACCATATCCTTGCCTCTTCTAACAACTCATCTGTAAGAAAACAGTTAAATATTTTGAAAGGTTTTGAAGTCCATACATCTTTCTCCGCAAACATCAGTAATGGCCTATGGTCTGAGTGTTTTCTTCCAAGTGTTGTAGTCTGCCATCTAGCTATTTCTAGCCAATCTGCATTCACCAGCATTCTGTCTAGCCTACTCTTCCGTCCTTCCGGGCCAAACCATGTAAAATTACCGTTAGACGGTTTCACATCCAGAAGATTACATTCCGAAATCAAATCTTCAAACCCCTCCATGTCATTTCTGTTATAAACACAATTCTATTTTTCATTTTCTGACCTGATGCAGTTGTAGTCCCCTAAGAATACCACAGGCTCATTTTGAAGAAGATCCGAAATGATTTTTAGATCTCTCTAAATTTCTTTCTTAAACTTGAGGGACTGAGGACTATAGATGTTTACTATGTGAAACTTCTTTCCTTCTCCTGTAGATAAGCTAAAAGTGAGCCATATCCAATCCTTTTCTTGAGCCAGTGCCAAACACTTTACACTAGCTAATGACCAAAATGTAGATATCCCACCTGAGAGGCCTATAGACGGTTGTGCAGCCATGCCAAACAAGTCTGGATCGAGAGGGCATCTAGTGTTATTTCCAGACCAATTCTCACACTTAGTCTCTTGAATACATATGATATCAATTCTATTTGATCGGACTAATTCCTGAAGATTACTCCTAGCTACCCTGTTGTTTATACCCCTAATGTTCCAAGATAGAATTTTTAACTTATTCATCTAGAAATATATATCTAATAAACTATCCCTGCACTTCCTAATCTGTCTATCACAACTCTCCTTTTTCCAACCTACTAGCAATCACCTTAATCACCTCTTCCCTATCTCCTTTTATCACTAGGCCCATGTTTTCTACACTGCTGATTATTTCCAAAGCTTCTCATACCGTTCTGCCAGACAGACCAAGTGGGATTAACTGCAAACAACTCTTAGGAGATTGCTTACCCCTTCTCTTCACACAATTCTTCCCATAGTTGCTCTTTCCTTTTCCTTCCCTTAAACCTGATACCTATTTCAAATGGATTTCTTGGCACAGCACTGACCTTTTTTGGTCTACCTCTATTACTTTTAACCCTGAGTTTTTTGCTCACATCCTTGCACAAATCTGTTTGTAGACTGGTCACCTCCTCTGGATCACAAATTTCTGTTTTAGAGGTTAGTTCCTCTTGATGATTTAGCTCTGGACTGAGCTCCGAACTAGTGTGTCCATGTCTAACATCTATTATAACCTTTTCTTTTGGGGTATCACCTTTTGTACCATATGCATCTTCTACCCCCGGATCAAGAATATGTGAGGTGTTGCTACCTTGAGCCTTGGTCTCTTCCTTCCTCTCTTCATCTCTTAAATCTACTTTTTGATTATCCACTTTTCCTCTTGAGTCTACCTTCTAGTTATCCATATTTTCTCTGACACTTGATACTTCGCTATCATTGGGTCGTGGACTATCTTCCTTCTCTGCTTGTCTTTGATTATCTGAGAATTCCATGGGCAGCACCTTACCAATGAGGTAGTTAGTATCTAATATTTCTCTTATAACAATCTTCTTCTGTTCACCTTTATATAAAATCTTCATATCATCCAGAATTGGTTCAAATGCTGTAGTATCAATGCAAACCAAAGGGCTGAAAAATTCACATAGACCATCACTCTGATAAGTCCAGCTGATCCATTCCCCAAATCTACTTGTCAGTGCCCTTAGGTTTTCTTCCTTCCACGCTGGCATAGGAATTCCTCTACATTCTAACCAGGCTATTTTGGAGATAACATTATCCCCCTGTTGAAAGTCTCTAATTTTACAGAACCATACTGAAAGGTCTGTACTGTTCCAGTCTTCCCAGCCTACTTTCTTATCTTTCCGAATCAGAAATTTCCTACTTGATAGAGAGGTCACTCGAAACCTCTCTAATCCTATGTCATTCAACTTATCTTGCAACTTTTTTGCATTCTCATCAAACCAAGTGAATCCTATTTTACATTCCATCAGAGCACTCTCTACTTCCTCATCTATCTCAAGCTCTTTAAATTCAAATAATCTCTTTCCAAAATCTTCTTTTTCTTTCTCCTCTATGTTATTCCCTAGAGATGACTTTCCAGCCTCCTCCTTTTTGCTAGCAATCCCAGGTCCACCGAGATTTGTCTCTGCCTTTGATCGTTTCAAATTAGTATCCCTCTTTCTGCCAAACTCACTATTGATGGACATTCTAATTTTCCCACCCAGTTTTTTGTCCATCTTAGCATTGTTGATGATAGCACCTGCTTCAAGCTCACTATGTGTTTGAACAAATCCATACCTTTTCCCTGATGAGTCTCTTTTTTTGGGAAGTATAATATCCAAGATCTCACCACAAGCTTGGAACATACTCCATATTTGTCTACCTGTTGCATCTTCAGGTATATTATGAAGAAAGATAGTGGTGATGCTCTTCTGCTTGACCCTAAGAGAAAGGGGTTTCCTTTTCTTGTTGACTACAGTTTGCCACTCTCCATCATTTTTATCCAAATTATGATCTCGAGCGTAATTCACTTTCTCATTTTGAAGAGCTGATCTGTAAGTCCTTTGATACTGAGCCTTCGATTCCAAAATGCTTCTGTTATGAATCTGATGCAAAGCCTCCTGGATCGCTTTCTTGTCTCCGACATTAAGTTGCTCTAGGACTCTTTTGTCTACCCAGTAGTTGTGTGCCCAAATAAAGCTAGCTCGTTGTTAACTTCTCTTCATCCTCTTGCTTCCTCCTGCTTCTGCCATAGTTTGCCGTTAGCCCATTCAAATTTGATAATAACTTATTGTAAATACGTAAGACAACTTATAAGTCATTGTTAAATTTTTATAATTATATGATAAATTACAACTTATAAGTCTTGAATGTTTTGACCTTTCAAAATCGAGAAGGTATATATCATTGTCAGATAGCTACATTGTGTGGACACAAAATGGATTCAAATTAAATAAATGTGATTAAAAATGAATACAAATAATATATTTTTAATCATAAGTTTTGAAATAAAAAGTGGATGCCAGCTAGAAGACAAGGTAGATACCATTTGTAAGACACTTATCTTGTGTGGACCCAAAATGAATTCAAACTAATTAAATGTGCATAAAAATGAGTAATAATATAATACATTTTTAATTATAAGTTTTGAAGTAAGAGGTGGATTCTAGATGGAACGTATCATATATATAAATTCATAATGAATCCAGTAGGTGTCCAATTAATAAATTATTAATACTAATTGATATTTTGAATTTTATAATATAAAAATAAAATACGTTACTGCCAGTAACTTGTAGGTGTGGACTATATTAAGACCATAGAAAGATGTAAACTCCATAGATATTAAAATTATCCTAGATCATTATCACCAAAAAATGAGTTATGCTCAAAGAAAGTTTGATGAAAACATGTCTTCTCTCCCCAGTCAAAATTCTTCTAGTTATATTGATACTGATGTGTATCAATCTCTTTATACTTCAAATAGTTTTGGTCACAATTCAGTACACCATCAAGGTCAAAATTCTTCTAGTTATATTAATACTAATGTGTATCAATCTCTTTATCCTTCAAATAGTATTGGTAACAATTCAGTACACCATCATGGTCAAAATTCTTCTAATTATATTGATACTGATGTGTATCAATCTTTTTATCCTTCAAATAGTTTTGGTCACAATTCAGTACACTATCAAGGTCAAAATTCTTCTGATTATATTGATACGGATGTGTATCAATCTCTTTATCTTTCAAATAGTTTTGGTCCCAATTCAGTACAACATCAAGGTCAAAATTCTTCTAGTTATATTGATACTGATGTTTATCAATCTCTTTATCCTTCAAATAGTTTTGGTCACAATTCAGTTCACAATCAAGCCATGTCCATTCCTGAGTCAATCTTACATCATCCCCCACAAAACAGTAGTACCGGTTTTTCTCACCAGATATATCATCCAAACTTTGATCAAAACACATCTTATCTTTCCTCCTATGGAAATACATCATTTTACTCATACACTAATAATGATGTGAATCAGGTCTGGTCTGCAGGAGAGTCATCCTTAAACCAACCCATGATTACTCCAGGGTCACAGGTGCACCATGGATCCAACTACGAGGAGTCCGGGCCCCAGTTTTTACCAGGATCAGTGTCCTACCATCAAACTGGATACAGTCCAATGAATTTTGAGGCTTCAATTGGGCACCAACAAATAATGACTTCAGATTCATTTGGGCAATATCATGCTGTGAATGAACCCCAGCCACCTCTCACAGTTGGAGTATCTGTTGGACAACCTGAAGCCATTAATCAGCAATACCAACCCATGATTGTTCAAGCTTCTATGGAGAACCATCAAGTTGCCATAAATCAAACATTTCAAGATCAAACTATTGAGAACCAGCTACACATGCATCTACATAGAGGTGGGGAGGGAGTTGGTCATGGTACTCAACATTCTGGCAATAAACCCCGCTTACACTGGACTCCCGAGCTGCATGCCGAATTTCTCAGTGCAATCAGCCAACTAGGAGGAGTCTCCAGTAAGTTCCAAGTCTTCCTTATTTCTAAAAATATTGTGAGCACATCAACTAGAATTAAATTTGTCACATAATTTGAGAAAATTATCCAAATTACATATATATAATGAATTTTCATTATAATGTGCCCCCATTGAAAAGTTGAAGAAATTGGAAAAAACAATTAAACACTTCCATGGTAATTAAAATGTTGGGACCAATCACAATCTTTCTATTCCACTTAATTCCATTATCTTAGTTATTATTTGATCACTGAAATATATTACAATTTTATCAATAATATTACATATTTCCTATTATAAATGTTCTTTTATTTTTTATATTTTGCCTATTATCATAGATTTTTCTTACTTTTGTAGATGCCACCCCAAAAGCTATCCTTAAGAAAATGAATGTGAGGGGGTTGACAACTGAGCACATTAAGAGTCATCTACAGGTTGGTTTCAATATTTTG
Source organism: Daucus carota subsp. sativus (assembly GCF_001625215.2). NCBI lineage: Eukaryota > Viridiplantae > Streptophyta > Magnoliopsida > Apiales > Apiaceae > Daucus > Daucus carota. The sequence goes on along the minus strand of NC_030388.2, from coordinate 15,296,252 downwards.
ATTAAATTGAATTGTTATTGTACTCATTTTGATGTGGTAACATTGTTTTATTTTGATGGCAGAGGGTGAGAATGTTCATGAAACGGTCTCTGTTATCCGCACAAACTGCTGGTGGGAGAAAGTTTCTTGGTCATTATACTAATAATTAAACTACTTAATTAGAAATGTATTTAATTATTTGAGAATTGATTAAAGTGTGTTTGATTGGCGGTAACTAACACCTTTATCAATTCAATCTTATGGCAGGTGGCAGTGGTCCTCAACTCTGAGCCGGATAAGGACACCAAAGCCTCCTTGAATGAGTAAGTACAAACTATATAAGTGATATCTCCATACTTTGTTTAATATCAATGGCTTTAATATATGTTCATATAAGTTAATTACACCCGGATGAATGAAAATAAAGTGTATTGTAAATAGCCATGCTATTTGGGAGTTTACGACATGTTTTCTCGTAGAGTTTACGATAAGCCATTCATAGACATGTATGTTTCAGACTTTACAAGAATTATGTTACTTGTCAATAAGTTCAGATCTACTTATAGGAACTTGTTTTGATCACGTTCAACATTTTAGAAATATATATTTTGAGTTATTAATTTATATTTTGAGTTGAGAATATAAATATGGTTCTTTCACATTCTTAGTTATCAATAAACTAGTTTGAATTCTCGACATAGTATTGTTTCATTCTCTTGTCGACAACTTTCATTGAGTTCAAGATAAGTCATAATAGTTCATGATTTGAGTTCACTATAAATTTCAAATGATTATAATTCAGAATTGCCAACATGTTTTACAAATTAGTGATTTTGTTCTGTTTAATTAAATATATGGTTTATCTTTTTAGCTTCCTAATTGTTCCATTAGAGCATTTTAAACTTGATTATCCTATGAAATAGCATTTTTATTATTATTGTTGCTTATTACGATTACTATTGAGTTCAGTATAAGTCATTATTACGATTATTATCAAGTTCAAGATAAGTCATAATAGTTCATGATTTGACTTCATTATAAATTTCAAATGGTTATAATTCTGAATTGTCAACACGTGTTACAAATTAGTGACTTTGTTCTGTTTAATTAAATATATGTTTTATCTTTTTAGCTTCCTAATTGTTTCATTAGAGCATTTTAAACTATGACATGGGACATGTTTCAAGTGTGTGCGTGGTGCTATCTATCTATAGATCATTCACTCACCACATGCATCTTACTGATTTAAATTCTTTTTCATTTAAATTGAAATTGAAAGTCAATATTGGCCTACATTATCTTTGACAATTAGTTAATCCTTGTTTGGGCTTGCTTATGGTGTAGTTCTTTTATCTCATGTGGTAAAATTATTTATATTCTTTTCAATCATATTTTGCTAACTCTTGTTCTATTTACTTTAATCATTTCAGTTAAATCCGGAAGATAGTGCAATTCTAGAGACCAATTCATGTAAGACTATGGCTACTGAATTGGGTTATCATGTAGCTATGATTTTATATTCACCACTGAGTTGGTTTTGTGATGTATGAATTGTAATAGACTTGGATTCACTTTTAAAAATATGTTGGACATATTTGGTTATTTGTGACATTTTTTTTTATCAATGTTAAGATGATAACATAAGTTTGGGTTTTAATAAAAATTAGTAGTTTTTGTTTATGTTTTGGGACTGTGACCTTTATGCCATCCAATTTTCGCCCATCGTGTTAAGATGATAACATAAGTTTGGGTTTTAATAAAAATTAGTAGTTTTTGTTTATGTTTTGGGACTGTGACCTTTATGCCATCCAATTTTCGCCCATCGTTTTACTCATGTTTGTATTATATGAGTGTTAGTGACACATCTTGACTCATGATGTGCGTGTTATCATATTATCGAATTAAATTCATTTATGTGAATGAGTCAATTATTTTATTATTATATTTAAACATATACACGGGTCAAAAACTATTTTTTATTATATCCGGACCAATGAAATATTTCAAAACATAGTTTGTAATTTTATTCTAATAATTAAAATTCTTTAAATCCTAATTAAAAACTTTTTAAGATTTGCAAGGTCATATATTTAAGTAAAAATAATAGGGAGGATTAGTAATATATAGAGAATACACATGTTGTGTAGAGCTTATTAGGAAGATAGATTTGGATTTCTCCTTTAATAGCAAGGTTTTTATGAAATAGTAACATACTAAAATAATAAAAAAAATTCTACCATACTGATAATAATAAGTAGGTCACATTAAAAAAATTAGTGTGGAACCATGCGTCAAGGTGCGGTAAATCAAGCATATCAAGATCTAACCATTGAGCAACAGCAACACATGCAGCTACATGGAGGTGGGGAGTGTGTTGATCATTGTACTCAGATTTCAGGCACTATACCTCGCTTAGGCTGGATTCCCGAGCTGCATGCAGAATTTCATATGCCCATCTTGGAGGAGTCTCCTGTAATTTAGAAGTCTTCCATATTGGCCAACTTATTTAAATATCTTATTTTACCCAAAATTTTATTGCAATATTGAATTATAACCAAATCTCTAGTAATTAGTTGACTTTATATATATTTTTGTATTTATTTAATTTTTTTGTAAAAAGTACTTATTAAATTTTAGTCTCAAATTATTGTCATTTATAAATAAATCAACAAGAATTAAATTTACTCCTATTTTGAAAAATTTATCCAAATTACACATATATAATCAATTTTTTACTTTTTTGTGCCCCATCAAAAGATTGAACAAATTGAAAAATACATTTGAACAGACTTCCATGGTAATTCAAATTTGGGGACCAATTATAATTTTTCTATTACCTTTAATTCATTTATGTTAGTTGTTAATGAGCAATGAAATAAATATTAGAATTTTCTCAATAATACTCCATCTTTTTATTATAAATGCTCTTTTATTTTTTTTTTATTGTAAGTGCGTGCATGTTGCTGTTGAGGATCATGGCCAATCAGCACATGTGTTAATATTTTTTAAAAAAATTCATATAAATTGAAATTAAATTAAAGTTTGTATTAGCCTACATTTTTGCAACTAGCCCCTATTTATCTTACATTCTCACTTCTAATAAGGTGGTACTCTTAATCTCACCTACCATTCCTGAACAGGTGGGAGGCCTCTCTAGTCCCCATTGTCCTTTTACCATGTAAAAGGCTTGCCTTTCGCTCATTATGTTACTCCATCACTTCCTATAATTCTTGGACTGTTTCTATAATCAAATATTCTTATATATCAATTAAACTGTGAAAAAGATTATCAATTTAGCAATTTTATTCAATTAATGTGAATAAAGGCTCAATCCATGGATGAGAAGTACTGGTTGAGGGTATGTATTGCTTAAATCAAAAAAATCATTAATATAGAAATACTCGTTAACCGTCCTCTAAAGAGTTCAATTTCCAAAGAGGCCTTAGACAAAGGGATTCACTCTCACCATATATGTTCAATTTAGTTGGGGAAGTCTTCAGCTTGATGATGAATAAAGCAAACCAACTTGGTCTCATCAAAGGAATCAAATTTAAAAATGAGTCAAAGGAAATCAGCCATCTGCAATTTGCAGATGACACCATCATTTTAATTTCCGTAACAAGATGAAGAAAGCATTCAGAATTGCAAAAAACCGATGCAATGTTTTCAGTTGACCTCAGGGCTCAAGATAAATCTAAAGAAAAGTTTCTTATATGCAAGGGGGGTGGACTCTTCAAATCTTCAAAGATGGGCTCAAACACTGGGATGTTCAATTGGCAATTTTCCATTCACTTATTTAGGTGCCCCATAGGAGCCAATCCCAGAAATAAAGTGTTTTGGGAACCTCTAGTCAGTAAATTTAATAAGAAGTTAGCTGAGTCGAAACAGAATTGCCTAAATATGACAGGGAGAGCCACCCTCATTAAAGCCACACTGAATAGCCTGCCAATCTATTGGTTCAGTCTTTACAAAGTGCCAAAGGGGATTGTTTACCAGTTGGAAAGAAGAAGAAGAAGCTTCCTGTGGGCAAATAAAAGTCTCCATTACATCAATTGGAAAAGAATCTGTGTTGGAAAGGAAAATGGGGGCTTAGGAATGGCTGATCTTAGGAATGGCTGATCTTGAAAGAAAGAATATTGCGCTGCTTGGCAAATGGTGGTGGAAATGGGTTATGGACAGAGGGAAACCATGGAGAGAGCTGATCAAGGACAAATACAACTTGTAGGACCATGAAAATCTCACCCTCTGCAGAAACTCAGTTCAGTGTTCTGAATTCATTAAGGGTGTTAGGAGCTTATCTTCAAATCCAGATATCTCCAGTTTCTTTCTCCCATCACAATTTATTTGGCAAGTGGGAATTGGTAATCTAGTCCTATTTTGGGAAGACAATTGGTCAGATCATGGTCCTCTCTACATCAAACTCCCAAGGCTTTATAGAATATCTAAGCTCTAGTTCAAGAGTATAAAGGACATTAAGAGCTTAGGTGTTGACTTAGCAGTGGATCAGATATTTTGGACTAGGATACTAAGATCGTGGGAAGTAGACATGGCATTAGAACTAGTTGATATCCTAGCTACTACTAATCTGAACCTCACTGCTGACTGTGTTATTTGGAAGCCAATCCAGAGTAGCTATAGCACTAAAGCTTGTCAAGATCTTCTAGGCTCCTCTGATCCTAATTACTTAGGAAACTGGAATCTAATATGGAAAATAAAGGTTCCACACAAAATTCAATTCTTTTTGTGGAAAATGGAAGCAGGAGCATTACCCACTGGTAAACTTCTCAACTCGAGACTGGGTCAATTTTTCCAACCAGGCTGCCTAAAATGTGGGAACCAAGAGGAAACTGCAGATCATATTTTTTGGACAAGTTTGGAGGCTAAAGCAGTCTGGAATCAGATTGCTATTTGGTGGGCTATGGATAGGCATCAAAAGATGAAACTTGGTCAAAATCTCAAAGATACCATGCTCATCTTCAGAGGACAATTCATAGCTTTAGTCTGGAAAATTTGTGTTGCATCAGTGCTGTGGTCTCTATGGTTGAGGAGAAATAATTTTGTCTTCAACTCCAAATGGGAGCCCCTCAGGTCTACAATTGATCTCATGAAATTCAGATGTTTTAAATGGTTGAGGGCTAAGTTAAATATTCCATCAGAAATCTACAACATTTGGTTAGTTAATCCACTAGGTGCGGCCCTTCTGCATAGAAAATCTGATCTCCTTCAGGACCTAACTTGGTGGAATAGTGAATTTATAGCCTATACGGATGGCAGCTGGTCTGTGTTCAATCAAGCTCCAAAAGCTGGTATTGGTGGCTGTATTATAGACAGGGAAGGCAACCTATGTTCATATTTTCTGGCCCATCCTCAGCAAATTCCCCTAGAGAGGCAGAAAAGGAAGCCATACTTTTTGTATCAGACGCGTTTGCCTCACAAAGAATCATTCAAGGAAGGCTCCAGATCAACACTGATTGTTTGTTCTTAGTTGAGGATTTTCTAAATCAAAGAGCGGGAAATTTAAAAATTGCTGGTTCAGATTCTTGGATTAAAATAATTCAAAACCTAGATATTAAACTCTCTTTTTCCCCTCGCTACAAAATCTTAGCAGCACATGACTTAGCGGTGCAGGGTGCTAATAGAGGCAATATGTTACATGCATGGTGTTGAAAGAAAGTTTTTTAAATTATATTTATAATTGAAAACCCTCTCAGTGGCCAATATGTTCAGAAAATCAAATAACCCCTTCAATGCCTAATATTTATAGGCTATCATTAGCTAGCAAATTATTTGTCTGGATTTATCTCAGCTGAGCAGCCTCATTTATTCTCGCGGTTTTCCCAAATATATGGGGTTTCTCCAAGCCAATGGGGATGGTTTCTTGAGCAGCTTATGTTTTGGGGAAGAAGAAAAGACTCAACTCATCATTACAATGTAGCTATTTATCCCTCCTCAGTGTTCTTCCCCCCTCATTTTCCATCTAGAGTTTTTTCTTCATAATAACAAAACTGAGAGAGAGAGAGTATGGCACAGGAATGGACACTTCCGGAAGAGGGTTTCATTAAGATCAATGTGCATGTTGTGTTTTTCAATCCTCCCCTCCCAAACGGCAACAACAGGCATTGGTGTTGTAGTAAGGGATGAAGATGGTGTGATCTTGGCAATGATCTCAGGCACAATGGGTCACATAAACTCTAGAGCAAATGAGTTGTGGTCCTTCATGTTAGGGTTTCAGTTGGCTTTCAAACTCAGACGCCGACGGATTGAGCTAGAAACTGAGGCTGCAGAGGCTCTTCGAGAATGGGACGATTGGCGCTGGTTTGTGGACCCAAGACACACAAGCCTTGTTCCACAGCTCAACAGGAGGGTAAGGCTGGGAAGGCTGAAGGAAAAGGACAATGGTTGCTAGTCAGAATGCCCTTGCTCCTTACTTGGCGGAGGATGGTGCTGCAACTCGCTTTGCTCCGGTAAGAATCTATGAACCTTTTGGTCGTGTGAGTGAGTTATGGCACCTGGATATGGGGTTAGGGCTTGTAGCAGGGAATTTCATGGTGGTGGACGAGGAGGATTATGAGGCACAGCAAGCTCAGCTCCAGCAGCAGCAGGAATGGATGATGAATGAAGTTGAGGAGGCCGAGGCTGGTGGGGGAAACAATGCTGGTTCGGTGGCTGGTGGCAACGATGGTCATGCAGCTCTCGAGGACATCGACTAGCTCATGACGTTTCATTTCCCTTGGGCCATTGTTTGGGCCTTGTTATTTTGCTCAGTTTCTTTCAGTCTGTTTATTCGCTAGTTTTTTTTTATGCTTAAATTTTCAAACTCTGGTTTGTATAATTTTGGATTTTGGGCTTAGCCCGGAGGGGGGTTTGTTTTAACCCTTTCTGTATTTTTAATGGATGAATGCTTGCTTATCAAAAAAAAACCGTAACTAAAAGATATCATGTGATGGATAGATCAAAATATCTGTTGATAGAAAAATATTAATCATTCATATGGCATGGGCTTAGATGAAGCTTCAATAGAGAACTGTAATTAAAAGATATCATTTGATGGAGAAAATGAATTACCTTCTTCAATAGTGATTGAAGCTTCAATGACTATTGAAGAAGGTAATTCATTTTCTTTTTGTCATTTCTCTGACTTTTTTCTATATATATCTTTTATTCTCTTACCTACAATATATATCGGTTATTGGATAAATAATTAAAGATTTACAAGAAAAACTCAGTTTTCGAAATATGTTGATTTGTTTCACAATCGCATGTAAAGTATTAATATATTTTTAGTATAGTAAGATTATTTAGTTGTATTATGTTTTTAAATACACACACACATGGAAAAAAGATAAAGTATTGTCATAAATATGAATTATAATATAATTATATTTTGTTTTATATCTTTAAAAATATACTTTTTAATTGAATATATACACTTCATTAAAATTTTGGAAGATGTTAATAATTTTTAAGTAATAACATTTCTAAAAAGATTAAATATAATTATAAATTTACTCAAAACATCCAAAATCAATAATTCCTGTATTATCATCAAGTGGAGTCTCAAACTCAATTCTTATGGGTGACTTTGAGCCTATGAGTTAAAATTAATGTAATAGCATGAGTTAAAATTAATGTAATAGCATGAGTAAGTAATTAAAAACTCTAAAATTAATTAAAATAACTAGATATGCGATCCATATATCATGAATAAGATAAAATAAATCTATCTTATAATTTTAGAGAATGCCTATAAATCAAGATATCTGGCCAAAATTCGAGGGATGGAAAAGTCAAGAACTAATTCAACAACACTAATGTTGATTATTGGTGATCAACCATGTAGTACCAACCAATTGAATGCAATATTAGTGTCGATTTACATTATGACCATCTTTTTTTTTTAGCAAACATTATGACCATCTTATTTGCCATAAAGGCACTTACTAGCTAGGAGGAGATTTCTTATCTCATTATATATACTACTATATATACTACAAGAAAAACTATTAAAAGTCACCGTCAAAATCCGGTCGCTTTTGATCAAAAGCGACCGCAGAAAGTTGGTGGCTTTTAAGAGTGCAGCTTTTAATTTTTTCGGTAGCTTCTATATAAAAGTCAACGTCTGGTTGATCGCTTTTATAAAATTTTGGATTTTTCCAATTCACTTCTTATTTTGTTCAAATTTTGAATCTCCCGTCAAAACTAAATAAATACTACCAAAATTGGTGGAATTTGATAAGCCACCACTGCTGCTTCCATTCGCTTTTATATGGTAATTTCACCAAAAAAAAAATTTGTTTATTTTTTTAGCTTTTAATTGGTGACTTTTGGCCAATTTTCTTGTAGTGATAACATCGAGGCAGTTTCCTCAATTGAAGTTACATTTAAATTGAAAATTTGATTCTTTATTGAAAATAATATACCAAACTAATACTTAATAACAAGCCAAGTTAAACATGTAAGATCAATAAATATATATATATATATATATATATATATATATATAGTTGGGCTCAATGGAGACCAAAAACTTTGGAGTCCTTAGAGACTACAATATCTATCGTTAAAATAATCTGGCAATTAATCGACATGATTAAATATTCTTTGTCCTGCATTTCTTAGCCTGAATTTCTAGTAATCTATTAATAATAATTTACACTATTCTTGTCCTGCATTTCTAATAATGTGTTATTAATATTCTTGTCCTGCATTTCTTGTTTTATATAGTTTTAATTCAAAACTATCTTTATAATTTACACTATTCTTGTCATGCAATTCTAGTGATGTAATATTAATAATTTGTCCCACATATTAGTGATATATATAAGTATTATTTTGTCTTGCAACAAATTCAATTCGTTGAGGACAATGAATGCAAATTCAATTTGTTGCAGGACAATGACAATAAGTTCAGTGCCAATCATAGCAATGTCCAACTACATCTTTGTTTTGTATGCAATTATTATTTTTATTTTTTAGGATTTCGGTGATTGAACACCTATATTATGAAATTATGATTTTATGTTCTGCAGGATTTAGAAGTAGTGCTTCTTGTTCACCGATTTAGAAGTACATGACAGGATAGGGAGAGAAAAGGGATGTGCATGACAAATATCTGCAGCCTTTGGATGTGTAAGAAATGGATGGTTGTGATTAAATCTCTAAAGCCTCCAAAGAATATAGTCTCCATAGAACTTTCTTTTATATATATATATATATATATATATATATATATATATATATATATATATATATATATATATAGGGCTACTCTAGTGAGAACTTTAAATGGTGAGAACTAGATACTGGGCTTAAAATTAGGAACAAAATTAGGCCCATTAACATAACATTTTAAACATCGGTTTTAAAAAATAAAATCAAGTCCAACAAACCATTACCCACTCAAGCTGTTACTCGCAAATCACCCCCAAATTACAACAAACTCTCAACAACGGTGCTCAATCTGCGTGTTTTGCTGCTCATCGCTGCTTAGCGTTGCTCAGTTTGTTCTTGCAAGTGTTCGTAGACATTGTTCCTTTCACTATTCTAAACGATTCACTTCAAATTTGAGTAGTTATGTAAATAGATGCATCATTACGAATCACTGATGGTTAGACGCTTTGTTTTTTTTTGCAAATTTCGTGCTTAGATGAACAAAACATATCTCGAGCACTAAAAACGGTATGTGAGTCGTATATATAGTATGCATGTGTTTTTAGTTAGTTTTTGTGTAGTGCTTATCACTAAATCACTTGCAAAATTAATAAGTTTGTATTAATTTTTAGTTTTAACTGTATTGGAAGAAACTTGAATACGTGTTTAATTAAAAACTTTGCTTAGGGTTTTGTTTATGATTTAATCGGTTTAAGATGTGCAGAGCACTAATTATGTATTTGTAGTTTAGTGCTCAAAGGTTTTGTAATAGGCAGCGATATGTTTATTTGCTTCATGTGTTTGTCAAAATTTTTAATGATCTATTTTTGTTTTATGTGCTTTATTTGATCTTACTTAGTGTTTTAGGTGTTTTAGTTGTGATGTCTAGGTGTAATTTAAACTAGTGTGTTTAATAGCACGAATAATATACATGATCTGAAGATGGCTCTTAATTAGTACATTTAAAATTGGTACTCTGGCCTTTAGATTCTGAGGCAAGCACCCCCTTATTTTGCCAGAATGTTGTACCGCAAATTCCAATCTGGATGAAATATTGCTTTGGCATATTAGGTCAATTAGAAAGGAAGTAAATGATATAGCTGAAACAGCTAGAATGACACTGCTATACAGAGATTTTTCTGATATATTCCCATTTAAAAAGAAGAAAGTGATTTCCACAAGTATGCACAAAGCCGTTAAAATTATACACAAAGCACTTAATAAATTTATATTATCATAGTTACACTGATATGCACAAAGCACTTATTAGCATACACAAAGCACTTAAGTATACACAAAAAACACTTAGAGGTATAAAAAAAATACACTAATTTATAAAGTATACACAAAGCACTTAAAATTATACACAAAGCACTTTTTAACACGGATACTTTCAAGTATGGTGATAATTTTTGTTGAAAAAAGTGTTTCCTGATCATGTGCCTTCTTTTTAACACAGATTTTTTCTTTCAAGTATGGTAATGAGTTTAGCTTCTATATCCTTGAAAATGTGCATTATGCTTAGTTATAAACCCCATTTTGGCATCTCTATTGGTTTTTTCAAGAGCATCATAGGTATAAATGTTTGCTTTCGATACATTTCCTTTGGAATGTCAGAATAACTCTGCCGTAGAAGACACTAACTGGCTATGAAATTTTTATTTCTGTAAAGCCACTATGGTCATAGTTGCACTCATAGACTCATAATTTTCATGCTTATTTCCTGTTGGTCTATTTGTCCTCACTGTTAAGTATTGAAAGTTTTTTTATTCATCACGTGTCTTGTTTTCACTCAAAATACCTCAAGTACAGTAGCATCAGTTTTGAATGCCACAACTGATTGTTACTTGTTATATCTGTCTTTTTCTATGTTTTCTACCTATTTCACATGTGATTTCATATCCTTGACCTTTACTGATATTGATATTGGTCTCCAGTAACTTCTCACTATAAATTTCTCTAAAATTGATGTCTGTCTTATTTAACAAATAAATGATTGCTGCTATACGTACCTTCACTACTTGCTATGTGCTACCTTTACTACTTGCTATGTACACTGAGAAGTATACAAAAAGCACTTAATAAATAAATATTAAATACACAAGGAATCTAATCTGTTGTTATGTGCTACATGTGCGTGATTTTAAATGATATATTTTCTTGTATCAGGATCCAGTAGAAGGCAAAGAAAAAGATTAAAGAGAAAAAACTTTCCAACAACATCATCTTCCGCTCCATGCAATATCGAAGATGATGGTCATGAAAACGTTACTCAAACGATGAGGAATATTCCAACATTCAGTGATGATGACAACTTTGAAACACCAGTATTAAAAACAAAATCAAAGCCCTATACTACAAACCACTAAAAATTGTACAGAAATTATTAAGATAAAAAAACTGCTGGACTAAAAACAATGACTAAATCTTGACATTATCATCAAATATTGTCTTTACAGAGTCTTAGAAAATCATGCTATAATTTCCTAAATGATATTACAGAGTCTTCATTTAAAAAATTGAGAAAAGTAATAAAGTATTTCAACTTAATCTTCATCACTCCCATCACGGCCTTGTTTCTTTCTCCTGCTCCTGTGAGCCTCCGTGGCCTTGTTGTCCTTGGCCCTCCTGAAATCCACACCGGCCTTGTTGTCCTTGGCCCTGCTCCTGTGCCAAGTGCGGACATGCCATTTCAAGTTGCCCAGCTCCATTCGTCACCACAAAGATCTTAATTGCCTTGGAATCGAAGAAGATAGTTGACATGCCTACCTTAACCAACACATTAATCAAGATCACCCAAATAAATACATTTATAAACATCGACATATCAAATGAGAATGAAATGAACATACCTGTGTGATGTTAGAAAAGGAAATGGTAACATCAAAATCTTCGAGCGGCCTAAAGTCACTAGGTTTAACCTCACAGAGCTCACCAAACTCATTTGATTCAACAGGATTATGCCTTAAGATATTGATATTGTTCTCTGATTCACCACCTCCGAAAGGCAAATGCCACCGAAAACACACAAAGCCCTAAATAAGTACACAAAGCATTTATTCTGTTGTTATGTTGAATTAAAGCCTTTATTAAATGCACAAAGCACGTACTAGTATACAAAAAGCACTTAAGTATACACAAAAAATCACTTAGAAGTATAAAAATACACATAAGTATAAAATATGCACAAAGCACTTAAAAGTATACACAAAGAACTTAATAAAAATTCCTTGAACACTGTGGCAAACTTCAAGGAATTATGAAAAATTCACCTCCTTCTTCATCTTCTTTCTAAACCCACCACCACCACCTTCTCCGGCCACCACCATCTTCGGCAATCACCTGAAAATCACCACTATCAAATAAAAAATCACCACCAGAAAACGAGAAATCACTGCCGGCAACCGAAAAATCACTATCGACAACCGAAAATCACCACAACCTGCCACTATTTCTTCCCAGCTACCAAACGTCCATTAACCCCGACCACAAACATAATAACAAAAATCACTATATTTAAGTATGAATCACCAGAACTCAACTATCAAATTCATCACATCCAGAATTGTATCTGCCCACGAATCCGGCCACCAACCCCATTCATCAGCTCCGATCACCAGCATCGTACCAAAAATCACCAAATTTAGTTATAAAACACTACAATTAAACAAAACCACCACATCACCTCCAACACCACCGTCTACAGATCCGCAATATCTAACAAATCATCAACTACAACCCAAAATCACCTGAAAATGAACGTATATCAATAAAAATTGAGAAAATACCAAATTTACAAAAAATAATTAGGGGAAGAAGCCGGAAATGAGATTCCTGAAGCTAAAGCAGATCCATCAGTCGATAAAAATGGTACTAACTTTACTGAAGCTGAATCTATAGAATTTGCTGGAAAATCGTGAAACATCGACGAATAGAAGCTACAAAATAGACGACCGGCGATGGGGTTGGGCAACGAATGGGCGATGGAGGTGAGAGATAGAGGTATGTGGATGACGAAGATGGGTGATAACTTTATGTGGGTATGTATATGTCGTATGTATATTAGAGAGAGAAAGGGGGGAAGCTAAGCCGACGGCGGCGGTTGGGGCGGCGGTGGAGGTGTTAGGGTAGCTACGGTGGGGATGGGTGGAGAGAACGAAGGCAGTCGGGTGAGAAAAATGGGGGATTAAAATAAACTGTATTATAAATCGTGTGGTTAAGATTAAATTTAGATATAAAAAAGAAGTGGCTGTGATTGGTTCTCAGTTCTCACAATAAGGTGGGTTCTCATTTGAGCACTTGCCTATATATATATATATATATATATATATAATATCCCTTATGAATTAGATTTGATTGATTTTTTGATAAATCATAATTTATATTATGATTATAAAATCAACGGTGATTAAGAGGGTTTCTCGGTTTTCTTGATAAGCTGAGTTTCCTTAGGATCTTCCTCCTATATAATTTTGATCTTTTACTATTAATACGGACACGAGCGACATATTTATAAAAATATAATATTATTATATTAGTCGGGCGGTCGGTACTTGGGCCGGAGTACGGGGATGTCTATATAACCAATTATTTTTAATAACTAAAATCTTCAAAAATAACGTCGAGCGACATAGTAATTGCCTTTTTAACCCAAAACCATTATCCTTTTTAGATTTTCTAACTAAAAAAATCGAGCTTTTAAAATTAACATGGGCGACATATATATAAAATATAATATCATTATATTTAATTACTAAAATAACATGTGATATTATTCAACCAAAATACATATATAAAATTATTTTAAAATGCTATAATGATCTCACATTAAAAGAAATATTACAAATTTATAATATACTATCGGTTAGTTGAGTTTGGTGAACCGGTTAGTATTCGACCTACAGAGCTCTTGAATTTATAACATGTTATAGTATAGGTTTTTATTATCTATTAAACCAAAATATTAAATTTAGGTTGATATTTGGTTTCATGCGTCTCTTTAACCTATAAATATTTTTATACCATATTATTAATTATTAATAACCAAGTTTTAAAAGGTTGATTGATTAGTTATATTTGAGTTTACAGGTCTTCTTATAAATTATAACATGTAGAAAATATATTTTAACATTCTCATTAAAATATATATGTTCGATATAATTTTTAATTAGCCATTTGATGGACTTAACTATAAAAAATTTATCAACTGGTAAATAAAATATTTATTTAACCACATTATTCTATCATGATTTTATTTTTAAAATAAAATTAATTAAATTTAAACTATATACGATAAAATAACAAATATGTTAACGGCCGTGTATTGCACGGGTTATAAGCTAGTTATAACTAATAACTAGGCTAACAATAATGAAGTATTGGTGTGAGCAGCTAATGATGAGTTGAAGCCGGTCATGTTCCAAATGCTTCAGACTATTGGACAATTCAGTGGGATGCCTACCGAGGATCCTCACCTTCATCTTCGTCTATTCATGGAGATCAGTGATTCTTTCAAATTTCAAGGAGTAACTGAAGATGCCTTGCGCTTGAAATTATTCTTTTATTCTGTGCGAGACAGAGCTAGAACCTGGCTAAATTCTTTACCGGCAGGATCAGTCACAAATGGAATGATTTGACAGAAAAGTTCTTGAGCAAGTATTTTCCTCCCAATATGAATGCAAAGCTCCGGAATGAGATCAATTCTTTTCAAAAGCAGAATGATGAATCTTTGTATGATGCATGGGAGAGATTTAAAGAATTACTCAGGAAATGTCCTCATTATGGTATTCTTCATTGCATTCAGATGGAGACTTTTTATAATGGTCTCAATGCTCAAACAAAGATGGTGGTGGATGCATCATCAAATGGGGCTCTTCTCTCTAAGTCCTATAATCAGGCTTATGAAAAATTCTTGAAACAATTGCTACCAACAACTATAAGTGGTCATCTTCTTGAGCTCAAACAGGGAAAAAGGTAGCTGGAATCTATGATGTGGACTCTATAACTTCGATGAAGGCTCAACTAGCATCTATGGAGCATATGCTCAAGGATCTGAGCATGGGCAGTAATCAATCTAAGGAGTAATGCCTCAGTTCACAGATTAATCAAACCAAGAATATTTCTTGTGTATTTTGCGGTGAGGCTCATACTTACGATAGTTGTCCTTCAAATCCAGAATCTGTCTTTTACATGGGAAATCAAAACAAGGGTGGCCCTTACTCGAATACTTACAATCAGTCATGGAGGCAACATCCTAATTTTTCTTGGAGCAATCAAGGGGCAAATTCTGGAACTTCAAATGGCAACGTAAAGTCCAATTATCCACCCGGATTTTCTTAACAAGCACCTCAGTCTAAGTCACTTGAAAATATGTTGAAGGAGTACATCATCAAGAATGAAGCTAGTAGATCTCAGACTGAAGCTCTGGTCCAAAGTCAAGCGGCATCCTTAAGAAACTTGGAGAATCAAGTTGGGCAACTAGCTAATGAACTAAGGAATCGACCACGTGGCACTCTCCCTAGCGATACCGAAAAGCCTATTGGTGTTGGGAATGAGCATTGTAAAGCCATGACATTCAAAAGCGGAAAAGTTTTGGGGAACACTGTTATTGATGCCAAACATGATGATTCTGTTGAACCTAGTGGAAATGAGAAAATTTCTGACAACAAAGAAAACGAGAATGACAAGGTATCTCCACCAAAGTCTTCTTCAGAGAAACCTCCATTTCCACAACCTCCATTTCTCCAACGATTTCAAAAGCAAAAACAGGATGTTTAGTTCAAGAAATTTCTTGATGTTTTGAAACAGCTCCACATCAATATTCCTCTTGTAGAAGCTCTTGAGCAGATGCCCAACTATGTGAAATTCATGAAGGACATTCTTACGAAGAAGAGAAGGTTGGGGGAGTTTGAAACTATAGCTCTAACAAAGGAGTGTAGCTCATTCTTGCAACATAAATTACCTACAAAAATGAAAGATCCAGGGAGTTTCACTATTCCTTGCACTATTGGTGACTCTTATTGTGGAATGGCATTATGTGATTTGGGGGCTAGCATAAACTTGATGCCTATGTCGGTGTTCAAAAAATTGGGGATTGGAGAAGTTCGGCCTACTACTGTCGCTCTTCAACTAGCTGATAGATCTCTTGCTCATCCAGAGGAAAAGATTGAAGATGTTTTGGTCAAGGTAGACAAGTTCATATTTCCTGCTGATTTCATCGTGTTGGATAATGAGGCTGATCGAGAGGTTCCCATTATCTTGGGAAGACCATTTATTGCTACAGGAAGAACTCTCATCGAGGTGCAAAACGATGAGCTAACTATGAGGGTTCAAGATGAAAAGGTGACTTTTAATTTCTTTAAAACAATAAAATATTCTGATGATGTAGAAGATTGCTCAGCTATCACTTTATTTGATGAGCTAATTTCTGATAAATTAGACTCTAATTTTTCTCACGATCCTTTGGAGCAATTAATATTAGATGCTTCTCAAGAGGGATATGATAATGTTGAACTCTTAGCTTGGTTGGATGCAAATTCACAAGTTACAAGAACTAGGGGACGCTTTGAGTCATTGGATCTGTCGTCAAGGGAGTTCAAGACTCCTAAGCCATCAATTGATGAACCACCAGAGTTAGAACTAAAGGCTCTTCCTTATGAAATATGCTTATTTGGGACCTTCTTCCACTTTGTCTATTATTATCTCTGCTGAATTATCTATTGCCCAAGAAGAGAAATTGGTAGAGCTTCTGAAGAATCACAAGAAAGCTATTGGGTGGAGTATTGCAGATATCAAAGGTATTAGCCCTTCT
The DNA here is from genome assembly GCF_001625215.2 of Daucus carota subsp. sativus. NCBI lineage: Eukaryota > Viridiplantae > Streptophyta > Magnoliopsida > Apiales > Apiaceae > Daucus > Daucus carota. The sequence continues at coordinate 15,279,313 of NC_030388.2, read as the reverse complement.
ATTTGCATGCATAAAATCTTGTTAGAAGATGGTGCCAAAGGTTCAATTGAAGGTCAGCGCTAATTGAATCCTATTATGAAGGAAGTGGTGAAGAAAGATGTAATTAAGTGGTTAGATGCTGGAATTATTTATCCGATCTCGGATAGTGCATGGGTGAGCCTAGTTCAGTGTGTGCCTAAGAAGGGTGGAATCACGGAGATAAAAAATGAAAATAATGAATTAATCCCTACGAGAACAGTCACCGGTTGGAGAATTTGCATTGATTATCGGAAGCTGAACAAAGCCACTAGAAAAGATCACTTTCCATTACTCTTTGTTGATCAGATGTTGGATAGACTAGCTGGACGAGAGTACTACTGTTTTCTTGATGGGTACTCTGGCTATAATCAGATAACAGTTGCTCCCGAAGATCAACACAAGACTACTTTCACTTGTCCTTATGGTACTTTTGCCTTCAGAAGGGTGTCATTCGGGCTATGTAATGCCCCTCCAACTTTTCAAAGATCTTTGATGGCTATTTTCTCAGACATGGTTGGTGACTTTCTAGAGGTATTCATGGATGATTTCTCAGTATTTGGGGATTCTTTTGATAATTGTCTTTATAACTTGGGTAAGGTTTTGGAGCAATGTGAATACACCAATCTTGTACTCAATTAGAAAAAATGTCACTTTATGGTGAAGGAAGGAATCGTGTTGGGGCACAAAGTTTCAATGAAGGGAATCGAAGTTGATAAGGCGAAGATTGAAGTCATTGAGAAGTTACCTCCACCTTCCTCTGTTAAGAGCATTCGAAGTTTTCTTGGGCATGCAGGTTTCTACAGACGATTCAATAAAGACTTCTCCAAAATTTCTAAGCCGCTTTGCAAATTATTGGAGAATGATACTCCTTTTCTGTTTGACGAGGCATGTACAAAGGCTTTCGAGGAATTAAAGCGAAGGTTGATTTCTGCACCTATTATCATTGCACCAGATTGGAGCTTACCATTTGAATTAATGTGTGATGCTAGTGATTATGCGGTAGGAGCAGTCATGGGTCAAAGAAAGAACAAGGTATTTCATCCTATATACTATGCAAGTCGTACTTTGACTGGAGCTCAATTGAATTACACGGTGACTGAAAAAGAGCTTCTTGCCGTAGTATTTGCCTTTCACAAGTTTCGCTCTTATCTGGTTGGCACGAAAGTGATCGTCTTCACTGACCATTCGGCAATAAAGTATTTAATTGCAAAGAAAGATGCAAAGCCTCGGTTGGTTCGGTGGGTGCTTCTACTTCAAGAGTTTGATATCGAGATACAAGATAGAAAAGGTGTAGAAAATCAAGTGGCTGACCATTTATCGAGAATGGAGTACATTGATGAATCTTCCTTGATGATTCCTATCAGAGAGACATTTTCAGATGAGCAAATGTTTAATGTGCAACTCTCTGATTTTACACCATGGTATGCTGATTTTGCTAATTATTTAGCTATTGGATTGATGCCACCAGATCTATCTAGCCAATAAAGGAAGAAATTCTTACATGACATGAAATCTTATTTTTGGGATGAGCCTTATTTGTTCAAACAAGGTTCTAATCAGATGATAAGAAGATGTGTTCCTGACTATGAGGTAGAAGATATTCTTTTCCACTGCCATTCATATCCTACTAGTGCTGATCACATCTAAACGCACAGCTGCAAAGGTATTGCAATCTGGGTTTTTTTTTGCCTTCTTTATTTAAGGATGCTCATGCCTATGTTTTTAGATGTGATCGTTGTCAAAGAGTTGGAAATATATCAAGAAGGAATGAGATGCCTTTGACAAATATTCTTGAGGTAGAGTTGTTTGATGTGTGGGGAATTGATTTCATGGGTCTGTTCCCTCCTTCTTACAAAAATGAATACATCTTGGTGGCTGTTGATTATGTCTCCAAATGGGTGGAAGCTGATGCGTATCCCACTAATGATGCCAAGGTTGTCGTCAAGTTATTGGACAAACATATCTTCACTCGCTTTGGAACTCCACGAGCAATCATCAGTGATGAATGTACGCACTTTGTGAATAAATTGTTGTCCAATGCATTGGCTAAGTATAATGTGAGACACAAAGTGGCCACAACCTATGATCCTCAAACTAATGGGCAAGCTGAGTTGTCCAATAGAGAAATCAAGGGTATTCTTCAGAAGGTTGTGAATCCGAACCGTAAGGACTGGTCTACAAGATTAGATGAGGCTCTTTGGGCATATCGTACTGCATACAAAACTCCGTTGGGTGTGTCTCCGTATCACTTAGTTTTTGGGAAGGCATGTCATTTACCAGTTGAGCTTGAACACAAAGCTTATTGGGCTCTAAAAAATTTAAATTTTGACATGCAACTGGACGGTGAAAAGAGAATGTTACAGCTTGATGAGTTAGAGGAACTCAGATTTTTCTCTTATGAGAATGATAAGCTCTACAAGGAGAAGACAAAGAAATGGCATGATAAAAACATTCAATCTCGAGTGTTTGAGGCGGGGCAACAAATCTTATTATTCAACTCCAGGCTAAAATTATTTCCCGGTAAGTTGAAATCTAGGTGGTCTGGACCCTTTACTATCATCAAGGTGTACCCCTATGGAGCTGTGGAATTGCGCGATAATCAAGGGGGTGAATTCAAAGTGAACGGACAAAGGTTGAAACATTACTGGGGAGGTCGAGTTGCTCGTGACAAGACCTCTGTTCATTTAATGGAGCTTTGAAAAGAAGTTACGTCTAGCCAAAGACGTTAAAGAAAAGCGCTTCTTGGGAGGTAACTCAAGGTCTCTGTAAGTTAATTATATTATATAATATATTTTTGTAATTTTGTTTTTAGGAATTCCAAATTTTATTTCATTTTTTTTACTCCCACATGATGCCTTGATGAATTTTTATGAAGTGTTTCAGGTAATTTGTAGCTGAGAGAATAATTTAATTAAGACACTCAGTGTTTTATTTAAATTTTGCTGGAAAAAAAGAAATTTGTAAAAAAAGATAGCTGGATGTATATTTTTGAAAAGCAACAGTAGGTATAAACCAGCGTTTTATTTCTTCTGTTCCGCAGAATATACTGAGTTCTCGAGTGCGGAAAAAAAGTCGAGCGTGGGTATCAAACTCCCAAGCTTCACCTTCAAGGTGTCCAAGCTTTAATATGACACTTCCAACCACTGGACTATCAATTCAACTGTGTTAACAACCGGATAGCAATTCTAATAATGTGAAACAGTTGCTAGCTCTGATAGGATCATATGAAGCGGCTAATCAGGGAGCTTTCTTTTCTATTGTATTTCTTTTGCAATATTATAATTAATAATAATATTAATACATTATATTATATATTTATATTATTCATTGGGGACAATGAACCACTTAAGTGTGGGGAGGGGTCTTCACCAAAAAAAAAAAATAATAATAATAATATATTTTGAATTAGATATATAATTTTTTGTTTTGTTTTTATTTTGCCTTGACTCATATTAGTTGCATTAATTGTAGAGCATGTAGATGCATTTTTTTTAGTAGACCACTTTTTATTTTTTTATTTTAATTTTTTTAGGTGCATTTTTATAATTCCATGAAAGTTTGTTATACCATATTGACATCCTATGATGATTTATTTTGCATAATGTCTTGGTTGTAATCTTGATAATATGTGATGTTGTGCATGCTTAGAAGTTGTTTGTGCGGAAATTCTAAAGACACTGTATAATGCTCTAGAGACAAGATTTTAGACTAGCTTATTTCTTGAGTTTTAGCTATGAGTCGGGCGTAGAATTTTGACTATTCCCTTTTGAGCTTAGAGTCTATAATTCTTAAGTAAGGGTGAACTTTGGGATATACATGCCTTTCTAGAAAAAAAAAATAGAAAGAAAAATTTGAAAAAAGATTGTAGTAGCAATAAAGTTCACGAAAAAAAATGATGGTATAATTGACTAGGTTGGGCTCATTAATACTCGAGTAATTAAGTCTGAGGGGACTTGTGCCTAGTAACCCAAAGCCTTTATGGTTTGGGATTGCTGACCCAACACTCGCTAAATGGGTATTAGTGCATAAATCTTTAGGGATCTCAACCATTGCACGGTCAAATAAGCCACCTAAATTGCATGTGTGAACAATTTGGTTGGTGAAGTCTTATGATGGTCGTAACTCACTCACCCTGAGAAGCGTCCCGACCTTAGACCGAGCACATACACACCAAATAATAGGTACTGAAAAAAATATATGAGAGGCATGGAAGTTCCTTGGTGACCCTAAGCGAGAGTTGACTCCAATGTAACGGAGTGTTTAAGCATTATTCTGATTAACGACTCATGGTTAAGACTCTGTTGAAGTTTGTTGGTCTCTATTTGTTTCACTAGAGAGCATTTTGAACACACACACGATGCACTCCGCGCTTGCATTGAAAGAGTAGCATGACTAATATGTGAGATAGATGAATACCTTGACTGTTGCATTTTCTGAGGATTATATGTTAACAAGGTTGATACTTGCATGATTGGAATTGTGATATATTCATTTAGTTTGCATTCATGTATGTGGCATATTTGGGACTTGGCACAAAAATAATGGATTTTGTGGGTATATTCACTATAAACCCTCACGAGACCTTACTCGTCCACTAGAGTTGTCTAGGGGTTTAAAGGTCTTGTTGCATATGCCAAATGCAACCGTGATCACCTACGGAAGTGGTACTAGTTAGTTTAGACATTTTTTCTTTGCCCGAGGACGTGCAAAATGCTAAGTGTGGGGATGTGATAAGCGTGCATTTTATCTTAATATTGTCCCTGTATTTTAGTTATTTTGTAATTAATTGGATTTTTATTTAATAAATATTAATGTTTTATTGTAGGATGCAAGGAATTCTAATTAGATATGGATTGTAGTTTAAATGGCAAGGATTGGTGATTAATTTGAATAAAATTCGGATTTTGAAGCTAGCTGCGCAGCAATATTCACTGTTTGGGTAATATCTGGAGTTCTGTAAGTCCAAATTAAGTGATTCAAGAGCCCACGCGAAGCTTGGAACAAGGCCTTTAATTCAGAAGTGGTCTTGAAATTTTATCCCAGCCGCATCAGCCCAGAATAAGAGTCCAAAATAAAGCTACGAATTTCCTCTTTTGGAATTCTATTCTGATTCGGAAATCTCCTTGTATTTTCATTAATTCATTAAAAATACTTTTAAAATAGATATTAGGGTTTAGTATTCAGACCTGATTAGTGATACACGGTACGAGATAGAGAGGAGGCACAAGCATAGAGAGAAAGAAGAAGCGAGACGGAAAAGATTTCAGTCATTGAAGACATTCAGTGGATTTGTTTCTTCATCTCTTTGTTTAGAATTCTCTCCTTAACTCTTGTTATCATGAACATGTGTTTCTTATTCTTAGTTGATTTTGATACTTTCAGTATGAACTAATTGTATAAAGTTGGGATTCTTATGGAACCCTAGCATGAGGATTTTGGTGTTTTGTTAAAGAGTATTGTATGCGATTTTGTGGTTTACTCATTCAAGTGGTTTTCAAGTTAATACTTGCTGTTGTCTGATCAAATCTAGTGGGTTATTGAGTTAATTATAATACTGAGAGGGTTATGATTAATTGACACAAAACTTGAATGGTGCATGATTATATCTCTGAATTATAATTTAGTTACGGTATAGACATATATTGTGACCATGCATAGTTTTGTGAATTGATGCTTAATTGGATTCCGAATAATAAATTGGCATAGACATATGTTAGTTTATTTGTAGGAATTATACCATAATGATTTCGAGAAAAGCCTATGACCGTTGAATTCTAGCTAGTAAATTGTGATTTGCTGCAATATTTCGCGACTCGTTTACGGATATTCTTGTGTTAGGGGGAAGTAATTATCCTGACTTATCTTCTCATATTTGAAACTCATTAATCTCTTTAGTATAATTTTAGTTGGTTAATTTAGTTTTAGTATAAAAACCATCACCGATTTATTGTGTGTTCGATAACTAGACTGTTAGATATTATTTGTGATAGATCCATTTAAATAGTCCTTGAGGAATGATATCTGGTATTTATTACTATATTACTTGTTTGCGATTGTGTATACTTGCACATCAGTATTTTACGCAACAAGTTTTTGGCACAAGACTCACAAATACAATGCACAGTAATATGACTTACCCGAATGCTTACCTTGGCACCACTTGTGTGCCTTGGCAAAATATTGCACTTCTACTTAGTGCCTTCACCTAAACTGAATCTTACTAACTTATGTGACTTAAATCTAATTCCCAAACTCATCAGGAGGTCAAGGCCTCACTCGTGACGCAGTCAGATGCAATGCACCCTTAATTACTTGGTTCCTAAATGGGACTCTAATGGTGTCACTTGGATGTTTTGGTGGAAATAAGGTATCTCCACCTAAGGCATTCACTCCAATCCAATTCTCAAAGTTTGATAGGACTATAAACTAACTCTATTAGGTGATATGACTCAAAGGCCTCATTTGCAAGGACCTTTAAAACCCAATGTCCCAACTGGACTCCCCTGCTTAGACACTTTGGCACCCCTTGGAGTGCCTTGGCAGAAACATAGGTTCCCACATTGTACCTTGGTTAAATTTTGACTCCTATGGCTTCTTAAGACTTAAAGCTAACTTTTTCAATTGGTTTGATACCAAGGCTTTACTCAGGCCTCTCTAGGCCTCCATGTCAAGTTGACATAGAACTGCCTACGCCTGCTAACCACACGACCCTGTTTTTACCAACTTAAAACTTAATTATCTAATTCAATTATCCATTTTAATGAATTTTTAAGCTTCCTAAGACTCCATTAAACTTATTTAAACTAAGGCCCCATGAAGGCCTAACCTATGACATAGTTTTTATTAACCAAAAGTCAAATTTACCTCAAGTGCCCTGTTCTGAGCTACTCTCTAAAATGTGTGTGTGCAACTAGCTAAATGGAGGTTTTTATTGATTCTAAAGCTACTGGAGGTATGTACAAACCTAGTCCCAACTCCCCTGAGCTCAGGACTACCAAGTCCTTACTAAAACACACCTAAAAAGATCTAAACTTATGGTACACAATTCTGCCCTGCTATGACCAAAGTGTCTCTTTTCACCTTAACTCCCTTCAATACACCAAAATTAACCAACAACCAACCAAAGAAAGCCCTAAACTACACTAACATATACTGACTAACATCACATGAAGTCCATTTGCAATAAACTAAGCATGAAAATCAGTTGTAGAGATAAGCAAGGCAACACATTACAAGACAAGCCACCACTTAGCATTTTAAAGCAAAAATTCGAAGCAAATAAGCATGATAAATCCGTGATACCTACTGACCATAATCTCATATCACCATATATAGTCTAAAATAGCATTTTATCACAAGAACCATGGCATGCAACTCATAAAAATCACATAACAAGGCTCAAGAACATGATTCACGGCATTTTGTCTCGGTTCTTTTTATATACCAACATGCAATGACTAAAGCTTATATACAAGCATTATAACATGTTAAATCATCAAAGATACAAGGCATGCAAGGGCTGAAGATTTTTAAAACTTCATTTTTTTAACCATCAAAACTTTTGAACAAGCAAGAATCACAACGAAAACTCATGAAACCTTCAAGGGCATTATACATATACATTCGGATCCTCTGAAATCATTGCCAAATGTGATGAAAAATGAGTGTGACTTGTCATAATAGAAGTGTAGCACCTCTCCAAGATCACATCATGTCCATTCTTTAAGCCATTTAGTCGAAACCTTGGGTTCACAAGAACTAAGGCTTCAAAACTTCGGCTTCAACCACATGCAACATAAAAACTAACCTCAAAATGATGGCACTTCACTAGATGATGAAGATCTTGGCTTGTCAAGCTTGATAAGATGAAGAAGATGAAAGAAAATGGTGGAGAATGAGGAGGGTTTGGGGTTCGGCCGAGAGTGGTGAGGGAGAGGAGAGGAGAGAGTGTTTGGGTGGGTGTGGTGTGTAAAATGAGAGTGCTTGAGAGTTTTGATGCATTGACTTGTCTAAAAAATGTGAGTGGAATGTAGAATTCACACTATGGTCCTTCTTGCTAATAGAAACAAAATTGCATGCAAGGTTAAAGAGGTAAAGTAGCAAGTTAGTGGGGTTGGAATTTACAGTCTTAGCCTTGGACCCTTTAATAAGCAAAAATGCATGCAAGTTCATTCTAGTAATCTACAAATTAATAAAAGTATGAATAAAAAGAATGGATTTTAGTAAATAAGGTATAATTCCATAAATCACAAAATTAATATTATAAATACTATGAGAATTTAGAAGTTTTATAAAATTATTTTCAAAAATTTTGAACAAGAAATTATTTTAAAAGAAATTTCTATAATCAGGACTCTATTATACAAGTCACACAAATATAATTTAAAATTCTAAATCACACAAGAAATTGCAAGCGATTTGATTCTAGGCCACAAGTATAATTTTATCGCCTACTCGCAATTAACAGAATATCGCTAGTTCATGATAATCTCAATTTTCATAAAATCGCGTAGCGACAACTATCACAATTATTATCTAATCGCAATAACTCATATATTAATCAATCGCATAGCGAAATTTACTCGCATACAATTAAGTAAGCGCTTATAGTCATTCTAACGATATCCGCAAAGCCACACAATGAAGAATATATCAGATTCACATAATTTCTGACATTTAAGATACGAAAATTTCATATAGCACAAAACAAAATATCATATTATATTGATATAAATATCGAATAGTTATAGGCGTTACAATTAATCCTGATTTTGACCGCCTAGACTGTTTTTGCCGATTTTGACTAATATCCTGAAACCCCGTCTAATTTTCACCTAGCCCCCCCCCCCCCCCGGAGCGATTCGCCTCCGCCTAGCGCCTAGGCGCCGAGTAGACCGATTTTTAGAACATTGATTGTACCTACCCATATATCTTTTCTTCTCACTTAGCCTAGTAAACTTCTCCGTTAAGTCTTTATCATTTAACAATATTACATGGTCCATCTTGTAAATATATGAAAAAACAGGGTATTTGTAATTGAGCATGGCACTAGAATTCTTACCTTCATCTTCGAAGTCACTCACAAAATCTAGCATATCACATTTATCTTGATCTACTGGGATAAAGACTGTATATAACCTTCACTTGAACCTTAAACACTAGCAATCATCTTCCATATGCAACCATATAATACAAACACAAATTAACCGAAATTATAAGAACACTAATCAGTCGATACACATACAACACAAATCATAAACCCTAATTATCAATATCATTACATTTGCCAACCTAACTACAATATTTCACCGATATGAATTGAAGCTAATCGAATTCATAAACCCTAATTACAAGATGTGTACATAAATCATATGATTAGAGGAAGAATAGAAGATGAACTTATCCTATGAATATAAGAGCAACGATTAGAATGAGTGCAACGAGTGGTCGCTAGTTTAGGGTTTTAGGGCAACAGGCGAACGAGGTGTTTTTTTGATTATTTTTATCATGATTTAATGGATTATTGATTTTATTGTTATTTTTCTATAATTTACATGTGGCAAGTAGGTGGAGTAGTGATATCTCAAACATCATCCATGCCATATTCTAACTTAATCATAGTTAAAATTTGAGATTATTGCACTTTGTACCCTTGGACTTTGGGTCATTAGCAAATGAGTACACACACTTTGAAACGTGGCAATTCGTATCCCAAAGTTTGTATTAGCTTTTAGTTTGTAACTTTGGTCCGCCACTCGGTTAAAAACAGCTGTTAACTTTAACTGTTTGAGAGGTAACAATGTGTATATTTGTTTCTAACATCTACTTTACCCCCTGTGACCCCTCAAAGTTTATGTATTATATATTTTGAAATTATTTTTGAACACACACAATGATGTAAAAAAACTTAATATGTTGTGAATTTCGTTCATGACTTTTAAAACGTGGTGAGATATTATATCAATCATTAATACCCTTTTCATCTAACTGACTCGTCAAATTTTTTTGGATAAAATATATATTTACAACAAAAGCAAAAACCTTTATCTGAAAAAACTGAATACATTAAACACTTTTTATGGATTTTTTTTCTCCATTTGACATATCAAACAACCATTGCCTTTTAGCCTCACGGTGGCATATCCAAATTTAAACTGATGTGATTGATGACCGTATGCGACGATGGATAGCAATATAATAAGGAAAATGCTTGGTACACATAATTTTGTACAAAAATATGTACATAATAACATGTGGTGGGTTTTACACTACACCATATTTGGTCTATCCTAACATTGCATAATGATGTTGCCACCAAAAACGTTGCCTTAGATGCTTAAAATTTGATTGAAGTGGGTGTATACCAACATCATATAGCGGTGTTGCCATTGATACGAAAACTGTTGCCTTAACCACAAAAAAATCTCGATGCCAACATCTTGTGCGATGTTGCCTTAGAGAAGAACTAAAATAAAGGAGGAAAACACCCCGCTTTCTTTTGATAGTCAAATTTTTAAACAAAATTCAGCAACCGCCTCAGACAAAACGTGTTATCTCTCGGGCAATTAAAACAAAAATTAAAAACATCTCTCATATAAACACACCTCCCTCCCCCTCGAACTCATTCTCTCTCAGACAAAAACACCTCCCTCCCCCGAACTCTCTCTCTCTCCCCCGCATCTCTTACTCTCTCTCCCGCATCTCTCACTCAATCTCTCCCGTATACCTCTCTTCCGAATCATCACCATCTCGCTCTTTCATCTCTTTCTCTCATCTCGTTCTCATATATATCTCTCATCTCACTCTCTCATCTCTCGAATCTGGAATCTGCGAAAATTTGGGAAAGGGCTGGTCCGACGACTTTATAGAAGGAGCTCAGTTGCTTTTCTCTCGTAGCTTTAATTTGGTCGAACTCTAACTATAAGGTATCTCTCTGAGTTCATCTTGTTGATTTGGGGATTTTAAACCCCTAATTTTAAATTGTTAATTTAGGGTTTCTTTAATTGGGGTTTAATTGGGTGTTGATTAGGGTTAAATTTGCAAGTCAATTGAAAAACTCTTGGGGTGTGTTTGCTTATTTGCATTTTCCAAGTTTGTTGTGCAATTCTGAATTCTTACTATTTGTTTATTGTTTTTTGTGTATACTGGAGGATTAATGTATATAAACTTGTTAAAGTGCTTGAGATTTGCAAGTGTATTTTCAAGTGAATTAGTTTTTGTGTATTCCTGGAGAATAAATTTGCCCCTTGTAATGTGTACTTTTTCTTGAGTTTTAGTTTTTATTCTAGTAATGTGTGGATAATCAAAATGACCCTGGACATATGAATTGCAGACTGGTTAACAAGGAATTTCTAGTGCAATTTTTCTTTTAATAGCATTAAGTTGGTATATATGTAGAAGTTAGTAAATATGTATAAATTAGTTTGTATTACTACTTATTGTAGGAGGCATGTTCTTTTTATATGGACATGAAGATTGAAAGAGATCACTTAGTAATTATGTATTAATGATTGGGGTAGCCCCGCTCATTTATGTAAGTGCTTTGTGCTTTGTGTGTATATGCTTCTTCTTTTTTCCAGATATGTATCTTGCTAAATAACATGTATTGTATTTGTATTAATTTACCATCCGACATACTTCAGGGGAAGCTTTATCAGCCTATTAAGCTTGATGATAGTATATGGAGCCTGGGTAAGTTTCTGATGGGTTCTGAATGCTAACACACTTTCACATGTCATTTACGATGTTATTGTTAATATTTTTAATGCACTTGAGTCCCTGTGTCTTAACATAGGACGTGAGCGTGGACACTAACAATTCACTTTAGGTCAAATTCAATTAAATTTTTTGAAAATATGTGAGATGAAGATATGTAATTATGTTGTACACTCGGTAGAGTGCGGGTGACATAGTTCACTTGAAGTTATATTATTTATGTTGAAACATTGACGGTTCATTTTACAGAGGACCGGAAGTGTATCTCTGTACTTCTTTCCAAGCAGGACAAAATGCAATGGTAGAAGTACTTGGTGAAAGGTGATCCTGAAGTGGATACCCAAAAGGTAGAGCCTGAGAGCAACAAACTATCTGATCGAGATGGAGAAATACGGTAAACTGTGGGGAAAATGATGGTAAAGATCCTACTTTTTTTTTTGCTTTAGAACATAGTTGAAACATGTTCTCATGCGAGAATTCACTTGTTTTTTGGCTATCCTGCATAAGCTTATTTTGATCACAAATAGTATTCGTATATTTGTGTTTTTGTGTCGGTTTATTCATCTGTGATTTGCCAAAGGGTTCCCTTCAGTTCTTCCTCTGCTGTGCACATGTATTTATGTGGCTAATATAACTTGCATTGTTGGTTTGTAGTTTAACCAGCGCCACAAACAAATACAGAATTTGGAATTTGCTTATAAAGAAATACAGATAATAAGAACAGGATTTTGCTTGTAAAGAAATACAGATAATAAGAACAGGAATCTGCTTGTAATAAAATACAGATAATAAGAACTTAAGAGAGATAACTATATATATATACGATGAATAGATGAAATTTTATATCAATAATGATGAGTAAATCATCCGTTCTGTAACGTACAATTATGTCTTCTGTTAGTTAGACTTTAGCTGGTAGAAACTAATACCCAAAAGGATGTATATTATGGACATAAAAGATTAACACCAGTGACTATAAGTGTAAAAAACATGCATTTTTGTAGCACTCTTAGTGTTCTATCTTTTCTGAAAATCAGCATCGGGCTCTTTGTGCAGGTGATTTGATCTTCGAAACTTGGAATGGATGAGGGAATGAAAATGTAAGCTTGCCGCAGCAGCAACAGTTCTGCTCACCTCGTCCAGCTTCCAGCACAAGGCCTTCTACTGAAGCAAACTTGACTGATAGTGCCAAATTGTCAAGATCATTCTCGATTCCACTAACCAATAAACTTTGATCTATGGAATTTTAGTGTTGTGGTAAAATTTTAGTATCGATGGAACTTTAGTATTTTGTGGTAGAATTCTAGTATTTGCAGAATTTTAGTAATTTGTGATAAAATTATGTGTAATAGGTACTGTGGAGTTTGGATTTAACTATGTTATGGTATGTAGGTTTAGTTAGTATTGTTTGGTGTTTGGAGTTAGGTTTTGGAATGGATGATTGGTTTTGGTTATTATATATACAAATAAAATCTTGCAATTTTTTTTAATAAATACATTGCCATAGACAGAAAAAAAGGTTGGCAAAAATATAAAATGGTACTCGAAATGTTTCAAAATTATAAAAAAGATGTTGCCATATAATATATGGCAACACAAAAAAGATGTTTCCATTATAGAGAGATGTTGTCATATGATTTACAGCAACACACATCAACCATGTTGCTAATGATAAAATAACGTTGGCATAGAATCTAAGGTAACATCAAAAACTGTGTTGTCAAAAAATGAAAAAAGTGTTGGCATAAACTCTATGGCCACATGGATTTTCCTAACACCTTCAAATTTGGACAAAATGTTGCCAAAAATCCAACGGCAACATAAATTGCAGTTTTAGCAACTATTTTTGGATGTTGAGATAGACCATATATGGTGTAGTGTTAATTGGAATGGGTCCCCTGTATTTACATCAACAACACCAATTAAAACCCACCACATCACTTGTCACATCATTACCTACAAATTTTATGTAGACAATTATGTGCACCTAGCACTACTCATATAATAATGCTAAGTCATGAGAACAACTATATCACTATCGCACAACTTGCATAAAAGTACAAGAGCATCTTCGATGGGGTGTCTATGATCATTGGTTAAATTAGACTCGTAAGACATTATGTTCAATTTGCAAAAAATATCGTGTTTATGTATTATATTTTAAAATTATTTTTGAACACACACAACGATATAAAAAACATATATTTATATTTACATCGTCTAAATATATTTAAAATTTAGGTTTCGCAGCAGAATCTTGGTATCTAAAGTTCTATTTTAAGTATGAGTTCTCTCTTGAGCGCGACCCTATTAATATTTTAGATTGTTAAAATAGAATATATTAGTTCAATATGGTAATAAATGACGTGTAATCTTCCTACAAATTTCTTGGAGATTCGACAAATATTATCCATATATGAGGTTGACTAAAATTATAGATAATGGATGAATATGGTTGGAGTGTTAATTTTTCAAGAGGCCGACTATAATTTTTTGTTTATAGTATGTCAAACAAAATAATATATAGACAATTCAATGTATCGTGGATTTCATTATAGACAAGAATTTTTATGTAATTTTACAAAAATGCTCGCATTATGAGGCATCCCCATTTCCAACTTGATTGTCCCAGGAAGCACTTGAATAAGAAACAACGGTGGAAGTAATTTACCAACTTTACCAACTTTACTTGACCTTTTGTGCCACAAAAAAACAACCTGACTGTATATATCCTAAAAAATGCAGTAACATTGCTGTCAAAATTCTAGTCTCAGGAAATCCCTAGCAGAAGTTTGATTTAAAAGTTGAGTAAACTTCAGAGTTGTGACCAAAGTTTACACCAATTTTCGAAAAGTTGACGAGAGTTCCAATTTTTCAAAAAGGTGACCAAACTTTGGTTTCCCTTTTTAAAAGTGTGACTCCTGTTAAATGTCACTAACGGGATCCACACTTTTAAAAAGTGGAGCCAACATTTGACCATCTTTGTAAGAATTTGAAACTCTAACCAACTTTTTGAAAATCGGTGTAAACTTTGATCACAATTTTGAAGTTTACTCTTGAAATTTTGACCTGAAGTTGTGATATATCTTATAAATGTCAACTCAGATTATAGTTTCGTCACCGGAAAGCACAATTCGCAGTCTGTAAACAGAGCATGTACACAAGAAAGAACGTGCTGGTGTACTTTGTTGTTTTACTTGTAATCCAACCATGCATTTGTTTGGACATCATCACACGGACACAACCTCTTAAAGATGGTGATGTTCTTATCTCTGAGGGGGAATACTTTGAGCTTGGATTCTTTTCCCCTGGCAGCTCTAGCAACCGTTATGTCGGTGTTTGGTATCACCAGATTCCGGAAAAAAATGTTGTCTGGGTGGCTAACAGAGATAGTCCTGTGAAAAACACTTCTGGGGTTCTGTCTGTAGATGGAACAGGACAGCTTGTTTTATTTTACAGCCGAACTCCACAAATCTTAATCTGGTCGAGTAATGTTTCAGGATCCGGAGATGGCAGGTTCTCTGCTAAGATACTGGATACGGGGAATTTGGTTTTGTTCAAGGATGAATACAGTGAAAAGAATGTGATCTGGCAAGGATTTGACCATCCGACGGATACACATCTTCCAGGAATGAAGATTGGGTGGAACAAAAAGACTGGAGAAAATAAGTTCATCACTTCTTGGAAGTCACCTGAAAATCCAGGAACAGGTCAGTACTCTTTAAAATTCGATGTTAATGAGTCGAACCCCCAATTGTTCATTTACAATGGTGCTGAAAGGTTGATGCGAGTTGGACCCTGGAATGGCGTTACCTTTAGTGGTTATCCAGAATTTACAGTAAGTGGTCCTGATCAAGTCGCCAAGCAGGTATATATTGACAATGAAGAAGAGGTGTCCTGGTACTATACTATAAATAATCCTGCAAATGTTTCAAGATTTGTAATGAATGAGACTAGAAGCGTAGCGCAAAGGTTTAATTGGGATCCAGTCACGCAAAAATGGTATCCGTTCTGGACAGGGCCAGATGATTCGTGTGACTTTTATAGGCATTGTGGTGCATTCAGTACTTGCAACCCGGCCAATGTTGGTGCGCAAGGTTGTGAGTGTCTTCCAGGATACGAGTCTCAAGGAAATCCTCTGCGAGATAGATATCAGTGTCTGAGGAAATCTGAGGCCCTCGTGTGTGGAAAGGGGGAGGGGTTCGTGGAGGTCTCAGGAGTCAAGGTTCCAGACACCAGCACCGCACATTTGGAGTCAGATATTACACTTAAAGCTTGCAACAACTTATGCTTGAAAAACTGCTCCTGTACCGGATACACAATTGCTAATATCAGTAACGGTGTTGGATGTTTAACATGGTACGGAGACCTATTAGATATTCGACAATACTCTGATGGAGGTGAGGTTCTTTATGTAAGGGTAGATCATCACGAGTTAGGTACGTTATCAACTGTTGTCTGGATTCACAGCTTTAGTTACATACTTGTTTAGACCTTCCCTTTCATTCTGAACATCACAATTTTTGGTTTAATTCGTTTGCCAATAAATAATCATAGTTACTACTTACTATTTACAGCTTAGTATCTTTGACCACGCAATATATGCAAGTTGAAGTGTGAAATTTCAGAGTTGCTTACGATATGGAAGCTAATTGACAATGAATTGTGAGGTATCTAATGCTTCTGTCATTGGAGTATTGACCTCACAAATCACATACAAACATAATATAGTTATAATATTGATCACTTGATATTAAAATATCTGTTAGCAGCCGGACAGCCAAGAAATTCTGATTATCTGCTATACAATATTTATTTAGAATATTTATCTTTAGTCATACTTATTAGATTACTTGACTAATATGGGTCCTGTATCTAGCCTTATGCTCCTCTACTCATTTCTTTAGCTTTCTATATGCTTAATCAGAAATCTTATAGCTCCCCCAAAATTTCAATATAAGTACTTCTAAAAACCAT
Source organism: Daucus carota subsp. sativus (assembly GCF_001625215.2). Classification (NCBI taxonomy): domain Eukaryota; kingdom Viridiplantae; phylum Streptophyta; class Magnoliopsida; order Apiales; family Apiaceae; genus Daucus; species Daucus carota. The sequence goes on along the minus strand of NC_030388.2, from coordinate 15,262,603 downwards.
GAGCAAGGATAATAAACTTTTGAGTAATTTTCAACTTCTAAATTACATATCAGGCCTAATGTGTTTGAATAAATAGCTTAAGGTCAATTACAATGCCACTTGATAAATGGAACATTCATTATATAGTTTCCTGTTTTAGTTGGCTCAAAGAAGAGAGTCCTGAGAGTTTTGCTTCCAGTACTGGTTGCCATCTTACTCATAATAATTGCATTTGGATATTGGTTGCTCCGGAAGAAGAAAAAGCGAGGTAAAATTATATGATAATAGTAATATCAAAGTCACTTGCCAAAATATTGAATGCACTAATTCATCACTTTTCCTAACAATTACAGGAGGCAGCAAACGACTGGAATTGTTTAACAGTCTGGAAAATAGTGATGAACGAGGAACAAGTAGCACAGGGGTGCACTGTTTTCCATTGAGTATTATTATTGCAGCCACAAACAACTTTGCATTTTCTGAGAAGTTAGGACAAGGTGGTTTTGGCACCGTATACAAGGTACATATTGTAAATTATTAGGCATGTTTGCATCATTAAATTTTGTGATAGTAAGAGCATATGCGCACATGCTCAGCAATGTTGTTTTAGTCGATACAGGGGCTTTCTTGATGGCCCTAAATTAAAATAACATGCAGCCAGGTCTTTCCGACTCCATCAATAATTTATGCTCCATCAGTTTGCAACCTTCCTTTGATTTTCAACAGACGTGTTAATGAGCATCAATTGACCTCCTTACTCACAATTAATTAAAATATGAAAACTTGTATATGGATTTGTCTTTAACAGAAATGGTTTTGCCACCAAAAGGTGTAATTCATACTTTCTTTCTATCAGAGGTTACTCATCCAAGTTAATAATAATATATATTGCAGAAAGTTTTTAGTAACCAGTGAAGTTTTATTTAGGGGAAGCTGCCCAACGGACAAGATATTGCAGTGAAAAGATTATCAATTACATCAAGTCAAGGGATAGGGGAATTCAAAAATGAAATCATTCTTATAGCGAAACTTCAACACAGGAACCTAGTTAGACTGTTGGGATATTGCATCCAACAAGAGAAAATGTTGATCTACGAGTACTTGCCAAACGGAGCACTAGACTGCTTCATTTTTGGTATATCCTTTCCTTTAGCCGCTGTGTTGTGTTTGTTTGTATTGAATGAAACTGGGGAAATTAAAAAGAATTTATACTTTATTTTACTAAGCATTCATGATTCCATTCATGCCAGTCATTCCATTTCCAGAAATTTGAACAACAGTTGTAATTCTGCAATTTGAGCATGAAATTTAAATTCTCCTTACATTAGTTCATTAGATTCCTTAATCTAATGGCCATGTTTGGAAGTTAGACGTTTGGGATAAAATTAGAGGTTTAGGTTGATTCAGAGGTTTGACCATTTCAATCCGCTAATGTTAGTGTTTGGTAGTTTGCGGATTGAAATAGAGGTTTGGGCTCAAAAAACTAATTTTCAAAATGTTATTTTGAGGAGCTTTTTGGGTTAGAGGTTTTGGTATGTGTCAGAAAAAGCTAATCAAACAGCTATTTACCAAACAGTTTTACAAGAAACTGTTAATTTAATCCGCTAGTCGAAACATCTATTTCAATCGGCTAGTCAAAACATCTATTTTGAAATATTTTAACTGATTTTTTTTAACTCAATCTTAAATTTTATTATATGTTAAAAAGCAAAAAAGATGGTGCTAGATTGGCAGACACGCTTTGATATTGCAATGGGAATTGCTCGAGGAATGCTATATCTTCATCAGGACTCCAGATTCAGAATTATCCACAGAGATTTAAAAGCTAGCAATGTATTACTGGATGCTTCCATGAACCCTAAAATATCAGATTTTGGCATGGCTCGAATAGTTGGCAGCGAGCAAAATGAGGAAACTACAAACAGAGTTGTTGGAACATAGTGAGTGATTCTTTCAAATTTTATACACACGCAGCCATTCTTTTTATATATGTTTATACAGGGGAAGAAAATGAGAAATATAAAGATTTATTAACTTCACACGCGGGTTTTGCATTGCAGTGGTTATATGTCACCAGAATATGCTATGGAAGGACATTTCTCAATAAAATCAGATGTTTTCAGCTTCGGCGTCCTACTATTGGAGATCATTAGTGGCAGAAGGAACAACAGTAGTTTCGATGCTGAAAATTCTTTGAATTTAATTGGTTATGTAAGTTAATTATTAGTCACGCGCAAAAACAGAACAAACTGTACTTGGATATTGTATTCTCATGGCCATCCATAACTTGTGTTATGCTTAATTTGTAGATTTGGGATCGCTGGCTACAAGGTACACCACTGGAAGTAGTTGATCGGTCACTGGGTGAATCATATGTTGTTGACGAAGTTTTAAGATGCATTCATGTCGGGTTATTGTGTGTACAAGAGTCTGCAGTTGTTCGTCCAACTATGTCAGAGGTAGTCACTATGTTGTGTAACGAAAGGACTCCTTCATCTCCACCAGAACAGCCAGCATTCATAAATAGAGCGACGGGATATTTTGGACCTGTAAGGTCAAGTTCTTCCGGAAATGGAGCCATTGCTGTTGCTGAAATGACAATTAGTATGATTGAAGGCCGATAAAAATGTGAGAGAATTGTACAATATGATTTAGATTATATGTTGATCACAGTGATTTGTACACATTTTTTAATCCTCAAAATGTTTTGATATTCGTGTAAGTTCAAAGTAATTGTTTATAAGAAGTTCTATAGTTTTATGACTTGGGAGATATCAATTTCAGGGCAACATTTTTAGTTTTGCATGATGTTAAAATCCAGAAGGATGTCCACCAAGAACATTTCAACTAAACACCAACACACTAGATGTCGATATCATCCTCTGCAACAATCTCTTCTTCAGACTCATTTCATTCCACCAGATTCGGAATGCTTTTTTCTCAAAGTTTAGAAGTACTATGGTCTACATTTAGCTTAGCTTTCATTAACCAATTTTTAGAGCATACTATTTCTCATGGAAAAGGTGACCATAACGGTAATAATTAAATGCAGAATCAAGCTTCGTTCGACAATATTTATCCGCGAATAGACTTTGATGAAACAAACAAGTTTAGAAGTAACAATAATAAATAAGAGTATAAAACATCAAATATTATATGTGAAAAACCATGTCAGTCAATATAAGGAGTACAAATCAAGGGATTGTAGTCCACCCAAACATTCATTATGATAAATTATATGAGTAACAAGCCCAATTGTCATGAGCTTTGGAGCAAGTCCAATGCATGATACATATGTTTCATAAAACACATTAAATAAGAAATAGTGTGTGATTTAAGAGTTTATTTTGGTAAGAATATTATGACTTAAAGATGAGAGTAGAAGAGATTATGGGGGAGAAATGTGTTGAAATGGAGAAGTGGGTATTATTAATTTTTAAAAATGATTTTAGACATCAAAACACTCCTCTAATATTTAATTAAAGAGAACATTGTTGAACAATCTGTGCAAAAAACCAATATATGTGTTTGTGTGTGCGAAACAGAACAAGAACGAAGGAGACAGATTAAACACAAAGATATGAAAAAAAATCCGAGTCTAGTGCGAAACTGTCTCCTTAAAGCGTATTCGCCTCCTCACCGTATAGGGGTATTTATAGGTGCAGAGAGACTTGTGCACTACTCTTTTCCATAATTAATTATCATTAATTATGGAATCGGTGTCAAACTTGCAAACCACACTATTCCATAAATAATATGAACCAGAATCAAATAAAAATTTGCAAGCTATTATATCCCATATATAATTTGAAACAGAATCAGATTAAATATATCAAGATATACACCATATCAATTAATCTAAAACAAAATCAAATTAATTTACATCATAATATCTGAGACAAATTCCACTCGAAAAATAATTTCCATTAATAAGAAGATATCATCATATCTCACACATAATTCTCAAAATATGACATACCAATATGAGACTTATACCCATATTTTCCAACAAACATTTGAGGGTATCGGTTGTTTATTTGTCTTCGGTGTTTATACATTAATACTGCATGTCAGGAGAAAGAGAGGGAGCTCATATAGGAAAATTATATTTATGGGTCATTTTAGTGGACACTTTGTTTGGTATCGTTAAACAGGTGGATAGTTGGTGCTCTCTTTTGTTTCTTGTGTTCACATGTTGCTGGTAATTTGTATTGAGCCTTTTCATATATAGCTAACTATCAAGACCAGAAACAGAGGAAGCTGGTGGATATAGAGATGATATTTAGTTTTACTAAACATTTTGAATAGATTCAAATACATGTGATATAGGATTGGTGTTATTCAATTAAGATGGATTCAACTAACAAAATGTTTGTTATATGCTAAAATCGTGTATGATGCATCATTACTGCAGGATCATTAACTTTAATAATGAGTCTTAAAATTTGTTGTCTATAAAAAGGTGGGGGTGCCTTTAGGTTTTACAAATTGAATTCTTCACACACGCTCTGAGATAAACTCCTCACTTGTTTGCAGTGAAGACATGATGAAAACATCAGTTTATGTCATTCAGTGATATCTCTGTTCGCTTTTCTGTCCATCACTGCTGCCTTGACGGTGGTCCGCCGTTAACGGACTTCTATGAGCATATGGTTCCTTGTGCTGCATTTCTCAGTGGAGCGGCAAAGCTTCCGGCAGCCCAGTGGTGTGTCCAATCCAGGATGCTTGGCGAGAAGGCCAAAGCTTCTCCAGAGTACTCCAAGACTCTGTGTGAATGCTTCAAGTCCTTAGCCGGAGCTTTAGGTGCGGCGGCGAAACTGTACGCGCTGCCACACCTCTGCCGTATGGTGGTTGATCCACACCATGGACAATGCTAAACCACCACCAAGGTGGTTCCGTGTTGATGCTAGTACCAACTTTACTGTGTAGTAGTTCTTATAAGCAAATAACATATGTATCTCTGATAATAAGAATTTACAGGTTCTTCAACAAAAGTCAATGTAAAATATGAATTACTATTTGCATCTTTATTATATTGAGATGGTTTAGCTAGTCAGGTCAAACTATAAACTTATAAGTAAACTTCAAAATCAATTTCAATTATGCTTATTATAAATTATTGAAAAATCTTTCTCCAAATTGCACTTGAATGAATTAGACTCAATATGAAAAAAAAATAGTGCAAGTGCAAGTTTTGTGCAATTATTGTGCAAACTACTGTAATCTAATTTTCACTTCTTCATGGGCCCATTTGCACTCTCAATCTTCGTATTACGGGTAGTGACACGAGTTCATAACCCTTTTCCCGTATTATATACAAGCGCTTATATAAATATAGTTTAATTTGTGTATATTGGTGTCATTATATATTATATATAATTATTAGTATATTATATATACTCATAAAATCATATATTCGACATTGTATACACAAGTAACAGATGTTCAGATTTTTTAAAATAATATCATCTGAAATCTCTTGATTTTTTTTATATGTTGCTATTAATTATCGAATCTTATTATCAATACTTGGTGAGTATAACATCAATTAAAAGAAGTTTCTCTAAGTCGAAATTGTTTTAAAGTTATCTCTATTCCTCAATGGCACAAGAAAGTTTAAAATGGTAGTCTAGCAATTTTATCTATTAAAAGAGATATGTTGGTGGATATTGATGTTTATGTTCTTATCACTAATTTGGCATCAATGAGTGCTTGATGAAATCGTTTTCTCCACTTCCTACTTCTATATCATAGTTTATTTTGAAAATATCTCTATTACCCCTTAATTTCATCTATAAATACGCCTGATATTCCCAGACGTTGTACCTCCTTAATTCCATCTATAAATACCCCTGATATGCCCACTCTTTTCTCTCCATCCCTCTCTTTCATATACAAATCCTAGCTTGCACCACGAATCACCATGAAAATTCTACTCTCCCTTATCACTCTGGTCCTCGTGCTAGCGCTCATTTTGAGCGGTGAATCTGGCGGAGGTCCTTTCGAAGAATGTTACTAGCAACTAAGGCCTTGCGGTCGATTTCTCACTGGAGTTGGGAGGGATCCACCGGCCTACTTCTTTTGAAAACAAATATATAATTTATTTTTGGTGATGCTCACTTCTTTTGAAACACTTAACTAAACAAACTCACTGATCAAATATTAGGTTTGGCTTGTAGCAGCCATAATGTCTGACAAATCAGTGAATTAAAAGACATGCGGCGGGATGAATATGATACCTTCAGGCACCAGAATCTCTGTCATGTGATTCAAGTGGATGCAGATATCATTCTTGAAGCATCTGTATGCATGCATCACACTGTGTTGCATGACAACAAAAATTTTTAGGTCATAGATTTCTCCATCGATAAGCTGATTCTTCAGGAGATTGATGTAAACTGCAGGAATCCAGGTATGAATGTGTCCTCCCTGTAAGTGAAACACTACCGTTGAGAACTACAAATATGTAGGTATGTAATATTTGTAGAATGAGAAGATTGAACTTACCAATTCGTCGACTAAAAATCAAGCTTATTCCCACTGTTTCAACATTGTGATTAATCTGTCTCCACATTCTTTTTACCCGGACCTTCACTCTCCAATCAGTTCTTCTCATAGGCTGCAAGTTGATGTCCATGATCTTTTTTCAATGTTATCTTTCAAGGACCCATTCAATTTATATGCGTGGCTGATAAAACTTCTCTTCATGCATTAGTGTTCACTGCAGACTTGCTGGTTCTAGTAATTATCGGACGGAATCCTAGGTAATTAAAGTTGTAGTTCTGTGCTTTTCATAGCTCTATGATTGTACCATGCATACAGAAGTCTGTGATTTTTGTCCATGTAGTTTTGCTTTATGTTCAATATGTCGACATTCTCTACATAATTGAAGAGACGTGGTGTTTTTGCAATATATATGTTATGAGCATGAGTAAAATCATAGTTATGTACATAATTGTTCAAAGTTCAGAGCAGTAGCCAAAGTTAATAGTTGATGAAATAAGAAAACTTGATGCAATGCATGAATTTTTAAAGTTGTGAACTCGTTAACATGACATGTGGGCACAATTTTATAAACTCTCGAATATATTAATTATATTAAATTATAATTTGCTTTAAAGTGTAAATAAATAATAAATAAATTCTGAAACGTTAAATTTAAGAATGAATTCTAATTTAATAACCCAAGAATTAAAAATTATATACAAAAAAATTCTGAAACATTAAATTTAAGAATGAATTCTGATTTAGTGATATGATATGCATGCATATATGTATACACTGATAACCAAAAAAAAAAAAAATGCCCACATACAAAGCCAATCAAACAAGCATGCATGCATGGAGCTAATCAAGAGTACAAAAAGGACCCACCCACGTGCTTTGCACACTTCACTTTCTTTTCAATAATATTTTAAAAAAAAATGAGTGGCTACAAATGTGCCACATATAATAGCAAGTGGTAAATAAGAGCAAGTAGGAGCCCAAATATCTAAACCCCATGTTTCACACAATAAAAAAACTGCAGGAATATAGAGGTAGTGGATAAACCAAGTTCTATTCTAGATCGAATAAGAGGAATACAATCCCATTCCCAGTCCTGAAATATCTTGTTAAGAATTATGCAATCTCACAATGAGACCCACACTAGATTCTTCCTAGTTGTGGAACAAAAATCTAGAGCCCAACTCCTTAGCAAATGACCTTCCTATCCACCCCTTGGAACTCCGGAAATTTCAAAAACAAGACAGCCAGACATTCGAATTTTCACTCTATGTCTGTTTTCGTGTTTATTTTCGCTCTTACTTATTTTCAATAGACCCTTCTATATTTATATTTATATATGAGATTTTCTTTATTTTTATCTCCTATGACCCAAAACAAGAATAATCTCATTGGGCTTTTTATCTCAAAAATACCTAGACCCAGCAATTTCTATATAATTTTACTGGGTAGCTACACTTTTGCTCCCTTCACTACTAGAAAAACGGGTAAAATTATGAGCGGTCAAAATTATGAGCGGTCAAAATTAATCGGTCAATTTTAGCCTTGACTTGGGTGGATGCGAGTTTGACCTTATATTTGACCGCGTTCGGTCAAAAATAAGGCGGTCAAAAATAGCCGGTCAAAAATAGTCTGTTTTTCTTGTAGTGCTTGGCTGGGAATAACTGAATGAGTTATCGAATGAATATCAACATATGTTTATAAATACAGAAGACTAAAATGGAAGAGGAAAGAGTGAAAAAATGAAACTGCAAATTTATTTGATACTGAAATTGTGTTAAAACTGTGTATAAAGAAGAACAAAGGACTCATTATAAATTTAGAGGTTAAAACGGTGTAAAAAGGAGAACAGAGGACCCATTATAAATTTAAAGGTTAAAACAACGCATAAAAAAGAAATGAGGATTTTTATAAATTTAGAGTGTCGAGCTCCGGACCAAATTTTGCAAGAATAGAGGATAAAATCTGCGGACAAATTTTATAAGAATGGAAAGAAGGCAGAAATGTCATATGGAATCACAAAAAATTGTATAATAGTCAAAATTTCTATTTTGTTCTTGTTAATAAAGTAAAGAATTGGGACTTGGCACTACAAGAATATGCATCATTTACGACGGATAACTTACGACGGATCTGTGGGGCGCGCGAACTTACGACGGAAATCATAATATCCGTCGTTAGATCACTGTTTAATATGAATTCGTCTACCAACTCGACAATTTAAAGAAAGCATGCTTGACTTTCTTGTTTGATTTTAGAAAGATCTACGAAGTTGAAGAGGAAATCAACAACTACTTCAATCAGGCAGAACGAGACCTCGTGAGTAATATGTTTCATGAGGTGCTTAGGGCCTGGAAAGTAACATAAATACGAGGCAAATCTCATCTCTCCATGCCGGTAGCTGATAATGTGGGTCTATCTGTACATATACCTACTATGTATGTTGAATATAAGTTATATGTCTGATGTTGTGGCATGTATGTGCAGCTTTGGGTTTCCAGCATGTCATATAAAGTTCTGTCGTAAATTGAATACTTATGACGGATTCAATATGTCGTAAGTTTAGTTATTACTTTAATGAAATTGTGGGTCCCACCAGGTAGAATTTACGACGCTTGACTATACTTACGACGTTTGACCATACTTACGACGCATATGAAAAATTGTGACGGTTTTCCGAACTTACTACTTGAGCAAAAACGACGGAAATATTCCGTCGTAAATACCCTGTTTTGTTGTAGTGTGGTACGCATTTACCTGCAGCATCATATATGGAATTATAAAACTGTTATTACATGAGCTAGATTGCAGCTTATGGTAAGTGAGTTGTAAATTACGGATCTTAAAATATGTGCATTTATCTCTGCAGTTTCTGATAGCTCGCTTCATATACTGATTAGCTTTCTAATCTGCAATTATATTTATTGAATGGATCGGACAAATAAGAATAGACAGAGGAGAGTAAACACGCTGGTAAAAAAGGTCTCTCGTAAGCAATTAAGAGTACAAACATTAAGTCCACCTCTATTTGATAATCTGTCAGTGCAGATTATATGTCACTCATAAAATCTACTAGACAATGTCATTTCTTGTGATACAAATTCCTTTGCAAATATGATAAAATATTCAGTTCAGGAGAATTTAAAAATTTCCGTTACATTGGTGTTTGGTACTACAAATTTCCAAAAAAAGGCGTTGTTTGGGTGGTGAACAGAGATAGTCCGATGATAAGCACTTCTGGTGTTCTCTCTGTGGATAAAACAGGACAGCTTGTTTTATTTTTGTTGGAATTATGATTCAAAATTGTAACTGAAATATTAATTAGTTGATTTTGTTTTAATGTTGATTGATTGGAGAAATATTTGTAATTGATTAGGTTATATGAGTGGCACTAATCATGCTTATTTGTTTGATGTTAGCTCTATATAAAGAGCCTTTTGATTAATGAAAATATAAGTTTCCATGTATCTCCTATAAGCTTTCACCTTATATTATATCTATCTCCCTCTTGTATCTCAAAAAACCAACAAATGGTATCAGAGCTTTAATGATCTTAAGGTATCTGTCAATGTGAGTTCATCTCTTCCGCCATGAGAAGTTCACGTTGGTGGAGGATTGAATCTGAGAGGGAGATGCAACCTCTTAGATACAATCCAACAATAATTCAAATAAGGGATTTTGAAGGCGAGTCAACCAAACCTCCCGAGAAAGAACATGAGGGGGTCAAGAGGATCAAATAATAGGAGGCACCAAGATGAGTGTCATAATGATAAGAAAAATGTTTGTGGAGAGAAGTGCTCCATGTTTGTGGTGAGAAGTGCACCACAGTTGTGGAAAGAAGTGCTCCATGTTTGTGGTGAGAAGTGCACCACGGTTGTGGAGAGAAGTGCTCCACGTTTGTGGTGAGAAGTGCATCACGTTTGTGAAGAGAAGTGCTTCACGGTTGTGGAGAGAAGTGCTTCATGCTCGATGATGATGAGAAGTACATCGTCATTTTTAAATTCCGAATAAAAAATACAATTTCGAATCAAGAGGGAGTGTTGGAATTATGATTCAAAATTGTAACTGAAATATTAATTAGTTGATTTTGTTTTAATGTTGATTGATTAGGTTATATGAGTGGCACTAATCATGCTTATTTGTTTGATGTTAGCTCTATATAAAGAGCCTTTTGATTAATGAAAATATAAGTTTCCATGTATCTCCTATAAGCTTTCACCTTATATTATATCTATCTCCCTCTTGTATCTCAAAAAACCAACAAATGGTATCAGAGCTTTAATGATCTTAAGGTATCTGTCAATGTGAGTTCATCACTTCCGCCATGAGAAGTTCACGTTGGTGGAGGATTGAATCTGAGAGGGAGATGCAACCTCTTAGATACAATCCAACAATAATTCAAATAAGGGATTTTGAAGGCGAGTCAACAAAACCTCCCGAGAAAGAACATGAGGGGGTCAAGAGGATCAAATAATAAGAGGCACCAAGATGAGTGTCATAATGATAAGAAAAATGTTTGTGGAGAGAAGTGCTCCACGTTTGTGGTGAGAAGTGCACCAAAGTTGTGGAAAGAAGTGCTCCATGTTTGTGGTGAGAAGTGCACCACGGTTGTGGAGAGAAGTGCTCCACGTTTGTGGTGAGAAGTGCATCACGTTTGTGAAGAGAAGTGCTTCACGGTTGTGGAGAGAAGTGCTCCATGCTCGGTGATGATGAGAAGTACATCGCCATTTTTAAATTCCGAATAAAAATTACAATTTTGAATCAAGAGGGAGTGTTGGAATTATGATTCAAAATTGTAACTGAAATATTAATTAGTTGATTTTGTTTTAATGTTGATTGATTGGAGAAATATTTGTAATTGATTAGGTTATATGAGTGGCACTAATCATGCTTATTTGTTTGATGTTAGCTCTATATAAAGAGCCTTTTGATTAATGAAAATATAAGTTTCCATGTATCTCCTATAAGCTTCCACCTTATATGATATCTATCTCCCTCTTGTATCTCAAAAAACCAACAATTTTACAGTGAAACTCCTCATATTTCAATTTAGTCAACTAATATTTCATTATCTGGATATAAAAACTCAGCTCAGCAACTGAATACTGGAAACTTAGTTCTATTTAAGAATATGTTTAGTGAGAAGAATTTTATGGCAAGGTTTTGATCATCCGACCATTACCTATCTTCCACAAATTAAGCTTGGGTGGAACTAAAGGACAACAAAAGGGTTTTATGTTTAGTGCTAAATTGGCGTACACGCTTTAATATTGCAATTGGAATTGCTCGAGCAATGATATATCTTCACCACGACTCAATACTCAGAATGATTCACAGAGATTTAAAAGCTTGCAATGTATTACTGGATGCTTCCATGGTTCCTAAAATATCAGATTTTGGCATGGCTCGAATATGTGGCAGCGGACAAAATGAAGACGTTACAAAAAGAGTTGTTAATTGGAGCATAGTAAGTTATGCTTAAAATTATGTACATATAAACTGCTAAATATTAATACATACTAGGGGAGAAAATGTAAATCAAGCACACCACATATGTAAATTTATATGTTTGCACTGCAGTGGTTATATGTCACCAGAATATGCTATGGAAGGACTTTTCTCATTAAAATCGGAAGTTTTCAGCTTTGATATTTTACTACTAAGAAATCATCAGTGGCAGAAAAAACACTAGCACTTACGATGCTGAAAACTCTGTAAATCTAATTGGTCATGCAAGTTCATTAACTAAAATGTACTGAAAAAATTTGATTTTAACAGCCAAACATAACCTGATACTTGATTTGTAGGTTTGGGATCGGTGGCTAGAAGGGTAAACCTTTGGAAATAGTTGATTCATCATTGGGAAAATCATACGCTACTGTAATTTATATAAATTGTCATACGCTACTGTAATTTGTTCTAAATTGTTTCACCTTTGAAATGTGTCAATAGTCATGTGAAAAATAAGCTGATTCATTAGGGAAATCTAAAACACTTCCTATACTCCCTCCTTTCACTTTTTACAGTCCACGTTTCTTATTTTCTTTGATCTGAAAACTTGTCAACGTTGATTTATCATGCAGAATTATATATTGAATACGATATTCTTGTAAAATAGCAAATCAAAATTTTGGTATATTTTATTTATTATAATTAAGTAAAAGATGGAATTTGACTGGATAAAGAAAAGCAGAACGTTATGTTTTCATAAAATATTCCTCCATTAAGCATGTTTTATACATGGGTGATAACTTTATTACTAAACTACAATTCACAAGCATCATCTGGTCAAAATTGGTACTCAACGCAATATCAGTTTTGTATAGTCGGTTTGTGCTCACCTCTCGTGACCCGAAGCGCAGTTTTTCAATTCATACATATATTAAACACGATTGCAAATTATTTGAAAATTTTAAAAAAATTGTTGCCATTCACCTAATATTCACAAGTCGTACATACTTGTACGCAAAGTTTAATACTAGATTATATATAGAGTGCGTGGAAAGCACAAACTAATTTTATAAAATAAATTTAGAACTCGAAATTCCCAAGTAGTGCACATCCATTGCTTCATTGCTGTATGCTACCTAACCTTAAAATTTTTGAAATTTTTTATTCACTCCGTCCCATTTTATATTTCATTTCAAGAGATTTCAGGTAATTTTTTCTGTTCAAAATTTTCCTGTTCATTATTTTCATACATTTTTCCTCATCTATCAATTTATATTAATTTCTCCAACACTTCTTCATTAATATCTGATAATATATGTGTGTTCTTTTATATAAAAATTTGGGACGGAAAGAGTATAATATTGGAGTATACTCCACTTCTGTTTCCATTTTTTCCTATATATACTGCTCAAGTAGTATGACTTAACAAATGCCCAATCATCCCATCTTCAAGGAACTTCATCTCTCTGTCTTTCCTTAGTTTCTGAAGCCAAAACTCATAAGTCGTTAGTTATTGCGAAAAGATGATTAATCATATGATAAACAAGTCCTGCGGATACTCAAAAATGGAAAGAGAAGACCCTGGAGAAATACAACATCGACGGGCGCAGTTCTTGATCTACAAAGTGTTGCAGCAGGCTGCTACGGGTTCGCCAAAAAGAAGAAAATTGTCGCATTTGCGACTCAGAACACATAGGTTGAAGATCAGGATTGGGAAGACGCTCAAGAAACTGAAGAAGAAAATATTTTCCGCCATAAAATTACTAAAATAGAATGTTGAAGAGCTATGCAGCTTCATGTCAAGTTTTCATGAGTTATGGACCTTATCCTTTTGTTTGCTTTTTTGCATGAATTCATATATGTTAAATCACTTCAGTTTGGATATGCGCACATTCTGTAACTGCGGATAATATTAGCCTGTTTAATGTTTTTTGATTGTAATATTAAAAGGCTTAATACCCTTTAAAACCTCGATGTTTGGGGATGTGTGCTGATGCGGCCTCGATGTTTTAACTCGGCCGATTCAACCCTCCAAGCATCCGATATGTACCGATTAACCCTTTACCGGTATAAAGCTAAAAAAACTGTATATAACAGAGAGTAAACTTGATAATTAATATTGAAAATAAAGTTTGCTCATTTACTTTAACCCTTAAAGAATACACTAGATGTTCCTTTTAACCCCTAAAAATGTATTTGAATACATTAGACGTTCCTTTTAACCCTCAATGTTTAATATTTAAAGAATGTTTAGTGTGAAATGTCATGGTTGTCCATCCGTTATATACCTTTTTCGGTATATGAGGGCTAATTGGAACATATCGGTTGAATCGGCCGAGTTAAAACATTGAGGCTGTATCCGTACACACCCCAAACATTGAGAGTTAAAAGGTCATTTATCCATATTAAAATCGGAACGGCTAAAAAATCATTCTGCAATAGATGAAACTCGTGAATATGAAACTAGAACCAAGAGGATCATTATGTTCATATTATGTAATTTCACGGAAAAGTAATGTTCTGTTTGGTTGAGGTCAAAGAATTAGGAATGAATGTAAAGGATTGAAATTTGAATTATATAATGGAATAATTCTTTAAAAATCTCAATCCTTCTCGTTCCCTACTGATTCAAATTAAATATTATATATTAAGTTCGCACCCTCATTTTGAGAAGGAATGTCTCATTATCTACCAAATTTGTTCACAATCTCATCATATTAATTTTACACTTATGTTATGTTCGGATAGGGAAGATGGAATGGAAAAGAATTGAATTAATAAAAATAAAAGAAATATTATAAAAAAGAGAAAAGTTTTGAAGAAAACTTTAGTGGAGCAAAATTAATATGAAGATACTTGAGAAAAAATTGTGTATACAAGATAGTAGAGCATTTCTTTTCAAACGAGGGTCGTGTATAAGATGTAAGGAATTGAATGACTGAGGAAATAAAATTTGTAAATAATTAATCATACATAGTTCAACTTTCACTACACCATAGATTGCTTATAGCAACGTGGAAAAAACATTGCCCTAAGTGCTATATTTGTTGCAATAGGTTCTATAGCAACAAAAGTGCAAAATTTTGGCGTTGCATCTGACCGCGTTGCAATTGATCGATTTAACAACGAATCTAGCCCCATATAGCAATGAAATTATTTTATTGCAATAAATCGATATAGCAACAAATTTTTGTCTACAGCAATGCATTAGTTGTATTGCTTTAACTTAATTTCGTGTCATTTTAATGATTTTAAGGCAACAATATTAGACCAATTGTAATGATTTTTAACTATGATATAGCAATGATTTCGACCATATTGCAATGCTTTTTTACATTTTTTGCAACATAATTTAATGCAATAGCTACAATTTTAAAAAAAATAATTGAAAAGGTTGTTGCTGCAAATACAAATAGCCAAGCATATATAGCCACAATTTTCAATTGTCTACAATCCAAAAGTGATACCTTGATCGTGACAATATAGTCTTACAAAACATTTCAAACCATAAATTTATTCAATTCCTTTCAAATTTATTCACCCCAACCAAATACAACATTATTTGTTTTTTTCCCCCAAAATGTACTCCTTCCTACCTCGAACATATTCTTTTATATTTGTTCATCCATAAATCTTTAGTTGGCCCAACAATTGGTATCATAGCCAAGTTGGAATAGTACATTTTAATCCCACATGAGCTCTGAATGGGCTTAGGAAGAGGAAGATGGGCGACTCCTTGTTTAGAGTGTCATCCTCCACCAGCAAACAAAGAAATGCCCGGAGATGAATCATCAGACGAGCAATTAGGACCACTGTCAAATTATGGAAAATAGAGTGAACGATGAATAATAATGGACAAAACAAACTAAATTTAAAATTCAAAGCAAGAGAATTGTGTGTGTTTAATACTAATAAACTTAGTAAAAATCACGTAGAAAGAGACTTGTATTAAAATTAATATTTTTTTCATGATACATGCTGGTTGGTTTATTGAGCTGACATCAAAATTTTTACAGTAAGTGTAAATAAAATCATATAAGGGTCCTTTTTAAAAAAATTCCACTAAAATCATTTGCATTGGCTTTTTTGCTAAAAAAACATTTTTTTGTAATATTATTGTGGACCCATCTTACCTTTCCCACCCGATTTAACTTAATATTGTAAAATTAATTTTAATGTGAACTTTGGTATAACAAATTAATTCATTAATTTTTTGTTACACATGAATTTTTTATATTTTGAAAAAGAATATCTTTTTTTTGCTAAATGAAAGAGAGTATTTAAATTACACCAACCACAATATTCAGGGTATACTCTAAAAGTACATTAATAACCTGTCAATGAGTATTGGATTTTTTTTAAAATTACCTCAAACTAAACATCGTCCAAGCATCAGTTTTTTGGAGCATTTTCTTCATTATTTCCTGTATATACAAATATTTCATGATTATGTATATCAAAATAAAACAAAATTATAAACGCATTCAAGATACAAAAATCATAAAGCAAGTTAATGATTTCAAATTGTATAAAATTGACATTTTTGACATAATATATATATATATATATATATATATATATATATATATATATATAGCATATGCATATTTTGCAAAATAACTGATAAATAAGTTTATTTGAAACACATTGTTTATTGATCATAGATCAGACTATGATTTAGAAGATTCCGATTTGTACTTAAAATTCAACAAGATTTAAAGAGATCTATTACTTGAAGCCAAATCAAAATCCTTAAAAGTTATAAAAATAAACAGAAAATCGTATATGCAACAAGATATGTATCAAATGATTTAACTAACTAAATATGATGATTTATATGCGTGATACAAAATTATAAGTGTCGGATTCTAAATAAAAAATGAATTGTGTTCAAATAATCTTTCTCACCATCTTATCAAACATCGCTATATTAGTCTCACGCATCATATGTCATGTGATATGATAATATTTGTAAAATCCTGATTCAACTTCACATAACCATCCTTCAGTTCGATCATCAACATCAAAATTTACAATAACGGAATCCTTCATAAAATGATTAAGATATGATTAACAGATAAAGTGATGGATGTAAATATCTAGATGAAGGCGGAATGAACAATGTAATGTATGTGAATATCAAAATCATAATATAAATTAAAAGTATAATACCTAGAAGAAGGCTGAGTGAACAATGTATAGTATAGCAATATCGAAATCGTAATGTAAATAATAAGGAATATGTATATGGAGAGGAATGATATATATAGAAAAAAAATACAATATGAAAAATATTATTAATTAAATACTTGATATCTTCATATGACACTAATTAATATCATACCTGTATACTACCCAACTTTTGTCGTTAATTATAAAATCTTTTGGATCTTTTGACGGTTTCTTTGTATAACATTATCATTTTATTAAAAATATTAATTTTTGCTGGGACCATTTATGTTATTAATTTACTTGGTAATGTTAATAACTAAAAATATGAAAAGTTATATTATATAATATATTAAAAAAATAAGAGGATTAAATAAGATGGATGCACAATTATCATGAACATAAATTTTAAAAGTATATGATTTATTTTATTTTAACTAAAATTGTTAATATTTCGGAACCACACAAAGTCAATTTTGAGTGACTTCGATCCTCTCAAAAAATTTTCTTTTGGAATAACCCCTTCCTAAATGATTAAATTAAAATCCTAACAACTAATTTGGAAAAATTCTCATTTATTCAAATAATTATATATGTAGTTTTAGTAAAAAATAAATTAAATAAGATATTGTTAGTTACGATATATGTTAAGTTAATATAATTACAAATTCTTACATTCAAGGCATCATCTATATATTCACATTACAACAAAATAAAAATAAAACGAGTAGTGGAATCTATACGAGAAATAAGGGCCGCATGCATGTTCATACTTTAGAATGAAAAAAAACATATAGATCGAGTATTCATCATGCATACTGCTTTTCGAGGAATTGAAAAAATACGGACACCCTCTCTACACTTACCCTCCTCTTGTGCTTTCTGCCGTCACGTTCTTCCGATCACTCTTCGTCTTCAAAACCCGATCTCATCTTTTTTTTATCGCATTTACTCGCTTGAGTGATGGTGTTCTGGTTTTAATTGATGTTGTCAAAAGTGTTCATGTCCAGGTTATGTTGTCTTGCTTCAAGCTTGGATTGAAAAGCTTACGTCTTAGGTTGTCAAAAGAGGATCCAATTTTTATAGTCGTTTTCAAATCCTTATTTTTCATATGTTCAAAATATGAATATGGATAATATTCGATTTTCACATCTGCAGGTATCAGTTTTTGTACTCCGAAAATTTTTGTGCTTTCTATCGTCACGTTCTTCCGATCACTCTTCGTCTTCAAAACCCGATCTCATCTTTTTTAAATCGCATTTACTCACTTGAGTGATGGTGTTTGGTTTTAATTAATGTTGTCAAAAGTGTTCATATCCAGGCTCTGTTCTCTTGCTTCAAGCTTGGATTGAAAAGCTTACGCCTTATGTTGTCAAAAGAGAATCCAATTTTTATAGTCGTTTTCAAATCCTTATTTTCCATATGTTCAAAATATGAATATGGATAATATTCGATTTTCACATCTGCAAGTATCAGTTTTTGTCCTCTGAAAATTTTTGTGCTTTCTGCCGTCACGTTCTTCCGATCACTCTTCGTCTTCAAAACCCGATCTCGTCTTTTTTTAATCGCATTTACTCGCTTGAGTGATGGTGTTTGGGTTTTAATTGATGTTGTCAAAAGTGTTCATATCCGGTATATGTTGTCTTGCTTCAAGTTTGGATTGAAAAGCTTACGCCTTATGTTATCAAAAGAGAATCCAATTTTTATAGTCGTTTTCAATTCCTTATTTTCCATATTTTCAAAATATGAATATGGATAATATTCGATTTTCACATCTGCAAGAATCAGTTTTTGTACTCCGAAAATTTTCAACTCCACAATTTGAAACCCAACAAACACCTATAAATAATCAAAGTTCTCCACCATCAGATTTTTCAGCTTTCGATGACACAAATGCGAAGCCACGATTTTATGCTTGGAATCCCATGATATTTTTCAGCTTTCGATGACACAAATGCGAAGCCACGATTTTATGCTCGGAATCCCATGATTTGCACCCCATGCGCGCACGTAAATGGTGGAGCAATACACTAGTAACACATTTAGACACTACCAAAGTGTCTTGCTATATAAAGCCTTCAAAGGCTCTTCATCAAAACAATGTGGGATGTAAGGTTTCCTTTTCAATTTTCCACTACCAAGGAAGCAATTTTGGATCATCACAACTCATCCATTCCTTAGTCGTTTTGAGTGAATTAACATGCATTGGAAAACCCTCTCGGAGGAGAACATAATCCAAGCATAACCCGCCACGAACACGTAGCCGAGCCTCACTCAAATTGATGCTCAAAATGACAATATTCCAACCGAAGGAATATTATTTTGTCAACTTAAATAATTGGATGGGATCAAGGGAGTATCATCTTGTCAGTTTTTTATGATATTATTTTGTGATGCATATTTACTAAATACTTATGTGATATATTAAATGATGAGTATCATACAATATTAAAATTGATTAAAGTGGGTCTACTTGTAAGAGGAACAGGGTTCTTGGATTGGAGCAAGATGACCATTTCTGTTTAAGAAACCACTTGAAGCTTAGTTGTCATGTAAATGGGGTGAAAAAAGAGGAAACGAGACTCTCCACATTGGAGTTGCTCTAATACTCCACTAAACCAAAGTTTAGGTACGTATTATATTCCCTAGAGGTATGACTATCTTTGTTCCATTTCGGCTCCCTAATTCCAACAAAACATCTCGTCACCCCCTCAAACCAACTCTCGCAGAAGAGTCAAATTTTAACTCTCTGTCTATAAAATATACTACCAACACAAAAAGTATAATTATGATCAGATATTATTAAATTGCGGTCTGCCCCCATCTTATCTTTACAATAATAATAATAATAATAATAATAATAATAATAATAATAATAATATAATTACCTTGAGACCAATACTGTACTGACCGAGAATCTTTTTATAGCCTATGTACACATCTTCGGAATCAGCAACTCTGGAGAAAATTTTAATGTGATCTTTGTCATGATTGTCATATCTTTGTGATTCAGTTAATTTCATGAATATTTTGTGGCCTCGCGATCAGTGAATTAAAATTGTCAAAAAATCAAAAATAACACATTTTCTATCTTTAATCAATAATTGTTTTCTATCTTTGATGATTAATAAATCATCCACCTCCTCATTTTTTATGATTCATTTATTTATTTTATGACTTATTAATTTTTACATACATTTGTGGGAAGATGTATTATGTATTTTGTAAATAATATTTTGTTTTGTTTTTCTTGTACTAGCACAAAAGATCAATAACATTGTGCAAAATAAAAAATTGAAATAATATCATATTTACTCCCTCTGATCCACCAGGTTCTTTACGTTATTTTTTTAACACACGTTTAGAGACTCCTGTAAAGTAAAATTACATAATATATTTTTCAAAAAAAAGTTTACGTTTAAACTTTTATTCAAAAAAAATTAAAAATATATTATGAAACTATACATTACAAAAATCTCAAAATATGTGCAAATTACGTAAACAATCAGACGGCAGAGGACTTTTTGGTCCGATCTAGATCCAGCCCGAACAGATCTTTTGCAAGTAAATGTAGTAGGAAACTTTAGCTGCCAAAGTAACGTTAAAATGTTAATGCATTTAACACTGTTTATATATCTAATCATCCCATAAACATTTCATGAATCCCCGAGTCCAAACAAAACTAGAGTTTGCAATTTCTGTTCCATCTGCATCTCCATGATACATTCTTTCTGCAATCCGGGCCAATTCTATAGTTACACTATGCTGCAATATATTCTCCTTGCGGAGATGAAGATTGACAGTAAAACAAAGGTTAGCTACCTCCAATATATCTTTAAGAAAAACATTACAAACCACCCCAACATAGATTCCGGTAAAATTAGAGTGGATCATTTCCCCTAGCTTCTGGAACCTGCATGATTCATTTCAAATCATGAATCCAACTTCAAGCTACTTGGAATTTGAATCGGCTAGTCTGGGACTGTGGGTTGTAGAGTTGTACCGCAGCCAGACTTAGGCTATCATCTTCCCATGGTACAATCAAGAACATCTGGTGAAAATATTGCTGCCAACCACACCCTCTATTTCAACAGTTATCTGTCAATCTGCTCGCATTTTACATCGGCAACAAGATGCCTGATATGTGGTGCATACCATTTCACTCTCTCTACATGTTCCACTGAAACCTTCCATCGATAACCTATACATTGTAAATTTGATATATAATAACCCACATAAATGCCAGTAAACCAGTATTCGTATAACAGTGTTTAAAATAAGTATATAACAAATTATTGCTGCTGAAATTAGAGAGATACCTTCTGATAATGATATATCACTGATTGAGTTTGAGACATATTTGCTCCACTCAACCTCCTCAGAGTCCTTTACATTGGCATGCACATGCAGTATCCCACCCCTACTCCTGAATGGTCAATATTTTAGCAAAAAAAATTATATAACTAGAACAAACTACGCAGCCAACACATATTTCTGATAACTCATTTAATTAGTGTATTATTAGTGTAAATATAATGGATTTATTAGTTTTTGTCTTATTTGTACTGTTACTACGAAGATTTTCTTATCAAAGGGGGAATAATTGCATTGTAGTAAGATATGGTGACACATCATGACAAGTCAACAAAATCACGGCATATCATGATATAATCTTTTAAGAAGGGAAAGTTGAGCCATTACACAATGAGAAAGGATCATTGTTAATAAAACAATTATCTTTGTAATTCTTGTAAGTATAAATAGAAAAGTGCAGTATAGTATAATTGCATTGTAGTAAGATTTTCTTATTAAAGGGAGAATAATTGCATTGTAGTAAGATATGGTGACACATCATGACAAGTCAACAAAATTGCGTATCATGATATAATCTTTTAAGAAGGGAAAGTTGAGCCATTACACAATGAGAAAGGATCATTGTGAATAAAACAATTATCTTTGTAATTCTTTTAAGTATAAATAGAATAGTGCAGTATAGTATAGGTACCCTTTTTACTCCTATTTTTATCTACTTCATCTCTTTCTCTCTGGTAATAGTTTTTACTTTTACTTTATCTGCTTCATCTATCGATGTTTTAAAGACAAGATAGCTATAAAGTTCTCACAATTTGGTTTTAGTCATCAGAATGCATAATTTATTTGTGTTTTTTTTTTGTGTGTGTGTGGGGGGTGGGGGGGTGGGGGGGTGGGGGGGGTGGGGGGGGGGGGGGGGGGGGTAAAGTTCTGCTAATAAGATTTTATTTCACCAATGTGTTTTAAAGTACCCTTCTATTAGTAAAATTTAATAGAAATTACTGGTAAGGAACAAAACCTTAATGCCCTTATAGCAGTCACCCAACTACCCTCACTTGTTGGCAAGAGACCAAGGCAGACTCTATCAGCAACTCCCTGAAAAAGAAATGATTGCCTATGTGAGCTTTGTTTCCTAGAACTTAAAATGTATAAAGATCATTGTAATGAGATATATCCGGGCATCCAGAAATTATGGATCTTGAAGATGATTATTATTCACAATATCGATACTCAAGAGATATTTAAGAATAAATAACTTATGACAATATAAGAAATGAATGTAATATCCGTACTTTAGGAGCTGTAAGTCGATTATCGCCTTCAAGTACCACACAGCGATCAGCTACAGAGTTAGCCTGCAGATTACGTCGAAGTGCCTCAATTGCATGGGGATTCCACTCACAAGCATACAGCATTTTTGCACTGGCCCTGGGCATCCCAAAAACAAGCTTTGAGCAGTGGGGCATAGAGTATAGTATTAATAAATCAAATTATACTAATGACTGGATCACAGCTGGTGTCCTGACATTATCCATCATAAATTTTGCATTTAAAATTTGAAGGCAACATGTGTGATAAAAAATATTTAGCTTGACTACTTTGCCTTGTTTTACTTTTACGTTTCTTTATCAAGTAACTGTCATTACCATTGTTATTGAGTCGACGACTAGTCGACGACTAGTCGCCGACTAGTCGGCGAGTCGGCCCAGAAGAGTAAGTCGACCAGCGACTGGGCTTTTAAGTCGTCCACGGGTAAAACCCGACCCGACCCGGTACCGACCCGGTCCAATCGAGTTTTACCCGACCCGGTTAGGGTTAAAAACGATACTTACACAGATGGTTGACTTCATATTGAAACGAAACGGGCTTCTACGCGGCGGAGTTGGACTTCAGACTTCAGAGCAAGCTTACGGTAAGTTCCTCTCATCTCTCCTCTCCACTCTCCTCTCCTATCTCTTCTCTCTCGTCTCTCTCTTCATCTCTTTTCTCCTCTCCTCTCTCCTCTGCTCTCTTTCCTCTCCTCTCTCTTCATCTCTTTTCTTCTTTTATGTATACACACGGCGCCGATGGATTAGTATATACACACGACGGTGTGTGTATATACTGGGGGTGTGTGTATATACTGGGGCTATTGCTGTGTACGTGTGTGTCACCTACGTAGCCAGATGTAGAAATCAGGCTTTTACTTTTAAAACCAAATTTATATTTTACTTTTACTTTAAATGTTTTAATATTTATATTTTATAATTTATTTTCTCTTTTTATTTTAAAATTTACATTGTAGTTTTATTTAGTAATGACTCATTACTAACTGGCCTTTAACCTAGAAAGCAGGGATACTTCATCTGGGTGAAGAACTGCGTAGGGGATACTTGGGGGTGCGGGGGTGCGGCGGAGTGCGGCGGGATACGCACGGGATACGCCACGTGGCGTATCGGTGGAGGCAGTGACGGGGATACGCGGGGGTGCGGGGATGGGGGTGCGGGAGTGGCACAAATCGTAATTTTTTACAACTTTTTTTTTAAAAAAAAACTTAAAATTAGTTGGTCAAAATCATGGAAGCCATGATTATGCTCAATTGAATCACTTAAATTGAAATAGTTATATATGTATTCTAATTGTCAAGACTTAAAGATGATTAATTTAGTTATTCCACTATTTTGTTCTACTTAAATGCATCTTATGTATTATTTATATATATATATAATATATTTAATATTTTAATATTTGCCGTATCCCCCCGCACCCGTATCCCCATATTTTGGAATTTGACGAATTCCCGTATCCACGTACCGCGCACCCGCACTCCCGCACCCGCACTCATGCTTTCTAGCCTTTAACTAACTAAAGGAAACCATACATTTTAGATACAGAACACGAAGTTCAGCTACAACTCCATAGAAAGCGATAGAACATACAGCCAAAGGAGGAGGTACTCCAATAACACAAGTCAATTCAAAATATAGGATCAATAAGTGATCCCAAATAAAATAAAGAGAAAATTTATGGAGCAAGAGTTTAGGATTTGAGATATTTATAACAGCAAAAGATATTAGATAGCTGAAACTTCACAGAAATGCAATCATATAGTACCTGACAAGGAATGGCAAAGCAAAATATCCAATCCCAGCAAACAAGTCTACAACAACTTCATCCGTACAGTCCAAATGGGCCATACGTAGCTTCTCAGATAGATTGCCCCAGGAAAACATGCACTTTGTAGCATCAAAAGAATAATAAATTCCATTTTCGCGGTGACTTACCCAGCCACTATCCCCGACAAGCATCTCCAAACTACTGTCCCTTGTTCCAGTATTTGCCACTCGACCCTATATATAAACAAATCATTGTAAACAGATAGGCAATTCACTACATTATCCAGTATGTGTAATTCTGCAACATACATACACCTTCCAACCTTCAACAAATGATCTACCCACCAAAATGATGCATCCTTGCGAGTATATTATCTGTTGATGCAAGAAATTTTTATTGCTTAAATGTCTACATTTCTTTAATTTCTTATTTTTTCCATTGACAGCTTGACATGTTGGCTTTAGTAAGACCTGTAGTTAGGCACTGACTTAAACTTTTTATGCTCTGAAAACTGGCCTAATGTATAACTCTCTAGGAAGATCTTCGGATGTACATGAAAATTCATTGCAAGTGCACATCAGTTTTTCCATTTAGTACCACATACACATCAGCACATGGACAAATTCCTACTATCAGCACATAAACAAATTCCTACTATCAGCACATACACAAATTCTAAACAACCAATGATAATTAGATTTAGTGAATGTGTTGAAAACAATGCTTAGAAACATCTTCCAGACATGGAGATTAAACAATTTAGTGAAACACAGCTCATTCTATCAAAAAATTCTTACTTGTCGAGCAAGGCGTTGAGTTCCTAGTGATGCAGCAACAACTGGCCACAGCTTATCTGAAATTGTGTCCCACAATGGATCCTTAAATGAAGTTGATGGAAGCACAACAATGTCCCCAAGTCGTTCCCATCTATATAAAAGTTGCATATTTTGAATTGGATTAGCAGTAGTTAAATAGCTTCACCAAAATATAATAATAATAATAATAATAACAATAACCATAATAAATGAAGCATAGCACTTCCTTGATTCATACTAATAGGACAAACGGAGGTTTTCTATTACCAAATTAATTAACAAAAAATGACGATGATGATGATGATGATGATGATGATGATAAAACCGAGAAGAGAAGAGCTCTGATCCAAGGATGCCGAAACACTCTGTCAGGACAATATTATAATGGAAACACTAGTTCTTCTACTCGATTTTTTTAATTAAGTGTACATTCTAATATGTAATTCAAATATTATAAACATGTGTGTGTGTGTGTCCTACCTTTTAGAGAACTTACAGGTATACATAAGAACCTTATGTGGAGTAGCCCATATATTCTTACACTATTAAGTGGATAACCTTATTTCCTAAAATTGTGTTTTGAAAGATTGGCATCTCTTTTGTGTACATGTACTAATATATAACTATTTAATAAGTCAAGATAAATTTTCAAGCCTATAAGGCACAAAATTAGATTTAAATATGTATGCAGGATACTTTAAATATTATGATTGTTAGAGACAAACCTAGTGGGTAGCTGCTCTAGAAGTTCTGCTGGAAGCCCTTGTTCATTAATCAATAATGTTACAGAGTCATTCATCATCTTTAATGGAGAGCTAGAAGTTTTCTTAACTCTCACAACCTCGTCTAAAATTTTGGTAGCACCACTTGTGATGAAAAAATTCAGGGCTGATGAAATGGTATCATCAGGTAAAAGCCCCTTTGCCGTTACCTTTTCTAGTAGACAAGGGTCAAGTGGTTCAATATCTGCAGTGTGTGCATCATGTTGACTATTATCGTACAAAGCACAAAATTGTCCTGTGACAGGAAAACATATATGTAATCCTTTTTCCAGGGAATAAACTTTGCGTTCAAGATCTAACCAGGCAAACCTTTTCAGCAGGTCCTTTCCAAGTTTGGCATATTTTTTCTTAATTTTTAGAACAAAATGTGATGCAACACCTTGATGTCCACCATTTATATCTATGCCTTCATCACCAAGTTTCAAGCCAGAAGTTTCCTTAGATAATGTTTCATATATGCTAGCTGGAGATTGTGTGAAACCAATCTCGGTTTGTGGGGGGTCTTCTTTGGTGTGATTAACTTGCGTCGTCAATATTTGTGCAGGACTATCAGTTAGAGAAACTAATGGACGCAAGTTCATTTTCATTGGATCGCTAAATTTTGTTCCAAAGGCATAACAAGATGCTCCACCACCAATCATCACAAGATCATCACCAATGACACTTCCGCTGCTACGAACAAGAAGCTCTTTGCCAAAAGAATTCACCCTAATATGTTTCCACGAACAGTCCCTCAAATCTAGCAAAGACAAATCTTGATAATGTTGTCTGACTGGGCATCCTCCTATGATACCTACAAAATGCTTATATACAAACATTGAGTGTGAAAATCTTGCATACGGTGTTCTTCCTGCCATTTCTTCCTTCTTCCACAAGCATGTCAGAACATCAAAACTATAAAGGTCCCCTAGAGCTTTTTCCCCATCATATCCTCCAAATATAAATAGTTTGGTCCCATAAGATACCATAGAGTGTGAATGACGTGGGCATGGTTGTTCACCTGGCATACATATTTCACTCCATTCAAGATTTTGCGTGTCTAAAACATGTAATGATGGATAGATCAAATCATTGTGAATTCCACCAAAAACATATATCTTAGGCCCTACAGTAGCTGCTGCATGTCGATGCCTGCACAACACCATGCCCCCACAAAGCTCATTTATCGATTTTGTAAATTATAAAGAGATGTAAAGACACAGACGAGAAAGAAAATATGCTATTATATTATTGTTTTATCAGACTGCTTGATACACAAACAAGACACAAGAAAATTCAATATTTTACACTTGCATAGATAGTAAAAAAAAACTTGCGCAATGAAAGCTGTTCAATTCATAATGATCTGGTGCATAAAGCAGATAGACTAAAAACAATGAAAAAAAAATAGAAACAATTTTAAACACTAAAGATGTCACCTGGATGGAAAATATGTGCCTGTACACTCTAAGAGCTTCCATTGCCTATTTTCTGTGTTCAGAAGCCAGACATCATTTAAGATACTTGATGGATCAGCCCTACCCCCAATAACATACATCAAATGTCCTATTAAGGAGGATGTGTGGCCCAAGCGTGGGGATGGACACCCCTGAACATTGAAGTCTTCAAGTTCACCTGAGAATGGATCAAGCAAGAAACAATTATTTCGTCGAGCATGCCTCCCCATGCCTCCAAAACCACCAAAAATGAGCACTTTCTTTTTTGTTGCGTCCTCAATCTCACAAGCAGAGTGACCCCATAGGTAAACCTTCTCAATAGCTTCACCAGCAACTACCAGCTGATCAGTGGAAAGACTGTTAACAGGAACTTCGGCAGACCCTGCCAATATATTAAAGGTTTAATCTTGCAATATATAGTGGAAGATTCCTGCAACAATAAATATATATAAGAACGTAACCACATAGTAATTTCATGTAGCTACACAACCCTACTTTGTTAAAAAGAAGGTTCTAAGATGCATGCATATTGGACAAGGTGTGCATTAGAAAGCTACACCTGAAATAGCTATGTTAGTTTTGCAAATGGAGGGCCTTCTGCAACTAATAATCTTAGTCCATGAACTTATATGTTGACAGAGTCAGAACTAGACTAGACTTCAAAGTTAGCATAAACCATATGAGTTTTCAGAATGTGAGAATGAGAAAGGAACATATTAAAACAAAGAAGAATGAGTGCTTTCCATGATTTGAACCCGCAGCATACTGCACAAAAGTTCCCAACAATTCGTCTCACCTACTAAAATCCTTGTCATAATTAACAACATCTAGTACTGATTATCAAATCCAGAAGCCCCCATCCCCCACTTTTCCCTGCTTCCAACACGGTCCATTAATATAGTTAAAGAAGACAAACTGAAGTTCACAAATTAAAAAATAAAAACAACCAACACATCTACACATAGTCACATACACACATACATTTGACCTTTTATGATACAAATTAAAACAATAACTTTGAACAACAAATAACCCGACATAAATTATATTTCAAGTTAAAACTTGACAGCACAATATAATTATAAGATAAACAACATATTACTTCTCTATTGACCGTGGCAGTACTGGACCCTAGTCAGGATGAATTATACAAGATTTCACTGTGAGGAGGACGCAAACTTCGTAAGCAATGAGGATAACATATACTTGGACAATAAAAAATGTGCAATGTACGTGATTCATACCTACTGTTAGAAATTATTCCACAGCATTATGCATAAAAAGTTTCCTATAAATCATCTCAGCTGCTTATATCCTTATATACTAAGAGAACACTTACTTAGAAAGGGAGGAAAGCACGTGAAAAGTAATTAAAGTAGCCTCATTTTCACTCATATTTGTACTCAGTTTTTAGCAAGTGTAAATGAATGCAAATTCAGGAGACTTTCACCCCAAAATTGGGATGAAGAAATTACCTCGTCTCCTCTTGCTTTCCTCTCTATTTAAAACTCGGGAGCAAGGTGTAAGTGCTAACTAAGAAACAAGGTAAACTACTCTGGATAAAATGAAGTAACTTTCACATACCAAAAAAAAAAAAAAATTAAGATACAAAATAACGTAATTCTAAAGTCCATTAATAAGCCAAGTAAATACAAAGTAAAATACCGCAGTCATCTATTTGCCGGGATTCACTCAAAGCACCAAAATAAGACTCCATCTTTTTCACCTCCTCACATTCCAAGCCATCGCAATCACCACTTCCCACACCATTCTCGACTCCTCCAAACCCATTCCTCAACAATGCAGCAAAAAACTGATCAGTCCTCTTCCTATTAACCTCCATTTTCCCATTAGCAATCCCAACCAAAAACCTAACATACTCCTCCGATACCAACAACCTTCCACTCCCTCCTAACGGCACTTCCAATCGAATCGAACACCTAATCGCAACAATCACCCTTTTGCTGACACTAGTAATCCCAGACTCCCTAAACCCACAAGAAATTGCAATCGAAACCAAACTCTGAGCAGACCCCACATCCCTACACTCAACAGCAACAATCAAAGGCTCAAATCTAAACACCAGCTCATCCAACTCATCAACAACTGAGGTGGGGTTGTACAGCAAGTCAAGAACTGAGGTGGGGTCCACAGGGTCATGAGATATGAGGACCCACTTGCCTCCTCTGGCCTTTTTCTTGGTTATTGAGGTGGTTTCAGTTGGGGTGGAGAGGATTGAGATTCTGCCAGAGCAGGAGCTAGTGGTGAAGAAACAAGGGTGGGAATTAATGGAGTTGAGCAGGGGTAGAATGGGAAGATCAAGAGTGCCTTTTGGTGATTTGTCAGAGTAATCTTGCGGGGGAGTGTTGATTAATGACAGAGTTGCTGTTTTTCTCTTGTCGAAATCCATGATTTGGTGTTTTCCGGCCAGAGTGCATAAATTAGGTGTATGTATGGGTTTTTGCTGATAAAACCCTTTGGTCTTCAGACTTTTGACCCCCCTCGTCTGAAAAATAAGCACAAGGTCATTTTAATAAAAGTCTCAAATTTAATACAAAATAATAATTTAGGACATCATGAATTATTTTCCTAAACAACATTTTCTATATGCATTTTTTTTATATATGAAGAAAGTTATTTGGAGTCCTATAACTTGTTGGAGTCTTGGAGTCCCAATTCAGCTCTTCATTTTGATTAAGATCCAACGGCTGATACGATTTATGATTTAATTTTTTAAAAAGTGTATTTTCTTTTGTTTCTTACACAGACAAGCGTGTTTTTTGGAGTAGGAGTTGTGGGTTGCTTGATTCGTGCCGTAGTTACAACTGCTCAAGTTATCCAAGTGTATGAGTTGAATAAATGTCCTGCACTCGTTGCTTCATTTTTTTTCCGTTTTATATTTTCGTTCTTTTGATCCTTAGCAGGCAATATATATAACTCATGGAGCACTTTTTTTTTCTTCATAGAAAGGCTCAAATTTCTAATCACAATGGAGATTAATGTTATAAGTTCGACAAATTTATTTAGTATTTGAGTTACTTTGAAAAAGTTCCGCAATATATTCCTTCATTAAATAATTGTGTGCAGGACTTCTTGAAGCCTGAAGGTTTCCGTAGTTTGCTCCTTTCGTAATGTCATGCTAGACTAATTGATTTTTTGTAAAATGATAGATTATTAGTTGGTCCTGCGTTGTTTTTTTTTTTTCTGCAAATGTCTTTATAGTCTAATCAGAAAGGAGATTCATGTAAGTTATGTATATTTTTTTATTGTTTCAGTTACATTGAAAAGTTTCGTAGGATATTACTACATCAAATAATTGTATGCAAGATTTTTTTAAGGTTACTGTATTTTGCTCCCTTCGTAATGTCATGACAGAGTATTAGGTTCTTGTAAAATGCTAGATAATATGTGTTTGTTTTGGTTCTGCACAGACGATTGATCTTAGACAATGCAGCATGGCATTGGTGTTTATCTCGAAGTTGTTGCATAAGATCTAAAACTAATATTAGCATCTTCTACTTCATTTTTTCTGAAATCATATGAAACCGTAAATGTTGCTCGTATACTACAGTGTCATGCTATTGCTCAACACTTCGATTTTTTGGATCGATTTATATTTTTCTTATCAGTTTTCCATACTTGTATCGGTAAAACAAAACTAGAAACTAAACACACTAGTCAGATGAAAAGCAAGAAGATGCATTCAAAAATAGTGAACAAAACAACCAAACTCCACAACATAATCAATGTCAAAAAACCAATGCTCGGTATGAAGTGGCAACTCCTTGACAAATCTTTTATTTATCAACAACACTTATTTGATAAATTCATATTTGCGTATGTTTCACTGATTGCAGAAAATTTAGGCTTCGCCTAAGCACCCATGTCGATGACGCAACGCAACACAGACTTCCCCCTTGATCATGTAGTCGAATGCTTTGTTGATATCCGACAAGTTCACGTGTGATGAATTTCTTTACCTCCATCTCCTGCATTGTGAAAATATGGCATTCTTTTTAGTATAGTAGAAATCAGATTCACAATGCAGAACAAACCACTAAATAAATGCAAAACATAACCGCAATGTGCATTGTAGACTCCAAATGAAACCCCAATTACCCAAATTTCAACAAAAATGTTCTGCATTGTCCAAATTGAACACTCTGACACCAAATAGCAATGCTTATTCTAAAAGACCAAAAATTCTTAAACATCCTTACAAAGTCAAGAGCAGAACACAAACAGAGTTCATTTTTTTATCAAACCCATAATAGGGGTTATGATGCCCCAACGAAATAAAAGCTCAACTACAGGACAACACAGATCTAAGTAGCTTCAATAATTGTGATACAAACACCAATATTGAATCCAATTATGGACATTGCAATGTAATGCAGAAGAATATCAAACATTAAATTTAAAACCTACACTGCATAACACCAAAACCAGATTCATTATCACTAAATTCACATTTTCAATAATAAACACTTAACAAATGCAGAACATAATCTCAATGTGCATTCAGAACATGTAGACTCAAAATAAAACCCCAATTACCCAAATCACAACAAAACATTCTGTATTGTCTAAATAGACCACTCTAACACCAAATAACAATGTTTATTCTTAAAGACCAAAAATTCTCAAATATCCTTGCAATGTCAAGTGCAGAACACACAGAGTTTGATTTTTAACCAAGCCCAAAAAACGGGTAATGACGCCCCATCAAAACAAAAGCACAATCGCGGGACAACTCATCTAACTTGGCTATTGGGGAACAAAAAATCAGTTCGCCTATCGCTCACTTATACGACATGCAATTAAATTGAAGCACATAATAACAAAATCGAGCCCATACCTGAACGCATCTTCACATATACTTGCAGTGGCTTGAACAACCCTCGTCTCCAACCGGCCAATTGAGTTTCAAATCTTACGCACCTGTGGTTGTTGCGAGCGAAAATCCTGTAGTCTTTGTAACGGCAGTGGGTTGTTTTTAAGCGTAGGATGCGGGATAGCTTTCTCAGCAACGTATACGCACGGGAGTGTATTTACAGTTCAAACATCCTTAAAAGGAGGTCAACTGTATTTTGATTTAATAAATCTGAGCCGTAGGATTTGAGTACAATCCAACCATAGTCCCTAGGGACTCCAATTCCTCAATTTTAATGGTATCCCACAGATCTCAACTCTTCTATATATTCTATTATTAAAAAATATTATTAATCTATCTATCTATATATCTATTATCTATTTATTATATTATATTAATAATAGCCCAACATGAGGCTGGTTGAGCAAGAGAAAGACCGAGATTTTTTAATCAAGTGAAAAGAGCTTTTTACCCCGCTTGGTCGATCCAGTTGAGATGAAAAGACTCAGGGCAATCTTTGAAAGAAGAAGCAAATGATAAAACCTGGGACAAATACCCAAAGCCAGTTGGTAGCTACCCCGGACCCATCTATCACACACTGCATAGTCTGCAAATACACACAATCACCTCATCTGAAACCAATACACCTTCTTTCCTCGGAGCAATCTCCTGTTTGCTAAGCGCAAAATTCGAAGAGCTACACAAACGCTTCGTCTGCCTCGTCATTCTCCTCAGGTGCAGTCAAGTTTTGTATAGTTATCGCAATCATAGTCAATATATATAAATTCAATTCACAAGGCTCAATTATTTCACATCAAGAATTCATATTTTTATCTCATAAAAGTAAGCGTACTTGTTTTTATGTGCTGGTGCTATCATCCTTACTTGAAGTACTAATAGATGATAACTGAATCCTCCGAGTTTGCATATGCTGATAACGTTGCAAGATTGATTCGTTATTCACAGTCGCAAATATTGCCTTCTCGATGTACACCATTATACTGTCATTCAGCCACTCATCCCCATCTGTTTACACAAATCAGACTTCACAATTTTCATTGCTGAGAATACTCTCTCAACAGTAGCTTTCGCAATAGGCAAAACAAGAGCTAACTCAATCAATCGATAAACAAGAGATAAGCTGTATGTCTACGAGTCTTCACCATTTTAATTGCAACCTCCCCTATATTCTTAAGTTCTGAAATATTTTATCGCTTCGGACATCAAAGATGAAGTTGTTTAACTGAGTACCCAACAGTTCTTGATCCATTAACGAGAAATCATTTGGATAAAACTGTGCTAATCGAAGAAGCTTTGCATGACCAAAATCCAAAAAAGAATTTCGGGGATCAAGAGAGGCAATGCAAGTAAGCAGCTCATTGTTTGTCTCTTAAAAATGATTTTCCATCTCTCGAGAAATAATATCAATCACCTCAAAATCAAATTTGAGCAGAATATATAAACATGGCATACTCAAATAGATAAGTTGTACTATTGACTAAACCAATAAAAGACACATTGACAGAAATAAAGAATCCAATGGTGAACCGGTTGCGGAACTGTGAACCGAGGCACTAGCGAAACTTTGGGCATATGTTCTGATGTTCTGTTCATATGTATAATCTATTTGATTAATTTTTTTACTGATTCATTTGCTTTTTTTAATGTTAATTATATTAATTTTGATTATTCTAATAACTAAAACTAACAAAATTGTAAACAACAATTAAAGCAATAAATTAATTCATTTTTTAATATTTTGCTAATAATTTTTTTTGAAAAGAAAAAAAAATTATCTGGGGCTCAAAAATTTTCTTTTCTTTATTTTATAATATATCTATGATTAAAAAAAATTCTATTAAAATTTTTTAGTCTAGCCCGGGCTGTAGCCCCGCCCCGCCCCAATTCCGCCCCTGCACTTACTTGACTGATGTGCCTTAGCTATATTCATATCTGTGCTGCCTGCTGAAGTATAGATGGTGATGGGTGAATCAATCGCGAGTTCCGTGGTACCAGGTCATTCCTTCTTCCTTCCTCAGTTATGCCTTCTCTTCATGATGCTCATCCGCGGCTTATTTCTGATTGTGGTTGTTTTCCAGCCTCCGTAAACCTGTGTATGTTAGCTTGATCCGGTATACATAGAAAGTGGCATGTTTTCCACCACAAGCGGGTCACTCTCCCTGCTTCAAGCACTTCCAATGATTGCTTACAGTCTCCTATGATTTAAGATGTCTGCCTATTGAGGTGGAACTTAGTGCTTACATCCTCGACTATGCTTCGGCGTCCCCTAGGTTAGATGTAATTAGACCAGGTGAGTGTACTTAGGCTATTGATCGGTGCCGGTGGAAGTTTTTTCCCAAACACTTTATTTGGTTCCATTAACATGCATTTTAATTTGTGCATCCTCAGCTCTGCTCCATCTTTCCCTAGGTCAGGTCTCCACATGTACCGCTTTTTGGCAGGCTATAATCTTCGCGTGAAAAAATTAAGTTAAATCAGAATTAGACCAGGTGATTGTACTTAGGGTTAGCTTCCCATTTCTTTTTACTCTTTTGACTAAGAAAGATGTAGCGGTTCCATTACTTATATCATGTTTAGTATATTAATTTGGACCAGGCCAGCTGATTGTTATTAGGGTGAGCTTCCCATTTCTTTCTCTTCTTTTGACTAATAAAGGTGTTGCGGTTTCATTACTTATATACTGTTTATTAGATTAATAATCACGTTGATTGATAACACAGTTATCTTAGCAAGACTTGCGGATAAAGATACAAATACAACTGAAACAAATAAGATGGAGCTAATACAACAGGGGATCATGGTTGTTCTTAACTTCTATTGGCTCTGCTGTGCTGTTGTGTACAGGAAATGCTCATTTATACATGGTGAGGTGGTCTTAAAGTGCAGAGAGAAGGTTACAAAAGTGATGCAGGAAAAGGGTTACCAAATTAAATAATTAAGTAATGCGACTCAAGGCAGAAAAATTAAGAAGAATTAAAGCCTAAACAAATGTTATTAAGAAGTATAAAACTAATAGAAACAATGCCTGATAGTATTCCTGAAAAATAGATAAACAGATAGAAGTTGCCATCTTTTTTCAAGTAGCTCACCTTATCAACTGTGAATTCAAAGTTCATGAAACTCATATATTTAGGCTTGCTTGCACCTCATTGATGGATTTAGTGTTTGCACATATTCTTCAAGGTCCCGTGTTGTTTTATCTCAATGGAAATTTACAAAATTCAGTATGACTGAGACTTTTTAATCAACTGAAAATACCATTTTGCTCCTGCTAGCCCGTTCCTGTTGAGATGAAAAGAGCAGCGGAGTCTATGATACAATGAGCAAAGAATCAAACCGGATCAAAATTCCAAACCCATTCAGTAGCCTGCCGGAATCCATCTATCACACACTACATATTCTACATATACACACAAACGCCATCTTCCTCTGATCGCCCTGTTTACTAAACGCCTAATTTAAAAGGCAAGCTTCATCTTCCTCATCATTCTCCTCAGGTAAAATCGTCTTCTAATTAGTTATCGTAATCATAATTATTTATTTCTGTGCTGGCTGCTGAGATATATATGATGGTGGGTGAATCAGTCGCCACCTCCGTTAAATTAAAAAATATGAACTATAGTAAAGAATCTTCATTCCTCGGTTATGGTCTTTCTTCGTGATGCTCTTTTCCTTGCTTGGAACTCATTACCGAATTTAGTGTTTGCATGTATTCTTCAAAGTCTCATGTTGTTTTTATAGCAAGGACGCTTTACAAAATTCAATATGAACTATAACAGGTCATGAAAATGGAGGCCCATCTAGGAAAAGAGGACGGCCAAGAATTGGTGTAATAGACGAGATTCTAGAGCAGAGGAGATTGGCCAGACAGCGAACTAGCGCAAGTCGACCAACAAGTAAGAGCATTATATTAGTTTATTCTGTGTTTTCATCACACCAAGTTTCCGAATGGCTTCAACACATTTATCTATGCCAGATTTGTGCAGGCAACACCAACTGATAAATATGTAATATGTGCTTGTAAAAGTAAGTTCGAAATCTTTAATAGAATCCAGGATGGACTTTACATTAACAATGACCATATTGCCTAACTTAAAAATATTGATTAGAAAGTTTGCAGTGGCAGTTGTAGATATTCACCAGACTATATGGATATATATTGCTAATGTTGTGTTGGTGTACCATAGAACTGAAATGAATTCCAAAGCTACGAGAACTAAATTACAGGATCCGGAAAGAAATTGCTTACCATCTGTGCAGCCAGACCATACATTATATCATCTAAATAATGTGGAGGAAAAAGAACAAGGTTATTAACCAGGAACACAAACCTGATCCAGATACATAATTATTAAAGCTGAAATATTATACTTTTATTATGAAACATTTTTAACTATTCTTATTTAAACATCTATATGGCCTACTTATTTTAAGAGCCTAATTTAACAGGCCAAATTATTGAAAACTTATTTTAAGGGTCTTATTAGAAACCTAGCTATTATAACCAAAACACTTGTAACTATTTAAATTAAAAAACGTCTATAAGCCTAGGTAATTTCAAACAGAAAATCACGCTATTACATATTAAAATATTATCTTTAAAATATATAGATAATAAGATAACATGAGCTATATTATTAGAGATGAAACTATGGTTAAAGTGAAGATACGATGATAGCATCAAGAATGATATGTTGAGAGCATGAAGAAAGAGATGGAAAGTTGATGCATCCAAAATATCAGGCAAAGATTGCACATGAAAAAACAACTGCTTCGGTGAATTAAAAGGCTCATTACAGTCTGCTTACATGTGCGCAACCGGCAGATCCAGTGTCACAGAGGTGAACAACAATCACTTCCATTAGTCACTGCAACTAAAAGTGACCAAGTTTTTTTGCAGCTTGATATTCTTCACACCACATGTCTAAGTCAAATAAACACAAATATTCATGCAGGTTCAGAGTAGGGGTCTCTGTTGAAGACACAACTGGGAAAAAAAGCTTAACACTTTTCAACAAGGAAGCGGAGCAGTTTGTTGGTGTGCCCGTGGCAAAAATTTTGCAGGAGCTAGGCCAGGTAATAACAATTTCAACTCGGGTTTCACAATACACATTACAATATTACACCATCATTGCTTCCCTATACATAGGATGAAGAGACATGTCCAAGATTCCTGCAGCGGTGAATAACATCATCGGAAAGGTTTGTGTCTTTCAAATTAAGGTCACACCATACAACACGTCACACGGATGTGAGGAATACACAGTCACAAGAGTCATGGAAGAGGTAGCTACAGAGGCTTCAAAAGTAGGCGCACACACAGATGTGGAGGCTTCAAAATTAGGCGCACACTGAGAGGCAGAGGCCTTAAAAACAAATGCACATAGCCACATACAACAACTGCAACAGAAGTCCAGGCTGTCGGAAACTTGAACAAGAGGCTGAAAATTGCTTGACGATCACAACTCACCGGATATTAGAATTACACGTGCCATTAGATAATAGTAATAAATAATACATGAAAAATGTTGAAGACTAAAGGTGAGTTAAAGGAATCATAGGATCCCTCAACCTGATACAACTTTTGACACAATTTTTTTAGCTACTTCTTTAGTAAAATATTTCTTGCCTCACAACTAACTAGGGATGATCCACTGCAATGAGACAATTGATTATATATGTTTTCTTGTAAGAAAAAATATAATTTTCTCTTATACAGAAAAGATACAGACAACATAAATTGAGGTGGATGAAGGTTATAACAAGTCAAATTCCACTTATCTTAGATTCTTTAAATGAGAATAATCTTTTTCATAGATACCGGAATTATTCTTCTCCATCTAAATGTTATATTCTCATCTCTTGCAAGAAATATAGGTTTTTAAGAAACCTTTAAAACAATTGGTTATATATGTAGGTCTCACATATAAACGATTAATTGCTAAGGTTTCCTACAATGCAACCTTCTGTATTTGGCCTCTACTGTACAATGAACTATTCCGATATGGTGTACATGCATATGCATAGTTAGAGCGTTAGCTCTTCGTATTTGATACAGGTTGGGAAATCCATTTCATAGCCTAACTTGCGCGTCAAAAGTTACTTGCAATTTCTAATTGGCCTTCAGCTGCAGCAACTGTTATTTCATTCTTTCAAAACGTTTCTTGTGCATAAAACACCTACTAGGTAAATGTGGAAATTAACCTCAGAAGACTAGGAACAACACCCGTGCCTTACACGGGTTTTAGGGCTAGTT
Source organism: Daucus carota subsp. sativus (assembly GCF_001625215.2). Lineage (NCBI taxonomy): Eukaryota > Viridiplantae > Streptophyta > Magnoliopsida > Apiales > Apiaceae > Daucus > Daucus carota. The sequence goes on along the minus strand of NC_030388.2, from coordinate 15,223,910 downwards.
ATTATATAAAGTGGGGAAAGAAACTATTTATTTCTAACATATATTATGAAATAAGAATAAGAGAAAAGAGAGGTTAGCTAAATATAAATAATAAAAGAAAGATCTTAATAATTTAAGGATTCATAAGGATATAGTTAGAGTAATTTTTCTCCCTACATTTTTATATTTTTAATATTTTGATTTCAGACTCCAAAATTATTAGAGTTGCATAAATAAAATATAATAATAATATCCACTGACTTTCTCGGAAATGACGAGAAGAGAGGTGTTGAAATGGAATGAATCTAAATTTTAATTAATAAAAATGATCAAGCACGTGCCTTACAAATAAGATATGTTGAACCCCGATCTGAGATGAGGATGGAATCTAATTTTTTGTTAATCAAAATAATCAAACACATGCCTTAAAAGTAAGTAAGATATCCTCTCGGGCTGAATTAAGATGTGGAGCGACAGAGAATAAACTCTTAACATTTGAGCTATTCAACTATACTTTTTATTTCTAATACTTTAAATTTTAGTTTTGGACATTATCAAACTTGTCCTTGCTAATTTTGAGTTAGTAATATTAAGTAGAACCTTATATTAAGATTGTTTAAATTAGGATCAGAACTTATTTAACATTGAATTGATTTTGTAAAGATATATAAAAGCCGTTGTATTTGTTATATTTGAACTGACACACTCCAATTAAAACAAAAGTATGGAAGATGCATATCAAAGTTTAACTAAAGATAGTTTACGGGAACAAGGAAGATATCATAGTTTATTCAAGACGGATATTCTTGAGAGTTGCAGGCCCCTGATTTTCAGGAACATGTCTATTCTATGGAGATATGACAGCTAAGGACTTTAGGAAGATTAGTATAAGAATATCTGATTGATCGCTTTTAGGAAGCTGATTTATATCGAAGATATCTTGTAACTGTGTGTTACATAAACACAACATAGGTTAATAATATATGGGGTCACTTTTAATATTAAGAATATTACGAGCGGTCATATTCTCTGTAAGAGTTTTATATATATATATATATATATATATATATATATATATATATATATATATATATTTTGTATTAGTAGTTCGAATTGATTGTATTCCACTATATTCAACCCCCTTCGATAGTAGTGTTGATTTTAACTAGGACATGTGGATCTTTCTCAATACAATTCATGTAAGCATTGGGATATTGAAACCTTCATCAATTCTTCCCATTAGTGATTGTTTCCGATCTTTATTTCTTGTATTCTTGTATATTAGAATTCTGCTCCGATACCAATCATTATTTTACAATTGAAACAATGAGATTAGATTGTAAAAGGGGTTAAATACAATCTACTAAATTTATCACTATTTCGAATAAAGATATGTATTCAAACACAAGAGCAATAAAAGTACAAATAGAAATAATGAACATGAGGGTTTTCAAAATTTCATATGTATTTATTTTTTTCATCGGAGAATTTTTATATTGAAGAACCTCCCAAATAAAAATTTACTTGGCCGCTTACATGAAAATTAAAAAGCTAATCTTGCAAACATTTCTTGCTTAAAAATACTTATAAATAAATTTATAACTTATAAAGACAAACTAGAAATCAAATATAAAAAATTAAATAAATAAGGGAAAATCGTTTTAACTCCAATGTCTTCTACTCCAGAAACAAAATGAATTTATCATATAACCGAGATAAGATAAATAATATATTTTATAAATAAAAAAAATGTGAAAACTATAATTTTAATTAGTTAAAAAATATAAAACTATCATCAATAACATATATTAATGCTAATAGTGAATTTATGTGTTTAATGCATGTATATATGAATAATGTAAATTGATATAGAGATAGCAAACTAAGATTAAGAGTTTTGTTCCGGCAAAAAAAAAAAAGATTAAGAGTTTTGTTCTAGAATAAATGTGTTCAACCTATTCTTGGACAAGTTTGGCATATATAAATTACATGAATATGTTAGAGTATTCAAAACATATATCACAAGATAGCTTCTCATCTCAAAGATATTGTGAAATTTAAAAGGAAAACAGACAACTATTGAATCATATTTCAACAGAGTGGTAATATATCTTTTTCAGTTTCTATAAATAATTTATTTATGATTTTCTTGGGACCGAAAATTATAAAGGGATCTCCCAAAAAGTTATTATCTTATTATTTTATCGATTTTTTCATTTTTTTACATTAGTCCAAGTCGAGACCGGATAAATTTATTATTTTACAAAGTTTATTAATTTACCGCGTATTAATTTCTAAGAGTTTCCACGATGTACTGTTGAGTGTGCATTACGCGGTCTCAGTCGCCTCAAAGGAAATAGTTATCCTTTCAGATATATTAGTTCTCTGCTGTTGAATGTCCACTGTCTGTGCCAATCATTATGAGGTACAAACGCATTCCTGATTGGTTCATTTATATAAAGTTTTATTATAGTGTATTGTTGAGTGTACATTAAGCTGTCTCAGTTGCCACATAAGGAAATAGTTGTCCTTTCAAATATATATTACTCGTAGTTGTCTGCTGTTGACTGTCCACTGTCTGGTGCCAATTCCTGATTGGTTCATTTTGTCGGCTATTTCCCTATATATTGAGCCATCCAGTAGATAATCAAAACAACAACACTCACACTTTGAAGACCAAGATGAAAGTTGACATCCTATCAAAGGAGCTTCTAAAACCATACAATTCTACTAAACCTAGCTTCCAGCACTATCGTATATCATTAGTAGATGAACTATGCCCAACAATGAATACTCCTGTCATTTTATATTACCCCCGTAATACCCGAAGTTGCGGCACCGGTGATTCTACTAGCCATTCAAGTAGCAATATCTTGAAAAAGGCATTATCAAAAGCCTTGACCCCATTCTATCCATTAGCTGGAAGATACATGAAAGATTATTATATGGTTGAGTGTAGTGATGATGGTGCCTACTTTGTTGAAGCCACAGTAGATGTTGAGCTCCATGATCTTCTTGGCAGAAGGGAATATTTAAAGGTTGATGGTCTTAATTGCTTACTCCCATATCCAATTGGTGCAAGTGATGAAATCACTGACCCTCTGCTTGCAGTACAGTTAAGTACTTTTGCCTGCGGTGGATATGCCATTGCCATAATGACTTCACACAGAGTTGCTGACATGTCAACCACCTGCACATTCATCAAACAATGGGCTACTGATTCAAAGAGACTATTAGAGGGCGCTGAGGAAGATGATCACATGTCAACCTCACCAAGCTGGAACTCAGCTTTGTTCTTTCCAGGGAAAAAACTGTCACCTATTCCCTTTGGAATTCCTAGGGCTAAAGAAAGTGTTGAGGATCTTGATATCATTACAAAATTTTTATATTTTAGCAAGAGTGATATCATCAGAATTCGAGACAAGGCCAAACTAGACAGCTTAAGCGAGAAGTTACCCTCAAAGGTGCAATCGGTGTTAGGGATAATAGGAAAAGCTATTATTGATTTATCTGTGGCTAACCCTGCAAACCCTAAGAGATTCATGATTGCCCAGGCACTAAATATGAGGGAAAGAATGCATCCACCATTGCCCAAAGACCATTGCGGTAATATGTTTTTGTTTACTTCTGCTGAATCTGTTGCAGATGAAAAAGGGGTGGAGTTGCCGATTCTTGTAAAGCAACTTTCTGCCTCTGTCAGTAGAGCCCTCGAGGACTGCAAGACGTTACTCTCACTTGGAGATGAAGGGCAGATGATGATAGCTCATGCCTTCAATAATTTGACAAACAGGACTATTTCTAAACCAGGGCATTCCATTGTCTGTATATTTTCTGACTGGACTAAGTTTCCATTTTATGAAACTGACTTCGGCTGGGGACTTCCTATTTGGGTCAGTGCTTCCTACATCCCTCTCCAAAATAGTGCTATCTTAATTTCTGATAAATCAGGCGAAGGGATTGAAGCTTGGGTAAATTTGAATGTCGGTGATTTGTCAAAATTCCAGAACGATTGCAATATCATGGAATTTACTTCCTAAGTAAAAAGGCAGCCTATATGGATCGACCTACTTCTGTATTTCATTAATAAATGGCACCAAAATAAAATTTTAATATTTTCAGTCATAAAAGCTTCTGTATATTATATATTGGTTATATTTAGTTCTCAGGCCACTAATTTTATAGCATTTCAACAAGACTCCTGGTCTTTCACATCATGTGCTCCAGTTTTAAATAAAGAGGAAATTCAAGTAAAAAAGCAGGTATAAAATAGTATAATTTCCATTACTAGTCAGTGCTCTGGAATTTTTGAGAAAGATGAATGCAAGTGGTAAGGAATACAACTTTAACATAATTTCACTTAATTTTATAACTATCTAACTTAACTATTGGGCTTTTAAATATACGGTCCAACTTTTCACATATTACAAGCGTACGGTTTGACAGTTTTTATTTTTAAAATTATATTCGTCATAAACAGCTGCTTCTCTCTCACTCAAACAGATCGTCTCTCACAACCTCTCAACCGCAGCTTCTCAACGCTCGCAAATTCTCGTCTCTCTCACGCAACTTCTCATCTCTCGGAATCACGCAGCTTCTCATCTCTCTCAATCATGCAGCTTCTCCAACATAAATTCTTCTTCTGCGCTCAATTGGTTGCGGGGCAGTTTGACAGTGAATTCGAGTTGAATTGGACCGGCAACAAGCGGCAACGACTGAGATTTGTAAGTGAATTTATGTGTGTAATATATGTATATATGAAGAATGTTAATTGATATAGAGATAGCAAACTGAGATAATGAGTTTTGTTCTAGAAGAGCGGTATGTATGTACGTTATTTGTGTGTTTTATGTATGTTTTTATTCATGATTGTAGTATATATTGGTTGTTGAGAGTTGTGTTTGAATTGTATATATGATGAGGAACATACTTTAATAGAAGTTGCAAATAAGGTAGCAAAAGTTGCAACGGGTCAAAGTTGTTGAATAATCATATAAAATTCAGTTGCATATCGATCTTATGCAGTCATGATTGTGACAGAAGCATATGATCAGGAAAGAATACATAAAACATTAATAAAAGTTGCAAATAAGGTAGCAAAAGTTGCAGTTGGTAAAAGTAGTTAAAGAAATACATATAAAATTTAGTTTCGTATTGATCTAATGCAATCATGAGTGTAGTTTTGTGTTTTAGGAAGTGAATGCATATTTATGATATGATGTTTGTGATTAAATGAGACTTTGTTTATGATGTTTGTCATGCTTTATTAGATTAAGTGTTTAGTAATGTGATGACATTCTATTGAGGAGGCACCTATTATGTTGCCCTGCAAAAAAGGGACAAAGAGTGGCACACATGATATTGATCTATTGTCTATGAATTATAGGCATGTATATTATAGAATTTTTTTAGGATATACTTGTTAAAAATAATGTATTGCTGGATGCAGAGTGGAACATTGATCTGGTTAAATATATTTGGAAGCCTTTTGTTTTTCATCGGTGGATTAGCAAATGTGATCAAAGTTCAAGATGCAACAAGTAGATGGTCTAAGGCCAGAAAAACTGAGACGCGGAGCACGGACGATTAGATGATGAACGGGAAGCCTGAGTACCTCTCATCCTTGAAGAGCAGGGGAAAGAGAAAAGGGAATAATGTAGAAGTTTAACATACTACAACTCCAAATCCAACTCCTTACAGAGATGTTCTTGTTGGTCAGACCTGAGCAATTGATACTTGTATTTACATTACTGTGTGTGTGTCCAATTGTAATACTATTTTGTAATCATACCCTAGGTCCATGGCTTTTAAGTTGCTTTGTAAACTCATTTGATCCACATATCAGGCAGAAAGGACTTGTTCCATTTCTAGATCGACTTCTTCCATTTTTTTCTTTGCCGTGATTATATAATTTGATATACCTACTGTATATATTATTTCCAAGTTCTTTTGACTTTGATTAGAATTTCATATTCATTAAGTTGCAAAAATATTGTTTATTTTGTTTAAATAGAAAATTTATATGTCATAAGTAGCATATGCAATTTGCAACTTTTGCAACCATGATTGCAACTTCTACAACTATGGTTGCAACTTTTGCGACCATGGTTGCAATAAATTTCCAACCCCTACAAACAAGATTGTGATATGATTAATGGATAGATTTCTTGAAATCTTACTATTAAGATGGTTACCTGAAAAAAATTAATGAATAGATATTAAATAAGTCATAAGTGAATTGCTAATTTGATTAAGTTGAAAATACTAATGGAATGCTTAGCAAAAAAAAATACTAATGGAACCGATATGACTTGTGTTTATAAGTTTCCAAGTTCTTTTGACTTTGAGTAGAATTACATGTTCATTAAGTAGGAGAAGATCGCGTATTTTGTTTAAATTAGAAAAAGTATCTGTTGTAAGTAGCATATGTGGTTTGCAACTTCTACAACCATAATTGCAACTTTTGCAATGCTACAACCATACTTGCAACTTTTGCAACTATGATTGCAAATGTTTCGACCATGATTGTAACAATTGCGCGCAAACAAATTTTCAACCCCCTCCAAAAAATATTGTAATATGATTTAACTGACATATTATTTGGAATTTTACTTTTAAGAGGGGTGCCCCTGCGGGGCCTATTCTACATAAAATCATTAAGTGAAAAAAATTAATGAATAGATATTAAATAAAGGGAATTTATCAAAAATACCACTTTTTCTAACTTTTATGCGATTTTTACTATCTTTTGAAAAAAATTACAAGAATACCTACTTTTTAAAAATATTTTGCAAAAATACGGTCTGCAACCAGATGCAACATCAGTTAATTGGCCCCGTAGGGGTTGATGTGCTATAAATAATACCTTTAAATCGCAAGCGCACGATCACCGTTTTAATATTTTAGATTCGTCCACAGAGATTAAATTTAACTTTTCGCGACCTCTAATTATTAACCTAGGCGAATTAGACCGATTAATTTTTGAAGGATTTTATTATTATAATATACTACCTAATTAATACTGTTAACTAAATACTTAATTACATAATTAACTAATAATCGGATAAAACAATACAATAAGGATTAGTGACTGTGTGTGTACAGTTCGCGGGAGGAAAACAATAATAATATAATCACGTGACTACCGAGCAAACACAACAGATCAGAAAACAAATTAATAATAATAATAATAAAAGAAATGGACGCGTGGTCGAAACGTAAAGCAACAGTACTGACCAGAAAACAAACAGAAACTAAAACATTTATCGGACGACGGAAAAGTCAAGAGTAACCCGCCGGAATCATGGAGGTGCCCGAAATAGCTTAAATCTCACCGGAAAATTTATTTGACCGGAAAATCTAGCCATTCCAAATATTACAAATCAAAGCCCACTAACCTTTAAATCAAATTCAACAACAAATTCTACACTAAAAAGCCCCTAAACTACCCATTTTTACCAAAATAAGACTCAAATCAAATCATAACAACTCTAAACTACACCAAATTTCAAATCTAACCTAAGCAAAATATTTCTAACATAAACCCACTAACCTCAATTCAAAATCACAAACTAAAATTTACACCCAAAAGCCCCAAAAAATACCAAAACCAAGAACAAGAACAATACCAAATCCTACCAAACTAACTCCAAATCAAACAAAACTTCAAAACTAGCTTATCTACCATGTATCTAACAAAACCCCATCAAACTACAAGCTAAAACCAAAATCTAGAATACTAAACCATTGAACCCACTAATAATATTGAGAATTAAAAGGGGCTCAATTTAAATACTAAAAAATTGCAAGCTTAAAACATATAATTAGGCTCCCTTCAATCCACAAGTAATTTTGAGTCTCATGTGGTTAGAGAAAGATTTCATAGCCTAGAAGTAAAAGTAAAGAGCAAGATTTAAGAACAAAAATGAATACTTGTATTGATATAATAAAAGTGTTTACAAATTTAGAGTGCTACTACTAGATCTACTACATAAAAGAGAGGCTACTAAAAATATGAAATCCTAGGTTGGTTGAAACATGATGGGGAGGTGTGTATTTATAGGGGGAAATTAGGGTAGAGGGGGAGTGTAAGTGTCCCATCTAGATGCTTCCTTGAGAATATTCCCCTATGATCCTTTTCTTCCATCTTTTTCTCTTTTTTGCTTTATTCTTTTATTTCTTCAAGCATTTGCAATATTCCTACAAAAAAGACAAATAAACAAATAAATAAGTGAGAACAAGCAATAATTAGGCATTTAAAATATACAAAAATATGCACTTATCAAACTTCCCCATACCTATATTTTGCTCGTCCTCGAGTAAAATCAAAAGAAAAGAAAATAAACTAAGAAAACTAGATGCGATTCCTAGGCTCCTTTTCGTAGGCGTGACGGGTGATTTTAGGTTCACCAACCCGTTAAACTCGTAGACGATCTCTACAAGAGGAGTTTTGTCTCCTAAGGGTTTACAGAAGATATACCCATAAAATCTTTGAGACATTCTAGCAAGTGTCTACTCGACTCTACTCTAATTTCGTTGGTGTTAACAAAAAGCGTTTTTAAGGAAAATACGACTTAAAAACTCATCTACTAATAATCAAGATACAGTTGTCTCTAATCTACTTGCATCGACACAAAGATTTACTAGAAATCCAAGGAGTGTAAGTAATTTAAGGCCTTTGATGGATCCTAATTGTCTAAGAACACTTTCTCTTTTTCAACCAATTTTGAACTGACCCAATCTCTATCGAAACAAATATCTAGCCAAACTTCACAAACCCTTACTTTTTTTCTCTTTTTTTTTTTTTTTTGACTTTATTTTGTCCGTTTTCTTAGGCAAACAATGTTACCCATGTAGCGAGCTTTGGGTCAGTGACTCCCAAACCAAACGGTCTTAGGGCACTAGGTTTTGAAATCCCCCTACGGACTTAATTGCTCGAGTAACAAAGGCCACAAAACGAGACTAGCCAATCTACTTTTGCCCATTTATCTAAAGATGTTATCTATAAAGAACAATGGGTATTGAAGTAGTTATTCCTTTTTTTTTTTATCTCTCTTCTTTTTTTTTCTTTTCTATTTTTTTATTCGCAAAGGTTCGATTCGACATTGTTTCAACATGTGGGTTCTCTCTCAGGTATCGAATAATATCACTAGACAATCTCTCCATCAAAGGTCTTGTGCAAATGTGTGTGCCATCTTGGAATTTAGAGTACAAATCGGTCGATACAAGTTTCAAAAAGACAACCTTACTTAACTACGTTCAAATTATCAAAAAGACATTACATATATATACTTTTTGAAAACAAGCTAACACCAACTACTCCTAAAGTTCAAGTGAGGGAAAGACAACTTAGCTAAAAGTATCTCTATTTTTGGATTTTTCTAATTTTTCATTTTTTTAGGGTTTTTCATTTTTTAAGAATTACACTAAAGCCCTCCCCATACCTAAATCATGCATTGTCCTCAATGCATGCAAAAGAGAGAATTGAAATGAGAGAGTAAAGAGAAAAATACCTGAAATGGATATGAAGGGGATTTTTATTAACGAACGAAACACTAACACGACCCACACACTCACACATTTCCTTCCCCATACCTGAACTTCATGAGGGAAGGTTCTAAGAAGGAACCACTTCAGCCGATTCCGGAAGGAAATATGGGAGGAAGCTTCGAGAAAGAATCAAAATGTTTTCGAAAATTTTTATGCACAAAGACTTTCTCTAGCATGTGACAATCGTTCATCCCTATAGGACAAGTATCACTAATATTCTTCCTAAACCAACTTAATGCTTCTTTATTATCAAGCAAATTCGAAACTATGCAATTATGGTCATAGGATAAATCACTAGGAACGATGTAAGAAACGACGTCATCCTTTCCTAAGGCGCTATGTGAATGATGGAACAATGAGTCAAACGTGGGTGGTCCACCTACATGACTCTCAAAATCGGGCCTAGGATCAACACTAACAATCTCGGGTGGAGTCTCCCATTTTGAACAAATATCGTTCAATTCTCCTAACAACTCCTCTGAGGTCAATTCTTTCAAAGACTCATGATATTCTCTATTGTTCTCGTTGTTGACTTTGAAGTCCTCGTTGAGAAGAGACTCAATCTCACTATCATCAAAACTAGACCATGTGACAAACTTGTTGACCACATTAACCCCTATAGGTTGCTCATAAAGTTCGTTGGGTTCTTTTCCTACATTGAAAATGTTTAAGTCTATGGTCATGTTTCCAAAAGTGAGCTTCATCGAACCATTCCTACAATTGATTAAGGCATTGGATGTAGCAAGAAAAGGTCGTCCTAAAATGATCGGAATTTGGTTCTTAGGATTCGAGACAGGTTGAGTCTCGAGAACAACAAAGTCAACGGGAAAAATAAAGTCACCGATTTTGATCAATACATCCTCAATAATCCCCTTAGGCATTTTAATAGAACGATCGGCAAGTTGAAGGGTCATATTGGTGGTCTTGAGATCCCCTAAACCTAGGGCTTGGTAGACCGAGAAAGGAAGAAGATTCACACTCGCTCCTAAATCAAGTAGAGCCTTATCCACGAAAGTATTGCCTATGACACAAGAAATCGTAGGACAACCGGGGTCCCTATATTTCACGGGAATTTGATTCGAGAGAATCGAGCTAACTTGTGAGGTCAAAAAGGCTTTCTTAGGAACATGGGTGGTTCTCTTATGGGTACACAAATCTTTTAGACACTTGGCATAAGAAGGAACTTGTTGAATGGCATCTAAAAGAGGTATGTTGACCTTGACTTGTTTGAAAACTTCTAGGATTTGTTCCATTTGGGCCGATTGTTTAGGGCGAATGAGTCTTTGTGGGTAAGGAACCCTTGGCTTGTAAACTTCTTCGTTGGGCTTTTGAGAAATGGGCCCAGAACTAGGTTCACTCATAGACTCACGGGCTTTTGAACATTCGGGCTTATCATTATTAGTGCTAGACAAAGAAGGATTTGTTCTAGGAATCGACTCCTCATTTTCATTAACGTTCTCACCAACTTTGTTATCCACTTGGTTTCCCGACCTTAGAGAAATAATTGCATTAACATTCTCGGGAGGTCTTTGATTGAGAGGAAACTTAGGATTGACCTCGGGTTGACTTGGGAATTTGTTTTTCTCTCGCTCACACAATGCGCTAGCTAATTGACTCAATTGGGCCTCTAACTTAGATACGGCTTGCACGTTAGAATGCAAGATTTGCCTATCTTGGGTTAGGGTTGTCATGAAAGTTTGTTGTGATTGGGTCAAATTAGTTTGCGATTTAACTAAGGCCTCAATGTTTTTCTCTAAGGAGTTAAGTCTCTTATCCGATTCATTAAACCCGGGAGGATTCGAGGGAGCTTGACTCGGGTTTTGATAATTCGGAAAAGAATTGGGATTGGGCCTTTGAAAATTTGGTTGTGGATTTTGAAAATTTTGACCTTCGGTCCACGAGAAATTCGGGTGATTCTTCCACCCGGGGTTGTAAGTAGGTGCAAATGCATCATTTCTAGGATTTTGGAACATCGCATTTACTTGTTCAAGTTCGTGCGAAGGTTGGGTTCTGGGATTTTGAAAATTATAATTAGGGAACATGGACATTTGTGGGGGAGATTTACTAGTTTCTAAAGTTTCGAGTCTCCTAGTTAGGGTAGCTAATTTGGCATCGGTTGCCACATTGTTTCCTATCGAGTGCAAACCCCTAGAGCTAGACGACTCGATCGACGTTTTGGGTTCCCTAGTTGACTCCCACAACATCGTCTTCTCGGCTAAGTCCTCGAAAAATTCCCACCCTTGGTCCTCATCTTTATCCATGAATTTTCCTTGGCACATAGACTCTAACAAAGCGGTTGTTTGAGTATCTAACGCCTCGTAAACAATTTTGCAAAGTCTCCATTTTTCTATTCCATGGTGGGGGCATTGTGATAAAAGATTTTTAAAACGATCAAAGAATTTCCAAAAAGACTCATTTTCCCTTTGATGGAATTGATTTATTTCATTTGTAATTCGAGTCGTTTTATGGTTCGGAAAATACTTTTTAAGAAACATTACCACAAACCCCTCCCAAGTGGAAATTGAATTAACGGGAAGACTATACAACCATTTTTTAGCATTTTCTTTTAAAGCGAAGGTGATTAGTCTAAGCCGAATGGAGTCTTCGCTCAATTGTTGGAGTTTTTGCAAACCGCAAACCTCCTCAAATTCTTGGATAAAGAGATAGGGATCCTCACCATCACTCCCTAAAAATTTAGGCAACATACTAATGTGATGTGCCTTGATTTCGAAATTATTCCCATTAACGGGAGGAAGGGTGATGCACGATGGTTGAGCGGAACGGGATGGGTAACAACGGTCTTTAAGAGACAACGCCATTTTAACTATCGGTTCTGTAACTTCTAGGGTTTCGGAATCGGAAGAAGACGAAGAAGGAATCTCGATGATCGGTCTAATTAATCTAGACGATTCGTTCCTAACCCAAGTAGTTCGCATAAACTAGATAGTAAACACGTAGCAAATAAGTGCGAAGAAATAAAACAAACAAAAGAAAGGGTGTAAAAGTGAAAGAAAAACTTAATTCTAGGGTTCCCTAATAAAAATGAACTAGACCTTGCTCCTAACGTTAAGGACCACCAAAAACTCGATAAATCCAAAATTATTCGGACCGGTTTGGCCAGTTTGGAGCAGGCATTGCCAAGAGGCCAATCTCCGCGCTTAGACACCAAACCTTAATCGGCCAGGTAAGCTTTCGCTTGCCTTAGACACCGAAAAGTCGGAATAATTAAAGATTACCTCGTCTTTTAGGTACCTTCCTAATTGAGCGCGAATTCCTAAGGGCTAACGTCTAATTCAATTTTATTACAAGGCTAGGGAATGCAAAATGAAGAATTAAATTGTTGTGGGCCAAGGAAAGAGTGATGAAATCCCTCCCCTTATCTTGTGAGTGGGTTTTGCCCTTAAGATTTATTTAAAATGATGCACCACACAACGATATAATTAAAGCGATAAACAACTATGGATGCTTAAACTACGTGTCCTAATCTAGAGAAAGAAAGAAATTAACGCACCTTAGGGTCCTCCAGCGATCACCACAATTAAAGGTACGAAAATTTTAAAAACAAAAATTAAAATCTAAATGATGTGCCCTAAGTGATTAAATGCATGATGCAACAATTATGTATTTCTAACTAATATTTTTGGATTTTAAAATTTCAATTTGTTTGTGTTTTTCAATTTTCAGATTTTTTTGTGATTTTCTAAATAAAATAAATTGAAATAGGAGAGAGATACAAGTTACCCAAGCAAGCTTCCAATACTCCAAGAATATTCTCCACTTATTCCAAGCTAGCTCATATTCCTCCAATTTCCTAAAATTCAACAAAAAAAAAGTGAGAGAATATATAATAAAAAAAACTAATCCGAAAAATTAAAAATTAAGGCGTGAAAATTAATTTTAGTCCCCGGCAGCGGCGCCAAAAACTTGATGTGCTATAAATAATACCTTTAAATCGCAAGCGCACGATCACCGTTTTAATATTTTAGATTCGTCCACAGAGATTAAATTTAACTTTTCGCGACCTCTAATTATTAACCTAGGCGAATTAGACCGATTAATTTTTGAAGGATTTTATTATTATAATATACTACCTAATTAATACTGTTAACTAAATACTTAATTACATAATTAACTAATAATCGGATAAAACAATACAATAAGGATTAGTGACTGTGTGTGTACAGTTCGCGGGAGGAAAACAATAATAATATAATCACGTGACTACCGAGCAAACACAACAGATCAGAAAACAAATTAATAATAATAATAATAAAAGAAATGGACGCGTGGTCGAAACGTAAAGCAACAGTACTGACCAGAAAACAAACAGAAACTAAAACATTTATCGGACGACGGAAAAGTCAAGAGTAACCCGCCGGAATCATGGAGGTGCCCGAAATAGCTTAAATCTCACCGGAAAATTTATTTGACCGGAAAATCTAGCCATTCCAAATATTACAAATCAAAGCCCACTAACCTTTAAATCAAATTCAACAACAAATTCTACACTAAAAAGCCCTAAACTACCCATTTTTACCAAAATAAGACTCAAATCAAATCATAACAACTCTAAACTACACCAAATTTCAAATCTAACCTAAGCAAAATATTTCTAACATAAACCCACTAACCTCAATTCAAAATCACAAACTAAAATTTACACCCAAAAGCCCCAAAAAATACCAAAACCAAGAACAAGAACAATACCAAATCCTACCAAACTAACTCCAAATCAAACAAAACTTCAAAACTAGCTTATCTACCATGTATCTAACAAAACCCCATCAAACTACAAGCTAAAACCAAAATCTAGAATACTAAACCATTGAACCCACTAATAATATTGAGAATTAAAAGGGGCTCAATTTAAATACTAAAAAATTGCAAGCTTAAAACATATAATTAGGCTCCCTTCAATCCACAAGTAATTTTGAGTCTCATGTGGTTAGAGAAAGATTTCATAGCCTAGAAGTAAAAGTAAAGAGCAAGATTTAAGAACAAAAATGAATACTTGTATTGATATAATAAAAGTGTTTACAAATTTAGAGTGCTACTACTAGATCTACTACATAAAAGAGAGGCTACTAAAAATATGAAATCCTAGGTTGGTTGAAACATGATGGGGAGGTGTGTATTTATAGGGGGAAATTAGGGTAGAGGGGGAGTGTAAGTGTCCCATCTAGATGCTTCCTTGAGAATATTCCCCTATGATCCTTTTCTTCCATCTTTTTCTCTTTTTTGCTTTATTCTTTTATTTCTTCAAGCATTTGCAATATTCCTACAAAAAAGACAAATAAACAAATAAATAAGTGAGAACAAGCAATAATTAGGCATTTAAAATATACAAAAATATGCACTTATCAAACTTCCCCATACCTATATTTTGCTCGTCCTCGAGTAAAATCAAAAGAAAAGAAAATAAACTAAGAAAACTAGATGCGATTCCTAGGCTCCTTTTCGTAGGCGTGACGGGTGATTTTAGGTTCACCAACCCGTTAAACTCGTAGACGATCTCTACAAGAGGAGTTTTGTCTCCTAAGGGTTTACAGAAGATATACCCATAAAATCTTTGAGACATTCTAGCAAGTGTCTACTCGACTCTACTCTAATTTCGTTGGTGTTAACAAAAAGCGTTTTTAAGGAAAATACGACTTAAAAACTCATCTACTAATAATCAAGATACAGTTGTCTCTAATCTACTTGCATCGACACAAAGATTTACTAGAAATCCAAGGAGTGTAAGTAATTTAAGGCCTTTGATGGATCCTAATTGTCTAAGAACACTTTCTCTTTTTCAACCAATTTTGAACTGACCCAATCTCTATCGAAACAAATATCTAGCCAAACTTCACAAACCCTTACTTTTTTTCTCTTTTTTTTTTTTTTTTTGACTTTATTTTGTCCGTTTTCTTAGGCAAACAATGTTACCCATGTAGCGAGCTTTGGGTCAGTGACTCCCAAACCAAACGGTCTTAGGGCACTAGGTTTTGAAATCCCCCTACGGACTTAATTGCTCGAGTAACAAAGGCCACAAAACGAGACTAGCCAATCTACTTTTGCCCATTTATCTAAAGATGTTATCTATAAAGAACAATGGGTATTGAAGTAGTTATTCCTTTTTTTTTTATCTCTCTTCTTTTTTTTTCTTTTCTATTTTTTTATTCGCAAAGGTTCGATTCGACATTGTTTCAACATGTGGGTTCTCTCTCAGGTATCGAATAATATCACTAGACAATCTCTCCATCAAAGGTCTTGTGCAAATGTGTGTGCCATCTTGGAATTTAGAGTACAAATCGGTCGATACAAGTTTCAAAAAGACAACCTTACTTAACTACGTTCAAATTATCAAAAAGACATTACATATATATACTTTTTGAAAACAAGCTAACACCAACTACTCCTAAAGTTCAAGTGAGGGAAAGACAACTTAGCTAAAAGTATCTCTATTTTTGGATTTTTCTAATTTTTCATTTTTTTAGGGTTTTTCATTTTTTAAGAATTACACTAAAGCCCTCCCCATACCTAAATCATGCATTGTCCTCAATGCATGCAAAAGAGAGAATTGAAATGAGAGAGTAAAGAGAAAAATACCTGAAATGGATATGAAGGGGATTTTTATTAACGAACGAAACACTAACACGACCCACACACTCACACATTTCCTTCCCCATACCTGAACTTCATGAGGGAAGGTTCTAAGAAGGAACCACTTCAGCCGATTCCGGAAGGAAATATGGGAGGAAGCTTCGAGAAAGAATCAAAATGTTTTCGAAAATTTTTATGCACAAAGACTTTCTCTAGCATGTGACAATCGTTCATCCCTATAGGACAAGTATCACTAATATTCTTCCTAAACCAACTTAATGCTTCTTTATTATCAAGCAAATTCGAAACTATGCAATTATGGTCATAGGATAAATCACTAGGAACGATGTAAGAAACGACGTCATCCTTTCCTAAGGCGCTATGTGAATGATGGAACAATGAGTCAAACGTGGGTGGTCCACCTACATGACTCTCAAAATCGGGCCTAGGATCAACACTAACAATCTCGGGTGGAGTCTCCCATTTTGAACAAATATCGTTCAATTCTCCTAACAACTCCTCTGAGGTCAATTCTTTCAAAGACTCATGATATTCTCTATTGTTCTCGTTGTTGACTTTGAAGTCCTCGTTGAGAAGAGACTCAATCTCACTATCATCAAAACTAGACCATGTGACAAACTTGTTGACCACATTAACCCCTATAGGTTGCTCATAAAGTTCGTTGGGTTCTTTTCCTACATTGAAAATGTTTAAGTCTATGGTCATGTTTCCAAAAGTGAGCTTCATCGAACCATTCCTACAATTGATTAAGGCATTGGATGTAGCAAGAAAAGGTCGTCCTAAAATGATCGGAATTTGGTTCTTAGGATTCGAGACAGGTTGAGTCTCGAGAACAACAAAGTCAACGGGAAAAATAAAGTCACCGATTTTGATCAATACATCCTCAATAATCCCCTTAGGCATTTTAATAGAACGATCGGCAAGTTGAAGGGTCATATTGGTGGTCTTGAGATCCCCTAAACCTAGGGCTTGGTAGACCGAGAAAGGAAGAAGATTCACACTCGCTCCTAAATCAAGTAGAGCCTTATCCACGAAAGTATTGCCTATGACACAAGAAATCGTAGGACAACCGGGGTCCCTATATTTCACGGGAATTTGATTCGAGAGAATCGAGCTAACTTGTGAGGTCAAAAAGGCTTTCTTAGGAACATGGGTGGTTCTCTTATGGGTACACAAATCTTTTAGACACTTGGCATAAGAAGGAACTTGTTGAATGGCATCTAAAAGAGGTATGTTGACCTTGACTTGTTTGAAAACTTCTAGGATTTGTTCCATTTGGGCCGATTGTTTAGGGCGAATGAGTCTTTGTGGGTAAGGAACCCTTGGCTTGTAAACTTCTTCGTTGGGCTTTTGAGAAATGGGCCCAGAACTAGGTTCACTCATAGACTCACGGGCTTTTGAACATTCGGGCTTATCATTATTAGTGCTAGACAAAGAAGGATTTGTTCTAGGAATCGACTCCTCATTTTCATTAACGTTCTCACCAACTTTGTTATCCACTTGGTTTCCCGACCTTAGAGAAATAATTGCATTAACATTCTCGGGAGGTCTTTGATTGAGAGGAAACTTAGGATTGACCTCGGGTTGACTTGGGAATTTGTTTTTCTCTCGCTCACACAATGCGCTAGCTAATTGACTCAATTGGGCCTCTAACTTAGATACGGCTTGCACGTTAGAATGCAAGATTTGCCTATCTTGGGTTAGGGTTGTCATGAAAGTTTGTTGTGATTGGGTCAAATTAGTTTGCGATTTAACTAAGGCCTCAATGTTTTTCTCTAAGGAGTTAAGTCTCTTATCCGATTCATTAAACCCGGGAGGATTCGAGGGAGCTTGACTCGGGTTTTGATAATTCGGAAAAGAATTGGGATTGGGCCTTTGAAAATTTGGTTGTGGATTTTGAAAATTTTGACCTTCGGTCCACGAGAAATTCGGGTGATTCTTCCACCCGGGGTTGTAAGTAGGTGTAAATGCATCATTTCTAGGATTTTGGAACATCGCATTTACTTGTTCAAGTTCGTGCGAAGGTTGGGTTCTGGGATTTTGAAAATTATAATTAGGGAACATGGACATTTGTGGGGGAGATTTACTAGTTTCTAAAGTTTCGAGTCTCCTAGTTAGGGTAGCTAATTTGGCATCGGTTGCCACATTGTTTCCTATCGAGTGCAAACCCCTAGAGCTAGACGACTCGATCGACGTTTTGGGTTCCCTAGTTGACTCCCACAACATCGTCTTCTCGGCTAAGTCCTCGAAAAATTCCCACCCTTGGTCCTCATCTTTATCCATGAATTTTCCTTGGCACATAGACTCTAACAAAGCGGTTGTTTGAGTATCTAACGCCTCGTAAACAATTTTGCAAAGTCTCCATTTTTCTATTCCATGGTGGGGGCATTGTGATAAAAGATTTTTAAAACGATCAAAGAATTTCCAAAAAGACTCATTTTCCCTTTGATGGAATTGATTTATTTCATTTGTAATTCGAGTCGTTTTATGGTTCGGAAAATACTTTTTAAGAAACATTACCACAAACCCCTCCCAAGTGGAAATTGAATTAACGGGAAGACTATACAACCATTTTTTAGCATTTTCTTTTAAAGCGAAGGTGATTAGTCTAAGCCGAATGGAGTCTTCGCTCAATTGTTGGAGTTTTTGCAAACCGCAAACCTCCTCAAATTCTTGGATAAAGAGATAGGGATCCTCACCATCACTCCCTAAAAATTTAGGCAACATACTAATGTGATGTGCCTTGATTTCGAAATTATTCCCATTAACGGGAGGAAGGGTGATGCACGATGGTTGAGCGGAACGGGATGGGTAACAACGGTCTTTAAGAGACAACGCCATTTTAACTATCGGTTCTGTAACTTCTAGGGTTTCGGAATCGGAAGAAGACGAAGAAGGAATCTCGATGATCGGTCTAATTAATCTAGACGATTCGTTCCTAACCCAAGTAGTTCGCATAAACTAGATAGTAAACACGTAGCAAATAAGTGCGAAGAAATAAAACAAACAAAAGAAAGGGTGTAAAAGTGAAAGAAAAACTTAATTCTAGGGTTCCCTAATAAAAATGAACTAGACCTTGCTCCTAACGTTAAGGACCACCAAAAACTCGATAAATCCAAAATTATTCGGACCGGTTTGGCCAGTTTGGAGCAGGCATTGCCAAGAGGCCAATCTCCGCGCTTAGACACCAAACCTTAATCGGCCAGGTAAGCTTTCGCTTGCCTTAGACACCGAAAAGTCGGAATAATTAAAGATTACCTCGTCTTTTAGGTACCTTCCTAATTGAGCGCGAATTCCTAAGGGCTAACGTCTAATTCAATTTTATTACAAGGCTAGGGAATGCAAAATGAAGAATTAAATTGTTGTGGGCCAAGGAAAGAGTGATGAAATCCCTCCCCTTATCTTGTGAGTGGGTTTTGCCCTTAAGATTTATTTAAAATGATGCACCACACAACGATATAATTAAAGCGATAAACAACTATGGATGCTTAAACTACGTGTCCTAATCTAGAGAAAGAAAGAAATTAACGCACCTTAGGGTCCTCCAGCGATCACCACAATTAAAGGTACGAAAATTTTAAAAACAAAAATTAAAATCTAAATGATGTGCCCTAAGTGATTAAATGCATGATGCAACAATTATGTATTTCTAACTAATATTTTTGGATTTTAAAATTTCAATTTGTTTGTGTTTTTCAATTTTCAGATTTTTTTGTGATTTTCTAAATAAAATAAATTGAAATAGGAGAGAGATACAAGTTACCCAAGCAAGCTTCCAATACTCCAAGAATATTCTCCACTTATTCCAAGCTAGCTCATATTCCTCCAATTTCCTAAAATTCAACAAAAAAAAAGTGAGAGAATATATAATAAAAAAAACTAATCCGAAAAATTAAAAATTAAGGCGTGAAAATTAATTTTAGTCCCCGGCAGCGGCGCCAAAAACTTGATGTGCTATAAATAATACCTTTAAATCGCAAGCGCACGATCACCGTTTTAATATTTTAGATTCGTCCACAGAGATTAAATTTAACTTTTCGCGACCTCTAATTATTAACCTAGGCGAATTAGACCGATTAATTTTTGAAGGATTTTATTATTATAATATACTACCTAATTAATACTGTTAACTAAATACTTAATTACATAATTAACTAATAATCGGATAAAACAATACAATAAGGATTAGTGACTGTGTGTGTACAGTTCGCGGGAGGAAAACAATAATAATATAATCACGTGACTACCGAGCAAACACAACAGATCAGAAAACAAATTAATAATAATAATAATAAAAGAAATGGACGCGTGGTCGAAACGTAAAGCAACAGTACTGACCAGAAAACAAACAGAAACTAAAACATTTATCGGACGACGGAAAAGTCAAGAGTAACCCGCCGGAATCATGGAGGTGCCCGAAATAGCTTAAATCTCACCGGAAAATTTATTTGACCGGAAAATCTAGCCATTCCAAATATTACAAATCAAAGCCCACTAACCTTTAAATCAAATTCAACAACAAATTCTACACTAAAAAGCCCCTAAACTACCCATTTTTACCAAAATAAGACTCAAATCAAATCATAACAACTCTAAACTACACCAAATTTCAAATCTAACCTAAGCAAAATATTTCTAACATAAACCCACTAACCTCAATTCAAAATCACAAACTAAAATTTACACCCAAAAGCCCCAAAAAATACCAAAACCAAGAACAAGAACAATACCAAATCCTACCAAACTAACTCCAAATCAAACAAAACTTCAAAACTAGCTTATCTACCATGTATCTAACAAAACCCCATCAAACTACAAGCTAAAACCAAAATCTAGAATACTAAACCATTGAACCCACTAATAATATTGAGAATTAAAAGGGGCTCAATTTAAATACTAAAAAATTGCAAGCTTAAAACATATAATTAGGCTCCCTTCAATCCACAAGTAATTTTGAGTCTCATGTGGTTAGAGAAAGATTTCATAGCCTAGAAGTAAAAGTAAAGAGCAAGATTTAAGAACAAAAATGAATACTTGTATTGATATAATAAAAGTGTTTACAAATTTAGAGTGCTACTACTAGATCTACTACATAAAAGAGAGGCTACTAAAAATATGAAATCCTAGGTTGGTTGAAACATGATGGGGAGGTGTGTATTTATAGGGGGAAATTAGGGTAGAGGGGGAGTGTAAGTGTCCCATCTAGATGCTTCCTTGAGAATATTCCCCTATGATCCTTTTCTTCCATCTTTTTCTCTTTTTTGCTTTATTCTTTTATTTCTTCAAGCATTTGCAATATTCCTACAAAAAAGACAAATAAACAAATAAATAAGTGAGAACAAGCAATAATTAGGCATTTAAAATATACAAAAATATGCACTTATCAGGGGTCATAAATATGGTTGCATGTGGTTACAAGTATGGTTGCATGTGGTTGCAACAGGTTGCATACAGTATTTTTGCAAATATTTTCAAAATTTGGTGTTTTTGCAAAATATTTAAAAAAGATGATATATTTTTGTAAAAACAATTTTGGACTTAGGTATTTATGAAAAATATCTTAAATAAATCATAAGTGAATTGGTAATTTGATCAAGTTGAAAATACTAATGCAGCCGATATGACTTGTGTTTATAAATTTCCAAGTTCTTTTGACTTTGAGTAGAATTGCATGTTGATTAAGTTGCAAAAATATTGCATATATTGTTTAAACAGAAAAACTATATCTCATAAGTAGCAGATGTGGTTTGCAACTTTTGCAACCATGGTTTCCACTTTTGCAACCATGTTTGCAACTTTTGCAACCATAGTTGCAAAAAATTACAACTGATTTAGATGGGTGCCCCTACGGGGCCTATTCCACATGATTTCAAATTTTATTCATATTATACCAATTGAGGTCCATGCATTGTTTTACTCACTTCTGATTATAAAATATCAAATTCCTTGAACCAAAAGAACTATATAGTTATGTCAACAACATTCTACTACTTAATGTCATTTAATGAAAAATACAACTCATTTTTTCATTCTATTTTCTTCACATGGCTTTGTTATTGGAGCATTTTTTGATGAAACCTTTGTTGTTGAAGAATTTTTCGATTCTCTTCCATGCATTGTTGTATCCTCATTGCCCTCAGCTGCAACATTTGAGACACCAGTTCCAACCTTTGCAACCTCGCGCCCACCCTTTGCAATTTGATTCTAATATTATTCTTAACCTCATTGTCAACCACAACATTCTGAAATGTATCTTCTGAATTCTCACCCTCATCCTCTATATTTTCTTCCTCATATTCAATTTCTACATTCTTATCAGCAATATTTTTTTTGTTTTGGAGCCAAGCATCTCAATCATCAACATTGGCCGTAACTTGATTGATATACGACAAAGAGAAAAAAGTGCTTCCACTCTGAAGTGCAACACAGATTGTTAGGTCCTGGAACGATTGTAGAAGGGGGGGTTGAATACAATCGTCACTAAAAATAATCGCGGCGGAATAAATCTGATTGGAATGTAACTTGTTAATCAGATTAAGATTAATTAATATAACAATGTTTTAAGTCGTTATATAATTAATATGGTTCGTTTTAATGTTCACTAGTTCGTAGAATAAATTTGACAGAAAGTATTCTAACTCAGTGGAACAAAACAACCGAATGATCAAAGCACAGTAAACTGTGGTTTTAACGAATAGCAAGTTTAGCACAACTTGAAAGCTTACAAGCACTTTGAACACTTACAAATGAATGAGAATGAACCATATTTATAGGCAAATCTCAAGAACTAGGCAAGACAATGGTGGCAAAGACAATCTAGTGGTTGCTATGACAATTTGGCACTTTGTCTTGCTGAAAAACATAAGGTAAGACAATCATAAGCATTGTCTATAGCTTAGTAAGACAATCAGAAGCGGTAAGACAATCTCAGGGACACGGTAAGACAATCAGGGCACGGTAAGACAATCTGTAAGATTGTCTTTCCTTCCAAACGGTAAGACAATTAGGTGGATTGTCATGGAAGCCACACGGTAAGACAATCTGTGGGTTTGTCTTGGCATCCACACGGTAAGACAATTGCATGGCACGGTAAGACAATCTGAGGGATTGTCTTACCGTGTGTTGGAGGAGGGAAATGGCACGGTAAGACAATCTGTTTGATTGTCTTACCTTGTTATTTCTTAAGACAATCATAGTAATTGTCTTTCCTTTTGATCCAACAAGACAAATGCTTATATACCTTTAATTAATTAACCAATTAACATCCACTTAATTATATTAAATGCATAAATTCATAAATTAAATTAATTCGAGATAGAATTAATTTAATAAATAAATTACACATCATATATAATTATTTTGAGAATTGGATTAAATAATTAGATAATCAATTATCCCTTTTCTTCTTCTTCAGAGTCTTCAGTCTTCTGTAGACAATTAAGATCTTCGACTTGAGTGAACGACCACTTTTTTTTGACGTAGAATATTTAATCAGATGAGCTGATACACAAATGTACTGTCTGGTTCATCTGTAACTAGCTCAATTAAATATTCCTTGTCATTTAAACAATTAAGTTGTGACTTGTTCGTCGATTCTTCGTCTTCTTAGTTCTTCTTCATTTGTAGACACAATGATGGAATCTTCTGAATAAATAAAGTATTGAAACTTTATACCTTCTGATCTTCTGGACGTGCTACAAAAGATTATTTGTTCACTGAGGCTTGATCATATTAATGAACTTCTTCCAGTGGTTTGCAGCAGCATCCTGAAATTCTTCTGACATAAAATCTTCAATAAATCATTTGACGTTCTTCATACGGATTCCGGATAACAGTACTTGCTATTTACTTGCTTTCTTATCAGAGTTGAGTTGATTCCTCTTAATTACAAATAGGCTTAACATATGCCTTTCACAAATAGTTAAAAAAAAATTGTCAATAAAAAAAAGACAATCAAATATAATTAGAACTAATCCTTAGTTAAAATTAAATAATGTGATTTACATAAATAATGTAAGGGTTGCAACTTCTGCAATCAAGGTTGCAAACAGGGTTGCAAAGGTTGCAACTGGTTAAGATGGAAGCCCCATGCGGAGCCTTTTCCACACAATTCAAAACTGAAAGACCAAAAAAAAGCCTACAAAATCTGAGTGGATAGAGCGACAATTAGTGAATAATACATGTCTGAATTATATATAGAATGTCTCTTATATATATACATGTTAATCGACAATGAACAGTAATTTAGAGAACTCCAAATTAAAGTGTGATCGCATATCAAATAAAAAAAGGCGGGTTGATCTCATTGCTTTTCTTCCACTCGGATACTGTTGTTCTTCCGAAAGAATGTATGCACAACATGTGTGAGTCATGTGTGAGCTTTTATAAATGTATAATCGTAAGTTGCAACCTTTGCAAGCATGTTTGCAGAACTTGCAAGAAGTTATAACCATGATTGCAAAGGCTACAAGTACGATTACAAAGGTTGCAAGCTAGTCGAAATAGATAATTAGGATAATTGCCCTTGCGTGGCCTGGAATGATATCACATGGAATCAAGAAATTCCTTATCAACAGGATTAGGAGTTAGCAGCTAGCAACAAAAATCAAAATCAAATACATTTATTTGCATTTGTTTCACATACTATAAGGACAAGAATACAACTTTTAAAGTAACCAAAATTAGAAAAAATGCAATTAGTATTTCTCTATGACATTATATCAAACACTTAATGAACAATTTAACTAATTGAAATACAACCATATTTCCAATCCTTTTACCAACACCGATAAACAATCAATATTATTATGCAATGAAAACTATTGGAATCATCAATACATGAAAATTAGAATGAAAAGCTTGAGAGAGAGAGAGAGATTGTGTGTGAGATTACGAATTCAGATAATCGACGATAGATAATATGTTGAAACTCGCCAAATGGGATATGATGTTGCTGGAGGAGAAGACGACGAAGCTTCAGTTCCGTGAATGGAGGAGAAGAAGACCTGCTAACTCTTCTTTTGCTTTGATAATGAAGGAGCGCATTTTTATATAGAGTGAAACATAAAACTAAAACTAAATGGTAAAAGTAAAAAAAACAATAATATAGAATTGAAAGAGTAAATTAATCACGGTAACATTAAAAACAAAGGTTAAAAGTATATGTATTTTTGTAAATTTATCTAAAATTTAACATAAATGATTTCTTTGTGCCTATTTATCTTCCCCATCTTTTACAATGATGAGTTATACTGTGCTAGATGTTTTGAATGACAATAGAGATGATTGGCTGATAAGTGTAAGAGTTTGTCTGATATGGGAGTCGACAAATCCAAACATGGGAGAAGAATATAGTCTTAACATGATATTGATCGATGAAAAGGTCAATAAATTAACTGCTAGTGATATATGTTTGTTGGTTATTCTTTTATAATATTTGTTTTGCTCATCGGACATGTTTGTTGTTAATTTTTATATAGTTGTATACAACAAAATATTATTCATGCAACACTTCCACAATATCTGTTTGATATGTTAGATGCTTTGAATGGCGACAGAGATAATTGGCTGATAAGAGTAAGAGTTTGTCGGATGTGGGAATCGACAAATCCAAACATGGGAGAATAGTATATATAATCTTGACATGATATTGATGGATGAAAAGGTCAATAAATTAACTATTAATAATATATGTTTGTTGTTATTTCTTTGTAATATTTGTTTTGTTCATCTCGGACATGTTTGTTGTTAATTTTTAAGAAACAAAATTACCTTTCTTCCAAGACTATGACCTTATTATTAAAAAGGTGCATATCAAAAACACTAATATACCCCATGCATGGATTTGAGTTCATACGTCCCGACATTATTAATGTTCGTATTAATGACAAGGATATACTCTCATGTATTTTTTTTCATACTCGAGATGTTTATAATATGAAATTTATATAATTCTGTAAATATTAATTTTGAATCATTAATATAATTTTTATAAGACGCCGCAAATTTATTTTATTTTATAAATATTAATTTTGAATCACTAATATAATTTTTATAACCCGCTGTAACGAGCGGCTTCTCAACTAGTCATATATATAAACGATTCATTTTGATTAGGGTTGGGATATAAAATTGAATTAGAATTGAAATAACTAATATGTTTAGAATTAGAGTTTTTAAGTTCTATATATGTATCATGTTCCCTCTTACTTACCCATCATCTTTTTTATTGGTAGAGTAAATTCTTCATTGATTATTGATGTTTCAGAAAACTCTTCCAATTTTCTACGAATTTTGTTGCATTGTTCTACTGATTATTATTCAAATGGTTCTTGATAGAATAAAATTTCTTCGGATCTTATTTTTCCCTTTGAATTTCGAGTCAACTAACTTCTTATTAAGTTCTTGATTCAAGGCAAATCGTGTTTTAACGAGTCATATTTTTTTGAAAAGATCTTTTCATTCGTCACAACTTATGTGTTTAAGTTTTTACCTTTAAATTGAAAGTTTAAGGGCCAAGTTTCAGGGTCCTGGTTCACAGCATATGATTGCTGGGTAGCCGGCGACCAATACACATATTCCCGGCCGTTGGATGAGAAACCAACATATGATTTGCTGGGGAGCCAGTAACCAATACACATATTCTCAACCGTTGGATGAGTTAACAAACGGTCTAGATTTAAAAAGTTTCTCGAACTTACAATGCTTAAAAATCGTGGATACTAGATGTAAAGCGTTTTTTAACAGTTGTACGTGTAAATATTTGATTCACAATTCTAAACTCATATTCCGAGTCATCACTGCAAACATGATAATATATTAAAAGTACAAAAGGTAATAATAATACATATACCCCATATGTGAATTCAATCATCGACTACTGTAGTTGTCGCAGATTCCAATTCTTTGATATATGAAAGTGTCGCAGATTCCGATTCTTCCATATATGGAGTTGTCGCGGATTTCAATACTTTAATATATGAAGTCATTGGCGACTGTAGCTGTTGCAGATTTCAATTCTTCAATATATAAAGCTAGCACTAGCTTATGCAGAGGTGCTTTATTCATATGAACCTGTCGCAGATTCCAATTCTTCAATATATGAAGCTGGCATTAGCTTATGCACATGTGTTCTTATCATATGAACATGTTGTTGTTGATGTGCTTGCCTAGCCACATTGCGGGGATGCTTAAATTGCCCCATTTGTCTATACTGCCCCGGAATCACAGCCGTCTGATTATGATGGTGTTGATTATGATGATGTTGCTGCTCCAATGCTGCAGCACCAACAACAACAACAACAACAACAACAACAACAACAACAACAGGCACAAAATGCAAGAATTGGTCCGAATTAGGTCTAATCGGGTGCAAAAAATACGCAGGCACGGGCGAGGCCGCAAACAAATGATCAATAGTCAAGTCCAAACCATTATGTGCTTATAGTGCTTTTTTACCGTTGTACGCGTAAAAATATTTACACGTACAGTGGTTAAAAAAGTTTTCTCAGCTATTTTTAAACGTTGTACGTGCGAAATTTTTTTTTGAATTTGACGGGTCGTGAACTTATCCAATTGTTGGGAATATGTGTGTTGGTTACCGGCTCCCCAACAATCATATGCTGAGGACCTGGACTAAAGGTTGAAAGCAGATATGGTCAGAGTTAGAAACACATAGATGTGCGATGTTTTGATGGGTTATTGATGATTGTATTTGTATATATACTCGTATGATATGAATTACATGTTTAATTGTAGATGTGATCTGAATTAGAAACACATAGATATGCGATGTTTTGATGGATTGTTGATGATTGTAAATATGCTCGTGTGATATGAATTGCATGTTTGTGTATACAAGAATTAAGTAACTTCTAGTTGATCTGTATTATTGGGAATCGTGCTTTGTATGGTTAAGAGTATCATACCCAAATCTTTGTTTTATGATATACTAGCTTTAAATCTGTGCGAAGTATGAGTGACGGTGTAGTTTTGAATTTATTATTTATAATTTAAGTTTTAATATTATTTTAGTAGTTTCAAAATTGATGAATTAAAATTTGATTAAATTATATTAACCGGTTAATTATATTTTTCTTCAAAATTTAGTTTTCTATAATATGTTTTAGAGAAATTTACAAGAATATATATATATATATATATATATATATATATATAACTTTTGTTTACAATTTTACTACCCCTAACTTACACTTTCAATTATATACTACCGTTTTTTTAATTATACCGTTACCATTGTCTCTCACCTTTACTCTTTTCAAAATTACGACATCTCCTTCGTCTCTCTCTCTCTCAAGCACTACTACATTACTCCGTCTCTCTCTCCATTCCTTCGTTTCTCGCTGCTTCCGTCGTGCCTCGCTGCTTCCTTCGTCTCTCGCAAGTCTCTCCACCTCCGTAGAGACCTCTCTCAACATGTATGCTATACTCTCAACCCCCCCCCCCCCCCCCCCCGCGTCTAAGTTTTGAATTATTGTACAATTGTAATTGAGTGTGATTGTTGATTGTTATAAGTTTTTGTGTTTTGTAATTTTTGAGCTCTTGAGACGTTAAGTTGTATCTGTCGTGACTAATGCAACATTGTGTGTTCGCTTGAAAGTGTTTGATGAAGCTATTTCACACTTTAAAATTTTAACAAAAACTTTACTTTCACATACAGGACAGGCAGGTCAATTATATACAGAGTATTGTTGGATGCTATTCTAGTCATTCATTTGGTTTTATGAAGCTCACATATTTTACATTTATGTTTGTAATTTGTAATTATGAAGAATCTTGTACCTTGTGGTTACGGACTAATTAACTCCCATTATAAATTAATGCAAATGTTTTAGTGTGTGTAGTCAGACTCAAAAACTTAAAAGCGATCATTCATTACTCATGTAATCTTTGCTTAAAAATTGAAATATAAGATACTTTTTTATGTTTTTGCGCAAGAGCGCAAGATATGTATACAAGTGTTCATTCGCCATTCATATAATCAAGTAGAATTTGGAACCACTGTAGAAGTGACTAGAAAAAGTGTAGCTCCTGGATTAAGGTGACCTTTTAAACTACCCATATTTGAAGAATATGTTATTGCATCCTTTTCTTTCATCTTGAAATGTATTTTTGAGTTTTTGATGTGTTTTATGTAGTTGATACATCATCGCCAATTTATTTAATAGATACTAACAATGTGATAGTTTTTGTTTGAATCCTGGCATTACGATATTGTCATTATAACGTCTTAGTTCTTTGACAGATATCTTAAAATATATATTAGAAGAAATAATGATATCATTTGCGTGACTGTATGAAATTTGAATTCAATTTACTTTTTCCTTTGCTGCTAATCAGTAGACCAAAGGGATTTCTCTTTTAGGCAATCAGCCATTTTGAAGGTACTAGGAAAGTGAATGCGTAAATGAACAGTTGTATGATGCAATGGCGGTTAGGGTTGCAACTAATGCGACAGATGATAGGTTATTTATTGCAAAACTTTTTGTTAGCTTGTTCATGCAAAGTACTTTATAGTTTATATCCTACTTGGTCGTCGAATATGCAACTTTAATATCAATTTTGCACCATTTCATTTGTTTTGTTGCATTAAAAGATAATCACTGATAGTATTATGATGGGGCTTTATGTCTCTTTCATAATATATTTTTTGGCAGTTGCAAACATGGTTCGCACAAGGTTGTCGTCATCCCCGAGTTTGAAGTCCATCCGATTTGCCACCAAAGCAAAAGATAGATAAAAACAACCCAAGGCAACCTTGAATACTAAGAAGGCTACGTCAGCTATCCAAAGTGATCAGGTTTTCATTGATGAGGCATCCTCGGGCTCAACGTCCAATATAGCTACGCCTTCAAAAATGCAAGATAACTCAAAAAACTAAGGTTGTAGTCAAGGATATATAAGAGGTCCAAGTTAGCCATTTACATACGATGATCCAATTTCTATTAATAAGGTATTTACTATTCCTATTTTCCCTTTTTTGTGTTATCTTTGTAGGCCCCGCGGGGGCACTCATAAAATATGTCTCTTTGTATCAGTTACAACCTTTCAACCATGTTTGCAGACGTTGGAACCATGGTTGCAACCATGTTTGCCGCTTTTGCAATCATGTTTGCAATTTCTGCAACCATGCTTGCAAAGGTTGCAAACATGGTTGTAGCTTGTAATTAAATATTTGTAAAGGCTTACATGTTGCTGACACATGTCTTGTTTTCATCTACAGGGGATGGATCATATCATTCCAGTTAAAGATCACAAAAGAGTGAAACTCAGTACCAACAATAAGTACCAGCAAATACACGGCTATGAGAATGATTTCGATAATACTACAAAGGTTCAATCTAAAAATCCTCCAACAACAATGGCATATGAGCGAAAGACAAAGACAAAAGATGTGAAGACAAAAGATGTTAAAGAATGACTTGTATTCTTTGTTTAATGACATTAAGTAGTAGTTCTTTGTTTAATGACATTAAGTAGTTCTTTGTTTAATGACAGTACTTTGTAGTTATTTTGGTTTGATGAATTCTCTAATTAAAATTTTATGCAATTATTACTGTTGATAATGTTCATTATTTTGAAATTCTAGGATTTTAAATAACTTTTGTTTGAGTTGATGATTTTATGTACAATAGGCCCCGCAGGGGCAACCATCTTAATAGTAATATTTCAAAAAAAACTATCAATTAAATCATATTATAATCTTGTTTGTAGGAGTTGAAAATTTATTTGCAACCTTTGCAACTATGATTGCAACCTTTGCAACCATAGTTGCAGAAGTTGCATACATTAAACCATAATTTAGAATTTTCTTCCGATAATTTTAACGCTAAAAAAGTTAGGTAGATTTTATTTTTTATATTTTGAAAAAAGTAATTCTGAAACTTGCTGTCAATATATCCGAAACTAAAATTGATAATTTTTTAGTTCTGATATTTTTCATCCAAAAATTACAAAAAATTAGAAAAACAGAGGGGAGCTATTGAGAGACTCCACCTACACGCCACTCGTTTCTCCTTTATATAAGTATACTAGTTGAGAAGCCGCGCGTTGCGGCGGTCTATAAAAATTATATTAATGATTCTAAATAATTATTTATAAAATAAAATAAATGTGTGGCAGTATATAAAAATTATATTAATGATTCAAAATTAATATTTGTGGAATAAAATAAATTTTATATTATAAACATTTTGATGCAATACCAATATTAATATATAACATTACAAAATTGGATTATAATTCATGAGTGAAAAAATGAAAATAAATTTATACATATAATTAACGATTTAAATCATGACGAATCTTAATTTTAGTTGTATTTTTTTATAAGTAATCATGTTTTTCACTAACATTGTCATTATTTCCAAACACTGCTTCTTACACATATATCATGCCCTACATGTAAAAAGCATACGGCTCTTTAACAGAACTGATTGATGACATCTGAGACCATGTACATTGATTGACCAATAAAACATACAGTAAGCTTGCAAGAACATAAGTGTGTAAAAGTCAAAGATATGCAACTCCAAAATCATCCCCAGTTTTAATGGGGATAAAATTATGTATAACTAACATTAATCATATCGGGACGTATGAATTCCAATCCATGCAGGTGTATATTAGTGACTCTTTCTTCCAGTTTCTTTGGATTGGTTGTGTTCAAATGATCCAAAACCCTACCACGTATGGGGGGTATTTATAGACGTAGAGAGACTTGTCTGCTACTTTTTTCCATAATTAAATAATCTGAAACATAATCAGATTAAAAAGCTTGCAAGCTACTATATTCCATAATCTTTTTCATAATTAAATATCTGAAACAGAATCAGATTAAAAAGTTTGCAAGCTACTATATTCCATAAATAATCTGAAACAGAATCAGATTAATTTATGTCAAGATATATACCATATCAATTAATCTGAAACTATATTTTTCGTCCAAAAATTCCAAAAAATTAGAAAAATAGAACGGAGTGATATGAGAGGCGCCACCTACACGCCCCTCGCTTCTCCTTTATATAAGTACACTGATGATTGATGATTATTAGTAAGTAAATTTTCTTAAAAATACCTTAAAAACAATTTGGTTCCGAGTTATTAACCAAAAAACTCAATCAACTTGTCAATTTTTTGCCAAAAAACCTTTAAACTTCTGTTTTCTTTAACAACCCCAATAAACTTTATTAAAAGTATAAAAATAAATACAAAGTAAACCATGGTTAAATCTACCAATGTAACTTGTCACGTATCTTTCCTTCATTTGTATCTTTTTATACATGTGTGTGCCACTGTCATGTAGCGCCTAGTCATTTACTAAAATGATTTATAATATGATATTTGTTAGTTTAGATTTAAAAATTAAAATGAAAACAACTGAAGATGTGTGATATTGGCAGATTATTGTAAAGGCTGAGTTGATGTTCGAAATAAATTAATGGGGTTATCATTTTGACGTAATCAGATGGTATGTGAAAAGATTAGCAGATGGGGTGTTATTTATGACTCCATTCAATACAAAATTCAGGAGATGGAACTGGTTTTTATGTTTTCCTGAGTTCACAGGTTTGGTTGAGGTGTCTCACGCGACTAATTTTTATAGAGTTTTAGGGGGTGTTTGTTTGGAGTTGTTCGGGACTATTGATTGGACAGAGTATATGGTTGAGTAATTTGTTTGTATTTTGGTGGATTGTTTGTGCTAAGTGGTTAAAATATGTCTTACTCAATTCAGAGTCCCTATTCTGCTGCTTGATATGCTGCACGGCTAGACCTGAAGCTTGGTTAACTGTTTATGCTCGAGTAGCTAAGTAAGGATTTCACACAGTAATATACATCATAAGATACATTTTTTCTACATAGAATATCAACCACGTAGAAAGAGGTGGATGAAATGTCTCAGAGTTTTTCAGTCGTAATAACGATGACGGCAGAGCAGTTCTCAATCTGTTCATTGTTTGAATGAGAGCTTATTACTTCCCTGTCTTAATGAGCTGCTGATCAACCATCTAAAAGCTGATTTTAGTAGTGCTGAATTTTCAGTTATTTTTTTGATTAATTGTAATTAATTTACCACATAGGATATGTGATGATCATGGTTAGTCCACAACAATTATAAATAACTCTAGTTAAATGTTTTTCAAAGATTTAATAAAGTTTATTGGGGTTATTGGTGAAAAAAAAGTTTATAGGTTTTTTGGCAAAAAAATGACAAGTTAGTTGAGTTTTTTCATTAATAGTTCTTTGGTTCCCAAAAATTCCTATCCAAAAATCATGACACATAACCATAAATTCACTAAACCGCCGACAAGTCAAATTTAAACTACTGTCCATGGGAACGCACATGCCGAATGCACTAGTCCCCATACCTAGCACACTCCGAAGGGGAAGCCTGCTGGCTGCTTCGAATACCAACTATAAACCTGATTTTTTGGACTATTAACACTAACCTCCTGTTAAAAAATTCTCTGCAGCTTAATGCATAGATTACAACTTCTCAAACTCAGGTACTCAGCTAGCATAATAGCAGTAACAGAGTTTCCTACATACATTGGGGAGGGGGGATTATTTACCTTGAAACAAAGATATGTGCTGTACAAAGGAGCTATTTATTGGTTCCCTGGAGCACACTTATATTAAAAAAAATAAAAATCAAAGAGTAATTTTAAATAAAAAAAGGAACTAAGTAACCAAATGCCGACATGCTAAAACAACTTATTTTCCTTGCGTTGTGTAATATTAACAAAACTGTTTATGTAATGACCGTAGGTTTTTCCCTTCCAGTAAAGTCCTTGAGCTTTGAAACAGACAATGCAAGATCTGAGATCATGACACCATACATTAGTTAACACAATATCATGTTTGCGATTAATTTATGCCAAAATAATGGACTGACGTTACTGACCAATTAATGGCTTCAGAGCAATCTGAGCATCCATGTCATGTTTAGAGACATCGGGCTCATACTGCTCAATGTAGACTCTAACTGTTGCGCCTGCAGAGCCAGTTCCCTGTTAAAGTTACCAGATTTAGTTATTTACACCAAGCAGTAATTAAGTGGAAACCAGAATGAAATTAAAAATATTAAAAAATGAGAGCAAAGGCTATAGAGAGATACATACCGATAAGCGAAATATAATCCTCGATCCATCAGTAAAAACAAAACGTACACCTTGCTTAGATACAACACTTCCATCGACCTGTGAATTTATAGCACTTTAATTGAACAACCTTTTTAGGTTTTGCTTAATCACAGAGGGCATTATAGATATACACATCACTTACAGGATCAGTATAAGTGAAGTCATCGGCAAATTGAAGGACATAGTCTCCTACAATAGGACTCTTTAGTGAAGAAACTAAAAGAACATATAAATTTTGACAACGATGCAAATAGACTAGACTGTATACCATATATATCGCCTTCCTTGCTCTTTGAAATTAAATCTCTAAGATACTCTACCATTTTGTTGGCACCTTCAGATTCACATTCCTAGCCGAAAAAATTGATATCAGAATATTCAGTTATAAGATATGATTATATAACTACTGATTTTAATCAATAAACTGTCA
Organism: Daucus carota subsp. sativus; assembly: GCF_001625215.2. Taxonomy (NCBI): domain Eukaryota; kingdom Viridiplantae; phylum Streptophyta; class Magnoliopsida; order Apiales; family Apiaceae; genus Daucus; species Daucus carota. The sequence continues at coordinate 15,189,188 of NC_030388.2, read as the reverse complement.
AACAAAATTTAATATTGCTTACCTCGTAGTCATATCGAGAGAAGTAATTTCTTCCATAAGTGGCCCAATGCTCCTTAACAACATCAGAGACAGAAATCAGCCGGTCACCACTTTTCTTGTCCTTGTTTCTATATGCTAGTATTGAAAGCCAAGCTAGCACCGCCCTGTCAATAACAGCTATTGAAGTCAGCAGCCCTGAGTTATAAGTATCGAAGTAAGCATTCATATCAAAATTAATTACTAAGGTCTATCAGTGTATGTATTTTGGAAGACATAGTATTTTTATTTGCCTCCATAATCGAGGCCTAGTACTTTCTTTCAACACTATTTAAGGAGAATTGGGTATTTTGGTTGTATACATATGGATTTTAAAAATTATTTATACGCTCATAAAGGGTCAAAATGAAAGGGATACAGCACCCAATAAGCTTCTATAAAGATTTATAACTAGGTATTTGGAAAACAAATCTGTATTTATATTTGCCTCCAAAATAGGAGAAATCTAGTAGTACTTTCAGTGTGATTTTTAACATTATTTAAGGAGAATCGGGTATTTGGATTGTATACATTTTGCATTTTCAGATTACTTATATCCACACTCGTAAAGGGTCAAAATGAAAGTGATACAGCACCCAGTACACCTTTTAAAAGATTTTAACTTTTGTTGTTAGAAAGAAAAAATATACTAAAAAATTCCCACAAAATCATTTTTAAGTGGATTTGGAAACGCATGATTAAATGACAGGGATGATTAATTAAATTGTATGTGTACCATATTCCATCCTTTTCACGAATATGGTCAGATCCTGTTCCAAAACTTTCTTCACCACAAATTGACAACACTCCAGCATCCATTAAATTTCCAAAGAATTTCCAACCAGTGGGAACCTGGTAGGAGGAAAACAGAAACACTCTCAAGCCAATTTCCCCAATTAATTAATCACACAGTTCATTATTAACTGCTTGAAAAATCTGAACACTAAACCTCATAAAATGGCAGATTCAGCTTCTGAGCAACACGGTCAAGAGCACCACTTGTTGGCATCGATCTCGCCAAACCCTGCAAATTTAACAGCACATAAAAACTCTAGAAGTAATAGAAAAATGACAACTAAAAGAAATGTTACAGAAGCTTCTTACTTTTGGGCCACTCTGGAAATATGGAATCGCACTTTGCGCATTTGCGGCAATAATTGCAACAGAGTCCGATGGGGTAACAAAAAATTCTCTACCAAGAATCATGTTTCTATCACCGTCACCTGAAAAGATATATATATAGGCAATTGCTCAAATAGAAACCGCTAAAATAAAAACTAAAATGGAAACCAAGAGAAACTATACCTAAATGACCTCACCCACCCCTTATATGTCATCACCCACCCCCTATATGTCATCACCCACCTAAGGCCCACCTTCACCCCCACTCAATCCACCCCGGGCCCGAAAGGTCCTCGCCAAGGCTCCTCACAGGTCCTAGACAGGCTTCAGACAGTCTTAAAAAGCCAAACATTGGCCCCACCATGGTCCCACTAGGCCCCGACCCGGCCCTATTAGGCCCCACGTAGACCCTGTCTAGGCCCATCTCGGGGTCCATCCCCGGTCCCAAAACCCGCATCATTCTACTTAATCGCATTGGTTTTTAGTTTCTATTCTAGTAGTTTCTGTTGGAGTAGGATATATATATATATATTACCTACTTATATATAATAAGCGTAAGGGAGATAATTTGGTCGCATGGTCCTCTGGTCCAAAAGCTTACCATCCGTTGGATCTTATATTGAACAAATAAGCACCGTTAGATTGGAACAAAATTAAATTCTGTTCTAGAAGGTAACTGATACTTGCATGTTTATAATTCCTTTTCTGAATCCAAAACAAATTCTGTCTTTCACATGTATATGATTTTTTTTAATCCTAAATAAATATTTCTTACCAGTTTTATTCGTAGAATCATATAAATCTCACCGTCACAATTTTTTTATAATATATTTTAAAATTAATAAGCCGGATTTATGTGAGGAACAAATAAAAAACTTTTTCTTAATCCAAAATAGATTCTACCTTCTTATTGCATATTTATGATTCCTTTTCTTAATTCAAAACAAATTATGTTTATCAATTTTAATTTGAAACCATATAATTTTTTGAAAAATATTTAAATCACATTATAATAATTTTAATATAAAATACATTTATAAATATAATCTAATAGGAGTTGGCGTCACTTATTCTACTTAAAATAATTTAAAATTTGATAGAAAGAATTTAATAGTTTGGCATGATAAATATAATTTTAATTTATTATTTATAAATTAAATTTTTTCACACCATTTAAAATATATTTAAAAAGTTTATAAATAATTAAAAAGCTCCCGTGCCTTGCACGGGCTATAAGCTAGTATATATATATAGGGATAGGATCAAATAAAAATTTTTAAGTTACAAACTTACAAACTTTTTTTTAATCTTCCATCGTGTTAATCCTTAGTTATATAAAGTATCCATGTTGAAAATTCTTCAAAAAACATCACAATTTTTAAAAATAACGCATAAATAAATCGCGTTTTCAACACATTTATAACTGGGGTTCAACATCGGGTGTTGAACACTAATTATCATTGTGTTGAATATATCTAAAAAGATGTTTAAACTATACCTCTCGGGTTTGGGTAGGGTCTAGAAACATAGATATTAGTTATATAACATGTTTACCTTAGTTCTTACATTTAAAAATTGGTTTATGTACTTCTCCACCACTATTTTAACAGATGTTCAACAAAATATGTTAAAAATATGTTGAACTCAAGTTATATATGTGTTGAACAAAAAAAGTTTGTAAGTTTGTACCAGAACCCTCCCCTATATATATATATATATGTATATATATATATATATATATATATATATATATATATGTATATATTACATCAACCTGAGGTTTACAAAAAAAATGGCTTACACGTGGTTACAAATGCAAGCAGCCAGCAGGATATAAGAGGAATATCTGAACTTATATCCAGGCAGATCATATACTTGTGAACAGTTACAGTAGTAATCAATGCTACTTCAAGGCAATGCATATATTGAATATCTAATAGATGGATCCATTTGAGAAAATGCATGTAATCAATTTACTTAAAGAAAAATGCTAGGTACCCCAAAAAGTGTTCCCAAATTCTTTTCCCAAAATCTAGTTGGCAATGTATGATCGGTACAACTCACACTAATAATCATGAGGCCCTCTGTATGCACATCAAACACCCAATTAAAATTAGCCATCTGTCTGCCACGTCATTTGGGAAAAAATTTTGGGAACAGAATCTGGGGTACGTAGCACTACTCTTACTTAAAAGTCAAATAAACCCTTACAACTGTCCACATTGATTCCTCTGTCATGCTTTAAATGTTAGTAGAATACCACATTAACAATTGGTTGCAGAAATAATGAAATTTAAGTAACTGAATACTTTTACATCAAATTGTACCACTTATTCTGCTTCCGCATTAAACATTTAGAATTTGGGAATCAGATTCTACTAAATTTAACAAGGTCTGCATTGATATTCCATGGCATCGCAGGCGCAGTTGCTGGTAAAGTGCAAATGGACAGCTAATCATTTACTTAGAATGAAAAGGAAAACACAGATATCAGATGACTGAAGTGTTGAAAGTCATGATAAATTTGTGATAAACTAAAAGTTAATAATGACTTACAAGATTTCAGAAATTTTGCGGTGACACCAAATATTATGACTGAATATCCAAACACAACTAACAAATCAAAACATATAAAAAATTCCCATATGAAGAAAGATACTAGCCAAACCCTCCCGTAAAGTCAAGTAAAAAAATGACCAAATTCTTTATGGGCATAACATAAAGATACTCTTAGAGCCACTTGTAGTTAACAGATACTCCTTCACTGGGCATAACAAAATGACCAAATTGCATTTATTTACTAGCTCAATTGATATTTAATACAACATAATTATGTTGCCTATTGAACAAATAGTACTTATTCAGTTAGGTATATGAGGTTTGCCAAGATCAACTTTAAAACCTCAAACAGTACAAATACACCGGTCAACTTTATACTTCAAAAACTAAAAACAAGTAGGAAGATGATTGCACGCAAGACAATTAACGTACCATCACTTGCAGCTCCAAAGTCTGGTCCATCCTCTTTATACAAGATGTTCACTAGGTCTTTAGCATATCTATCCAAAACATATCAATTTCAATGTCTTTTAACAAGAATTTAACTCAAACCAACACTAAACAATCTTACGTAAGATTTGGATCTGGATGGCCATGCCCAAAATCTTCAAGAGGCACTCCATTTAAAATAGAATTCTGTACAAATGATAAATCCACTAGTAAGAATACTTGTATAGCAGTTGATTTAAGCTACAAGCATTAAATGCGGAAGAAGATACCGTGCTAGCTCCAAGCTTGTCTACAAAGATGGGTTCTGCATAAGCACCGGTCACTGCGTGCATTGCATCAAAAACCAACCTGATTGTACATATTTCTCATGCAAAGTTAATATTGCTTATATGCAAATTGATTAGGCTATATACAAGCTAGGATGCTCGGACTCGTCTAGAAAGATCCGACACGGACACATATCCTGGAGTCCGATACGCCAAATCATGAAATCATAGACTCGGGGACACGTTTCATACGGATCGGACACGCGGATATGGACACTGGGATTTGGATACGGGGATATGGACACTAGAAAGATAACATCATTTATTTTCATTAATTTGATTTTTCTTCAACCAAATTTACAGATTATATTAAATTATTAAATTATTTTTTCAAAAATTATATTTATTAAGTGTGCAAATTTTATCCTTTAAGAAATGTTATTTGTCTCCTTTTTAAAAAGCTGCCTAGATTCTTTATCAAAAATCAAGTTTAATCTTAATATTTAATTTTAAAGTTTTATATTTAATTTAAATTTTTTGAAAGTCACGTTATTTATATAATTCATATGTGTTTGATAGGAATTAGAAAAAAAATTATAATAGTAAATTTTCAAAATCAAGTAAAAATTCAAAAATAAATAAAATAGATCGTTAAAAGGTTAGAGTACCAAGACTACAACAATATCTGTACAACTACCCAGTACAGCTATATACATAAATAAAGAAATCATCAATCATCAATATACTTATATAAAGGAGAAGCGAGGGGTGTGTAGGTGGCGCCCCTCACATCGCTCCGTTCTACTTTTCTAATTTCCTGGAATTTTTGGATGAAAAATATCAAAAATTAGAACCACCTTTTTTAGTTTCTGATATATTAGAAGCAAGTTTCAGAATTTGATTTTGTTTCAGATTATTTATGGAATATAGTAGCTTGAAAGTTTTAATCTGATTTTGTTTCTATATAAAGGAGAAGCGAGGGGCGTGTAGGTGGCGGCGCCTCTTACATCGCTCCATTTTATTTTTCTAATTTTCTAGAATTTTCGGATAAAAAATATCAAAAATTAAAACTACCATTTTTAGTTTCGGATATATTAGAAGCAAGTTTCAGAATCTGATTTTGTTTCAGATTATTTATGGAATATAGCAGCTTGAAAATTTTAATCTGATTTTGTTGCAGATTATTTATTTAATTATGGGAAAGAGTAGCACACAAGTCTCTCTGCACCTATAAATACCCCTATAGGTTGTAGGGTTTTTGATCATCTAAACACAGCGTACTCTCTCTCAATATCACAACCCTACTTCTCTCTCGTGATAGTTCTCTTGCTCGATTTCTAACTCGGTGGTGCCGTTCTTCTACAACGATAACTGAAGGCTGTTTATGCGGTATTAAAAAAAATAAAGGTTGTTGCAAGCAAAGATAGTTATAGACCGCTACGTGGGAGTCGACAAATCCAAATACGGGAGAAAAATATAGTCTTGACCTGATATTGATGGATGATATTAATAAATTAACTATTAGTGATCTGTATTTGTTGGTTGTTCTTTTATAATATTTGTTTTGTTCACCGGACATGTTTGTTGTTGTTAATTTTTATATGATTTATTTTGTACACAAGAAAATAGTATTTATGCATTATCTGTTTGCTTCGTTCAAGCAACTTTTAAGTGAAGACGGTTGATACAGTATTAAAAAATAAAGGTTGTTACAAGTAAGGGTAGTTATAGACCGCAATCTCACGGATTTAAGTTACATGTTTTTCCGCACAATCAATCCAAAAAAATTGGAGGAAGGTGACAATGTAAGAACATGATTACTTTTCAAAAAAAACACAAATTAAATTAAGATTCTTCGTGCTTTAAATTGTTAATTACGTGTAGAAATTTATTTTCCTTTTCTCAACATGAATTATAGTCCAATTTTGCAATTCTATATATTAGTATTGGTATTACATCAAGATTTTTATTATATAGAATTTATTTTATCCTACAAATATTAATTTTTAATCATTAATATACTTTTTATAGACAGCCACAAAATTAATGTATTCAACAAATATTAATATTGAATTATTAATATAATTTTTATATGCCGCCACAACGCGCGAATTCTCAACTAGTTTCTTTAATCGAGGCATCTTCCCCGCTTTTTCATCTCCCATCTTCTTCATCTTTCTTCTTCTTTCCGCTCTTCTTCATCTTTCTTTATTCATCTTCTTCTTTTCAACTCTGTTATGGAAAAAACACGAAGTATGGCCGGTTTTGTGTCGCCGGAGTTGACGAGTCCGGTTTCCACCGGACGGATCCGATCCGGATACCGTGTCCGTACCCGCGTCGTGTCGTGTCGACACCGGTACGGCGGGGTCTCCGGGCGGGTCCGAGCATCACAGTATAGAAGACACACACACACAAAAGAGAACAGAGTTATCTTGGGCGGAGGGGTGGGTCCTTACAGGCTTAATCACCTCTTTGATAATATATTATGCTTATATTTCCATTTCACTCTCAACTCAAAACAAAACCAAACTTCTGAAGTATTTAGCTTGATCAGTATAATTTGTTGATAATAGTAACCATCATTACACCATTACTATATCACATCTTTGATCACCCTACGTTATATGTTTAATATTTTTCCTTTTATTGGAATTATAATAGAAACCAAATTTCACCCTCTAAACTACTCTCATTCAAATCTCGAGGTACAAATAATCTGATACCAGATATAGTAAATGTGAATACAGAATTTGAGATATGAAATAATGGACCACTCTAGATATCAGGTGCGAAAGAAGGCTTTTATCATCGACAAATTCCTGGTTGATAATTTACTGTGATAACTATACCTACAATTTTTAAATTATAATCATATTCTTGGATGAGATCTTCCGAGGAGGGTCGAGGAGAGCATCCCGTTGTGTATGTTATTTGCCTATAGCACTAGTAGCTCAACCAACGGAAGCTCTTTTATCTAAATTCTACGATTTTATCCTCATATCAGCGTCGACCGGACATGATATGGGTGTGGGGATGGGATCAAATTTGAATCTTTCAAATCGAAACCGGGCATTTTGGAGCAATCTAAGTTTAAAGTGATACATAAGGCCTTGCAACAACTTTTTTTTAATCGAGGACCATGGATGATGTTTTCTATGTTATTCTACTAATCTCATGTTTTGGTTTTCACATAGATAATTACGTATAAAAATTTAATTCATAGAAGACACTATTTACAAAAATGTAAAATGAATTAAGAATATATAGAACTTCAGTTATGTAGCTCCTTTGTCGAGTCCCTGTACCCTTGTCCAATTACGTCCATATCCCAGAATCATGTTTTAACTAAGAAACTGAAATCTTGACGCCCCCACCCTTGTCTAACACTCGCACCCTGTTACGGTTAACCTAGGATAGAAGAGGTGAACGTGAAGTTGGAGCAATGGATGGTGGCATAAAAGTCAAGGTCTGCACATTAATCGGTCCAAGACTAAACACCCTTATCCAACTTCAACAGGGAGTGTAGTGGGGGAAGAAGTTTGCACTGGGGATTACATAGCATTTTGACCTCTAGTATTTGGTTCTTAAGGACAGGAAGGTTGAGATGAAGTCAAACACTATGCAACGGCAGGGTGGTTTGAGTGGAGGGCTGCCATGGAAGTTTTGTTAAAAAAAATTTGTTAAAACCTAAAGGGAATTTTCTAACAATAGCTACGGTGGCGCCACCTATGATGAATGGGCTGAGTGCTAGGCAATGAAGAAGGTACTAAGTGGAAGTGGAAGTAGAAGAGATGACAGATGAACCTAATTTGTTGGACTCAGGGATGTACTATGCTGGACTGATAACGATCAAGATATTCTGGACAAAATTAAGTCGGGTCTATATAAACTAATAAAGTATATGAAGTAAGAATAAATTTGAGGATGATTGTGGTGGTCACGAGGTCCAAGTATATTCCCTAAAAAGAGTGGGGACTGGGGGGTATAATGGATTTGTACGATTTGGTAAAATTTAACATTTTATTTATTATCAACTACAAATGCATACCTGAAATCATCTAGAGATAGCAGACTTCTGATTAGGGAAAAATCGAACACGGTCTGCACGAAACACCATATCATTGCTGATACTTGAGTGGATGTGCACTGTACTAATATTTTAAACGTAAATATGTAACGATTCTTACTTCCATCAGCTCCAAATAGTCAGAAACTGGGTCAACCACTTCAACACTAAATTTTCCATATTTTGTTACACCAAGATGAGAGAGGTCAACATCTGGAATGTCCACCATCTTTATCTCAGATATCTGCAGAGCACATTTGAAATATATAATCTAGATAAAAGCTAGTAATTCATACTAAAATTATATTAGAATAGTAGGACATCAACTCATGGATGTCATCTAATCTATACAAGTCAACACATATAACAGAAGGTACTCGGTGCTGAATGGTGAGAATGTTTTCAGGGGATAAAAAAAACATGCAACAATAATTGCCAGAAAGTATGTAATTAATCTAAATATTTAAACGAGTATGAACTGAGAATGATAGTCCATTTAATTAGTGCAACAAAGTGTTGGTCTACTTGGCTGCCAAAAAATCCTCACTGGTCATAATAGATCTGTACTCCCTCTGTCCTGGCAGGTTCATTACGTTACTTTTGACACGCAATTTGAGGCTCCTATAAAGTATAGTTCCATGATATTTTTTTTAATTTTTTTCCCCTGAATAAAAGTTTGACGTTTAAACTTTTATTCAGAAAAAAAAAACGTATTGGAAATATACTTTATAGGAGCCTCAAAATGCGTGCAAACAGTGAACGTAAACAACCTGCTGGGACGGAGGGAGTATATGTTACATTAGTGAACAGCGTATCTTAAGTTCATTAGAAAGAAGATCCCTCGTCTGTTGAGTTTTAAATAATAACTACGAAAATAAAGCATCTATCAATAAGTTGATCTACAGTCTTCTGATATCAGTTTGTCCTGACTCCTGAGAACTGAGACTATACAAGTACAATGGTGACGGAACAATTAATCAATGCATCTCACAGTTACTGTCTACTCATTGGATATTATGTGCTTACTAAGTATCACGAGGCGTAACAACACCATGATGTAAAACGTTTCAGATTATATAAGGAAGAAAATTGATAAAGAACATTATTAGAGATGTAACTAGCTCTGCATAAAATAGTAAACTGTTCACTTACAGAAAGCGTATTCCCGTAAATCTTGTCTGTGATGGACTCAGGTGCTGGTTGCCCGCTGCTGTAGTTGAACTGGAAATTTAAGCAAAGCAAATATCAGGCAATTCGTGGATTTGCTTAAAGTTCATACTGCTGTATATGAAAAATGGTTAAACCTAGCGATGGTGTTCTTTTATTTCATTTCTTTTATTTTGAAATTACTTTTGCTAAAAAAAATGTTCACACACTTTGTCTCTTGTGAGACTACACCTGTTGCATGTTTAGTCAAAATAACAAAAAGGTAGTAATAACCATTTGGACAAAGCCTGTTATATTAAATCAGGGTAGTTTATAAGGAAAAGAAATAATTCACTTCAATTATATCATTCTTAAACATATATGCGCACTAAAATCTAACCTTAATTCCCCAATCGTAGTCAGGCCCGCCGGGATTATGACTCGCACTCATTATAAAACCACCATTGGCCTGTAAAACAAACAGTAACAATAACGCAAACAAAGAGGGAGCAACAAAATGTCATGTAAGGTTAAGTGTACTTCTAGAAAGGTTTGTTTTGTGCTTGCCTTTCTCTTCCTAATAACTGCCGACACAGCAGGAGTTGACATGATCCCTTCCCTTGAATAATGAAATATATATTTAGTTAATACAAATGAAAAAAAAAAGGGAAATCTACAAAACTACCTACCTTTTCTTTTATTGTTTTCAAAAATACTACCTTTCAGAATTATTTTTAAAAATACCTTTTCATAAAAAAAAAATTTCAAAAATACTGTTTGCAACTTTTGCAACCTCATTTGCAACTACAGGCGGCGTCAGCCGTGTTGCAACCTCTTTTGCAACTTCATATGCAACTGAATTCCTGATTTCAAGTTCCGGTTTTCAAATATCATGGAACTTGAAATCAGGATTTGTAATTGCATATATGGTTGCATATGGTTGTATTCAGTTGCATATGGTTGCATTCAGTTGATTCTATTGTAATCTAATGGCCCCGCCAGGGGCACACCATACATCTATTGTTACTTACAGTTTTCAGTTGCATTTAGTTGCAACTGAGGTTGCAAATGAAGTTGCAAAAGTTGCAACTGCAGTTGCAACCTCATTTGCAACCTCATTTGCAACTTTTGCAACCTTATTTACAACTATATATAGTTTTCAGTTGCATTTAGTTGCAACTGAGGTTGCAAATGAAGTTGCAACTGCTTGCAACTTTTGCAACTGCAGTTGCAAAAGTTGCAACTGCATTTGCAACCTCATTTGCAACTTTTGCAACCTCATTTGCAACTTTTGCAACTTACAGTTTTCAGTTGAACTAGTTGCAATTGCAATTGCAGCAGTTGCAACTTTCCATTTTTATTTGCAACTTTTGCAACTTCATTTGCAACTTTTGCAAACTAATTTGCAACTTTTGCAACCTCATTTGCAACTTTTACGGCTGCGCCGCCCAAGGTTGCAAATGAGGTTGCAAAAGTTGCAAATCGTATTTTTGAAAAAAATAATTTATGAAAAGGTATTTTTAAAAACAAAGAAAAAGATGGTAGTATTTTTAAAAAAATAATTTTACAGATGGGTATTTTTAAAAAGATCCCAAAAAAAAAAGGTTGGTTCTGAGCTTTCTTATGTTTACTGTCACAGCGAATATGCATGTCACATAAATAATACACTTGCAAGTACAAAACATACTTTTTTTCATACATATGCATAGAGTCTAATTCTACTATAAACCTCCTTATTCTACAAACTAAAAACCAAGCTTAAATATCATTAAATCCTAAACCAAATACCACTAATTTATTTAACAACCCCATCTTCACCTCCACCTTCACCAACCTCACCTCTGCCTACCTCCACCTCCACCAGCTCCGCTTCCGCCATCACCTCCGTCATCACCACCTTCACCTTCATGCCGCCAGCCCCCTCCATAACTACCACCTCCATGCCCACCTTTCTCTAACAACCTCATCCCCTCCTCCATCTTCACCAACCCCACCTCCGCCTTTGCCTCCACCTCCACCTCCTTCAGCTCCGCTTTCACCGTTATCAGAACCTCCACCTCCATGCCGCCTGCCCCCTTCATAACCACCATCTCCATAACCACCTCAATTATTTCAATCACCACCAAACCCATCCCCACCTCCACCGCCCCCTCCACCTCCGTCTCCACTTCCACCTCCTGCACCCCGAGCCTCACCTCCTTCGCCTGAAATCACAGCTAGCCCCATCCCGTTGTCAGTGTTACCAGGTTCTGTTACGTACTCACTGTTTCACCAATTTCTAAAGTGATAATCACTAATTTATACAGCATAGAACCCTAATTTGCGAAGTGAAAATTACTAACCAGGAAATCCTGAATTCAGAAGTAATTTTGCTCACTTACGGGACTGAATGGAGCGGCAGTGGTGTGGTGGTTGGGATCAGGATGGGTAGTCAAATGAAGTAAGATGAAGGTGGCAGCGGTGGTGAGTTTGGGGGAGGGAAGAGATGAAAGTTGGGTTGTTATAAGAGATGAAGATGGAGTTAGTAGATAGTATAAAATAAGAGGTTTTTAGTTTGTATTTAGGGGCTAGTTTGTATTTGATCAATAGCCTATACACACACACACACACACACACACACACATATATATATATATATATGGTGTGTGATTGTGGTAAGTAGTTGCTAATTGTGGTAAGTTATGGTGACAAGTGGCGGTGGCTATTAGTGATGGTAGCCGGTGGTGCCCATCCATAAAAAGTGGTGGTAATGGTGGAAGAAGGTCTCTTATTGTAGTACAGGTGAAAATGATGATTACATGCACTGTCTATATGTGTATGTACATATTTATATTCACGAGATATGCTTTATATAAATTAGTGATTTGTGATGTACAAATTAGTGATTTCTGTAGTTAAAAATAGTGATAAAAAATTGACCAAAGACTCTTTTTAGTTCGTAGGTTAATTTGGTTTGTGTTGGAGTAAGACTCTGTCTCTCTCTATTTATATATAAACCCCTCCTTGCCTACTTGTCATATAAAACTACAATTCCCCTAGCATGAACGGATATAATTTTACTAAAATGTGCCAGCATGGGCATTCTTTTCTAGTGAAGAGCAATTTCTATAACAATACATATACGAATATAATACTGAATGCTTTTTCGAAAAAAATTGATTTTAACAATTACATTTAAGCTCTTATCTAATCCATTGAAAAGCAACATACAACTCGGGGTATGCCACTTGCTCCAAAATATTTTTGTTGTCATGTTACCAAATTTTGAAATGTGTTGGTGATAATTTATGAATAACTGTAAGTGCATAGATAGTTCGATTGGTCTAATTGTGCCATAGCATTGTTCTAATATAGTAATTCAAACAAAAATTTGAACATTTATCCATTGTACTTATATAGCATTTGAATTCTAAGTATCAATTACTTATGTTAACTTCTAGTCATTTTTTAGTTTTTTATTCTTTTTATGAAGTTTATTGTAAATTATAATTCTAGGATTACTTTTTATTTTTTCACATTTCAAATTAAAAGCAAAAGACACTGAATATGGGTTTGTTAACCAGGCTTCATGCTAATCTGATCATGATTTTACTATTACAATATCTTCTGTAACTGAATCAAAGATATAACTAGAATACTTCAAACGTAACTTTAATAGCAAAGAGGATCCAGAAAAAAGGACTCACTTGCCAACCAAAATTTTACCAACACCATTCCCAGCAGCAATTTTGATAATTACCTGCATTCCGTATCTCAATTCAGAAAACATATGAAAATATTTACACCTGAAAAACAAATGTGCACATTATAAAATAGACCTGCGCGGCTTCTTTGTTAAAGTACCGACCATCACCTCCTAACACCAACAATCCATTCTCAAAATCCTCTGGTGGTAATGAATTAAACAGCGCCTGCTCTTCAAACAAACTTTAATAAAACAGTAACTTGACAACTTACAAAGTCAGCAGCACAGCCAGCACTCATAATTAACGATTGCTACTATATTAACTTAACAACAGTCAAACCAACCTGAATCCAATTAGCAAGATAATTATCTTCCATAAACACTTTAACCTAACAAACAAAACAGAAAACATCACTTGACATTCATCTTAAATTCAAACAAGATGAAAACCAATACGCAATATATAAACCCAACAAACTAAATTCATGAAACAAATACATTATCAATTCACATAAGAATTATCAACTTACGAAGATTAAATAAGTTATATCAACTACATTAGGATCACAAAATTAAGTTATCGAGATGATTAATTCACGAAAATGTATACCTTCTTACGAAGGCCGCTGGTTCCGGTTTTCTGGCCTTCAATCGGCTTAGTTGGAACAGTATAAACCTAAGCATTATAAACAGAAATGTAAGTGTCCAGGTCTCCGACAAACGATTACAAAAAACACGAATACATGAGAATGTAGACGAACCTTGAGCGCTTCAGGCTCCGTAACAGTGGAAGAAGCTCTGATGATTAGAGAGGAGAGATTCCTGAGAGGGAGATTGCGAGAGAAGACGAATGGGGAGCAATTGAGAAGAGAAGAGGAATACGAAGAAGAGGAGGAGGGTTTAGCATTGGTTAAGTTGATGAGTTTGGGAGGAGAGAGAGTGGAGGAGAGGCGGAGGTTAGGAGAGAACGCCATTGTAGTTGAGTTGGGGGAGGGAAGAAGAGTGTTTGTTCAGTGTTTCTCGAGATGGGAGAAATGATCATGTGAAGGAGTGTGCTTTACTGCTGTGTCCGCTCTCACCGTGCCACGTATCTAGGACGCTTATCTCCTTTTTCCTCCTCTTTTCTCTATTTTAAACACTTCACGGGGTTCTCGCATAATTATTCAAGAACAAGAACAAGAATATAAGCAAATCAAAATGTAGGGAGAATTGATCAAATTTTGTGTTTAATATGTGATCATTCATAGAAAAATCGTTTAACAAAAAATAGCGGGAACTACTCTAATATTTTTTCCATCACATTTGATTCTATACATTCATTATTTAGCACACATTTTATTGTTTTTATAAAATATGGTTGCATAACTTACTTTTAAGAATTTCTTTTTCCAGAATAAAAATAAATTATGAAACTATTTTTTAGAGAAGCATTAAAATGTGTGTCACTCCCCTGCATATACAACTCAGGGGACGGAGGGAGTGCAATTATCATACGATAAAAAATTGGGTTTTCTCGTTGTCTCTCATGTTCTAGAGTCAACTCTCGTGATCAGGTTTCTAGCTGTCACTTCTTCATCTTGTAGATCTTCATCTCCTTACCGGTTAAGCCGGCATCGCTTTCCTATACTCTCTTTTATATTTCAGTTTTTCAATAAAACCAAGATCCACTCTTTTAAAATCAACCATTTCTTCGCCAAACCAACTCCGAACACCCCCCCGGATTCCACCTTCCCAGCTGTTTGCTTCTTCTTCTTCCTATTCATCACCAAAAGATATACTCCCACTTAAACAAAGAACTCACTGATCTAATTAACCTGTGACAGCCTATTTTCTCTCTTCCTCTCTCTCTCACCTATACACACACAACACACACATCGATATTCTTGCTTGCCTCCGCCATTTCCTCATCGAAAAACGCCTTGTTTTGCCGGCAAAAAATCTCCGGCGATTCCGTTAACAGCTTTGCGCACTGATAGTGTTGTTCCGATAAAGTTCGTTGATTTTCCGGCGCGGTTGACGTGACATGGTCGCGAACGTGGCAGATAGCGGAGCTGCTTGGAATGATATGGAGATGGATATATTTCGGGTGGTCATCATTCTCTTGGCGGTCGTGTGCGGAAGAGATAGCTTGGCGGTGGTGGCTGATGGTTGCAGTACGGTCAGCATGGGATTCGGTTTCGGAAAGGAAGACGTTAATTGGGGCGTTAATTGTGCCTCATATTGAGGGCGTTATTTGTGCCTCATAATTGAGGGTGTTTATGGTGCCTCATAATTGAGTGCGTAAATTGTGCCTCATAATTGAGGGCGTAAATTGTGCCTTATTTGAGGGCGTTAATTGTGTCTTAATTAAGGGAGTTAATATTTTATTAATTGTGCCTTAATTAAGAGTTTAATTGTCTCAATTATGAGTTATCATAATTGTGTGAATATTTTAAACACCACATGCATATACACGTGATTTTATTAATAATTAATCACCGGATATATTTTTTATTTTTATAATATATATAATTTGTTATATATTGACTTATATTCTTCTTGTTTCTTTTGTTTTATTTTTCAGGATTCTTGGAAAAAGAAGGGTTTTTCTTTTCGGACATTAAAGTTTTATTGTCTAAATTTCCCCGGTCATCTTGCATGTCCGACGGTTAGATAATAAGCTTTGTTGAATGAAAGAATTATCACGGTCAATTGCCGGTCATTTTTGTGAGATTTATTCTCATTTTAAAAAAAAAAAAAAAAAGATCCACTCTTTTTGGATAAGATCTCGTTGAGTAACTTGTTATCAAGGTTGTCAGTATTGCCCATATTTTTGGGATGTTAGTATGTTATGTTCTGAGATTTATGTGTGTCTTCGTACGATTATCGGTAGCTTCTATAAAAAGGATTTATATGATATTTTGGGTGATTTATGAGACTCGCATCGATTTTAGAACGGTGGTGAATATTGCAAGAACTCACCTTTCACAACAAAAATTTGTTCATATTTTGGGGCATTTGTTGTTCTAATGTTAGTTGATTTAATTGATAGTCTAAAAGTCGGGTTACAGATGATCCTCATGTGAAGGTCATTTGTGATGCTACTAGTTTCACAGGTGATGTAAGTTGGATTGCTCGATATGTCATTATAATACTTTTTACATCAAAGAATTTGAATATTCTACGTGTTAAACAATCTGAAAACAAAACGGCTATTTATTTTAGCTCGTTCTCTGTTTCACAATCAGATTGTAGTCGACAATTTGGGGGATTTCCCTGACTGGGATCCGATCAATGATTTTTGTTATTAAACTATTTATTTGTAAAAAAAAATACTTCTCGCAGCGTTACTCCTATAAATGCGAATTGAAGTTAAGTGGCGCCTATGAATTTAGTGTTTATCAAATATTTATCAAAAGAAATATATGAATCAAAGATTTTAATCAAATTTATAATTTATAATTTGTATTTTAATAAAATATATTTTTTTTAATTTTCAAGAAATCAGATTCTTTCACATGTGATATAAACTAGATTCAAAAAATTGTTTAATATTTATATTTTATTTTCGAATTTTAAATTTATAAGAAAATACGTAAAACTACATGTTAAAATTTATACTTATATTCGTCCTTTCAAATACTTTATGAGAACGGAAGTAACTAAATAAAAATAAATTTATAAAAATTTCATTTCAACAATAAAAAAAGGTCTTAAAATAAAAATTATGTCCATATTATGTAACACATAATTTTGTTAAATAAAAAATAAAATTATAATTAATAATTAATGAGTTCTATGTTTCTCTCCTAACTATTTCAGTTCACAAAGAAGATTGACCCATTTATAAATTTCAGAGATAATAATAAAAGATTTATCATCGCATATAATAATTTAGTTGTTAAAATTATATAACTAAAAATGTAGCACTTATATATAATGAAAGATGTTGAATTTAGGTGCGAGAGTATTATTGAATTATTGATAGTATTAATACTCAAGAGAGAATAACATTGTTTTTATTACTTGATTAATTAAATTATTAAAAAGTGATTATTTGTGGAAATATTTGTTTTGAAAGTATTGACAGCTGAGAGATCTTAGTAAACTCTAATTGTGTGACCACTTTAATTATATTAATTTAGGAGCTGATTATTTCGTAAGTATGGTAGACCTGATTGTCCTATAATTTTAATTCATTATTTTAGGGTTTAATAATTAGTGCGGTATTATTTATAAATTAGTTTTTATATATATATATAATGTCTCCTTTTCGATACAACGGTACTTCTTAGTCTTTGCTAATAGCTAACATCGTGTACTTTCGATTAATAAAAATCTGACATATATTTTTATGATAGATATGAATTGTTCAAAAAGTATTTTGTGAAGAGGATATGTTCTTCAATTTCTGTACCTCTCTATAATTATTTGTGTGTTGCATTTAAATTGAGTTTAAAGAAGATCAAAGACAAAATTTGAATTGGATATCTTGTTCAAGTTGAAGGCCTAAGTAGCATTGCTTGTATTAACCAGTTTTTTAATAAGTAATTGGAGTAGTTTTGCTGCAAAGAAGATGCATTTGTGTGTTAGTGAGTGTGATATTGGGATACAGAAGAAGGGTTTGCTTGGGTGTGGCGATGGGGCGGAGGCAAATGTTCTTACTAAGGTTTATGAAGAGAAAAGAGTGTTAGAATCAGTGCTTTTCGCTTGTGTGCAATTTTGTTTATAGTGAAGAATTTTTGTTGTTTTGGTTGATAATAATCTGTTTAGCATTTTATGAAGTGGCATCTGAATGTAGTAGTTAAAGTAATAGTTCGTTGATAGTTAGTTTATTGTGTTTTTCGTACTACATTTATGTGTTATCTTAGTGCATCGCATTCCCTTGATGTTAATGATACCTTTACTCTGTCATCATGTATATATCGACTTATATTCTTCTAGTTTACTTTGTTTTATTTTCAGGATTCCTGGAAGAAGGCGGGTTTTTCTTCTCGGACATTATAATTTTATTGTCTAAATTTCTCCGGTCATCTTGCATGTCCGACGGTTAAATAATAAATTTCTTTGAATGAAAGAATTATCGCGATGAATTACCGATTCATTTTTGTGAGATTTATTCTCATTTTGAGATTCGGAAGAAGTGTAGGATTGCAACTTGGTCTGCGTTATAATTTTGTGTAATCTTTGATTGGACAGCCAAGTTTGCTGCTTGAGCATTCTTGATTCTGTGGCGATAGTCGATCCAAGGTTTGTGATAATTTTTAACATAATTTAAAGAAAGAACTCCATAGGCTTCTGAATTTTATGTTAAGATTTATTAAGATGGAAATTGTATAGGGCTTGGAGTTAGAAGTAGGTAAGCTCCGGCTGTTCTTCTCGCTTGATTATTAAGAAGTTTGTTAGGTCCAAAGTATCGTAGAAGGGGGGGTTGAATACGATACTCACTACAATTTAAAATTCTTTCGAATCTTGCGGATAAATAAATTGCAGTCCTGTAATGGGTTTCGTGTTCCGGATATTTATTGGGTCAGTTTCTGAGGATATGAAAATATTAAACCAACACACAATATTTTCCAAGGTATATCTGTATATTGATAAATACCT
Organism: Daucus carota subsp. sativus; assembly: GCF_001625215.2. Lineage (NCBI taxonomy): Eukaryota > Viridiplantae > Streptophyta > Magnoliopsida > Apiales > Apiaceae > Daucus > Daucus carota. The sequence goes on along the minus strand of NC_030388.2, from coordinate 15,170,272 downwards.
CGAAGGTGCTATAAATCCAAACCCGAAGGTTGGCTGCAGAGACTACAATACACTCTACACACAAACGCCTATCAAAACAGATCTTCTATCTAAGCTCTCGTATGTGTGTAGTGTGTGCCCTTTACAAAGTGTGTAATGTGGATAGTTGTAGTTGTGTGTTCAAAATGAAACACAAAGCCTCTATTTATAGACTTTGGGGGACAAACTCAGCTGGTGCTTGTTCTTGGCGCAAGGAAGCTTTCAACCAATCAGAACAAAGCTTCCTCGTTCCTTGTATTAGCTTTCTTGCTCCAATCTACCTTGCTCCTCCTTCAACTTGCGCCAAAACAATTCAGAAGAAATGTTTACATGATTTAAATGGCGCAAGGAAGAAATAAGAATTGGAAATTCCTTCCTCGTTCCAGTTAAATCAATTTAACAGAATTGTTTAATAAACTGGCGCAAGCAAACCAATATCTTCCTTGTTCCAATTGGCGCAAGGAAGACAATTCCTTCCTTGTTCCAATTGGCGCAAGGAAGAAGTGGATGGATGATGAATTTGGCGCAAGGAAGAATTATAATTAATAATTCTTTCCTTGTTCCATTCTTGGCGCAAGGAGGAATTATAAATAATAATTTCTTCCTTGTTCCATTCTTGGCGCAAGGAAGAATTAAAATAATTAATTCCTTCCTTGTTCCATTCCTTCCTTGTTCTTTTCTAGCTTGCTCCATTTCTTCCTTGTTCCTCTCTAGCTTGCTCCATTTCTTCCTTGTTCCTCTCTAGCTTGCTCCATTTCTTCCTTGTTCCTCCTTCAACTTGCGCCAAAACAATTGTTGAATTCGTTTTAGTGGCGCAAGGAAAGAATAAAAGTCAGAGGTTCCTTCCTTGTTCCAACCAAAACAATTCAACAGAATTGTTTAAGTTGATTTTAATATATTTTGGCGCAAGGAAGTCTTTTGAATAAATCAAAAGCTTCCTTGTTCCTCCTTTAATATCATGTGGCGCCAGGAAGATAATTGGCTCCATTTCTTCCTTGTTCTAACTTAGAACAATCTAGCACACTTATATATATACATATATATTACACATATATACATATAAGTGTTTACTAGTTAATTTGGAGGTCGCTTTGCCTTGACTTGATTAAGTTATTCTTGATTGAATCCTTCGAATCCAATTCACACGTACTGACGTCCTGTGCACTGGTCTGGTTCACGAACGACTAATACAGAATTGATTCTCCGTCTTCTTTTCTTGACAACGTACTTAATCAGTCACACCAGACTTGAGTATTGCTTCAATTTGTTGATTATAAATAACCAACCAAGATATCCTGAAATATCTTGCTTCAGGGGTTGCACTGAAATCTTTCGAGTACTTGGACAACATCTTCATTGCTTCCACAATCTTGAATACTTCAATCTTTATTCTTCACTGAGGCATGAACATATTTATGAACTTCTTCCAGTGAACTTATTCCTTCAAGACTGTAGATGGCTTCTTCAACCTTTGTCTTCGTATCTTCCGATTTCGGTGCAGGCATAGTGTTATTTACTTTTCATGTTCTATTGTTGAGTTATCATCCCTATGTAACAGATAGGGTTGTCTTTACATTTAGACTTACAATCTCCCCCTATTTGTTTGTTAATCATAACAAGCAAATCCTCTGGAGGATAACTCAACTAACACTAGAAAAAGTAAAGTCCTGGACTAGTAAATAATGCTACAATGTTTCTGGATTGTATAATACATTTCCAGATTTCATGAATAGAAATAACAGATGTGCATATCACCTTTATTTATCTGGTCCTTTCTTACCTGCCAGATAATCCTCATGGTTTGTCTTGAAGAGAATTCAAAACATTCCATTATGCAAAGAACAATCAGCAGCTTCTTTAAATTCTTCAGTGGTGATGAATAAGTTCATGTGTACCACTTTCTGAAGAATAAGTGTATCACCATGATTCCTCAAAGATAAAGAAACAAGTCTTTGCTTATGCTTTTCCCTCTGACAAAGATAGTGGTGAACCAAAACCACTACTTCCTAGGAATCATACCACGCACCACCTGAATAAGAATGCAATACAGTGGTGAGGTGTACATGAGTTGTTATTACTTCTCCTCCCATTACCTTGATCAGGTACCCCTTGGTGATAAGTAGCTATCTCCCCTTAGATGAAAGATCAATCCTCCTCCTTAGTTGAAAGAAGAATCTCCCCCTCAATAGTACACAGCTAGAGAGTAGTTCAATCCCCCTTAGTTGTAGACAACAGAAGAAAGCTAACTTACTTTTTCTTCCCCCTTTCATATATTCTCCCCCTAAATATATTCTCCCCCTTAGTTGTGGAATCCTCCGAGGATATGTGGTATCAAATAGGTCAAGGAAAGTGTACAATACTTCCTGTACTAAAAGACAATCTCCCCATAGAGAATAAACAACGCTAAAGCTGGGGTCGAAGAAAGAGTTCAGAAGAAGGGATTACTTTGATTGGGTTGGTCCCTATGCTGAAAGAATAGGTTCCAAACGGAAAAGTAACGAGTAAAATCTGAAAACCGTGTCCCTTTGGTGTTACCAAATGATAAAGCTTCCTGATATTGTTAGGTCGCAATACCAATTGTTAGATCCCTGGTAAAGTTTCGATAACATCTTCAACATGGCTCCAACAGCAGTCAGTCGAACATTTCAGTGAAAGTATCCACTTTGCCTTTAGGTATAAATTTGATAATCAGTGGTTATCTCACTAAATGTTCTGCAGGTGTATCACTCGACACTTAAATTTCTCTCGGTTTTTGGGTAAGGGTGTCACTCACGAGTTCTGTAAGTGTATCCCTCCACACAAATTCTGAGCTTCCAAAATACTTAGTACCTGCAAGAAAATCACCTTATCCACCCTTAAAGGGGGTCACCGGTGGTGCAATGGGAGTTCGTAATTCCCAGTCCCTATAGACTCATCAGATAAATCTGAATCATGGTCCACAAGTTGCCAACCACTAAGTGGCTTATCCAATTAAGGATCCAGAGTTGTTTGCTCTGGGAGGTTAGACAAAGGCTTAATTATGGCAAAGGCCTAAGTCCTCCTCAATGTCTGTGAAGACACTTGATTCAAGAGAATCATCAACCATAGGTTCACACCGTGAAATAGAATGAACCGTAGTTGCTTCCGTCAATTCTTTCATCAACTTGTGAGTTTTCAATACCAATTATTATTATATGTACCTCACAAGTGTTTCACTCTTCTCAGTATCCTATGTGTTTGCACTCACTCATGCTCACATATTTCTCATTCTGATATCTCACTGGTTCTTCTCAGAATCTCACCAAGTGTTTAACTCTCAGTGTTTCTCTCAGCACTCAAAGTATGGTCTTCTGTACCTGCATGAGAAAATCACCATAGCCCCTTCAAGAGAGGTCACTGGCGGTGCAATGGGGTTTCGTAAATCCCCGATCCTCAACCGACTCATCAATAAATTGACTCATAGTTAGAGAGTTGCCGATCTCCTATAAATAGGAAATCCATTCTGATTGGATCCAGATCTGTTCGTATCTGGGGAGGGAGACGAGAATCCTGAAGATTTGGAAATTGAGATCCTCGTTTCCTCCTTACACCTGTAAAGGCATCAACCATCTTATCTACCGTAAAATGGTAAATGAAGAAGTTGCTTCTGGAACAAAATCTTTAACCTTACTGTGCACTCTCTTGTATTGTGTCCATGATATTTTCTGTTTATAAGGCTCTTCATCAGAGTGATTACTGACGATGTGCTTGACTCAATACAAGATGCTCTGGCTGACGAGCGAATTTCAATGGACTCATCCTGTTGAGAGAATGATTCTAGAAACTGTTTTATTGCCTTTTCAGCTCTATATTCTTTTGAGAGAATACAGATGAGCAACAGTTACCTCAAGTTCAAAACACCTTTTCTTCTTTAGAGGTAGAGCTGTGGGTACACTATCCCTCACATCCTTATTTGTTGCAACAAGTACAGTTTCTCCCTCATTGACTTTTTGTTTGAAAAGTTCCTTATTACTCCAGGGGGGAAAGTTGGGATGTGTTCTGAATTTGGTTTTATAGTCTGGGATAAAGATTGTTGGTTTTCAACCTTATGACTATCTAGGAAAGCCAAGAGGCTGATTAAGTTCCGAAGAACAGAATGAGATATAAATGCACTTTAGAAAATCTATGATTTTAAATGAAAGCAATTGCATTTAATCTTTTGAGAAAAATGAATCAGTCGTGACTGTAAAATGTTTTTCATAAAGAATGACAATCACAACCGATGAAAGAATTAAAGTTTTCCATTAAAAACTAGTTTGAGTATGAGAGTCTGAATCTATACATAAAAGGTTTAAATGAACTTGTCTTTGAAAAAGACACAGACTCCTGTTTCTCACTACAATTTAAAAAGGGAAAAAGAAAATTTATGCACTACAGTGTATAAAGCACTCACCACAATAATTAGTAAAAAGGCCTCATACTAGCACATCGTCAAAACAGACGCTGCAAGTGACAAATATCACCGAGTACACAAATACAAGATAATCAATGTCTCGTCCTATGACGCTACATGTATAGATGCAAAATATTCTAAGAAATTTTATGATGTAGAGTAGTGGATACCAATTGTTGAAATCAATTGATATGAAAATTTCTTTAAAGAAACTCACCACTCTAGAACATAAATATGAGACAGAATAAAGATTATGTTGTCTCCCTTGTACACAGAATATTAAACACCTAAAATATATTAGCACCAGTGGTTTTAAGAAATATGCAACAATATTTCACCAGTGCCAATACATCACAATCAATTCACAAATAAAACATCAATAAAGCATCAAAAAGAGATACCAATTAAATATTTCAAAAATGAACTAATCATGCTTCTATTATTCTATCAAAGTCAATCATGAAACAAATAGGAATATAATTGTCATGGATCATAACTTAACTAAGATAAAATAATAATTACCTACGCAATATCATATAATTATCAGATCAGCATATAACAACTAAAATCATGACAATCATACAAAGATATTCGCAAGCCCGAGGGAAAGTTGAAGAAAAGTTCACAAGTCCTTTACATGTAAGCATTAAGTACAAGTAAACTCACACAACTCCTCGCAGAAAATATTAACAATTAATATTAGTGATCTACATATAAGCATGCAAAATATCACTAACACTAAAAGTGTCACACCTATATGCAGTTAGACATGAAATAAAATACCAATTAATAAATCATCAAATATCTAACACAAATAGTTATGCTTCAAATATATACACTAATATAAATGGATTCAGCCTAGAGAGAATCTAAGTAACTCCACAAATACTAGTATATCATGACTAAATTCTAACTATATTCTAACCACATACCAATTACTGATACAAGTCACAAGTCTAGAAACAAATAAGTCATGCTTCAGATTTTATACCTATAAAAATGAATTCAACCTAGAAAATAATCCTAAGTATGTTCACAAATACAGATATATCGCAACTAGATTATAATAAGTTTCTCTACTGGATACCAATTCTTAAAGAGGTATAGATCAAGAAAAATAACATAACTAAGTCATGCTTCATGTCATCTCTAATCATTTAAATCATGAACAAATAAGTCACTTAATTGTCATGCACCATAATTTAAATAATTTGAAATAACAAACACTCATGCTAAAACACATAATCACCATCTAAGCATGCAAAGCAATAAACATGGTAATTACATATAATAGCAAAAAGCACGAGGTACTGGATTTTAAATAAATTCACAAGTCCTATGTATAGACAATTTAATACTCATGAATTCATTCAAGAAATACGATAGACATGCTCATGAAAGAAGTAATACCTTATGTCAACGAGCACTAGATCGAGCAGTAGGTCCTTAGGTTCCAATAGCAAGATCCTTAGGTTCCGGGGAGTAGAGAGTGCTTCACAGAGTTGCTGGAAATGGAGTTCTTTCCTTGTTCTTGACATCTTCTTATTATAACAAGAAATCAACCTCCTTCCACGAATGACAGCTTCATGAGAGAATAAATCCCCTGTCTTTTTGACAATCTGTAAAACAATATCTATATAGTTGTACAGGTTAAGCACAGTATCTTTGAGGTACCATTCCAATAGATTAGGCAATCCCCAAAAATAACTATAAACCTCTTAACAACTAAATGGATATGTTCTCCAAAATCCACTCAGAACCATGAACATTGACATAAAGAAAATATAACATGTGATCATTTTGCAGTTAAGTAAAGTGATAAGTTGAATACCTCTGAGACTTGACATTTCAGTTGATGTACCTTTCTTGTACTGATCAAGTCCAGTGGTTGTTGCATAAGTCTTGGCAGGTCTAGAATCTTCCAAAATGCGCATATTCAAAAGATCCTTGACTTCCTTTTATTGCCATCATTCTTTAGGCTAACTAGTAGGCCATAAAGAATTGCAACTTTCCAACAAACTCATCATATCACTAATCTGCATTCACTTAGCAATTATCTTGCACAAGTGACGTTAGTCCACATATAATATAATCATGGTATCACAGCACAGATAGTTGAATTGTGTGTGCCTTGTATCATAAGAGGTAATGATTTGAATACCAAATATGACTCTAGCAAATAGATATTAAAATAATATGCTAGTCAGAAGTCATACCATGTCCGTGACGATCATCAGGTGTTGGATAGCAACTCATAGAGAGCTGGTGAAGAAAGAGAATACAAATCTACTTATATATATAGTAGCCCAACAGGTTCGTGTCAAGCCTCCCTCCTGAGCAAATAAATTACCTAGCTCCGAACCTGAGCCTAACTCCGAACCTAACATCTTCTCATATATATAAAAAAAAATGTTATTCATGAGACTCGAACTCGGGACCTCTCCAATACAAATACATCACTCAAACCACTTGAGCTACACAAACAATTAGTTTATTACTCAAAAGCATTAATCACATACTTTAAAACTTTTGTATTTATATTCGTCTCAATATCTTATTTATTTGAGATGAGTTATTATTTCAGTTAAGTCTCATATATTGTTTACATGATAGATTAATATCTATAAATTAATTATTTACATAAATAAATTTAAAATTAAAAAAAATATGAATAATCGGGTTCGTGCCATGATTCGGATTTCAAAAAATAGATATAATTCGTATTCGAATTCAAATCTAACTTAATAGTTTAAACGAGCACCGATACAATATTATAGAAATTTTAAGTCATGAATGTGAGAAATAAGCACAAAAACTGAGGTTTAAGCGAGCATCTTTGAAAGGAAAAATTGATGGGCTTTCAACATGGGCTATGTCATATTAATTTTTTTTATTATAAAGGGAATTTATAAAGAGATTACAATATTTTGGAGAACACGAAATAAGGTGATTGAAAGAATATTCCTATGTAGAATATTTTTTTATTTTAAACTTATGAATTCAGAATTTGATGTGTAACTAAATCTTTTTTTAAAAAAATTATAGATTGTAAAGCATAATGTAACGTAAATGTAATCACGATAACTCAACACATCAAAAGACAGGAAACAATACGTAAGTATAATACAGGAATCTACAGGTTGGAGATTCGATACGAACAGACAAAGACAATCAAGATATCTGAGACGAGCATCCGTCCACTGGAAGAAGTTCATTAACATGTTCAAGCCTCAGTGAAGAATAAAGTTCAATATGTTTCTGCTATCAAGATTGCCTGAAGATCAAGTATCAAAGACCAGAAGATTCCAGTATATTTAATTTGATTATTTATAATTAAATTTATCGAAGCAACATCTAACCCGGAATGACTGATCAAGTATTTTATCAAGCAAAGAATTCAAGGGATTATTTCAGTTCGAGTCGTTCGTGAACCAGACCAGTGCACAGGACGTCAGGACGTACGAAAGAATTCAGTGGATTCAATCAACGGATTAATTGATCAAGTCAATCGAGACTCTCCAGGACACATTTTCAGAGATGCTAATTATGTATATATATATATATATATTTAATTATCTGTACAAGGAATGGAAGGGATTAAAATCTCTAAGTCATACAGGTCTACTCAATGGAACGAAGCGCAAACTTTGACTAAAAGAAAGTCAAAGCTTGCGCCATATGCTGTGGAGGAAACAACCTTCAGAACATTCCTAAGTACAAGAGGCTCACAGTGGACACTGTATAGCGCCAAGTTTGACTGAAAGTCAAACCTTGCGCGTGATCTCTTCCTTGGATCATTTCTTCAAGTCCTTTTACAGTGAAGACAATTGAAGTACTGGTTGGAGCGCAACCTTTGACCAAGTCAAAGGTTGCGCCTTCAAACTATGTTCAAGGCGCAAGTTTCTGAAGTGAAGAAAATCTCTAAGTCATGTACACAGTGCAACACACTCCTGGCGCAACTTCAAGGGAAGCGCAAAGTTTGACCAAAGCGCAAACTTTGACTTTCCTTTATATAACTGTTTTGGCGCAACTCTGCTATACATATTCATATATGTATATGTATATGTATTTGGCGCCAACTCTAGTGTATTTGGGAGTTAGATTTATTTTCATAAATCGAATCCGTCCAGGACGAACTCAAGTCGTCCAGGACGAACTCGTTAACCATGGTTAGTTGTTGGAATGCCTATAAATAGAGGTTGATGTTTTCATTTGAAAACAACTACACACTTTGTAAGTGCACACACTATACACATTCTCGAGAGTTAAATTAGAAGATCGTATTTATCGAGAGTTTGTAATAGAGTGATTGTAGTCTCTGCAGCCGACACTTGTGTTGGAATTTGTAGCACCCGAGGATTATTTCTAATACAAGAATATTCCCCGACTTGCTGGAGTTATTTATTTACGATTGATTTAACATGGACTGAAACAAAGATTATCCGCAATTAAATTAAATCGAAGAAATTGGTAAGACGTATTCAACCCCCCCCTTCTACGTCTGATTGGACCTAACAATTGGTATCAGAGCTTAGCTGATCGATATACAGATCTGAGATCCGTAACCAATCTGAAAAGCTAGCTGTCCGTACAATCGTAATTTTATCTGATAACAATGTCGACACACAAGTTAGGAATCAAAGTACCTCCATTTGACAAAGATGACTACAACAACTGGAAGATGAAGATGTTGCTGTACATCAGAGTTGCTAATCCCATGTTCATTGGGATTCTGGAAAATGGTCCGTTTGTGCCTATGAAGATTATTCCTGAATCTGTTGAAAATGGTGTTCGTATTCCACAGAAGTCTGTTCCTAAAGAGAAAAGTGAATACACTGACACTGATAAGGAATATGTTGCACAAGATCATAATCTGCAACTCATAATTGTTGAATCAATGACCAAGACAATGACACATCTGATACTAAGTCTGAAAACTTCAAAGCAGATGTGGGACACTATTGAGGCATTGATGGAGGGATCTGAAGAAGTCAGGGAAAACAGATACGATATGCTAATTGCCAGATATGAAGCATTTCAGGCAATACCTGGAGAGAACATTTCTCAAATCTACGAGAGGTTCATGTTGTTACTGAATGAACTCACCCTGCATGGAAAGACTTATCCACAGAAAGAGATTAACAGAAAGTTCTCATTTGTGATGCCACCCCATCTAGTTGTAAAGACAGAGACCATCCGGGAAAGAAGCGACTTCAGGACTATGACTTTGGAAAAGCTGTTTGGAAAACTGAAGACGTTTGAGATGGAACTTGAACAGAGAAAGATCATATATGGTGGTGGATCAACTGAATCCAAGAGTATGGCCTTACAGAAGACCACTGCACTGATTGCTGATCAACCATACTTTGGTTATCAACAATTAGTTGAATATGGTATCAATGATCACACTGTTGCTCAGAGTGATTGTTCATCCATCAAAGCTGACTATCCTTCTACCATTACTGAGATTGTAGAAGCTGAAGTTGATGAAGTTTCTGAAGAACCGGAGGATGAGTTCTACACTCAAGAAGAGCTGGAGCAGCTGGAAGATAAGTCAATGGCTTATATGGCTGCAAGGTTCAAGCATATCAAGTTCAGGAAGAACCCCCGGTACAAGAAAACTTCAGGGAACAAGTTTCAGGGTAAAGGAGGATACTCAGGCTCAGGGTCAAAGACTACTGGCAGTTTCAAACCAAACATGTATGACAAGAGCAAGGTCAGATGCTACAACTGCAATGACTTAGGGCACTTTGCAACAGAGTGCAGGAAACCCAAAGCTGCTCCTGTCAGAAGCAACTCATATGATAAGAAGAATTCTTATGAGGATCTGAAGAAAGAGAATGAGAAGCTGAAAGCTAAGTTGGAAGCAATGATGGCCAAGCACAAAGGAAAGGCTTACATTGCTGAGGGAAAAAGCTGGGATGACACAGATTCTGATGATGAACCTGTCCAAAGCAATTATGCATTTGCATTAATGGCTGACACTGTCGAGGAATCTCCATCTCAGGTATCTCCTGAAATTTCTGTTGATGACATGACTACTGCTGATTATAAAAAGACTATAAATGAACTAGGTCAAGAGATGTATAACTTGCACACTAGTTTATTAGCTTCAGAATCAGATAACAGTAGTCTTTCTCTAAAGATAGCTAAACTTGAAGAAAGAGTAGATGAATTAGCTTTAGAGAAACTCATTAACACTAACCTTAAAGATAGAATTGAATATCTAGAGAATAAGGAGAAGTGTAGTGCAGAAATTGAGGAGTCCCTTAGGTCTCAGATTGCTGACCTAGAAACTAAGCTTAGGGCCTATCAGAATTCTGCCTTTCTACAGAAAGAGATCTTGGATAGTCAAAGGGTTGATAAGAAGGTTGCTATTGGCCTTGACTATAGTTCTTTGGAAAGAGCTAAAAGAAAGAAGAGAAAAGAGAATGAAGGCATATTTGTTTCAGCAGGAACTGAGAATGCTCCTGAAGGAACAAATATACCTAAAATTCTAAAGAACACCAAGACCCCTATCTTTAGAATGGCACAAACAGAACCTCTGATAGAAGAAGACCTTGTCATCAAGGAAGAGTTGAAAAATGAGGAAGTTGTTAAGCCTCAAGTAAAACAGGAATCACAAGATGTACCTTCTAATTCCCATGTCAGAGATGACTCCGATAAAACTGGATTAGGAAGTACTAGTTCCAACAAAAAGAAGAACAACAGAAATGGCAAGTTAGATCCTAAGAACACCAACTCTAGGAATTCTAATGCTAGAAAGGTTTGTAATAATTGCAATTCTACTAATCATCTTACTCATGCATGTAAAGTGATTAAAGTAGATAATTCTGATTCTAGCATGCCTAATACTGTTAACATGAATGCTGTTCATTTGCCATGTGGTAAAGTAGGTTGCATGTTATGTGCTATGAATATGATGTCTGCATGCTTTACCATGTTGAATGCATCTGTTTTTGCACCATCTACCATGAATATGAATATGCCTGCACCTTCTGTTGCCCCTGTGGCAAAGACTGCTAGTCCTTCTAAGAAGAAGGAAACTCCCAACTCCAAGTCTAAAAGCACTTCTGCTAAGACTAAAAAGGAGAAGAGTCCAGTCACCCCTGAACAAGCACATGTTAAACCAGTTTCTGTTGATAATCCTGTTTCTACTAAATCACCTGGACCCAAGAACGTCTGGGTACCAAAGAAAGTTTAATCCATTTGTGAATGCAGGGCACAGGAAGGAAAAGAAAAGTTGTGTGGGTTCTTGATAGTGGTTGTTCAAGACACATGACTGGTGAAAAGTCCCTGCTCACAGATGTGGTGATGAGAACCGGCCCAATTGTAATCTTTGGAGATGACAGCAAAGGTTTTACAACGGGATATGGTAAGCTGAAAGTTGGAAATGTCATAATTGAAGATATCTCTCTGGTGGAAGGACTCAAGCATAATTTACTAAGTATCAGTCAGTTCTGTGACAAAGGATACGACGTAATCTTTCAGAAGGAAGTTTGCTTAATCCAGAACCGGAAGAACAAGGATCTTACACTCCGTGGTGTAAGAAAATCAAGTTTGTTTATAGCCGACATAGACTCAGCAAGTAAGGGGGAGGTCAAGTGTTTCTACACCAAGGCCTCTGCTGATGATAGTTGGTTATGGCATCGGAAGCTCTCACACTTGAACTTTAAGACTATGAATTCTTTAGTCAAAAGGGAACTTGTGAGAGGATTGCCACAGAAAGAATTCTGTCAAGAAGGACTCTGTGATGCATGTGAAAAAGGGAAGTCAAAGAAAGCATCACACAGGAGCAAAGGCATGTCTGACATTGGTTCACCCCTTCAACTGATTCATATGGATCTGTTTGGACCAGTCAACATTCCTTCTATATCAAGGAAAAGATATGCTCTTGTGATCGTCGATGACTACTCAAAATACACATGGGTATTATTCTTACATTCGAAGGATGAAGCAGCACTCGTCATCATTGATCATATCAAGAAGATTGAAAAGGAAGCAGATCTGCCAGTAAGGGCAATCAGATCAGATAATGGAACAGAATTTCGTAATGCTGTTCTTAATGACTTCTGTACTGATAAGGGCATCTCTCGTCAGTATTCAGCTCCAAGGACTCCACAACAAAATGGTGTCGTGGAAAGGAAGAACAGAACCTTGATTGAAGCTGCAAGGACAATGATTAGTCAATCAAGACTTCCAATCTATTTCTGGGCTGAAGCTGTGAGTACTGCTTGCTACACTCAAAATCGTACCCTGATTAACAAGGATTTGGATAAGACTCCTTATGAAGTAATGGCCAACAGAAAACCATCACTGAGTTACTTTCATGTGTTTGGTGCAAAATGCTTTGTGTTAAAAGAAGAGCATTTGGGAAAGTTTGATGCCAAAGCTGAAGAAGGCATATTTCTGGGTTATTCTTTGGAGTCTAAGGCCTACAGGGTTTATCTGATCAATGACGACAAGCTGATTGAAAGCATCAATGTAAGATTTGATGATACCAGACTCCCAAGTCTTCAAAAGGAAAATGAATCTGATTCTCTGGAGTTTGAGAATTTAGAAGACATCTACTTAGGAGAAGATGAACCTGAAGCTGATATAAGAGATCCTAATGCAAATGAAGAGAATGCTGATCCTGAACCATCTGGAGGAAGTATTGGCAACAATACAAATGATCATCATGGTCACAGTGGTCAAAGTGGAGGATCATCAAACAGAATCTACATCAGCTCAGGGGGAGTAAGTCAAAGTGGATCCACTAGTCATCACACTCAACACAACTATGATTTTGGTGAATCATCAAGATTGAATCTGCCAAGACAAAGGGTATGGAGCCGAGACCATCCTGTTGAACAAATCATTGGTGATCCAGACACAGGAGTGCAGACTAGAAGAGCAACTCAGAATGAATGCAACTTTGCTGGATTCTTGTCTCAGACAGAACCAAAGAAAGTTGAAGAGGCTCTAAGTGATCCAGATTGGGTATCTGCAATGCAGGAAGAACTCAATCAATTCGAAAGGCAGAAAGTTTGGAAGCTGGTGCCAAGACCTAAAGGAAAATCTATAGTTGGCACCAGATGGGTTTTTAGAAACAAACTGGATGAAGATGGTATTGTTACGAGGAATAAGGCAAGACTGGTTGCAAAGGGTTATTCACAAGAAGAAGGAATTGATTACGATGAAACCTATGCTCCAGTTGCTAGGCTTGAAGCAATCAGGATGTTCTTAGCATTTGCTGCACACTCCAACTTCAAAGTTTATCAGATGGATGTGAAAAGTGCATTCCTGAATGGTGATCTGGAAGAGGAAGTCTATGTTGAACAACCCCCTGGGTTTGAAGACAAAGAATTTGAAGACTTCGTATACTTTCTCTTCAAAGCACTCTATGGCCTGAAGCAAGCCCCTCGAACCTGGTATGACACTCTTTCCAAGTTCTTACTTGAAAATGGTTTCACCAGAGGTATCATCGATAAAACTCTTTTCCATAAAAAGCATAAGGATGATATAATTCTTGTACAAGTATATGTCGATGACATTATATTTGGTTCTACTAATGATCTTTTGTGTGAAAGATTTGCTAAGTTAATGCAGAGCAAGTATGAGATGAGCATGATGGGAGAACTGTCCTTCTTCCTAGGACTTCAAGTCATTCAGAAGCCTGACGGTATTTTTATCTGCCAATCTAAATACATCAAGGATCTTCTGAAGAAATATGGAATGGAAGAAGCATCTACTGCCAAAACCCCTATGCCAACTGCTGTCAAACTTGATCAGGACAAATCTGGTAAGTCAGTTGACATCACGAAGTATCGAGGTATGATTGGCTCTCTCTTATACTTAACTGCAAGTAGACCAGATATCATGTTCGCAACTTGTTTATGTGCTAGATTCCAGGCTGATCCTAAAGAGTCACATCTTATAGCTGTTAAGCGTATTTTTAGGTATCTTAAGGGAACCCCCAATCTAGGGATTTGGTACCCTAAAGATACAGGTTTTAATCTAGTTGGCTATACAGATTCTGACTTTGCAGGATGTAAGATTGATAGGAAAAGTACTTCAGGAAGCTGTCAGTTTCTTGGACGAAGGTTGGTGTCATGGTATAGCAAGAAGCAACACTCCGTGTCTACGTCTACAGCGGAAGCTGAATACATAGCTGCTGGAAGTTGCTGTGCTCAAATCTTGTGGATGAGGAATCAACTACAAGATTATGGACTCATGTTGGATAAAATTCCGATTCTGTGTGATAACACGAGTGCCATTGCCATTGCCAACAATCCTGTTCAACACTCCAGGACAAAGCATATTGATATCAGGTATCATTTCCTTCGCGAGCATGTCATGAATGGAACAGTTGAGTTACACTTCGTACCTACTGATCAACAAATTGCAGACATCTTCACTAAACCACTAGACGAATCCACTTTCTCTAGACTGGTTGGTGAACTTGGGATGTTAAATATGTCTAATTAATTAGACAAGAAATAACTGCAATTTGTTCGTAAGTTCACAAGTTTTAAAATGAACATATTTTCAGGACTTGTGAATTTACAAAGAGCATCCAGTATTTTACATAATTTTCTGATAATTAGTTTTAATTATTTGCCATAATTTATATGATTTGCATGATTTATGTGATTATGTGATTAATTGCTAAGTGGTAGATATTTAGAATTAATTTTCTTGAATTATTTAAGTGCTTATATTCAATTAATGAATATTAGTGTTTATTTAATTCATATTTTAATTATATTTGATTAATGGATTTGAAGCAATTCAAATTATTTTAAGATTGACCATTAATTGAATTATAATTAAAATAGTTGCAGCATAATTAATTAAATATTGTTTGATTAAAACCAATTTGATTAAACTCTATTTAATTTAATTGTGATTATCAAATTATTAGATTATTTTGAGATTAATCAAAATACATTTAATAAAATGATAAAGTGGGCGTGAGTTTTTGAAAGCTTTTCAAAAATTCTAAGTTCATATACTGCATACATGTATAGAGGGTTGCAGAGCGCAACATTTGACTAAAGTCAAATGTTGCGCCCCAGGCGTCTTTAAGTGTATATGTATATATGTTCTTCGAAATTTTCTAAGTCCCAGGATTGTTGCGCCTCTATACATACATGTATAGAGGGCAATATTGTCATTTCAAACCTTGCGCCAAGCGCATATCTCAGTGTTTCCTATGGAGGCTATTTTTGTCATTTCAAAACTCGCGCCTCTCCTCCTCCTGTGTGTATATATACGTGGACTTAGACCATTTCCTTTATCTTCCTCAACACTACACACGATTATACATACACAGCCGAAACCCCTTTCCATTATTCAAAAAACTCAGCCGATTTCGAGAGTTTTAATCGAACCAAAACACGATCAAACCTTGTCCATTTGTTGTTCTGAAACCAGTATTGTGATTCCACTGACTAGGGCTTTAATTTGAACCGAGCATCTTTACGATCCATTAACGTTTTTCGTAAGGGTTTTTCGAACCTCTTGAACTTCTTGGACTGAGTTGTACGTGATTTTTGCATCGATAATTTTCGAAACCGATACCATTATTCTTAGAATTTCAAGAAGTATAACATACTTTCATTTCATCAAAATCTGAAATTCTTGAATTTAGGGTTTTTCGGAGCGTTATTAATTAATTATTTTCGTGACAAAAAGTGAATATTTGTTCGTGTTTATTCGTGAAACGAAATTTATAATCATTTTTAATTTTAATTAAAAATGGCTGCAAATTTTGATATTCCGAAGACAAATTTCACAATTGTTGAGAATAATAATTTAATTACGCAAGCGAATTATCGACGCTGGGTTCGATATATGTCAGAATTTTCTTTTGCTAGGTTTGCTATGACAGAATCAGTTAACCTTAACAAATCTCTTCTACGAGAGTTTTTGTCTTCTCTTTCTGTTGTGAATGCAGGACAAGTACTTGGACTTACTTGCACAATTCAGGGACGTACACTTTCTATCACTGAGAATACCCTGAACACTGCACTCCAGCTACCTACAGAGAATTTTGAAGCTGTTCCTGACAGAGCTGAACGAACTAATTTTTTCTATGCTATCCACTGTCAGAGGGAGCCAAATGGTGATCTTCCAGCGAAGATGTATGTCAAGCACCTGCCTAGGGAATGGAATTTCTTCTTTAATTCCATCTCCCATGTGTTTGCCCCTAAAACTGGAGGATTCCATGGGATTACCAACTTCAATCAGGAGATTGGGATTGCCATTGCTCAAAACTCAAGAATCAATCTGGGACATCTGATTATGGGAGCTTTTCAGGACTCTCTGAGGAAGAACAGACATGTACTTCTATATCCTCGTTTCTTCCAGATTGTGCTGAATCAAATGCTGACACCTGCTGAACGTGCTGTCTATCCAAATATAGACAATGTCATCTGTTCCTTCATGACTTCAAGGGTGATATCAATGCTGGAGAATCATCAAGGGTACACCAACAATGAACCAGTGGTGATCACTGAGGCCATGCAAGCATTTCTGAATCAAAATGTGCCTCCACCACCAATTCAACATGTTGCTGCCCCTGTTGTTGCTGAAGAAGTCCCTGAAGAACAAGATGAACCAATCCCTGAGCCACTCATTCAAGAAAACATTCCTGAGGCTCAAACTATTCCTGTAGAGGAAGAAGTGATTGTGGAAGATGCTGCAGATGACTCCTCTGAAGCTAATGATCAATCTGATGGAGAGGATTCACTACAGGACAACTCTACTGACTCTGAGGATGAAGCAAATAGTCCTGTACAATCCACTGTAGCTGCACCAACGGATGATGTAATGGTGGATGTTGATGAACTTTTCTCTAACACTTACAATCCACTGCTACAGTCAGGTATTCCTTCTGACTCTGACAACTTGTCCTTTGATGCACCTGATTGGGTTCAGAATCTTTTGGATTCCAATCAGCTTTCATCACCTCTCACACGTGCCAGTGAATTTGAAATCCCCCAAATTCATAACCAAGGCACCACTTCCCAAACACTTGAAGCAGAAATATCTCAACCCCTCAGCCAACCACTTCAAATAATTGAGAGCGAGGGAGAAAGTGCCTTAGCTGCACCACATAAGGAGATTGTTTCTGAAACTGCAGCTATGTCTCCTAGTCAAGAAAGGAGAATAGAACCTGAGACAACTGCAGAACTGTCTTTTTCTTCACCACCTCAGCCAAATATTACTTCAATGCACAGTGAGGTTGCACACACGATAGAAGAATTGACGGTTGCTAACACTTTGTCGTCCATGTCAGGGATAGACACTGTTGTTACTGATCCTATTCAGGGTCAATTGCCTTCACAGGCTTCTGGGGGAAACTTGGATGAATTGCCACATTCTACATCCTTGTCTACCCCCCTGGGAGGAACATTCCCAGATCCTTCAAAGGACTCTTCACCTCTCGAAGGTGAACGGCAATCTGTTTCTGAGCCCTTCATATCAGGAAGTGTGCCAGTTACAGAGGACTTGTCACAAAGTCTTTCGCCGTCTAAGGCAGTTGTGGGAAACCAGGGTGCTTCGCCTGTTCAAGGATCACATCCTTCGAGCCCTGTGTCTACCCACCCTGAGATTCCAACTCAGGATCCATCAAAGGATTCACCACTTTCAAGTGGTCGGCAACTTGTTTCTTATGACTCAGATTCATCTGACGAGGAAACCGAGGACGAAGGCTCACGAACCTTCATTGCACCTTCTGTGACCTCTCTAGAAGAGGCTAAGAAGATTTCTATTGCAGGTACATCCACAGAAGCTGGAGATTCTTTGAGTGAGAGGGAAACACTTACAGAACCAGTAATACAGAAACCCTCTGACCCACTGAGTGTTCTAGCATTGAGTCAAATGAGAGAAACACCTGCAGAACGTACTAGTGAGAACCCCAAATCCCAACCTACAATTGAATCTGCCGTTCCAACTGTATCTGTGACAGAATTTGAAGCTCTGAAATTCAAAGTTCAACACTTAGAAGCTGAGAATCTTGTTCTACGGGAGGAGTTGGTAGAAATCAAATCAACAATGGAGCAAAGGTTGGCTGCCCTGGAGGCTAAATTGCTGGCATCTCAACCTTCCAGAGAGGATTACTCAACTGAGGGGGAGAGAGCAGCAGAAAAAGCAAAAGGAAAGAGGGTGATAACAGGGGTGTCTGAAGAACTGATTGATTCTGCTCTTAGGCATCAATTCAGTTACACTCATGATGAATACATCCCTGAGTTTGTGGATGACAGGGTGATTAGGATGGTTGGTGCTGAGAATGAAGATCTTGAAGAAGGAGAAATCCCAGATGCTGAAGTCTTTGCTGATGAACTTGCATATCACAATGACATCTTTCCTGCTGAAGAGTTTGAAATTGCAAATCCACAAGACATTGCTAATGTTGCTAGGGATTATGCTGAGCAAAAGAGAGCAAGGGAGAAGTTAGAAAACCAAAGACGGATTCGACGGGAAAGGAGACTTGCCAACTTACATAAGGATGGAGCTGAATGGGATGCTGCTAGATCTGTGTTTGATTTTCCAGAGGTCACTCAAGATAATGATGATGACGAAGTAAAAGATATCTTTGACTCCTTCAGGAACAACTACAAAGATTTACATGATTATCACGAGGTGTTGAATGATATCATTTCTACTGTGTCTGTTGCTGTTCTTCCCAGAAGAGGATGGATGGTTAACATATCATTTGAGCTACAAAGAGAAGGCCATGGACTCAAGCATGTGTCAAGTCAGTTTCTTAGAGATCTATCTTTAACTGAGCTGTTTGTGGTAAGAAACAAGATCATCTCTACCGGCAGAAAGCATAATGAAGTATTCAGAGATATGGTGGAAGAATGGATCACTGATATTGGAGTTGAAATTCATGACAAGCCCTCAGTTATTAAGTACTTCAAGGATGGTATGATTCAGAGTATTGGACTCACTGATGAAGCATTATCAACATACAATCCTCGTATACTGAAATATCTGGAAGCCCAAGTCAGGGAGAAGTGCTCAAGGACTAGCAAGGGAAGACTAACTGCTGAACTGCTATATGCCTATCGTCTGAACTTTGCTGCTCTGAGAGAATTAGACTTATCAGCCATCAATCGTCAACCACCATATCCACTGCCTCCACTAGACCCTGAAGTTCCTGAAAATCCAAATGCACCAGTTGTTACTTACAATCCTACATCTGTAATATTCAAGAAGAAGAAAGACTCTGAAGTCACTGCTATACCACTCACAGAGATTGGGAAACTCAATTCCAAAAGAATCACTCGTGCAGTTGCAGCTGTTAAGTGGTCAGTGGTAAAGGAAGACAAGAGTGTGCTCAAAGACTTGGTTGATCTTCTGGAGATAAGAAAAGCTGTAGAGACTGTCCACAACACTTCTAGAGTTCGTGCTCATCCATCAAGGATCATTATGAAAATTGAAGGAATGGAGATGAATGTCACTTTTAAGAAGTTGAAGAAGATGGTTCACCTGCAGACTTTAGAGAAGATGAAGAAAAATCTAGAGCAACCTCCACCTGAGAATACACTGGAGCAAGTGGCACTGAGTACCATTACAGCAAGGATTGAAGAGATTGAAAACAAGCTTACTCAGAAGAGAGTAGAAGAAGCTGCAAAGAGGAAAGCTGAGCAGAAGCTGATTAATGCAAGAGCCAAGAAACCAAGGAAAGATTAGTTCAGGCTAGAGGAACAATGGCTGCTTGTATTTACTTTTGATTTCTGGAAAATGTAAGATATAATCCAGACTGTACTTAGTATTACTTCCTGTTTAAATTAGTATGCTTTTTCATTGTGTCAGTTGAGTTATCCTCTTAAAGGATTTGCTTGTCGAACTCTAACAATCAAATAGGGGGAGATTGTAAAGCATAATGTAACGTAAATGTAATCACGATAACTCAACACATCAAAAGACAGGAAACAATACGTAAGTATAATACAGGAATCTACAGGTTGGAGATTCGATACGAACAGACAAAGACAATCAAGATATCTGAGACGAGCATCCGTCCACTGGAAGAAGTTCATTAACATGTTCAAGCCTCAGTGAAGAATAAAGTTCAATATGTTTCTGCTATCAAGATTGCCTGAATATCAAGTATCAAAGACCAGAAGATTCCAGTATATTTAATTTGATTATTTATAATTAAATTTATCGAAGCAACATCTAACCCGGAATGACTGATCAAGTATTTTATCAAGCAAAGAATTCAAGGGATTATTTCAGTTCGAGTCGTTCGTGAACCAGACCAGTGCACAGGACGTCAGGACGTACGAAAGAATTCAGTGGATTCAATCAACGGATTAATTGATCAAGTCAATCGAGACTCTCCAGGACACATTTTCAGAGATGCTAATTATGTATATATATATATATATATATATTTAATTATCTGTACAAGGAATGGAAGGGATTAAAATCTCTAAGTCATACAGGTCTACTCAATGGAACGAAGCGCAAACTTTGACTAAAAGAAAGTCAAAGCTTGCGCCATATGCTGTGGAGGAAACAACCTTCAGAACATTCCTAAGTACAAGAGGCTCACAGTGGACACTGTATAGCGCCAAGTTTGACTGAAAGTCAAACCTTGCGCGTGATCTCTTCCTTGGATCATTTCTTCAAGTCCTTTTACAGTGAAGACAATTGAAGTACTGGTTGGAGCGCAACCTTTGACCAAGTCAAAGGTTGCGCCTTCAAACTATGTTCAAGGCGCAAGTTTCTGAAGTGAAGAAAATCTCTAAGTCATGTACACAGTGCAACACACTCCTGGCGCAACTTCAAGGGAAGCGCAAAGTTTGACCAAAGCGCAAACTTTGACTTTCCTTTATATAACTGTTTTGGCGCAACTCTGCTATACATATTCATATATGTATATGTATATGTATTTGGCGCCAACTCTAGTGTATTTGGGAGTTAGATTTATTTTCATAAATCGAATCCGTCCAGGACGAACTCAAGTCGTCCAGGACGAACTCGTTAACCATGGTTAGTTGTTGGAATGCCTATAAATAGAGGTTGATGTTTTCATTTGAAAACAACTACACACTTTGTAAGTGCACACACTATACACATTCTCGAGAGTTAAATTAGAAGATCGTATTTATCGAGAGTTTGTAATAGAGTGATTGTAGTCTCTGCAGCCGACACTTGTGTTGGAATTTGTAGCACCCGAGGATTATTTCTAATACAAGAATATTCCCCGACTTGCTGGAGTTATTTATTTACGATTGATTTAACATGGACTGAAACAAAGATTATCCGCAATTAAATTAAATCGAAGAAATTGGTAAGACGTATTCAACCCCCCCCTTCTACGTCTGATTGGACCTAACATAGATATAAGGATAGTGACAATACATCAAATTTGGTGTCGGAAAATATATCTAAATGATATAATTTTGATGATATATGTATTTGAAATACTATAACTTGTGATATGAAGGTGAATTTAAGGAAATTTTATATTGTTAATCAAAAGTCAAACACATAATAATAAAACGCGTTTACGAGAACTACTAAAAAGATTTGAGTTATAAATTTTACTTTGTTAAATAAAATAACACAGAAAAATAAGTTATATATATTAAAGTCTTAAAACTATAATTTTTAATATGCCATCATCCAATATATAACATACCAGTTAAATAAAATGATTCAAACTACAGTTAAATTAATCATTTACAAATTAAACTAATAAAATATAATTAATTCTGAACCGGATAATCTGACGCGATACGGTGAAACTAATATCTGATTAAACGGGAGTAGAACAAGAATAGTTTTTTCATGATTCAAAATATCGAATATATAACTTGATCTTTAACAATTGAACATGATATGCCACATTGATCACTCCTAATAAATACGAGTATCAAAATATTAAAAATGTGAGTTTGCACAAAGCTAAAAAAGTAACTACACGACTAATTGAACTAAATATTTTATGGTTTTATGAACTTCATGATGCCTAACTCATATCTACTCTCTTTTTGCTATTTGAAATTCCATAAAATCATTTATTTGAGATCTGTTTTATAACGATTACATGAAAAATCATTAAAAGTCTTAATAGACAAGCTCAAAAAACTAATTATAGAAAATTAAAATTTTATAACGAGATAATGTTATAACATACTGTATCAAAGTAATATTCATCTAATATTTTTAAATTAACAATAAAAATATAATACATTGAAGTACTATATAATTGATATGAAAAATAAAAGGATAAGACACATCAAAGGTGTCAGAAATTTTTGGGGTGCAATTATATGGTTAGTAGTTCAATTGATACTTTTATAATAAAATAAGGTACATGTCTTTTTACGTACAACATATGTTTCAATTTTTATTTATACAAAATGTGTGCAACATATGCTAAAAAGAATGTGTTGATGATCTGCTCCATCATGTATCACTTTAACAATTATGCAAACGTACGCTCAAAAAAGAAGAAATAAATGTAGGGCAACGCGGACCACACATCTTCATTTAATCATGATTTAGGATATCGTAATTCACATATCAAAAACAGGTTTTCATCAAAATCATGGTATATTAGTTGAAATAATTTAATAATTTCAACAATAAATTACAGATACTTTTAATGAGGTATAATATATTTAAAATTTAAAATTTCAGTATTAATTTCGAATATAATTTTGAACATTGATAATATGATAATGGTCTCTATATCCTAACGAATTTGAATATAGAAATATCAGTTCAAATGTAGTTTTTGATCTATAATTTTTTTAAAAAATATACTCCCTTCGTCCTATTTTAAGTGACCTTATTTGACTTTCACGGAGATTAAGAAAAAAGTAGTAAAAAAGAGGAAATTTAGTTGGAAAGTGGGTAAAATGGTGGAATATATCAAAATTTAATAATAGATTTGAGATAGTGATGGTAAGTAGTGAGTGTAATAGTGTTTATTTAATATAAAAGAGTATAAAATAGAGAAGTAGTGTGTGTAATAGTGATAAGTAGTGTTTAAAAATAGTAAGTATAGTAAGTTCATTATTTTAGTTAGAGATGTCTCAAAAAGGAATAAGGGTCATATAAAATGGAATGGAGGGAATAGTACTTATTATTACTATTAATGCTATTAGCTTGCATATATTACATTTTTCATGTTTACATATTTTGTCAAAAAGTAAAACGTAATAGTTACGCTCGAAACAATATGATGACACACGGATATTATTTAAAACATAATACAACTCAAGGTCCGTACAAGAACAATATAATGACATATGAATATTATTTAAAATACAGCAAAAACTAGAGCCCCGTGCCTCGCACGGGCTTTTATGCTAGTTCCATTGGATCTGCAACTGCAAAGTCCTTGAAATGTTGCATGAAGCTTCATCTTCTAGCTCCTTGTAATATCCTGAACCCGAGTCTCGTCAATGGCGCTTTAGTTTAATTTTGAAGGTCGTTAAGTCCCCTAAAATGTAGAGACCTGAACTTGAAGATTCTGTTTCCATCATCTTCATAACCTTCTCCTTTGAAATAACTCTAAGCAACCAAATTGGCTTGTCCCTCGTAACAGAGATAAAAACATCCAGTTGGAATCTAAATACCCGACAAGTACTAAGTAATGAATTGTCATTAGGTCATGGTATCAGAATCGCACAATCTGCTTTCAAACTGATTGAGATCATCTTGCTGTGCAATCACTCAATCTGGATCCCTTTAAGAGCTTCTGAATCTTCCTCAAGTTTCACTTCAAATTGAAACCTAAAGAAATAACATCTTTTCACAATAGCTCTCCCAGTCTTCACTTCACCATTAGGAACATACAAGAACTAGAACCCGAGAATGATATTGACTTCAAACCCTTTGTCTAAGCGGATACGTTCTTCAAATGTCCTCTTCATCTTCAATGTGGTGTTGAGTTTGACTAGTGGATCCATCAAATGCTCCCTCTAAGCTGTTGCTGGGATTTCCTTAACAATCCTTATCCTTGCAAAGAGATTCTGCTTGGATCTGAATCATTATAATACAAATAATATCACCTTTAACAGCTTGGAGCAAAGTGTCGTTCAATGTCCTGTCTAGACTTACAATCACCTTCTGTTGATTAATCACAATCACCCTGTAGACTGTAGACTCCATAGAGTAGCCGAGGAAAGTATTCTTTGAGATTCAAATGCAAGACTTGCAAAGATGCTCACACTAATTTCGAGATGAAGCATTTTCCTCCAAACACATACCAAGGATAGTGTTTGCTTCTGATTGGCCACTAACAAAAATGGTGCCTTTCTGGATTTATCAACAATCAGGGTTCATCTTGATCAACCTCTATTTGTGATGTCTTGTCCTTCGAACACATACGAACAACACGAAAGAATCTAGAGTAGTTAATGATCATCGCAAAAAGATATCTAGCTTTGTTTTCAGACATGACATTAGCTGATCCGTAGAAATCCATACGTATCATCTGAAGCGGCTCAGTAATGTTGATCATATCTTTGCTTCTGTGCGATGTTCTTTCGACTTCCCTATTTTGACATAACTCATATCCTTCATCCAATTTGAATTCCAGACGAGGTAGTCCTCTCACCAATTCTCTTCTTACTAATAAAAAGAGCTCCTTGTTTTGACATACAAGTTTGAGAGCTTCAAGTGCCATAGCTAATACTCATCTGATGAAGCTTCCCTATCAAAACAGCTCACTCCATCTTCAGTTGAAGTTCCATATTAGCTACGAGTAAAATTCACATCCTTCCTGATTTAAGATAAAACACTATTCCATGAACTGACATAATGTCCTTTGTCAGAGAATCGTCTGATACTAGGAATGTGTGTTTTGACTTCTTGCAAGAAAGATGTGCTTCCATGATGACATTCCAGGAAAACAGGCAAGTCCCGCAAGAGAATCTTTGTTGTCATCTTTCAAAGATTATTGACGGAACTGCTCACATGATCACATTTGCTAACAGGGTACTTTTGGAGATTAATATGATTTCAGCTACTCAGCAAACAGAGTGCACCAAAAATCATATGGAATATATGTAACCTGCAATCACAAATGGAAAGAGTTCTATGGTCCCCAATCATAACTGGGTCCAGATGGATTAGAGATTTTTCTTTAACAATGGTAACAACAGAAGCAACCTTAACATGCTAATTCTTATCTAGACATTGCCCTAATGTGATTCTCAAACATGCTTTTCTAAATTCAATGCAAGTACAAAGACATGCATTCACGACATGAAAATAAGCATACATGATGTTGAATACACATGACAAACAATCAAAGATAAGACAAGAGCAAGACAGGCAGTTATGCAATTCAGAAGATTCAGTTCTCTCTACTTAAACCAATTAACACAAGTGCAACAGGTAGCAAGCAGAATTACAGATATTCAATAATCTCCTAAAAGCATAATGATTATAGACAAATTAATAATCACATTATCAATTCATACTAATCTCACTCTATTGTTATATGGCATTATACTATCTCTATTACCTAAGTCAGTTTTAGATCTAACATGAAGTTTTAAAAGTTCTACTGACACAAGGTAGACATTCCATCATAGAACAAATAAATTCCTTAACAAACAATTCAGATAAATAAGCAAATCTAGTTGTACTAGGGAATCTGAAAGTAAGTGTTTTAACAAAGTTATACATGCTAGGATCATAACCCCTAAAACTAAGAGTTGTTTTCCAAAGGAAAGCTTCTAATCTCACCATTGCAAATAATCAAATCCTAAATATTCATACACATGTTAAGAATCTGCTAAAGACACATGCACAAGATTATCATCAAACCTAGTTACTAGAGAAGTGATCTAGCATACTAGTTTAACTGTAATGACCCGGATTTTTAAAAATATTTTTTATTAGTATTAAAAGTGATTTTTCTTTAAAGAAGGGAATAAGATTTAATATTTTATTCCGGTTTAATGAGTTTTCAAGGTTTTATATTTAAACCCCGGGTTATTGTGTTATTGATAAATAATTGTATTTTCAAAACTGATTTTCATATTTTGTTTTGAAAATTCTAAATGATAATTATGTGAATATATGTGGTATGTGACTAAGTGTTACTGGTGTTATTGCTCGTTTAATTATTTATGTTGATTTATGATTATTATGTGATTAATATATGAATTTTTGTGAATTTTATATTATCTGGTTTATTGAGTTAACTGCTCATACGTGTTCGTATTTGAGGGATTTCAATTTCTATATGCCCATGAGGAAGTATAATTTATTTGGATATTTTCATATCGATTTATGGAATGTTAGATGATTTTATAATCGATTTACGGATTTAATTGCGTATATTTATATTTAATTATTGATTATTTGATTTCCGTAAAACCGTCCACTCGTAACGGTGTAGCAAATTTTCTTCCCGGAAGTTTCGAGAAAATTCACCTTTAGCCTAATTTGAATATTCCGGACATTTTTCGTGTTTTGACTTTTTCGATCCGGAGTACGGTTTTTCCCGGAGTCGGTCCGGCGGAGTTTTGCGGGTATTTTAATTGTTGATAATTATCTGGTTTGTCTCGATACGTGAAAGCCAGATATTTTGATTATTATATTACTTTTTACCGAAATACGTGCAAATGGGACCCGCAGACTAATCATTGCTTTTAAAAGCCCCGTTTTGATGATTATCTCGAAAACCGGTACCGATTGGACCCCGCTTTATTAATTTAAAGCTATTAAATATCATATTTTCATGTTATAAACGATCCAAGGGGTACCAATTATTCATAAATATAAATAGACCTTTCTACACCTTATTTTCAACCGTAAAATCATTTCACCAGTTTCTCTGCACGAATACCGAGAGAAACCGAAATGTGTTCTTCGTGTTCTTCGTAATCAAACGAGGATTTGGAGGCGTTATTGGAATCCGATGGAGGTGTATGAATAGTCAAAACGAAGCTAGCGACGTGTAGAATCCAGTTTAATCAATCATAACCATGCAGATTTCACGGGTAATTTCTTATTAATTTTTGAAAATTCGAATTATTATAATTTTAAAGATGAATTTTTGTAAACGATCTTGTTTGATTGTTTTGATGCTTCTATGTTGTAGAACGTGTTTTTCTCGTCGTTTCGGTATATTATATGTCGAATTTGGACTTCAGAAACACATAGAAACATGAGATTGATCTTTGAAATAACTGTTCTTCATGTTCTTGAGTGTTCTTGAACATTTTCAATTGAAAATTGGGGGCTTACAAATCGTTGATTCTGGGCAAAATCAGAGGTTACCACTGTGTTTGTATGGTTGTGAGGAGCGTTCGTATGTGATCACTGAGGGTGGAGGAGTTTGTTTTCGAGTTGATCGGAAGTTATAAGGTTCGCCGGAGACGAACCTTTGACTTGGTTTTCCGGCCGATTTATGGATCTTCGGTCTAATTGGTTAGTATATTCGAGTTCCTGGTGGTGTAGTGTTGCTGTGGTGTGAATTTGGGTGTGTTCTGGGCAGAGGGAGTCACCGCCGGCGAGCTCCAAGGCGGCAGCCATGGCTGCCGGCGGCAACTGGGAGAGATGGTGGTGAAATTTCAATTTCATCACCCATCTACTGCAGTTTTACAAATAAACCCCCAAAGTTTCTGGTTTTGCAAATCAAACCCTGCTAGAAGTTTCCAAAACTAGCAGATTAAACCCTTTATTTTTAAATCTTTTAAACATTGTTTTTATACTTATTTTCTTTAATTTCAAAAAGAGTTTTAATTATTTATTCATTCAAAAATAAATCTAAATTAGTTTATTAATTAATTTTAATTTGTAATTAATTATTTTAATTAATCAATTAATTTAAATATTAATTGATTAATTGATTTGATTAATTATTAATTGATTTTAATTGATTAATTAATTGGATTTAATTATCTTTTTTTGATTTAAAAATTCTGAAAAATAGTTTCGAGCTTTGATATATTTTTCTAAATTATGTTCAAGGCTCGATTATTGTTTATGAAGGATTTCAAGTCCAATTTTGAGTATCCGGACTTGATTACCTATTTATAAAATGATTCTTTTATCGATTTTAATTCCGAAAAATGTTTAAAAATTCTGGAAAATTTCCGAAAAATCATTTTTAACCCAAGACTTGATTTGACATCAATTGGGATGGGAGATTTAATGTGTAATGTGTTGTCTGCTATCGGTGTAAGGTATTATATGTTGAGAGCGGAGTCAGAAAACGGTTTTGAACATATCTTTTGATCTGTAAGTCGGAATCAAGTGAAACGAAAGAGAGATGAAAGCTCATGGAGTCTATTTTAATATGGCAAGATAATATGATTGAACCTAGAATATGATTATGTGTTGTTAAGTTTACAGAATGTGATTAAATGTGAATTATTTGCTATAAGTTGATGATTACGTGATATACGTGCTTGTTCATGATAAACGATTTGTATGACTGGTATTGGATAAAAATATAGGGATGACAAGGATAAGAATTGATTGAATTGGTTGTTGGTTGGGAATAGGTTGACAGGTGGATAGCCTTATAAATAGACGAGGTGCTGTCAGATTTTCAATATGATTATTGATTTGTGATATGTTATGTGGAATATGATTTGACTATATGATAAGGTTAAAGAATGATCATGTGCTAAGTGATATGTGATAAGTTTAAAGAGATATACAAGTAGGTATCGGTATACGTGATATGTATATGCGATATATTATTTAGTGACTATAGTATTATCTCATTCTCGTTAAGGATTTGGACGAAACGTGGATGACCGAAGACGTCAGAAAGTCGGAAGGGTATTGCAAAGCGAATAAGGGATGAATCGAGTAAGCGAAGCGATGTGGCGAATAGAGTATAGCTAGAGATGGTCTAGAGATTACGAGATGCATAGATTGTGAAAGTTGAAAGATGAGATAGAGATGTGAGATTGGAGTCAGATTTAAGGCAAGTATCCTACACCCTGCTTTTTGATATCTTGCAAATATTCTGATCCACTCTTTTAATATCTGTTGCAATTGTTCTGAACTTCTGATTAATGCGATTATCCTCATCCATTCTTTCTAATCCTCAAGCTTCAAAGAATTTCCGTTTTATAAATCAATTCGAAGTTCAAATTGTCATTGAAGCATGTGTTGCTCAGTGATAGTTAGAACCTAGAATGACTTGGGATCTTCTTGACTATTCAACCCACCATTGTCATGCTAGTTTAGCAGGCTAAATTCAGTTGCTTAGCCGATAATGGAGGATACTGAATAGTTAGGGATTTCCTGAACTATGTTTTATGAAAGAATGGGCTGTGATTTATGAAAAGATGATTATCAAAGTTTGATTTGGAATTACCCTGTTATTGATGATGTTTATGACTATATTCCATTGACTTACATTGACTTTTTGAATTGAATTAGAGAATTGGATTATTGTTTTTATATAAACCTGTGGACCAGATGAGTGGTCATGTTAGGCCAATGAGTGCCTTGGATCCAGTGATAGAGCATGGCGGGGCCTGCTCGGGGTTAGTGCGGAACTGATCAGCTGCCTAACCTTGGTTTTAATTAAAATGTGATAGTCCAATTCAATAATTCTTTTGGAAGAATTGAGTTCCTCAATTTCCATTGCTGCAAGGTATTGTGAATCCTTCTATACAATACCCTGATCTTGTGATCTCATATTGAATCTGTTGATGAAGTAGTTTGAGCTTGTGAACCCCTTTTATATTGTTCAGAATTTCATTGTTATTATTACTTGCTGAGCATTGTTGCTCACGCTTGCTATTCTCTTTTAACCATTTCAGAAAGGATTAAAGATGAATGGCTAGACTACAATTGCGGGTAAGGCTAAGGCTAGGCGAGGAGTCAGAGGTGTTAAGGATCCAGTGGTCGAGGAGTGTCCAGGAAGATTGATAAGGTTGATGCTAGCTAGAGTTGAGCTACTGAGATTCAGATGTAAGTCATGGCTGGAGTAGGTTGACAGTGATTCTTCTTATCGAAGATGATCTGATTTGGTAAGAGTTGTTGTGTAATAATAGTGGTGGATTCTAATTTCAATACTGTAACCTGGATGCGATCCTGTTGCTTTTAGGGGGTTTAAATGTTCTCTTTCGAATCATTTATTAAAGTTTAAATGTTCTCTTGAAATTCTCTTATTATGGCTTTCAAGTTTTGAAATTCAGGTTTTGGAATCATTTGATTTATGTTCTCTTTCAAATATTTTCCGGTTTTAAATTCTTTTGATTTTCATTATCTTTTCAAAAAAAAATAAAAAAATTACAGGTTTTCAAAAGTGTTTAAAAATGGGCTTTATGTGGTGACGTCAGAATCCAGACCCCCGGATTCCTGGACCGTCACATTAACATTATCTATTGTGATGCTATCATGCTTGTGCTTGTGTGTTGGACAATTCTACTCAGAAATTTATAACATGCTTTGAATATAAAGAAATATGTATTGCATAGTTAGAAAAAATTCGTACCTGAGATGTGCGAGTTGAGTCATCTTCAGAGAATGCTAGGATAGCCAGATAACCATAATCATCCTTCTCATCAGCAATTGATCCATCTCACACCTTTCCTAAAATAGTATAAGAACTTGTTGTGATGCTTCTTTCAAAACATCCACTTGACAAGCCCCATCATCCTTGTTTGTCGAGGCTTCAATATATATAGCAACCCTTCTTTGCTAAAGATACCAATCAATATTGTGTGTACTAACCAACTCAGTTTTCAAACAACCTGTCGAACTGAACCCCGAAGAGTCTCCACTTGAAACCAATGGATTTCATCTGAATCTGACATGACTAAACCTCTCAGACAGTGTTATGCTAATCCTTGAAGTTCTGTCCTCACATTCTTCAAAAGCGTTAACTTTCGTCGACTTGAGCTTCCTCAAATTCAGCAGTTACAAACTCTTCTGTTCAATCTTAAGGTTCTGACATTAATGCACGAAACTGATTTGATGTGGTAGTAACTCGATAAATATCCATAAACCTCCACAGTTCTCTGTCTTTGGTTCAGTTGATTCTGGATGGATTTAGCATTGATACAATTCATTGTGTAATTGTATGTCCAAGAATCACTGAGTTAGATTGAAATCCCTTGAAGATTCTTTCAGCAAAAACTTCTCTTTTCCTACTACTAGTGGTGCCATTCAAAGTTGACATTCCGAGCCCTGGAAAGATGCTTCATTGCAGATGTAGCAAATTCCCATCCTGATCTGGTGATCTGATAATCAAGTCGGAGTAATTTCTCAGATCAAAGCCTGAAGTACCTTCTTCAAAATCCACTTTTAGTAGTACCAAATTAGTCTTCAATAGAATCTTTTACGAATCACAATCATCTTTGTCGAACATAGAAAACTGCTTCTAATAATCCTTTGAGTAATCAATTGGATTGGTTCATCAATGTACTTCCATTACCGGTTCTGAGAATCTGGTATTTGAAAGCCCGGTGTTCGTCTTGTAATTTATCAGCATGATCTGTCTCAACTAAATGTCAATCTGATTTGTCTTGGAGTAGAATAATTAAAAAGGTTACGGGACACTTGATTATTTAAACTAAGTTCAAATTATAAAGAAAATAAATTTAAAAATAAGTTTTAAAAGATGAAAGAAAATAAAGTATAAAATAAACTTAGTTAAATCTATAAAGTAAATTTAATTATATTTTAAAAAATAAATTTAAATAAATTCATAATAAACTGAATAAGTTTAGAACAAATTTATTTCAAATTCATTTAGTAAATATATTAAAATTTATTGTATAAATTTAATTTTTGAAAATATTCAAGTGTCTCGTCTCCAATTAAATCATAGCTTCCAGAACAAACTAAATTGAACCCTTGAACTTGAACTTATATCCATAATCAGTTAAATCCTCTTAAATTTATATTCTGAATTTTAACTTAAATTTAAATCATAAACTATACAAATTTAAATAATAAATTTATAAAAAGTTTATGATAGACTTAATAAAGTCTAAGAGTAAACTTTACAAGTCTAAAATAAATTTAAACAAATTTATTAAATGAATTTGGTAAAGTTTATAAAGTAAATTTAATTAAGTTTATAAAATAAATTTAATTAATTCATAATAAACTCAATTACCAAGTTTAAAATAAATTAAGTCAAATTTATAAAATAAACTTATTAAAATTTAAAGTATAAATTTATAAGTCCTGGTCCAAAGTTCAGTATCCAACAGATAATCCTTGCTTAGGCCTACGGACAAATTCAGCAACACAAACCGGAAGAACATTTCCCCTAATCAAATATCGAAAGCTAGGTTCTTGACTTTCCGTACGATAAGGATCCTGATTTGTATATCAATCAGCCTGCTCTGATACCAATTGTTAGGTCCAAAGTATCGTAGAAGGGGGGGTTGAATACGATACTCACTACAATTTAAAATTCTTTCGAATCTTGCGGATAAATAAATTGCAGTCATGTAATGGGTTTCGTGTTCCGGATATTTATTGGGTCAGTTTCTGAGGATATGAAAATATTAAACCAACACACAATATTTTCCAAGGTATATCTGTATATTGATAAATACCTCGAAGGTGCTATAAATCCAAACCCGAAGGTTGGCTGCAGAGACTACAATACACTCTACACACAAACGCCTATCAAAACAGATCTTCTATCTAAGCTCTCGTATGTGTGTAGTGTGTGCCCTTTACAAAGTGTGTAATGTGGATAGTTGTAGTTGTGTGTTCAAAATGAAACACAAAGCCTCTATTTATAGACTTTGGGGGACAAACTCAGCTGGTGCTTGTTCTTGGCGCAAGGAAGCTTTCAACCAATCAGAACAAAGCTTCCTCGTTCCTTGTATTAGCTTTCTTGCTCCAATCTACCTTGCTCCTCCTTCAACTTGCGCCAAAACAATTCAGAAGAAATGTTTACATGATTTAAATGGCGCAAGGAAGAAATAAGAAATGGAAATTCCTTCCTCGTTCCAGTTAAATCAATTTAACAGAATTGTTTAATAAACTGGCGCAAGCAAACCAATATCTTCCTTGTTCCAATTGGCGCAAGGAAGACAATTCCTTCCTTGTTCCAATTGGCGCAAGGAAGAAGTGGATGGATGATGAATTTGGCGCAAGGAAGAATTATAATTAATAATTCTTTCCTTGTTCCATTCTTGGCGCAAGGAGGAATTATAAATAATAATTTCTTCCTTGTTCCATTCTTGGCGCAAGGAAGAATTAAAATAATTAATTCCTTCCTTGTTCCATTCCTTCCTTGTTCTTTTCTAGCTTGCTCCATTTCTTCCTTGTTCCTCTCTAGCTTGCTCCATTTCTTCCTTGTTCCTCTCTAGCTTGCTCCATTTCTTCCTTGTTCCTCCTTCAACTTGCGCCAAAACAATTGTTGAATTCGTTTTAGTGGCGCAAGGAAAGAATAAAAGTCAGAGGTTCCTTCCTTGTTCCAACCAAAACAATTCAACAGAATTGTTTAAGTTGATTTTAATATATTTTGGCGCAAGGAAGTCTTTTGAATAAATCAAAAGCTTCCTTGTTCCTCCTTTAATATCATGTGGCGCCAGGAAGATAATTGGCTCCATTTCTTCCTTGTTCTAACTTAGAACAATCTAGCACACTTATATATATACATATATGTTACACATATATACATATAAGTGTTTACTAGTTAATTTGGAGGTCGCTTTGCCTTGACTTGATTAAGTTATTCTTGATTGAATCCTTCGAATCCAATTCACACGTACTGACGTCCTGTGCACTGGTCTGGTTCACGAACGACTAATACAGAATTGATTCTCCGTCTTCTTTTCTTGACAACGTACTTAATCAGTCACACCAGACTTGAGTATTGCTTCAATTTGTTGATTATAAATAACCAACCAAGATATCCTGAAATATCTTGCTTCAGGGGTTGCACTGAAATCTTTCGAGTACTTGGACAACATCTTCATTGCTTCCACAATCTTGAATACTTCAATCTTTATTCTTCACTGAGGCATGAACATATTTATGAACTTCTTCCAGTGAACTTATTCCTTCAAGACTGTAGATGGCTTCTTCAACCTTTGTCTTCGTATCTTCCGATTTCGGTGCAGGCATAGTGTTATTTACTTTTCATGTTCTATTGTTGAGTTATCATCCCTATGTAACAGATAGGGTTGTCTTTACATTTAGACTTACAAAGTCTAAATGTAAAGAAGGAACAAGGAACTGTCACCAAATATGTTTTCAAATTAAACAGAGATAGTGAAGGAAAATTTTTGCTGAAAAACAGCCAGATTTCCTGTTTCTCATATGGCTCTCTTTCCTTTGCATTGTGATTTAATTTCAAGATCAAATTTTAGACTTTTAAACTTAGTCATATCAATTGTGTTAAAGTTTTGGACAAACAAGAGAAACTGTGTGCGTCTACTCTACTAACCAAGGCGTCAGTAGCTGTATATGTATCAGTGTTTTCTTGGTTTGTAAATGTATCATTGTAAATATCAATAACTAGATATTTCTTGGTTTTTTGGATTTTTGACCAGACTTTAGATGCTTCACTTGTCAATTGACCCTCAGCCTTTGTTCCGGTTTACAATCTAACAATCGGGTTTACGATGATTAAATTAAATATGACTTCCATTACAATTAAATTAAAAATTTTGGCTAATTTCATTCCATTCCATTCTACATAATTGGACAACTGAACAAGGGAATGGAATGACCATTCCTTTCCCATTTTATTCTTTCTTCCATTCCATTCCGGCACCATTCCATTCATGCGAAGTGAACATAACCTAAATGGTCTCCAAGGTCTCCGATAAAAACGTGGTCTCCATATATCCCTACTGTGATCATCATAAAAAAGGAAACTTTATATTATCTTGAAAATCACGAATATAAATGACTAAAAAAACCGGGTTGTTGCAAGGACAAAATCTCCCCGGTTTGTTTTCTTTTCGCCCCAATTCATCTTCCTGTTTCCTGAATCAGACACCGCCTTCGCACTACCATTAACACCGCTCCATCTCAAAATCCTCTAGTTCATTCTTTTCGTTATCATCATAATCATAATATTTAATAAATTAAACTTTTTTCTTATTTTAATGTCATCACCACCATCTCATCATCCAATCTCGATTATCGATGCAAATTAGTTCAATTTCTATATAGACAAGTCAATCCGCCGTGTTCCAATTCATCCTCCGGTAAGTATTTGCTGATGTCGAAAATTTAATTATCGTGATTATTCAAATTGAGTGAATTTAATGTAATTATGGAGTTAATAATTAGGGTCTTTGCAGCTATAATTTGTGGTGTTAGTGGATTGTTTGATGTTTTTTTTTATCAGTTTGTTTTTATTGATTTGCGGTTTCGAGAATTCGGAGATTGAGATAGTTGTTATGCTGATCGAAAAGTGGTGTTAATTTCTTGTTTGTATGTGAATTTACGTGTCAGGCTTGAATTTTAGCAAAAGCGTAAATGATTACTTTGAGTTATCTATTGTTTGGCTTATGTGCAGGAAGAAAGGATATTAGGCTTGTCAATTTGTTGACACGCTGGTTTTTGGGGTTATTTGATTGTTTGAGTATGGCTTCTAGTTCAGGTCTGGTGATGAATGAGACTGATTGTCCTGATCGGGAAACTGCTGTAGATGTAAGCTTAGGTAAAAACGGTCAATGTTCCTTAGAGTGTGGAAAAGATGAGAAAGAAGAGTGTGGGGAACATGATGAGGATGAGGACGAGGATGAGGATTTTGATTTTAATCCGTTTTTAAAAGAAAACCTGTCGATTGAAGCTTCTTCGAGCCTAAGTTCTGAAATCGAAGGAGTAGAGGCTGATGTTGTTGATAGTGGAGAAGGAAATTCTCCATTTTCAGTCACTGCATTGTTGTCAAAGCCAGTAAATCAAGTGAAAGACTATGCTGTAGGTGATAGTGAGAATGGAAGGGTCGTTACAGTTGCTTCTGATGATGCCAGCAAAGTTGGAAGAGTGGGTGTGTCTGCCGAGAATGAAGCTTTTGTTGAAAAGGATAGTGTTTTAAGCAATGGGAAAAAGGTGGTTAATAATGTTGTGGGACATTTAGATACCAGTGTACAGTCTACAAATGTCATAATGGATGTAGATGATGAGGATGCTATATGTAGGCGTACTAGAGCTCGATATTCTCTTGCTAGTTTTACACTTGATGAACTTGAGACTTTTCTTCAAGAGACTGATGATGAGGACGACCTGCCAAATGTTGATGATGAGGCTGAGTACAGAAAGTTTCTTGCAGCCGTTCTACATGGTGGAGATGCTGATCACATGGCAGAAAAAGAAAATGAAAATGTTGATGATGAAGATGAAGATAATGATGCTGACTTCGAGTTGGAAATCGAAGAGGCACTTGAGAGTGATGTTGATGAAATTTTAAAGTCACCGGCCCAAGTTCGAAACTCTGAGGGAGGTGGTCGGCGGCCTGAAACTAGACAGAATAAACAGCAGAAATCTTCTGCTCAGCTAAAAAAGAAAAGTTCCGGGCATCTGAGTATGCCACTACGCCCCCTTTTACCTTATGTACCAGTTTTATCTTCTACTGCATTTCAGGAAAACCTGACAAGGCTTGAGAGTGCTTCACATCGCCAGCCTTCTTCTGCAATTGATAGCACGCTGAATGGATTTACTCCACATCAGATAGGACAATTGCATTGTTTAATACATGAGCATGTTCAACTCCTTATACAGGTGTATTCTTTATGTATATTTGAGCCTTCTAAGGAGCATATTGCTCCTCAAATACAGGGAATGATTTTAGAGATTCTTAATAAGCGTAATCAAGTATTAAAATATAGAACGACACCATATCCAAGTTCTTATTTCTTTCCTCCATACATCCGTCCTTCAGTGTCGAATGAACATGAGATTTCTTTACAAACACAAGACACTTCTCCATCTCCTATAAATGCCTCAGAAAGTGACAGCTGTCCTGAAAATAATATAACATTGCCTCCTCATAGTGGCAGACATAAATCTGTTTCTTGTAGCAAGGAAGGTCAAATACAAGCCACTGAGGGTCCCATGTGGATGCCTTCTATAAATGGCCATGTACTGTCAATTCTAGATGTAGCTCCGCTGAATTTAGCTAAGAGCTATATGGATGAAGTCTCTTCTGGTATGCAATCTAGAAGTAATTATGCATGTATTTAATTTTTCTTTATGCGTTCTTTAGTCTGATGACTTTAGTGTCTCTGACGTCCATCATGTGTTTGGCATTATCGACAGCTGTCCAAGAGTATCAGAGGCGACATGTTGGAGATGCTTGCGATACCCGCTTTGAGAAGGAACCTTTGTTTCTATTGAAAAATCTCGACCCTCATGCTAATGAAGCTCAGAGAGGTTCTGAAGCTGTAACTGGAAAGCCATCTTCAGGCAATGATCAGGGACTTAAAAAGACACTAGCAAGTACACTTACTGAAAGGAGCAAGAAGCAGTCTGTGGCTCCAGTCCCAAAGCAAATTGCCAAATTAGCTCAGAGATTTTTTTTTCTTTTTAATCCTGCCTTGTTCCCACATAAACCCCCCCCTGCCTCTAATGTGAACCGGGTGCTTTTTACTGATGCAGAGGATGTGTAAGTTCCGTTTTCTGTTTCATGTATTTTCCTCGTCACAATTTTTGTTATTTGTTCATGAACTCACTTTCAACTATGTTTTTATCATGTCCCTCGGTAAATAACCCACCTGCTTTCACTTAAGACCCTCTAACTTCTGCCCTACATTTTCAATATTTGTGGTTAATTTTGGCCCTTAAAAAAATTAGTGAATCCATGTTGTTGCATTTTTTTTAAAAATCACTTGCAAGGCCTTATAGTAGTTAGGTATAATCACATTTTTTTGGTAGTATTAATCAGCTGCCTGTTCTGTCCTTAATATAAATTAAACTATACAATCTATTCATACATGGGGAAAGTCAAGGGAACATAGGGCTTGTACTTTATTAGGAGATCGCAAGAGTCAAGATTAAATATTTTTGCAGTAGATATGCTGAGAAACCTATGAATGCGATGTGACTCAGAAAATTGTAATTTCTTAGCCAAAATAATTATTAAAAAAGGTTAGATTTTTTCAGTAACATGATAATGGAGTTCATGGGGTAATGTTTTATTCCTGCATCAGGGCATATCTTCCAATCAATTTCCATGGACAACATTGAATGGAAATAAGTCCTAATCTCCACGGGAAGAAATATATTAGATTATAATGTTCTTGCACTCTCTTCAAAACTAATTGTCTCAATAAAGCAACAACTAGATATAAATATTTTATTTCTGTGTGTTGCATGAC
This sequence comes from Daucus carota subsp. sativus, assembly GCF_001625215.2. Classification (NCBI taxonomy): domain Eukaryota; kingdom Viridiplantae; phylum Streptophyta; class Magnoliopsida; order Apiales; family Apiaceae; genus Daucus; species Daucus carota. Next base: position 15,131,596 of record NC_030388.2, on the reverse strand, counting down.
ACTTGTACAGTGATATAATTGACGAGTCAGGGAAACGGAGCTCATTGAGTTCCACTCTTACCTTGTAGAAACTTATTTGCTTCAATTAAGTGTTTAACTACCTGTAGAGTTGAAATAACATTGACTGAATAATCGAATAACTTTATTACGCGGACTCAGCTGGAAATGTCCAAATGGTATCTGTCCAAAAACCTGACTCGGGAATAATCTTGAATCTGTCATGATTTTAGCCTATAGTAAGTGTCGGAGTGTCAAAACCCATGTTCGAGTGTCTGTAATGGGTACTGGGGGCAAATATGTGTCAGGTAAGCAAGAGAAATAGCTTCCAAGCATAATGAAAATCTAGACTTTACTTTTGATAAATTTGTCTTTGCTTTTTCTGGTGGATATTGTTAGTGATGGTGACTTTTATCCCCTTGGTATGCTTGACTCGCGTATTATAATAATTTCTTATATTTATATCTATTGAATATATAACAATGTACCATGTCAAACTTGAATTTTATTGTAGGTTGTTAGCGTCGGGTTTGATGCAATATAATACGGACTGGAAGGCAATCCAGCAACGTTTTCTTCCTTCTAAGTCGAAGCATCAGGTAACTCACATGAATTTTATTTCGGATATGTTACAGACTAAATAGAAATGTTGAAGAGATGACTTGCCTAGCAAACTATATAAAATATGATCCAGTTTACCTGTTTAAATAATCAATTCTGTCAAAACTGAAACCAGCCAATTTTGACTTTAGATGGTTGGTTGGGAACTTGTTTGTACACTACTGTATATACCTGTGATGTACAGTGCAATATGAGTTCATTCAATACAAAATTATACGTTACAACAGCTCTACAACTACAATACTGAAACATGGTATCGGAGCCTATGACGAAGTAATATATGCGTATATCATCTCTCCTTTTACTTTCTTACCTTAATGCTTTTCGTTTTAAAAACTCGTTCATGAGCTAACTACTTTGGTATGTATACTGCGTAATAGTTAATTACTTGTCTCGTGCGTCATAGTAATTACTTGTCTAGTGCATAACTAATGGAATATAATAAACTTGTTTGCATACCTGAGGATTGTCCTGTATATATATATATTCTTGACCTCTGGTTAGAATGAGCAAAATGAGATGGGATGCAATGAATAATAAGGGATTAGAAGTAGGTGGAAGAGGAGGACGTGAGAGGTAAAAGCAGAAACAATGAGAGGGCAGTGAAGGACATATGTAATCACACTGGTCTATTGCGGTGCTTTTGCTTAACAAACATGGAATGAGAAATTGATTGCGGTGCTCTAGATTTTATAAATGAGGTGGATCTAAACTTATCCTTTACTTGGCCATCCTTATTTGTATTCACAAGGAAGTCTGTTTTTTTACATGGTAGCCTTGAAAAATAAGAGGCCCACTAGTTGGCTTTTGGATTGATATCCATTAACCTATACTAGTAAATATTATGGCTCTTGATAATTATATGCAACTCGATTTTGATGTAATAAGTTTTGTTTTTAAGAAAATTTTGGTGATATTCGTGATGCATTATTGCGTTTCAGATCTTTGTCAGACAGAAAAATCGTTCCTGTTCTAGAGCACCAGAGAATCCGATTAAGGTACGTGACTAAGCACTAACTTTTATCACAAACCTATGTTTTCATCAGAATTGTAGTTCTTTTGTTCAGATTTTTTTTTCTAGTAATCTATTAATTTTAATCCTCAACCATCTTCGTTACCTTAACCACACACTGTCTCTATTGGATTGCAAAATATTATTTTACTCTCCAACTCATTTGAAGGTGGATTCGGAACACATTAGGAACACAGTTTAAGACCTAGAGAAATTCTATATTCAATAATTTAGATAAAGGTTTAAAATGGTGGTTGTCGTCATTGTTTAACGTATTATTGGGATCTAGAATATTTAGTATAGTTTAGAAATATTAGTATATTCACATTTTCTTAGCAAAATACAAATGAGGCGATCGAATTGCAGAACAGTGTACCTCTGCCAGTGATGTTTACAATACACTTCAGACTGCATCTGAAAGTTTAATAGTTAAACCAGCTACAGTGCTTTGTCTTGATACCCTTTATCAAGCTAGACGTACCTATGTTCTAATATCTTTTAATCCTTTTCCTCATTATTCAAATTTACATGTTTATCCTGTATATCTTTGAAACATTAGAAAGCTATAGTGTACCTCTGATAGACTTTTTTGATGCTGGCATTAGCCAAAAGCCAAGGTCTTCAAATTACCATTTTGCTTGACAGTTCCTGTGTGCAGAAAATGTCTATAGTCCAGAGCAGCAGGATATTTTTTTGGCATGTTTAACCTCCTGGAATGATTATATTTTAGCATATTATCTAGACCAATAAGTCATGGCCAGCAATAGTATTCCTTCCTATATGTTGTATGAAATGAATTATTTTGAATTTTTTGTTGGTTCTATTAAGTTTATGAATCATGATGGGGATGGCAAGGAGATTGGACATTTCTTGGTAGAAATTGTCATGCAGAGCACAAAAATCCCAATAGCCAAAATAATTATCAACAGTAATCTGTTTGAAATGGTTGATTCCTGTTGATTAAAAACTTTAACAGCCTCGTGGCAAAAAAAAACAAAACAAACTTTAACAGCCTTCTACAAATGAAATTTTGGGAATTAGTTTTTTGTTTGCCCACTGCCAGTATGTATGCATTAGTCAACCACATTTTGCCTCGGAATGTTGAGTTCCCTTGCATCACTCATGTTATGTTGTGAAAAAAGTTTTTAATGCTATGCTTTCTATTGAAGAGCACTCTCCCTCAATTGATTGTGAGTTTTGACACTGATATGACAGGGATAGAAACAAGGGCGATGATTATGGTATGACTTTGGATGTAGACGTTGCAATATAAAAATTTCAATAATCAGTGTTGTCCTCGATAATAATTTGTAAAGTAAGTACTAATATTAGAATTATCTCAAAGTAATGTGCTTACCAACCCTAGAATACAGTTTAATACCAGTTTCACTGGGTTTTCTCTTAAGCTTAAATGCATCACAAAATTGTTGGTTTTAGCTTTAAAGATATTGGTCTAAATTCAATATATACTGATCCTAATCTGATTGTTTTTTTTTAATATTTATCATGAGGTGATAACCTCTTTATTTCTCGTGCATTGAAACTGTGTATCACTAAAGTGTATTTTAAATCAAGCTTAGAGAATTAGTACCCTCTAGGAACTAAAGGATTAAAGTCTGTCTTGTGAAATTAGAGACACAGTCTGTAGTCTGGAAGGAGATCCGTGCCTTTTCGAAGCGAGGTGCACATGTTACTATCTAGAGTTTCAATTATATGCGATATTTACTGATGTAATATGAAATCCTTTTAAATATAACCCTGTCTCTGAACACAATAATTCTATTCTAAATTCAAGGCACCTCCACTGTAGACATATGCTACATTTGGTTGGAGGGAAATAGAATGGGGTAAGGAAGGAATGGAATGAAAATCGTGAAGTGTGAACAAAACAATAGGGGTAAGAAACGATGCAAGAGGAAAGATTAATAAATAGCAAGGAAGTTCATATATTGTGTGGTGAGGTTTGTGAAGAGAATGAGTAGGAAGAATGGAGCATCCATTTTGAATTGGTACGTGGATCTGAGGTGCGGTTTATATGTTAGATGATTGGAAGTAATGGAGCATGGAATGGTAATTATTATTGTTTACAAATAAAACAGTTCAAATTTCATTCCTCTGCCTCCCAGTTTCATTCTGACCAATTAAACACAACATCCGTCTGCATGAAGAATTGAAAAATCTGTGGTTGAACTGAATTTTCTGTAAATCACATGTAGTGTGCAAGATAAAGCAGTTCTTTTTCTTATCAGTATGTTGGTTTTCATTTTTTACTGTACTAAATAATCTCTATGGTGGGCAAATATGCTTATGCACTAAACATAATTAACGGTAGAATCAATTTCATCATACAACATCCCCAACTTATTAATGCCTTGACTACACACCATTTTGCCCTTAAGTTTATAGAAGATTCACCATCTTTTACACCACAATCATGATTGAAATCTCCAGAACAATTGTTAAAAGTAATAAAATAATCACTCTTGGCTAAAGTCTCAATTTGGACAGTCTCACAGTCCTCTACTTAGACAGTTAGACTTAAACATTCTCAATCGACTCATTCGGTTTTTCAGGATTGAAACCCTTTCGTGACAAGACAATGGAGTTATATATGTTACGGGAAGGATTAGAATAAGTTTGAAAACAATAGTTGTAATTGGGTACAACATGGTTGTATCATAAAGTAATACGGTCGTATAGTGACAAAACACCCCGCTAATTCATTAAAAAATAGCAAGAAACTTACTGAATTGTAAACCCAGATGAATTGCTCACATGTGGTTAATGTTGTAACATTATATATCTTTCTTTTATGTTACTAGGATTCCGCTAAAAGTGTCCAACATGGATACATTTACAAGTATCAGGCTCAGCAACATTTTGAAACATGTGCATGCTTTTGGTCTAAAAACGTGTCTAAATTGGAAGTGTCTATGTCCGAGTGTCCATCACGGGTACTCGTGTTGAAACAAAGTCTCTTATTCGATTGTTTTTTTAAACAAAAAATAATACATAAGAATGCCACTACAGGTCTGATAATTTTTTTGAGCGGTTTTTAGATAGAATTGAGCCTTGGAAAATGCATTTAATGATTAATCTGATTGATACCTTCGTTTCTGGTAATAAGTATGCCGTAATCTGTGGTATTATATGAAATTACTATATAAAATCACTCCACAAGCTCTTTACAAGAAACTACTAATTGAATGCATCATACAGGCAGTTCGGAGGCTAAAGAACTCTCCCTTGACTGCAGAGGAGATAGCTCGTATACGAGAGGTACTATGTCATCCATTATGTTGGACCATTTTATTTGACATACTTTTTGATGTAGTTGCTGACTTCTCATCTTTTTTAGTATTTGTTATGTGATTGATATATTTTTTTTGACTTGTTGATCAAACGAATTATGCAGGGGTTGGTGGTTTTTAAGAATGACTTGATGTCTGTCTGGAAATTTGTTGTGCCTTATAGGGATCCAGTCTTGCTACCTCGACAGTGGCGCGTTGCTACTGGTACACAAAAATCTTATAAAGTCGATGAGCAAAGAAAGAAGAAGAGACGGTTATATGAATCAAATAGAAGAAAGAGCAAACCAGCAAATCTTGTAAAATGGCATTCTCCATCTGAAAAAGAGGTATGTGTTCTGTTATATATTATAAAATGTTTCCCCCGACTCCCTGAGTATACTGTTGTTATAAACCACCACCTGCTTTGCCCCTTAAAGGTGCCAAACCTATGTGAGAGGGGCCATGGTGCCTTCATGTAATTAAGTGCTTCATCTGTAGTTGAAAATATATAGGTGTTTCCTGCATTTGTCCTTCGATTTTACCATATAGGGATTTGCAATGGGTTGGCTTTTGAGGTAAACATATGCAAACCTGAAAGTAATTATTAGATCCAGATCCAATCAAAATCCAATTGGATTTTGAAATTTGAAATCCAAACCTGATTCACTGGGTTTTGGATTAGGTTCGTGTTTACTGAAACCTGATTTTAAAATTCTGGTAAACAAGTGTTTTGAATATTAACATGAATTTTATAAAAATTAAAATTTAAACAATAGTTAACACTTTAAGCATCACCAATCAGTATTTTTTTTGCAAATGTTGAGGATTTAAAATACTAAATAGAAGATCCAACATATTTGGAATATGAATATGTATGCCACTTTCATGTGACGTGTCTATGTTTGTAAACTAAAAGCAAAAAATAATCCGTATTATGAAAAACAAATTATATATATATATATATATATATATATATATATATATATATGTAGGGTAGCACTCCATAGCATACCCTCTTATATGGAGTTATGTAGCACACCATTATAAATATATATATAATATATATTCTATTATATTTTTTATGAAATATAATTGTAAATTTTGATTATTAAACCGAAAACGACGTTATACAATTGTTTTATTCCAAAGATCATCTAAAATTACGCAATATCTCAACATGATTCTATAACAGAATAATAATCATCCTGAATTATTCTGTTGTAGAATCAGTTTCGAAAATATACTTTTTTTAATCAAATTTTAAGTGTTAAATTACTTAAAATAGATTTATTTTATAGTATTCTATATTAGAATCACGTTTTATATGTATTCTATAACAGAATTTATCATAAATTTGATGATTTATAGTGGCGCACTATGTAACTCCATATGAGGAGTCCATCTCTGGAATGTTGGCCTATATATGTATATATAAATATAATATAATGTATATTATATATAAAAATATATATACTATATCTAGTTTAGAATTTTGGGTCGGGTTTCAGTTCAAAATGCCTAATATCCAAATACAATTCCAAACTATTTTGGGTTTAAATTAAATCCAAATCCAAAAATCCGGGTTCAGTAAGATTTGAACGGTTAGAATGAATCCGGTATCCGTTGGATTTGATTTTTTTGCCATCACTTCTAAGTTTTACCATATTATGCATAAACACAACGGGGGCTGAAGTGAGATAAATTGTGTGGCTAGTTTTCTCTTTAGGTGTGCCCATGATGAATTTCTGATTATGCGCACACAATATACTTGCGAAGTGAAGTGAGGTGAACTCCATTTTCCTGTAAGCTCAAAGTCGTGACGTTAATTTTCATTTAAGAACCAAGACCGTCAGATACTTGTTTTTCCGTAAGGCAGAATTATGTCGGATCAGGGCACATATTGGGTAATACATCACTTTGTTGGCCGAGTGCAACCCATGTTCGCGTGAATACAACGGTAATCTGGCATGCTTGTATGTTAGCTAAGAGAATGCTGGTGAATCATAAGAGTTAATTGAAAAACGCACCTCCTTGATTCTGACCAAAACTCAATTTATTCCTGTACATTGATAACTGCAAATTTCATCCCTTGATATGTTTTGGCTTTTTGCAGTTATCGTTGAAAGTCTCAGGAGTAAATTATTAATTTAATAGTGCTTAATTACAGTTTGACCCCTTAAAGTATGACACATTGTACACGTATATCCCCCGAACAAAAAAGTCATACGTTTTTACCCCTCAACTATAAGACTTTTATGGTTTAACCTTTTTATTTAAATTATCTTTTATTTGTTTACTAAAACCTTTTATTAAACTTATCTTCCTATATTATTTTAAATTTTAAGAACTATAGAATCCTTATAATATATTTAAAAAAAATATATATTTTGAAAGAATATATATATTAAATATAAATTGGTATTTAAGAAATTATATTAAATTTTAAATATATGAATTTATATATATTCAATAGAAGATGTATATACTTGACATAATTTCTTTTAATAATATGGTTGAATAGTATATTTAAGAATGTTTGCAGTATAAAAAAAATCTTTGAAAGCATATATGAATTTAATTTAATATGACTTTTACCAGATTGCTAACTTTCAGAAATTTGGGATATTACATCATGCATAATTTTTTTCATATAATAATCTGTTTTTTAAGTATATTTGTACAATTTCTAAAATAATGTAGGATATAATTTAATATAATAATTTAGCAAGAAATAAAAATTAATTAATTTTACTAAAAGTTTTGAATTGTACAAGTCTTATAGTTGAGGGGTAAAAATGTATGATTTGTTTGTTCGGGGATTTGCATATACATTGTGTCATACTCTAAGGGAGAAACTGTAATTAGGCATTATTAATATACTAATTTGCCTTTCATATATTTAACGGTAACACTAAAGTTACCCGAAAGGTGTTTATAATGCGGAGGCAATGATGCAATATGCAATTACCAAATGTATTGGACTAAAATGACTTTGATCAGAACAAAAGAGAGGTGTGTTTTGCAATTGATCCGAATCATAATAAATTATTTCACATGTTAATGTACTCCCTCTGTTTTTTAATATATGACGTTTGACTTCTTGGCACACACTTTTAAGTGCTTTGGCCGGGTAGTTAAAAGTAATCCCTCCGTTTCAAATTAGATGTCCACTTTAAAAAAATCACACAGTTTAAGAAAGGTGGATGTTTACAAATTAGTTGCATTAAATGATCAAAATATGTGGGGTGAGATTGATCTAGGAAATATAAAGAAGAGATATGTGGAGTAGAAATGATTTTGGACATATGATTTTGCATTGAAAGTTGAAGTGGACAAGTATTTTGAAACACAAAATTTTCTTGAAAGTGGACATATAAATTGAAATGGAGGGAGTATTATTTTTGAAATTTTCTTTTTCTGAATAAAAATATGTAATCAAAATTTTAATTCACAAAAAAAATCAATTGAAAATATTAAATTTTACTATCTGGTCAAACCACCTAAAGGTACGTGCCCAAGTCAAAAGTGACAAAAAAAAACAGAGGGAGTATACATTATGTGTGTGTTTCTTTTCTATTATCTGATCACATTTTGAAATTTCGAATATTAGTAAAGCAATTCATTTTGATCAAGTCAGGAATCAAAAAGGTTAATCTAGTCAGATGATTATTTCAATATAATTTTATATTTATATAGAGAATAATATAGAATATAAATTAATTAAACTTTACCAGATATTTCATATGTCTATATTTTAGTAAATATTACCAGATATTATCATATTAACAATATATAGAAAACTATTAATATTTATATTATAAAATTCTATTGTTATATTAATATCTAGGACTTCAAATGTAAAAGTATAATTAACAAAAAGTTCAGAAATAAGATGAAGCAAGTCAAAATTATTAAGCAAATGAAGTTCAGACTTGTATTACTTTTACTTCTCTTGCTTCCACTTTCCTCAGGTTCATTAACCATATCTATGCGAATACTATAAACATCCTACCCCTTTTATATTCCTCATTGGAATCCAGCAGAGCTGATTGAAAAGACTTTTAATATATGCACTTTGACAGTCACCTATTTTTGAAGCAGTTCTATTTCATGTCATAAAGTCCTTAAATGATTTCGCTGAATGCAGCCGACTTTCACTAATTTCTCTATCAAAAACCTAGGAGGCCAATTTGTACTGAACATGGTGGGAAAGGGTTGCTTAGTGCCTAGGCCATCGCATAGAGCGCGTTTTAGGACCGTGATTTTACCATAAAAGGTATATGGAGCTACTTTGTGTAGGATCGCAGATGCAATTTGACCAACAGAGGAAACCAATCACTTAAGTGAAGTAGGTCTGTATAATATGATTATCTTGAGTCTTGTTAGTAAGTTGACTTTATGTTGGTGTATTTCGGTAGCTGGTCTCTTATTATGGACCAAAAATGTTATTGGGAAAAAACGTGACCATCTTATATTTCTCTCTTTACTTTTACCTGGTTATGAAAAAAGTCTAAGTAGTGGAGTTATTGACTACTCCTTCCGTCCCATTCAATTGTATACGTTTGTTTTTCACTGCTTGGCACGCATTTTAAGGCTCTTATAAAATATAGTTCTATAACCTATTTTTAAAACTTTCCTTTTTTTTTGTATAAAAATATAAATGGTACTCCCTCCGCCCCCCTCAATTGTTTACATTCGGGGACGGGGGCTCGGCACGCATTCTAATGCTCTCATAAAATATAGTTTGATAAATTATTTTGAACTTTTTTCTTCTGAATAAAAGTTTGCTATCTAAACTTTTATACAAAAAAGAAAAATTTCAGAAAAATGTTATGGAACTATGTTTTATATGCGCCTTAAAATGCTTGTCGAGCAATGCAAAAAAAGTGTAAAGAAATGAGAGGGACAAAGGGAGTATATTTTTATATAGAAAAAAAAACTTAAAAATAAGTTGTAGAACTATACTTTATTGAAGCGTTAAAATCCATGTTGCTTCCCCGTCCCCCAATGTATACTATTGGCTAGGACGGAGGGAGTATGATTTTTTTTAGTCAACTTTGTGAAACCTCCCTTAAAAACTTCGTATTTTGCATGAAGCCTAACTATGATTAAAGAAAGACCAAATAGGTGTTTTCTATTATTTAATGCTTTTTCTAGACAATAGTAAATGAGAACAGGAATACGAGATATATTTTAAGTAACTTCGTAGAGATAGTTAGTGATATTTAGTCATATTTCATGTGGTTATATCTTTTTACGTCCTTTGGAAACCCAAGCCATGGTTGTTTGGAGGGATTATAAATCCCAGATTATTACCCTACTTATCTCAAAATTGTAAAGGATTATTATTACATGAATTAATATTCCAATCATTATTTTAGTCCATTTCTATGGGATCATAAACCATGTGAGAGAAGGTATTATAATCCCATGGAAATGAATCAAAAATAATGATTGCAATACAATCTCGTGGAACTATAATCCCTTGAATTTCAAAGAAAATAATGTAGTTATCCCGGGATTATAATCCTTTCAAACAGACATGGCCCTGGTATCTTCTTGCTAAAATTCAAATTTAACATTTAATTTAAGCATTACATGTAAATTAAGATTTCGGTTTTAATATTAAGCAGCATATACCTAGTTTTAACTATTAATTTTAATTGATTGGAAGATCAAATAATAGAAAGGAAAAATTATAGTAAATACAAATTTAAAGAAGTACTATATATTTTGATAAATTAAATATAAATCTACAAATGAAACTAGATAATCTATGTTATAATGTGGATTAGTATATACATAAAAATAAAATTTAATTAATAAACATGAAGTGTATATATTAGTCTTTATTTTAGTGCCTTAAAAATATCTTTATTTTTTTATGTAATATATATATATATATAGGGATAGGATCAAATAAAAACTTTTTTAAGTTACAAACTTACAAACTTTTTTTTTGAATTTTTTTTATTCTCCTAACCTGTTAATCCTTAGTTATAGAAAGTATTTATGTTCAAAATTATTGAAAAAAACGTCACAATTTTAAAAATAACGCATAGATAAATTGTGCATTCAACACATTTGTAACTGGGGTTCAACATTGGGTGTAGAACATTAGTTATCATTGTGTTAAATACATTTATAGAGATGCTTAAACTATACCTCTGGGGTTTGGGTAGGGTCTAGAAATATAAATATTGGTTATATAATAGGTTTAACTTAGTTTTTACATTGAAAAATTAGTTTATGTACTTCTCCAACACAATTTTAATCGATGTTTAAGAAAATATCTTAAAAAATGTTGAACTCAAGTTATATATATGTTGAACAAAAAAAGTTTGTAAGTTTGTACCAGAACCCTCCCCTATATATATATATAATAAAAACTAATGTAAAATAAAAATGTGTATTATAACGATTTTCACATATATAAGATACTAGATTGTATCATATGCGTTGCACATGTGATTTTAATATTTTCGTTGTAATAATATAGCAGATTGGAATAGTTAAATTTATAATTTTGTTTTAGAGATGTTTATATTAGAATATAATCTGTCTTTCAATTTGAATATTGTTTCAAATAATTAACCTTTTAAACTAGGTTTGAATAAGCAGGCTTATTGATGTCTTTGTAATAATATGTTTTATTACACCTGTTACAATATGTTTTTAATAATTAGACCCATTAAAATAGAGTTAAATATAAAATGGTTCACGAGAGGTGTATAACTATAATTTAAAAAATCTAATTATATGAATAGAATAAGCCGCTAAAATATATTATAAAATAAAGAGGGCTCTCAGTTGACCCATGACAGACTCAAATACTCACCGACCGACCATAATATTTGATCTTTCTGCTTTAATAGTATGGTATAGATACATGTTATGTTTACAGTGGAGTGTTACTTTAACCTAGAAAGATTGAACTGCCCTAAATGTAGTCGTTTTTAGTAAATTTTCACAATTTACTTGAGATGTATCTACGTTTCTTTATATTTATAGTAAACATGTCTATATGTATGTATCCTAGATGTATATATATGAAACTCTTTGTGATAATTCAAGTTTCTCTTTACCTACATTTTTGTTGCAGGACTGTAGTGCTGGTGAGGAGAATAACAGTGGAAATGATTGCATTGACAATGAAAATGAAGCTTATGTCCACGAGGCCTTCTTAGCAGATTGGAGGCCAGATACTTCGGGTGTTTCCTTGGAATTGCCAACCTCAGATTGTGGGCTAAAATCCATACCTTCTTACTTCTCGTCACAGGAGAATTGCCACACAAAAGAGCAGAAAGGGCAGGGTAAAAGTTGCGGTGTTCGAAATTTGCATTGCCAAATTGGTCAACAGTTTTCAGAGTCCTTAGAGAATTCTCCGTTCCGTGCATCATCTGACGGTACTCGAGCCAACAGTGCATTATCCAGTCATTTGAATAACCCCTTTTCTGATGTGCCTTCAAAATCCTCTGGACCCCAACCTTCTCCATTAAAATATCAAGCACGTAGATCTAGGACAGCCTGTTTGGTGAAGCTAGCGCCAGGTTTACCTCCTGTTAACCTTCCACCATCCGTCCGTATTATGTCACAATCGGCCTTTAAAAGCTATAAGGGTGATACATCGAGCAGTGTTTCTACTTCTCAGAATGGTTATCCTGGTCCTTCAACACCAAATACTGTTGGTAAACTTCTTAAGGTTGCCCAGTCAGGGACTGTGGATGCAATAAAATCTGGGCCTACCACTATTCCTTTGCAGAGTAGTATATCTCATTTGCACCCAAATGAATCAGTGCTGAGAAAGAGAGGAACTGTAGAAGATCAAGATGGGTCAGATCTTCACATGCATCCTTTGCTATTTCGGAGCCCCGAAGATAGGCGTTTGCCGTATTACCCATTAAACAGCAGTACTAATGCATCTAGTTCTTTCAATTTTTTTCCAAGAAATCAGCCTCTGTTGAATCTCAGTCTTTTTCATAATTCTAAACAAGTAAGTTACATGACTAGTCAATCTGGGAAGTCTTCAAATTCGATGGAAAAAAGGACATTATCTTTTGGTATTGACTTCCACCCACTTCTTCAAAGATCCAATGATGTGGACAGCTCCATAGTTGCATGTTCAGTTGCCGAGCAATCTCACTGTGCAAAATTGCCTGGAATCCTGCTTGCTCAATCCCAGGAGTCCGTTGGTGCTGCAATCGGTGATTTTCCAGTTTCTGTCCTAGATGTACCTTCTAACCCAAGTCAAAAAATGAATGATTTGGATCTGGATATTCACTTAAGTTGTACATCTACAAAGCAGATACCTGCAGAAAGCAGGAATGCTATTAACGAAAACATGACAAGAGAAGCATCGAGTGGTCATGTTTGTGGAATAAAAGATATTCAAAATTTCAATCCAAAGGACCGCACTGGATCTTCCCCAGAAGCTATACCTCCTGTGATTGGCCAAAATGTTGATTCAGTTTCCCATGCATCACTTCTACACAATCAATTTGTAAGTAGCGAGGTCGCAAATATTACTCCAAATCAGTTTGTGCCTGAAATTGTGATGGAACAGGAGGAGTTGAGTGATTCAGAGGATGAAATTACAGAGGACGTTGAATTTGAATGTGAAGAGATGACAGACTCGGAAGGAGAAGAGGAATCTAACTCTGACCATATTGACTTCCGAGGCATAAAGGTAGTTCCAGCCAACAAATCTTGTTTTTAAAATTCACGAGACATTCCATTAATTACCAAATGAACTGCAATGACCCTCCCCTCCCCTCCCCATCCACTTAATCCCAGAAAAAAGAATGATATAAGTAACAAATTATTATTAATTTAATGGTTATATATTAAACCTGGTTTGATTTATTATGTAGTTCAGGATCGTGTGTCTTCCCAGTTTTGAACAGCTGTGAATTTGTTTAACGACAAGATCTATAGCTCTTTTTTGTATGTTTTTTAATGTATTTTTTATATGTTTTCGGTTTCTTATGGATATATTTGATGAAAAATGACAGTAAACAGCAAATAAAAGATAGAGATTGATAGATTCAGAGATAGAATTAGAAGATTAGAGGGGAGGGGGGGGGGGGGGGGGGGGGGGGAGAATGATATAAGTAACAAATTATTATTAATTTGATGGTTATATATTAAACCTGGTTTGATATATTATGTAGTTCAGGATCGTGTGTCTTCCCAGTTTTGAACAGCTGTGAATTTGGTTAATGACAAGATCTATATCTCTTTTTGCATGTTTTTTAGTGTATTTCTTATATGTTTTCAGTTTCTTATGGATATATTTGATGAAGAATGACAGTAAACAGCAAATAAAAGATAGAGATTGATAGATTCAGAGATAGAATTAGAAGATTAGGGGGGAGGAGGGGGGGAAGAATGATATAAGTAACAAATTATTATTAATTTGATGGTTATATATTAAACCTGGTTTGATTTATTATGTAGTTCAGGATCGTGTGTCTTCCCAGTTTTGAACAGCTGTGAATTTGGTTAATGACAAGATCTATATCTCTTTTTGTATGTTTTTTAATGTATTTCTTATATGTTTTCGGTTTCTTATGGATATATTTGATGAAGAATGACAGTAAACAGCAAATAAAAGATAGAGATTGATAGATTCAGAGATAGAATCAGAAGATTTAGGGGGGGGGGGGGGGGGGGGAGGCCATTTTCATAATTTGCATAAAGAGAAATCGTAACGGCTGATTCTATTTATATCACTGCTCTGTTACATTTTAGTAATGACCTACTTCCCTTTCTAATAGGAGTACTATAGCATTGTGGAACAGTTAGCCTGACAACCCCTCCCCCCTTAAGAAACCACCATGCCCTCTTCTTGGGCATGAAGCTCTGCAGCACTGGTGGACTCTGGCACTATATGCATTCTGGACTGTGCATCTGCCAGTGTTGTCTTTACCCTTGCTGTAGAGAACGGTGCTGTTGAAGCCCATTAAGTTGCTAATCCATTTCTGTTGTAGGGAGATTGGCGACTTTCTGCTCAGTCAGGAACTTGAGTGTCTCATGATCAGTCCTAAATAAAGAACTGGTTATCATCAGGTAAGATGCCCATTTCTTTACTGTAGAAACCAAGGCCATAGGCTCCTTCTCATAGGTAGATATTGCCTGTCCCCTTGGTCTAAGGGCTTGCTTATATCACAAACTAGATTAGTTCCTGGGCCTGGTCATAATGTATTTATTAATATTGTTTTAATATAAATAATGTTAAATATATATAAGAATGATGTGTATTAGTTATATTATATGATATATACATTTTCTTATGTACACTGTACACTATCATAATATATCAAATTTCTAATTTTGGTTATTATTATCTTGAGTAACATAATTTAACTTTCTATAATTAATTAAACAATTTGATTTGTATAATTCATACTAATATGATTAAGTTAAATAAAATTATAGAGCCAACATATAAACGTGAGATATAAATAAAATAGTATCACACAAATTTAATTAATATTAATAAAACTGTATTGATTTTCAAATATAAAATAATTTAATGAATATTTTTAAAGGTATATTGATAAAAGATAAGAAAATGAGAATTAGTGGGACGAGAGAATGAATTAATTAAATAAGGACACATAAACCATCTATACTATATTATAATATGCCAACATTGGTATTATTTGTAGTATAAAAATTTGGTTATGTTTTTTTTGGTCATCTCTAAATTAACCCTACTTAAAAAAAATAAAATAAAATTCAACATTAAAAAGTTCTCTCTTTATAACTACAAGTCTACAACATATGTACTTTTACATCATTAAAAAGTTTCAAATAGTTTTAAAGACTAAAAATACTTGTGATGTACTATAAGACAAAAAGTTCATCATTATCCTTTTAAATCTAATTAAATTTAGTGAAAAAATAAAAAAGTAAAACTACTATTAATAACATATATTAATATTAGAAATACTAGCAAATATATGTATAACTTCTGAAAATAAACAGCAAGTCAAATAAAAAGTTTATATAAATAAGCTTGAAATTTCTCAACTCCAATGTCTTTTACTCCAAAAACAAACATGAAGTTATCATGTAAGTGATACAAGATAAATAATATTCTTTTCTTATAAACTGAAAAATATAATTGTAATTAGTTAAAAATAAAAAAATAAAACTAATATCAATAACATAAATTAATATTAAAAAATACTTATAAATAGATTATAAAAATATATGTTATTTCTACCACACATTTATAATATATAAATATGAATAAATATTGTAAAAGTTTAATCTTTAAAAGAAAATATAATCAATTTGTTAATAATATTTTATTAACTTTCCATATATTATCATATAATTTTCTATATAAAAAAGAATTTAATGATGTTAACAATAAAATTATAAATATAAAATTAGGAATATTTATTAAAATAAATATAAACAATCATGTAGATAATGAGAGGCATACCAACATGTCTCTTCTTAATTATAATAAAGTGTTCTACTCGAAAACAAACACAACCATCATATAACTCTTTTTTACTATAACATATAAACGCCAATACGAACCCGAACTATTATGTAACCCTATTTAATTATAAAGTCCCTGTACAAGAATATATAGAAAATATGAAAAATATGATTTAAAATTAATCAAAAAATACATCATTACATATTAATATTAGAAAAACATTCACCAATAGATAATAAAAATATTTATTATTTATACTAATGATTTAAAATATAAAAAATATCGTAAAAGCTAAATTTTTAAGAGAAAATATAATCAGTTGGTTGATATAATTTAATGAATTTTCAATTCATCAATACTAAAACACTAATAAAATGATGTTAAAATTTAAAATACAAATAATAAAGTTAAAATTATACAGTTGCCCGTGCAAGTTTAAGGCTAGTAACTCTTAAGAAGAAAAGCCATGTGTATGAGAAAAATTGATATGATGACATGTGGAAAGAGTGACACATGTACAACTTGTCCTTTGTTAGTTATAGGTGGGATATTAATTTACTTGAACTCAATTCTTGGTTTTTAGTATTTAAAATAAAGGAATCCGTCATACTAAAACATAGAATTGGATTTCCAGAACTCAAGAATCATTTCCCAAGTAAAGCCTCAAGTTTAATAAATCCTAAATATTGAAATTATCTACAACTTTGGACACAAAATTTAGAATCCAGTAAATATAAACAATCTTTATTATATTGTAAGCTTTAAATATTAAACATTCAAAATATGAGTCAATATACTTAAATAATTTGTATTACTTGAGTCTAATATTATCCAAGTCTCGATAAGTCTTGAATAGTTTTATAACCTATAATATTAAGTGTATCTTAGAACTCATCCAGAAAGTCTAATTCTTATTGATCTGAGATTCAATCATATCTTCAAACAACTATGTTGATTAATTACTTAGTTAGTATCCTCTCTGACGTCCTCGATCATCATTTGGTTTAAAGCCTCAAATATCATTCCATTTCATAAAAATTACCCAAAAGCCTCAAGTTACTCATGTAAAATTTAAATCAAGTGTTTATTTATTCACATCAATGGTTTAAAACATCTCAATACTAAACAAAGTTATTATCACTACAATTTCAAGTTACACAGGCTTCATTTTGCAACCTCTATGTATCCAGACTATTTACATTCTCGATCAAATGTTATATTGATCTGAATATTTATCTAAACCTTCAAACAATTTCTCTTTGTCCTCAACTGTATAACTACTATTTTCAAGGCTACTATACTAAAGTATGTTGGTATCAACCCCAACGAAAAATTATATCCTGAAGCATATAAGTGTGCCTAAGCAATTTCATATGTTTTATTTTTTTCAACCAACAATCTATATGTTAAAAGCTTGCTCATGTTTTTTCTATAATCTTAAAATTTACAATTGATATCCTACTAGTCTCAAATCCTTAGTTTTCCTCCATAGCTTACTGAAATATTTTCCACACTTTATTATATTTGATTTGATTCCACCTGTGACGCCTCCTCATCTTGGCTGATAACACTCATTGTCACCAAGCAAGACAATCTTAATATATTATATTTAACTCAAATTAAAACTCACGACTTTACTAGATTACATATAGGAACTTTCCAACATGGTTGCTAAGTCGGTAAGTCGAGTCGAGTCGACTGGACTCTCGGGCAAGTCGAGTCGTGACTAGTCGACAAGGTATAAAATTAATAATATATATTATATATACTTATATTTATATGTGTAATAAATTATATATGTCTGTTCTAACTTCTACATTCTCACTTCTAATTATGCATAAACAGCCTTGTTCGATGCATCAGCCATTCTGCAGATTAAACAAAGCTACTGTGTTTCTGTGTGTGTGTACTGTCATTAAACAATGCCTATTGCAACTAGTGACCACTGATTATAGAGTATGCAAGTGTGTGTAATAACAGAGTGTGTGTAAGTGTAAGTAATAACAGAGTAAACAAAGCTACTGGAATCGATTCAATCGAAGTTAGAAGTGACTGAGACGGCTTGGAATCGACTGGAGGCTGCTGGGCTTTTGTTTTTAGGTTTTGATACAACTGGGCTTTTGATTTTTATTGAATTTAAACACTAGTCGACCGACTGGGTCTTCCAGTCGACCCGACTAGTCGACCCAGTCGACCAGTCTGTCATAAGTCGGGTGAAATACTTACATCTGTCTAGTCGACCATCCCAGTCGAGCCCTGCACACCGACTACTCGACTAGTCGACGACTAGTCGAGCGACTCAACAACAATGCTTTCCAAATTACAAAACAACCTTGAACATCCTTCTTAATATGCACGTCACAATGTATATATTGGAATGACAATTCAATAAATTGTAACATGCAAAAACCATACAATTATGACTTCCATCTCGAATGCAGGAACACAAACAGAACTTTGTGGACCAATTTTCATGCACTAATTGATCAAATGATCTTTGCGTTTGATGACCTTCCTATCTCTTTAAGGATAGGATATCCCATACTTCGTTAAAATATCCAATCATGTAGTCAAATGTATTAAAGCAGCTTAAACAAAAGCCAATCAATAATTTTAATATTCTAGGTAATAAATAAATCATTAATAATTTGTGTAAAAGAAAAATGACTCTAACAAATAGGTCTCATCAACATCAGATATGAAGATGCTGAGTATACAGTGTCTAAGAAGTAAGAACATTATACGTATATAACTGTATAATAATAAAAATACTTACCGTACTGAAAATTTGAATAGTAGAATTTTGTTCAAGGTCAACACCACATTCTTAGTTATTATAATCTTAAAAGAAGACTTATCCAAATATTTGCTTTATCTTAGGTCAAAGGAATGAGGACTGCTGACAAATTTTGATAGTTACTCACTACTTTTATTCCATTCATGTCATTTCGTATTTTATTTTTTTAAAACTTATAAACACGTCTCTAAGAAGACCATGCCTTTTCTTTTCTGGGCAAAGAGGGAGTTAGGGAGTTGCCACTGTGTTTGATGGCAAAAAATTCAATTCTTTTTATTAAAAGAAAAGTCTTAATAATAATATAATTATTTTGAAATAATTTACTGAGAGCTGCTAATCCTTTCAACTTGATGCTGCTTAGCTGTACTTATGCTTTATCAACTTAGTCATCCAGTACTTATATTAGGAGGATAACAAGTTATGTTTATATTCTCACTTATTTTTAATATTTGTTTTACTTATTATATTTATATATTACTTTTCTGAGCATCAAACCTCTCATTATCTAGCTACACTCGATTGCCTCATGTGTTTCTTAAATTTGAAGCAAAAGCATTTTGTGTACCCTCTTGCTACGTTACTAATTTTTTTTTTCAATCAAACCTTATACGGATCCTTTTACCAGATTGATTCCATTGTTATTGTTCTCATTTTCTTTACTAACGGTTGATCCAAAATTAAGCTAATACATGCTCTGTTAAGTGTTATCTTATGTTTATTTTTTTTATCTGTTAAAGACCATATAAACTTGTTTACTTAACTGAATCACCATTTTACTCTTGTTCTCTGCCATTATTCATTATATATGTGTATATTTTAATATACCTTAGTTCTACTTTATCATGTACTCATCTACCCTAGTTGGTCGATATATGTGTGTGTGTGTATTAGTTAATATATCGGTATAGTTGTAAATCAATTACAATAAAGATTTTAGCCTGATACTAAAAGTCCCCAATCTAATTTTCTTATAAACCTAATGAAACATGTTTTCTCAAATTCTAGACGTGTTCCAAAGAACATAATTTTAATTCCTTCTTGTCTCCTGAAATTCACATATTAGTATTCTGACTTGGGATGTTACACTGAACCTGGGTAAATTAATCCCTTTGGAAGTAGAAGAAATTATAATAAATCAAGATCAACAATTATGAGTATGTAGGTATACTATATTTTATAATAATTGGGACTTGCAAATTCTAGTATTTGATGTAGGTTATTAATCCATCTGTCTATTTAATTGTTGAGTTCATACTGCATTAGCAACTCTTCAGCACTATTTGTCTCTATTCTTTGGTGGATCTCTCAAATTTTAGTTGGATGGCTGCAGGATCATATATATAAATATATTAATGCAAGGACATGAGGAAGAATTTTGTGTTGTGAATATTAAGAGTAGCCTCTAAGTCTAATTATATAAATCTGTGTTTAGGCTACATCACCTTGCATATTTTGAATTCCTTAGAGGCATCACAGTAAACCAATTAAATGAATTGTTAAAAACTTTGCAGTCATAGAGGGCAGTAAATGATTGTGATTATTGTTTGATAGTTTTGATACTTTTTCCTTCTTTCACTTGGCAGATTGGTTATATCTGGTCTTTTTTTTATTGACTGCTAAATGACTCATCATGTTTAATCTCCCTGGTTACCCATAAAGCCTTTCTAGAATGAAAACGAAAGGAACCAAGAGAAACAGGCTCGTTTTGTGTGCTTTTATTTTGCTATATATCAATTCTGTTAGTAGTTCCCCCAAGAAGGTAACTAATTTCTGCATGTATACAGTTTTTAAAGAAACGAAGGCTCAAGTTGTATTAGTAATCAACGCCTTTAATAGAAGGTCCTCGAGATTTGTATTGATGTCTTTGTCTGTTCATATATTGTTGGCTGCCATGTTCTTATTTATTATCAGCATGTAACTGCAACAATCTGATATTTGTCTGCTTTGTTTAAAGAATCTCTCTCATGTTGCGGCGAATAAAGTTGCCATGAATGGTGAAAGCAATATTGGACAACTTGAATCAAGGCCCCCGTATGAACCTGATCACAATGCCAGTTTCAATTCTGAAGGCAGCAAGCGAACGTTAAAAATAGAGGACCGAACGAAATATAAAGCAACTAGTTCGCTGTGCTTGACTTTGAAATCTCCACCTGCTTCACAGACTATGACCCCGAAGCAGCATGCAGTTGCTAGAAACCCAAGAAGGTCTGCTTGCAAAAACAAATTGGGCTCTGGTTCGAACAGATCGTGCAAGGTTACAAGACCAAGCAACAAACATGTATCGTCAGCACATGATGTAAACACCACTCAACAGCTCAATATGGATTCTATAGTCATCCCTGGTAGGAGACCTGGGCAAGGTGCACATAATGGTAGTTCCAGTTTACACGTGGATCAAGATGGATATCGTGGTTCCGTTATGGCTGTAGACGATTTTAATCATGTAAATAGGAGGGATTGTCGCAATACTCACATACCTTGATGACTAGGTTGTGATTAGTCTTCAAATATATATATTTCTAATGTGATAGATAGGTGCTAAGTGGTAATGTGTCTGTGAAATATTATGAATATGAATTCCATTTTCAGGTGGAATTTTCTTGTATAGCATTGATTACACTATATATAATTTTCTGGGATTTGGTTTTAATGCTTCTGTAGTGTAAAGAGGTTATGGCAATTTGGTACACCACATGGAAACACGACATGAAGAAGACAGAAAAGTTAGTGTTTGGGTTTTAGTTTTTGATACACAAATATGAAGGTATGCGACCATGAAAATACACGATGAATTTTATATACACAAATATACACGATATATATATATATATATATATATATATATATATATATATATATATATATTCCCTGTTCGTACATAATTATATGCAAATATAAAGATTTAATATATATTTCATAAAATAATACATAAAAAATGTATTTTTAAAATATATTTTAATTAAATTTTATTATAATATTTATATTAAATGTACACGAAAAGTACACGTGTAGTACATGACACGTTTCGAAATTGATATGAGTTTGATATTAGGTACACAAATTCTTCTAAACGGTTCGGGTATGGATTTCACGTTCAAGTACCTCAAATACACGACACGAAAGTACACGTCACAACACGATGGTTGTAACATCCCAGATTTTCAGAATTAGTTTATTAATATAGAAATAATTTTTGAATATTACTATTGGCTTTAATTGATTTCTTCTGATAAGATGAACGGTCTGTGTAATATGAGTATAATTGTGATGTGAATTATAAGGTTTAAACCGACTATGCATTCTTCTCCTGTGATTTCGTATATTTTTACGACCCGGATTTTTCAAAAATTGTGTATCGTTATGAAAGTTATTTTCTTAGAAAGAAGGAATAAAGTTTAATATTTTATTCCAGTTTAAGGTATTTCAAAATTTTATTTTATATAATTGATTTTAAAGATTTAAAGGATGGCTATCGTTACATGGCTAAGTGTTGCATGTGGAATTGTGAGTTTAATTAGTTATGATAATTAAATGTGAATATTGCATGAATTTGGTGTGAATTGATTTTCTGTAATTGGTAATTATACGTGCCAGAACTGTGGGTTCAATTATTGATATTATCAGAATGAGTCATATGTTATTTAAATATTTTCAAATGATTTATATACGGATATATGAATATCCTTTCAAAACTCATTTCAAATATTATTTCTGAAAATACAGAGATTTGTTATGCAAAAGTTAGATGGTCGATATGTGAAGATATGTATTACATGATTAAGTGTTACGTGTGTAATGGTCGCGTAATTAGTTATGGTTATTTTTGAATATTATATGAATATTTGGTAAATTCTTTGATAACTAGTTTTTTTATTTTGATTGCTTATATATGTTGCAATCACGAGTTTTCAATTTTCATATTCTCAGAATAGAATATGGAACATTTGGGTATTTCCCTAATAATTTATGAGTAGTATGTGATATTTATATGAATATTTGTGAGGTTTGTGTTATCTGGGTTATTGAATTGACTGCTCATATGTGTTCGGATTTGAGATATTTCAATTTCTATATGATCAGAATAAAATCTAGTTTATTTAGATATGTTCATATCGATTTTTGGATTGCTATGTGATTTTATAATCGATTTATGGATTTAATTTCGTTTAATTATTAATTATATTAAAATATTTATTTAATATTTTAAACCCCGCGGGCGTTCGGGGAAAAATTCGCCATTAGGCTATTTGGGACATTCTGAGCATTTCTCGTGTTTTAACTTTTTCAATCCGGAGTACGGTTTACCCCGTAAATGGTCCGGTACAATTTTGTTAATATTTTTAAGGTTAATGATTATCTGGTTGTATAAAAATACGTGAAGCATATTCCAGAGAATATTCCAAAGCATATTCAAGGAATATTCCAAAGCATATTCGAGGAATATTCTCTTATCTTCTTCTATAAATATCCTTTACCAGTTTATTTCGCACGTACAATCATTTCGCCAGTTCTCTGCACGAATACCGAGAGAAAACGAACGGGTGTTCTTCGTGTTCTTCATAATCAAACAAGGATTTGAAGGCGTTATTGGAATCCGATGGAGGCGTATAAATAGTCAAAACGAAGCTCTCGACGCGTAGAATCTATTGTAGTTATCCATACCAGTGCTGAATCGACAGGTTTTTACTAAGTAAGCTTTTTAATTTCGAATTTAAATGATTTTAAATATGAATTTTTGCAAACGTGCTTGTTTGATTGATTTGATGCTTCCATGTTGTAGAGCGTCTCCTGCCATTCGTTTTCATATATTATATGCCGATTTTTGACTTCCGTAACATATAGAAAAGTTAGTTTGATTCTTGAAGTTGTGTTCTTGGAGGTTATGAATGTTCTTAATTGGAAAAGAGGCGTTTTTAATCTGGGGATTCTGCGTTGTATTGGTTTATACCATTAGGAAGAGCGTGTCAAGAGGAATATGTTCATATAATCGGATTTTGTGGAGGATTCACGGTTGAGCTTATTGGAGTTTAAGAACACCGGCGGTGTTCTTGGACTTTCCGGCCAAAATCCGGCCAAACTACATGCTATTTACTGATTCTGATTATGGGTATGGGTTCCTGGTAGTATGAACTTTAAATCTGGAGTTTATGGGGTGTGTAGGACGTCGGAAAATCGATTTCCGGCGAGGTAGTATGGTGGCCGACGGATAATTTCCGTTTGGTCACCAACGTTATGAAGATGATGAAGGTTTGACACTGGAGTTTGATTGTTGACATTCTAGCTCTCGAACTTTTGAAAGTTTACACCTGGCACCCTGCCAGACAATTTCAGTATTTTTACAATTTAAACCTTTTCAAATTTATTTCAAAAATTCATTTTAGTGATTTATTTTAATTTCAAAAATAGTTTCTAATTACTTCTTTATTCAAAAATAAATCTGAAATTAGTTTATTAATTAAATTTAATTAGTAATTAATTATTTTAATTGGTCAATTAATTTTAATATTAATTGATGGATTATTTTAATTAATTATTAATTGATTTTAATTGATTAATTAATTAGATTTAATGATTTCTTTTGATTTAAAAATTTCGAGAAATAGTTTCGAGCTTTGGATTATTTTTCTAAAATATGTTTGAGGCTCGTTAAATGATTTCAAATGATTTCGGATCCGATCTTGAGCAATCGGATTTGATTATTTATTCAAAAATGGATTCTTTTACCTGTTTTAATTCCGAAAAATGTTTAGAAATTCCAGAAAATTCGCGAAAAATCATTTTTAACTTGAGACTTGATTGGATATCGATTGGGACGGGAAACCTTATGTGCAATGTGTTGTCTGCTGTCTGTGTGATATGTTATGTGCCGATAGGAGAGTTAGAAAACGGTTTTGATCATATCTTTTGATCCGTAATTCAGAATCAGGTGAAACGAAAGGGAGATGAAAGCTTATGGAATCTATTTTAATATGACAAGATAATATGATCGAGTCTAGAATGTGATTATATGTCATGTAATATGCAATATGTGTCAATATGTGACTTGTCTGCTATGAATTGATGATTACGTGATATACGTGGCTATTCCTAATATTATACATATGTGATAAATGACTTATATGACATAGTGTCATGAATTGATTGATATTGGATAAGAATATATGGATAGTGATTGAATTGTGTTGGTTGATGGTTGATTGAGATAGGATAACAGGTGGATAGTCTTATACATAGACGAGACGATGTCGGATTTTCGATAAAGATTTATATGATAATTGATTTGTGATATGTTATGTGGAATATGATTGACTATATGTTAGAGTCAAAGCATGATTATGTGATAAGTGATATCTAATAGGTTTAAAGGGTTATATAAGGGGTATCGATATACGTGATGTGTATGTACAATAGATTGTTTAGTAATTATAGTATTGTCTTATTCTCGTTAAGGATTTGGACGAGACGTATACGATCGAAGACATTCAGAAGGTCAAACGATGATGCAAAGCGAATGAGAAATGAATCGAAGAGACGAAGTCGTATTACGAATAAAGTATAGCCAGAGATGGTCTAGAGACTATGATATGCATAGGTTGTGAGTTGGAAAGATGAGATTAAGCTGTGTGTGGAAGCGGATTTAAGGCAAGTTTTCCTAAATCTTTCCTCATATATATATTGCATGTTCTGATTATTCTGTCCAGATTATGGTATTGCTTATACTGAAACCCTTCTCAAATAAACTTTTATTTCTGAGAATGAAACCCATGATTGTTTTCTACCTTTAAGTCTTTGAAAAGCCAAACACCCAAATACTCTCAATTTCTATTACAAGTATTCTGATCCATTCTTTCCAATCCTCGAGATTTTAAAAATATCAGCTTTACAAATTAATTCGAAGTTCAGACCGTCATTGAAGCATGGGTTGCTCAGTGATAGTTAGAACCTAGAATGAGTTGGGATCTTCTTGATTATTCAACCCGCCATTGTCATGCTGGTTTAGCAGGCTAAATTCAGTTGCTTAGCCGATAATGGAGGATACTGAATAGTTAGGAATTTCCTGAACAATGATTTATCAAAAGACAGACTGTGGTTTATGAAATGTTGATCCTCAAAAGTTGATTTGGAATATTTCTGTTGTTGATAATGATTATCATTCTGTTCTGTTGATTGAATTGTTTATTGATCTAAATTGTTAGAATTGGATTAGTTTTTATAAAATATGTGGACCAGATTCGTGGTCAGACCAGATTCGTGGTCAATTATAGGCCAATGTGTGCCTTGGATCCAGTATAGAGAGCAAGGCTGTGTGCCATGTTCGGGGTTAGTGCGTGACTGATCAGCAGCCTAACCTTTGGTTTTTAAGTAAAAATGTGATGAATCCAATTCGACAATTCTTCTGTAAGTTTGAATTCTGATTTCAATTGCTGATAAGAATTGTGAAGTTTTCAATTACATATCCTGAACCCTGATAAGATAATTCAGGACTATTGTTGCTTATATACGCTTGCTGAGCATTGTTGCTCACCCTTGCTATTCCTTTTTAACCATTTCAGAAAAGCTTAAAGATGAATTGCATGATTGAGATTGCGAGTATGGCTAAGGCTAGGCGAGGAGTCAGAGTATAGAGTATACAGAGGACAAGTGGAAATGTTCAGGGAGACTGTCAAGGTTGGTTCTAGATAGAATTGTTGAGATTCAGTTGTAATCATAATTTAAATAGATTGGCAGTGATTCTTCTCATCGAAGATGATCTGAGGTTGTAAGACATTGTTTATTTATAGTGGTTGATTCTAATTTCAATACTGTAACCTGGATGAGATCCTGTTTTTAGGGGGTTAAAGTGTTTTCTTTTAAATCTTTTACTAAAGTTTTCAGGTTTTAAATCCTTTGATTTTATTACCTTTTTCAAAAATACAGGTTTTCAAAAGTGTTTTAGAATGATTTTGTGTGGTGACGTCAGAATCCAGACCCCCGGATTCTCGGGCTGTCACAGTTGGTATCAGAGCAACAGGTTATAAGTTATTGAAATTAGAATATAGATTGTGGTCATAAGTTTTATAGAGAAGAAGTTTTCAGTGACCTCATATAGAGGTATTGTGAGACTGTTTGGGGATAGTCTAGAGAGGTAATCGGAATAGAATCTAGATAGTTAATTAAGTTGAGGGTATATGTTTAGATAGATCATGGTTCATAAGTCTAGAAACTTGGTTTCTAGTATGGGGACTGATTGAGATAGTGATTTGTGATAAGGGTCAGAGTTAGACCTAGTCAAAAGAGTATTAATAGTGAGATTGAGTTAAGAATGATAAAGATGCATGGTTTGAAAATGGTTTATTGTTTTAACTGAGATGTGAAAGAATGGGTGTAGAATATGAGATATGTTGGATTGGAAAGAGAGTTTTGTAGACAGGTGAGAAATGAATGATAGAAAGTATGTGGAATTGAGTCTAGTTATCAGAAGTGATATTATGAGTAGGATAGGACGCTAGTCTTCAACGACGACGCTTCAAGCTAACCGGGAATTCATCTGATTTCAAGATGAGCCAGCTTCATTGCGAATGATAATGTCTACAAGGAAATCTTACGAGGCTATCACGAGTTAACATGGATCGATTATCGAGAACGCCGAGAAGAAGACATACATTGAACAACGATTTATTGGAGCAGAGCAAGAATTTGAGAAGACCTTGGCAATATCTTTTTCCAACAAAAGCTTATTTTAATTCTTTTCATCATCATTGAGCCCTTATACCTTTCCTACAAAAGTTTTAATAGATGAGGTTTTCCAGTTCTCGAATGACGAGAGAACATTAGTATTGATTATTGAAATAAGTGGTATTGATTCTTGGTGTGTGATAAAAGTTGTTGTGAGAAGACAATGATATTTCTTGATATTCCTTGACATTCCGTGATATTCTTTGATATACCTTGATATCTCTTGATATTCTTTGGTACTTTTTGAGATTCCTTGATATTCCTTCCATCTGATTGGGATGAACAACCCTATTTATAGGGGACACAAGGTATACCTGTCTGTGTGATAGGAATTGGATGGGACGCCATCACTTGTGTGTGTTGTGATTACAAGAAGGTTAACAACCTTTAGTAGTGTCTAATATGGGCACGCAACACTAAGTTCGTTTGGTCATATTGATCTCTCAGTCACTTTCTTATTTAAACATGACCTATTCTGAAAACCTTTTGCTCCATTCTAAGTTCTTAAAGATTGAATCTAAGAACTGAGCTCTGAAATAGTGAAAGTTTTAATACTCTTATTTGTTTCAAAGTCAAAGGTATGCCAAGGTCGAACGAAGGTGGAAGGATGATAGTACGAAGGGTGTACATTTTCGTTCTCTTCGCGGATTCTGAGGACAGAATCCTTATAAGGAGGGTAGATTGTAACATCCCAGATTTTCAGAATTAGTTTATTAATATAGAAATAATTTTTGAATATTACTATTGGCTTTAATTGATTTCTTCTGATAAGATGAACGGTCTGTGTAATATGAGTATAATTGTGATGTGAATTATAAGGTTTAAACCGACTATGCATTCTTCTCCTGTGATTTCGTATATTTTTACGACCCGGATTTTTCAAAAATTGTGTATCGTTATGAAAGTTATTTTCTTAGAAAGAAGGAATAAAGTTTAATATTTTATTCCAGTTTAAGGTATTTTCAAAATTTTATTTTATATAATTGATTTTAAAGATTTAAAGGATGGCTATCGTTACATGGCTAAGTGTTGCATGTGGAATTGTGAGTTTAATTAGTTATGATAATTAAATGTGAATATTGCATGAATTTGGTGTGAATTGATTTTCTGTAATTGGTAATTATACGTGCCAGAACTGTGGGTTCAATTATTGATATTATCAGAATGAGTCATATGTTATTTAAATATTTTCAAATGATTTATATACGGATATATGAATATCCTTTCAAAACTCATTTCAAATATTATTTCTGAAAATACAGAGATTTGTTATGCAAAAGTTAGATGGTCGATATGTGAAGATATGTATTACATGATTAAGTGTTACGTGTGTAATGGTCGCGTAATTAGTTATGGTTATTTTTGAATATTATATGAATATTTGGTAAATTCTTTGATAACTAGTTTTTTTATTTTGATTGCTTATATATGTTGCAATCACGAGTTTTCAATTTTCATATTCTCAGAATAGAATATGGAACATTTGGGTATTTCCCTAATAATTTATGAGTAGTATGTGATATTTATATGAATATTTGTGAGGTTTGTGTTATCTGAGTTATTGAATTGACTGCTCATATGTGTTCGGATTTGAGATATTTCAATTTCTATATGATCAGAATAAAATCTAGTTTATTTAGATATGTTCATATCGATTTTTGGATTGCTATGTGATTTTATAATCGATTTATGGATTTAATTTCGTTTAATTATTAATTATATTAAAATATTTATTTAATATTTTAAACCCCGCGGGCGTTCGGGGAAAAATTCGCCATTAGGCTATTTGGGACATTCTGAGCATTTCTCGTGTTTTAACTTTTTCAATCCGGAGTACGGTTTACCCCGTAAATGGTCCGGTACAATTTTGTTAATATTTTTAAGGTTAATGATTATCTGGTTGTATAAAAATACGTGAAGCATATTCCAGAGAATATTCCAAAGCATATTCAAGGAATATTCCAAAGCATATTCGAGGAATATTCTCTTATCTTCTTCTATAAATATCCTTTACCAGTTTATTTCGCACGTACAATCATTTCGCCAGTTCTCTGCACGAATACCGAGAGAAAACGAACGGGTGTTCTTCGTGTTCTTCATAATCAAACAAGGATTTGAAGGCGTTATTGGAATCCGATGGAGGCGTATAAATAGTCAAAACGAAGCTCTCGACGCGTAGAATCTATTGTAGTTATCCATACCAGTGCTGAATCGACAGGTTTTTACTAAGTAAGCTTTTTAATTTCGAATTTAAATGATTTTAAATATGAATTTTTGCAAACGTGCTTGTTTGATTGATTTGATGCTTCCATGTTGTAGAGCGTCTCCTGCCATTCGTTTTCATATATTATATGCCGATTTTTGACTTCCGTAACATATAGAAAAGTTAGTTTGATTCTTGAAGTTGTGTTCTTGGAGGTTATGAATGTTCTTAATTGGAAAAGAGGCGTTTTTAATCTGGGGATTCTGCGTTGTATTGGTTTATACCATTAGGAAGAGCGTGTCAAGAGGAATATGTTCATATAATCGGATTTTGTGGAGGATTCACGGTTGAGCTTATTGGAGTTTAAGAACACCGGCGGTGTTCTTGGACTTTCCGGCCAAAATCCGGCCAAACTACATGCTATTTACTGATTCTGATTATGGGTATGGGTTCCTGGTAGTATGAACTTTAAATCTGGAGTTTATGGGGTGTGTAGGACGTCGGAAAATCGATTTCCGGCGAGGTAGTATGGTGGCCGACGGATAATTTCCGTTTGGTCACCAACGTTATGAAGATGATGAAGGTTTGACACTGGAGTTTGATTGTTGACATTCTAGCTCTCGAACTTTTGAAAGTTTACACCTGGCACCCTGCCAGACAATTTCAGTATTTTTACAATTTAAACCTTTTCAAATTTATTTCAAAAATTCATTTTAGTGATTTATTTTAATTTCAAAAATAGTTTCTAATTACTTCTTTATTCAAAAATAAATCTGAAATTAGTTTATTAATTAAATTTAATTAGTAATTAATTATTTTAATTGGTCAATTAATTTTAATATTAATTGATGGATTATTTTAATTAATTATTAATTGATTTTAATTGATTAATTAATTAGATTTAATGATTTCTTTTGATTTAAAAATTTCGAGAAATAGTTTCGAGCTTTGGATTATTTTTCTAAAATATGTTTGAGGCTCGTTAAATGATTTCAAATGATTTCGGATCCGATCTTGAGCAATCGGATTTGATTATTTATTCAAAAATGGATTCTTTTACCTGTTTTAATTCCGAAAAATGTTTAGAAATTCCAGAAAATTCGCGAAAAATCATTTTTAACTTGAGACTTGATTGGATATCGATTGGGACGGGAAACCTTATGTGCAATGTGTTGTCTGCTGTCTGTGTGATATGTTATGTGCCGATAGGAGAGTTAGAAAACGGTTTTGATCATATCTTTTGATCCGTAATTCAGAATCAGGTGAAACGAAAGGGAGATGAAAGCTTATGGAATCTATTTTAATATGACAAGATAATATGATCGAGTCTAGAATGTGATTATATGTCATGTAATATGCAATATGTGTCAATATGTGACTTGTCTGCTATGAATTGATGATTACGTGATATACGTGGCTATTCCTAATATTATACATATGTGATAAATGACTTATATGACATAGTGTCATGAATTGATTGATATTGGATAAGAATATATGGATAGTGATTGAATTGTGTTGGTTGATGGTTGATTGAGATAGGATAACAGGTGGATAGTCTTATACATAGACGAGACGATGTCGGATTTTCGATAAAGATTTATATGATAATTGATTTGTGATATGTTATGTGGAATATGATTGACTATATGTTAGAGTCAAAGCATGATTATGTGATAAGTGATATCTAATAGGTTTAAAGGGTTATATAAGGGGTATCGATATACGTGATGTGTATGTACAATAGATTGTTTAGTAATTATAGTATTGTCTTATTCTCGTTAAGGATTTGGACGAGACGTATACGATCGAAGACATTCAGAAGGTCAAACGATGATGCAAAGCGAATGAGAAATGAATCGAAGAGACGAAGTCGTATTACGAATAAAGTATAGCCAGAGATGGTCTAGAGACTATGATATGCATAGGTTGTGAGTTGGAAAGATGAGATTAAGCTGTGTGTGGAAGCGGATTTAAGGCAAGTTTTCCTAAATCTTTCCTCATATATATATTGCATGTTCTGATTATTCTGTCCAGATTATGGTATTGCTTATACTGAAACCCTTCTCAAATAAACTCTTATTTCTGAGAATGAAACCCATGATTGTTTTCTACCTTTAAGTCTTTGAAAAGCCAAACACCCAAATACTCTCAATTTCTATTACAAGTATTCTGATCCATTCTTTCCAATCCTCGAGATTTTAAAAATATCAGCTTTACAAATTAATTCGAAGTTCAGACCGTCATTGAAGCATGGGTTGCTCAGTGATAGTTAGAACCTAGAATGAGTTGGGATCTTCTTGATTATTCAACCCGCCATTGTCATGCTGGTTTAGCAGGCTAAATTCAGTTGCTTAGCCGATAATGGAGGATACTGAATAGTTAGGAATTTCCTGAACAATGATTTATCAAAAGACAGACTGTGGTTTATGAAATGTTGATCCTCAAAAGTTGATTTGGAATATTTCTGTTGTTGATAATGATTATCATTCTGTTCTGTTGATTGAATTGTTTATTGATCTAAATTGTTAGAATTGGATTAGTTTTTATAAAATATGTGGACCAGATTCGTGGTCAGACCAGATTCGTGGTCAATTATAGGCCAATGTGTGCCTTGGATCCAGTATAGAGAGCAGGGCTGTGTGCCATGTTCGGGGTTAGTGCGTGACTGATCAGCAGCCTAACCTTTGGTTTTTAAGTAAAAATGTGATGAATCCAATTCGACAATTCTTCTGTAAGTTTGAATTCTGATTTCAATTGCTGATAAGAATTGTGAAGTTTTCAATTACATATCCTGAACCCTGATAAGATAATTCAGGACTATTGTTGCTTATATACGCTTGCTGAGCATTGTTGCTCACCCTTGCTATTCCTTTTTAACCATTTCAGAAAAGCTTAAAGATGAATTGCATGATTGAGATTGCGAGTATGGCTAAGGCTAGGCGAGGAGTCAGAGTATAGAGTATACAGAGGACAAGTGGAAATGTTCAGGGAGACTGTCAAGGTTGGTTCTAGATAGAATTGTTGAGATTCAGTTGTAATCATAATTTAAATAGATTGGCAGTGATTCTTCTCATCGAAGATGATCTGAGGTTGTAAGACATTGTTTATTTATAGTGGTTGATTCTAATTTCAATACTGTAACCTGGATGAGATCCTGTTTTTAGGGGGTTAAAGTGTTTTCTTTTAAATCTTTTACTAAAGTTTTCAGGTTTTAAATCCTTTGATTTTATTACCTTTTTCAAAAATACAGGTTTTCAAAAGTGTTTTAGAATGATTTTGTGTGGTGACGTCAGAATCCAGACCCCCGGATTCTCGGGCTGTCACAATGGTCAAATGCATATAAACATATTCAATTATTTGGTGACTTGTTAATTTGCACAACCACTTTGTGTTGGTCAATCAAGCTTCATAAGATGGATTACATATATTGAACGGGAAAAAACAGATGAAAATAGAAAATATTGTCCATCAGATTTTATGAAGGATATGTCCTTAATGGGTCAAATATTTCACAAAATAGCAAATTGATGCAAGGGTTGTTTAAAATAGCGACGTGTCCCTTGTTGCCAAGATACACCTGGTCTCGAGTGCTAAAGATTAAAACCCAGTTGAGAGTGAAATGACATATTATGGTATAATCGAAGAAATATGAGAACTGGATCACCATGCATTTAAAGCACCATTGTTTTTGTGGAAATGTGCAACAAATGACAGAGGTATTAAAGTTGATGAACTCGGCTGTACACTGAACTTCACCCGACCAGGTCACAAAAAAGACAAATTTATCTATATAGACCTAGTGAGCCAAGTATTTATATTCCAGATCGAGTAGATACTAGCTAATATGTTGTGCTTAAGTATATTAATCGAGACGACAATAAATTCTACCATGAAGATGGTACGGGAGACACTATATTAGATGATCCCCCATTTTGCTCCAAAATCCCAGTGTGTGATATGTCTAATGATGATATTGGTCTTAGCAATCAAAGATCGAATGTTGAAAGGATTTGGTTGAATAAGTGATTTAGTATTTGTGGTGTGTAATTATTTCAGCTATGTGGTGATATAGATTTGAATCTCGTTCTAACTACTAGACTTGTTCTTGTTTTATGATATTTTCATTCTTGTTTATTTATGTCAATATTATTAAATTTAAAATTTTATTTCCATCTACATATATTTTGTGTACTTGTGATGACTCAAATACACTTGTCAACATTACTTATTTTTTTGGTTTATATGTTGTGGACTAATTGGTTTAATGGTAATTTTACAGACTTTAGAAAATGACATAAAAGAATCAGAAAAAAAAGTAAGAAGACAATAACTGGAGATGGCAACAACAACATCGAGGCCAATGAAGACATGGAGATGGAGGTCAAAGAATCAAAGTGTCAAGCGCCAGACCTACCGTACCACCTAGAAGAAATGATAAAGGCAGCCTCGATACCACGAGGCACATTGAATACTACTCAATCTGTGGAAAAAATTGTGGAGGTCCGCAAGGTGTGCATGGTATGTGTAAGGTGCTGGCAAGAAAAGCTCGTGGAAAGAA
The DNA here is from genome assembly GCF_001625215.2 of Daucus carota subsp. sativus. Lineage (NCBI taxonomy): Eukaryota > Viridiplantae > Streptophyta > Magnoliopsida > Apiales > Apiaceae > Daucus > Daucus carota. The sequence continues at coordinate 15,096,942 of NC_030388.2, read as the reverse complement.
GCTGAAGATTACATACAATGAACGAAGAGGTCCTAACAAAACAAATAGGGCCAAGTTGCAATCCCATATAGGCATGTTGGCTAGAAATATGATACGTATCGATCTTCCAGTTGGCCGAAAGTGGACTCTGAATTAAAGAGATGATATGGAACGATGTTCAGATAGTCTATAAATTTATAAATTAGTGAGATAAAGGTTTAAATAATTGTTTGATGATGTGTACTTTATTTTTTTCTTGGATACATTTGACATAAAGATAGAAAGTGAGAACTTTGTGCTTAAGTCTGCTCGTTTAAATGGTCGATTTTTTTAGTCCCCTTGGTGAAGAAACTGTTAAAATTGATAAAAATTCAAGATGATTTTAAAGCTTGTAATACATAAAGAACTCCTTGAAAATAGTGGACATTAATTGCGCATAAGGTCTCGGTTGTCTTACATTTTAAAATTGGGTTGAAAAATTTATTTCCATGGATAACTCGGAGCACTAAGATATTATCTAGTTTATACATAGGGGCCTCACTACCGGTGATCCGGAAATATCGCAAAGACCTTTATATAAATTTTGATACACATATTTAAATGCTCTAGAAAATATGAATCGAAAGCATATATGTCCCAAAGTGGCCAACCATTGGAAATCCAGATTATGCTTCTCCCAACTAATTCAAAGACTAGAAATTTTACATGGCCTGAATAATTTTAAATGTATTGATAAGTCTTGTCTATATTACGAAGAGAGAAATTCGAATCCAATAACTCAACGGCACCTAATCAAAGACGACATGTGAGGAATGGGTTGCTACCTATACTATTTACCGTATTGACACCAATCAACTAGTCAAAACTCCTTGATGTACGAGGTTGAAGCTACGTGTTCTTTGGAAAGTAAGAATATGCCGAAAGTGGTGAAAAATAAATATTTTCTTGTATCAAAATCAGACACTAAAAATTTCAAAAATGTAAAATAAGCAAAAAAAATTAGGAATTCTTTGCTTCTAATAAATTTGCATGTGATCAACATATTTTCACCTTACACATGTGATATTTGTCTAAAACTAGGTTACCTTGGTGTAAGCTTATGTTTTTTTTATAGTGACATGAGTTAAAACCTATTACCTATTTTACCAACTATTTCATTGCTTACATATATTTGCACTTTTCCTTTCCCTTTTTCTCAATATATGTAAGAACTACTTACTAAAAGACGGTTTTACAAATAGGTAAAAACCCAATTCAATATAACTATCTTAACAAATAAATCAAATGAAAACTCATGTATATCATCTAAATTTTTTCCAAAACCCTAATAAGAATTTAATTCAACATGTCAAAGAAAAATACAATTTAGTGATAAAGAAATTAAGGAAGGATAAATGTCATAGTATGGCTTTTAAATTCTTTTAACTGTCAAAGTGATCATGTATTTTATACTGTTGCCAAAATTTTGATTTTTCGAGAATAATGAGAACAATAATTTAGTTTATTTACCGCAAAATTTATCATCCTTTTAGTGGAAAGAAATTCCACTAATCTCAATATAAATGTAAAGTGAGATGTTTCATTGTCGAGATACTGCACATAGGCAATTGCAAACTCTAATATTCTTAGAAATATTAGAGATATGACAATGTTGTTAAAATTAAATTCACCATACTTCCCTATGAAAAGTAGTCCTTCATATTACTTTTTACAAATATGTGATATTAAATAAGATACTAGCCATTACCTAATAGTATCAACAAGATAAAAAAAAAAACAATGGCAGCAGTTTCAGTCAACTAAGTTTATAATGAAAACCTTAATTATGATCAGAAACAGCAGAGAGGAGAATTTTGAACAGAATAAGTTGCAGTTCGCAATGCTGACAACTCGAGCTCCAAATCATCGACATAGTTAAAGGATTTCCCCAGGTGTCACCCGGGTTGCGATAGTTCCCTTGTACAGTCCTGTCTAGGTAAATGTAATATCAAGTTCATTAACCTAAATATTAATTAAATCTACTAACGTCTTTTTTTTATCTATATAAATGATCAAATACTAAGAACAGACTCCTTCAGCTTCTCTCTTTTCAGCTTTCACTATGTGTGTGCATCTGTTCATCTCTCTTTTTCAGCTTTCACTATGTGTGTGCATCTGTTCATCTCTCTTTTTCCACGGCTCTACTGTAAACTACTGAACAATTATAATATTTCCTGGTGAGATCTATCCCTTAATCTTTTCTTGTTTTAATTTTTAGTAGATTAATTTTAATTTATCTTTTGTTCACAATGTTTAGAAAGTATGAATGTGGATGAAAAAAGAAAAAAGAAAAAAAAGAGAAGAGCAGTTAGTTCAATCACAAAAAGGAGCACTTAATAAAATTTTTAAAAAAAATATTGTCTCTGATCAGCAAGAAAATCCCCCACAAACAGGTGTTGAAAACTTTCTTGCAGGGAGAAGAGAGTCTCTCTCAGTTATGTAACAATACATATCTTCCAACAGTTTAATCAAATGTAACAACCTAGATCTTAACCAATTAGCATTGAGAAGTTGAACCATTATCTCTTCCGCTGTCTCATTGGTCACAGATGGCCTATAGACTGCTTTGAAGAAAATGAAAGCGAAGGAATATGGAAAGTGACTAGATGAGATTGTAGACAGCATGACAGGCATCAATCTCAGACATTTTGCTATCTAGTGCTCTGCATCCTTTCTTAGTGTTTCATTTATTGAAATTGATGATGATCCGGTTGATGGTGGTGTAGATTGAGAATCTGCAGATTTTGGAGCGCCATTTTCGACAATATCCCACAAGTCATTAGCTCGTAAGATAGTTTTCATTTTTATACTCTAGAACTTGTAATTCTCTCCATTGAATATCGGAATAAGATTTGTGTTTGAGGATGCCTTGGAAAAATATTTAAATGTTTTTAAAGTGCAGAGATAGTGCTGAATGTTGTTAGAGAGCAGATAAGGTTTGTGCTAAGTGGATCGACTTGTCCTCTTAATACCAATTGTTGTAATATATGTTTAAGAAAGGAGAGAATTTTTTATAGAACTGATTACTTGTTTTCAGATGCATTACATCGTTTTCCATTTTATAGTACATTGTATGTCCTTCAAGAGAGTTCTACAAAATTCTCCAGACTTTATATTTTAACTTATCTAGTGAATATAGTGCTTAGGTATTTTACTTGTGCATGGCAGACCTGTCCTGTCTGTACTCTGGTACTCCCGCAATTATCAGAGGAAATAAAAAGCGGTAATACACTACAATTCATACCAAACATTTTATACCTGAAACCCTTGGATATTATGTTCTTCAGATCTTTAGGATTATATATAGAGCCTACTACGATGGACATTCATCTCTGCAGGTTCATCATATAGAGGAGGATCTTTAGAATTGAGCTCGACACTGTACAAGTTCCTGACATATGACTTCACATGTGCAGATATTTAAGTAATTTAATTACCTGATATGGCATTTGTAATGATTTTAGTTTATCAAGTAGTTTTTGAAGTATAATTTATATGAATACTATTCTAGAATATATTAATGTTGTTCCCCATTATAAACGGCCTCAGGAGAATTGTCAAATATCATAACCACGGTCAACATAAGCAATATCACCAGCATCCACTATATAAGGTGTTGTTGATTGCTTAGACTCCGTAGTTCTCCCATTCTCTTCTGCTTCATATGCTTTACAGTATTCTGGTCACACATTCATGGAGTCTGTTTGGTGGTACAGATCATGTGGTATATGTTTTTGGAAATTCATTTTCTGATATGGAGTGTTTGTGCTGCAAAAATGGCGAGGTAATTTCTGCATAGTTGGTGCTTTAGTTAATAATCTCCATCCATTATATCGAGCCTATCACTATCTCAAAAGTTCATGTTATGTGCAATGATGATTTTGTTCTGTCTTTAGAACTATAGCAGTGTTGCATCGCGTGATCATCAAGTCCTGGGCATATATAGGAGTTCTACTACTCTTAACTTGTTTTTTTATAATTGGTTTAAACCTCTATTATTTTAGGACAAAGTTGAGTTGTATATTCATAGATTATACCTAGCAGATCTGGTTAATATGGAGTCATATTTCCAGAAATACAGGGCAATATGGGACTTTTTTGAGGCCATGTGTTAACTTTAAGAATGAGACCTTCCCAAATGAAAAAACAAAATTATGGCAACATAATGTTAAGTTTAAACTATGGCAACCACAAGGAGAAGAAGTGAGATGACAGTGGAGTGGACAGATGAGTCACTAAAATAGCTTTGCTAATTAAAAATTTTATTTTTTGGGTAGTTCGACTTAAATATTAGTGTGACCGTGTGGGATTTAGTGCTTGTACAACGTACTAGTTTGTGGAGGAGAGAGAAGGAATAAGAAGAGCCATACATGGCTGAGTCTTGGGAATTGATTAGTGTTTAAATAAAATAATGTTAACAATTAAAGAGATATCAATATTATATCATATTTATCATGAGTATACTAAGAGATAGAAAGAAGTAGTCATAAATTGGGGGTTCTGAATTTGCATGGGCCCTCTGTTGTTGCACTTGCTCAAAACCGGCCCCGCAGAAATAAGAACTGATAAATATCTGGTTAATATTATTTAGCTGATATGGGTACCTCTAACATTCTACATTGTGAATAGCTACACTACTTGAATGGTACAGCTAGTAGACATTTCTGCTCTGAAGTACATCTTGTTCTTTCCTGCACTATTTTAGTTTTTGTTGCATCTATGCTAGTCTACTTGGTTTTGGATGTTAAAGAAAGAGAAGCTTTTGCGTCAAATTTTGATGCAGTCATGCCCATATGGATGAGTTAGTATCTTCAAATCTCTTCAAATTTTGATGCAAATTTTGATGCAGGTTCAAATAAGAGAAATTGTATCTTTTAATGCTAGTCACGGGTTTAGGTTAACTTTTTAATTATTTCCAAAAGTTTGATTCTTCAAGAAAATAATGAGAATCATATATAATTTAGTTCACGAAGTTAATTTCACTAAATCGTGAGTATAAATGTATAATGCGATATGTCTTATCATTGATACGGTGCCCAAACGAAACTGTATACTATAATACTCTTAGAAATAGTGAGGTTATGACAATGATGTAATTAGACTTAACTTCATCATCCTTTTCAATGAAAAGTTGTCATGAAAATTATTTCTTACAAATATCTTAAATTGACTAAGAACTGGCATGATTCTTACTTCTTGTAAAACCTATCGCAAGTGAAAATTTGACTTTGAAAATATATGAAAAAGTTAGCATAGTTAATAATTTTTTTTATTCATAATGCTTCAACTCTATTAAACTTTATAACAATTTAAGAGGACCGGAAAGGAATTAGGTTACATTTCAAATCTTGTGGTACTATTTGAATAACAAAGATACATGTGTCTCACTTGTATAAATATTGGTATATATTCTACTATATTGTCTTATATTGCAAAATGTGTTACAACTTTCAAATCATTGATAAGGTTGTGATCCAAAAAGATTTAAATCGTTGTATACTTGAGGTTACATTTTTATGAGAAACCAATTTATTTGAATGCAATAAGACAAAACTCCTCAGTTCCCCACATATTTAGATCGGCTAAAAATGAAGAAAATAGACATTTGCTTGCACCTAACCAAGCACTAGAAATTTGAAAAAATTATGTTGAAAATCTTGATATCTTGTTTGACTATGATAATATTGCATGCCATATACATATTTTAATCATAAATATGTGATATTTGTTAAGGTTAGGATACCTCTTTTGAAGCAAGACTTTCTTTTAATGATATGATGTTAAGGTTATGATACCTCTTTTGAAGCAAGGCTTTCTTTTAATGATATGAGCCAGAATCTATGACTTGTGCTTGCACATTTTTTCACTTTTCCTTTTTCTTATGACGCATCAAAATTAGCTATTAAAATTGGGTGCTACAAAAACCGTGCTTCCAAAGTTGAACAATTTCTTGATAGCATGAGTGCTGGCGGCAATCCAAATCAAGATCTACAAAAATTTTCCAACCTGCATCTTTCACATTGTGATTTTTCCAACTTGCATCTTATGCATTGTGATTCATGTAACATATTAGCATTTCCCTTCCTACAATAAAAGTATTTCTTCAAGAGAATAATGAGTATCATAACTTAAGTTTTATAATTAAAGCAAACTATACACTGAAAATTCATATTATCCTTCTCTCATCTCGTTTCATATTATCCTTACCTCATCCCGTTTGTCTTGAATTGCTTCCAAGTCTAAAATTTTTACATGACAATGATAGTTTTAAATGTATTGGTAAGTATTGTCTATATTAATAAGAGAGGAATTCAAATCCAATAACTCAATCGTGATCAAAATGGACATGGGAGAATATAGTTTGCTACCTATACTATACACTATATTCACAACAATCAACTTCTTAAATTAAACTCCTCAATTCATGGTTTGAAGTTCTTAGCAAAATAGGAGAAGTAAGAAAAATAAACATTTACTTGTACAAAAACTCGGACACGGTAGATTTTAAAATTAAAATTGTTCAAAAAAAAAAATTACGATTTCTTATGTTATAATAATATTGCATGTGATTAACATATTTTCACCTTAAATATGTGATATTTTCTAGAACTAGGTTACTTCCTTTTGACCTATACTTCTTTGAAATAACATGAGTCAAAATCTTTAACTGTGTTACCAACTATTTTATGGTTTGCACATATTTGCATTTTTACTTTTTTTTAATGAAAAAATGTAAATGATAGGTATTAAAAGGACCGTGCTACAAATGTATGTAAGTTACCAATTCAATGTAATTGATTTTATAAATAAATCAAAAGAAAACTTATATATCATGATTTTAATGAAATTAAAATCCATTAAAATAAAAAGGAAACTTATGTATAACATGGAACTCTTCCAAAACCCTCATAAGAATTTAATTCAATTTCTCAAAGTAAACAAAATTAAGTAATAAAGAAATTAAGAAAGGATAAATCTCATAATATGACTTGAAAATATTTCAAACTTCCAAAGTGATCTTGTATTTTATATTACAGTACAAGTTTGGGTTTTCAAGAAAATAACGAGGATAATAATTTAGTTTTTTAACAGCAAACTTGATCATCCTTTTACGGAAAGAAATTCCACTAATTCTCAATATAAATGTAAAGTGGGATGTTTATTGTTGAAATATTGCCTATTCAAAATTGCAAACACCAATATTCTTAGAAATATTATGGATATGCGAGTGTTGTTAAAATTAACTTCAGGGTACTTTTCTATGTAAAGTACTCCATATTAGTTTTTACAAATATTTGAAATTAAATAACATACTAGCATGATTACCATTAAGTAATAGTATCAACAAAAAAAAAAAATCAAAATAATGGTAGTTGTTTCACCCAACTAAGTTTAACTAAGTTTATAATGAAAACCTTAACTATTCACAAATAGTAGAGAGGAGAATTTTGAACGGAATGAGTTGCAGCTTGCGATGATGACAATTCGAGTACTTCCAAATCAATGGCATTGTTAGACGATTTCCCCAGATGTCACCCTTGCTACCATAGTTCTCTTGTACCGTCCTTTTCTAGAGTGAGGCCCAAAGTTCGTCTTTAAGAGGATGACCAATTAGCATTGAGAAGTTAAACCCATCTCTTCACGTTTAGGTGTTGGTTTACATTTTGCCTCTAAAATATATTCTGAATTGACTTGTAAAACATTGCTTGAGGAGATAAGCTTCACAGCAAAACCAATAAAATCATGGAACTCGTCTCCCATTACTTCCATTGGATGTTGATGGTACTCATATAACGCATCCCGATCCAACCTTTGTAGAATTTCTTTCAACTTATCTCTTGTTTCTTTTACGAAGCATTCCACGAGAAACGTTGGGAAACTGTTGAAGTCATGCATTTCCAAAATGATGAAAGAAAAGATCAAACTAAATAGATATGTTGTTCATCAATTAGTTTCTTTCCATGATATGAAATTAAAAAGTCTCTCCAATTGTGAAGACCGAACTTTGTGTGTGTATGTGTGATGTTGTATGTAGTAAATGTAGATGATATATATCCTTCTATTCTACCTATGTATATATGCAGAGGAGATATGGTCTTATATATATACACATGCACATCACATATTCAAGTGTTTTTGATGAAAAAATGAATATACAAAAACTACTCCATATTAAAATGGATGTCTAAATTGGAAAGTGGAAGGCTTTGGTTTCTTAATTAAGGCTATTTAGGGTAAGTGTTAACAGCCTGTTCAAATAAAATAAGAGAAATGGTATCTTTCAATGCTAGTCAAGGTATTATGTTAAATTTTTAATTATTTCCAAAAGTTTGATTCTTCAAGAGAATAATGAGAATCATAATTTAGTTTCGGAAGCTAATTTCAATAAATCCTCGATATAAACGTAAAGTGGGATGTTTTAGCGTTGATATTATAATAACTTTCCAAAATTTTAAGCTCTAATATTCATAGAAATAGTGAGGTTATAATAATGATGATAGACTTAATATCACCATCTTTTCGATGAAAAGTAGTCATCGATATTATTTCTTACAAATATCTAAAATTGGTTAAGATGCCGACGTGATTGTTACTTCTTGTAAAACCTATCTCGAGTTAAAATTTGACTTTGAACTTATGTGAAAAAGTTAGAACAGTTAAGAAGTTTGAGACAGGATTTTGGCAAAATTGTATTAATCATGTGTTGCTCTTCAGATCTAAACACCTATGTTAGGATTATGAATGATTTGTTCAATGAGTTGGTCTTTGCTCCATACCCTTTTCCTCGGAAGATAAGATCTCTTTGATTACTACCCTTCATATTTATTTTGAAAATAACGAGTTAATACACTTTCTAAGCTTGCTCCTTTTGAGCTAGTACTTGTAGAAGAAACAATTAATAATGACTACGGGTTTATCTTCTCCAGAATAGTATCCTCATAGATTTCCAAATTTCAGATATTAAGACTCTTTTTCAAGTTGAAGATTATATAGGCAACTAAGATGCTAGCATCGTTGGTTACATCTTGTACAAACTGTTTTTTTGTTGTATCATGGAGGATATAGGAAAAGGAAGCATGGTCAATTTTTCAGTCCCATTGGTGAAAAATCTGTTAAAGTTGATAAATATTCAAGAAAATGCTGAGGGGATTTAGATTACATTTTAATGCTTGAAATACCTAAAGAATAAAGAATATGTGTCTCCTTAGAAATAGGGGCCGGTAATTGCTGATATTGTCCCCGTTGTCTTGCATTTTAAAAATGTGTTGAAAAATTTATTTTCATAGATAACCCGCTACGTGTTCTGAGGAAAGTAAGAAGATGCCCAAAGTGGTGAAAAATAAACATTTGCTTGTATCAAAATTAGAGAAAAGAAATAAAAGTCCAATGAAGATTTAGGTAGTTAATTGCCTGTAATCCGTTACGGTGCGACGGTTGTAACAGCGACCCAACCGCAAGGGGTGTCGGAAGGAGTTTCAATGAAGTCATTCCGGTGGGATGCACCGAGGTAATTTTGCATGGAACTCCACCATGTTGTATTGGCAGAGACCAGCTTTTCATTTTCGGCCCCCCAAGAATCGGATTAAGTTTTGTTTTATAGTATTCGGTTAGGGTTAGGTTAAAGGCATCCATCGGCAATTTTTGTTCCATATGTGGTATTTATTGTCTATGAAAGAGATGCATGCGGAAGAGATGCACGATGAAGGAACATAAGAGAATTGGGCAAATTTAGAAATGTGAAATTTTTCGAGACCTTTGATTACCGGGGCATTGAGAGAAAGAGGACCAAGATTTTGTGTAATGGGTCTGGGAAACTTGTGGATTCAAATTCTTGTTTTAATCCTCCACAAGATCGAATATGTGCTAACGTCAATTATGAATTCAGGGAAAAAGGTTCAAATCATTCAATTGGCGGAGGACTTCGCAACACAGGTAAGTCCCATGTACCAAAATCATGGGCAAAGGTACTATTTCCACAAATGTCACACAATATTTATCTTGCACTAAGTCGGGAGTCTTCACGGAAATAGCCTCCCTGTTCTTTGAGAACAGGAGCATGGACAGTGTAAATTTTACCCTTCCACACCCTGCTCTAAGCTGCATATATACTAGGTATCTTTGGTTTGGTTTAATTTTGTATCAAAAATTAGACATTAAAAATTTTAAAAATGTAAAATATATATGCAAAAAAATTGAGGACATTTTGGCTTATAATTAAATTGCATGTGATCAACGTATTTTCACCTTATATATGTGATATTTGTCTAATACTAGGTTGCCTTGGTTCAAGCTTATGTTTTTTTATAATGACATGAGTTAAAACCTATTGCATGTTTTACCAACTATTTCATTGCTTACATATATATGCACTTTTCCTTTCCTTTTTTCTCAATAGATGCAAGAACTACTTACTAAAAGACGGTTTTACAAATAGGTGAAAACCCAATTCAATATAACTATCTTAATAAATAAATCAAATGAAAACTCATGTATAACATCTAAATTTTTTCCAAAACCCTAATAAGAATTTAATTCAACATGTCAAAGAAAAATACAATTTAGTGATAAAAGAAATTAAGGAAGGATAAATCTCATAGTATGGCTTTTAAATTCTTTTAACTGTCAAAGTGATCGTAGTTGCCAAAATTTTGATTTTTCGAGAATAGTGAGAACAATAATTTAGTTTAGTTACCGCAAAATTCATCATCCTTTTAGTGGAAAGAAATTCCACTAATCTCAATATAAATGTAAAGTGAGATGTTTTATTGTCGAGATAGTGCACATAGGCAATTGCAAACTCTAATATTCTTAGAAATATTAGAGATATGACAATGTTGTTAAAATTAAATTCACCATACTTCCCTATGAAAAGTAGTCCTCCATATTACTTTTTACAAATATGTGATATTAAATAAGATACTAGCCATTACCTAATAGTATCAACAAGATAAAAAAAACAAACAATGGCAGCCGTTTGAGCCAACTAAGTTTATAATGAAAACCTTAATTATAATCAGACATAGCCGAGAGGAGAATTTTGAACAGAATGAGTTGCAGTTTGCAATGCTGACAACTCGAGCTCCAAATCATCGACATAGTTAAAGGATTTCCCCAGATGTCACCCGGGTTGCGATAGTTCCCTTGTACAGTCCTGTTGCAGAGAGAGTCCCACAGTTCCTCTTCAAAAGGATTACCCTCAAAGCGGTTTAGGGGTTCGAGATTTCTTGCTTTGGGACAAAACTTTCTTGCAGGAAGAAGATAGTCTCTCTCAGTTATTATGTAATAGTACATATCTTCCAACAGTTTAATCAAATCTAACAACCTAGATCTTAACCAATTAGCATTGAGAAGTTGAACCATCTCTTCAGCTGTCTCATTGCTCACAGATGGCCTATACACTGCTTTGAAGAAGACGAAAGCGAAGGAAGATGGAAAGTGACTACCTGAGATCCTAGACAGCACGTTTAGGTGTTGGTTTACATCCTGCCTCCGAAATAGATTCTGAACCGAGTTGTAAAACATTGCTTGATCGATCTCAAGCTTCACAGCAAAACCAATAAAACCGTGGAACTGGTCTCTTGTAACTTCCATTTGATGTTGATGGTACTGATACAAAGCATCCCAGTCCAACCTTTGTAGAATATCTTTCACCTTATCTTTTGTTTCTTTTGTATAGCATGCCATGAGAAACTTCGCGAAACTGTTGAAGTCATGCATGTCCAAAATAATGAAAGAGAAGATCAAACTAAACAGATGAGATTCTCTATTCATCAAGTAGTTTCTCTCCATGATATGAAATTGAAGAGGGGTGCAGAGAGAGAGAGAGAGAGATTTGTGTGTATGTCTGATTTTGTCTTTTGGTCTTCTAAAGTAGTATACAGTAAATAAGAACCTGTACAGTAATTCACATACATGAGTAAAAAACAATTAGTTGTCAAATTGTTCATTTCAAAAAACCCAGCTCATCATCCTCTATGTAGATTTAGATTTGACATTTCAACAAAGTATCTTTCACAAAGTATTCCCAAAAAGTATTTTGCACAAACTAAGATATAGTACCTTATTTTTACATAATTTCCACATAGTAAATTGCAGGTAATATTAGAAATTATATAATAAAACAATCTATAATGGATAAATTTTTTATGAAATTGTGGAAAATATGAATAAGTATATTAAATAATGATAATTATGCATAAAAATCAGGTTATAGGTTGAATATAAATTAATATTTCAACACTTTGGATGTAAAATAAATATCACTAAATACAAAAAATGTTGAAGAATAACGTATTAAATAACAAATATTAGAAAAAGTAAATGCTATAATAAACATTGTAAAAACATATGTAATCAGTAGTGCATGCATATATATGACTAAAACTACACTAACCTTCGAGTAGCACTTTCAAGAAAAAATATCGAGCTAGGTGAACCAGATATCTCCCAAAAGTAGCTAGAAAATGATATCAATAGACAATGAAAGAAGTTGTATTTATAGCTGTTTAGGCATGATCAAGAAACACAAATTGAATAGAGGCGACTTTAGAATATATGCTAGTTTAAGAAAAAATGAATGGACATGACATAAGAATATATGCTAGTTTAAGAAAAATGAATGGACACGACTTTAGAATGTGTTAGTTTAGGAAAAAAATATATGCTAGTTTAGGAAAAAAATGAATATACACCACTTCAAAATATGTGTTAGTTTAGGAAAAAAGAATGAAGGTCACTTTAGAATATAAGCTTGTTTAAAAGGAAATGAAGAGAGAATTGAGGCGACTCCAACAACATAGGATAATGGAAATGGGCAAGGTGACTTTTTCTATGCGCAAAATAGATTGTATGACTTTACAACCATTCAACAATAATATTTCTTATTTCAATGCTAACTAGAGATTTAGACTATGAATGAAAAGTAAGATATAAGGTGTTTTATGTATTTTATATAAGAATAATTCTATGTTTCAATGCTACCGACGGGCTAAGCTAAATATTTATATTATTAAATCCTTCACAAGGATGATTAAATTGATAATTCATTTCTCGAAAGCAAAATTCATCATCCTTTCACCCAAAAGTGATTCCATTAATTTTTAATATGAACATAAAGTGACTATTTCATGCGGCAAACTTTAACATTCTTACCAATATTTAGAATATGAAAGTAGTTCTCGAATTTTTTTACAAGTGAAATCGTAGGACTACTAAGATGCTAGCATGGTTGGTTACATAATGTACAACCTATTTTTTATTGTATCATCGAGAATATGGAAAAAGAGAGCATTGTCGATTTTTTTAGTCCGCTTGGTGAAAAACTGTTAAAATTGATTAAAAATCAACAAGATCGAATATGTGCTAACGTCAATTATGAATTCGTGGAAAAAGGTTCAAATCATTCAATTGGCGGAGGACTTCGCAACACAGGTAAGTCTCATGTACCAAACTCATGGGCGAAGGTACTATTTCCACAAATGTCACACAATATTTATCTTGCACTAAGTCGGGAGTCTTCACGGAAATAGCCTCCCTGTTCTTTGAGAACAGGAGCATGGACAGTGTAAATTTTACCCTTCCACACCCTGCTCTAAGCTGCATATATACTAGGTATCTTTGGTTTGGTTTAATTTTGTATCAAAAATTAGACATTAAAAATTTTAAAAATGTAAAATATATATGCAAAAAAATTGAGGACATTTTGGCTTATAATTAAATTGCATGTGATCAACGTATTTTCACCTTATATATGTGATATTTGTCTAATACTAGGTTGCCTTGGTTCAAGCTTATGTTTTTTTATAGTGACATGAGTTAAAACCTATTGCATGTTTTACCAACTATTTCATTGCTTACATATATATGCACTTTTCCTTTCCTTTTTTCTCAATAGATGCAAGAACTACTTACTAAAAGACGGTTTTACAAATAGGTGAAAACCCAATTCAATATAACTATCTTAATAAATAAATCAAATGAAAACTCATGTATAACATCTAAATTTTTTCCAAAACCCTAATAAGAATTTAATTCAACATGTCAAAGAAAAATACAATTTAGTGATAAAGAAATTAAGGAAGGATAAATCTCATAGTATGGCTTTTAAATTCTTTTAACTGTCAAAGTGATCGTAGTTGCCAAAATTTTGATTTTTCGAGAATAGTGAGAACAATAATTTAGTTTAGTTACCGCAAAATTCATCATCCTTTTAGTGGAAAGAAATTCCACTAATCTCAATATAAATGTAAAGTGAGATGTTTTATTGTCGAGATAGTGCACATAGGCAATTGCAAACTCTAATATTCTTAGAAATATTAGAGATATGACAATGTTGTTAAAATTAAATTCACCATACTTCCCTATGAAAAGTAGTCCTCCATATTACTTTTTACAAATATGTGATATTAAATAAGATACTAGCCATTACCTAATAGTATCAACAAGATAAAAAAAACAAACAATGGCAGCCGTTTGAGCCAACTAAGTTTATAATGAAAACCTTAATTATAATCAGACATAGCCGAGAGGAGAATTTTGAACAGAATGAGTTGCAGTTTGCAATGCTGACAACTCGAGCTCCAAATCATCGACATAGTTAAAGGATTTCCCCAGATGTCACCCGGGTTGCGATAGTTCCCTTGTACAGTCCTGTTGCAGAGAGAGTCCCACAGTTCCTCTTCAAAAGGATTACCCTCAAAGCGGTTTAGGGGTTCGAGATTTCTTGCTTTGGGACAAAACTTTCTTGCAGGAAGAAGATAGTCTCTCTCAGTTATTATGTAATAGTACATATCTTCCAACAGTTTAATCAAATCTAACAACCTAGATCTTAACCAATTAGCATTGAGAAGTTGAACCATCTCTTCAGCTGTCTCATTGCTCACAGATGGCCTATACACTGCTTTGAAGAAGACGAAAGCGAAGGAAGATGGAAAGTGACTACCTGAGATCCTAGACAGCACGTTTAGGTGTTGGTTTACATCCTGCCTCCGAAATAGATTCTGAACCGAGTTGTAAAACATTGCTTGATCGATCTCAAGCTTCACAGCAAAACCAATAAAACCGTGGAACTGGTCTCTTGTAACTTCCATTTGATGTTGATGGTACTGATACAAAGCATCCCAGTCCAACCTTTGTAGAATATCTTTCACCTTATCTTTTGTTTCTTTTGTATAGCATGCCATGAGAAACTTCGCGAAACTGTTGAAGTCATGCATGTCCAAAATAATGAAAGAGAAGATCAAACTAAACAGATGAGATTCTCTATTCATCAAGTAGTTTCTCTCCATGATATGAAATTGAAGAGGGGTGCAGAGAGAGAGAGAGAGAGATTTGTGTGTATGTCTGATTTTGTCTTTTGGTCTTCTAAAGTAGTATACAGTAAATAAGAACCTGTACAGTAATTCACATACATGAGTAAAAAACAATTAGTTGTCAAATTGTTCATTTCAAAAAACCCAGCTCATCATCCTCTATGTAGATTTAGATTTGACATTTCAACAAAGTATCTTTCACAAAGTATTCCCAAAAAGTATTTTGCACAAACTAAGATATAGTACCTTATTTTTACATAATTTCCACATAGTAAATTGCAGGTAATATTAGAAATTATATAATAAAACAATCTATAATGGATAAATTTTTTATGAAATTGTGGAAAATATGAATAAGTATATTAAATAATGATAATTATGCATAAAAATCAGGTTATAGGTTGAATATAAATTAATATTTCAACACTTTGGATGTAAAATAAATATCACTAAATACAAAAAATGTTGAAGAATAACGTATTAAATAACAAATATTAGAAAAAGTAAATGCTATAATAAACATTGTAAAAACATATGTAATCAGTAGTGCATGCATATATATGACTAAAACTACACTAACCTTCGAGTAGCACTTTCAAGAAAAAATATCGAGCTAGGTGAACCAGATATCTCCCAAAAGTAGCTAGAAAATGATATCAATAGACAATGAAAGAAGTTGTATTTATAGCTGTTTAGGCATGATCAAGAAACACAAATTGAATAGAGGCGACTTTAGAATATATGCTAGTTTAAGAAAAAATGAATGGACATGACATAAGAATATATGCTAGTTTAAGAAAAATGAATGGACACGACTTTAGAATGTGTTAGTTTAGGAAAAAAATATATGCTAGTTTAGGAAAAAAATGAATATACACCACTTCAAAATATGTGTTAGTTTAGGAAAAAAGAATGAAGGTCACTTTAGAATATAAGCTTGTTTAAAAGGAAATGAAGAGAGAATTGAGGCGACTCCAACAACATAGGATAATGGAAATGGGCAAGGTGACTTTTTCTATGCGCAAAATAGATTGTATGACTTTACAACCATTCAACAATAATATTTCTTATTTCAATGCTAACTAGAGATTTAGACTATGAATGAAAAGTAAGATATAAGGTGTTTTATGTATTTTATATAAGAATAATTCTATGTTTCAATGCTACCGACGGGCTAAGCTAAATATTTATATTATTAAATCCTTCACAAGGATGATTAAATTGATAATTCATTTCTCGAAAGCAAAATTCATCATCCTTTCACCCAAAAGTGATTCCATTAATTTTTAATATGAACATAAAGTGACTATTTCATGCGGCAAACTTTAACATTCTTACCAATATTTAGAATATGAAAGTAGTTCTCGAATTTTTTTACAAGTGAAATCGTAGGACTACTAAGATGCTAGCATGGTTGGTTACATAATGTACAACCTATTTTTTATTGTATCATCGAGAATATGGAAAAAGAGAGCATTGTCGATTTTTTTAGTCCGCTTGGTGAAAAACTGTTAAAATTGATTAAAAATCAACAAGATCGAATATGTGCTAACGTCAATTATGAATTCGTGGAAAAAGGTTCAAATCATTCAATTGGCGGAGGACTTCGCAACACAGGTAAGTCTCATGTACCAAACTCATGGGCGAAGGTACTATTTCCACAAATGTCACACAATATTTATCTTGCACTAAGTTGGGAGTCTTCACGGAAATAGCCTCCCTGTTCTTTGAGAACAGGGGCATGGACAGTGTAAATTTTACCCTCCCACACCGCATATATACTCGGTTTGATTTTGTATCAAAATTAGACATTAAAATTTTTAATATGTGATATTTGTCTAAAACTAGGTTATCTTTGTTCAAGATTATGCTGTTTTATAGTGACATGAGTCAAAAGCTATTACCTGTTTTACCAACTATTCCATTGCATGCATATATTTGCAGTTTTCCTTTTACTTTTTCTCAAAAGATGTAAAAAATACTTAATAAATTGAAGGTTTTACAAATATGTGAAAGTACCCATTCAATATAACTCATCTTAACAAATAAATCAAAAGAAAACGCATGTACAACCTCAAAAATTCTTCAAAACCCTAATAATTAAGAATGTAATTAAACATGTCAAAGTAAAATACAATTAAGTGATCAAGAAACTAAGGATAAATCTCATAGTATCGCTTTAAAATTCTTTTAACTTCCATAGTAATCTTGTATTTTATATTATTGCCAAAATTTTGATTTTTCGAGAATGGTGAGAACTATAATTTAGTTTAATTACCGCAAACATCATCATCCTTCTACGCGAAAGAAATTCAACTAATCTCAAATATAAATGTAAAGTGAGATGTTTTGTTGTTGAAATAGTGGACATACTCAATTGCAAATTCTAATATTCTTAGAAATATTAGAGATGTGAGAATGTTGATAAAATTGAATTCACCATGCTTTTCTAGTAGTCCTCCGTATTAATTTTTACCAATATCTGAAATTAAATAAGATACTAGCCATAACAAAATATTATGAAGAAGATCAAAAAAGCCAAACAAACAGCAGTTTGAGCCAACTAAGTTTATAATGAAAACCTTAATTATAATCAGACATAGCCGAGAGGAGAATTTTGAACAGAATGAGTTGCAGTTTGCAATGCTTACAACTCGAGCTCCAAATCATCGACATAGTTAAAGGATTTCCCCAGATGTCACCCTCGTTGCGATAGTTCCCTTGTACAGTCCTGTTGCAGAGAGAGTCCCACCGTTCCTCTTCAAAAGGATTACCCTCAAAACGGTTTAGTGGTTCGAGATTTCTTGCGTTCGGACAAAACTTTTTTGCAGGAAGAAGATAGTCTCTCTCAGTTTTTATGTAACAGTACATATCTTCCAACAGTTTAATCAAATCTAACAACCTAGATCTTAACCAATTAGCATTGAGAAGCTGCACCATCTCTTCAGCTGTCTCATTGCTCACAGATGGCCTATACACTGCTTTGAAGAAGACGAAAGCGAAGGAAGATGGAAAGTGACTACCTGAGATCCTAGACAGCACGTTTAGGTGTTGGTTTACATCCTGCCTCCGAAATAGATTCTGAACCGAGTTGTAAAACATTGCTTGATCAATCTCAAGCTTCACAGCAAAACCAATAAAACCGTGGAACTGGTCTCTTGTAACTTCCATTTGATGTTGATGGTACTGATACAAAGCATCCCAGTCCAACCTTTGTAGAATATCTTTCACCTTATCTTTTGTTTCTTTTGTATAGCATGCCATGAGAAACTTCGCGAAACTGTTGAAGTCATGCATGTCGAAAATAATGAAAGAGAAGATCAAACTAAACAGATGAGATTCTCTATTCATCAAGTTGTTTCTCTCCATGATATGAAATTGAAGAGGTGTGCAGAGAGAGAGCTTTGTGAATAACCTATTAAATAACAGATATTAGAAAAAATAAATGCTATAATAAACATTGTAAACACATATGTAATCAGTAGTGCATGCATATGTGACTAAAACTATACTAACCTTCCAGTAACACTTTGAAGAAAAAATGTCCAGCTCGGTGAACCAGATATCTCCCACAAATAGCTAGAAAATGATATCAATAGACAATGAAAGACGTTGTATTTATAGCTGATTTAGGCATGTTCAAGAAACACAAATTGAATAGACACGACTTTAGAATATATGCTAGTTTAGGAAAAAATGAATGGACACGACATAAGAATATATGCTAGTTTAGGAAAAATGAATGACACGACTTTAGAATATGTGTTAGTTTAGGAAAAAAAATGTATGCTAGTTTAGGGAAAAATGAATGGGCACGAGTTCAAAATATCTGTTAGTTTAGGAAAAAAGAATGAACGTCACTTTAAAATATAAGCTTGTTTAACAGAAAGTGAAGAGAGAATTGAGGCGACGCCAACAACATAGGATAATGAAAATGGGCAAGGTGACTTTTCCTATGCGCAAAATGGATTGTATGACTTTACAACCATTCAACAATATTTCTTGTTTCAATGCTAACTAGAGATTTGGACTATGAATGAAAAGTAAGATATAAGGTGTTTTATGTATTTTATATGAGAATAATTCTATGTTTCAATGCTACCGACGGGCTAAGCTAAATATTTATATTGTTAAATCCTTCACAAGGATGATTAAATTGATAATTCATTTCTCGAAAGCAAAATTCATCATCCTTTCACCCAAAAGTCATTTCATTAATTTTTAATATGAACATAAAGTGACTATTTCATGCGGCAAACTTTAACATTCTTACCAATATTTAGAATATGAAAGTAGTTCTCGAATTTTTTTACAAGTGAAATCGTAGGACTACTAAGATGCTAGCATAGAGCTGAACAAAAAGACCGGGCCTAAAAAGAGCGTCTGGTCTGGCCCGGTAAAAAGACCGGATAAAGCCCGTCTACTAAAAGCCCGGCCCGGTCTTTATCTGGCGTGCAAGTCCTTACAAGTCCTTGATTTTTTGTCAAAAATCTGGCCCGGCCCGGCCCGGCAAAAAATCTGGCCTGGATAAAGACCGGGCCTGATAAAAGACCGGTCTAAAACCTGGATAAAAGCCCGAAAAGCCCGGATGAAAAGCCCGATTAACCTATAAATGGGAGTTTTTTACACATCCAAGTCCATGTATAAATATTAAACATATCCCCACATGAACTAGATTAATTAATGCTACACGTACTGACACAAATTTATATACAAAATTTAAATTAATTTCAATCAATTCAAGATATGTATACATATATATCACGTCAATTCATTTATACAACTCAAATTTCAGTTAAATAGAATGATATGGAAAAACTCAATAAAAAAAGGTCATATAATTATTTAAAATCATAACTAAAAAAAGCCCGGATAAAAGCCCGGTTAAATCTGGCCCAGCCTGGTAGGCCGAAGTAGGCCTCATTTTTTCATAATAAATCTGGCCCGGCCCGGCCCGGTTTTTGAAAAGCCCGGTCCGGGCTTTTGAAAAAAAGCCCGGGCTTTTGAAGGACCGGTCCCGGGCCTAGTGGGCCGGTCCTTTTGTTCAGCTCTATGCTAGCATGGTTGGTTACATAATGTACAACCTATTTTTTATTGTATCATCGAGAATATGGAAAAAGAGAGCATTGTCGATTTTTTTAGTCCGCTTGGTGAAAAACTGTTAAAATTGATTAAAAATCAACAAGATCGAATATGTGCTAACGTCAATTATGAATTCGTGGAAAAAGGTTCAAATCATTCAATTGGCGGAGGACTTCGCAACACAGGTAAGTCTCATGTACCAAACTCATGGGCGAAGGTACTATTTCCACAAATGTCACACAATATTTATCTTGCACTAAGTTGGGAGTCTTCACGGAAATAGCCTCCCTGTTCTTTGAGAACAGGGGCATGGACAGTGTAAATTTTACCCTCCCACACCGCATATACTCGGTTTGATTTTGTATCAAAATTAGACATTAAAATTTTTAATATGTGATATTTGTCTAAAACTAGGTTATCTTTGTTCAAGATTATGCTGTTTTATAGTGACATGAGTCAAAAGCTATTACCTGTTTTACCAACTATTCCATTGCATGCATATATTTGCAGTTTTCCTTTTACTTTTTCTCAAAAGATGTAAAAAATACTTAATAAATTGAAGGTTTTACAAATATGTGAAAGTACCCATTCAATATAACTCATCTTAACAAATAAATCAAAAGAAAACGCATGTACAACCTCAAAAATTCTTCAAAACCCTAATAATTAAGAATGTAATTAAACATGTCAAAGTAAAATACAATTAAGTGATCAAGAAACTAAGGATAAATCTCATAGTATCGCTTCAAAATTCTTTTAACTTCCATAGTAATCTTGTATTTTATATTATTGCCAAAATTTTGATTTTTCGAGAATGGTGAGAACTATAATTTAGTTTAATTACCGCAAACATCATCATCCTTCTACGCGAAAGAAATTCAACTAATCTCAAATATAAATGTAAAGTGAGATGTTTTGTTGTTGAAATAGTGGACATACTCAATTGCAAATTCTAATGTTCTTAGAAATATTAGAGATGTGAGAATGTTGATATAATTGAATTCACCATGCTTTTCTAGTAGTCCTCCGTATTAATTTTTACCAATATCTGAAATTAAATAAGATACTAGCCATAACAAAATATTATGAAGAAGATCAAAAAAGCCAAACAAACAGCAGTTTGAGCCAACTAAGTTTATAATGAAAACCTTAATTATAATCAGACATAGCCGAGAGGAGAATTTTGAACAGAATGAGTTGCAGTTTGCAATGCTTACAACTCGAGCTCCAAATCATCGACATAGTTAAAGGATTTCCCCAGATGTCACCCTCGTTGCGATAGTTCCCTTGTACAGTCCTGTTGCAGAGAGAGTCCCACCGTTCCTCTTCAAAAGGATTACCCTCAAAACGGTTTAGTGGTTCGAGATTTCTTGCGTTCGGACAAAACTTTTTTGCAGGAAGAAGATAGTCTCTCTCAGTTTTTATGTAACAGTACATATCTTCCAACAGTTTAATCAAATCTAACAACCTAGATCTTAACCAATTAGCATTGAGAAGCTGCACCATCTCTTCAGCTGTCTCATTGCTCACAGATGGCCTATACACTGCTTTGAAGAAGACGAAAGCGAAGGAAGATGGAAAGTGACTACCTGAGATCCTAGACAGCACGTTTAGGTGTTGGTTTACATCCTGCCTCCGAAATAGATTCTGAACCGAGTTGTAAAACATTGCTTGATCAATCTCAAGCTTCACAGCAAAACCAATAAAACCGTGGAACTGGTCTCTTGTAACTTCCATTTGATGTTGATGGTACTGATACAAAGCATCCCAGTCCAACCTTTGTAGAATATCTTTCACCTTATCTTTTGTTTCTTTTGTATAGCATGCCATGAGAAACTTCGCGAAACTGTTGAAGTCATGCATGTCGAAAATAATGAAAGAGAAGATCAAACTAAACAGATGAGATTCTCTATTCATCAAGTTGTTTCTCTCCATGATATGAAATTGAAGAGGTGTGCAGAGAGAGAGCTTTGTGAATAACCTATTAAATAACAGATATTAGAAAAAATAAATGCTATAATAAACATTGTAAACACATATGTAATCAGTAGTGCATGCATATGTGACTAAAACTATACTAACCTTCCAGTAACACTTTGAAGAAAAAATGTCCAGCTCGGTGAACCAGATATCTCCCACAAATAGCTAGAAAATGATATCAATAGACAATGAAAGACGTTGTATTTATAGCTGATTTAGGCATGTTCAAGAAACACAAATTGAATAGACACGACTTTAGAATATATGCTAGTTTAGGAAAAAATGAATGGACACGACATAAGAATATATGCTAGTTTAGGAAAAATGAATGACACGACTTTAGAATATGTGTTAGTTTAGGAAAAAAAATGTATGCTAGTTTAGGGAAAAATGAATGGGCACGAGTTCAAAATATCTGTTAGTTTAGGAAAAAAGAATGAACGTCACTTTAAAATATAAGCTTGTTTAACAGAAAGTGAAGAGAGAATTGAGGCGACGCCAACAACATAGGATAATGAAAATGGGCAAGGTGACTTTTCCTATGCGCAAAATGGATTGTATGACTTTACAACCATTCAACAATATTTCTTGTTTCAATGCTAACTAGAGATTTGGACTATGAATGAAAAGTAAGATATAAGGTGTTTTATGTATTTTATATGAGAATAATTCTATGTTTCAATGCTACCGACGGGCTAAGCTAAATATTTATATTGTTAAATCCTTCACAAGGATGATTAAATTGATAATTCATTTCTCGAAAGCAAAATTCATCATCCTTTCACCCAAAAGTCATTTCATTAATTTTTAATATGAACATAAAGTGACTATTTCATGCGGCAAACTTTAACATTCTTACCAATATTTAGAATATGAAAGTAGTTCTCGAATTTTTTTACAAGTGAAATCGTAGGACTACTAAGATGCTAGCATAGAGCTGAACAAAAAGACCGGGCCTAAAAAGAGCGTCTGGTCTGGCCCGGTAAAAAGACCGGATAAAGCCCGTCTACTAAAAGCCCGGCCCGGTCTTTATCTGGCGTGCAAGTCCTTACAAGTCCTTGATTTTTTGTCAAAAATCTGGCCCGGCCCGGCCCGGCAAAAAATCTGGCCTGGATAAAGACCGGGCCTGATAAAAGACCGGTCTAAAACCTGGATAAAAGCCCGAAAAGCCCGGATGAAAAGCCCGATTAACCTATAAATGGGAGTTTTTTACACATCCAAGTCCATGTATAAATATTAAACATATCCCCACATGAACTAGATTAATTAATGCTACACGTACTGACACAAATTTATATACAAAATTTAAATTAATTTCAATCAATTCAAGATATGTATACATATATATCACGTCAATTCATTTATACAACTCAAATTTCAGTTAAATAGAATGATATGGAAAAACTCAATAAAAAAAGGTCATATAATTATTTAAAATCATAACTAAAAAAAGCCCGGATAAAAGCCCGGTTAAATCTGGCCCAGCCTGGTAGGCCGAAGTAGGCCTCATTTTTTCATAATAAATCTGGCCCGGCCCGGCCCGGTTTTTGAAAAGCCCGGTCCGGGCTTTTGAAAAAAAGCCCGGGCTTTTGAAGGACCGGTCCCGGGCCTAGTGGGCCGGTCCTTTTGTTCAGCTCTATGCTAGCATGGTTGGTTACATAATGTACAACCTATTTTTTATTGTATCATCGAGAATATGGAAAAAGAGAGCATTGTCGATTTTTTTAGTCCGCTTGGTGAAAAACTGTTAAAATTGATTAAAAATCAACAAGATCGAATATGTGCTAACGTCAATTATGAATTCGTGGAAAAAGGTTCAAATCATTCAATTGGCGGAGGACTTCGCAACACAGGTAAGTCTCATGTACCAAACTCATGGGCGAAGGTACTATTTCCACAAATGTCACACAATATTTATCTTGCACTAAGTTGGGAGTCTTCACGGAAATAGCCTCCCTGTTCTTTGAGAACAGGGGCATGGACAGTGTAAATTTTACCCTCCCACACCGCATATATACTCGGTTTGATTTTGTATCAAAATTAGACATTAAAATTTTTAATATGTGATATTTGTCTAAAACTAGGTTATCTTTGTTCAAGATTATGCTGTTTTATAGTGACATGAGTCAAAAGCTATTACCTGTTTTACCAACTATTCCATTGCATGCATATATTTGCAGTTTTCCTTTTACTTTTTCTCAAAAGATGTAAAAAATACTTAATAAATTGAAGGTTTTACAAATATGTGAAAGTACCCATTCAATATAACTCATCTTAACAAATAAATCAAAAGAAAACGCATGTACAACCTCAAAAATTCTTCAAAACCCTAATAATTAAGAATGTAATTAAACATGTCAAAGTAAAATACAATTAAGTGATCAAGAAACTAAGGATAAATCTCATAGTATCGCTTCAAAATTCTTTTAACTTCCATAGTAATCTTGTATTTTATATTATTGCCAAAATTTTGATTTTTCGAGAATGGTGAGAACTATAATTTAGTTTAATTACCGCAAACATCATCATCCTTCTACGCGAAAGAAATTCAACTAATCTCAAATATAAATGTAAAGTGAGATGTTTTGTTGTTGAAATAGTGGACATACTCAATTGCAAATTCTAATGTTCTTAGAAATATTAGAGATGTGAGAATGTTGATATAATTGAATTCACCATGCTTTTCTAGTAGTCCTCCGTATTAATTTTTACCAATATCTGAAATTAAATAAGATACTAGCCATAACAAAATATTATGAAGAAGATCAAAAAAGCCAAACAAACAGCAGTTTGAGCCAACTAAGTTTATAATGAAAACCTTAATTATAATCAGACATAGCCGAGAGGAGAATTTTGAACAGAATGAGTTGCAGTTTGCAATGCTTACAACTCGAGCTCCAAATCATCGACATAGTTAAAGGATTTCCCCAGATGTCACCCTCGTTGCGATAGTTCCCTTGTACAGTCCTGTTGCAGAGAGAGTCCCACCGTTCCTCTTCAAAAGGATTACCCTCAAAACGGTTTAGTGGTTCGAGATTTCTTGCGTTCGGACAAAACTTTTTTGCAGGAAGAAGATAGTCTCTCTCAGTTTTTATGTAACAGTACATATCTTCCAACAGTTTAATCAAATCTAACAACCTAGATCTTAACCAATTAGCATTGAGAAGCTGCACCATCTCTTCAGCTGTCTCATTGCTCACAGATGGCCTATACACTGCTTTGAAGAAGACGAAAGCGAAGGAAGATGGAAAGTGACTACCTGAGATCCTAGACAGCACGTTTAGGTGTTGGTTTACATCCTGCCTCCGAAATAGATTCTGAACCGAGTTGTAAAACATTGCTTGATCAATCTCAAGCTTCACAGCAAAACCAATAAAACCGTGGAACTGGTCTCTTGTAACTTCCATTTGATGTTGATGGTACTGATACAAAGCATCCCAGTCCAACCTTTGTAGAATATCTTTCACCTTATCTTTTGTTTCTTTTGTATAGCATGCCATGAGAAACTTCGCGAAACTGTTGAAGTCATGCATGTCGAAAATAATGAAAGAGAAGATCAAACTAAACAGATGAGATTCTCTATTCATCAAGTTGTTTCTCTCCATGATATGAAATTGAAGAGGTGTGCAGAGAGAGAGCTTTGTGAATAACCTATTAAATAACAGATATTAGAAAAAATAAATGCTATAATAAACATTGTAAACACATATGTAATCAGTAGTGCATGCATATGTGACTAAAACTATACTAACCTTCCAGTAACACTTTGAAGAAAAAATGTCCAGCTCGGTGAACCAGATATCTCCCACAAATAGCTAGAAAATGATATCAATAGACAATGAAAGACGTTGTATTTATAGCTGATTTAGGCATGTTCAAGAAACACAAATTGAATAGACACGACTTTAGAATATATGCTAGTTTAGGAAAAAATGAATGGACACGACATAAGAATATATGCTAGTTTAGGAAAAATCAATGGACACGACTTTAGAATATGTGTTAGTTTAGGAAAAAAAATGTATGCTAGTTTAGGGAAAAATGAATGGGCACGAGTTCAGAATATCTGTTAGTTTAGGAAAAAAGAATGAACGTCACTTTAGAATATAAGCTTGTTTAACAGAAAGTGAAGAGAGAATTGAGGCGACGCCAACAACATAGGATAATGAAAATGGGCAAGGTGACTTTTCCTATGCGCAAAATGGATTGTATGACTTTACAACCATTCAACAATATTTCTTGTTTCAATGCTAACTAGAGATTTGGACTATGAATGAAAAGTAAGATATAAGGTGTTTTATGTATTTAATATGAGAATAATTCTATGTTTCAATGCTACCGACGGGCTAAGCTAAATATTTATATTGTTAAATCCTTCACAAGGATGATTAAATTGATAATTCATTTCTCGAAAGCAAAATTCATCATCCTTTCACCCAAAAGTCATTCCATTAATCTTTAATATGAACATAAAGTGACTATTTCATGTGGCAAACTTTAGCATTCTTACCAATATTTAGAATATGAAAGTAGTTCTCCAAATTTTTTACAAGTGAAATAGTAGAACTACTAAGATGCGCTAGCGTGGTTGGTTACATATTGTACAACCTATTTTTTATTGTATCATCGAGAATATAGAAAAAGAGAGCATGGTCGATTTTTTTAGTACCCTTGGTGAAAAACTGTTGAAATTGATTAAAAATCAAGATAATTGGAGAGAATTTAGATTACATTTTAAAGCTTGTAATACATACATAATAGAGTAAATTCCAACGGTGTGGCTGAAGTTTATAGCAATTTGCAGTTTTGTGGCCGAACTTTAAAAAATACAAAAGCGTGGTAGAGTTCATGATGTGTGATATTTATAATCACACTTTTTCCTCATATTTTAATTACTTTTGCATGAAATTGGATTTTATTTAATATATATTTTCATGTTTTCTTGTAGAAAATAAAGAATTCTCATAATAGGAGGAATGGAGCAAAAAGTGCATTATTTGAAGTGATTTCTAGCAAAATTCGGATTTTGGGACTAATTGTGTTGTGTTCATTGTTTTGATCATAACCGGAGTTCTGTAAGTCCGTTTTGGGCCCGTAAACAGCTGTTGGAAAGCTTGCGAGAAGACCTTTAATTCAAGTAAGGTTTCGGAATTTATTCACATTCCAATCAGCCCAGAATATGGCCAGAAGCAGAAAGTCCGAATTTTCTACTTTGAACTCCTATTCTATTTGAGAAACTTATTTGTAGTATTTATTTTATTCAAAATATAGTATAGGTTTAAAATAGATCAGTTATTGTTTTGTTTTGTAATGGGCTTGGGAGTTACATGGGCCAAGAGACACAAAAACATTACAGGAGAGAAGTTACAAAATTAGACAAGAGACACAGGGAGAGACATACAGGAAGAAGTTGCACGCAAGAGAGCGAAGAGGAAGAAAGCAATTGGAAGAGACAAATATAGAGTTTTTCTTCTCTTCTTTACCTTTCTTAATTGTAACATGGATTTGATGTCTTTATAATTGTGTTTAGTTCTTAGTAGTGTGATGTTGAACTAATTTCTCTTATAGGCCTTTAATGGATTCTTTTGATTATATATAAGTTGTTTCTTCATTTCTCTATCCTTGTGGTCATATTGATTGCTTATGTTGATTTGTGTGTATTGCATCTCAAGGATTGATCACCTTTGAGATTGAACTAGTAACTTAAGAGGACTTGGGAGAGAAATCTTAAGTTTGGACTCAATCAACATAGCCTAAGATGGTTCGGCTGGTTAAAGAGGGGACAAGTAGCCTCTTGGTCACAGGTTCGACTCCCGAAGAGAGAAGAATTTGTGATTATGCCTCCTGGATCAGAGCATGTCGCGCTTAGGTGCGGTTTACCTTGGTTCACGTAGTTTGCAGGCTATTGCGTGAGCTCGTGGGTTTACCCAGTGCGCACCCGAAGTGTAGCGGCTGCGGATTCCTACGTTAAAAAAAAAAAAAAAAACTTTATATTGATTTGTGGTTGGGACACGAATGTACCTAAACACCTTGGTTAGTCGATTAAGGTGATGTTTAATGCTATTTATGAGTTTAAATTCTACATAGGGATATGGGGGTTAATTCATAAATAAGAGTCATTTGAGATTCGGAAGGTCCTTATGAATACTTGTTAGCCTTAGATTAGTAATTAGATTAGACCATAAGAATTGATGTATGATGAGATACTTGTTGATATCAAAAGATGAAGTTTTAGGCCTATCTTGTTAATCTTGTCATTGAAGTTGTGTTAGCTAATTCTCTAGTGTTAATTATTTTAACTTTTTAAGCCAATGTGTACTTTCACTTGAATTAGGAGAACAATGGTGTACGGTACTTAACAACTTAGTTTTAGTCTCTGTGGGAACGAATAAATATACTACTTGTAACGATACGTGCACTTGCGTATAAGTGTAAAATCGCTAACAGTTCACCTCCACCTTTTAAAACTTTGGCTCCCATCAAATGAACTCAGGAGCTAATGGAGTTGAGGGTATTGTTGGATTTTTTGAAATTCTTCTCTTTTCTCCTTTATTTTCTCAGCGGCTCCGCCGCTGTCCTACGTTCTCCCTCTCTCCTTCTCCTCTCTCTCTTTTTTTCTCTCTCTCCACACCACACTCTCCTCTACCTCTCCATCCTCTTATTTATCTCGCTCGGATTCCCCTTGTCCTGGAAACTGGAGCACCAATGGTGGGGACTTCCTCTATGCGGTGGTTCCATGATCATCCTCACCGCGTTTTCCAGTACATGATCCCCTGTGATCCCCAATCCACTACCTGCTCAGTCCCTCTCATCCCCTGGCCAGCAGCAGTTCACACTTCTTTTTAAATTGGGTGAGTGGTTTGTTTATTTTGATTTCTTTTGGGTCGCGATTTTCTTTCTGTGTTCACCAATTCACTTTTTTGCCGACTAGCGGCATTCTTTTTCTGCGTTAATGTACAATCGAGTCGCATAGTTGTTTTGTTTTCTGCCAAGTAACAGTAGGTTGAGTTTGTTTTGGTTGAGTCACTGCATCAAAATTTTGCTTTGAATTTTTTATTTGTTTGCTGGTATTTGATTGAATTCACTGAGTAGTTGCTATGTATGTTGAAACTGTAATTCGAGCATAGTTCTTTAGTTTCGAATTTGAGTGATCACCTGAGAGTTGGGTAGCATGTCTTATCTTCTGAAAGGGAGATGGAATGATTAAGGAACCCTAGCCCCTTTTGTTTCTTCCCCCTTTCCCCCAAACATTTTTTTTATATTTTTACCTATCTAATCCTTTATTTTTTTTTAATTTCAAAGTGAGTTAATGGCTAATATCTATCGGACTTAATGGCTGCCAAAGTTTTAAAAGGAGGAGGCGAACTCCCGCCACACTTTTGTAATTTTTAAAGTTCGGCCAAAAATGTGCAAATCGGTGTAAACTTCAGCCACACTCTTAAAATTTACTCTAAAGAGAATAAAGAAGACATACCCGCGTCTCCTTGAAAATAGTGGCCGGTATTTACGATAATGTCTCGGTTGTCTTATATTTTAAAAATGGGTTGAAAAATTCATTTTCATAGATAACCGAGTGCTCTAAGATATTTTAAATGCCCTAGAAATTATGAATAGAAAACACATATTTCTCATGATGGCCAACCATTCAAAAACCATATTATGCTTCTCTAACTAGTTCGTCTTGAGTTGCTTCAAAGGCTAGAAATTTTACATGGCATGAATAATTTTAAATGTATTGGTAATTGCATTTGAGGATATGGTTTGCTACCTATACTATACACGATATTGACACTAATGGACTAGTCAAAACTCCTTGATTTACTAGCTAGGTTAAAGCTATGTGGCAAATTTTAACATTCTTAGGAATATTTTGAATATGAAAATAGTCATCCAATTTTTTTAAGAGTGAAATCATAGAACTACTAATATGCTAGCATGGTTGGTTACATCTTGTACAACCTATTTTTTATTGTATCATCGAGAATACACGAAAAGAGAGCATGGTCGTTTTTGTTTACACTACACCCGTGCTCAAATGCAACGCTTCTTGTTCTTGCATGATGCCCCATGGTGTTGCCTTAGAAAATAAATCGATATATCCAACACTTTTTGTTAGTTGCATCTGCGGCCCTGGCCATGTTAGCATGTGGGACCCACTGCCACGTGAGAAAAAGGGTTCAACAATGGGGCCCACTACCATGTTAGCATGTGGGAGCCACTGCCATGTTACCAAAAAGAGTCTAGTAGTGGGACCCATTACCACGTCAGTAAAAAGGACCCAGCAGTGGGCCCACTGCGACGTTAGTGTGGGGCCCACTAACACGTTAGCAGAATGGGTTCAAAAATATCTATTGCAACGCCTCTATTTTAACTTTAATGCAACATGAAGTTATGGTGTTGCACTAAATTGTAATGCAACATTAATGACTCCTATAGTGCAACGTCATTTGGGTGTCTGTAATGCAACACTAATTAATGACTCCTATAGTGCAACATCATTTGGGTGTTTTTGCAGAAGACATAAAAAGATTAATGATCTACTGCAATATTGTCTTTGCAACTAGAAAAAAGCATTGCTATGAGCACTTATAGTGTAGTTTTAGTCAACTTGGTGAAAAATTTATAAAATTTAATAAAACTCCAAGAAAATCGGAGGGGATTTAGAATAAATTATATAGCTTGTAACACATAAAGAATAAAAAGATATACACGAAGTTAAACAAGGGTCTCGTTGAAAATAGTGGGCAATAATTGCCGTTAATGTCCGGGGTACGTCTTATATTTCGGTTGTCTTATACTTAAAAATGGGTAGAAAAATTCTTCTTCATGGATAACATGACGCGCCGAGATATTATATGGTGTATACTTGGGTGACCTCACTACCGGTGATCCGGAAACACCTCGACCACCTTTGTATAAATTTTGATACACATATTTTAAATTCTCGATCTAGAATATCTCAATCGAAAATATGTCCCAAGGTGGCCGACCACTGAAATTCTATATTGTGCTTCTCTCAACTAGCTCATCTTGAGTTGCTTTCAAGACTAGAAATTTTACATGGCATCAATAATTTTAAAGGTATTGGTAAGTCTGGTCTATACACTAAAAGAGGAATTAAAATTCAATAACTCAACTGTATGTGATCAAAGATGAGATGTGAAGATATGGTTTGCTACCTATAGTATACACCATATTGACGTCAAACAACTAGTCAAAGCTCCTTGATTTACCAGTTCGAAGCTAGCGGTTCTTAGGAAAGCAACAAGATGCTGAAAATGGTGAAAAATAAACATTTGCTTGTATGAAAATGAGACATTACAAATTTAAAAAATATATAATATGTAAAAAAAATTAGAACTTCATCCGTTATAATAATATTGCATGTGATCAACATATTTTCACATTACATATGTGATATTTGCTTAAAACTAGGTGACCTATGTTTAAGCTTATGCTCTTTTATACTGACATGAGTCCAAACCTATTATCTTTTTTACCAATTATTCATTGCTGGCACATATTTTCACTTTTCCTTCTTCGTTTTCTCAATAGATGTAAACATTATTTACTAAAACCATCGTTTAACAAATATGTGAAAAGACCTAATTCAATATAAGTTATCTTGATAAATAAATCTAAATAAAACTCATGTATAACTTCTATTCTTCCAAAACCCTGAGAAGAATTTAATTCAACATCGCAAAGTAAAACACAATTAATTAATAATAAAATTTCTTGTCAAAAAAAATTAATAAAGAAAATAAGAAAAGATAATCCTCTCGTTGTATGTCTTCGAAATTCTTTTGACTTCCAGAGTGATATTGTATTTTGGTTTTGTGCAAAATTTTGATTTTACAAGAGAATAGTGAGAACAATAATGTAGTTTCTTTACCGCAAGCTTAATCATCTTTTTACTTGAAAAAAATTCCACTAACTTCAATATAAAATGTAAAGTGGGATGTTTTATTGTTAAAATAGTGCCTATACAAAACTGTGATCTCTAATATTCTGAGAAATATAAGGGATATGACAATGTTATTACAATTGCTGATATTTAATTGAAAGAGTGGTAGAGTAGTGGAGGATTTCAAGGGAAATGTTTACGTGATGGAGTTTATGTAGGAAAATAGTTGCTTACTTTTAAACGTTGTATGTTTTTTTTTGCCACAAATTTGTATGTTTTTAATTCTATGGTTATGAGAGAGTGTATATATATACGCAGATAAATTTGAGTTCCGATTCACGTGTCTATGTTGATATTCTTAATTCTTTTGTGTGTTCCTGTTCATCTGAAAATCCTAAATCCTACACTTGGTATCACAGCCGGTGAGGTTGCTCCAGCGGTGGTGAAGCCACTCCTGGTGTACGTTCGAGTGAGTGCCGGGTGGCTGTGCTGCAGACAAGAAGCTATTTCACGCAGTGGCATGATGGTGGCGAAGCTGCATGGGTAGTATGGGGCTGCTGAGAAAGATGAGATGATGCGGGAGAAGTCTGCTGAAGGCTAAAAAAAAATTGTTTTTTGAGAAGCACAAAAGTGTCCAACCGGTTGTCACTCTCAGGCCTCATAACAAACAAGGTTTTCCTCTATATAGGAATGTACGCGGAGGAGCTGGAAATGACGTCAGTGGCATTTGTTGGGGGTTATAGTGACAAGGAAATGGAATATGTGTAATCGTTGTGGAAATGCTCGGCCTTCTGGAGCCAATATTGGTGACGGGTTAGAGTTGCAGTGGAGGAAGAGATGAGCCATGTAAGAGAGGGAGAACCTCTCCTTTAGAACTATGGGTGATTATGTGCACCATGGAAAGAAGTGCTCCAAAGTTTTTTTTTTTTTTTGGTGAGATGTGTATCAAAATTGATGGTGGTGACAAGTGCATGGCAGATTAAGAGAAGTGCTTTTTAAGTTTAAGATTATGGGGGTGATTGTTGGAATTTAATCTTAAACTTAAATTTAAGTATTTATCTTATTTAGTTTTTGAATGCTTTTGTTAACGGTATGATTTAGTCTAGTATTGTACTCTGTAAAGAGTCATAGAGTAGTGCAGGATTTCTGGGGAAATGTTTACGTGATGGAGTTTATGTACAAAGTAGCAGATAAACTTGAGTTCCAGTAAACATGTCTGTGCTGATATTCTTTATTCTTGTGTGTGTTCCTGTTCATCTGAAAATCCTAAATCCTATAAACAGTTAACTACACTTACCAGATTTTTATCCCTGCCTGCAGGGGCATAAAGGACATCCTTAATTTAATTTCAACAGTTACGGTACTTTTTCTCTTGATATTAATCAATCAGTGCTCCATCACTCATGCAAACGGGTACTTTTACGGTAAGATCTAGATGAGTAAAGAGTCTTTGATTTTTGGCCATATGTTCTGTGCAACCGCCATCAATCAGCCATGTGTCGTCACCCTTTGTGCTACCTGGTTGACAGGCATAGAATAGTTGATCATCTACCTCTTGCTTCAGTCACACTTGCTTGATGTTTCTGTTTGAACCTGCATATTTATTCGTTGTGTCCGAACTTTTTAAAGACTTGGCACTGAGGTTTGCCTTTGTGCCATCAATCCTTTTCAAGATGATTTGTGCCATCAATCCATTTTAAAGACTTGGCACTGAGGTTTGCCTTTGTGCCATCAATCCTTTGAGCTGTTTGATATGCTTTTTATTTTTACAAATTTTCTGCCTTTAGATGGAGTCCAATTCTTGTGTTGAGACTTCAATGCCCCTTCTATAGTATGCTCCATTCGCTGAGAGATTCGTTGTTCATGAGCTTGTAAAGAACCAACTAGATCAGTGACTGAAAGTTTAGAGATATCTCTTTATTCTTCGATAATTACAACTGTATAATCATACTTATCGGTGAGAGAAATTAAATATTTCTCAACCAATCTTTGATCTGAGATATTGTCACCATAGGTCTTCATCTGGTTTACAACTCCCGACACCCGTGATGTATAATCTTTGATCGACTCCGTGTCTTTCATTCGGAGATTTTCGAATTCTCTTCGCAAGCTTTGAAGTTTGATGTTCAAACTATTGCAGTACCTTGAAATTCATCTTGAAATGTGTCCCAAGCTTGTTTTGCAGAAGTAGTGTTCATGATTCCGGGGAAAATAGAATGAGCAACATCTTGATGTATTTTTTCTAGTGCTCTGCATCCTTTTTGAGTGTTTCGTCTCCGATTACTTCCATTGCATGTTAATGGTACTCAAAAAAAGCATCTCAGTCCAACCTTTGTAGAATTTCTTTCAACTTATCTTTTGTTTCTTTTATGAAGCATTCCATGAGAAACTTTGGGAAACTGTTGAAGTCATGCATTTCCAAAATGATGAAAGAAAAGATCAAACTAAACAGATGTTATTCATCAATTAGTTTCTTTCCATGTATGAAATTAAAGAGCCTCTCCAATAGTGAAGACGGACCTTGTGTGTGTATGTCTGATGTTGTATGTAGTAAATGTAGATGATATATATCCTTCTACTACCTATGTATATATGCAGAGGAATTGTTGTCTTATATATATACACACATGCACATCACATATTCAAGTGTTTTTGATGAAAAAATGAAAATACAAAAACTAATCCATATTAAAATGGTTGTCTAAATCAAAAAGTGGAAAGCTTTTGTTTCTTAATTAAGGCTATTTAGGGTAAGCGTTAATAGCGTGTTCAAATAAGAGAAATGATATCTTTCAATCCTGGCCAGGGTATTATGTTAACTTTTCAATTATTTCCAAAAGTTTGATTCTTCAAGAGAATAATGAGAATCATAATTTAGTTGTGGAAGGTAATTTCAATTAATCCTCAGTATAAACGTAAAGTGGGATGTTTTATCGTTGTTATTATAATACCCATCCAAAATTTTAAACTCTAATATTCTTAGAAACAGTGAGGATATGATAATGATGTTAGACTTAATTTCACCATCCTTTTAGATGACAAGTAGTCATCCATATTATTTCTTACATATATATAAAATTGATTAAGATGCCGACATGATAGTTACTTCTTGTAAAACCTATCTCGAGTTAAAATTTGACTTTGAATATAGGTGAAAAAGTTAGCACAGTTAATAAGTTTTTTAGTCATAATGGTTCGACTCTGTTAGACTTTATGACAATTTAAGAGGACTAGAAAGGAATAAGGTTATATTTCAAATCTTGTGGTACGATTTCAAATCTTGTGCATGCTCGTATTGTATTCTATTATATTATCTTATATGGCACGAAATGTGCGAGAACTTTCATGTCATTGATATTATTGTGATTGAAGAAGATGTAAATTGGTGTACACTTGAGGTTACTTTTCTATTGGAAACTAATTTGTTTGAATGCACAGTCAAAACTCCTCGGTTCGTCACATGTTTAGAGCTGCTCAAAAATGAAGAAAATAAACATTTTGCTTGTACCTAACCAAGCACTAGAAATTTAAAAACAAATTATGTTGAAAATCTTGATGACTTCTTTGGCTATGATAATATTGCACGTGATATACATATTTTCATCATGATATTTGATAGAAGTTATAATACCTCTTTTCAAGTAAGGCTTCCTTTCAATGACATGAGCCAAAATCTAGGACTTGGTGTATCTATTATGCCACCTGCTTGCACTTTTTATTTTTCTTATGACGCATCAAAATTATCTATTAAAATCGGTTCGTATACTATGCAAGCACAAATTACCCCAAGTTTAAGTAAAACTATATAGTTATTGCACTACACTTAAATATTACAGAAAAATATATGAACTAAATGTTAAAAACATAATAGAAAATGGACACAATTTAAAAACCAAACTTGTGGGGAAATTAATATTCATTGCATCATATAAAGAAATGGGAGAAACCTAAGAACCCATGGGTGAAAGTGAATATTGATGCTCTATTTGAAGTCATTGATTGCATATTTGAATTTGCGCAGTATTGTTCGAGAGGCTGATGTGAATTTTCTCATGGCAACGTACAGAAGACAAGTTGTTTTTCTTCCGCCGAGAGAATCAGAAGAAGCACTGTGCCTAAAAGAAGCTCTATTATGGCTTAAAGAAAAGGGTTTTAAGAAGTGTATTTTTGAAACTGATTCACAAGTCCTTGCTCGAGCGTGCAAAGGAGTAGATGGGAAGTCGTTCTTTCATACGATTGTTAGAGATTGTATTGATTTATTTTAACACTTTGATGAAGTGTTAGTGTGTTTTACACATAGGAATGGAGATGCCCACGCACTAGCAAGAGCGGCTTATTCTACGAGTGGCATGTTGATGCTCTTGATTTTATTCAGCATGTAATTTCTTTGGAAGCTTTAGAAGAAATGCAAGTATGATTTTCGTCAAAAAAAAAAAAACTCACGAGGACAAATTTACAAATTTAAAATGAATGTTAGACGGATTGAGGTAATGGTGGCAATATGAAGAAAAAGATAATCTAATCTTTTGATATCTCATTTGATACATTATTTTTGATTGATAATACACAAACAGTTCTTAGTGAAAAAGACAGCAAATATATATTTCAAAGGATTAATTAGTTTATTATAAATCCTAAGATTTACATATTTTAGTTGATGAATTTTAAAGTTTGAGCATGTTGTCAATGCCAAGAACAACCTAATTGTTTCACCACATGTGCATTAGTGCATATACTTCATCAAAATTAACACCCACTTATTAAGAGTATTTTCCAATGAATCTAGCCTTATTTCTCATGCCAGCGTCATTCTCTAACTTCTTCTCAAATACCTATATAGTGCAAATTGTAGGTTTTTCTTTGGCTTGATCTTGGCACTAGTTACCAAAGTATCTGCCTTTCATACTAAGTCTGCTCTTGCTGCATTGCATTGATCCAATGTGGATGTTTTAAAGCTTTATCAACCTTTTTTAGATTCCATTTGAGACAAATTGTATTAATTATATGTTGCTCTTCACATCTAAACACCTATGTTAGGATTATAAATGTTTTGTTCAATGAGTTGGTCCTTGCTCTATACCCTCTTTTCGGCAGATAAGATCTCTTTGATTACTGCCCTTCATATTTATTATGAAAATAACGAGTTAATACACTTTCTAAGCTTGCTCCTTTTGAGCTAGTACTTGTATAAGAAACAATAATGACTACCGGTTTATCTTCTCCGGAATAGTAGCCTTATAGATTTTCAAATTAATTTCAGATATTAAGACTCTTTTTCAAGTTGAAGATTATATAGGCAACTTTCGATTAATAAAGGTCGCGCTAAGGCTTTCATATGATTTCTTGATTAAACAAATACACCATGTAAAAATTTAGCTTCTAGAGATTAGTCGAGAAAAATGTTTTCATGAGTTTTAGTATCAAACTTTCTCATATGCTCATCTTTAAGTAGAAAGCATATTTCTTTGGACACGTGGAACTATTTTCTTGTTGGTTTTCTTTTGGACTGTACCTCTTTTTTTTCTGTTTTTTTTTTGAAAATATAATAAATCTCAACGAATATGAATCAGCAATTCACCGTGATAATTCTTTCATTCAAGAAACCTTATTATCTAACCGTCGGACATGCAAGATGACCAGGGAAATTTAGACAATAAAACTTTAATGTCCGAAAAGAAAACCGGTCTTCTTCCAAGAATCCTGAAAATAAAACAAAGGAAACAAGAAAAATAAAACTTTAATGTCCGAAAAAAAAACCGGTCTTCTTTTGGACTGTACCTTAGAGGGGACTTTTCTAGAATTTTTTAATCACGGTCGTGTTTTGAGTATAGAAAGTTGTGTATACTACTTCAGCCTTAATTTAATTTAAATTCTTGTTCGTAAAACATTTCTTGTAGTTTCAATCAAACTTTAATTAGTTCTTCCTTTCCACCTCCATTCAGTGTGGTGTCCTAGTAACTGAGAATTACGTTGAAATCCCTTCATTTGTCTACAAGTCGTTTAGACATGTACTGTGATATTCAGTTCCGTTATTTAATCTCATTATACACATGGAAAATAATCAACTTATATTTTAATCTTTTTTATGTGATTAATAATGACTTAAGTTTATTTATAGAATGTATGAACAATACACATGTGTAACTGGAGGGTTTTCAACAAACACTAAAGTATATCTTTTATTTGACGCACACATAAAGTTGATTAATTAAATTGAATAAATCGATTCATATTTATCAATTGAAGGAGTTTAATAATACTCGACATTTTTTTCATTCTATATAATGCTTTTTATTCGACTTCCCATTTTTTATTATTTCATAGAGCCCTACACAAAGTTCCATATGTGACAATTCTCTGGCTAACTATTTCTTTCCCAGAGAGTTCATATTTTTAATATAAGTGTGAGAGCTAGCTTCTGATGGCATAATCAATTTCCGATAGAAGAAGCCTTACTGTAAAAGCATTTCAACTTCTTCTCACTAGCTTGTTGAGTTCAAGTCAGCTACAAAAAAGTTCCTTTTCTTAAGCCTCGTAGAGCAAGCTGGCTCATTCTTCTTGATTGAGATAAACACTTTTTCTTTTGAAAGTCGCATTAATCCTTCAACAAGACACATTTTAAAATAATCAAATATACAGAAAAATGTTGTGTTTATCATAATATTTGTAACAAATTATGAGGATAAGATGAGGTCCGATTCGAGTTCCTTCCCACCTCTGATCTCATATCAATTAAGTTACTAGTTTTTGTAACATTCAAACTAGCTACTGGGAAAAGTCGTTTTATTAGATTATTAGAATCATTATATTCTAGTATGTCATGCTCAATTGCATTTTTTCACCTTTTTCTCTAAAATTTTACTCATGAAAAATGCATATTCTAATCTATTCACTATTTTCTCATATATTATTTTTTTCGGGAAAATATATTTTTATTTTTTGATTTCATTGATCTCCGTCCCATTAATCTAACAGAGGAGGCGTTATCTTATCAAATTTGATCCATTTCGTCCTGATGATACTACTATTCTCCAACGGTACTCTAACTAGTTGAGAAGCCGCGCGTTGCGGCGGTCTATAAAAATTATATTAATGATTCAATATTAATATTTGTTGAATAAAATAATTTTGTGGCTGTCTATAAAAACTATATTAACGTTTCAAAATTAATATTTGTAGGATAAAATAAATTTTATATTATAAAAATCTTGATGTAATATCGATACTAATATATAAAATTGCAAAATTGGACTATAATTCATGGTGAAAAAAAATGAAAATAAATTTATACAAGTAATTAACAATTTAAAACACGACGAATTTTAATTTTATTTGTGTTTTTTTTTTAAAATTAATCATGTTCTTACATTGTCACTTTCCGCCAATTGTTTTGGATTGATTGTGCACAAAAACATCTAACTTGAATCCGTGAGGTTTAGTACTGAGAGAGAGGATGTTGTATTTAGATGATCCAAAACCTTACGATTTATAGGGGTATTTATAGGTGCAGAGAGACTTGTGTGCCACTCTTTCATAATTAAATAATCCGAAACAAAATCAGATTAAAACTTTCAAACTACTATATTCTGTAAATAATCTGAAACAAAATCGGATTCTGAAATTTGCTTCCAATATACCCGAAACTAAAAAAGGTAGTTCTAATTTTTGATATTTTTCATCCAAAAATTCCAGAAAATTAGAAAAATAGAACGGAGCGATGTGAGTGACGCCACCTACACGCCCCTCGCTTCTCCACCATATATATTTTCCTGTATACAAAGTAAATCGTATAAAAATTAACAACAACAAACATGTTCGACGAACAAAACAAATATTATAAAAGAATAACCAACAAACATACATCACTAATAGTTAATTTATTGATATCATCCATCAATATCATGTCAAGACTATATTCTTTTCCTCTGTTTCAATTTGTCGACTCCCGCATAACGATTTATAATTACCTTTGCTTGCAACAACCTTTATTTTTTTGATACTATATAAACAGCCTTCACTTATCGTTGCAGAAGAACGGCACCACCAAAATCAAGCAAAAAAAAACTATCACCAAAGAGAGGTAGAGTTGTGATATGGAGAGAGAGGAGGTTGTGTTTAAATAATCCAAAATTTTACGATCTATAAGGGTATTTATAGGTGCAGAGAGACTTGTGTGCTACTCTTTCCCATAATTAAATAATTTGAAACAAAATTAGATTAAAACTTTCAAGCTACTATATTCCATAAATAATCTGAAACAAAATCAGATTATGAAATTTGCTTCTAATATACCCGAAACTAAAAAAAGTAGTTCTAATTTTTGATATTTTTCATCCAAAAATTTCTAAAAATTAAAAAAATAGAATGGAGCGATGTGAGAGGCGCCACCTACACGTGTATCGAGTCTTCTTTATATAAGTATATTGATTGATGATTGATTGATTGGATAAGCTTATTTCGGTGTGCATGGTGATTTGGTGACTCTGCGCTAAATATTTTTAAACGGTTTCATCTTATTATTATCTTTGGGTTGCCAGAAACAACCTTGGCACCTTTTCCATACAATTTATTAGCAAAAACCCAAAGTAATTAGTACCGTTGTTTGTACACCGTAAAATGTATGTAGACAAGCATATTGAACATATACATGTTGAGGGGCAAAATACACACTCAACACGTCCCATTTCAAAACCGTAATTTTATTAAGTAAATCCGATTATACAATTAAAATTTTTGTTACTTCAAATTATTTTTAGTGTGAAATATCTTGGACGGAGGTAGAGATAAATTTAGAACATCTCCAATCACAAAAATACTTTACTTCAAACGTTAGTTGACATATCAAAAATAAAAAATATAGCCAAACTCTCGAAAAAATCACACTCGAATCATCTAAAATATTAATAACATATTATTTTTAAATTATAGGCAACCAATAAAGATATAATACCAATGAAGCACAATGTCTTAAAGGTTCAGCAAATTTTACCTAATGTGTTACGGATCCAATTTAGCCAACAATTAATCTCTTAGCATATACTTTAAGTTCTCTTTTATTTTTTTTCATATTTTTGATTGATTTATTTTTATTATTTCTGTATAAATGTTTTTTGGCAATAAAAAAAAGTTTTAATTACGTGGGCATTTATGTTTACAAGCCCCTGGTTTTGATGGGAAAAAAACAAACATTCTCTCTCCTTCTTTGTTTTACTTAAAGAGGGCTTGGGCTCGGCCTGGATAAACACACCAAGCCTCTCAATTGTTAAGAAAGCTCCTCTCAATCTCTCCTTTTTCCATGGCAAACCGCTGGTTACCCAACATTGAGTCCAAGACTAAGCCAAATGAAGTTGAAAACGATGACTTGGAACTGCAGGAGGAGGATATGTGGCTCGGGTTCATGGAGAAAAGTGAGGATCCCAAGGAGCCTGTGAAGAAGCTTCCAAAACCTGTGTCCTTTTCCTGGCCGCCTTCCAAATCACTTTCTGCATGGGGCTCGGAGGCTTCTGCCACTCCGAAGATGAATCTGGAAGGGTTGAAGAGCTGGGAGAAGAAGAGTAAGAAGTGCGGCGTGGAGAAGCCAATAGCCGGGGTGAAGATTCCGGAGAAAACTAAGAAGTGTGTTGCTGATGACGTGGGGGGCGATGAAATGATTCCGCCTCATGAGATTTTAGCTATGAGGACTGCGAGTAGGAGGATGACGGCCGTGGTGGCGTACTCGATGGTTGAAGGGATTGGGAGGACTCTCAAGGGGAGAGATCAGTGCAATTTCAGAAATGCGGTTTTTCTTCGAACCGGTTATCTCGACTAGATTTGATAGTATTTTAATGTATCCGGATGATAAATAGATTCCAAAAGCTGTAGGGGTTTTCTGTTTATGACATCCTTTCAATTAAGCAAGTATTTGTAATTTTATGCAGATCAACTTGTATGCTTTAGATTCAGTTGTAAGCTTAAGATCGATGATCGAGTTTGTATGCTTTAAGATCAATGTTCTTCTTTAGCAATCTCTCTCTCTCTCTCCCCTCCTCCCTCTCTCTCTCCCTCTCCCTCTCTCTCTCTCTCTCTCTCTCTCCCTCTCTCTCTCCCCCCTCTATCTCTCCCTCTCTCTCTCCCTCTCTCTCCCCTCTCTCTCACACACAGACTTTATAAGACGAAACACCATTAATGTCTACTGTGTGTACTATCTTACAAGACGATGATCGAATTACTGTTCTAAAAACTTGTTCATGAATTTGTAAGTCCAGCCTGAATTTGGATCTTTCAAGGACTAGATAAGAACTGTCCCAGTGTTCAGCAAACTCCGAAACTGTCATGACGCCCTCTGTAAATAACGGCAGTTTTCTTTTGTGCCGACATAGTGCATCAGCTGCAGACTTGTGTAGCTCCATTCCCCTTCGTTTCATAATAAAAATTTTAATCAAACATATTGTAATTTTATG
Organism: Daucus carota subsp. sativus; assembly: GCF_001625215.2. Lineage (NCBI taxonomy): Eukaryota > Viridiplantae > Streptophyta > Magnoliopsida > Apiales > Apiaceae > Daucus > Daucus carota. The sequence goes on along the minus strand of NC_030388.2, from coordinate 15,054,205 downwards.
CACATAACAATTCACCATCTTTATGATCATACTTAGATTTTCCATATATTCATATATCTTCCGTAGATCTTCAAGCGTTCTTCATCAACCAAAGTCATTCTTCTTTCAATGAAAAATAAATTACAAAACTCTTCTAAAAAATTTCTATAACCATCAGCTAAATTACTTGTTAACAGAACGGTTGTCTTGGGATTAATTAGTTTCCGGATTATGTCTTAGGGCCAATATAATTCTTTTCCTGTATTTAGTTTTCCCATCTATTTTTGTAACTATTATTGTCATTGATTTTAAAGGTATTCAACGGTTTTACCGGTTTTTAACGATTTTGAAACGATATTTTATTGTAAACTTATGGTGTCGGAATCCGTTAGAAAGTGTTGTGAGTAATTTGTCGTTAAACAGAACGTGTCATGAAACAAATTCTCTCATGACGTTTATATTTATAATTAAATTGTCGTATGCAAATTATTATATTCTCATATTTTCAACTAAATTCTTTTGCATTTCTTGTGATGAATTTATGAAATTATTTCTCTTATTTCAGCTTACATTAATAGAGTACCAGTGACAACCGACAACAAAATGGTCCGCAAAACTAAAACATATATAACAAACACAACAAAAGTTTTGTTATGGGAAGTTCGAGAGAAACTTGCATCTTGCACTTATTTTAAAGACTGTGTTTCTAAGGATCGCACCTTAGTTACCCATTTGTGTTAATATTAATATCAATATTATTTTTGTTGATAATATTAATATTGATATTCTATTTAGTGGCCATTCTCGATAGTTTGTTTCGTTTATTTTCTAGCTTGTTTTAGTTCTGGTTTGAGTTCTTTGTTTTAGTTCTGGTTTGAGTTCTTTCGCTGGGTATGCTCCAAAAAAATGTATTCTTCTTTTTTTTCTTTATTAAATCTTTACTTAACAAAAAATAAGTTTTGTTATGTTAATCACTACTCCACACATCCAATTACCAAAAGATATTATGAAGCTAATATAACTGCTTCCTAATAACCGGAGGAAAACTTCAATTAAATAATTTATACTTATCAACAATAACAATAACTAAATACAAATTTTTACTAAAGTGCTTTCGTAATACCTTATGCTTCGCATAACTAAAATTAGTAAAAGTGGAGAAAGAAAAAGTAGAGTAACTTTGGGCATATTAGCATGCACATCCTCATGTATAATGTTGTAGCATTTGGACTGTGGTGACGATGTGAAACATAACGCTAAAGAGGGCGTGACGAGGGTGTCGCTACTTACGTGACCAGTTCAAATTGTCTATCTCTAATTATACTTCGTAGAGATATATACAAACAGAATGGACTCATATTTCTCATCTACTTTTTGTAAAGCCTCAGTTGCAATTGTCTTTCTTAAAGTCGTCTATTTTTAGCAAACTGGATTTTAGTTTCTTTAGTTGATGTTAGCACTCTTTTGTAATTATTATTGATTATAAGAATGCCCACCAGATGATATATGTGTGTGTATTTATATATATGTGTGTGTATCAATATAAACTCTTTGTTTGAATTTGAAAGAAACAAATACCGCTAAAATTTGTGTTTATTCCTCTCCAAAATTACACATATATAATAAATATCAAAATGAAATTAACTACCACGAAATAGAAACTACATAACTGCATTCCTAAAACTACTCCACCGTCAAGATATTATTCTTGGACTCTCCTAATAAAATCCCACGACTACATGACGAGGTTGATAAAACTGTCGACAACATATAAGCAAAACCGAGAACTAAACAAATATTAAGACAAGTTTTAGATTAAAACCAACAACTCCCCCATAATCTAAGCTTGTCGATCGAGTTAACTTCTTTACTCCCAGAGAAAGCTTCCTAATACGCTCGAACTTTATTGTTGTGAGAGGCTTAGTCAAAGTATTCGCCCTCTGGTTTTCTGTAGCATACTTGACTATTATTTCAGTAATAAAGATTTAGCGTGATACATGTACATATATCAACTTCAACAAATGGCTTAGATCAGTCAGTGATATGATACGTTTATATATTTTCGACTCCATTCTTTTTTAGATGTTGTATGGCTTTTCATTCTTGATCAATTAATTTCTTTCTAAAAAAAAAGCTTATTTTTGAATAAAAGTATATAATATCATCCTTTTTCTGAAATAAGTCTAATATTTTTATCAAATAACGTATATGAAACATCTATTTAACATATATATCTTTAAAATTATAAAAAGATTATTTTTTTTTTTAAAAATAAGGGCCTATTTTTTGAAAAGGGTTAATTATCTAATTGGGCACTCACTTCACACCAATATATCATCCGAAGCACTCCCAAATTTTCGGTCTCATTTGAAACACCGTTTTCAGAACCGTTTTCAGAAATTGTATCAGTCTTAAAAATAAAATGTTAAATTTGAAAATAAATCGACAGTTTAAGAAGTGTGACTCATAAGGTTTTAACACAATAGGCTATAGAGATATGTGGGTACAATAAATTGAATTTCCGTCTCTAAAAAATGGGTAAAATTGATGATGGAAGAGATGGGTTATGAAGAATCCTTATAAGTTATAACCCATATATACCCATTTTTTGGACGCAGAAATTCAATTAATCATACCTGCATAATCTCTATAGCCCACTATGTTAAATCTCCATGAGTAACACTTCTCAAACTGTTCGATTTATTTTTGAATTTAACTTTATTCTTTTAAGACTGATACAATTTCTGAAAATAGTGTTTTAAATGAGACCGAAAATTCGAGAGTGTCCTGATATATTGGTGTGAAGTGAGTGCCCAATCATTTTCGAAAGTAGAATTCACCAAACATGCCTATTGCATCGTTTTCTTAACAGAAATTGTTGTATTCTCTTTAATAATGTTTCACCGGCTTAAAGTTAGTTATTTAAAATTCGTGCTAAACAATTATAATTAAATGAATGATTCATTTGATATATATCATGAGAAATAATATAAAACCAAAATGTGTGATCTAACAAGAATATAGTTAAAGTTTAATAAGCTTTTCTCAATAAAAGTCAGATTTGGCCAGTGAAATCATTTCATATAGAAATTACTGAAATCATTTCATATGTAATTTTCTCTATGTATATTACATTTTTTTTTTTAACTTGGAAAACTCAACAAAACCAATTTAGAGGTCGTTTGGTTGGGTGATATGGGGAATCAGGTATGGGTATGAAAGCAACCAAACTCATACCTAGTGTTTGGTTCGATTTTTTTTTATCTTCGTACCCATACCTGAAACCCCCCGATTATAACTTTTTAAAACCCAAGTGGAGGGGTGGGTATGAGCTGCTGGTATGGGTATCAGTATTAATATTCTTTTCTTATATTTAGAAAAAATATTAATAATAATAAATAAAATATTTATATATACAAATAAATGTTATTATTTGATAATAAAAATATTTATAATTTTTTATTTAATAAAATAATTTAATTTAATCAATAACATGATTATATTTTTAATTAAATAGATTCATTTCAACACTCAACCAAACACAAGATATCAGGAATAATACCTTAATCCCATACAACTCCAAACCGATTCTTAATTCCAACCCGATACCACTCCACGAACCAAACGACCCTTAGTATTCAATATGACAGAGAGTAACTCATTATTTTTTTAACTTGAAAAAATGGACAAACTAATTTAATATATTTCAGGGGTGGGAGATTAGGATTCTCTTTAATTTCCCGAGATTAAATCTCGGCTTTTAAATTATTTTTAATTTTGAACTGAAAACTGTTTGTTTGAATAATAAAGCAAAATTTGGTTTAAAGTCATGAATAACTGAAAGACACATGTTAGTTTGAGGTATTTTTTTTCGGTAGACTCAAATTTTTAAAATTTTTATTTATAAAAATTACCGAGGTAGATCATAAGTCACCTATAAATTATTTTTATTTTATAAATCATTAATAAGTTAAAGTTAGGTAAAAATATATTTTAAACTCTCAATTTATCACATTAATCCATTCATGTTTATAAGTCAAATTTAAAATTTATTCCAACGTATTCTATAATATCATTCGACAGAAGATGTGAGGATTTATTAGAATGTCACGCTCGTGACCAGTAATCAACTCGTAAAGAATGTGAACTGTATATTATGACAAGTAAAAGTACAGAACAAGGTATAGAACACTGTATGGAATACTATCTAAAGACTACAGAATGGAACTCAAGATTACAGAGAGAGAATGAGGAAGGAATACAGAACTTATCAGCCAAGACTAACTATAATTCCATCTGAATTCTCCTCATATAGGCTAGTTTCCCCCTCTCTCTAACTAACTAACCACCTTGACCACTAACTGATTCACCTCACTATTCCAGTTCATGACATAGAACCACCTGACCTTAAAAATAGAAAAGCCCAAGTATTTAGGCTCATATACACAAATATGTTAGTCCATAATTATTTTAGTCCCATTTTGAGAAAAGTACTATAAACTTTACGAATGCTCAAAATTAGTATGACCCAAATCCTAAAGTAAAAGGTTACGAAGGAATGTAAAGTATTTTGTATTAAATATAATTAGAATTTAAAATTCCATTACAGATTTTTATTAATATATAAGATAATATCTATTTTTGTGGGTGTATATATTGCAGGGATATCTAAGATTTTTAGGAAAACATTATATCTTTGATTCTTATAAAATTTAAATATTAGTCTTATTTAGGAAAAGAAATTCGACTAAAAGTGACCGTAGTGTTGCAGTCGCTTTAATGCTAAAAATGACCGCCCACGGTCATTCCAAGGATAAAAGTGACCGGAAATCTTCAGTCATTTTTAAGGCCGTCGAAAATAGTAAAACGGTCACAAATAGAACTAAACGTGACCAATAAGAGTCACTCTAAGCTAACAAAAAAGCAATCAAAACTAATCAAAACTGACCATCTCCGGTCACAAGAAAATGACCATCTCCGGTCGCAACTTTTGTGACCATTTGTGGTCAATTCTATCAGATGCAGGTATAACTGCTGCCAGTCACAAGGGGGTATTTAGATGAGACTAAAGTTAGTCGTTTTTGGAAATTAGCAATCTGACGAGCTCCAATCACAAATGTTGTGACCCTGTACAGTCAAATCGAGACACTATATAAGACCAAAATCAGTCGTACTTGCAGTCACTTCCAAATGCATATCAACCAATTCTGGTCACAATTAACTACGTCCAATCAAATTTGTAAATGCATGACTGACTGATTTTGGTCACATATATTCACTCTGAAATGACCAAAACTGGTCAAAATATTATTCTACATCTCCTTCACGGAACTCAAATTATTTGTATAGAATTGCAATAATTTAATAACAACAGAATAATTTATAGTAACAGAGATATTTGAATACCAAAAGCAAAAGTAGTTCAACATTAAGCTAAAATATTCTTCTAATACATAAAGAGACTAGAGTACTTGGTAAAATTCACATAAGGATTACTAGACTTCACAAAAGCATAACTTCTAATTCCACGTAGGGATAGACTACTAGAAAGTTCACATAAACTAAGGGCTGAGTTGAGTGTTGTTGAAGCTGCCATCTTCATCACTATAATGTCCATCCATGTTTCCTCCATCATCATCCATATTTCCTGCTTCATCATCCATGTTCTGCCCATTCTCATTTCCTTCATCATCTTCCATATCATGTCCATTTTCAGTTCCATCCTCCTGGGTATCCTATATATGAATCAAAATTAAAGGTCATTTTATTCGAGATAAATGAGCAAAAATAATAATCAGCAAAAATAAAAAAAACTTGTGCAAAAATTTGTAAAAACATAGTAGAACTAGGGATTGGTTCGGGTCAGTCTGGGTAAACAGAATGTATTATTCACTTGGTAAATAATATCTCTTCCTTAGCTCTTTGCAACCAAGACTTTAAACTGTTGAAACTGTACCATGTTGAAATAATATATATCACATATAAATATGGAAGCTCAAATCAGTACAATCACAAGATAGTAGTCTTTGGTCCAATAAAAGATTATAGAAGTCAAGTACAATTCAGGAACGCTATACAACTATTTTTTCAATATTTCTCTTTTTTTTCCGAAGACCCAAATATAATATAACTAACTCTGGTTAGTTGTATATTTTCTACTACTGGAACCATCAGAATTAAGACAAACATATTAGCTAACGTGACAATTTGTATGCCATCTGATCATGACAGAGTAATTTATAGGCACTGGGGTGTGTCAACTGCTACAAAAGCCCAAATTCAATATCCAAAAACGTAGTTCTAAAGATGCTTTTTTCAGTTATACACCAAAAAGAGTTTCACTCTGGTGCAACACAGTTTCCATATTTGACATATTAAACAAGATCATGCACATCTACTAAACAGACCACAAGCATTATTAACAACAATTCAGAACAAAGCCTGCTGCAGGCCTACACAGCTACACCTATTTCCTTCTAGTTTCTGTAATTTAAGATTATAAACAGACCACAAAGTATCATGCCTGGTAGCTCAAACAATCAAAACTTGGATTACACATCACCTTAACCATGCAATTTACGGACAAAGCTTTCACTTACTCTCTCATCTATTATGTAGCCCAAAATTCTAACTGATTAGCCTCTCATCTAATCCTACAAATACGGATATCAATCTCGCATAAGTTGTAGTTATTATAGGCCAGAAGTACCTACATTATAAGCTGTAAGTAGATAAAACAATGATTAAGTTGTTTGTGCAAACCATAGACCTCATCAAATATATAATCATGTAAAACTGGTCAACAAACAGAATATACTAGTTTATGTAAATCTGCATTTTCACCATAATCTATACTTTGCACTCCACCATCAATCAAAATACAACTGTGACTATGAATATATTTTTTTAACTTAAAATATGCAGGAGGGCTCCGGAACAAACCTTTATTTTCATCAGTTCTGCATTCTTCTTTGTGTAAACAATATTAAACAGCTCCAATTCAGACATAACCTCGCCCGATTCTAACTCCTTGGCCTATCAAATAAGATACCAAGTTGAGAGAATACAATTCATACAGAAAATAAATTACAGACCATAGAATTTAGATAAGATTTAAATGTGAAAGTGTAATTTTCAGGTGTGACATGTTTATGAGTTTACAGGACTTACAAGGCGTCGTTCTTCAAATGGCTTCGCCCCACTAGCGTGCGGGAACTTCAATTTTGTCTGATTCTCCTTGTTGGTCTCCGACATTTTCTTATGCCCTGTTGAATCCCAGTAGTCGCAACAACCCCTCCATGCATCTTCTTCAAGATAATGGGGCTTGAACATAAGTCCTCCTTTCCATTTTCAAGAGCTTCGTTCATTAGCATCCCTTTTCTTCTCCTACCACTTTTCTCTTAACATTTTCTTCTACTACTTTTCCCTTACCATCTCCTTTGCCTCGATTTCCTTTGCTACTAAGGTGCGCAAATGCAGCAGGCACCACAGTCTGAAACAAAATGAAACATAAACCCAAATCATATACAAAACCCGAATATAATTTAACACACAAAACTCCAACACATAACCCCAGCACACACAAAACCCAGATCACAAAAACCACAACCACATGCTAATTCAATTAAAATACAAACTCACAAAATCCTAAATAAAATGCAGAAGGAAGGTACCTTCTTGAAAGGACGGTGAAACGTAGCCATCCAAGCTTCCAAGAACAAGCCCTAAAATTTTCGCCTCTTTCGTGTGATACACTGATACTATGAGAGTGAATATTAGGTTATTTCCAAGTTATGCGCCTGATGGAAAGTGTTAGGCGGGATATGATAAGAAAGTAAGGCGGGATATGAATATGGAAAGTGTTAGGCAGGATATGATAAAAAAGTAAGGCGGGATATGAATAATAGCGGGATATTGATAATTTTACATATAAGATATTGATTGACTATTGAAAAAAAAAAGTAATATTATTTGTTTAATGTTTTATGAGAAGTTATTATTTAATGTTACATAAGTTTTGGGAATTTTTTTATAATTAGTTTATTACTCAAAAGTTTCAAATAAATTATATTTTAATTGTTAAATTAAAAAAATTATTATGTAAATATCACAAAATAAAGAAAAACTCTTATGTAAATTTTTTAAATTATATATTAAAATCAAATATATTATAAAAGATTTAAATGAAAACAAAAATCCATATATATAATTTAAAATTACATACTCCCTCAATCCCATTTTAAAAATGGGAATGATGTTTGATTTCTTAACACACATATTAAGGTATAAAAAAATAATTTCTATACTTCAAAAAAATTTTAATTCTTATATCAAATAAAATTTTAGATTAGAAAATTTTATTTGATATAAGAATTAAATTTTTTTTGAAGTATAGATATTATTGTTGATGTTAATTTTTTAGAACTTTAAAATACGTGTAAAAAAGTCAAAAGCAGTTAAAATGTAACGAATGAGTATTATAAATTATGAGCCTGTGCCGCTTGTACATATAAAATTTGATATATATTTTGTAAATGATCCTACCCGGATATTAACACTTACGTACACGCATACATTTACATATGATATTATTATTTTTAGTAATAGAGTCCTTCTACGCTCCATAATTCGTATTCAGTTCAAACCCGAATATAATTTCTAAAGACCCTTTACAAGTTTAAATATTTACAAAATATGAGTTATTCAACTAATCAATTATTAGAAGATTTAAAATATCACATATTAAAAATTTTGATCCGTGATATTTTATTATTATAATTATATTTATTTTAGGATAAAATAATTTCATTTATAAAATAAATTTTTTTATAATTATATTAATTCTCATTGCATCGGGTTATAGTCACAACTAAAGCAAATGTGACTGAAACCTATAATCAGTCATTTTGGGGCATTAGTACAACCGCATGCGGTGTTGCTGGTCATTACGGAATACAGTATAATATATTAAAAACCCTATGCCCCTTTTCCACTCTTTCTTTATTAGCCTCCTTTTTAAAATTCTCTCTTCCTTTTTTCTGTTCAAGCTACAGTTCTTTAGCATCTAAAAAGGTAATATCTCCTTTGTATCTTGTATTAATTATATCTTGATTAATTTAGTCATCTCAAGTTATTAATATAGGGATGATTATTGAACTATTTCTTGTATTGTAGATGGAATCTAATCAAAATTGGATGCACCGTAGGCTTGATGCAAGAAATAATATATCAGATGAATACAAAGACGGTGTGCGAAAATTTATCGATTTTGCACTCAAGGGAAAAGATTCACAGGGAAATATAAGTTATTCATGATCCTTCTAATTTCTTCATTGACTTACGAAGTTATGAAAATATTAACTTCACGGAGCACAATAATGACGATCTAAATGATGATGACCATATGAGTGTTGACGAGAGAAGTGATAGTGATGAGTGATGATATTATGTTGCAAATTTTCTAGACAATTAGTGTGTATTCGAATTTAAAATTATTGTTCAATTCAAGATTTGATGGATCAAGTTCATTGTTTAATTTGGAAATTTATGTATGCAATTATTGTATGTATTTTATTTTTTCTAAAATCATAAATGTATAAATTTATAGAAATTTATTCAAATAGAGGGAGCATCTCCGGTACCTTATGCTGTTGGCCATACTATCTACTAAAAGCGACCGTGTACAGTGGAAACATATGTGACCAGGATCAGTCGCATTTCCAATAGATGTGACTGAAATTGGTTATAAATTTCATAAAATATTTTCAATATTTCCTGCCCAAGGATGAGGATACTAGTACAACTTATTTCAGTCGCGTTAGTAAATGTGACTGGTTCTGGCCGTTCTTATTTTCTAATATTTGAAATTACATATGGCGGGAAATTTCTAATATTTGAAATTACATATGGCGGGAAATTTCCCGCTGAGTGCGAATAGGAAAATGCGACTATGTTTGGTCATTTTTTAAGTGTGACCATGATTAGTCTCAACTATAGTAGGTAAATGTGACAGATTTTAGTTACTTTGAAAAGTGACTATATTTGGTCGTATATGTCAAGACCTTTGCGACCACCTTCAGTCAAATATGGGTTTGGTATTACGGTTTAGTAAGTTGACTTACAAATGACCGCGCTCGGTAATATTTAGTGACGGTCACTTTTATCCGGTCACATTTAATCATATTTTCTAGTAGTGTAATATCTCAACCTCAATTTATTACCGTTGATATCTGTTAGATTTAAAATAAAAAAAAAGTATACCGGTGATATTTTATCTTTCTAAATTTTCGAATCTAATTCTATATTTTTTTTATATCAACAATTCGATATTCATATATATCTTTTACAAGAGCAAAATAATAATTTTATAATCTCTTAATATCAGAGATACTTTCTGAAATTTATGATTCAATGCAGCAAATTGAATGCTTTTTGCAAATGCATCCGGCTTCATCTATAAAAAGGGCTCTAATCCCACAGCTCTATAACCATCAAAAATAAGAAACTCCCCTCTATTCATTCTCAAACAATAGACTAGCAATGTCGAACCCTACTAATATTGCTAGTGCAGACGTGGCAGGTGGCAGTAACGCTGCTCCTCCTTGGGGAAGCAACACGGCTCTGCCAGTAACACAGGTTGTTCGCCAGGGATTGACGTGGTTTCATGGGTGAAACAGTTGGCGCAGGCGAGGAATGCGTCTGTGTATGTGCTTGGTGGCTCTGGAATGGTTTCACAGGTGGCTTATTGCCGCTTGTCGTCGCCACATTCGATAATCCTTTCTGAGCCGCTCAACTTGGTTTCTCTTGTTGGCCTAGTGACTGATCCTTCAGAACCAGGCTCTGCCTCTTTCACTGCTGCATTGAGCAGCTTGAATGGAAGCGTCTTTGGCGGGAGGATTTTAAATTTGGTTGCCATGGACTCTGTGCTTTTGACTGCGCTTCTTTCTCAGAAAAGGGAGGTCTTTCATGAAGATTGAAGATCCCCAAGGCTTGCACTTGAGGGAATTTTTTATTTTCGCATAACGAATCCGCAATGCGGTAGCCCAGCTATTTTTAACTAGAAATTGTATACGTTCTCGTCGTTTACATTTTCATTAAATAAAAAAGAATAAAATTAAAGGTGGGAGAACTTTGTTTTAAAGTTCTAGTTATACTCTGAATTTTATTCGATTTGCTTTTTCAATATATTGTTATTTTAGTGACAATCAATTTCTATGGATTATTTTCTAGTCTAAAAGCATGTTGTTTTTTTGTTGATATATTTGTTATTGAGATTTATGAATTTAACTCTATACAAAACAACTCTAATGATAAACAAGTTTAAATTGACATTATTGAGTTTACTAAAAATATAAGTATATTGTTGTATTGCCAGATATATATAATAAGGAATATGCTCCTGATTAGAGAAAAATCTGTCAATTTATCATCAGGCTCGATTGCATTTTGAATTTTCTTTAACTATCTTCCTTGTATGGAAAGACATAATGGTATTTGATTTAACTGGTAACTCGTAATACTTGTTGTTAGGACTTGGATGTACTACGTACTTATTCATATCATATGGCTTCATGTCATATATATTTTGTGCTTTCATTTCTTTATAATAACATAAAATTGTAGTCATGGTCATATTTTGCGTAACAGAGGATGGTGGAGGTGGAAGTATGATCCAATGGCTAAGTAAAGGATAAGTAGTTTCTCGAGAGAGTAAAAAACATTCTCTTGGCTTTTAACATTGCTTGGTCATTTTGTGGTGAAACTATAAAAAATGGCTTTACTTGATGATTGAACGGAATATTTGTAATCCAATATGGCCGGTGTACGTATTTACTACAAATGTAGATGGTATATAGTTATTTAAGCTTTTTTTCATCATCCCTGTGATTGTTTTCTTTTTTCTTACCATAGGAATACAACTTGTCTTGATACATTGATAGATATTTTTATGACCATAAGGTACATTCATATTTTTTTTAGGGAAATTATAATGAATGGTACCATTGTGTAATTGGCTTTTACAAGTGATACCACTTCGAGTTTTTGACTTAAAAGTGGTACCATCGTGTTTAAACTTTGAAGCTACGAAACCACCCCGTCGAGCAACCGTTAAGCAAACGTTTGTACGAGTGTATTTAAGCGTGTATTAGCAGTTGAAAGTAAATAAAGAATACGGTTAAAATACAGTGACACGTGTTGAGCAACGGCAAAATATAAAAGGCCCAAATTCAGAAAGAATGCAACGGACAAAACTCTTCTTCTTCTCTAATTGAACATAGGGTTTAAGCGGAGCGGAGCAGTGTGTGCTTTTTCATTGCTTGCATCTTCTATCCTTTCAATCTCGATCACAAATTCACTGGTATTGATTGTTGCTCTCTTCTTGCTCGTGTAATGCGTATGTGACTAGCCGTAGTGATTGTTTGAAAAAAGATGCATGCACATATATATACATATATTGTTTGAAACTATTGCATGCTTGGTTTTTGTTGGAGACTGTCTTCATATATGTTTTGTTGAATTGTACTGTTACAGAGGTTAAAAGCCCGGGAAATCTGAAGTTTTCTGTACTTAACATATCTATTTTTATAACTTAACGGCTTTTTAAACGTTTGCTTCCCAGAATGTTATTTTTAACAGGTTGTCAAATACACGATGGTACCACTTGTAAGTCAAAAACTCGAAGTGGTACCACTTCTAAAAGCCAATTACACAATGGTACCATTCATAATTTTCCTTTTTTTAAATCATAGTACTTGCTTTCGCAGTCAGAGCTTACTTGGCTGAGTTTAAATTTGTGATTGTAATTTAACATGATTTAATGCAATGAATTAGGAGCCTAAAATGTCTATTTAGATTAATTTTGGTTTATTAATCACTTATGATTTATCAAAAATATAATAATAAGATTAAAAGTGACTTACGGATAAGTTATGATTTATAGGTACTTTTTATCAAAATAAATTAAGTCACTGATGAAAAAAGTTATTCAAACTAACTTTTTTAATTAAGTCAATTTCTCGTTTATCTCTACTTTAAAGCGACATCTGACTTATTATAAAAAATAAACATTTATCACGTTAAAATCGAAAATGGTTTCAACTTCGGACTAAGCCCCGGCAAACAGGCACTAAACATGTATCCATAACTTCAAGTCTTGTAGGAAAGAAAGAATTACATGTAATTTGTTATGTTGTATTTTTATCTCTACTACAGGGCTCATTATCAATTTTGACAAATAGTAGAGAAATTGAACCATGAATAGTATGTTTGCCGCTTATATAAGCTCGAGATATGCAATTTTATTAGTTTATATATTCGTATTGCCATATCGACTTGATGATTTTCCATTAATACCTTAGAAAAATAAGCTTTAGGGCATCTAACCAACAAGAAGATCAATTTTGCTAACATGGACTTGCGAAACTAGTTAAAATCAAGTCTCAAAGAAAAAACATTTAAGTGAAATGCATATTTTAATTCATATATATGTTAGGTTTGATAAATACAATGTTAATCGGTCTTCTACTTCATGCTCTTAATGTGATAACCTACGTTAATTTCTTAATTTAGTCTTTTACAAGAACTGATTTTTCATTAATATAAATCCAAAAACGCCATAGTATATTGTTGAACAAGGCATGAATGTAAATTAAGAAGAGTAAGGCAAATTAAAAACCCTGATAATAAAGGTCTGTTCTTAATTTGTACAAAAAAAATTATGTGATAGATTTTGTATTAGAACATGTAAAATACAACTCTAGCATATTTCACTCCATATCACTGGTTCAGCTACAATAAAGAAATCTAGAGATAAAGATCGTCAGGATCACACCGTGAGAGAATGAAGAGTAAATTTGAAGTTAACTATCTGTGGAGTTAAAATTATTCAAAGAAAGAAAGATGTTTGAGAAGTCCATTATGGTAAATAAAGACAAGTCAAGTTGGCTTATCGAACCCTCATGAGAGTATATGATTACAATTTCACAATTTACTCCTACACATTTAAAATTTCACAATTTACTCCTACACTTTCATTTTAAGTACGTTTAACGACACGTACTTGTCAAATATTGTATAAGAATGTTGGAATAGATTTTTAGGCAAACTTGCAATTTTATTGGACTGTATAAGATTCTTATCATCAATGTAACGAGGTCAAATTATGACCTCGTGTAGGCAATGTTCATAATTCATACTATACGAAGTGAAGCAATTTTATGATGTGCCACTAGCAGTTTATACCCTTGATTGCATCTAGTTAATATACTAAATCTTTTCTGCTTGCCACGAAAAAGCCTCTTCCTATGAATAATGTTTAAAAGGTCTTATTTCGTGAGAGGTAAATGCATTTACAAGTCCTTGTGAAACGTTAATTTTTCTTTTAACCTTTTAACCGGCTTATTTCAATTACTCATCTAACCATACTATCATACTCTTAAATACTTGTTGCGTAAATAATACCAACAAGGGATTTTAAACTAAAATTGGTTTACGGTATATCCAACCTGGTGCTACAAAGACAGCGAGGATTTTCAAGACATGCGATCAGTTAACATGAATCACATTATTATGAGGGTTGTCAACTTCATGCTGCAACAACAAACTCAGATGGTTTGCATTTGTGACCCCTGTACAACAAGCTTAAAGCTGACTTTATATTTGGTCATCATAAATTCAAGCATCCATTATAACTGACATTAAACTTTTATTCAATAAATACCAGTAATTTCTCATATTAATATCAATCACACAAGATTAGATGCCATACTAGGAAAAAATTCACGTCTTGCACGGATTATTATGCCTATAATTTATTTATGTAACATTGGACAAGTTTATTATCATAATTTGATATTCTATTATTATATGTATATATTAGTTTATAGTTGTGTGACTACTCGTAATATTTATTATTTTATTGTACGAATTTTAATATTAAATTCTTATGATATACACATCTTTTAATTAAATAGATTTTTAGATAATTAATAGATATTTTTAGATTAATATATTATTTGAGAACATGTTAGATACAAAATTTGATATAAAAAAAAATCACACTTGGTGAAATATGCAAATAAAAATAAAGTAGTGAAAACTTGTCATTAAAATTTTATTGAAACTTAATATGAACGAATATTACAACAGAAAATCTTTTAAAAAAAGTTGTTAAAACTTAATACGCACGAGTATTGTGAAAATGATAATCCCTTGCTACTTCAAATATCTATGCATAGAATGTCCATGTCATGATGTAACTGGGGATAGGCTCCGGGAGCAAATCTTTCTTCTCGCCACTTATGGTTAAGTACAAGCATCCCGTTAGCAAGTAAATGAAATCTAACATCATCGATATTTAATCAATTCAAATTCCTACAACATTTACAAGGACACTTCATTGTACCATCTTCTCCCATTCCATTTTCACTTGCAAATTTTAAAAAAGTTTCTACACCATTCCTATATTCCGGAGTTAACGAAATTTTATCACTTTGCACTTGATTACTAATCCAACTTCGATCCAAGTTTGTCATCTACACACACATTTAACACACACAAACACATTTAATAACACATTTAACACACACATGTAAATACACATACATTCAATACACACATTTAATAACACATACATTTAACAAATAATTTCACATGAATTTCATACATTTAATACAAATGCATTCAATGTAAATACATATACACACATTTAATATAACATACACATTTAACACACCCACCACACACACACATTTAATGCAAAGAAATGAAAATCACTTACATGAAATGTTTTCAAGCAATATTTCTTCCCCAATTTAGTTCCTTTGTTCTCCTTTGATTTTTATTTGAAGTGAATGGGAGCTCACTACTACCTAAAAGTGATATAAAAGCTCCAGGTTAAAATCGACCGACTGGTCGGTCGGTTTTAGTACTAAACAAAAAAACGACGTCGTTTTAAGGCACTCATGTCCCATAGATATTTTTATTTAAATTGTTTTTTTATTATTTTTTTGCAGAACACATAACCGACCACATGGAACCATCGGTTATGCGTGTGCCATGTCATACACATAACCGACCAGCGACAACGATCGGTTTTTTGTGTTACCACGTCACATAGTCCGTCGTCGTTTTATGGTTTTGACGAAGTAAAACCGACCACGCGACCGTCGGTCGCTTTTATCCTTGACGGTCGGTTTTAGGTGGTCGGTTTTGACCAGTTTTCTTGTAGTGGTTGGAGTACCCTTTTGATACATTACCTCAATATGAGTTTAGGAGCTCATTTAGGTAACATATTGGACTTGCTCTTAAAATCTGAATTTAGCCAAGATAAAAGGCAAAGGCATAAGCAATTTACTTCTTCTTTTTGGGATGTTTAGACTTCAATGGACTCCCTTCATCCCGTTGTAGAATCACCTGCAAAGGAAACTCGGATGTAAGATAAGTTTAAGAAAGCAGCTGCAATTAAACCGTAATCAACATAGACATAACAAGAGTAATAAATATAAGAGTGATTGACACTTTGCGCCTCTTATGTTTAGGCGCTTTTTCGATTTGGTCTCAAACAATTTTTTTTGGCAGTATGCACCCTAAAGTTTAAAAAGCGCTTCGCTTTGCACCCCTTTGACCATTCTCTGTTTAATTGACCGTTAAAGTTAACAAATGTGGGGTTTACACTTTGCACCCCACATTTTGCACTTTACAACCTACATCTGTTAAATTATTTCGTGAGTATTTTGCACCCCACTCTTATTGACATCCCTTTGTCCGCAGCAACTCCACTAACGACAACAGCCCCAACTGCAGCAACAGTTATTCCTGCAGCTGCCACAAGACTTGTTGCACCCACTTCTAATGCTCCGAGAGCACCAGCACCACATGCACCTACTCCAGCAGCTGTGGCTGAACCGGTTGCTAAGACAACTGCAGCAAATTCCGCACCCTCTAATACCCAGAAAACAATTGAAGAGTAAACTAAAATTCCCAGATACCTCTCTCTCCAGTCTATGGTTTTAACTTCATCAGTCACTTTTACAGGTTCTGACAAGATATTGGCATCTGATAGAATCTTAATTGCCTCACCAACAGATTGGTCTGCTTGAATTTCAATCACTAAAAAAAAGAATGTAAACTCACACAATCAAATAATTCCGATATCTATGCGCAGAGGCGGACCAAGTTTTGTAGTTTAAGGCCAACTCCAACCATAGATCTAAATTTGGATCACCAAATGATCCAAATTTAGGGTGGAATCCAAATCTCATTCCAACCATGTGATTCAAATATTGATCCAAAATCATTCATCTTTAAAATATTCATATACTTTGATTTTAAATATTTTAAAAAATGATTAACTAATTTCATCATTAATTATAATAATACAATCAACGACCATACAAAGATAAAATATTACAAAATAATTCTAAAAAGATAAAATAGTACATAAAATTAATTGAAAACATTAAATTATTACATTAAAATACTAATTCTCGAAATTTTTAAATTCTTCCCGCAAATGCTCAATTAGTGCATTTTGAAGTTTAAGATGGACATCATTATCTTTGATTTTTCAGTAGCGATTGATAAATTGTTGAAATTTTACGTATTTCGAAATTTTATGTATTTTGAAATTTTAATTTATAATTAATCACCATTTTAATTATATTCAGATCTTAATTAATCTATCTTTAATAACATTAATAAAATTTTCAAATAATAAAAGTAATAATATTTTAATGTTAAAAAGATTTGAATCAGTGAATAGGAATGATTTAAATTTGGACCGCTACTATTAACTGATCCAAATTTGGATCACGTTTTAGTCCACGGTTGGAGTGGTTCGGGACAAAACAACCTCAAATTTGAATTTTTGGAGATGCCTAAGTGGACCCAAATAAATTTCACAATACAATCTCTAACAATTACATATCTAGCTTACAGTTCCAAAAAAGTCAAATATAAGGTTGGTCGGCATCGGAATTCTATACATTCTGCTAAATTTATATCTTCCCTAATATTTTATAACTTCAGCAAAGTTGCATATAGGTCCTTCAATTGTCACCCTTTTCCTATTAGCCGATACAAAATACTCATGAAAAAAATCAACAGATGTGGGGTGCAAAGTGCAAAGTGTGGGGTGCAAAGTGTAAACCCGACATCTGTTAACTTTAACGGTCAATTAAACGGAGAGTGGTCAAATGGGTGCAAAGTGAAGCGCTTTCTAAACTTTAGAGTGCATACTGCCAAAAAAAATTGTTTGAGACCAAATCGAAAAAGCGCCTAAACATAAAGGGTGCGAAATGTCAATCACTCTAAATATAAAGCAAATAGCAACTGGGTGAGTGTATCAGAAGCTGCTGGTTCGACAAGAAAAGAAATCACACCCCAGCAAAAGTATCACAAGAAGATATCAATGCAACCCTGATTTCTCAGAAGCAGAAAATAAGGGTTTTTCATTCTTCCATTTCGGGGGTCCACTGGCTCTTGCTGATCCATATAGATCAGATTCTCTACCATCTGATGAGGATGTTGTTGGAGATCGCAATAAGGGGGTTTCCTTTGAAGAATACAAACTTTTTGCTTCTACTAGGAGGGTAACATTTTCTATCTTGGGCTGCTGATACTTCAGTCTGGTTTCTTTCACGTCCAAGCGATGAAAGTTTGATTTGTATTGCCAGATACAATAAGCTCCCTACTAGGGAAAAATCTGTCAATTTATCATTCTGCTCGATTGCTTTTTGTATTTTCTTTGTCTATCTTCCTTGTATGTAAAGACTAAGTTTTGACTGTTAACTTCTCTTTGCATTCTATATGAAGTAATTTTTTTTCCATTTATACTGCTTCCTTGTATTCCATAACTAAATAAAGTCAAAAATCCACAGGTGGGGCGTGCAATTTTGCCTGCTTTGTTCAATCATGTTAAACTACACAATGAGCATTGCCGTTGAGAGCCTGATGATGATCAAACAATTTCACGTCTTATTTGTGTGAATTGCAGGCCAGGTATTAGATCCATGGTTTGCCTTTCTAAATATGAAATCATGTCCGTTTCACTCATTCTATCCGGTATTAGAAATCCATATTTTGTTCGAACAAAATAAGTAAACTAATAGTTACAAAAATTTATACTTTTTATATAAATTAACCTAATCAATACATAATATATCATATTAATTAAACTCAGACACTAGTCTTGGGACAAACAAAATAAAATTTTGAGTACAAAATGAATAAGACATGAAATGTTCATGATATAATATAGAATAACAGCTCAAACAGAGTGTTGAAAGCTACAATTTACATGACTAAGCTGTGGAAGTAGTATAACAAGAGTACCCAGCTGGTTGCAAATTGCCATCACAAATTCCCGGAATCACGGTCATTATCATTTACTCAATTTCATTTCATGAAACAGACTCCGTCTGGTTGGGGTTGTTGACTAACTTTATTTTCGAGTCACGACATCAATTTGATGTTTTTTTTATGTGTTATGGTGTGATTCATTCAAGAATTAGATTCACTAATAAAGATTTAGTGTGATATGACCATTTATCAACTTCAACAAATAGCTTAGATCAAGCAGCGTATTTTTTGAGAAGAGACTTTTTGTTAGATGTTGTATGGCTTTTCATTCTTGAATTAATTTCTTTTTTAAAAAAAAGAACTTATTTCTGAATAATAGTATATAAAATCGTATTTTTTTCTCAAATAACCAATATGAAACATCTATTTAACATAATATCCTAAAAAATTATAAAAAGATGTATTTTTTTTTTAAATAAGGGCCTATTTTTGAAAGTTGAATTCATCAAACATGCCTATTGCATCATTTTCTTAACAGAAATTGTTATATTCTCTTTAATAATGTTTCACCGACTTAAAATTAGTTATATGGAATTCGTGCTAAACAATTATAATTAAATAAATGATATTCATTTGATATACATCATCAGAAATAATATAAAACCAAAATGTGTGATCTAACAAAAACATAGTTAAAGTTTAATAAGCTCTTCTCAATAAAAGTCAGAAATGGCTGGTGAATTCATTTCATATAGAACTTATGGGTGAAATCATTTCATATATAGTTTTCTCTATGTATATATTACATTTTTTTTTAAATTGAAAAACTGAACAAAACCAATTTAGTGTATTTTGTTGAGTTGGTTCAACCCAAGTCCCACATTGGAAAGATAAAAAAGATTTATCTTGAATATAAGCAGCCAAACCTTTTGGGAGGAGCCCGAAAACAAATTCGTGCGGGCTTGGCCACGGCCAATATCATACTAATGCGGAGTTAATGGGTGTTGAGCGGCCCTACAAATGGTATCAGAGAGACTTACCTTCTTTTTAACTTCAAAAAATGGACAAAACTAAATTTAATATATTTTAGTACTAGGGAGATTAGGAGTCTCTTTTTCTCAGATTAAATCTCGA
Source organism: Daucus carota subsp. sativus (assembly GCF_001625215.2). Taxonomy (NCBI): domain Eukaryota; kingdom Viridiplantae; phylum Streptophyta; class Magnoliopsida; order Apiales; family Apiaceae; genus Daucus; species Daucus carota. The sequence continues at coordinate 15,033,793 of NC_030388.2, read as the reverse complement.
CTTTTAAATTATTTTAAATTTCAACTGAAAAATATTTGTTTGTATAATAAGGCAAGGTTGGTTTAAAGTCATGAATAACTTAAAGACAGAAGTTAGTTTGAGTCAATTTTTCTGTAGACTTAATTTGTTTTTTTAATTTCTATTTATAAAAATTACCCTCATAAGTCATAAGTCACCTATAAATCATTTTTATTTTTATTATTATATTTTTATTAATTCATAGATCATTAATAAGTTAAAATTACATAAAATATATATTTTAAATTCTCAGTTTATCACGTAAATTCATTTTCTAAATCAAATTTAAGTTTATTCAAACCTATTAAATGTCATGGATTGGTGAAGAGGACCAGAGGAGTTGCAGCTGTATTGATGTTTTCAGTTTCTTTCATTAAGTATTTAACATTTAGCGGTAAAAGACTTGAGTCTAAAACTGATGTGTATGGCTGCTGTATGCTTGATGCCATGCTATTTGCATAGGGTTGCCAGAGTTTACATTGAGCCTTGAGGGACCAGATTTAACCTCCCACTGGATCATATGTTTTTTTGTGTATTCTTTTTATTTGTTTTTTTATATATATATAAAGTTCGGTTTTAACCGAACTGAACCAAAAAAATCGAAGTAATTTCAGTTTGGTTCGGTTTGAATGACAAGTATGGTTCGGTTCGGTTTCAAAAAATATGAAAGTTAGGTTTTCGGTTAGGGATGGGCATTAATCCCGACCCGCCCGATCCCGACCCGATCCCCACACCGAATGGTGTGGGGATTCGGGGATTTTTTCGGGTACGGGCCGGGGAACGGGGATGACTTTGAAAAAAAATCGGGGATCGGGTCGGGTACGGTTTTTCACATTCCCCCGGCCCGATCCCCGAACCCCGACCCGATTTTCCCCGATTGTCGACCCGATCCCCGGCCCGATTATTATATCATAGATTATATGTTATATATAATATAAATATATACATATATATTATAATCATTTATTAACATGTTTATATACCTCTCTAGGTCAACTTCAGTCATGGATTTTCACATGTTTATAATCATTTATTAACATATTTAAATACCTCTTTAATATAATTAAATTTATTGAAATAAATTTTAATATTTATTCCTATTAATATAAGTCTTAAAACTAAAATGGTCATAATTAAATCATTAAAGATCTGTTTATTAAAATGATTAGGTATTAATTAGACATATTAGAAACTAATCGTAATTATGAATTTAAGTATTTAAATAGAAATTTTAGCTTAAATTAAAAATCTCCGAATCACCGCGGGTATCCCCGAATCCCGATCGGGCCGGGGATGGGGATGGAAAAATAATCCCCGATGGGGATCGGGCCGGGGATGGGGATTGAGTTTGGATTCGGAGATCGGGGCCGGGTATAGCAATCCCCGACCCGAAGGGGCCCAATGCCCATCCCTATTTTCGGTTATTTCGGTTCGGTTCGGTTTTCGACCGAACCGACCGTTTGCACAGCCCTAGATAATTTTATATTTGTGTGAATGGATTCGATTATTATTTTTGATAATATTAATGTTTATGATAATTGTTACTGATCTTGTGCTTTTTATGGTTTTAGGTAATTTTCTTGGTGAGTTAGTTGTTGGTCGCAGATAATGGTAATAAATAGAAACATGTGAACACGTTTTTTTAGAGAAATCACCAAAAAACCGACCGTAAATACCATTTCACATTCCGGATGATCGACCGACATAATTCATAACCGACCATGGTTACCATAACACAAGCCATAAAACCGACCGACGACTACATAAACGACCGTTACCATTTGACTTCGCAGAAAACAACCGGAATCGATGGGAGCCGGTCGGTTATGGTTGGTCAGATTTAGAAAACTGCAGCGGCTCCTAAGATAAACTCGACCAAGGTGAGAAAACCGACCACCGCATTAGGTCGGTTAAGGGTGGTCGGTTTTAACCCAATAAACTCATCTTCTTTTATAAATCGACTAGCTAATTTAAACCGATAACCAAAACTGGTCGGTTATAAGTGGTCGGTTAAGACAGGTCATAACTTCTTCTGGAATAAACCACACCATGATTTTGTCCTTTTTTTTAGTGTTTAAAAGATTCAAGTTTAATTTTCCTCTTTCTTACTCTTATTTTTCGATATTCCAAGATATTTCTTTGACCTAGTTTGGTTCTTTATGGTAATTAAAAATCTTAACTTGTAAATTTAGTTGGATCTTGTTCCTAACAGAAATGACTACCGTATTACCCATAAGTGATAAGTTACACATCAGTTATTTTTATTTTAATTATTATATTTTTAATAACCCATAAATCATTAATAATTGAAAATTACCTAAACATACATTTTAAACTTCCAACTTCTCAAATTAAATCATGTTAAGTCATACTCCCTCCGTGGATGTTTACGTTCACTGTTTACACGCATTTTGAAACTGTTTTAAAGTATAGTTCAATAACCTTTTTTTAATTTATTTTTTTTGAATAAAAATTTAAACGACAAACTTTTTTTAGGATTGTTTTTAAGAAAAAAAACCATAGTGGAACTATATTTTATAAGAATCTCAAAATACGTGCCAAAAAGTAGCGTAAAGAACTTGATGGGACGGAGGGAGTAAGTCATAATTTTAAATTCAATCAAACGGGTTCTTTGACGTGGACTCTAATAATCAAACTGCTAGTCAAATGCCACATGTATAAACAGTGATACAAGGTTCTTGCGTTCCTTCCGACAATAAACATGTAATTTCAAACTGATAGAATTCCACAACTTTCCGCTTTATGTCACCAACTTCTTCCCTTTGATGTATTCTGCAACATTCTACATAATCAGCTATACGTCCTCTGCTACTTCACCTTTGCTTTTTTTTTTTGCAGTACTAAAACTTACCTCTAGCCCTATCATTTTACTTTGAGGCTTCTTCTTTGGTTACTTTAAATTCCTTGTTTTCCGTTCTTCTACCTTGATTTTTTAATAGTAACTTTTTTCTTTTCCACATTGCTTGCACTTACCAACATATCTTTGTCTGGCAGGCCTCCCTGTTTAGAAGATTATTAGTATCATAGAGTTGGACTGAGTGTGTTTTAAGGAGATGTATAGTATAGTTTCAAAACAATTAATTTGTTAACAGTATTATATAACGCATCGATTGAATCAGTTTAACGTTGTTTTTTCTCGATCTATTGACAAATTTTGAGGTATGAAGCACAATACCTTAGCAAATTCAATCATTTAAAGTGGAGTGCGGCACAATAATCCCGCACATCAGACATAGGGATTTAGAGACCGTATGGCACCACCTCTTTATTTGTCAAGTTCCTTTATTATGTCTTAGAGTAAGTTGCAGAACACAAACTTATATGTTCACTATTGGACGCAATTGTATTACAGATAGTTGTCACTAATTAGTAGCTCCTATTTACATGTACGACAAAGAGACCTGATTTTTGTTTGTGGTTGTAACTGCTGCTCTAGTAACAGACGTGTATCCAAACATATACGTGTGACCAGATTCTTTAACCAACAATATTTTTTAATAAACTGATGTTGATGGCCGTATGAACAAACATGATTAATGTCTAGGTTGAGGGTCATCAATACTACAATATCTTTGTGTTCTAATGAGTATGATAATACGAATAAACACAAATTTTACTAATTAAAATGTAAGAAACGTACCACACTATCTCGTGCTCTCTTTCTACTTGTGGAAATCGTTTCTATGGTGCTGTGTCGATCTTTCTTTCCGGAGGAGAACAGGTTTTTCCCCGAACCAGCTTTAGTTCCATGTTCAATTACATCACCCCCTGACACTTCTTTATTGTTGTCTCTAACCCTTTTTGAGAAGCATTCGGCAGGCGTAATGAAATCATCCTGATCTCCACTACAAGATTTGTTTTGGTTAGTCCTTGTCCTCTAAAGTTACATAACCAGGTGGTTTTTTTGTCCAGTTATAAAGCTAGGGGCTTTCCACAAGTCGGTTACTTCATCTCAGCCCTGCACAAACAATATTAGGATTACTAATTTGCATAATCATAAAACACACCCTCGAATAATTAGTATCAACTAGACAAACTAATAAAACCAAATGGAACATTGTTTGTACAACTGTTCTACAAACCACAAGAAGCACAATAACTTTTAACTTGTTTATTTATATATTTTTTCCGAAGCACGACATACAAGACCATCTCAAACAAGTCAACTTTCTAGTTGTCATGAACGGCACAAGGACAACAAATAAGCAACTCCACAAAAACACTTGTCAGGTTCTAAGCAATAAAAAATACCAGAATAAAGAATTGGATTTTTATTTAGCGCAGAACATGTTCCCTCCTTTGTTTGCACAAAAATTCATAATGCCGATGCCACTACATTACAGATCTGCATAAAAAAACAAGAAACTTGTTCGAAGTTACCAAAATAAGATGCATTTGTCTAAAACAGATCATATGCTTCTCCAAAAACAATGTATCTCAAAAACAACAAGTGAACATTCAGTTGTTCTTCAATTAACACCCAAAGGCCGGTTCCACAAAATCAGAACTAATTAAATAAGTTATACACAGAACATTATGTACAACATATGCATACAATGAAAGTGGCAGAAAACATTAACATTAGTTGAGAGGGTTGTTCTGCAAACTGACCTCTAAACATAATTCAACTCGGAGATGGCAACCCGACGGCGGTGAAGTGCTCGGACACGTAACACGGATTTGAAATTGCAAGGGTGCTGCAGGTTTAGTAACCGTGTTGTGTTCGTTTGGTAACTGAAGACACAAATCACATGCATCTCCAAAAACAATATTATCCCACAAACAAAAAGTGAACATTCAATTGTTCTTCAATTAACACCCATTATCATTCAAGGCCGATTCTACAAAATCAGAAATAATTAAACAGGTTATACATAGAACATTATGTACAACATATGCATACCACGAAAGTGGAAGAATACATTGGCATTATTTGAGAGGGTTGTTCTGCAAACTGACCTCTCAACATAATTCAACTCGGAGATGGCATCCTGGCAGCGATGAAGTGCTCGGACATGTAACACGGATTTGAAATCACAAGAGTGCGGCAGGTTTAGTAAACGTGGAGCGCTCCTTTGGTAACTGGAGATTTTGGGAAGAGATGTACGAGATTGCGATGTATATGGGATAACGTTTGCAAGATATACGGTCCTGCAAATCCGTATATGATTCTTCTAATTAATATAAAACTAATTAGTTTATTAAATTAAATCATCCGTATATGATTCTTCTAATTAATATAAAACTAATTAGTTATTAAATTAAATCTCAGCCATTGATTAATGTGTTGAACCAATGGTAGATTGTGTGGTCTACAAAGACTACAAATAAATTAGTACTACACAGAACTCAACTCATATATATATATATATATATATATATATATATATATATATATATATATTTCATAAATTGGTCCTACCAATTTATGATCAATGATTCGTGTAAGATCCAAAAATATATACAAAAAGTATATATATTTAACCCATTATTTAATATTAGTTGATAATATTTGACTTAAATTTGGTGGATCATATATCTATATAGAAAATATAAAATGTAATGCTGACTCGTATTCGATTTAGAAGCAAACCTTATAGTCGACATCACTTTGTGGGTGTTTTGGGTGGGGCTTTTAAGCCCCGCTTCTGGAGTTTTAAGTTAGAAGCACTTATTCATAACGTTTGTGTAAAAAGTCGAGAAGCACTTATAAAAAGTTAGGATTCCTAGCTTTTGTTTCATGACTTCTACTTTTTTCTCAAACATTTTAATCACTTATAAGTCTTAATTAATTTTTAACTGCTACTTCACTTTTTTTACTTTAAGTAAGAAGCACTTATTTTAATCTCACCCAAACGGCCCATATATATATATATATATATATATATATATAATATGAATTAAGTTCTATGGAGTACATAAAAACATTGGAGTATTGGAGTACAAATCATAACTTTTTTAGTTTAATCATAAATAATATCTCTGATTATCCAAATTTATATATAATTTATCATTTATAAGTAGTATTAAACATAATAATCAAATAATCATTAATATTTTTCAACTTTAAAGAGCATTAAGATTATTGTTCTGGTTAAAAGTTTATTGCAGAACATAATGTCCTACAATTTATAAAAGTAATTGTTCTATCTTTTCATTACAATGTTTATGTTGTAGAACATAATCTGTAGGTTGTCGGATGTTTACAAATATTGTTCAACAAAAAAATTAAGATTTAAATGACTAGATTATATTGTATCAATCTTGTACTCCAATACTCCAATATTTTTTGTACTCCGTAGAACTTGACTCAATATATGTATATATATATATATATATATATATATATATATATATATATATATATATATATATATATATATATATATATATATATGAATACTTATGAGTTCTCATATTCACGATCATGGACTATCTCGATTTGATTTTTTTCCGTAAAATTTGGATCATAAAATGGGTAAACTACCAATTAAACAAGCTAAAAAGATTGTTAAATAAGGATGATTAAAGAGGAATGACTATTCTCTTAGAAATATAAAAATATTCATCAAAATGAAAGTATTAATAGTATGAAATTATTATGAATGCAATAAAGTCATTATGACCTCAATTCAAGTTTTATGATTCCAACATGGTATAAAAGATATCTTATTATTACATTTTTAACAAGTACAACAAATAACTATTGACAAATATAATATAAAGAGAAATTGGCACTTTGCACCCCTTATGTTTAGGCGTTTTTTCGATTTGGTCTCAAACAATTTATTTTGGCAGTATGCACCCTAAAGTTTGAAAAGCACTTCGCTTTACACCATTTTGACCACTCTCCGTTTAATTGACCATTAAAGTTAACAGGTGTGGAGTTTACACTTTGCACCCTATAATTCTAACTTTTTTTCATGAGTATTTTGAAATATTAATATTTGAAAACCCCCTAGGTATGGGTCTTGATACCCAAATGGGGAGGTGGGGGTATGAGATGGAGGTATCAGATATATTCATGTTTAATTTTTTATGTCACTATTTAAGTAATGAAATATTAATGTTTGTTACAAAATTAAATCAATGATGCAAAAATATATAAGTATAATAATTTTATTAAAATTTTTAATGAATATAAATTAATAATTTATTTTTTACAATATATATATATATATATATATATATATATATATATATATATATATTAATTCCAGCACTCAACCAAACTCTTACCAGCTTAACCCGATTTCTGATTCGTCCCACCCCTCGAACCAAAGACCACTTACTGGTTTTTGTGTTTGTTTTATGGTGACAAAAGGCGCACCGGGAGCTCGTAGTTGCGGGGTTTGTGTTTTCTGAGTAAGATTTGATATTGTTGCACTGTCTATCCCCTCGTCCCGTACAAGGGTTGTTTTTAATCAATTGTCATCGTCCCTTACATGGTAAAATGTTTGTGATCTTCGCCCCAGACGGCTGAAATTATTCTACAAATTGTCTTCCCCTTCTGTAAGGCCATAAGCAAAGTAAGAAATTGGGGATGCCTACAAATGTCAAGAGCCCAAAACCAATATGCCATCACATGCAGCATGGTCTCTCTCTCTCCCTCTCTCTCCCTTCCTCTCTCCATCCCTCTCCCTCTCTCCCTCTCAATCCCACCCCTCACTCCCCTTTTCGCTCGACAATGTATTTATATATTATATACATATATAACGGGTGTACCTTTCTATTTAAATTAGCATTGTGCAATGAGCTTCCACCTCATCTGCGTCCTGTAACTCTCACTGGACATAGAGCTTCCATTACTTACAGAAGAGGAAGAATTGTCCGACATGATTCTTGATTAAAATACACACACAAGTGATACAGCTTAAGAAGAAGGAGAGAAAACACGCACAAGAGATGAAAGAGAAATGAATACCCTCGGGTTTATATAGCCCAAGCTACATCCCCTCCAGTTATAGCACACAGCCGTTCCCAAGACGGTTAAGCTCCCTTTGGATATTCCCCATGAGAAACCCCGTTTCACACACTCCTAGAAAACCAGCAGTCAAACGGCTCTTAGTGAATGTCTGTGCTTTGCATTAAATGCACACGAATAAACACGCACCCAGGTTCTCAATAACACACAATGCCATTTTATTTTTATCTAACATATTTTCAATTTTATTCAAAAATTTTCCAACTCCCTCATTATTGGTCGTGTCCAATACTTGGGGGGCATACTTTCAATTTTATTCAAATTTTTTCAACTCCCTCATTATTGGCCGCACCCAATACTTGGGGGGCATATTTTCAATTTTATTCAAATTTTTTCTCAACTCTCTCATTATTGGCCGCGTCCAATACTTGGGGGGCATATTTTAAATTTTATTCAAAATTTTTCCAACTCCCTCATTATTGGCCGCGTCCAATACTTGGGGGGTATACTTTCAATTTTATTCAAATTTTTTTAACTCCCTCATTATTGGCCGCGTCCAATACTTGGGGAGCATATTTTCAATTTTATTCAAATTTTTCTCAACTCCCTCATTATTGGCCGCGTCCAATACTTGAGGGGCATATTTTCAATTTTTTTCAAAAAATTTCTCAACTCCCTCATTATTGGACGCGTCCAATACTTTGGCGGCATATTTTCAATTTTATTCAAATTTTTTCTCAACTCCCTCATTATTGGCCGCGTCCAATACTTGGGCGGCATATTTTCAATTTTATTCAAAGTTTTTCTCAACTCCCTCATTATTGGCCGCGTCCAATACTTGGGGGGCATATTTTCAATTTTATTCATTTTTTTTCCAACTCCCTCATTATTGGCCGCGTCCAATACTTGGGGGCACAATTTCAATTTTATTCAAATTTTTTCCGTCTCCCTCATTATTGGCCACGTCTAATACTTGGGGGGCACATTTTCAGTTTTATTCAAATTTTTTCCATCTCCCTCATTATTGGCCGCATCCAATACTTGGGTGGCACATTTTCAATTTTATTCAAATATTTTTTATCTCCCTCATTATTGGTCGCGCCCAATACTTGGGGGGCACATTCCCAATTTTATCACATTTACCACATATTCAGATTTAACTCTTAGATTCATCTCAATGCAGTCAAAGAAAAGACAAGACAAAGGGAAACAAAAGAAGAATTTTCATTATATATCATAAATACATAGCAAATGCGGACTCAGTCCGCGACAAGGTTATCAAAGCAACATCACTTCAACTGCGCCGTCAAATCAGCAATGCGCTCATCCACCTCCGCCAGCCTCTCCAGCAAGCCCTCTCTCTCAACCCGGGCATCCCGCAACCGCTCACGAACTGTCTGCCCGGGCGGAATTGGAGGGTTGTCAATCGGCACCATCAACCGCCCATTTATCTCCTCCGCATCGCGAGCACGGCCCGGCAGAAGCAGTTCATGATAAACAACTGTCAAAGCCTCTTCATAGGAGTTTTCTTCCTCCACCAAAGCCTCTGCGATACGCACAGTGATAGCTTCCGCTGGAAGCCGATGAATCCGTTTGATTAAATCCTACCGGCGGCGCCAATCTATCGCCCGGCCGGCCATAGTGAAGGCTTGAGCTCGCACCAGAACTACCAGACGACATCTTTCCTGCAAAACAAACACAATATACAATGGACAGTCAGAATTTAGATCAAAACCAGAAAAAGAAACGATCACTAAACAAACTCACCGGAACTTGTAGACATGTAAAGACAAATCGAAGCAAAAATGAAGAAAGACGAAGAAGAAAGCTGAAGAAGGATACTCCCACTCTGCAACGTCTCCCTCTTTATATAGCTGACAGACGCACCTCTTGGCATTCAGCCGTTACTTCCTCAGGCAATCAAAGCGCCAAAAATTCGCCACCCCACCTATCTACAGTCAAAGACTAACCCACATATTTGTGCCAAATATTAAATGGCACAGATATCCGCATAATCCATCATCAGTCAGCATAACTCTGCATGTAATCTCGATACCGACCATCCACAATGAGCCACGTGGCAATCAGCACATTTCCAAGACTGAATGACATGACCAAGCGGCAATTAGACCCAAAAGTTTGAATTTTGAAAAAAACATCTCGCATCCCGCCTCCAACCATCGTTCGCTTCTACCATGCCCACTATGGACCGCGTCCCGAAAGCCGGCATTCATCCGCGACAACTTTCATCCGCGGCAACCTGTGTTCACCCATGACTACCGCCTCCGACCCTTAAACGCGTCCCAGCTATTCCCTTGGGTAAGACCTCCTACATGCGGGTTCTAACTTACTCCTCCCATCCGCTAAAGCAAATGGAAGGAGTAGGGGGCAATGATATGGTACAATGCTACAGCGACCGCTATAGTCCCCACTACAGTTTCCGCCCCCAATACAGTGCGCGGACATCCCAAAGCAAATCTCATCATTACAAAGTACAAGGCAGACTGGATAAAAGGCATGCACAAATCCCTAAAGGACACAGAAAAGGACAGTTGTTGCACCAAACAGACAACCATGCTGGGGAGCAGGTATGGACCCGCGCCCGCCACTGTAGCTACAGTGGCGGACAAAGGCCTATATAAAGGACTCCCCAGCCAAAATAGAAGGTAAGTGCAATTTTTTCCCACAAAACTCTCCCTACAAAAACATATCACAACATATATATAGAATGAAAACTCTCTGATCACCCTAACTTGTCAAGCATTCCGATCACTGATTATCACGCCGGAGACGCTTCACGGGACACATCCCCCGTGCTGCATTGTTTTGCAGGTTAGGTCTTGACCTGAGCTTCCCGGAACAGTGTATTGGAACCATCGACGAGAAATGGAGTTATCAGTAATGATGTTGTAAATTGGCACGAGGCTTGAATCTGCTGTGATTAGTCGAGTTTTGAGATTTGTATCTATGGCGATATGTTGTCATGTTTTGGACATGTAGCATATATGCTTATGACACGAATACTCTTGTGTTGCCCTCTTGTCCGGTGTAGTGTGAAGTGGCATGTTAATCGAAGGAAGTAATTATCTTGATTTTGTCTGAATCATTTTACAATGAGAATTAGTTTTAATTATATTTCTCATCAACATTCTTTTGATATATGCCCTGCAGCATTATCTAGTACTATCTCCTTTATCTTTTAATTAAATGAAAGTTATGTAGAGATAGTGTCAATTCAAGTCCCGCATAATTGTTGTTAACTAATATATGCCATTTTGTTATCTGTCTCGTGCTTGAATTGATGGACATGGTTGGATACATACACTGCTTCTTCTTGTCATGTGATAATTTCCTCCTCTCGTGTTTTTTTTAAGTAAACTAATAATGAACTCAATATTAGTAATTACTTCGTTTTTGCCTCGCTTTATATATAATTGCCACTTCATCTAAAAGTGAAAATAGAGGGGTACTTGATGTAAAGTTAGGTAGAAAGTTTATGTTTTGTTGAACTGCAATGGTGTGCTATATCTTTTTATATCTTTATATTATAGAACAAGAACTAAAATTCACCACTACTCCAATGTTGTTCTATATCTAGTTTTCATGCTTTCTTTGCATCTTTCTTAAAATTGACATATGATTTACTTGTGAGATATCTTACCACCTTACTTTGTCGCCTTATGTTATGATTATCTTGTAAAATCTGGTTTTGTTTGTTTTTTCCCATAGCTTATATTTTTGTGGTTATATTTATGACTGCTTCTGTTTCTTTTCATCGCATCTTTCAGGGGAACCAGAGCTACTGTATGGAGAATCTTCCACTTCAGTGGAATTAGCAATTTCACCAGAGCTACTGTGTGGAAGGTAATTTCCGGACTCTATTTGCAATTTCTTTTTGTTTATTAGATTTCGATGGTAATATGGTCCTTGGATATTATAGGCCAGTACAGATTGCAACTGCTAGTTATATAATTAAGCAATTGCATCTGGGCCTATCAACTTTTTTTCTTGTAATAGGAATTTGCGATTATATATATATATATATATATATATATATATATATATATATATATATATATGTGTGTGTGTGTGTGTGTGTGTGTGTGTGTGTGTGTGTGTGTGTGTGTGTGTCTATTGTCTAATGTATCGGTGTGTTCTATCTCTTGGCTAGCACATTTCTATTTATTTGTCAGTTTCCCGGTTAAAATCTCTACACTTTTATTTAGTTCTCTACATCTAAACCCTCGTATACCAACAAACACTTAAATTTGCATTTGCAAACCATACCCTACAAGAAAATGGGCTAAAAGCGACCGTCAAAATTTGGTGGCTTTTAACTAAAAGCGACCGTATGTGGTAGCTTTTAATTAAAAGCGACCGCAAAGAGTTGGTAGCTTTGAAGAGGGTCGCTTTTACTTATTCCGGTCGCTTTTATATAAAAGCCACCGCTTTTACGGTCGCTTTTGTTAAAAATTAAATTTCTTTATACCACTTCAAATTTTTGACCAAAATTTGAATTTCCCGCCCTTGCAAAATAAAAGCCACCAACATTGGTGGAATCTGAAAAGCAACCATATTTCTCTTCGGTCGCTTTTGTATGGCTATTTCTCAAAAAAAAAATCAGACCCTTTTTGTTGCTACCCCCTGTTTATTGCATAACTAAATAGACCATTCAACCATTCAAATACTCAACACTATCTAATTATTGGGGAAGGGGTGTGAACAAAATACAAATTAATAACATGCACAGAATCTTTCATAGATCCGTTAAAAATTCACGATAATACACATAATCTAGTTAAGTTCTGATCTTTCTTCCGGTTACAATACCATATCATGTACCAAAATATTATTTTAGCAGCCTACACATACTGCCGCTACTGCCAAAAACTATCACAAATAGACTATTTAACTAAAGATAAAAGGGACAGTATATTAAAAAAAACAAAAGCGACCGCAGGACACTGTTGGTCGCTTTTGTATTTAAAAGCGACCAAATAAAAGCCACCACATGCAAAAGCCACCAAACAAAAGCGACCGTCTTTAAAAGCCACCGTTAACGGTCGCTTTTATTAGTCAGAAAATGAAAGTTTGAACTTATATCAAAAGCTACATGTTTCGGTGGCTTTTATTTGTGGTCGCTTTTATTTGGTCGCTTTTAACCAATTTTCTTGTAGTGATAGTTCCTGACAGAAGCTAGTAAATTTTGTTTTCTTGTACATGATTTTATATCTGTACCGTTGCAGGTTCTTTTGGCCTGTAATGCCTTTTTTCCGGAGTTCTTCACTGACTGAAAATTCCTAAAAAGCATGCTTATGTCACCTGAAAGTATACTGTAATTATCATCTAGGAAAGTGGGAAGTCAATTTTTTTACCTTCAGAACACGTTATGTCAACTAGTATCACCTTGAGTCGCGACTAATGAGTATGGAATTGGTAAATTCTATTGGCATATTTTAATTCTTTAATAGCATATTGGTTAAATATCAGTCCGTCCTAATCTTGAAAGATCTCTCTTTTTATCCTACTTCTGTTTTTTTTTTATATAAATTATAATTCTTCCTCCACTTTGCAATTTTTTGACAAGTCATGTTACATTTTTTTATTTTTACTTGTACAGTAGTAAGTTAACTTTCATCCTCTTTCTTTCCTTTGGTCTTTCCTTGTTTACATAACATAAGAAATTTATTTATGTCTGGATATGTGGTTTTATCTCACTAAAAATGAAACATTTAATGACTTTGGCATAGTGAGGTGCATTTATTTGGCGAGATTGACATACTGTATTATTCAATTAGGTAACCAGATAGCACAAGTAACATAGGTAATTACTTTCGTTAAAAAAAATAGAAAAAAAAATAGAAAAAAAAATAGGTAATTATTCTCCCATGGACTTTCTGAGACTTGGTAACTGGTGAGTTTCTGACCTAGTTTAGGACTGTTTTTGGAGTTTTCTGTTTGTGTAAGTGCAAAACAAGAGTAATTCTAGAGTAATAACAGAGAATTGAGATGAGAACAGGTAGAATTAGGGATGAGAAACAGAGATTTAGATGAGAAGAGCAAGAAAACCTAGAGAAAGAGAGAGAGAGAGATTTTGGAGGCAAAAGCCAATTTTCTATTCATAACCGAAATGTAACAACAGACTGGTTTATATAGACCAGCGTACTCCAATAGTAAAGACAAAAGTACCCTTCCAAGACATATAGACACTTAACAATTCACCAACACACTGGACTCATACTCTGCTACTTATACTCCCATATCCTACTAACACTACTACTGTAGTTTCCTGACATTGACATGGCTGTATTTCGCCTTGAGATGAGCCAGATTTGTCTCAACCTCTTGTTTGAGTTGTAAGTCCTCCTCAAAGCGCTGCCTCTGCAGTTCAGCCTTCCTCTCTTCCATATTTATAAGTATCATTTCTCTTTCTTTAGCGAAGTGGTCCATCGCTTTTTGCTGAGACAATGTCAATGCAGGTTCCTTTTCAATCCTATTTCAAGGACCCAAAACAAAGACATTGGGAAGGTATAAACATAAGGTATAATAGATAAGCAAATACTTTTAGACATATAACTAGCACACAGCATGTTCTAGCAGTTGGCCACATGTTTTAAAGTGCATCCCAAGAATACACAGTGAAATATGGTTTTGAGGAAAACATATCGAGGTAGCATTAACGCAGATACAATAATGAATACCACATACTTAGTTTTGATGGCCAAATGTGGTTATTCGAGGACTTGTCTAAACTTACCAGCAGATTAGCAACTGTTAGTGACTATTGCCGATTCATATACATAATTGGGTGTAAATTGACATTTTGTTATTTAATAGTGTTTGTAGCGGATCCTAAATATTTCATTCTAGTATCAGTATATAGTTCTAACTAGCATGGGCCTAAGTTTAGAGAGACAGAGAGGGATAAGACAATATATAAAGGCTTCATCTAATATTGATTTACAGACATTAAGTAGTATTATATTAAACAAGTTGGAGTTCTAACCTTGTGGTTTCTGCAGATCCGGTATCTTGGTCAGAGCCCTTGGTCTCTTCATAAATTTCTACTTCGTCTAAGGCCAGCTCACGGAATAAAAGATCCGCATGGTGTTCAAATATAGGTGCCTGTGAGTCAGAGTCCCACACATTCACGTTCTCTTCCTCCACAATTAAATCAGTCATTTGCTGACTCAAAGCCTGGAACATTTGCCATTGTGCTTTTAAAGCTTAGTTGAAACTCACATTAACCCATCCATCTTCTTCATCATCTTTTTCTTCTTCTTGGTCTTCTACTCCTTGTCTTGATGTTCTTTCTTTTTTTTGAATTCCACTTCTTGACTCTTCTCATAACAGCCTTGAAGAACATGTTTGGAAGCCGCGTCTCAACCGTCCCAGTGAATTTTATCTTGAGGAGGGAAGTTTCCTGATAGTTTATGATAGATTTATAAACTGAGCTATAGAAATGTATATCTATGGTGTATGCAGAGAAGAAAAGGAAATGAAACTATATTTCTCAGAATGAATAGAAGATACAAACTAGTTCTGTTTTTATACTATTACAACCAGTCAACTATAGTTGACTATTTCCAGCTGTAACTATTTGTAACTAACTCCAGCTGTCACTTCCACACACTAGCCTGCAATGCCTCCATGCTCTGGTGCTTTAAGGCTAACATCACTTTAGCCTTGTGCTGTGGTTTTAGGCAAACCAGTGCTGCCACATGGTCTTTATCACCCGTATTACTCCCCCCACAAGCTTGAGACACACAAGGATTGTGAAGACCAAGCTTGGAACAGATAAACCAATGAGACGAACCACCAAGCGCCTTGGTAAATATGTCCGCCAACTAATCTTTGGTGGAAATCTTCAAAGGAAGAATAATCCCAGCTTGAACCTTCTCACGTATGAAGTGACAATCGAGTTCAATATGCTTAGTGCGAGCATGTTGAACTGGATTGTTAGCAATATCCACAGCAGCCTGATTATCACAATACACCGGCACAGCACATAACACAGGAATCAAGAGATCAGCTAGCAAATATTTGAGCCACATAATCTCAGTTGTGATGGAAGCAAGAGCTCGATACTCTGCCTCAGCAGTGCTCTGAGAAGTAACAGTTTGTTTCTTGGCTTGCCAAGAAATGAGAGAAGCACCGAGTTGAAGGCAAAACCCAGTAACAGACCTGCCAGAAATGGTGCAACCACCCCAATCGCTGTCACAAAAGCCTTTCAACACCAGGTCATTGTTGGCAGGAAAGAACAAACCAAGACCAGCAGTGCATTTGAGGTAACGAAGCACTCGAAACAAAACATCCAAATGCTTAACACGAGGTGCGTGCATGAATTGACTAAGCAAATGTACTGAGTAATTGATGTCCGGTCTAGTGAAAGTCAAGTAAAGTAGTTTGCCCACAAGACTACGATACAAGGAAGGACTCTCAACCAAATCACCAGATTTATCATTATCATACAGCTTAAGATTCTGGTCTAGAGGAATGGAAAGAGGTTTGGAATTCAGAAGGTTAGTAGCAGAAAGCATGTCCAAAACAAACTTTTGTTGACGGAGCAACAAACCTTGATCAGTACGAGAAATCTCCAAACCCAGATAATACTTTGCCAAACCCAAATCCTTAATGCTGAATTTATCATGCAATGCTTTCTTGACATAATCCATGAAGGCAAGATTGTTACCAGTAAGAAGGATGTCGTCCACATAAACCACGCTGACAGTAAACAAGGAGTCTTGCTGATGTGTAAACATGGCATAATCAGCCATAGACTGCTGAAAATCAAGAGACATTAATAAGAAATCAGAAAGCTTCTTGTTCCATTGTCGTGACGCCTGACGGAGCCCGTAAATAGATTTGATTAGCCTGCAAACCAGTTTGGAGCTAACAGAATCAAGAACATAACCCAATGGAATGTCCATGTACACCTCCTCAACTAGATCACCATGCAAAAATGCGTTATTAATGTCCAATTGAAACAATGGCCAGTTTTTGGAAGCAGCAACCGCCATGACAGACTTGACAGTAACACCCTTCGCTACTGGAGCAAAAGTGTCATGAAAATCAACCCCGGGTTCTTGAGTATATCCTTTGGCTACCAAGCGGGCTTTATAACGATCGATGTCACCATTGGCCAAGTATTTGATCTTAAAGACCCACTTACACCCTATGGTTTGTTTGCCATCTGGAAGAGGAACTAAAACCCAGGTATTATTAGCTTCAAGAGCAGCTAGCTCTTTATTCATGGCCTCCACCCACTGGGGGTCACGAACTGCTTGAGCAAAAGTACGGGGCTCAACAATCTTAGTAATCTTAGCCAGAAAAACCACATGATCACTAGAAGACTGGGAAGAAACGAAATCAGACATAGGATACTTGACATTGGGAGCAACTGGAGAATATACAGTACTGAGATTGACCTGATAATCAGACCACCAAGCAGGTCGTTTACGATCTCGAGTGGACTTGCGAAGCAAATGCTGATTAGATTCTTGAAATAAGTCCGTGTCAGGATGAAGATTAACCAGTGTATCATTGTCTGGTGGCTGATCAACCCATTCAAAAGTTGGGGAATTACTAGGCTCAACAAGTTCACCAGTGCTGTCCCCAGAAATAGGTGAAGGAGCATCCTCATTAGTAGAAATCCAATGTTTAAGAGCATAAGGATCATGAGGCTTAGCTTCACTAGTATTATCAAGGAAAGGAAACTGAGTTTCATGGAACACCACGTGACGAGAAACAAATATACTGTTGTCAGCCAAATTAAGCAATTTGTAACCTTTGTGCCCTGGTGCATAACCCAGAAAAACAGATCGGATAGCTCTAGGACTGAACTTGTCAAGGGAATGGACAGAAGAGTAACAAAGGCAGCCGAAAACCTTGAACAAGTCATAATCAGGAACCGAGTGATTCAAACACTCATAAGGAGTTTTATAGTCCAAAATCGGTGTGGGCAACCGATTAATAATGTAGGTAGCAGTAAGAATACAATCCCCCCAATATTTGATTGGTAACCCGGACTGAAAACGCAATGAGCGAGCAATAGAAAGCAAATGGCGATGCCTTCGTTCTACACGACCATTCTGAGCAGGTGTACCAACACAAGAGGCTTGATGAAGCACACCTTTATCTGCCAGAAAAGAATTCATGGCACTATTGAAAAATTCAGTCCCATGATCACTACGGATCTGCTGAATTGTAACACCCTCAAACTGATTTTCCACAGAAAGCATAAAGGCACGTAGCTGTGGAAAGACATGTTGTTTGGTAGGCAACAAGAATGTCCAAATGTTTCGAGTGTGATCATCCACAATCGTGAGAAAGAACTTGCAACCTGAATGTGTTTCATGAGCATACGGCCCCCACAAATCGACATGAACCAGTGCAAAAGCTCGAGGAGCACGACTGTCACTTAATGAAAATGGCAGTTTGGTCTGTTTTGAAATTGGACAAACTGGACACTCTTTGTTGCACATATCATTCACATGGTCCTTAACAACAGAAATCTTGTGCAGGACCTCATTGGACACATGGCCTAGCCGTAGATGCCATAAGACACTGAGTTGGCGTTTACTGACCACATTGTTTAGTGAAACAAAATCAGAAGTACCAGAGGAACCAGACTGGAGCTCTAAATGATAGAGACCATCCAATAATTTTCCTGTAGCTACAACCTGAGTGTTGTCAGCAGTGTAAAAGGTGCAAGACTTAGGTAAAAACACAACTGATCCATCACTGTCACTGGACCATTTTGACACAGAAAGCAAATTATATGCAAACGTGGGAACAAATAGTACATCACGTAGAATCAGATTAGAGTGAACAATGAAGCTACCAGTTTGATGCACCAAAATTATTGTACCATTTGGCAAGGCAAGGTTAACAGGAGTAGACAAATTCTTCACATCTGTCAACAGATTCAATGAGCAACACATGTGATCCGTGGCTCCCGTATCAATCAACCAAATACGACCAGTAGATTGTGACATGATCAAACTGGCTCTAGAAGTTACCATACTGGCAAAGTGATCCTCAGGACTGCTAGAGCTCTTTGTATTGCCCATAAAAAATGACATCATCTGGCTCATTTGATTAATTTGACTTTGCATCTGTTGTATTTGATCAGTTCCCTCTGTAGTCGACTGTGCCACATTAGCTTGATTAGCTTTAGGCAAGGGACGAAACTGACCAGCTGGACTAGAAGCAACACCAGAAATTTCTTTCTTTTTCTTCCAATTTGGTGGATAACCAATCAATTTAAAACATTGCTCTTTGGTGTGACCATTGTAATTACAATGAGAACACTTGATGACTGATTTTGCAGGATTGGTCGGAGGTAATTTCTTGTTGTTTGTGGTAACATCTGGAGAAGCAGAACTTCGAAGTAAAGCATTAGAAACAGGACTAGCAGCTGGTACCAAACTCTGGTATCCTTGACGTGCCTTTTCATCCTGTTTAACGTAGGCATAAGCTTGAGATAAGCTAGGCAAAGGATTCATCATAAGAATCTGTCCACGCACTGTAGCATTACTCTCATGTAGTCCCATAAGAAATTGTAGAAGCTTTCTTTTCTGCTCCCTATCTACTTGAGTTTTCTGAGAACCACAACTACAAGGTACAGTAGGCTCCAGAACTGTATATTCATCCCACAAACCTTTCAATTTGTGAAAATAAACCTCCACAGATTTATTACCCTGTTCCAAACTGTGAATATCCTTCATTACTTGAAATACTCTGTGTCCACTAACTCCTGAAAATCTTTCTTTCAACTCCTGCCAAACTTCACTAGCAGTAGCAACAAAGTTCAAACCATCTGAAATTTCTTCAGTTACGGAGTTTAGGATCCAAGTAATGACTAAATCATTAGTTCTCTCCCATTGAGAAAACAAAGGAGAGCTAGTGTCTGGTTTAGGATAGACATCGTTAATAAGAACAAACTTATTTCTAGCATTCAAAGCTATCCGCATAGATCTAGACCATGGAGCATAGTTATCTGCTCCAGTTAGCTTCTTAGCAATCAACAACAATCCAGGATGATCATTATTGTGAATGAACAAAGGATGAGCATTGCTATCAACTATAACAGTATTGTATAATGCTGTCTTTTCTGGATCAGGAGTAATTCTTTTAGGAATATCCTGATTAAAACAAGCATCGTTTTCTACAAAATCGTCACCTAATCGTGCAAAAGACGAGTTCGACATGACTGAAACAACAATTTTAGATCAATTTTAGTCTCAACTAACAATTGACGTCTAGCACAAAGATCAAAATCGTTAACGAAACGCGAACGATGAAGAACAGTGCTCAAATCTGTACAAAAGAGATGAAACCTGAAAATTAGGGCTCGAAACAGCGAAGAAATCGAGATGCGAAATCTGAAACTTAGGGCTTGAAACAGCAAGGAAAGCGAGATGCGAATCTGCTATGAAACATCGATCAACAGCATCAAGTAGGATCTTCAACAGTCATGTCAAGCTCTTATACCATGATAGATTTATAAACTGAGCTATAGAAATGTATATCTATGGTGTATGCAGAGAAGAAAAGGAAATGAAACTATATTTCTCAGAATGAATAGAAGATACAAACTAGTTCTGTTTGTATACTATTACAACCAGTCAACTATAGTTAACTATTTCCAGCTGTAACTATTTGTAACTAACTCCAGCTGTCACTTCCACACACTAGCCTGCAATGCCTCCATGCTCTGGTGCTTTAAGGCTAACATCACTTTAGCCTTGTGCTGTGGTTTTAGGCAAACCAGTGCTGCCACATGGTCTTTATCACCCGTATTAGTTTATCAAGTTAACATCAATTTTTCCTGTAGTGGCAGAGTAAATGATTGGCATCAAAATCTTGGCTTGTTCCTTTATAAGGTTGAACAGGTGATGTTTTTTGCGTCTGAGACTGATTTCTTGACTGGGCGATGCCATTATTGTTTCAAGAAATACAAAGGGAGAGAAAGGGAGGGTGCGTGTTTAGAGACAAATGGAGAGGGCCGGGGAGGGTTTTTTTGAGGGAAAGAGAGAGAGTTTTGCGTTTTAGAGATGAGAGAGAGGGGGTGGAGTAACTGGAGTTTGTTAGTTGGGTCCCAGTTCTTCAATTTCCCTCCTTTTCTGTACTTACCGTAGCGTGCATCGATGGTTGTAAGCATGGGCTGTCTTTCGGCCCATTGCAGTTGGCCCGTATGAAAAAGTGTGTTAAAATATGAAATGATTCGAGGATCAATAATAGATTAGTAGTGTAAACTATGTAAGGAATTTCCATGTTTAATTTTACTCTATGTATCTCTACTCTTGTGTTTTTATTATTGATATAGATAACTGAATTATAAATTGCCTTTTATATTTCAAATTTAAATCTAATAATACTCAATAATATTTGTTTTAAAAAAATTTTGATATAAGAGAAAACTGACCCAAGATTTTGGAAAATAAATAAATAGCTTTCTGCTCCGCCCATTTTTTTTACATTCTTTTTCTTTTTGAACGAGAATTGATTAAATAATGAAAAGTCATATCTACAAAATAATCGAGTCGAACAAATATAATATAATCGATTAATTCAAATAATTAAGCGATTTCTTGAAATTGATACATGTACCCGATGTACTTTTGTAAAGACCTCATCTGTCTAATTTTTTCTTGGAAAATTTTTTATGAGTTATGTATTTATTTTTTTATAATAGGTAATTATCTACTTTATTTTATATATCTACTTATCTACCACTCTTCTTACATATATTATTAAAAAAAACAAGGACATGTGAAGTCCAAGGTGTGAGTAAGGGTGACCGCGGGTTGGTTTGGGCGGGTTACAAGCAAATTAGTAACCCGACCCAATTAGGTTGGTTTTGTATAATTTGAACCTATTGTAAATTTTATTAAAGTCGAGTTGGGTTAGTTCGGCTTGATCGGATTGGTCGGGTTGATCAGGTTAATCATAAAATAGAATTTAGTGTAACATATATTTGTATTTGGTGGCCAGCAATAAAATAACTCAGGAGATGGAGAATCAAAATCACTTGCAACTTAATCTAGTATGCAGTTATACAAGTGATCACAACATATGCATATCATAAAACACTACAATCATAATACACTACAATCTAAAGAATTAATTTATGTTACACATAAATAGAACATCATTATATTATATAGGGGCGAGCAGAAAAAACCGAAACCGCAAAAAAACCTTAAAAAACCAAAAAACCACACCGAAAAAAAACCAAACCGCAAAAAAAAACCGAAATTAATGGTGCAGTTTAATTTTCGGTTTTATGTTTAAACCGCACTGAAATTAACCGAACGGAAATAAATAAATAAATAATAGTAATAAAGCACCTCAGTCATTTTTACACTACACATTTTTTTTTATATCGAGTCTTGCTTGCTTCTCCCAGAGACCTTCACTTGCTGAGTCACTTAAATAAGTGAAAGGACACCCAAATATTTGGAGGAGCACTTGATCGAACACTAGGACTATTGTAATTTAGCACACAGCAGAAATATTTCTGTTGTTAATCTGCTTGTTATTAATATAAGATTTTATTATGAAACATATTCTACTCTTTTTATTTATGTACTTTTTGAAGACTTTTTATTTGAATTTCATGATTAGTTAATTTTGGATAATTTTATTGACTTGACATCATCTAATTTCTTGTCGGAATATGTATGTTTTAGTTTTTATTGTGTATTAAAAAAAATCGGATGAAAGTATGTAATGTTTCCTATATCCTCATATATGGAAAGAGGAGCAACCGAACATATTGTACATGTTCATGGTAATTTTTTATTTTTTAAAAAATTATTATGGACAAAAGTAACAAATAATAGTAGAAAAATTGGAAAAAAAACCGTAACCGACTAATGGTTAACCGCAACCGATAAACCGTTTTAATTCGTGTGGTTACAGTTAATGATAATTAACCGAACCGAACCTCATTCAACGGTTTGGTTACGGTTAATGTCAGGAACCGCACCAAACCGCACCATGCACACCCTTATTTACAAAAGGAGAAGATCTAAACTAATTAAAGAGGATATATATCAAGGAAAGATGACAACCTGAGACTTTAGAGAAGATCAATATAGAATCAGTGATTGATATGTTTTAGGAAGAAGATTTGTATCATATCAATTAGTAAATATCTTGTAACCGCGTGCTATATAAACACAACATAGATTTACACTATAGGTGTTATCGAATCGGAACAATATCATTCTTGTAACCTAGCAGCTCTTAGTGATAAACTATAGATCAGTAAGAGAGTAGTTGTTCCACTACTGTATCAGATTATATCATTTGAATAAAAGCTGAAGTTAGTTTTTACTGTGTTCTCAAGTTTGAATTGATTGTATCGACTATATTCAACAGCCCTTCTATAATGATTTTAGGCCTAACACAATATGTCTATCATCCTCGTAGATCTCTTGGCCAAAAGTAATGGTTGTCTATCATCACGATGTTGGGTCATGTACGTGTCTCGAGCATCCCTCTAGTCATTTGAAGTTTCCTCCTATTATAACTTGATCACCATACCCAAACACATTGCGTGGGGTGACTAACTGAAACTTCTGGTCCTTGTTGCTTGATGGGTTTCCTTCATCTATAGGTCGCTTTCCTGAATGATGACTCTTAGGTATCACGGGCTCAACTACTATCACCCATCCTTTTAGATCTTGTATGTCCCTGAGTTCCTTCCTCATCTCTATCAACTCCCTCAACAAGTCATCATTTCTTACCATAGTAGGTGGTTTTTGCCCTAAGGGACGACGGGGATTCACATTATCTCCATGGAGTACTTCTTTTTCAAGGCCCTGATTATTGGAGTTGATATTGGTATTGTCAGTGTTGTTGTTGGGCTGTCCGCTTCCGGCCTAATTTGCTACACCACTGTTCGACATCCTTTCCTCTTATATGGTGATCTTTGTCCCCCCCCCCCCCAATCCTTCTAGCAATAATTTGTTAATGAAGAAATCCGGAAGTTAACCAGATTAAAGTTGTAATCGGAATCAAGATTTGTGGCGACGGGTGTTCATCGAAATTTAGGATGGTGATTGATATAGAGGTGCATGAAATTGTAGGACAGAGTTCATGATTACAAAGAAAATAGGATTTTCTCCACAAGTCTCTTGCTTTCAATAATTGTCAACACCTACAATTTGCCTACATGCATACCTCTATTTATAAGAGATCAAGGCATACGTAGTTCTAATCGCTTAAGAAACCTACTAGGATTCGGTTTCCCCTTCAACCTTCTTCAGGGTCCCAATACGATGAGGCCTAATCATGGGCCTCGAAACATGACAGTCGACCTATGACTTTTTGAATCTCACTCAGATTCGGGATTTTCCCAGACTCATCATAACCAGAGATGGCAAACGGGTCGGTCCAAACGGGTTTTGTAAAAACTAAACCCGAACCCAATTTTATGTTGTGAACCCGAACTCATCGGGTTTTATTCGGATCCTGGTTAACCCGAAACCCGAAATATTCTTATACAAGTATTTGTCATATGTGGAGCCTATTATCACATAAGTACTCTGAAGGCCAACACACATTTATCATAGTGGTGCTACTGGTGCATCGATACTATGGGATCACAAAACTCATCCTTGTGCAGAACGTGATAAAATGGTTGAATGCCAAAGAACCAAATCCAAATCAGATCGTAAGAGCCATGGTTGGAGGTCCTGACTATAATGAATAGATGAAAGGGATGACTCATTAGAATACAAAGAAGGGTCTTCATTCATCAATGATAGATCTCATCCATACCCAAGGGCGTCCCCCCAAGCACAATATGTTTTCTTTCGCACATCGAACCTATATGTGACTCATTATATCTTGGATGCTTGCTACGCAATGCTTTTCTTCTTTAAACGCGCTCACTATCAGTGGAAAGCACGTCCGCCTTCAATCCAACCATGCTTGGCTCAGATTATGACCCACAAACACTTCTTTAACCCTTTATGTACATATATCCCATGTAAATTAGCCCATAGTGAATTTTGGGTATATAACAATATCTATCATCATTTACAAAGATACTAGCAAGAATCAGGAGTTTCCCATCTATGCTCAAGTACCTGCTATGTTGACATTCTAAAATAAATAAAAATTATATTAGAATCAGATAGGCCTCCATAAATCAACAAAAAAATATATTTTAGAAAACAACCTCAGATATGTCCTTTAAACATGTATGTTGCAACATATCTTCTGCGTCATAGATCAACAAATATATGAATTTTTACATAAAACCCCTCAAACGAGTACTTTAAATATATGTATCTCTAAGATATGATATTGTAGATGGACCCATACTATCAAGCACAAATGCAACAATGTCATATTTTAATGTTGACTACACAACTTCGAACGCCCTGATGGAAAAGCTGTCTATATCAAATGGCAAGCCACTAGACTCCTCTTACCGCTACTATTGCAAAGCAATTTGTCCCTGCTAATGAGACCTATGCAAAAGAGTTTCCTATTAAGATAATCTTGGAGGCATATATTCCATAAGGACCGGATGTAAACAACCAATAAGAATGTAATATTTTATAAATAAATTTGAAGTTTTTATTAGTGATTTATCTCAAAGTCTACCAAAAATACACTAACACAATTCTATGTTATGCAATCATTTGTTCAACTAATGAACTTTGTATGCAAAGGAACAGTAATTGACATCCTCAATGGAAATGACTAGTACTATATGTGTTGTCCAAAATGTGCACGGACTGTTCCTGAACAAAATGGAAAATTAACTGTGCAGGCTGCCGAGGAGGCCATCCCGGTTACGTAAGGGTATATGACTACAATTTCACAATTTACTGCTACACATTTTGCGCAAAGATATTCAAAAAATTTTAGGTACGTTTAATTACACGTACTTGTCAAATATTGTATAAGAATGTTAGAATAGATTTGTAGGCAAACTTACAAGTTAAATTTAACTGTATAAGATTTTTATCGTTAATGTAAAACGCAAACTACGGCCTCGTGCAGGCAATGCTTATAATTTATACTATGCGAAGTACAACAATTTTATGATGTGCCACTAGTAGTTTATACACTTGATTGCATCCATTTAATTTACTAAATCTTTTCTGCTTGCCACGGACAAACCTGTTCTTATGAACTATGTTAAGAAGGTGCATCCAGCATATTTCGTGAGAGGCAAATGAATTTACAAGTCCTTGTGAGACGTTACTTTTCTTTTTAATCGGCTTCTTTCAGTTACTCATCTGACCATACTATCATACTCTAAAACATATATGTGAAGCTATTTATGCACTATATTAATTATCCAAAAATAACTTGTTGCGTAAATAATACCAACAAAGGATTTTAAACTAAAATTTGGTTTGCAAAATATCCAACCGGGTGCTACAAAGGCATTGAGGGTTTTTAAGACATGCGATCAGCTAACAGGAATCACATTACTTTCTGAAACTCAAGATGGTTTACATTTATGACTGTTGTACAACAAGTTTAAAACTGACTTTATATTTGGTCATCTTAGATTCAAGAACACATTATAATTAACATTAAACTTTTATCAACAAATATCAATAATTTCTCATAGCAATATCAATCACACAAGATGGTCCGATCCTATGCAAAAACACGTGTCTTGCACGGATTATTTTGCTACTATAATTTATTTAACCTTGGAAAAGTTTATTATCATAATTTGATATTCTATTATTATATGTATATACTAGTTTGTTGTGTGACGACTCGTAATATTTATTATTTTATTGTATAAATTTTAATATTAAATTCAAAAAATATACAAATCTGTTAATTAAATAAATTTTTATATAATTAATTGATATGTTAGGATTAATATAATATTTGCGAACATGTTAAATACAAAATTTGATTAAAAAAATCACACTTGTTGAAATATGCAAATAATAATAAAGTAGTGAAAACTTATTACTACAATTTTATTGAAACTTAATATGAACGAATATTAAGACAGAAAGTTTTTAAAAAAAGTTGTTAGAAATTTAATATGCACATGTATTGAGAAAATGATAATCAAGGAAGGCTACTTCAAATATCTTGTGCATAGAATGTCCATGTCATGATGTTACTAGGGATAGGCTCTGGGAGCAAATCTTTCTTCTCGCCACTTATGGTGATGTAAAAGCAGCCATCTTCATCTTTGTATTCTTCGTAAACTGATGACATCAGTTTATCAACTACGTACAATACCCAAATAAATAGATTCATAAGACCTAAAATTTACCTAGATAATTCATTTGATAAAAATAAAATATAATGTACTTACAGATAGGATCCTTATGCTCCACAATGCTACATAAGGAATATGTCCTCGACATAGATTTGAATAATCGCAATAAAGAATTCTTCAAGGCTCTTGTTAGCTGGGATAAGAGTTCTACAAAGTCACAAAACAGAGTACAGTAAAGCATCAAACCCAAATTTATCACACATTAATTACAACATACAAATGCAGTATTGTGTATTCGTGTTAGTAGGCAGTCTGCGAGCAAGTACAATAGGTTAGCTATCTCATTACCTATTAATAATATAAAATAATAAATCCTAGTGAGTCTTACTGATTTAGGTAATCTATTTTGAGTGTCAACTCCAATAACAATTTCTATATTTGTTCCCCTATTATTATTTTAATAATAAATTTGAGAGAGAGAAGGGGGAAACGGAGGAAAAAGGTAAAGATTATTCATGAATATTTAATAAGTAATGGCTAGAGTTTACTTAAAAATAGGTAATCACTAGAAGATTTGAGAATGTGCTAGTGATTTAGGTAATCACTAAGATAGTGTTGGAGTACCCTTTTTTGATACATTACCTAAATATGAGTTTAGGAGCTCATTTGGGTAAAATATTGGACTTACTCTTATAATCTGAATTTATCCAAGATAAAAGGCAAAGGCATAAACAATTTACTTCTTCTTTTTGGGATATTTAGACTTCAATGGACTCCCTTCATCCCGTTGTAGAATCACCTGCAAAGGAAACTCGGATGTAAGATAAGTTTAAGAAAGCAGCTGCAATTAAACCGTAATCGACATAGCCATAACAAGAGTAATAAATGATAAATATCTTACAGGTATGGAATCAGGATTCTTCTCTCTAACGCGCGCTATGTCTGCTTTCCTCTCTTCTGAAATAAAAAAGAGAAACACTTTGATATATTAGGCATGCATGAAATCAAACTAACACTGCATATATTAATCTTATTAAAAAAAATCACCTTATTTATTTACCCAAAATAATAGCATTAGAATTTATTTTATGCAAGCACTTGCTAATTGCATTCAGAGTTTCAAGTGTATGTACCGGCTCATGATCAAACTAATTAACACAAACTTTTCACGACGCCAAGATATGATTATTAGAGAGAAGAGAAAATATAGAAGAAGGATGCGAATTGAAAATAAAAATCTGAAGAATAATTAATCCATACCTCACAATTTCTCTGATTTGATGTTGCTAGTAGTTGCGGACAAGGTCACAAATTCTCGAAATGCTGCAGAGAATGCAGTAACTTACGTGAATGACGTGCCCCAAGAGAAAGAAAACAAAACAGTAAATCACTGGGAATTTGATCAAACATAGGTCCATCAATATCATAAGCCTCCAAGAATTTGCTAAATACCAGTACGAATAACATTCACCATGTCATGGGACCGAAAATAAGAACATACTTAAACTTCACAATCGTACTTCAATTTGTTAATATACGAATTTCACTGAAATATACAGAAAGGAATGATCTGTACAAATTGTGCAGGAGAAAACAATCCATACCGGAACAATATTTCTCTGAATCGAATTTCCAGAAAGCTGGTGGCAAATCCGTATATTTTCGGAAATCTGCAAATATATCAGTTTCCGTGATTAACACGATTTGATTCAAATTCACTAAAACCATATATATGAATGGCAATCGGTAGAGTTAGAAAGCAATAGCCTGTACAGGACAGATAATATTAAGGTACTGTTTGAGGTTGTTGTTGTGCAGCTTTTTGGTGAAAAGCATGTCAAAAATTGTTCGGTAAATTTAAAAGCAGTTTTTCCGAACATGAGTTTTTAGCTGGAAATCTGCTTTTAGAAAAGCAGGTCCTCAGGAAGCTATTACACATTTCACCATAAAACTCACCAAAAGCATTAATTTAAACGGACCCTAATTCAGGAAAAAAAGTCCATGCCTTTTGCATATTTCTCTGCTACAAAGTTGCAATTAGTTGGTGCTACCAAAGTCACAAATTCACTAAAAGCTGCAAAAGTCATATTTATTTGTTGTCATAATCGAAGATCATATTTGTTTGTTGTATCATAAATCGATAGAAGCGATTCGTGGATAGAGATGAGAAACATAATGTAAAAAAGATTGTGTAGGTTTAAAAACAAAAGAAACATACTAAGCACATGCAGTAAAAGAAAAGGGCCTTGCTTCTGCCATGATTAATTAACAGTACTGGATTACTGGAACTCTCAATTACCTCTGCGTCGGTAGATTGTGTAGACAGTAGACGCTTATTTGAATTTTTGAGTGTTTATATAGATATCTGATGGAAAATACAAGTCTCCTAAATTCACAAAAATTCTATCTTTATCTCTATATTTTTGTAAAATAGCGTTCGGATGTTGATAGGTAAAAATTTTGAGTAAATAAAAATATTTTTAGGTATCTAAATATTATGATAATCTAATATAAAATTTGATAAGCTTTTAAACATCTATTTATACTATGCTATTATCTATCTATACTATACTATAATAAACGGTATAATTTGGTCACAAATTTTTTATCACATTTTTTTGTTATTCCTAAACAAGTCTTTCTATTTTAAAATAAATAAACATAAACGATATCTATTCTTATTTATAACGTGTTTGGGTAAAAAAAAAACTTAAACTCTAACTCTAACGTGTTTTACTCAGATACAAAATGAACCGTGTTAAATTAATCAGAAAACACATAAATCACGTACTACTTTAAAAAAAATTAGAATGATTATAAAATTGTTTATATTACCGTTTTACAATTAAAAGATATATTGTAAAAGCTAAATTTGTAGAAAAATATAATCAGTTGTTTTATATGATTTGATCATACTTAAATCCCTTATAATACAACTATTCATGTAAAAAGTTTATAGCATCCAATAATAATACTAAATAAATAATAAAATTATTTTAAACATTAAATTATAAATAATAAAATTTGAAGTATATAGTCGCCCGTATTTTCCATAGGTTTAAGCCTTGTATAAAAAGTCAAGGTGTAAAATTTGACTTGAAATGATTACATATTTTTGTCATAATTCCTAATTATCCTTTTCTCTATTCTCTTAAAAATTAAATATGCATAATTATATAAACAATCTATCTTCTTATTTATAAAGTTTTTACTTCAAAAACAGCCACAAATTATATCAGACAAATCGGTGCGAGAAATCGGTCGACTTGACTGTTACCAGAAAGTGTGTCGTATTTACTATTTAGTAACTCTCAAAAAATATTATGCACCCGTAGATCTCTTATAAAAGCCCACAACATCTTATTTCAAATTTTTTATACATGGCCAACTACGAGTCTGAATATTTAGCCTTCATAATAACTTAAAATCTTTTGGACAATAATAGTTTTTCACAAATTATATTTTTAATAAATCTTGACACATAACAATCTTTACTCAGCGAAACTCCTATAATTTTATTAACAACTTACTAAATGTCCATATATTTGAACATGTATAGTGTCATACTTTACTGAACAAAATAATACTTTCATTCCCATACACTAAACACACAATAATAAAGTATTCTATATCAATAAATATTCTCATACAAAGTTATACACACTCAAAAAAAAAGAACATCACCATGATTGTCCTGAATAAAAATATTATGATTCTTTTTGTGCAAATATCAAAAAAAACAAACAAATTAAAATAAATTTTAAAAATATGAGTCATGCCTTGCAGTTGTTATACTAATTATTTTAAAAATGAAATTAAACGTTAAAACATATTTAACAAAAAATAAATTCATGTAAGAGTTGTAAACAGTAATCTTTATTTATATCCTAACAGAACTCTACTTTTTTGTTTTATTCTGTATATATACACATATATTTGTATATATTCACAACCCTTTCGTTGATCAGTTTCTTCCTCCACGCAAATTTGATTGTGTTTTCGCCAAACACAAATTTTACTTTGGTATCTTTAGCAGGTGAATAAAAGATGCATGCCATTTAATTTGTGATAATCTATGACTTTGTTATTGCTTGAATGGATCGATATTGTATGGAATTATTACACATGGTTGTGTTGAACAAGTTTGTGTTGTTTTCTTGAATTTGCAGAGATTGATGGCCAAGTCCGCTTACAAAAAGGAACACCCGTTTGGTATGTTTTTGAGTTTTCGTCTGTGTTTGTGTTTGTTGCATGTCTATTAAGCCTTTATTGCCATAAATATTGCATTACAATTTACAAATTAGATATCAGTTTAAAAAATGTAACAAGATATTAGAGGGGTATGCAAGAGTTTACGTTATATAATTAGTGGTCATGGCATAGACAGATTACTTAGGCCATCTCCGACAGTAGAACAAGTTTTTAGCCTAAATCTTGGTCCAAATTTAGACGAACCATCTTTCCATTCCAATAGTTTGCCCTTATAGATTGTTAAATCACGAATAATTCATATATAACTTGTGATGCTTCAGTTGATTATTCTTTCTGGTATATGGGTGCCTTTTGTTTTCTTATAGTTGAGTAAAGTTTTGGGTTACTTATTACTCCGTTCTTAGGCATGTTACCTAATTAAAAGATGTGCTTTATGATCATATATATTCGCATCTGAATAAAGAGGAATCTGTTTTCATATGTTCTTCTTATGAATTTCTGATTTTATATTTTCAGAAAAGAGACATGCTGAAGCCACTAGGATAAGGGAGAAGTATTCTGATAGAATACCTGTAAGAACATTTATAGTTTTTTTCTCCTTTTTTCTGGCTTATTCAGGTGTTCGGTGTTTGACATTAGTTCTGGCTCAGGTGGTTGTAGAGAAGGCGGGAAAAAGTGAAATCCCTGACATTGACAAGAAGAAGTAGGTTTCATTTGCCCTTCTCTCATATTTTCTTGTAATACATTTTTAAGTTCTTCTTAATGCATTGCTTAGTTAATTGTATAGAACTTAAAGTTTCAGTTCACTTGGGTCTAAGCATGTCTCAGCTAAAAATGTGTTATTATATTGAAAACGCTTATGCCAGTAACATTTAATTTGTACTTTGTGTGTTAACATACAAAACTGTTCTCCAAATATAACAATTAGTGTACTTTTATAAAGTTGCCTTTGTTTGATGTTGGTCGTGGAGAAGTTAGAGTCAATGCACCTACCTGATCAGGACATTTTTGCTGTTGTAAATTATTTTCTCATATTACATCTAAAATAACTAAAATTAAATTTAGGTTGTGGATAAATCCCATTGATTGACATGGTATAATTTATTGCAATAGTAAGGTTAGGTGATCTTATTCTATATATCTCTTTTACGAATAGATTTCCAGAACCAGAACAGAGTTAGATATGGACCCTCTATTTCATAACTTAAGAATATATATTTTTCGTTTAGGTCGAAGGTTTTATAAATCTGAATAGATCATTAGATTTCTATCTCTGTTTTCCTGCCTTGTAAATTACAGAAAGAGTCTAATCTGCCTTGAACAAAAGTTCATGGTTTCTCTTAGAATGATAATTATAATGATACTGAAAGTATCACTTGAAACAAATTTTGAAATTGATCACTCGTGTTTGGCCTGAAATTTTTACCACAAGGTGGATGTGTCTCTGAAGGGAAGTGGCCCTTTTAGTGCAATTGTTATTTCTCACCTCCCTTTTTTGGTGCAATGCAGATACCTAGTACCAGGGGATTTGACAGTTGGGCAATTCGTTTATGTTATACGAAAAAGGATCAAACTTGGATCTGAGAAGGCCATTTTTATTTTTGTCAAGAATTTGCTACCACCAAATGGTTAGTTCTTAACAACTTTTGCATGTTAATAATTCTAGCAAGAGAAAAATAAGATTACATCGCTGAATCTGATTCCTCAATGATTATGTTACTACAGCTGCATTGATGTCTAAAATCTATGAGGAAAACAAGGATGAAGACGGATTCCTTTACATGACATACAGCGGTGAGAGCACGTTTGGTTCCCTGGAGTTGCAGTAGAATCAGTAATCATATTTTACTCAGTTCTTGTAAGGAGTTGTCTCTATTGCCTTTGGCAAGAATTATTTAGCTCCAAATGATTTCAGATGTCGAGTAGTTAAATTGAGTTGCTTATTTCAAGCTATTAGTATATTCATTAGCATTACATATTAGGATCTTGAGGCTGAAGCATGAGTTAGTATGGCTTGTGAATCGTACAGTTAATTATCAACATTAATCGAGAATTTAAACCATGGTGAAATGGTGCATTCTTTTTCCTGTGAATTCATGTTGTTAATTCATGTTTTAAGGATCAAAACTAGTTAAAGAGTTGATTTATGATGCTTGGTGGTAGGACAAAACTAAAACGTTTTGTTCCATGTTTAAGTTTTTTGGTTTAGTAAGCAATTGGGTTGTTCAATTCGGCCGAAGTATCTGTAATGGGCTTGGCCCAGATTGGTCAATATATTTTCAGCATTGAAGAGGGTCAAGACTCCATAATTCAATTTTCAAAAAAAAATACTCCGTAATTCATAATTATTTGAATTTAATTTTGAAAATGTAGAATGATTGAGAAAAGTAATAAGCATAACAGAATCAATGAAAAGGCTGTTTATCTTACTTATATTTGTAAAATAAATTTTTTTATGAAAAAGTATAATTTTCACAAGTATTTTCTTAAACCAATACATTTTCTTAAAAAATTTGTCAAACTATCTTTTTTTTTGAATAAATGAGTTCATTCAATAATAAAAGACCATACGGCATCTACATAAACAGTCACGTCGAACAAACAAAATACAGAAACAATCACTGATCAATCCATTCTTATTGGAGATAAAATCACATGATTTGTTGAACATGATATATACACATGCTTCGTCACTTTCGCTTCCGCCATAACCAATTTGAGCTATCGACTGAGAATGCAATTCCGAACAACTTTCATTACTCACACAAATGATGAGAAAATAACAAAATTCACACAAACGGTGAGACAATAAAAACCAAAATCACAACCTAGCAACCTTAAATTTGCAAATGTGTAAATAAAATATTAGCTAAACCAAAACAATCCTTAGATCTGGGGAACAAGCCAACAAACCAAAGATAACTCCGACCACTGTCGAGAACAAAATCACCGGGAAGAATGAGGAATCCGTAACTCCGTGAAATTGAGATCTAAGAGAAAAAAGGTCAAATCAGAAAAAGTTTTGAATCCTTAGATCTCAAAACACAAACTAATACCAAAACTTAAGAAAAAAACTTTAAAACAAATTTTATTGAAAGAAGGAAGAACAAATAAAAAAAATAAAAGATTTTGGGGCTTTCCACCGGTTGAGATCCGGTGGAAGCCCCTTGCTGCCAAGCAAGAAAACAAAGAGGCGTTTTAGGGTTTGGGAGGGTTTGGGGAGAGTTACGTGTCAACTATCTTATAAATTTCTATTTATAAATATCATATAAATATACGTCTTTTTCAAAAATTTATATTTGTGAATAACATTATTATCCTTTTATTAGAGGTGAACCTTTAATCATGAATTTAAAGTTACTTTTTTAATTTACATGGAAAAAAGTTCGACCAGTTTATAATATATATATATATATATATATATATATATATTATTAACTAATTTAATAAAAAAATGAAATCCATCTTTATTTCATAAAATTTTGATATTTTAAATTTATATAATTCAATGTTAATTATAAATTTCGAATATTTACTTATCATGTTTTCAATAGGAATTAAGTATCAAAACGATCACAATATAATTACCAAAAATTCAAATTAATCAGCCATAAATTCGGATTTTGTATTAATCACTTTACATAGAAAATTACTAATTTTTTGTGATAAATTTGAGATTTTTTTGTGATAAATTTGAAAATTACTAATTTTTTGTGATATATTTAAATAGTAACTAATTTAAATTTGCCAATTTCTGATTTTATTATAAGTGACAAGTTTGAAATAGGGACAGAAACAAATAAAATTTTTTTAAACTTTTTACATTTTCAACACAATTTTAATCGATGTTCAACAGAATATGTTAAAAAAATTTGAATTCAAATTCATGTGTTGAATGCATCAAATTTGTACCAGAACCCAGTTTGAAATATTGCCAAAGTATATTTCAAATCGCCTAAACTAACGGCCTTGTTCTGCATAAATAAAATTACCTGGTAACACTAAATCAAATTCAAAACCCTTACACTCCCCCGTTCATACCAATGTATTCTTCAAATTCTTGGAGTTGCTCAAAGTGCACTTTCATCAACCCAATCTCACAACCACCCATTTGTCAAATCTGCTTAACCCCACAAAACCCAGATTCCCATTCTTCACGATCACAATCACAATCACAACCCAAATGGTCTTGCAAATTATGTACCTTTCTCAACTCTCCTGGCGTCGATGTTTGTGAGATTTGTGGGGCCAGAGCCTTGGATTCTCTTCTGGCGGAAGCTTCTGCGGGTAGTAAGAGGACATTTGAAGATCTTTTGGATAAGGGTTTGGGTGATGATGGTGGATCAAACGCCACAAAGCTTGCTAAACTGGATGTTGTTCATTTGGGTAACTTTCGATTCTTGACGTATTCTTTTTATTTTGGTTTTTGTTTTTGGGTGCTTTTTTGATCAATTAACATGTGAATTTATGAAATTGTGTAATGTTTTAGTTGTCAGTTAAGCGTTTGTGTTATAGATGAGATTGATTTGTGTTATAGATGAGATTGAGGGCATGTATGGTAGTTTCAGGTGGAGCCAACTGCCTAATTGATAGTCAATGTGGTGATACTTTGTGAAAAGAACTTAGTTTATGATTAGGATTAACATTTACTTCCATCGTGTTCGGCTCAGTTGAGAATTTCAAGTTGCATGCTCATTGTATTTGTACTAAGTAATTACTGATTATATAGGCAATAAGCCTCATTTTAAGAATCCATGATTTTGATAGAGTTTATAACTTAGCATTATTATGCTATAAGCCTCATTCTTTCAGGTCCTAGGAATAGTTCGTAGTTTGAAATTTGATTCCCTTTTTTAATCTCAGAGAAGAGAAATTGTTGCCCTGTACCAGGAAATTAGTTGTTTGTTCCGGTTACAACAAGGTTTTCATCTCTTTTGTTTATAGTATTGAGCATCCGGCAGATATCATTAAACTTTTGGATCCCTTATAATATGCTTAGATTGTGAAATATTGTTCTTCAGAAAATTGTAAAATTTATCCTATTTACCGTGGGAATTCTCCAGAATACAATGTTGCAGTTGTAGGAGTACAGGCTCTTTCTATAACTTCTAGAAGTAGATACTCTCTTATTCTTCTTTAGTTGTTTAATTTATAGGTGATGATGACATAACAGAAAAATAGATGAAAGTTTGTACATGGTATTTCTAACACTTAGGTTTGTAAGTACTTTATATGATCAGTTTCTTTTGAATTCTCTGAATAAATCTCTTGGTCCGTTTGCATTCCACTGAAATTACTAAGCAATGATGCCATCCACATTCCAATTTCTGATATAAACATAAGGAAACCAGAGGGACATATCCTGAAAGTTTCGGTATACTAAGTAGTTTACCACATAAATTTTTTTTCACTTCTGAATGGCTCCTAGTGGATCAGTGGCCTTTTTCTTTAATTATTCAAAAGCCCAATTTTCAAATTCTAACGTGATATGTTACACTCTAACTCTATGAACTTAAAAAACCTTACGATAGAAATTCTATGTATTCCAGATGAAACTTGCACGAACGAAATTCTTGAAAACATTGAAGATTTTGAGCTATAATGTTTGGTTATGATATAAAACCCTTGTATTGTCAAGTGCAGCAGCCAAGTGCCTAAATTATAGTAAATGTGCTGATACTTTGTGACGAGAAATTCGTTTACGTTACATGTCAAAATAACCCATTTGTCAAATCTGCTTAACCCAACAAAACAATTCCCATTTTTCACCATTGAAACCCACATGGTCTTGCTAATATTTTACGCATCTCAACTCTTCTTGACTCATGTTTGTGTTATTTATGGGACTAGAGCCTCTGACGATGACAATGGAAGCTAATGTGGGCAGTAGAAAGAAATTTGGAGAAATTTTAGTTAAGGGTTTGGATGATGATCATGGATTTAACGGTGTACAGCTTGCCAAGAAAGACATTGATTTGGGTCTTTTTTAATTCCTGACATATTTTATATTGCTTTTTCTTTTTTTGCTTTATATTTCATCAATTAGCATGGAAATTTATGAAATGAGAATTGGAATGGGAAATGGTAATCATTAGTGTGTGTGTGTGTGTGGGGGGGGGGGGGGGGGGTATCAGGATTGACTTGCTGTGTTGATGAGAGTGAGTTTCACATATTATTCTATTAAAGCAGCTAACATCATGAACCAAGTGGCATCTAAGATTTGCAGGGTTAATGCTAATAGTAGTGTTTGATTGTATCATTTGCACTCTTTGTTGTTATATTTGATGTCTTTTAGTGTCAGGTGGAACCAAGTGCACAAATTATAGCCAATATGGTGATACTTACT
Organism: Daucus carota subsp. sativus; assembly: GCF_001625215.2. NCBI lineage: Eukaryota > Viridiplantae > Streptophyta > Magnoliopsida > Apiales > Apiaceae > Daucus > Daucus carota. The sequence goes on along the minus strand of NC_030388.2, from coordinate 14,996,044 downwards.
GACAAAAACTTGGTGTTTTGGGCTTGGTCTAGATTGTCAAATTTTCTCGCATATATGTATTTTGTTAGTATTTGCATGTACTGATATACAGTTTATACCTGCAATAGGCATCATTCTAATAATTCAAGGTTGCACACTTACACATACTTAGCATGATATCGTAGTTCGTAACTCTTTTGACCTTGACCAACTCGAATTAGTTACACATACTTCCAGTCCTTAAGAAATAGTTCGTAGTCCAGCAGTATGCTTAACATTTGCTTCCCTGTTTCAGGAAAGAGAAATGTATAGATCTTTTCTTAGCATGGTTGTTTCAGTTACTACAAGGTTTTCATGTACCCGTGTTTAGTATTGAGAATCTGAAAATTATCATAAGACTTTCACATTCCTAAATATGTGCTTACATTGTGAAATCTGGGCATCCAGAAGATAGTATATTTATCCTATTCACCTTAAGAATCCTCCCAACCATATACTGACTTAACCTACTATGTTAGACTTGTTGGAGCCTTGGAGGGGACTAGATCTTTTTTAAAATCTAGGATATCTAGGAAATAGATACTTCTTTAGTCATCTTTAGTTGTTTAGATTATTAGTAATTAGTAATTAGTAATGATGATCCATTGTGTAAAGAAAATTATTTTGGAAGTTACATGTTCATAGACATGATTCTGTATAATGGGTTCACAAGGTGAGGTGACAAATACTACTCCGCTGTTAATTTGAATTTAATACAAAATAGATATATGGATACAGGTTCAAATTCATGGAATTACTATATCTTTGGTTTGTAAGTTTTTAATACGGTCAGTTACTTTGAATTCTCTAAAGAAATCTCTTGGTCTGACTACACGGTACCATCCAGTCATCCACCTTATGATATTAATATAAGGAAGCCAGAGAAATATATTGTATAAGTTTCAGTATAGTAGGTAGTTTATCATGTTTCAGCTTAGTAATATTACTATCACTTTCAAATGGCTCCCGGTATTCACAGTGATATTTCTATCTGAAAATGCATAAGCTTACTATGTATTTCAGATGAGACTTCCACGAACGAAGATCTGAAAACATTGAAGATATTGAGCTATAATGTTTGGTTCCGAGAGGACCTAGAGATGCATAAGAGAATGAAATCCCTGGGAGACCTGATCCAAATGCACTCACCAGAGCTTATCTGTTTGCAGGTCACTTCTTTGTCTTCCTCGAGCCTCAAAAAATGATTTCATGTAAATATATTTGTCCGTATTTTAGCATGATTCTAATTATGGCAACTTGATATGCAGGAGGTAACTCCAAATATATATGACATCTTTCAGAGGTCAAGCTGGTGGAAGTTATATAAATGCTCAATTTCTAGTGAAATGGCATTCACAAGACCATACTTCTGCATGCAGGTTATTTTTTATTAAGTTACATCTAGTCGTTGTATTAGCTCTGACATTTTTTTTCTACAACTGTGTTGAAGTCATTCAGACAAGCTTTGCCATTATCTGTCATGCACTTATGTTGACAAGGCGCGGCGGTAGATAATTGGTGACAGTTAATTATTACTGTTACAATCATTGTACTTGTGGTTAATGTGTTTATGGAGTTCAGTACTGTTAGTGCTCATCTTTTATCGTCTAGGGAAAAAATTGCAGTTTTGTATGTTCTACATGTACCATTTCGGTATTGTTTCATCTAATTGAAATTTGGGTGATTTAATAAGCACTTTATTAATTATCAGTAACGTATTTATCAAATTTTTTCAGCTAAGCAAAGTGCCAGTTAAATTATTCAGCTGCAAACCCTTTCAAAACTCTATTATGGGAAGAGAGCTCTGTGTTGCAGAAGTTGTAGCTGAGAAAGATAAGCCGTTGATTATAGCCACAAGTCACCTTGAAAGCCCATGTCCGGCGCCACCTAAATGGGATCAGATGTATAGCAAAGAACGGGTTAGTCAGGCTAGGGAGGCTATCGATTCACTTAACAAAAACAAAAATGTGATATTTTGTGGTGACATGAACTGGGATGACAAATTGGACGGTCAAGTTCCTCTGCCTGATGGCTGGATTGATGCTTGGACAGAGCATAGACCAGGAGAGCTAGGATATACATATGACACAAAGACCAACAAGATGCTGTCTGGTAACCGGACACTGCAAAAGCGATTGGATCGGTTTTTGTGCTCTTTGCATGATTACAAGATAGATGGAATCGAAATGATTGGGATGGAAGCAATACCAGGCTTATCCTATAGCAAAGAAAAGAAGGTCAAAAAAGAGGTGAAAAATATCATTCTTCCTGTCTTGCCTAGTGACCATTATGGCTTGCTTTTAACAATTAGCTCCAAATAGGTTTTATCAAGTTAAAAAAGAAACAATCTCAGGCTGTTTCATCTACTATTGTCTTTTGGATTCTGAAATACTCCCTCCGTTCCAAAATGTTAGTCTTGTTTGCTAAAAAAAAATATTTCATAATATGTGTCCTACTCTTTTTTCAATACATTTTTTCAAGACTTAACTTTGAATTTATCTTTCCAAAATTGACTAGATGTAGTGGATACACCTATCTGGTGAAAGTCTCATGCAGTTTTTAATCTTATTAAATGCAGTTAGCTAGCTTTCAAGGTCACAATCATTAAATAGCACTAAAAATAAAAAGAAAAACATACACATTCAAAATATCTTAATATGTGTGAAAATGACAAACAAGACTAACATTTTGGAACGGAGGGAGTATCATGTTTATGCCGATGACAGACAAACAGATAAGAAATTACGCGACTTTGGTGAATCTTTGTTGTCTATATGAGCAATTGTTTGCGCAATCATTACGAAAACAATTAAGGTCTTCAGTTACCTGTTATGTTAATCTTCACACATTGATGTGCTTATATCTATTTTATGATCAGTATTCTGAAAGTCGGGGATTAATCGCCAATTAATTGTTGTTCAGACCGAAAATGTCTCGATTAATCTTATGGTCATAGTTGAAGACAGGTGGGATAACACATGGTGTGGCTACATGTGAAGTTAATAATGTTAGAGGGGAAAAGAATATTGGAGCAGTTGAAACATGAAAGCTATTAACGTGCAAACCGCAGGCAATAGTTATGTTACTTGAGCTTTCATATAATCATAACCTGGGCGGTTCAAACCTCATATATACATACACATTGATGAAGTTGACCTTGTTAAGAGGAGTAGTCTATCTGTGCTGTGGAATAACACCCAGTTACTAACATAACTAATGTTTTTATTACAACACATGTACAGTTGACCTTTTAAAATGGTAGCCTACCTGGAGTTTTTCTAAAACTTTGTTGTGATCTACCTATTTTTGAGTTTTTGTGCTTCCAACTAGTTAGATTACGAGGCCGTTTGGGCAAACTTAAAAGAAGTGACTTCTTCCTTAAACTAGAAAAGTGAAGCAGAAGTGAGAAGTAAATAAGTGAATAAAGTGTTTGGAGAAGAAGCAGAAACTGTGAGAGAGAAGAGAATTCAAGTTAGAATTCTCAGCTTCTTAAAAGTGCTTCTGCTTCTTTACACAAACGGGTCAAGAAAAGCAGAAAAGTAATTAACCCAATAAAAAACTATTGTGTACTATATTTAAATCTTAGAACGTGCATGCAGAGAAAAGGATACCAGTTTATTACTACTTGAAAGTTTTTTTTTGTTGCTAAATTACTACTTGAAAGTTGAAACTTCATGAAAGAAGTACTATAAAAATAAATTTATGCGGTTCCGATTCCGACCCACCCAAGACAAATAAATTACGAGGCGGTTTGGCTGGATTTATATTCTAAATTTACAAGACTAATAAATGGAAATATATATTATTGTTAACACGGCAACATCCAATGCAATCCAACTGTTTTTGTAACGGGAAGAGAAAATTCTGCAATAAACTACCCATCGGCCCCTTTTACATGTTCATTCTGAATTTTGACAAATGAAATTGATTATATTTTGATCGGAATTTAAATGTACACTATAATTGAAAAAATAATAAAAATTATATATTCGAAAATCATATTTAGTCTATTTTAATATGCAACTTTCAGTTTAAAAAAATAAAGAATAGATAATTTGTAATATTTAGTTGAAAATTGGTCAATTTGACTTTTTGAAAATCAAAATTAACATGTAAAAGAGGACGTATGAGTATTCAAATTTGGGAGAGGTTATTTATAAATGAGCTAGTATGTCTTTGTTTTGTTTAATTCAATTTATACATCAGCTAACGAGGTTCGAATGTTAACCGTCACGTAAGCAAGATTTTGACGTCGTCAAAATCTTTTTAACGAAAAGACCTGATCCAAAAAATTTGAAAGTTAAAGGACCTGATTTGCGGAATCTTTTGTTCAGGGGGACCTATCGCATAAAATCGGAATAGTTGAGGGACGTATCATTTGATTTTCTCGCAAACTCATCAAAGCATTTAGTTTGATATCATCAAATATCTAACAAAAATGAAGAATGATAAGACATATTAAATGAAATGCCAAAAAACGCAACACTAACTCACACTCTTACAAATATTCTTAACACTTAAACATAATAATCATACTTACTATAATGAAAACATGACTAATAACTTATAATTTTATTCTTACACATGCTCTTAAACTTATAATTAATACTTAATTAAACTTATTAGTAATCACAAATAATATAATCGAAAATGTAACTTACTTATGAACATAAGAGAGAACTTTACACTTTCAAGATGTGCTACATTTTCGATCAGTCATTTAGAACTCTGTAGTCATCAAAATCAAAATTTACATGAACTTTCATAACATAAAGCAAATGCTATCCAAATGACCAAAACAAAACACTAGTCATAACTATACATGCCCCATCATTCTAGCGACACACTGTTTACGAGCTTGTGAAGGGGGTCGAACCCTGACCAATGCATTAACTTAGCAACACTAAAACCATGGGGGCAATCCTTAATTGCTGAAAATATTGTAGTGCTAATTAATAAGATCTATGCATGGCACTAGGAGCAAGTACCCCCACCGCCCCTAGTGTAGATACGTCCCTGGTGCCAAGCACGAGATTCACTCCACTCATGATGGAGGTCTTACTAAATCTATCAAATTATGGATATATCGTAGGTAATATAAAATATGTTACTCAAATTCTTATAAACTTACATATAATTTATCCTGAAAAAATAACTCAAAAATTATAGTAAATGATATCTTCCAACCATGATTTATGCTTGACCAGTCCTCAAAATCAGCAATTACTCTATAAATACTAACCCAAATGAAAACGTATAACATGGAACTTGTAGAGGATTCGAGACCTTTCCAGAATTGTAAGGTTTGTCAAAGATAGAGAAAAATGGAGAAATAATGAACTCAGAAAGAACTAAAATGCGAAGTATCATAATAGAATCAAGCACCGATCATAGTAATAATTTTATAATTCAAACACTGAAATAACAATACTCCCTCCGTCCCATTTTAACTGCTTTTGACTTTTTTACACGTATTTTAAGATGCTAAAAAAATCACATCTAGACATAATTATTCTTTATAAAATTTATATCAAATAAAAATTTATAATCTAAACTTTTATTTGATATAAGAATTGAATTTTTTTATTGAGTATAGATATTATTTTTTCACACCTCAATATACGTGTTAGAAAGTCAAACATCAGTTAAAATGGGACAATGGGACAGAGGGAGTATTTGATACCAATATCTAAACCTCAACCGCAAAGAGTTTCACAATTGGATACAACCATACATAAATTCATTCTCGAGTTTTATATTTGAAACCCAGAATAAACACATCCAACCTTGCCAAATCATCAATAACTTTATACAGAGAGTACTACTTATTCATTTGTAATATTATACATCACTCAATGTCAAAAATATATTGAACATGATAAATGTTATAAAATTCTTATAAAACTAGCTTCCTCCATGTCATTTTTATTTTAGCATTAATAAATACTTTTTGATACTATATTATAATAACAACAGATATTCAGCATATAGACTTCCTCTTACAATCTTATTTTAATCAAGTTTCTTTTCTCCTTAGATATACAGATACAAAATATATGACATGTGATAATATTTATCACCAAATAAGTGACACGCCGAGATTATTTGGATTTATCTCACATCTGTTGGGGCGAAAATTAGAATAAAACTACATCAATGTGAGACAATCTGGAGATAAAACACACAATAAAATATTATTATGGATTATGACTCATTAAATAAGTTCAACAAGTTGTACTCAGATTATAACGGTCTCCATGAATCTCGATAACTGCATTAGTACAAGGTCAAAATATTTACCTAACGTAACACAATATCGTTCTATATTTACCTAACAACGTTATTTTTGTAATTATATAAAAGTATTTTCCTCTTTAATTCATCTCAATCTCTTTTTAACATTTTTGTTCCTTTTTTATTTTTTTGATAATATGGTGACGATAGGGTGTTTTATATTATATTCTAAATTTAGAATAAAAATATAATATTATTCTAAATAAGGTATATATATCACGATTACAGTCGAATATTTACTTTTGATTGTATAATATAACTATAAAGTAAAATTTACATCATAATTGAGTTTACTTCGAGGGGGTGGAGGGAGATTGAGGCTGGTGGGGGTCACCGAACCCCAACTAGACTTTTTAATACTTTGATATATTTATATATGACATGTATGTATGTATAAAATTTGGTTGATTGATTTTGTTAAAAGGGTATTTGTTTTGATTAGTAAGGATATTAATCTTTTCATTCGTTCATCTACTTTGGTTATAAATTATAATTGATTATGCTTCCTCTACATACATGTCTTTTTTAAAAAACAAATTTTTCCTACATTATTTGTTCATTTCTTATTTATATACAAATTTAAGAGTAATGTTTTAAAATCTTAATATTCGTATTCTGATAAACACAGCCTCTCTCTTAACCCTAATTCTCTCTAGCCTCTCTTTTGTCATAGGGCTTCCATCGATTTTCACCGATGGAAAACCCCGAATCACTTAATTGCTTTGTTTTTCTTCCAGTTTTTGAATGATACATCTTTTCGAGAAACTTAGATCTAAAACCATCGGAGATTTCGTTGTCTCTCTTCCAAGCGGGTGATGAGTTTCAGTCTGATTTCTCTTGTTTTTGTGGTTCTGCTCCGGATCTATTCTCGAGAGAATTATTAGATCCAAAACCATCAGAGATTTCGTTGTCTTTCTTCTCTGTTTCTAGCGGGTGAATTTTCAGTCCGATTTCTCTTGTTTCCGTGGTTCTGCATCAGATCTAAGGTTGTTTTCTCTTCATGGTGAGAGTTTTGTTTTTCGCTTCTTAATTGTAAACGGGGTCTTGATTTGATGATGAAAGTTTTTATGGAGTCGCCGTTTTGGTCGATAGCTTAAATGATAGCTCTCTCGGTACCAGTAATTCAACGAGGATGCATGAAGCGGGTACTTGTATTCGTATATACATTTTCTTCAAAATATTGTTTAACTGTCTCTTTATGAGAACAACCGATTGCAATTTACTGTTTGTTCGACTCGATCATTCGTGTAGATGCTATATGGCTTTTTATTATTAGATTAATACTTTTGTTTCAAAAAAAAATCTTAATATTCATAATTTTTTCAAAACGGATCTATTATATGAGACGGAAGAAGTAATGTTTTACTAAAAAATTTTACCCCAATATCATTTGTGGCTGGCTCCGCCAGACTCCTCGTATAAGTGTCAGATAGTATTCAAATGCCAATATATTTACCATAAACCGTAGTACTAATTTCTCTAGTTGTAAAATATAAAAATGATTGCACAAGAATATACTGTCGTGTTAATGGCATATTGATCTATATACACTATTCGGATCTACTCTGTAAGCTGCAATGTTTCATGTGCACGTGATAGGGCCAAGCCTGTAATTTTTTTCTCAACTCGAAAATAATTTGGCTCTTAATTTTACGCGGTGACTGCCTCACAAATACTGTATTCGAATGTGTACATAATTAATTTCTATATAATATGTCTATCTCGCTGGATACAGAACACAACTCTCCTGTCTTCTAGTTCCACTGACAAAATAATTCACGAGCCCATATAAATCTCTCTCCTTCTCTCTTTTCCCCCTACATTTTACATTCATACATTCATGTAATAATACACTTTGAGAGACAGAGCAAGTGTTGAACATAAAACAAAACAAAGGGTTTGCAGAGAGAAAATGAGAGATGTAAAAAGTGTAGTTTCTTGCTTGGTTCTACTTTTCTTTGTTGTTCTTCAACAATGTGCTGTGAATGCTGAAGACCCTTACAGGTTTTACTCATGGAGGATCCATTATGGCTTCGTTTATCCACTTGGTGTCAAACAACAGGTTCTTTTCTTTCTTTCTTGCTTTCCGTTGTTCGAAATAGTGACGGAACCAGGATTTCGAGACAGTCGAGGCTAAAAACATGTTCTTTTTTCTTTTTCTTGTTTCTTGGTTTTACTGCTGGATACTAGTTCAGATGTTTGTGTGTTCTTATGTTTTTATTGATGGGATTTATTGCAGGTGATTATGATAAATGGGCAGTTTCCAGGGCCACAGATTAATGCTGTTACTAATGACAACTTAATTATTAGTGTTTATAATGCTCTAGGCGAACCATTTCTACTTTCTTGGTAAGCTTCAAATTGTACCCTGATGTTTTACAGTCTTTCATGAATATATAATGTAGATTGCGTAAATTCTTGTTTTTCTATTTCTTGGTTATTATACAATGCATTCTCCAGATCTAGATTCCTTCTTCCAAGATTTTTCATAGTGACAACTATGCCCTGTAAGATTCTTGGTCTACTTGAGTTATTGTAGAATTTGCCTCGACTTCAACTTGACTTGTTTGGCTCTAATTCTGACCCGAACTCGATAATAAATGTTTAGTCATGTGAATTACTATAGTTAACATTATCTTTGCTCCAATCTTGGTAAGTAACCAAACATTTGGGAATAAAAATCATTGCTAACTGATAAAAGTTTTAAAGTAGTTTTAAAGTGAAAAACAGAATTATACAGAAAAGTATAAAGATTCCACTTTGTTTCCCTTTGTAGTGTATCCATCTTGTTATGGGATCCAGGTCTATGTAAAGTTTTATACAATTGACAAAACTATTTTAAGTTTGTAGGTTTTCACATGTAAGTCAACTTGTGCAACTTGAAATTATGTGTTTGATAATATTTTAAATTTTTGAAATTGTTTATTATTTTGCTGGAATCTGGCTACACTGGTGCACATACACCTAGTTCTTGATGAATTATTGAGCAGTGGCATGTATAAACAAATGCAGTAATTATATGCTGGTCCAGAAGTTTGGGATCTCATCTAACACATGCTAGATCTCTGACATTGTTATGAATCTTAGAATGAAGTAGAAATTTGTAATTAATGACCATGTTTTATTGACTTCAATTTTTGTTTTGTTTCTTATTTACTTTTGTCACAATAAATTAAAAACCTTCTGTTCCATCATGTCCCATATTTTGATGATATATAGTACCATATTTCATTTAAGTGGCTGTCGATTGCATTTAAAACATTGTACTTTCCATGGTTAAAAACTCAAATTTACTACTATATAGTGTTGTTAATTAGTGGATTATTCTGACTGAATAGAGATCTTTAAATCAGCTTGCCCTACTAAGCTTTAAGCAGTGGCCAAATTTTAAGTATAATTATCATTTCTCTGCAGGAATGGCTTGCAGCACAGAAGGAACTCATGGCAAGATGGTGTTCCCGGAACCAACTGCCCAATCCCCCCACGACGTAACTTTACATATATGCTCCAAGCTAAAGATCAGATTGGGAGTTTTTTTTACTTCCCTTCACTTGCAATGCATAAAGCTTCTGGAGGTTTTGGTGCCATCAAAATCTTCAGTCGCTACCGGATTCCTGTACCTTTCGCTCAACCTGCTGGTGACCACACTGTGCTAGCTGGAGATTGGTACAAACGAAGCCATAGGGTATATTATATCAACCAAACATTAACTAATTCCATTGCGGTATGTGTTTATTAATTATAATATATAACTAGAATATATTTTGTTTTCTTCTATAGCAACTGAAAATGATCTTAGATGCCGGTCATGCTCTCCCTGCTCCGGATGGTATTCTTATTAATGGTCAAGGCTGGAATGGATACACATTTGCAGTTGATCAAGGTGCGGTTACAGATAATATAGTTATATGCAGTCTAGATGATGTTCTTACTGATCCTGATGATTTTCACTGCAATTTAACTAATTTATGTTTGTATATCTTTACAGGAAAAACATATAGATTTAGGATATCAAATGTTGGACTCACAACATCAATCAACTTTAGAATTCAGGGACATACTATGAAACTAGTCGAAACAGAAGGATCACATACACTTCAAAACTCCTATGGTTCCCTAGATGTCCATTTAGGACAATCCTATTCTGTCTTGGTTACAGCAAATCAGGCACCAAAGGACTACTACATAGTTGTTTCTTCACGCCTTGCATCTCCAGTACGCACCACCACAGCAATTCTTCACTATAGTAACTCTCGGACCCAGGTTTGGGGGCCTCCTCCAAGGGGACCTACCAGCCAGGTCTATTCGTCCCTGGCTCAGGCCAGATCAATTCGGTAAATGCATAGTTTTATTATGTGTAGCATGGTACAGTATCTTTTTGATTGTAGTAGGTTTGTGTTAAAATTTTAATGTTTGATTACAGTTGGAATTTAACTGCAAGTGGACCGAGGCCAAATCCACAAGGGTCGTACCACTACGGACTAATTAAAACTACACGAACAATTATGCTTGTGAATTCTGCTCCATGGATTAATGGCAAGCAAAGATATGCAATCAACAGTGTCTCATTTGTTCCTGGAGACACGCCACTAAAACTAGCAGACTACTTTAACATTGGAGGAGTTTATAACCTTGGTAGCATGCCTGACAGGCCAAGCTACGGAGGTGCTTATCTTACAACCTCTGTCATGGCTGCTGATTTTCGATCTTTTGTTGAAATCGTGTTTCAAAATTGGGAGGACACAGTGCAGTCATATCATATCGATGGTCATGCTTTCTTTGTTGTCGGGTAAGTAAAATATAGTTTACCTAATTAAATTTTCAAAGAACCTTTTTGTACTTGTCTTCATCATCTAATCTGTGCTCTTTTTGAAATCAAAAGGATGGATGGTGGACAATGGACGCCAGGTAGTAGATCACGATACAATCTAAGAGATACAGTTGCTCGAAGCACAACACAGGTTCGTCCGAACCACTAACATTTTTTAATTCCCAAATCTTTTTCTTGCAAGTGAAATGAAAATCAAGAAATGATCTTTAAAAATGTGATTTTTCTTTTGCTAATTTTTTTATAATTGTTTTTATGTATAACAGGTTTATCCAAAGTCATGGACTGCAATCTACATGGCTTTGGACAATGTAGGAATGTGGAACATAAGATCCGAAAACTGGGCAAGACAGTACTTAGGACAGCAGTTCTATTTGAGGGTATACTCCCCTGCTCATTCATGGCGAGACGAGTATCCAATCCCTAAGAATGCTCTTCTTTGTGGTCGTGCAAGAGGGCGTCACACTCGCCCATTTTGAGGAGTTCTGTCACGAGAGGGTGACCAGATCTTCCTAAACAAGAACTATGACACATATAAGTCAAGTTCATCCTATTTCTTTCGCTAATATAAAGTTTCACTATTGTTTTTTTCCCGGCTATATAGAACAATTTGTAACATGTTCGGAAATCTAATGCTTTGGAACAACTAGTTCCACTTTCCACTACAAAGAAATGACATTACAGATGCTGCAGGCTATTGTTGTTTCTCGTTTCATTCTTTACAACTTGCATATACAAGTTGAACACATTACCTATAGATTACCAATTCTGTTTAATAACATATTCCTTCTGTTTTTCTTTCACCTTATGAATTACTTATGCACAGTATTTTGCACCTTTTTTTATCTGATATATGGGGTAATAGTCATCTCAGCTTCTGCTTGTAAAATTTGGACTTTGCTAAACTGTATCAACTATGGAATGAATTTAAATACGTTTGAATCCAACCACCAAGTATTGGAAAGATATATGAAGCATCAAGCTTATCCCACACTTTATATCATTTTCAGATTAGGTTCGGATCCCTGGTATACGTATGTTAGTAGGATGTGTTCAGCGGCAGAGAAAAGCACTGGACGCCAAATCCTAAATTTTTTTGATGTACTGTTATAGTATCATCCAACAGAAAATTACCTGTTTTTAGGATTTTTCACATTTAGCGTTTTTTTTTCTGCTGGACGTATGCTACTATCAGTAGTATGTTTAGGACCAGCTACCTTTCAGATTATAATGCGTCTGTCTGACTATTGTATTGGAGTACATATTGCACTAACAAATGCATGTGGGGCTGGTGGCCAAACTGGCTCATGACTTTGTCAGATCCTGTTATATATCAAGTTCAATGGATGAGATTGCAGGGCATCCATAAATTTTACACTGGGATTTTTTCAAATTTCTTTTATACAAATTGTTTTAAAGCTGGCTGAATTTCACTTGCCTCCCTGTGGCAGTGTGGCTGGAATACCCAGCGAAAAATTCAAATAAATTTGTCAGACCAATTCTTTATATTCCTCCCGTCCCGTTTCTAATTTTTTCGGATAAAATTTAATATATAAATTAGTACAATTTCTGGATCTATAACTCTTCTCAAATCTCAGACAAGTATGCAAAGATAAATTAATATTGTAATTATAAAACTTTAGAAAAAATTAATTAATTTCTTATATTGAAAAAAAAATTATGGTTCTCATATGGACTTTTATCTTTGCAATAGTCTAAAGTGCTACCTAGACTATTTTGTGTGGAGAAGGCGATATTATCTTGAAAAAGAGTGGTTAAGTTTGAGTTCTCAGCTACAGCACCACTGATCACTTCAATCTGCCTGCTGCTTAAAAGTTAGTATCTTTGGTTTTTTGACTTGCTAGTTTTAATTCCAGGCTCTGCAATTTGTTCTTGAATGTTGGCCTATTGTATTATAGACTAAAGAATCATCTTTTACGACGAGTGGGATGCACTGGATATGTTTAATTCGTCTTTCAATATGGAAATCTCTGTAGTGTCAAGTAGCCTATATCAGCAGCCTCTTTTATTGGCCAGTAGAGTCTCAGCTGCAGCAGGACATGACTCGAAACACTGGAATTCATTAATAAAACAGCATACTAGATTAAAGAATGACAGTGCTATACTTGCTACTTATACACAAATGGAAAGCATTGGCATTTTGCCAGATCACACCACTCTGCCTCTAGTTCTCAAGGCTTGTGCTAGACTTGGAGCTGTCGAAAAAGGGAAATTGTTACATGCACAGATTGTGAATACAGATTTGATTGATGATGTTCGGGTTGGGACAGCTCTTGTTGATTTTTATTGCAAGTGTGGGTTTCCTGATGATGCTAGTCTTGTTTTTGCTGAAATGAATGAAATTGATGTGGTTGCCTGGAATGCTATGATTTCTGGTTGTGTGAGGTGTTGTGAGTATGAGGAGGCGATGCTCTTGTTTACTCGGATGCAAAATCAAGGGTTTAGGTGTAATTCAGTTACTGTCGTGGCATTGCTTTTGGCGTGTGGAGAGCTCTTGGATTTAGGAACTGGGAAGGAGGTTCATGGGTACTGTTTAAGGAATGGTTTGTCTGATTTTAATCACCATGTTGCTACTGCATTGATAGGATTCTATTTGAAATTCGATGTGACAAGTGCAACTCGTGTTTTTGCTTTAATGCCTTCAAAGAACACTGTAAGCTGGAATGCTATGATTACTGCTTATTTTGAGGTTGAGGATTACTTGAAAGCTCTTCAACTCTTCGTTAAAATGGTCATGGCTGGATTTGAGAGTGATGCTGTCACAATGCTAATTGTTCTACAGGCATGTACAGAATATGGCTCTCTTCATTTGGGACGTCAAATTCATCAGCTTATTATAAAGTCTGGAATTAGCAAAGATATGTACATCATCAATGCTTTGATAAATATGTATGGAAATAATGGAATGTTAAGATCTTCTTGTGATCTATTTGAATCTGCATCGACAAAAGATGTTGCGTTATGGAACTCAATGCTTTCTGTATATCTTAAGGAGGGCTCAGTTGTGGAAACACTGGCTTTGTTCAACAAAATGCAATTGACAGGTTTTACAGGTGATGTCAGAACGATTGTTTCTGGCTTGCGTTTATGTGTTGAGTTGCCTACTGGTTTAAGAGATGGTAAATGCTTACAAGCTTCGGCCATTAAGAATGGAATCCAGAGGAACATGCATATTGGGAATGCATTGTTAAGTATGTATGCAGACTTTAATTGTATCGATGATGCATTGAAGGTCTTTCAGGAACTGACAGATGCAGGAGATGTGGTATCGTGGCACACTTTGATCAGTGCATTGACTAGAAACGGCTTAAAGGGTCAAGCATGGGAGATTTTTGGGAAAATGCTAGAATCAGAGGTCAGCCCTAATACTCACACAATAATTTCTATTTTAGCTTCTTGTAAAGATGAAATGTCTCTGAGTTTGGGCAAGTCGATACATGGTTATGCAATAAAACACCGTGCTGAAGTAGACCCCTTACTGAACACGGCACTCACTGAGATGTATATGAACTGCAATGATGAAGCAACAGCTACAAATTTGTTTGAGAGGTTTCAAGATAATGATATTGTATCATGGAATTCTATGATTGGTTGTTACATAAAAACCGATCAAGCACAAAAGGCTCTGTTTCTTTTCGATAGTATGATGTCAAAAGTTGATCCCAATTCAGTTACAATCATAAATTTACTCTCAGGTTGCACCAAATTAGCCAATCTTCCTCTAGGCCAAAGATTACATGCTTATGCATTGAGAAGACAATTCTCATTTGAATACGATTTATCTCTTGCCAATGCATTCATAACTATGTATGCCAGATGTGGTGATATGCATTCTGCTGAAAAAATATTTGAAAGTTTACCAAGAAAAAATGTTGTCTCATGGAATGCAATGATTGCTGGTTACGGTATGCATGGACGTGGCCCCAATGCTTTGCTCGCCTTCTCAAAAATGCTACAAGATGGCTGTAAACCAAACAGCATAACATTTGTATCGACTTTGTCTGCCTGTAGTCACTCTGGTTTGATTGAGCAGGGATTGCAGCTTTACGACTCCATGGTTCAGGAATACTATATTACACCAGAAGTTGTCCACTATGCTTGTGTAGTAGATCTTCTTTGTCGTGGAGGGTCTTTAACTGAAGCCAAGAAGTTCATTGATACGATGCCTATTTCACCAGACGCGTCTGTCTGGAGAGCACTGCTCAGTGGCTGTCGAGTCTATACTGATACAAAACTAGCTAAAACAATCTCTACCAAACTTTTGGAGCTGGAACCGACAAATGCAGGAAACTATATATTGTTATCCAATATTTATGCTGCAGCAGGCCTTTGGTCTGAGGTGAACAAGTTGAGAAGCCTGCTGGAAGAAAAAGGCCTAACAAAGCCTCCGGGAAAAAGCTGGATAGCAGTTAGAAGCAAACTACACTATTTTACAGCCGGAGACAAGTCGCATCCTCAATCTGACAAGATATATTTGAAACTGAATTCCTTGTTGGCTTCGGTGAAGGAAATTGGGTATGTTCCTGATCTTCGTTGGGTTCTCCATGATGAAGATGAGGAGAGAAAAGTGAGGAGGATTTCAAGCCATAGTGAGAAACTCGCTATAGCATTTGGGCTGATTAGTATTGGTAATGGTAGTCCAATACAAATTAACAAAAATTTAAGAGTTTGCGGTGATTGCCATGAGTTTGGCAAGTATGTTTCCAAACTTGTTGGGAGGGAAATAGTCCTGAGAGATGGAAGCCGATTCCACCACTTTACCAATGGCATCTGTTCATGCAAAGATTATTGGTGACATCTTTTTATTTGCTGAAAGACCTTCTTAGACTAGTTTGTCCCTTAACATTTTACAAAGGAGATCATCAGGAATTCGAGTATCATGCGTGAGACTTATGCGGTATACCATGTTGCCATGTTGGCCATAATCCAGGGGTCACTAAACCAAAGCTTCAATGCTATTAAAGTAAAAATTAGCAGTGAAGCTACTGGGATTTCTTGTGAACACTTGTCATATGTAGTGAGAAAATACAGTTGAGAGGGTGGTGATTGCTAACCCCTGGACTGTTGATTCCTTGTCTGAGTGGACACTGTGTATCACATTTTGTGGTTGTCCATTTGGTTGGCCTCCTTGACTATAGCTTCACTGGCTACAACCGCAAGCAGACAAAATTCTGAAAATTTCGGTACAGTTTAATTAGTTGGACGAGTTACATAGCAAAGATTAATCGGTCATTAATAACCGACTTTTAGAATAGAAACCTATTTTCCTGATAAAAATTTGAAACTCATCATATTTTTTTTATCTAAAATAATATGTCATATTTAGATAATGCTTATTTAAAGAAAAACAATATTTGATTCCTCTGCGTTGTTTTATAACGCACCCCCAGTATCTCTGTTCCTGCAACAATGGTTACTCAATCTTACAACGATCAACGCCCCGACAACACCAATAAGTCGCTTCCCCTCGGCGCCGCCGCAGCTGACGACGCCGTCTCCATCAACGTCCGCTGTTCCAACGGCTCCAAGTTTAGTGTCCGAGCGAGTGTGGGATCCACTGTGTCGCAGTTCAAACAAATCGTCGCGGAGAATTGCGATGTTCCAGCTGTGCAGCAGCGGCTGATTTACAAGGGACGGATCTTAAAGGATGATCAAACCCTAGATAGTTATGGCTTAATTGGGTTCTGTAGCTGGGTAAGTTCATGTGAGACCCGACCATGGCTCAGGTGAGGGGTTCCAATAACCCTAAGTGGTTTGTTACATTATTAATTCGATTGAATCTAGGATTGATCCCAAGTTTGTTGAATTCGAGTTATTTGATTTAATTTTATTTGTCGTCGTTTTTTTATATTTTGATATTCATCCATTTTATATATTGTGTTGTTCTGGTATTGCTAATTTTATGGATGTAGGAACTTCTTGCCTCACAAGGCCATATCCATGGTGGTGATGGATAGGTCCAGAAAGGGTGGAGAAGAAGAGCTATTTTTGGCGATAATTGTGCCTTAATTAAGGATACTAATTATTCTTAATTAAGGTTTTAGTACCGTTTATGGCGACCATTTATGGCGACCATTATTGGGGCATTATTGGCCCATAAGAGGCATTTAAGTGCCATAATGTTGGCTCGTTTATGTCTTTTATTTTAATTTTAAATTTGCTCACATTCGTTCATTCTGTTTTGTCTTATTTTCAGGATGTTTGAAAAAGCATTTAAGAATTTATCTATTAAGGCGTCTTCCGAGAAGACGCGAATTTTGGTGGACAAGACAGTTGAGCTACAAACAAAGATAGAAAGGAATAAAGAAGACTTCATTTTTAGTCTATTTTGTAATCGATGTATTTTTTGTAGGGTACTCTTTTTCCCCCTTGAGTTTTTTTCCCACAGGATTTTGCTCTTGAGGGGTTTTAACGAGGCCCTTTTTTTGTGGGTTTTCTCTTCGGACTTGAAAGGTTATGTTATCTAAGCGTCCGGAGTATTTACATACTTTCGGTTAGATGATATACCTTCTTGAATGAAGGAAACTCTGTCCATCCGGATTGTAATTTTTCTTGGTTTAATACAACCGTTTATTGTGACAAAAAAAAAAAAAAAAAAAAAAAAAAAAGAAAAACAATATTTTATAATGAGAAAGATTGCTATGATAAATTAAATGAATTTGTTATACACGGCATACATTAATAAATTATAGTTTGTATTCTTTTTATTTAAATATAAGATGTATAAACTAAAATATTGATTAAATTAAAATATTGATACAAATTTAATATTAAATGTTTAAGTTTTCATTCAAAGCATATTATAAGAAGATTTCGATACGTATGGATAACGAGTATGTGAAGTTTGAAATTTTAAATACTAAAAAAATGAAATCATTTGGAAAACATTTCTAGGTAAGTACTAATACAAATATTGTTTTTTTTTTTTTTTTTTTGAAAAAAAGGAGATAATTCAATAAATAATGGCCATACGGCATCTACAAGAATGATCGAGTCGAACAAACATAGAAAAAATTAACATGCCTGTCTTCATACCCAAGATGAGACAAATAAGCGATGTTGAAATTGACGATGGTACATGTATAGATCCTTGCTCTGTGTTCACCATCTTTTCCAAAAACTCCGTTTGAGCTATCGACCACAAATACAAATATTGTTAATCTTAACAATATTTTGAGAGAAATAATATTATACATTGTTTGTTTAAATTACACGAGCTCCAATTAGGTCCGGTTTAAATTCAAAGCCCAACAAACCAAAACCCCAATCGCTTAAACCTAAAACCTCTCTTCTTCTTCATATCCCCCACACACTAAACCCTAACTGTGTGAAATCTCCGAAAATGGCGGACGTAGTCCAATACAAGCTAGAGCGCATGGTCCGAGAGCTCGACGACCTCGAGCGCCGCAACCTCTTCACCAAGTCCGAAATCTCCGAGATCGTCAAACAGCGCCGCAAGTTCGAGTACAGACTCAAGCGCCCCAGCCCACTCAAACAAGACTACCTGAATTACATTGAGTATGAGAAGAATTTGGATAAGCTTAGGTTCTTACGACGCAAGGCGGTGTCGAGAGAGCTCAAGAAAAATGGCAATCAGAGGATGAAGAAATCGGTTTCTGACTATTCGGGGGTATCGAGAATTATCGAGATTTATAAGCTGGTTACGAATAGGTTTAAGGGTGATTTGGAGATTTGGTTTCAGTTTCTCGAGTTTTGTAGGATAAAAAAGAATGGGCATTTGAAAAAGGTACAATGTGTGGTTTTTTTCGAGTTTGGCTTGCGGTGGGAGTATGTCTGATATGTTATATGTTTGTCTGTCGGATAATTAGATTTTGTAAAATGCAATTGTTATTTCAAGGTTTGTGTGTGGTAAGTAAAGACGGTGCTTTGTGATGATGTTGTCATGATATGTTTCTTGTGATTGTTAATTTTGGTGGATTATATCTTCTTTGATGAAGACTTGTTAAATTCATGTGTAATCTAATAGAAGCTAGCTTTACGATGGTGACTTTAGCTTTTAACCGTGTAATGAACTGCTTTATCATGCAGGCCCTTGCTCAGGTAGTTAGGTTTCATCCCAAAGTACCAGGGGTTTGGATATATGCTGCTGCTTGGGAATTTGACACCAACTTGAATGTAGCAGCTGCTCGTGCTCTAATGCATGCTGGATTAAGAGCGTGCCCAACTTCAGTTGATCTATGGGTAGAGTATATTCGTATGGAGCTGACTTATCTTAATAAGTTGAAAGCTCGAAAAGTTGCTCTTGGGGAAGACGAGGGAACACTGTCTCGAGAGCATCTTGATCCTGCAGATGAGCAGTGGCGAGATGAAAATAAAGAGTTGTTTATGGCTCTTAATGACCATAAGGAAAAGGATGAGGCATCAAATATTACAAATGGCGAGGTTGAGAAAAAATCTGATCTGTTTGGGGAGCAAGGTCTGAGCATTCTTCAAACCGTTTACAGCAATGCAGTGAAAGCCCTCCCTTCAGATTTTAGTTTGAGAACTCGAATGTTGGAGATACTTGAAGCGACAGAGTTAGCACATTCAGAAGAAATGAAGAAGAAGATACTTAATGACATGAAAAGAGATTTTTTGAAAGAATCCGAGTATTGGGACTGGCTTGCGAGAAGTGAAGCAGGTCAACTTCTAAAAACCCATGGAATGAGTGAAGATATTAGCTTACATAAGTTGGAGAAAGCAATTCAGGTTTGGTATCTTCAATTAGTATGAAAACCACACTTCTAACTAGTTTGCATGTGTATTAACATATACCCTACTCACCAATGTGACAAATTTTTGCAATATGCATGCTATAAGAGGGTTTCATAAAAATGTAAAGTCTAGACCATCAATTAGATTAAAGTGCATCTTTGTTTTTTGGGATAAATAAAGATTTAAAAGTTGATATGTTTGTTTAAATTCGGAATGAGTACGGGAAAGGATCTTGTAGTTTCATATAGAGGTTCTGGATGCTAATATTTAATCAGCTGTGGTCAATATTACAAACTTCTGGATTACATTGTTGCCCAGTGTTTGTAGCAGGAACACAATCAGGCTTTACGTATTATAGTTTTCAGTGAATTTATTTCTTAATCTTATTTTTGCGGTTGCTTTATTTACTTCAGTGTTTTCATGATTATACTTCTTGGGCACCTGTAGTCCCTCCGAATGACTTTATGTTTAATGACATCCAGATTTATGAGGAAGCTGTAGAAATTGTGCCTTCGCATATGATGTTTATACATTATACAAAATTTTTGGTTGATGCGATTGGTCAACAAAATGGAAAAATGCGTAGCTTTACTTTGGCTAATGGTGTAGATTCCATCTCACACATCTTAATGGTATATGAAAAAGCTGAGAGGATGGGTTGTCTTACGGAAGATCTTGCTTGCCAGTATGTATCTTTTTTAATGGAACTGGGAAAATCTGATGAAGCTAGGAAACTGGCAGTAAGGCTCTGCAGTGGAAAATTCTTGGATGCAGTGCATTTATGGAATTTGCGGCTATCAATGGAAATTAGATGCATAACAGAAAAGTCTCCATCTCTGAGCAAAACTGATCTTTCAGTTGTCTTCGAACTCTTCAAAAGTATTCTAATGAGAATATCAGTTTCAAAAGCTCAGAGCTTGTGGCTTATGGTATGTTGATAATGTATCCCTTAGCTCATCTTTGCTTTCCTGTTGGGAATAAACAAATATGGATTTATGTTAAGCTGTTGAACCACTTTATTCCTTATATGATGATTGATGTCTCCTTATCTCGTGCTTAGAATTTTTAAAACAACCAAGGACCCTTAACAGATATATGTCAATTGTTTATTGCTGACACCCTTATTTCATCTCCTTGGAATAGCTTTTATTATCTATTCATAATTACCGATAGGTTCGTTAACTTTATCCCTACAATTTTTTCTCAGACATTATTCTTATTTCCTTCAGCTTCATGCTTTATTTCATAGATAATGGGGTAAGTGAAGTTGTAGGTTCATTGATTTTATCTCTCTTGTAGGCTCTCAAATTCTTTGCAAATCAAAGACGTTATTTTGACAAGCTGGTGGAGATATCCCTTGGTTTATTGGCTAAATATGGTGGTAGCGATGATGGCTTTTGCCTTTCTTCTTCAATTGTTAATATATGTCTTCAAAAAGATGGAATTCAGAGTGCCAGAGAGATCTATAAGCGGTATGTTTTCAAGCTTTGAATATTTTGGCTTTGTGATGTATTATTGTCACTTGTAAGTGTAGCTTCATATCTGACTTCATGACTGATTATTAAACAAGAAGTATCTCTTGACGGCATGACTTCTTTCTACTTTTTTTTTTTTTTTGAAACAATGACTTCTTTCTACTTGATCACATTTCAAACTTCCCGCCTTAAATATGACAGAGTTCATTTTTTTAGGTATTTTTTTTTTTAATCTAGTCTTTCTGATCGAATTGTTTTGAAGATTTTTGGCTGGGCATCTTCTGTCTTTTTCTGTTAGTTATTTCTTCTTTCAAGAAGTTTATTAATAATTTTTTTATAAATTTTTTTAGCTCACAAATCAAAGAAAGTGACCTTTGCTCATTCAACTGTCAGTTATGACCATTTTCACTTGCACAGGCTCCTTTTGACAAATTATCAAATCACTATCATTTATCTCCACTTAAAGCACTAGATTCGGTACCGGGCTTTTTTTAAAGTTAGGTTTTGTAGCATGTAACCTTAATGAGCTTGTGTTTTTTTCCACACACAGATATCTTGCTTTACCTCATCCAGGTCTTGCATTATATCGAAGTTGCATAGAGCTGGAACAGAACCTTGCATCTGCAAGTAGTAAACCCAGTCTGGTAGAAGTCCAGAGGTTATTTGAGACCGCACTAGCAACCTATGATCAAGATGTGAGCTTGTGGCAAGATTATCATAATATGGAGACTAAAGTAAGTTTACACTTCATACACATTGTGTGATTGCGGTGTATGTGCTTATAATATTATGTGATCACTCAGAAAAATCCACTTTAGTCCACACTATTAAAAAGGCTCTCGTTTCACTGTTATATTGTAGGGATATATTGCAGAGTTCTGTTCATTGTCTGTGTGAAATTTAGAACAAATAGATACGTGTTCACAAATATAACTTTTATTCTTGCAGATGGGGACTTCAGAAGCTGCTGCTGCTGTCCATTGGCGTGCAAGGAAGACACTCAAAGATAATGCTGCACTACTAACTTCTCAAAGTTTGTGATGAACATCTGCAGATGATATCACATCTCAGTTTTGACCGTGTCCTTGCAGTTTCTTCCCCTTCCAAGTGTCGTACTAGTGTACTGGAAACAAATGCAAAATTTTGAGCTCTTTTAAATATTTTCTTTTTAAGTTTCATTTATATATTTAAAATGCTTTTGTTGTTCTTACAAATAGATTAGCTATTCATGCTCGTAACTTGAATTCGAAGGAATGCGTGTAAAAATAGTGTCCTAACACAGTCCCTTAAATCACCAGGACACTTAATTCCTTGTTACCAAGGAACATATCGTCTCCGTCGCTCTTTACACATTGTTGTACTTATGGTGATAGAAAGTAGTAATTGTAATAATAAATTATCAAGGAATGGTATAGGAATATTGTTGGAGATGAATAGCTCAGGTAGCTTTCTAATCTTCACATTTTTGAAGAATGTTTGCACTATAATTACGACCAGAGAACGGCAATTAGTTACTCTCTCTCCGTCCCAATAAATTGTATACAGTTTCTTTTTTGGGACGTCCCATCAATTGTATACATACCAAAAGTAGTAAACTTTTATAATATAAAATATCATTACACCAACTATTTTATTCCACTATCTCCATTCTATAATGATATAAACACTATTACACTCATTAATTTCCTTCACTATCTCAAATCTATTATTAAATATAAATGGGTCCTACCACTATACTCATTTTTCATATAACTTTACTCATTTCTTACACAATTTCTTGGTCTCCGTGTCTCAACCATTTGTATACAAATAGCTGGGATGGAAGGAGTACCTTTTTTCTCAACCCAAGTCGTAAAATGAGGATGCTCAGAAGCCTCAGGTACATCAACGGACAATAAAACTGTTATAAGTTTGCTGGGGAACAATTCTTTTTTACAATGATAGGCTTGGATAGATTGTTATAAGTAGAATAAAAGAAAGTATGAAATTTTAAATTTTTAGTTATTTCATAATTCGAATTTCATTTCATTCAGCCAGAATCAAGTACAATATAGGTAGTTGTAACACCCCAGTCCCCCATCGAGGAGTGTGAAGACTTTAATTCAGTTTATAAGTATAAGTATTACTACTAATTGCACCAATAAATCATGATCTTTTTGGGGCCTGTGGTGGGCTTGTGGATTACCCAAGTTGTTGCAGTTGGGCCAGTATATTTGGGCTTATTTTCAGATTCGGATTTCAGGACTTGACCCGATTTTCAGAAAAGACTCGGGATTTGACCCGGGTTGTTTCATATGGTATCAGAGCAGGCTCTCGAAAACTTGATTTGTCAAGTTGCCGGAGGTGGGGCACGAAGGCTGGTGGTATTATACCACAATGGCAAGAGTCTGGAGGTGGGGACACGAAGCCAGCCGGTATTATCCCACAATGGCTAAATATTACTACTAATTGCACCAATAAATCATGATCTTTTGAAGCCTATGGTGGGCTTGTGGATTACCCAAGTTGTTGCAATTGGGCCAGTATATTTGGGTTTATTTTTGGATTCGGATATCGGGACTTGACCCGATTTTCAGAAAAGACTCGGAATTTAACTCGGGTTGTCGCAGTAGTTCTTTGGATAGAATATTTATTTATGTGAAATTCTACACACAATTATTCAATAGAGTGGGTGATGGAAGGTGATCGATCTCAAAAGTTTTTGCAAAAAAATTAAAAAAATTACCCTTCCTTAACAGCGTATGATATTGCAAATACAGACTAGAAATGAAAAACATCTGTGTTTATATAAAACAATTTTTTAATAGTTTTTATAGCAAATATGCATCAGAGCATCTCCAGCAGACTCTAGGACAAGCTGAACAAGCTCTTAACTTGAAACTATTGTTTACCAGAAGTTTGAATTGATCTCTCGGTAAACAAATATTGCATAATCTTCCTCTGCTTCACTATTTTCCTATACTCTTGGCCATTGTGGGCTTACAACCTGTACAATACCAGGGATCAGATGCCACGTTCAAGCAGTGCAACTTATCAAGTAGAATAAAATATTTTGCAAGATTAAATTTTATTTATATGCACATATATAACGTTTCTAGAGAGTGTTGGATTTCTAACTAACATGAGCGGAGTTGAAAACTGTGAGGCTAGAGCTCAAATTCGACAAAGAAGTTCACGCTTGAGTTTCGACCCAACTGTGAATTTTCAAGCTCACAACTCAACTTGACAAAAGTTCTCAAATTACTCAAAAGCTTAAGTCAAGCTCAACTCAATTAAATATGTTATATATATATATATATATAAATTCGAATATTGTTAACATATAAATAATGATAATATAAAAGTTGTTGGGCTCGCTAGACTCACGAGCTCTGCACAATTAGTGCCAAATATGAGCTACAACTTGGAGACCATTGTGATCTACTTTTATTTAACCACACTTCATCCGACAGTAGGGAATTTTTTTTATCAATTTTGGTACTTTCAACGAGAAATTAACAAGTATAATAATATAGGAAGCTCAAACAGTCCTCCCAATATTTTTTTGAAATGCGAAAACTGCGAATAATAGTCCATGAGATCATTATAAAGGATCGGATGACTAAATGAGAGAAAATACAAAGAGTCCCCAGATAATACGTGTGATCAAACACAACCAAAACCCAGAAATTGTCAAAAGAAATTAATAGTAGTATAGTACGAACCTCCAGTGTACTGAACACTAATCTCATTCGGCTGGCAACTACTGAAGGCTCCTCAGCACAACCAGATACTGCCAATTGCTCTAATTGAAGAGTCTTCACAGGAAGCCTTCAATAGTAAAAAAAAAATCGATAATCACCGATTGTCATATGTATAAAAAATTATAAAAAAAAATAAAAAAATATGGAGATAAAAGCAGAAGTAACGAAGCCATCAGAGCTTGATATATTTGTATCTTCCGATTAACATATCTGTCTGACTATCTTTACATATTGCTTATTTATTACTGTAATTTATAAAATTTTGGGATATTTCGAAGATTTGACACACAATATTTTCCTTAATAGTAAATCGTGCTAGGGCACCTCAATTTAGTTTCGAAGGCAACAAAACCCAGCATCAGAGACGTGCCTATAGTTAAACCATTAAAGCACAAATACGAAACTCAGACATACAGAGCAAAAGTTCAGTAATTGACTCTATAGAGGGCTAATGAGAGACTCATATGTCTAGCAAAATGTTCAGCATATAAAATATTTTAAATATAGTATTAATTGAACAAATATATATCATGGAATATGTTTTGCATCTAAAATATTACGAAACATAAACAAATATAAGCAGAACATGTTGCAGGCATATGGGTCTTCCATTAGTACTCAATACAAGGGTACTCTATAGAACACAACTCATATATATGTGTGTATGTGTGTATTCATGTCATGTGTGTTGTAATGTTGGACTGTGCTTAGTTGAATTTCATAACAAAAATTAGTTCAATATCATACTTTGACCCTAATATAATAAGAATAACTTCGGGGTTCACTTGTCAATGGCCAAGACCACGGTCCAAATTGGATGCAAACACACATAAGATAATGATGTACGGATATGAAATGTGATACAACCAAACATGAACCTAGAGATAGATATTTTTTCCATATTAATAGAAATTTTGGGATTTTAAACTCACATATATTTAGAGATTCAGTGATAGTATCGCTTGGTTGGTATAATCTGTATACGTAAGTTAATGTTTCCTTTGAAATTGGAAACATGTTTTGTTGGATATTGGAAACATTATATACTAGGTGCGATTCTTAAAAAGGGCTGAAAGGGCGATAGAGCTTTTTCATCTCTCTTCCCTCAAAATTCGCAAACAACGATTGCATTCCAAGAATATTTCAGTCGTCAAAACTTCTTAATGTGGATAATGAGTAAACTATAGTTGCATCACCGTGACTTTTCAAAAATTATAGTAACCACAATGCCAATACTACAACCATAAGATACTCTAAAAGGGTAATGACAGAAGCTAACCATGCCATTCCTCGCACATAATATGCATTAGCTATGATGGCACAAAAGCCTTTCCACTGATTCTTCATTTCATCAGATACTGGAGATGTTGAAGACCAGCGCACAATGGTTGGTTGGGGTGTGCACAAGATGGTGATGAAAATTATACTCAGCCACATGATACACTCAGAAATCTGCACTTACAAGAGAACACAGGATGCCACAATATTATTACATATGAAGCATGTTTAATAAATTTTTAAACATTCATAATGTTACATATATTTATTTACATTTCATGAGAAAGAGAAACTACTGTGCATGTGAGTTATGTCAATACTTGCAAACTAGAAACCAGAAAGGTATAAGCAAACAGTTTTAACAAAATTTAAGAGAAGGATGACAGCAACTAAAATTTTCAAAGATTAGTTATGCACCGTCCCTTTAATGAGCTCTTTCTAGGAATGGCAACAAAAATTATATTTTTTTCATATCCATATTTTCCGTAATAAGTTAATGAATAGAAAAATATACCAAACAGAAAACATGATTGCCTTACAAATTTTTAGTTGAGATCTAAACTTCATAAAAATGCTTCTATATTGTGATTTTGGATACATGTAAGGGGAAGAATATGCAATTACACATACATAAATCACTTCCCTAATCATGAGTGATGAATTCTAGAGTTCCTAATTACAGCTGGCACCTAGCTTGTTAACTCAATACTCAACTACCACTGTTAACATAATTATATAACCAGGTAAACTTATCAACTAAGGCGCATTTAATCATGTATCAGTGTTTTGAATAAGTTACAAATTCAGAATATTTTATGCCAATGTATACTGTATACAATGAATCATTGCTCACTGACTCCAACATTATTTACTCACTAAAATGTTAGAAAATGTCCTTTAAGCGGAAGAAATAGTTAAGTGGGAATGTACAAGTTTTGGTTAAGAATATAGATTGCTGAGCTAATGCACAGGTATTGCCACAAGAAGAAACTTCTTCGTGATATGACTAGCCACATTAAGTGGAACATAAGCTCTGCTTGGATATTCCAATCCCCAACTTTCTGTATATAGACAGTGGCACTGAATTATATATAGAGACAGTCCTATGAATTTCCGCAATAAATTTAAAGGATCCAGTGCAACGTTCTCTGCACTTTCTCCTTCTAATGGATTTTGGGGAATCTGCAATGCTTAGCCTAAAGGATAACCCATGGTAATAAGAAGTTGAGGGTTCAAACTCAGCAGGAAAAGAGTGCGTGTGTATTTAAGTTTCTGTAATTGACCTTTACCTCTGCCCTTTAAGTCCTTTCAAAAACTACAGTGGCCTAGTAAAATATCTTCCCACATTTCTCTTTAGTTAAGAATCTTCTGAAGATTTTAAAGTTCAACTTTTCAGACAAGTCCAGTTGCATTCATAAGCATTAGATACTACAATAATTCGTTCATTAATAGCATAGTTATATTTAAGTACTCTATAATATTGTATAACCTTACATCTGTTTTAGTATTCACTAAATAGATTAAAATCATACGAGAAGGAGCATCGGCTTTTTAGGTTTATGCAATTTAAATTTGGGTCCATAAACGATTATTGGTTTTGATCGCTTAAAAATAAATTTATATTTCATCAATAAGATCCACATATGTAGTCCTTGAGACATTTGGGGGATACTTTATAGGTCTAATCTCCAGAGCTATTAGACCTACTGATCTTTCACAACCACTCCCAGTGTTAACTTTCACTTTCTGATAAGATGAAAATCACTTATAAATCATTGCGTTCTACTGTTCTTTTCGTGGTGTTCTTTTCTGTTATATATCAACCCTGTCTTTAAATATCAATTGTAACAGTTCAAAAATATTAGGATGAAACTAAATTATGCATAGAGAATCGAATGAAAAATACAGAAAAATGATTATTTCTAGATATAGTTGAAACAAAATACTTCTTGATCAAAGATCACATAAACAGTCTAGAGATTACTGGAGACCAGATGTTACGTCGTACCTCTGAGGATCTTACCAAACAAAAGTCAAATTCATTTACTAGGATTTTGATAACAAAAATATCCTTTACTTTCCCCAGACAACCACATCAAACAGTAAGTCAGATGCTTAATGGTATAACAGGAAATCACTTGAGCGTGCCTCCTCTGACAGTGGTACAACTCTGTGTCCAATAGATGGTACCTTGGTTTTTTTATAACCCAAGCAATACATAAGGCAAATAGTATTTACAATAAGTTCTATGATCTCTGCCAGATTAAGGCAACAAATGAGAACAGTTTTCTCTGATAAGAAATCAGGTACAAATTTATGTTCCCCACATAACAAATGCATCAAGGAAAAGCTCTTCTCCATTTGAATCCTAATTAAGAATCTCAATGACAACATTAACTTGTCTAGACAAACAAAGAGACACTAGAAGCTTCAACGTTGTCATTAATAACGTAAAGGTTCTGCGCATTCACTTCAACTTACACCTTAAGTAAACACATCAAGTAGTGAAGATCTTTAAGGCAATATCCAGTGCCACAAGACCTACCTTTAAGTGAATTCCTCCAGCCTTCTGTTTATTGTTCTTTTTTGCAAATTAAAATGATACAACACTCAATTGACATTATTACATTGGAATTCATATCATTGCTGTCATATGATTGTCTTTATACTTGCATAAGATTGCTCTGATTAAAGATAATGGAAATAGTAACTATGGGGTGATATATCAAAAGATAATGGAAATGGTAACTATGGGGTTTGAATAACAAGCCCAAGACACGGTATACTTGCAACATAATACTTCAAAATGTCAGAACTCAGATGTGGCTAGATGGGATTTACTTATAGGCATACTCAAGAGAGATAAATTATGCAGTATTAGCTTATTCACTAGCTCGTAATTTTCATAAAAGTAGATTGCACTCACCTCTTCATAGCATATCTTGGACTTTAAACTGGTGCTTCCACCGTAAGTTTGCATTGCTTCAATTTGAAAACCAGATTCCTTCATATCTGTAAGTTCTTTTCTAAGTCCTTCATCAGTGCATCCCAATGCATAAGCATTTACCCCAGCGCCAATGAAATCCTAGTAAGCATTATTGAATATTATTTGGCAGATGTAGGTAGCTGAAACTGAAAATATTATTTATACCTTTAAGTTGTCACCTCCACCGCGGTCAATGACATTTTTGTATCTCTTAAACAAGCTGATTGCTATATTGCGTGAAGAGCGATATTCATCATCTGATGAAGCCGTATCTTGTAACTGACACTATAATATTCCAATATTAAAAGAGCTATATTAGGAGAGTCTGTCAGGCAAGTGAATGAAATATGTTGCTCAGTCCGAAGCTAACATTTACCAGCCACCGTTTCGAAGTTGTATGTTGTGGTACATGATGCACCTTAAGCTGAGTGCATCCATTTGGAAAAAGCGAAGATGTGTGCAATCCAGCAGTACAAGAACTTTTTATATTGACCAAAGATACTATAGTATGATTCGGAAGATTAACATTTGCAATCTTGCAATGAAAAGGTTCGGGCAGTGTGCTATTGTCCAAGTATGTTTGGCTCTTACAGATAGCTCCAGAATAGTGAACTGTCAACATGGTGTAACCATGATATAATTACCTTCAAAGGGTAGCATACATTTAGCCAAAAGACACATCTAATTCTTAAAATAATCCATAACAAAGCAGTTCTTTCGTAAAACTTGTACCTAATTATCATAAAAAGCATATTTAACAAACAATACAATTTTACTGATTTTACTGATGAATATAGATAGGGTCCTGATCCCTGGCACTCGGAAATAACATACTGATTTCTGGCCGTTGGATGGATATCCGGCGACCAGGACTGTAACAAAATTTTAATACGTCCAGCATTTTTTAACCGCTGAACGGGGAAAATGACCCCTTCCAGTGGTTAAAAAACGCTGGACATGTTTAAAAAATATGTTATAATCTTAGCCGCCGGATATTCATCCGATGGCCAAAAAAACCACTTGTTACTTAACAAGGTCCCTGACCATCAATCGATTGCCAGGGACCAGTACCCGTATAGATATATGTCCAGAGACAGTCATCTGTACTACAAACCTACACATATGATCAAACTATGATAAAAACGCTAAACAATCATCACTAGTTTTGATTATGAAACACTGATCATCTCGATGTTTTTTGTTATCATTCTAGTGTTAATTTTCAACTGAGCTGCAGTGTGCACACACCTATATGAGTAATCAAAATACAATAAAACAGGGCTATAATTCAACACTATCCAAATCACTAATCCTCATAATTACTACTTTTAACAATGAATAGTGAAATGAATTAATTACAGAAAAGAAGGCAAAACAAACCTTAAAGTGTAAAGTGATGTCATCAACTGCACATAGAAATATATGAAGATAATTCAATTGTAGAAATGTGAAATGATATACATAGAGTGGTGATGTGTAGAAAGTAGAGAGAGAAGAAAGGGAGCCACGAATATATGTATGGACAGAGGAGCTTCTTCGTCGAATGAAATTGATTAGTTGATAAACTTCTGGCTCTCAGCTTAACTCCGCCTCTTCGGACTTTCCAATTCCATTCACTGAGCTTTCGTATTTCGGTTTTCACAATCACTATGTCGTTACTCCCTCCCTAGAGCAAATACGGTGAAAAAGCGTGAAACGGATAACAATAAAATTGGATTCGGCTCGAATTTATAATTAACTAGTTAAGAAGCCGCGCGTTGTGGCGGCCTATAAAAATTATATTAACGATCTAATATTAATATTTGTAGAATGTAATAATTTTGTGGCTGTATATAAAAAATATATTAATGATTAAAAATTAATATTTGTAGGATAAATTAAATTTTATATTATAAAAATCTAGATGTAATGCCAATACTAATATATAAAATTGCAAAATTAGACTATAATTCATGTTGAAAATAAATTTCTACACGTAATTAACAATTTAAAGCATGACAAATCTTAATTTTATTTGTGTTTTTTTTTGAAAAGTAATCATGTTCTTACATTGTCACCTTCCTCCAATTTTTTGGGATTGATTGTGCACAAAAACATCTAACTTAAATTCGTGCGATAGCGGTCCATAACTACCCTTACTTGCAACAATCTTTATTTTTTAATACTGTATGAACAGTCTTCACTTAAAAGTTGTTTGAACGGAGCAAACAGATAATACATGAATAATATTTTCTTGTGTGCAAAGTAAATCATATAAAAATTACCAACAACAAACATGTCCGATGAACAAAACAAATTTTATAAAAGAATAACCAACAAACATACATCACTAATAGTTAATTTATTGATATCATCCATCAATATCATGTCAAGACTATATTCTTCTCCAATGTTTGGATTTGTCGACTCCCACATAGCAGTCTATAACTACCTTTGCTTACAACAACATTTTTTTTTTTAATACTGTATAAACAGCCTTCACCAGAAGAACGACAACACCGAGTTAGAAATCGAGCAATAGAACTATCACCAGAGAGAGCTAGGGTTGTGATACTCTGAGAGAAGGTTGTGTTAAGATGATCCAAAACCCTAAAACCTATAGAGGTATTTGCAGAGAGACTTGTGTGCTACTCTTTCCCATAATTAAATAATCTGAAACAAAATCAGATTAAAATTTTCAAGCTGCTATATTCCATAAATAATCTGAAACAAAATCAGATTCTGAAACTTGCTTCTAATATATCCGAAACTAAAAAAAGCAGTTCTAATTTTTGATATTTTTCATCTGAAAATTTCAGAAAATTAGAAAAATAAAACGGAGTGATGTGAGAGGCGCCATCTACACGCCCCTCGCTCCTCCTTTATATAGAAACAAAATAAAATTAAAACTTTCAAGCTACTATATTCCATAAATAATCTGAAACAAAATCAGATTATATAGAAACAAAATCAAATTAAAACTTTCAAGTTACTATATTTCATAAATAATCTGAAACAAAATCAGATTCTGAAACTTACTTCTAATATATCCGAAACTAAAAAAAGTAGTCCTAATTTTTGGTATTTTTCATCCAAAACCCCCTCGCTCCTCCTTTATATAGAAACATAATCAAATTAAAACTTTCAAGCTACTATATTCCATAAATAATCTGAAACAAAATCAGATTATATAGAAACAAAATCAAATCAAAACTTTCAAGCTCTATAAATAATCTGAAACAAAATCAGATTCTGAAACTTGCTTCTAATATATCCGAAACTAAAAAAAGTAGTTCAAATTTTTGGTATTTTTCACCCAAAAATTTCAGAAAATTAGAAAAATAAAACGGAGCGATGTGAGAGGCGTCACCTAGACGCCCCTCGCTTCTACTTTATATAAGTATATTGATTGTTCGGATTCGTTCTAATTGGAATTAAAATTATATAAATTAATTCAAATTCGATTTAAGTTCAAATATTAATATTAAATTATAATTCGGCTTCATCGCGAATATCAAATTACTCATATTTGTATATTCGTATTCAAATTCACAGAAGATAATTAAAAAATTACGAATACTCAAATAATTACTCATATTTGATACTTGTGTAAAACTTACAATCTTGTAAAATATAATATGTGTTCATATATTACACATTTGCATAATGTGTTACACAAGGTAGAAGTAAATCATTTATGTACAATTTCTATCTCTCTTCGTATTGATAGTTGCAAATCCCTGACTTGTAGAGACCAACAAACCTTATTCAAACAGTCTCCCAATAAATTAGGGCTTTTTATCACCAAATTTTGATGAACTCGAACTCTTTACCGATGATTGTTAGGTCCAGATATGATTGTAGAAGGGGGGGGTTGAATACAATCAGTACCAAATCGTCGCGGAAGTGAATCTGATTGAATATGATTTGTTAATCAGATTATAATTAATTAATATAACAATGTTTGACGTCGTTATATAATTAAAATGGTTCAGTTTTAATGTCCACTAAAGTTCGTAGAATAAATTCGACAGGGTATATTCTAGATTTAGTGATTAAAACAACCGGGTTATCAAAGCACAGAAAACTGTGGATATAACGATCAAGCAAGTTACGAACAACTTGAAAGCTTTACAAATGCTTTGATTACAAAGTGAATGAACACTTGAAAATGAAGGATGCAATGCCATATTTATAGGCAAAGCATTTGTACTTGTAAGACAATTGAAAGACAAGACAATTGAAAGTTGCAAAGACAAAGTAGCAAGGGCAAGACAATTTTAGATTGCCTTGCAAGCACAAGACACTGCAGAAAGACAATTTCAAGGCTCGCAAGACAATTCAGAGCTCGGTCAGACAATTTACACTCGGTCAGACAATCAAGGATTGTCTTGCTGATCTTCATTCGGTCAAACAATCTTTGATTGTCTTGGCAGAATGCATTCGGCCAGACAATTTAGATTGTCTTGCAAGTATCCAGTCGGTCAGACAATCTAATTGTCTTGGCAGAGCAAACTCGGGCAGACAATCCAGGATTGTCTTGCTGAGTACCATTCGGTCAGACAATCAAGGATTGTCTTGCAGGCTTAGCTTCGGTCAGACAATTTCAGATTGTCTTGGCAGTTGGAAATTCGGTAAGACAATCTAGATTGTCTTGCTGAGCTTGAGTGGATGATTGAATGTGATTTGTACATTATATTTAAATAGAAAATTATCCACTTAATTAATTTAATCATATAAATTCATAAATTAAATTAATTCGAGAGTGAATTAATTTAACAAATAAATTACATAATTAATTTAATTATTTGAGAAGTGAAATAATAATCTTATTAAATATTTAATCACCCATTCATCAGCAGAACTGCTTCCCGTCTTCTTTAAACATTAAAAACTCCGTCTTGATCAGTCGAGCGAACGAACCACCAACTCTGCTTGACTTCAAATATTCAATTTGAATAACTGATACACAGATGCACTGTCTGGTTCATCTGTATCTAGTTAAATCAAATATTCTTTGTCAAATAAACATTAAGAATTTGATTTGTTCGTCGAGTCTTCGTCTTGTAAGTATCTCTTCATTAAATGGAATCTTCTGATAAAATAAAGTATAGAAACTTTATATCTTCTGAACTCCTGGACGTGCTACAAAAGATTATTTGTGCACTGAGGCTTGAACATATTAATGAA
The DNA here is from genome assembly GCF_001625215.2 of Daucus carota subsp. sativus. Lineage (NCBI taxonomy): Eukaryota > Viridiplantae > Streptophyta > Magnoliopsida > Apiales > Apiaceae > Daucus > Daucus carota. The sequence continues at coordinate 14,961,517 of NC_030388.2, read as the reverse complement.
CTTCTTTCAGTGGTGTGCAGCAGCATCCTGGAATTTATCTGACATATAATTCCCATAAATCATTTGACGTTCTTCGTACGGATTCCGATGACTTGCTATTTAGTGAGCTTTCTTATCTGAGTTGAGTTGTACCTCTTTAAATACAAATAGGCTGAACATATGCCTTTCAATCTCCCCCTATTTGTTTGTTAACATAACATGCAAATTTCCTAGAGGATAACTCAACTAACAGATAAGACAAAGATTTAAACAATGGAATGTAAATAGCAAAAGTTTATGGCTTGCATTGAACATTAAACCATATTCATAATAGATTACAAAAGGATGTTCCTTGAACATATCTAACAAAATATCCTAATCAATCTATTCACTCAGAACGAGTGACTTCTCCTTCTTCAGCATCTGAACAGTGAATAATTGGAGTAGAAGGCTCATTCTGAGTAGGCTCTTCAGCTGCAGTGGATTCTCCACGCTTCTTCCTTTCACGAGCCAAAGAGAGATAATATTGAACCTCAATATCCACAGGGTCTTCGATGAAATCTGCTGGCTGAGATTGGTTGATATACTTCATCTTCCTGAAGTATTGCTGAATATTTCTTCTTGTGCAGTAGTTCACAATCTCAGTATCAGCATCAGCTTTGGCCTTAGTAGCGAAGCCCTTGGTACGTAGAATAGTAGATACAAGAACCAATTGACTTACATCATACTTAATAAGATGTTGGTGGTCCAGGTAGAAGGTTCCAAATTTTCTCTCGTGAATGAACTTGACACAGTAAGGCTTTCTGACAACTTGTGGACTGTTATGAATAGCACAATCCATAAGTCTGTCACGTAGGAGTTCATTCAAATTCGAGCTGCGTCTAATCTTGTTACGAATCACCCAGATTTCAGTTAGAGATAGAAACTTGAATAGATCAATTGAAACCCTGAATGTTCCGTTTCTCTGAGTAGAAATAATGATCTCCCATTCATTGAGAAGATTCTTGACACCAATAGTTATATATTCTAACTCAAGAGCAAGAGCACGCATAAACATATCTTCATTAGGGTTAGCCTCTCTCAGGTCATAAATGAAGGATTTGAATTTACCATCATTGAAAGGTTCCCTTTGAGGTCCAGAGAGGATTTGCCTTGCAATATCCCAGCTTTCACCAACTTTCCTGGAGATATCCTCTCTCTTTTCCTTGCACTTAGCATCCCACAATTTCTGTTTCTCCAGCTTGACCAACTCATCAGTTGTCCTCTTTTCATCTACCAGTTTCTGCAATTCCTGAAGCTTTGCTTTGCTAGCTTCATGTTGAGCTTTGAACATCTTGACCTTTTCCATGTGCTCAGGATCTACAGACTGATCTTCATTGAAAAGAAAGCCTTCCTCGAAACGACCTTCTTCCTCAGCTTCAAAGTAAGCAGAATCAAATGCATCATCATCATCAACATCTTCAGGAATGTTATCATAATCCTGATTAGTGAAGATGTTCTCAGTTTCAGGCATTTTGCCTTTAGATTTGCCAGCTGCAGAAGAATCCTTTTCACTTGCTCCTTCTTCACCCTTATCACTCCTATCAGTATCTCCACCATTGCCACCACCACCAGCATTGCTGTCATCCTTATCTTTGTCATCCTTATCCTTCTCCCCCTTAGTTGAGGGATCCTCTGGAGTAGACTGAGATGTTGACGGATTGATCTTTAAGTGTTGAACAACTTGAGCCATAGTTCGCTCCAAGTTGTCAAGCTTCGTCAGACAGAGCTCCTGAGACTTATCAAACGTGTCCATCCTAGAGTGAATACCCTTGATATGAGCATCTAATTCCTGTTTGAGGGAAGAGAATGAGGGATCAACAACCTTTTCTTGTAGAGTCACCAACTCTCCACTTCTGAATCTTGCGTTCTCAGCATTCAACCTTTCTATTTCAGCCCTGAGAGCAGCCATTTGTTCCTGTAACAGATCTGTGTTGGTGTGTGCACTCACCTCACGAACACTCAAAGATTTGTCACTATCCTCTCGTGCATGTGTTTCGCTCGGTGTTTGCCTGATTTCACTCGTAGTTTTCACACCGTCACCAGTACCTGTATAGACAACCATAGTTCCCTGAGATGGAACTATAGGTTGTGAAGGAACAAATTGTCCTTCAGATGCCTGTGAGGGCAGATGTACTTGCAGGTTGCCAAGTATAGCCTGATCCAAAAAGAAAGAGTGATCAGAGAGTTTTTCATATGATAATTTTTGAATATCTGTGCTCTCTCTAAGTGAAGAATTAAAAGACAAAGGTTCAACTAGCGTGAGTGCTAGTTGTGTGCTTGACTCTTTACAGGATACCGCGGTCGGACGGCCAATTTCAATAAATGCATTCTGTAGAGAGAATGAATCTAGAGACTGTATATTTACCATGTCAGTGTCCAAATCCTTTTGGGAGGAAATGGATGTGGCTGCAGTTGTCTCCGGTTCTGCCACCCTTTGCTTCTTATGAGACAGAGCTGCGGGATCTCGTAAAAGTGCACTCCCACTCCGTTTCCGGGCTACCTTTCTAACAACTGGTGTATGAGTAGTGTCGGTTGATGTGTTTGACGAAGAATCAGTTGTTGAAATGGAAACATCAGCTTGGATATGAACCTGGGTGTTTTCAGGTTCAATGCTGGGAGGCTGGAAATCAAATCCAATATCACAATCAAAATCTGCAATATCAATATTAAAGGTATCAGTTAGATTAGAAAGTACCTGAGCTACCTGTAAATCAGCCCTGAAGTCCTGTAGGGCAGGATTGATAGCAGAATCAGCAGGCGGTGGCTGAGAGGTTGATTGAGGTTGAGGTATGGTATGTGTATGTGAAGGTGTTGGTTCAGATTGAGAGGGAAGAATGGAGGCTTGTTGGTCTGGGAAGAAGTTGTATTGTGGAGGGGATTGTTGTTGAGATTGGTGAGGAGAATTGTATGATGATTGGTGAGGTGATTGTTGTGGTGAATTGTAAGGAGGGTTGTAGGGAGAATAATGTGAGGATTGGCTGGATGATTGGTAGTCTTGGAGGAGTTGAAGTGGTTGAAAGTTTTGAGGAGGTGATTGTGGTTGCGGCTGTTCTTGTTGTTGAGCTTGTTGCTGTTGTTGTGGTTGATATTGTTGCTGTTGTAGTGGTTCTGGAACTTGTACAGGCTGAAAAGGAACACTGAATTGTTCGAGCATGAATGGAGTCACTACTAGTGGTACATTATCATGCTTTTTCTTGTTGACCAGCCTAGTTTGGATCTTGGCACATGTCCTCTGAATGGGAACAACAGGAGAATCGATGTACATGTGCCTATCATCAGCATTCATCTTATCATCCATAAACAACATCAGGAATCTGGGGTAGAAACATTCAACTTTGTCATTCTTCTGAATTGATCTCTGTGAAACAGACCCCATCTTCCTGATAATCTCCCTCAGCAATATCTTCCCAAAATTGATTCGTCGGTTGTAAGCTATGCTGAATCCAAAGATCTGCAGCATTGAAGATATATTTCCAAAATTCTTCCTATTTGTGGGAGCAAACACCTTGGCAAGGGTGTCAAAGAACACATCCCACTCAGCTTTTAGATTTCCCTTTGACATCTTCGGGAGAAAAATCTGACCCTGATAGTGAATATCTTGAAAGAACTGTCTCAATTCATCCTCTGAGGGATCTGGCTCAAAATTGTCCCTTGGAAGTCCTAAGATCCGGTTTACATCATCGACAGTGATTACAATCCTCTTCCGGTTAGGTAAATCCCCTATTATCTTGTAATTCTCCAGGGTTGTAGAGTTGACAGCATTTGAGTAGAAGTCAAACAGAGGTTGCAGCTTGATCGGAATATCTGCAGTCATTGCCGTACTGACTAAACTCTGTCGTGAAAGAAATCTAACCCAAGTCCGGAATCTATCAGAGCAATCATCAGGGTTGAGGCTGGCACAGTAGTTAGTCTCAGCAACCACAAACTCTCCGGCCATTTTTAATAATTAAAAAATGAATTAAGCGAGAATTTTTCAAATTAAATGTGAATTCTCAAATGTCTCGCAAATTTCAACTATTAATTAAACTTAAATAATTAATTAATAATTCGAAATATTAGAGAGAAATCGAATTAAAAGTTAATTAACTTAAATGGCACTAATCAATTAAACTCCACAGACTAGAATTCCAAACACGGCCTTAAGTCCCAAACAATTCAAAATACCCAAACGCGGCCTTAACTTTAAAACCCCAATACTCCAAGCAAGAACCCTAATTGATTCAGGAACCCAGAAATCCAATTAATCCACACAAATCGGAGATGGTCGAACTGGTGATTCAAAGCCGTCGTGAAATCCAGCAAAAACACGAGTTCAAAGGCACGATTATAAAGAAAATCGTGCAGAGTTTCACTTGTATTTGAGTGAAATCGAGTAACCAGAGCAAGCACGAAGCTTGAAAACGAGATCAAAGCAAGTTTTTAAAGACAAAACTTGAAAAACCAGAGCAACCGAGAGTTATATTTGCGATCGTGTATGTATATATGCAGTGAAGAAGATGAAGTGCAGAGGCAAGACAAACTGAAATTGTCTTGTGGGTTTGAAGTGGGTTTAAAAGAAAAGACAATCGGGAATTGTCTTGCAAGAGTATTAAAGTCTCGGTAAGACAATTTTGAATTGTCTTGCCGAGATTTGATACCAGGCAGACAAACCAGATGTCAGTAAGACAAAGTCAATTGTCTTACTGAAACAAGAGGAGGTTACAATGCATGCTCGGTAAGACAATCTAATTGTCTTGCCGAGTGGTTTGAAACTAATACGGAAAAACCGGTTCAGCAAGACAATTTAATTGTCTTGCCGAGCCAATCAGTAGACAATGTAATTGTCTAACTGAAAAACAAATAATAATAATAAAAATAATATGATTTTGATTTATTTAAAAGATAAAACTTTTTGCAATTAAAATCAAAAATCTATAATAAAAACAATACTATAAATTACACAAATATTTTGTAAATTTCAACTTTAATTAACTATAAATACTTATGACTTTAACTTTAATTCAAAAAGATGAATTAACTTAGAATCAAATATTTATGCTTAATTAATTTTGAAAAATACAAAATAATTACAAATAATTATCTAAATGCTTGGGGAATATTACAGGGGAGTGTATGAGCACTTAGAAAATTACAGACTAATATACAAACATGCATAATTACTAAGAATATTATCAGATAACATACAGAAAATCATATAAAATCTAATAAAATAGATATAATTATACAGAAAATTCACAAAAATATATAAAAACATATAATGCATATGAAAAATATATACAAGAGAACTATGTCATATTTAACATCCCTAACTCACACACCAGCTTAGAGAAAGTGGATTCATCCAGTGGCTTAGTGAAGATGTCAGCAATTTGCTCAGTCGTGGGTACAAAATGTAACACCACTGTACCATTCATGACATGTTCTCTTATGAAATGATACCTGATATCAATGTGCTTGGTTCTTGAATGTTGAACCGGATTGTTGGAAATGGCTATGGCACTTGTATTATCACAAAATATGGGAATTTTGTTTACTACAACACCATAATCATTCAGTTGGTTCTTGATCCACAAGATCTGAGCACAGCAGCTACCAGCAGCTATATACTCAGCCTCAGCAGTAGAGGTAGACACTGAGTGCTGCTTCTTGCTATACCAGGAAACCAACCGACGTCCTAGAAATTGACAGCTTCCAGACGTACTTTTCCTATCAATCCTGCATCCTGCATAATCAGAATCTGTATAGCCGGTTAAGTCAAAACCAGTATTCTTAGGGTACCAAATACCTAAGCCAGGTGTACCCTTAAGATATCTAAAGATTCTTTTGACGGCTATAAGATGTGATTCCTTAGGATCAGCTTGGAACCTAGCACACAAACATGTTGCAAACATGATATCTGGTCTACTTGCAGTAAGATAAAGTAGAGAGCCAATCATACCTCGATAGCTTGTGATATCAACTTTCTTACCAGATTTATCCTGGTCAAGCTTTGTGGCAGTGGCCATGGGTGTCTTTGCCGGTGAAGAGTCTTCTAGATTGAACTTTCGAAGAAGATCTCTGACATACTTGGATTGGCAAATGAATATTCCATCTTCCTTTTGGCTTACTTGAAGACCAAGGAAGTAGGACAGCTCACCCATCATACTCATTTCATAATTACTCTGCATTAACTTAGCAAATCTCTTGCACAAGTTATCGTTAGTAGAACCAAATATAATATCATCAACATATATTTGTACAAATATCATATCCTTATCATGCAATTTGTAAAAGAGAGTTTTGTCTATGACACCTCTAGTAAAGTTGTTTTCTATTAAAAATTCAGAGAGAGTGTCATACCATGTTCTTGGTGACTGCTTGAGTCCATAGACAGCTTTGAATAGAAAGTATACAAAATCAGCAAACTCTGGATTTTCAAAGCCAGGGGGCTGTTCCAGATATACTTCTTCTTCTAGCTTTCCATTCAGAAATGCACTTTTCACATCCATTTGATATACTTTGAAGTTGGAGTGTGCAGCAAATGCAAGAAATATTCTGATGGCTTCAAGACGAGCAACTGGAGCATAGGTTTCATCGTAATCAATTCCTTCTTCCTGAGAATAACCTTTTGCAACCAGTCTGGCTTTGTTTCTCACAACAATGCCATCACCATCTAACTTGTTACGGAAGACCCATCTAGCTCCAATGGTAGATTTTCCTTTTGGTCTTGGAACCAGGGCCCAGACTTCTTGTCTCTCAAATTGATTGAGTTCTTCTTGCATGGCAAGAACCCAATCAGGATCAGCAAGTGCTTCTTCTATTTTCTTTGGTTCTAGTTGAGATAGAAACCCAGAGAATAGACATTCATTTGTCGTAGCACTTCTAGTCCTTACACCAACATCAGGATCACCAATAATCAAATCAAAGGGATGATCTCTGCTCCAAATCCTTTCCCTTGGAAGTTGTGTCCTTGATGATTCAGCAGTATTATCATTAAGCTGAAATGTGTGACTAATTGATCCATCAGCTCCCCCTGAGTTGTTGCCAGGTTGACTTGATGATCCACCACTGGCATCAGTGGAATCTCCAGCATTATTGCCATTTCCTCCACCATTGCCTGGATCATCATCATTGTTGTCATCTCCTGTTGCAACCTCAGGTGGAACATCATCATCTGAATCAGAATCTGGATAGTTGTCAAACTTCAGAGATTCAGATGGATCAGCAGATTGTATACTTGGAAGTTTAGTGTCATCAAATGTAACATTGACACTAACTTTCACTGACAGAGTATCAATTATAAAAACTCTATAAGCATTATTTGTATAACCAACAAAAATTGCTTCAGAAGCCTTTGGCTCAAACTTGTTCAAGTTCTCTTCACCATCCTTGAGAACATAACACTTGGCTCCAAAGACATGAAGATGTTTGACATAAGGTTTCTTGTTGTTATACAGATGAAATGGAGTTTTCATATGATCCTTGTTGATCAAAGTTCTATTTTGGGTATAGCAGGCAGTAGACACAGCTTCAGCCCAAAAGTACAGAGGAAGCTTTGCTTCAGCAATCATAGTCCTTGCAGCTTCGATCAGTGTACGATTCTTTCTTTCGACGACTCCATTCTGCTGAGGAGTCCTTGGTGCTGAATACTGCCTTCTAATTCCCTTTTCAGAGTAAAAGTTGATTAGAGTTTGATTTTTGAACTCAGTTCCATTGTCTGATCTTACAGCTTTTACAGGAACACCTTTTTCCAACTCAACCAACTTGATATGATCAATTACTGTCAGGGGAGTTTCATCCTTAGAAGCCAGGAAGTAAACCCAAGTAAATTTAGAGAAGTCATCCACAATGACTAAGGCATATCTTCCTCCATCAATAGATGCAACATTCACGGGGCCAAACAGATCCATATGCAACAAATGAAGTGGATCTGTAATGGTATTGATGGTTTTGCCTTTGTGAGATGCTCTCTTCGCTTTTCCTTTCTGACAAGCTTCACAAAGATCATCAGTTGAGAATTCCAGGGAAGGCAAACCTCTCACTAGATCTCTCTTGACTAGAGAGTTCATGGTTTTGAAGTTGAGATGTGAGAGCTTCTTATGCCATAACCAACTATCTTCAGCTGACGCTTTGGCGTAGAAACAGTGAACTTCGTTTCCTGGTCCTGAAGACAAATCAGCTACGAATATATTGCCTTTCCTTATGCCACATAGTGAAGGACGCTTATCCTTGATATGTTTAATGATACATATCTCTTTTTCAAAATGAACATAATAACCTTTGTCACAGAATTGACTGACACTCAGGAGATTATGTTGAAGTCCTTCAACTATTGCAATATCTTCTATGATGATCCTTCCAATTTTGTACTTGCCATATCCCACAGTACGACCTTTGCTATTATCAGCAAAACTGACTGTAGGGCCAGCTCCTTCTCTTATGTCCTCCAGCAGGGATTTATTGCCAGTCATGTGCATTGACGCTCCACTGTCAAGCACCCAGGTAACACGAACAACTCCACTGGCACCCTGCAAAAGACAACTTGATTAGACAGTCTTTAGGACCCACACTTGATTGGGTCCGGCAGTCTTAAAGAACTGATTTCTATTAGGTAACACAACAGAGCCCCTTGGACTGATACTTGGTTCAGATTTGACTGAACTTACTTCCTTAACAACAGCCTTATAAACCTTGGTTTTAGGCTTTGGAACATAAGTCTCCTTTCTCTTGTGAGAAGGACTAGCAGTCTTTGATCTAACATGCTTGTTGTTTGTGTGTTGTCTAGGTGATGTGTTTTCATTTTTAGCATGCAAATTTTTAAAATAAGCAGACATCAAATTGAAAGCACAAATCATACAATTATCAACACTACAAGATTTATGACATGCAACAAAAGCAGGAACATCAGAAGTATCAGTCATAGTAGTAGGAACATCAATAGATTCTACTCTAACCTTGTTATCAGATTTAAAGTTCTCAGTAGAATGACACCTATTATTCTTGTTCTTACTATTAACAAAATTATTGGGCTTGTTGAATTTAGTTCTTTCAGAGTTGACACCTAAACCAGCTTTAGGCAACCTAACATTGCCTTTCACTTTAATTGGTTTCAGGTTTGTCAGAATCTCATCTCTCATCTCATTACTCTCTTTCATTTTAAGGTCCTCCTGTTTTAGTTCATATCTAATGACAACAGGAGTCTCCAAAAGAGGTTCAGCTACTGAGGTTTTAAACAAAGGTTTAAGGGAATCTTTCAAAACAAAAGGAATCCCTCTCTCTTCAGCACTCTTCCTAAAAGGAGTAATGTTACTAGCCTTACCTACAGATTTGTTATAGTCAAAGCCTATTCCAACAGTTCTCTTGATCTCTTGTTTATCATTAAGTTCTTTGACTATCAAGGAGGCATCCTTAAAGGCTTTACATTTCACTTTCTCTTCGTCTAGCTGAAGTCTTAAAGCAATCTCACCTTTCTCTAGAACTTTGACTTTAGCACATTGTAATCCTAAGTCCATAGTCAATTGTTCTATTTTAGGTTTTAATACTTTCATCTCATTCATTTTATAATCATGAATTTCTAAGACTAAAGTATCAATTTTAAGATTAGCAGCTTTCATCCTTTTAATAGCATCATCTCTTTCAAGTCCTAATTGCATAAAAAGTTTAGGGCATGTAGGATCTACCTGAAAGCTTCCAGCAGGAGGAGGTGAGGATGATCCAGTGTTAGCCATGAAAGCCACATTCCCTAGCTGCTCCTCTTCATCACTATCTGTATCATCCCAGCTTTTGCCTTCTGCCAGATAAGACTTGCTTTTGAAACCTTGACTTCCAGAAGTACCATGATGCTTTCTAACCAGTGCATCATACTTCTGCTTCAGCTCATCATACGAATCTTTTCTTTTTCCTTGAACCTTGGGCTGTTTGCATTCAGTTGCAAAGTGTCCAGGTTCACCACAATTGAAGCATTTAAACTTGCTTCTGTCCACCATCCCAGTCTTGTATCCTCCTTTGCTTGTAGAAGATGAATAGCCTCCCTTCTGAAACTTACTAACAGTAGGTTTGTATTTATAGGAAGGGTTCTTCCGGAATCTCATGTTTCCAAACTTCTTGGCAAACAGTGATAGAGATTGATCTTCTAACTGTTCAAGCTCTTCCATTGTATAGAACTCTTCGTCACCACTGGTAGAAGCAGTCTGACCCATCTCAGGTACAACAAATTCCTGAGTAGTCTCAGAAGGAACAACAACATCCTTCTTCTTTTCTTCCAGTACAGGTGACTCAACAACTAGAGCTCTCGAATGGTTCTGTGTTTTACCCCAGCCATATCTCTGTTTACTCTGAACTTGCTCCAGTTCATAAGTTTTCAAAACTCCGTAGAGTCTTTCCAGAGAAATCTCATTCAGGTCTCTGCTTTCCCTGATGGCAGTGATTCTGTGTTCCAGATGTTCAGGAAGGGTTAAGAGAAACTTCATGTTGACCTCTTTCTTGTCGTAGAATTTCCCATTCAGATTTAAATTATTTATCAAGTTATTAAGTCTGATAAATACTTCTGAAATCCCTTCACCGGGATGAGAACCAAACTGTTCATACTGAGCCATCAGTATCTCTTTCTTGTTTTCCCTAACTTCCTCTGAGCCTTCATTGATAATCTCTAATGTATCCCAGATTTGCTTGGCGTTTGTACAATTAACAACAGCATTGTACATTACTGGATTTAGAGATTCAACCAAGATTAGTTGAAGAGCATCATCTAAGTTCATCTGATCACTCTCTTCATCAGTGTACTCAGAAAGTTCTTTCGGAATGACCTGATGAGGTATCAACACACCATCCTCTTCGTGTGCTAATATGACCTTCATCGGAGTAGTAACACCTTTGTCCAAAATCCCGATGTATTTTCTGTTCGCAGTGCGGAGGAATAGAAACATGTGCCTTTTCCATAGGCCAAAGTGTTCCTGGCTGAACGGTGGGATTTTAATGCTACTGATCTTTTGCGTACTCATTTTTTTAGGAATTTAAAGTGAATAGTGTTTGGAGAGATTTGGATTTTTGAAAGAAAAATATTTTAGATCAAAATTAATTTTTGGAATAAAATTAATTCGAATAAAAAATATTTGGACGTTACAGAGTGTGTATAGGATCTGATACGGAAAAATGGTACCAACCTCGCTCTGATGCCAATTGTTAGGTCCAGATATGATTGTAGAAGGGGGGGGTTGAATACAATCAGTACCAAATCGTCGCGGAAGTGAATCTGATTGAATATGATTTGTTAATCAGATTATAATTAATTAATATAACAATGTTTGACGTCGTTATATAATTAAAATGGTTCAGTTTTAATGTCCACTAAAGTTCGTAGAATAAATTCGACAGGGTATATTCTAGATTTAGTGATTAAAACAACCGGGTTATCAAAGCACAGAAAACTGTGGATATAACGATCAAGCAAGTTACGAACAACTTGAAAGCTTTACAAATGCTTTGATTACAAAGTGAATGAACACTTGAAAATGAAGGATGCAATGCCATATTTATAGGCAAAGCATTTGTACTTGTAAGACAATTGAAAGACAAGACAATTGAAAGTTGCAAAGACAAAGTAGCAAGGGCAAGACAATTTTAGATTGCCTTGCAAGCACAAGACACTGCAGAAAGACAATTTCAAGGCTCGCAAGACAATTCAGAGCTCGGTCAGACAATTTACACTCGGTCAGACAATCAAGGATTGTCTTGCTGATCTTCATTCGGTCAGACAATCTTTGATTGTCTTGGCAGAATGCATTCGGCCAGACAATTTAGATTGTCTTGCAAGTATCCAGTCGGTCAGACAATCTAATTGTCTTGGCAGAGCAAACTCGGGCAGACAATCCAGGATTGTCTTGCTGAGTACCATTCGGTCAGACAATCAAGGATTGTCTTGCAGGCTTAGCTTCGGTCAGACAATTTCAGATTGTCTTGGCAGTTGGAAATTCGGTAAGACAATCTAGATTGTCTTGCTGAGCTTGAGTGGATGATTGAATGTGATTTGTACATTATATTTAAATAGAAAATTATCCACTTAATTAATTTAATCATATAAATTCATAAATTAAATTAATTCGAGAGTGAATTAATTTAACAAATAAATTACATAATTAATTTAATTATTTGAGAAGTGAAATAATAATCTTATTAAATATTTAATCACCCATTCATCAGCAGAACTGCTTCCCGTCTTCTTTAAACATTAAAAACTCCGTCTTGATCAGTCGAGCGAACGAACCACCAACTCTGCTTGACTTCAAATATTCAATTTGAATAACTGATACACAGATGCACTGTCTGGTTCATCTGTATCTAGTTAAATCAAATATTCTTTGTCAAATAAACATTAAGAATTTGATTTGTTCGTCGAGTCTTCGTCTTGTAAGTATCTCTTCATTAAATGGAATCTTCTGATAAAATAAAGTATAGAAACTTTATATCTTCTGAACTCCTGGACGTGCTACAAAAGATTATTTGTGCACTGAGGCTTGAACATATTAATGAACTTCTTTCAGTGGTGTGCAGCAGCATCCTGGAATTTATCTGACATATAATTCCCATAAATCATTTGACGTTCTTCGTACGGATTCCGATGACTTGCTATTTACTGAGCTTTCTTATCTGAGTTGAGTTGTACCTCTTTAAATACAAATAGGCTGAACATATGCCTTTCAATGATGCTTCGAGTTTCTAACATCTAATAATATGCATAAACGGACTTGAACTCTTAACTAATGATGCTTCGAAGTCATAACATTTAATGATATGCATAAATCTGATGCTGACATCATCCACATGTTAGAACTTTTGAGTCAAAATAATTAAATCAATGCGGTGACTTCTTGCAAGATTTTGATTGAAAATGTATACAAGACTTTAAGAGACAATGAAACAACAACATTTATTTTACCAATTTTTAGACCCTGAAAAATAATGTATCTAGGAAGGTTTAGAGACACCTAGCCTCATACTATCAAGATATATGAATATCCAGTTAGTTACAATGATGGGGATCATCATCCTCTTTTTACCAATAAATTAAATGAGTTTATTGAGTACCAAACAAGGTCGTAATTAGCTGCAAAAGAATGACAACCGCCTTGATGTATCTGAAAAGAAGAGAACTTTACTTGTGACAATCTCTATGTATTATTTTACACCAAATACCGAAGAAATTTTTACATATTCATTAAAAAAATTAAAATCAAATGAAATCATTTATCAATTAAATTTTAGAAGATGAAACTGAATGATACAATACACAACTTAAATTCATAATTTTTCAAATTATTTTTGATTTACATAATTAGCTTGAAAAAATGATTATTTATTCATAAAGTTCATTTAGTTTCGATATATTTGTGAATTAAATTATTTTTTTTTGATTAAAAAATCAGTTGATTTATTGAAAAAGAACTAGTACATAATTTATTACAACAACATAAGCTATTTCTTAGTGACAAAATATACCAAATACAATAAAAAAGAATAAACTATATTAAAATCATGCATCTTCAAATTTTGTTTCATCTTAAGAAAATAATTGATGAACAATCATATTTTTTTTTATGAAAATACCTTGTAAGTACATGGAGATTTTATTTCTCATTGGTGCAAATAATATATGCAGAGTATCATGATGGTGTTCTCTTCTTTAAGATACACCACAAATAGAAGGTTGTCACCCTTTAGTAGCTAAATTAGACCAACACATACAAGATTAAAAAAAAAGTGTTCAGATAAATCATATACATCTAGCATATTTTAAAATATATATGTGTTTGTATATGTAGTACGGAGGGATGGAGGGACGGAGGGAGCCAGGGGGAGAGATGGAGACATATGAGAATAGACAACATCGCTATATATATATAAACATCGTAAAGACTTATTAAATTTTACAAAATCCACTAGATATTTATTAAGATATCACAAGATAACATTTAATATGAGAAGATACAATAAGTATTAAATATTAATTAATGATTACAACGATTTCTTTGATCTTATCATATCTCCCAAGATATCATAAAATAATTTTAAATCATAATAACTTTAATAACCAAATTTGTAACGATCATGTATGTGTATGTACATAATTTAATTGATTTACAAATATATTATTAATAACCTGCATTTCATTTCATTTTAGAATTACAAAAGTATCATATAAGTTACGTGACATTTCATGTGCGTTACTAGTTTACCAGTTTATCCCTACAAATTTCCAAATTTAATGTTTTATTGACATTTAACTGTTTTTCTAGATTTTAAGATTATACTCGTGATATTATTTTGGTCAAAATTTAAATTGACTAAATCATCAATATTTTGATAGTTACAATAGATTTTCAAAATTGTAAATTTATATAAATAATTAATTTAGTAATTTACAAAATAAGATTTATTATTTCAAAATTATTTAAAATAGTATAATTTATATTTTGTTTAAATCTGAATTTTTTTTTACTTTTGGAGATAACTATTTTATTAAAAAAATTAAAAAATGAGATTCTATTGAAAATCTCAAAATTCATAATAAATAAACTAATCAAGTTATAATAAATCTCGAGAATAACTTTTTATGGTCAAATTATATGTCTCGAGAAATGAGGATGTTGAGCACCAAATACTTGTAGATGGGGGAGGTTTGAGTACATATACAATAAACTATGTATCTTCATCCATTTTATCAAACAAATATTCAAGTATCAATAAACCAAACAACACATGAAAATAAGTGTTTGTATTATAGATCAAGGGTTACAAACTTTCTCTACCAACGCCTATAAAAAACCTTAGCAGATGCGCTTGAAATACTTTGCAGTTGTTGGTTTTTTAAGATACAAGAGGAAGAGAGATATAATATATTAGGTGGAAGTTTATAGGAGAGACATGAAAGTTTATTCTTCTATTCATCATAATACTCCTTATAGAGAGTTTACATCAAACAAATAGGTGTGATTAGTGCCACTTATATAGCCTAATCAATTACAAATATTTCTATTATCAATCAACATTAAAACAAAATCAACTAATTAATATTTCAGTTACAATTTTGAATCATAATTCCAACACTCTCTCTTGATTCGAAATTGTAAAATTTATTCAGAATTTAAAGATGACGATGTACATCTCATCATCACCAAGCATGGAGCACTTCTCTCCACAACCGTGAAGCACTTCTTCTCACAAACGTGGTGTACTTCTCACCACAAACGTTTATGACTCAGATTCAGTCTACCACCAACTTGAACTTCTCATGGCGGAAGTCATGAACTCACATTGACAGATCCCTTAAAATCATTGAAGCTCTGATACCATTTGTTGGTTTTTTAAGATACAAGAGGGAGAGAGTTATAATATATTAGGTGGAAGTTTATAGGAGAGACATGGAAGCTTATTCTTCTATTCGTCATAATACTCCTTATATAGAGTTTACATCAAACAAATAGGCGTGATTAGTGCCACTTATATAGCCTAATCAATAACAAATTATTCTATTATCAATCAACATTAAAACAAAATCAACTAATTAATATTTCAATTACAATTTTAAGTCATAATTCCAACAGCAGTCACAGACTCTGTATAAACCCTATCTATAAGTCAATACAAAGCTTCACGTAATACTCAAAAACCATTTGTAACACGCATGAATAACAATGATGATAGATAGTTTATATACTTAGTTACCTATTAACTAAAACAACAATGCTATTCATTTCCATGAAGTCACGAACTACCTCATTTTTCATTAGCTGATAATTTTATTAGTACCAATCTTTTCATCTTCTAGCACATCTTCCCTTCCGCATAATCACCTTTTAATTTTGAATCTTTACAAACACTTTTAACATGCAGAGTCTGGTATCCTTGCAGACTTTGTCAGAAGACTCAAATTTTAAATAGATTTTCATGATCTAAATCTAAATACATATTTTTTTACATTGTTATGTGTGTTCAAAAATAATTTTAAAATAAAATATATAAACACGACACTTTTTGCAAGTGTAGTGACTGCATAACCCTTGTTAATACTAGAAGGTTCTGAATGTTTTTAGGCTAATGGTTCCAAGAGGAACATGACCATTATATATATCTTCTCAAGACAGTTTTAAATAATCTGTCATACGTGTACATATTATTTTATACGATTATCATTTTTGCAATTCTGGTCAATAAACTAATAATCGAAGATTTTACTTTGTATTGGAACATCTCTAAGATAATTACTATTAAGATTAAAACATTTAGGTTCTAAAGAAAAGATAGAAAAAGTAGTTTGACTTCATTGAAAACTTATTTTTGTTGTGAACGATATGAAAATAATTTTAAGATAATAGATTTAAAATACAAAACTATGATTTCTAATAGTCAGTGCTATTGTCATTTTAAATATTTACATTTTCATATATTTTAACCATTCCAATTGGTCCATTGACTTCTGCAATTTATAACAATTTCCTGCGATCCAACTTGGAATTCTAATATAGTAGGTGTTTGGCTGGCACTTATAAGTCCAGCTTCTGGATTATAAGTTAAGAGCACTTATTCGTACCGTTTGTGTAATAAGTCAAGAAGCACTTATAAAAAGCTAGGAATGCTAGCTTTTGTTTCAGGGCTTCTACTTATTTCCCAAACACTTTAATCACTTATAAGTCTTATCATGCTTCTAACTTCTACTCCACTTATTTATTTTAAGCAAGAAGCGCTTATTTTAAACTCACCCAAACGGCCCCATAATATTTTAACTTAAGTCAAACTACCAAACTCCGTCAAAAAAAAAAAAAAAAGTCAAACTACCAAACAGTTATGTTCCCACGGGAAAAGGCCTACAGAGTCCGAATAGAGGAGAGACCGAAAAAGTCCAATAATCAATTGATCCGCCTACCAAAGTTTAATATCAGATCCCCAACTAAATTACTGGGCCCATCAATTGTATACCGATCTTCTTTGGGTTTGTTGGGGTGAAACGCGCTTAACAAATAAGCGATGCTCAAAATAAAAGGGTTAATTATCAATTAGATCACTTATTACACTAAAAAATATCAAGTGGATCACTCGGAAATTTTTGGTGTCATTTGAATCACTAAAGTCATAAAAAATATCAAATAGATAACTCTAATATCTTTTCGAGAAATAAACTTTATTTTTCATTGAGTTCAATACATTTTTCTTGGCTGTTATTATAATCAAATGAAATGTTATGAATTCTAGTATTTATAATAATATATTCAGATTTTAAGAAATTTATTTACTATTTATTTTTGATTTTACAATTATTTTGTTTGATTTATATCAAATAAATACTAAATAAATTTCTTAAAATCTGAATATATTATCATAAATACTAAAATTCATAACCTTTCATTTGATTGTACTAGCAGCCAAGAAAAATGTGTGGAACTCGATGAAAAATAAAATTTACTTCTCGAAAAGATATTAGAGTTATCTATTTGATATTTTTTTTATGACTTGAGTGATTCAAATGAGACCAAAAATTTCCGAGTGATCCACTTGATATTTTCTAGTGTAATAAGTGACTTAATTGATAATTAACCCCAAAATAAAATTACACCTGCCGTTCTGCTGCTGCAGAATCTTGTAACGTTCTCTTGCAGAATTTTATATTTTATATAAATTTTCAAAATTTTATATTTTATATTTTTTGCAAGTGTGTGTTCAAAAATAATTTCAAAATATAATATATTAAGATATTTTTTTATGCACAGTTCTACCGCAAAACCTTAACTAATAATAGAAATGCGATAAGGATTATAAAGTTCCATGGCTAATGATTGTATGTGGAACATGACTATTGTTGAGTTTGGGCGAGAATGTTATACACTAAATTTTATATATTTGACTCATTTAAATTGTTTTGATTGTTGTTATATATGCAGAAATTGATCATTATTAATAAAAAATAACAATAAATCAAAATCAGTTTTACTCATATATTTTAGAATTTGTCATGTGCCTATAACACACTATGAAAAAATTGATCTTTTTATAAGTTGTACTTTCTCCGTCCTCTTTTATATGTTTATTTTGGTTTTTTAGAAGTCAAATTAGTCTTTAACTAAATATTACAAATCATCTATTCATTATTTTTAAAATCTGAAAGTTGCATATTAACCGACTAAATATATTTTTTAATAATATAATTTTTATTTTAATTTTTCACACGCATCAAGGGGGAGGGAGACAATAGTAAAATATGATTATTTACAATCTCACCAACTCTAACGAAAGTCAATAATGAACCGCTCTTAAATACATACAAAAACTATCACATGTACTACCAAAAACACACAACAGTCGTTCCAATACTCAATTTGGGGGGGTTTGTTGATTTCTTGACAGAAATTACAAGAAATCAAAAATGGGGTCAGTAGCTAAAAATGGACTCAAGCAGTATCTTCTACAGCTTCAAAAGCACCCTTTGAGAACCAAGGTTTGTATTTTTTGCTGTTGTTTTAGATATTTAAAATTGGGTTGTGATTATTTTATGTTGATTTTAATTGGGGTTTTGTAAATGTTAGTGATCTCTGTGAAATGGGTCTGATTGTGTTTGTATGTGTATGGTTTTAGTTTTCTGAAGGATTTTTGTTTTTGTAGGCAATTACTGCTGGAGTGTTGTCGGCAATTAGTGATATAACTTCACAGAAGATTACTGGGATAAAGAAGCTTCAGCTGAGACGCCTTGCCTTGAAAGTGGTATAGCTTTTTCTTTCTTTATGTCAATCATGGTGTTCATCGAAACTTGATTAGATTGATCAAAATGAATATGTATCTATGATTGCAAAGGAGTTGAATTATGATGAATAAGTGTTTGCGGGTGAACTTCAGTTTCATCTGTTGTGGTGTCATATTCGGGTCTCGGGTTCTGATTTAAGCTTGTACAGACAAAAATTGGTTTCGGCTCACACTCGGTTTGATGTTTTATCCCAGGGCCAGTATGATCCAGTTAAATTAAATTGGTTATGTTATTATGATATTTTCAAATTTTAGTGTTCAGGGGACAGGGGTTGACTTGCTCACTATTTACAGCTGATTGTAAACTTGATGTAGTCCGTTGACCTAGTATACACTTAAACTATGCATAAATAAACAAACTTTTTAAAGTTTTAATATGCTTTCAGTTTATATATTTTGTTTGCTGAGACTAGTCATTGACTACAGCAATGTTATAGTTTGGTTTTCAATGTAAATTTATGATCTTTAATACTGGCTTGAATCCATGCAATAAGATGACTGCTGTGTTGGGTATAATATGATGGAGTGGATTTTAAAAAGGTTTGAAGATTGAGAATATTAGATTTTACTAAAAATATTTTTTCTCCCCTTTGTTGCAAGTCCCCTGAAATTAGTGTCGATGAAAAACCACAACCATAATACTTCACCAATTAAGTCCATTTCCATTATTTTTGTCCTTTTTTCTTCACTTCTTTGCAGACTCGCTGTACTCTAGTTAATGTGATTTTAACATTTGGTAGTGTTGCAAAGATATTTCAAATTGCAGCATTCCACCAAAAGAATGACATTTGAAATTGTTTTTGCCTTCTAAATGCCTCAATATGTCATGCATATTCCAAAACCTGGTAGTAAAAGCTTTGTGTTACATTTCTTATACAAAACATTATTTACAACACTCAACAGTGTACTAAACAAAGGATGTTTTAAAAGCTCGTCCGTATCTCGGATGGGTGGAGCTGATAGCTTGTGCTGTATAATGTTAGAAATCCCATCTTTACTGCGCGTGAATTCTTTTACTCTACAATATTTCAGTATGAATGCATATTATTATGGAATAATCTTTTTGTTTTCACTTATTTTAGAGATGCTGTCAAAGACTTGCCCGTATATTTTTACCCTGTGTTACAGTGTATATAAAGTGTCCTTTTTGGTAGGAGTTATATAAGACCTTTTCGTTTGCCTTGTTATAGATTACCAATGATTACTTTAGTGCTGCAGCTGCTTTTATGATGCTAATCAACTGTAATGACAAATATAGCAATTTAAACACACTGCATTTCTTTTCCCTCCTTGCCATGCAATAAAAGATGGTTATCTGTTTAAAGAAAAAGGGTAGTACAAGATGGTTACCTGTTTCTTTCCAAGTTATATTATACTAGTAAGCGCCAGTATCATGTACTCCCTCCATCCCTTTTTAGTTGTCACCTTTGGTTTTGTGCCGGTCAAATTGACCAAAGTTTGACTGAAATTTATTAATATTTTATCAATTGAAAAAATAAAAAAAATATGTCACCGGAAATAACTTTTAATCTACTTTAAGATGTACTTTTCGGTTTTTTAAATAATTTAAAGGTGAATTATAATCTTTGGTCAAAAGTTAGTCAACTTGACCAACAAAAGTAGAAATGTGACAACTAAAAAGGGACAGAGGGAATACTAATTATAGTGAAAAGGTCATCTGAACTTTCTAAATCCTTACCTAGAATTCTATGTAAGTAGGAATTGTCTACATCTGTCAAGATGCATAAATTGGGCAGAGAACCAAATGAATAAAAAAATAGCAGTAATGAAGAGGAAAAGGTGGTAAAATTCTACCGTTGTCTGTTTGATCTAGTGATCTTGTCTGGCAATCATCCACTACCTTACTAATGCAACAATGACCTGCCATCTTTTGTCTTCCCTCCTTTTTATAGTTATCTCCTTGTACTCCATGTAGCTAAGGTACCAAGTTGAAAAAAATTGGATTTGGATCTAATAAAGCTAATTTTGTGATCAGTTTTTTAATCCTAATTTCATATGTTGATTATTTAATAAATCTGTGAATTGTTATTTTCCAATACTTACACAGTTTAATGCAGCTCTTTGGTCTTCTCTATCTTGGACCATTTGGCCACTATTTTCATCTTTTGTTGGACAAACTTTTCAAGGGGAAGAAAGACCCCTCAACAGTTGGTAAAAAGGTAAGTTATTAATTTTTTTTTTAACTGAATCAGTGTATTTAATGTTTTAAGTTTTTCTAAGATATTTTGTGTAATCAATGTCAAGTCTGAACTCTTGTTCTTATTTTTTATTTTGGCAACTAACGGGGTCTCACTTGTTCAGTTCCCTCATAAAAAACCAGTTTTGGTTTATTACCTCATGGATTAAACTTTAACTTATTTTCTGTTTGCTGTAAAATTTAATTATAATTCTGTGACAGACATGAATAATTCAGACTGCAATTCAGACTGTAATAACATCCTTTAGCTGATGTGATCTAAGTGATAATTTCAGGTCTTGGTGGAACAGTTAACTTCTTCTCCTTGGAACAATTTGCTTTTTATGATATACTACGGATCAATCATTGAGGGTAAGTGAGCATAAATGTTTTTCAGCTTATAATTTCTTGATTCCAAAACAAAATCAGTTTAGGGTATGGTTATCTGCTATGTCACCCCAGTGCCTATCGCATCTTGACAAAGATCAATGAATTTAGTGCCAAATCTACATTAGAAAATTGGAGATAGACTAATCTGGTAACTCCAACTATCTCGTTGATGTAATTGTTATTGTCTAATTTTATACATGCCCTGCAGGAAGGCCCTGGAACCAAGTAAAAACTAAAATCAAGAAAGAATATCCAACAGTCCAGTATGCTGCATGGACGGTAACTGTCTGAGTTGTATTATATCTTCTTTACTTCATATAAACTTGTAAACTAAATATCCTGTATGTTAAATGCAGTTTTGGCCGGTAGTAGGGTGGATCAATCACCAGCATGTCCCACTGCAGTTTCGTGTCATTGTTCAAAGTGCCGTCGCATGTTGCTGGTATGTATCCACCACAATTTCTTTCTGCTAATGACATATTTTTCTCGGGTTTTACAATTTTGTATGTTCTAGTAAAGAAGTTGACGATTGTTTTCCATTCTTTTCTTTCAAAAAATCTTGAAGGGGCATCTTCTTGAGTGTACGAGCTGCGAAGGCTGTGACATCAACTCCAGCAATCAAGCAGCTTTGAGCAGATGGGTGGGAGATAATGTAACAGACAACCTTCAAGCTAGTCTTATGTACTATTTAAGTGGCGAATTGAGTTGTATGCGTTTCTTGACGCCATAGCTCAATTAGCATATAGAGTGAAAATTTCGTTACACATGTGTAAGCTTGATTTATAAGCTGAATAATGGTAGATCTCTGATTCAAGGTATGGTGCTATGATTTGTTTTTTTTTTTGGGATGTATAAGGTATGTGTAACTTATAAGATAAATTGTTTCACTCTATTGATTAAAGCTTGTTTTACAAATTCCTAAAGTGCATTTTCCCTTGATTTCACTGATTTTCTGTAAATGTTTAGTTCAATAATACGAGTACTAGTTGCAGGAAAACATGATCATGCTACCAATTATCATCTCAGTTACTCAGTACATCGACAATAATTTTCATAGTCATGTTTTCCTGCCAAAGTAGATCCTGTCAAAATTTTGGAAACTTTGAATGAAGTTATGGATTTTAAAGCTTCAAAGTTTATTTAAAATTTAAAGATTTTTCTTACACAATAATACTCCCTCAGTCTTCCTCAATCTCATGACGCAGTAGGCACATTATTATCTATATATAAATATTTTTCTAATATTAATATGTGATTTTGATAAATTTTAAGTCATATATTCATATTTTATATTTTTCAGTTTGTTAGGGAAAAATTATTTTGTTTGTACTCATTCCCTATTTGTCTTGAATTATTTTATATTAAATCGATAGTATAAATAATAACATTTCTATCACCTATCTGTATATATATTATATATTATAATATTAATATGTGATGATGTATTCTATAATTCAATTTTTGTAGCTTTTTATTTGTAAAGAAAACATATACTATTTATTATCACCTCAAACTACAATTACATTATAGCACATGTAGTACTTAATAACACCTCAAACTTCCTTCAATTCTATTCTTGTATCATTGAAGTGCATAGATAAGATGACAATTGCTAGGATTGCAGAAAAGCCAGAAAGTATGCATTTTTATATTTACAAGTCATTGTTACTTTGTTAGTAGTTGGAATTGTTCGCTTCAAAATTTTACTTCGTCACCCATTTCCATTATCGCGTTGAAAGTCAATTCAAGTTAACACAGAGACATGCAACTACCAAGAAGCTTGTCATTTATCACATAATAGAACTGTTCAAACTTGCAAAGTTGAATAGTTGACAATTTCTTTTTCTATTTATAACCTACTACCACATAATCCATCATAACAAAACATTCTACTAACTCTCATCCAAAACTCTTCTTCAATTCAATTCTTTTCTTCATAAAGTTCTTCTTAGCAACAACTTCTGTGAATAACATATAAAACTTCCCTAAAACTTTCTATAAACTTCAAAGAAATTCAAGAAAAAAAGTTTTCTTTTTTGTTCATAACATCATGGCAAGCCTTCAAGCCACAACTTTATTGTGTTCCACTTCTTGTTCTTCTTTGTCAACGAAAACCAATGGCCAGAGAAGCATGACAACAAGAGCTTCTATAAATATTCCGAAACACGCATTAAGCTCTTTGTCTCTTCCAAAGTTTCAACAAAGAGGTATTAATGTGGAGGAGATCGACTTTAGAAGAGGTACTAATAATTACACACAAACTCATCCCGGAGACACTTCTCCTTTGAGTTCTTATGAAGAAACTTCTTCTGATCCGGTTGTGATCGCTAAGCTTTATGCGATAATGGACTCTGTAGCTGACAGAATTGAGATGCATAAGAACATTTGTGAGCAGAGAAACAACTGGAACAGCTTACTGTTAACATCGATCAACACGATTACACTTGCAGCCACGACTATGGTTGGCATAGCAGCTACAAGTTCAGCAGATGGAACGGCTTTACTATCTTTGAAAATGTCTTCCACTTTATTATTCATGGCAGCTGCAGGAATGCTAGTTATGATGAACAAGATCCAACCATCTCAATTGGCTGAGGAACAAAGAAACGCGACAAGATTGTGTAAGCAACTCCACAGCCAGATTAAAACGACAATAGCCATTGGTAATCCAACGACTCGAGATGTAACAGAAGCAATGGAGAAAGTATTGGCTATTGACAAAGCCTTCCCACTTCCATTACTAGGAAAAATGCTTGAGAAATTCCCAAGTGCAGTTGAACCTGCAGTGTGGTGGCCTCAACAAAGGCGAAAACAAGCAAAGGGACTTGGAAATGGAATGTATAAAAACGGATGGAGTGAAAGGCTAGAAAAGGAACTGAAGGAAATAGTAGGAGTTCTGGGGAAACATGATAAGGCCGATTATATTAGGCTGGGCAAAAAAGCTTTAAAACTAAACAAAGTGTTGGCTGTTTCGGGTCCTTTACTAACAGGGTTAGCTGCTGTTGGTAGTGTTCTTGTGGGCAACTCTTCAAATCCTACTGTTGGCGCAGTGGGATCTGTTCTTGGCATTGTGGCTGGAGGAATGGCTAGCGTTGCAAACACTTTGGAACACGGTGGACAAGTGGGAATGGTGTTTGAATTGTATAGGAGTAATGCAGGCATATTTAAAGAAATGGAGGAGTACATAACATCAAATTTGGAGGAGAAGGACGTAGAGAGGAGAGAAAACGGAGAAGTTCTGGAAATGAAAGTGGCCTTGCAATTGGGAAGGAGTCTATCAGGGTTAAGAGACCGAGCTGATAAAGGACAGTTCGATGAAGAGTTTGGAAGCAAACTCTTTTGATGCAACTCTAGTTCATTTTGTGATCAAGAGTGTAGTTTATTCTTTTGTTCTTTGTACATGTAGGAGCTAACATTAACATGGAGATTAAAGATATACTCCCTTCTTTGTAAATTCTTGGAATTAAATCAAAATTTGATTTCTTGTATATTGTGTATGAATTACTTAGAATTGTATTCAAACAAAAAACTTGGAGTCCTGACATTATATGTATAATATTTTGGACTATATTGTAGGGGAAAAACTCCAAACATTTCATCTGTATGCATGTTTTATGAAGACGGAAACTAGTGTTCATCAATTTTGGATTAAGAGATGGAGGTGATAAAGGACAGATTGATCAAGAGTTTTGCAGCAAGCTCTATTGATGGAGCTATAGTACAGTTGCACGATCAACCATAACCATACGCACGTAAAGTTATTCTTTCAGTTTTTGGTGAATATTAGAATTAACATTGGCATGGAGATTACATGTATATACTTCTTGTTCATGCAACTAAAATACTAGTCAGTGTTGATTATACTGAACTGAAAACTCAGACAACTCTCCTCAAGGTGAAGTCAATTGTGAAATAAAATGCTGAGGATTGTATTGAAAATTTAGAAAATGATCATGAGTGCTAAAAGAGCTTGATTTGTAAGTTATCAAAAGTGTCAAGATAACTCTACTTATGAGCACAATTGGATAGCCCAATCTTCTGTTGTCCCGGGTGCCCCGGGTTCGACTCTGCCTCACCTCGAGAATATGATTTAAAAAATTTCAAATCATTAAAATACAAAATTTATTATTAATAAATGAAATTTATTATATATTAAAATTTACAAACTACAGAATAAAGAAGCACTTCTGCTTCTTTTGCCAAACAATATGTAAAAAGTGAAAATAACTTAAAAATACTAAAAAAGGGCCAAAAACACTTAAAAAAAGCTCCGCCAAACCGCTCATATATATATATATATATATATAACCACCGTTGATTAACGCAAACTCGACCATATATATATATATATATATATATATATATATATATATATATATATATATATATATATATATATATGTATATAATTGAGAAGCTGCGCGTTGCGGCGGCCTATAAAAATTATATTAATGATTCAAAATTAATATCTGTAGAATAAAATATATTTTATATTATAAACATCTCGATGCATGCAATATCAATATTAATATATAAAATTGCAAAATTGGACTATAATTCATGAGTGAAAAATGAAAATAAATTTCTACATGTAATTAACGATTTAAAGCAACTTTTCAATAACTTACTAATCAATCACGATTTTTAGATCTCTATTCTTTTCACCCGCCACTAACAATTTTGTTACCACCCACGTATGTCAAGCAAACAACATCATCTATATAAATAGAAATAAAAAATAATATTATATATAAACATGGAGTTTAAGATCTCGTAAGTGTGTGTGTATATATATATATATAGATACACACATATATAAATTATATTTAGTATGGGAAAAAAAAAATACATGAATGTATATTCTTCCTTTATTTTTTTAATACTGTTAAACAGCGTTCACTTAAAGGTGCTTGAACCGAACAAACAGATATTGTAGAAGTGTTGCATGAATAATATTTTCTTATATACAAAGTAAATCATATAAAAATTAACAATAAGTCAATAACAGACATCTCCAATGAACAAAATAAATATTATAAGAGAATAACCAACAAACATATATCACTAATAGTTAATTTAATGACCTTTTCATCCATCAATATTATGTCAAGACTATATTCTTCTCCCGTGTTTGGATTTCTCGACTCCCACGTCCGACAAACTCTTACTCTTATCAGTCAATCATCTCTATCGCCATTCAAAGCAGCTAGCATATTGTAACTCATTATTGTATTGGACGGAAAAGATAAATAGGCATAAAAATCTGTTTATGTTAAATTTTATGATGTCTGAACTCAATTTATAGGGGTTGATTTGAAAAAAGACCGGTTTATCAAAAATAAATATTTTTTTATTTTTGATATATACCTTTTCCAAAATTATGGTCATAGTCTCGGAAGAAAAGTAAGCCTTTTTCGGTATGAAAATAATTGAAAAGAAATTTCAAATTGTGATTTGATATTTATTAAGGTAGGTAGTTTTTATTTTTGTTATATTGAAAAAGGTAGTTTTGAAACTTTGTTTCAATATATATTCGAAACTACATAAGATAATTTTTATTTTTGATATTTTTGAAATTAAAATCATAATTTGAGATTTGCTTCCAATAATTTTGATACTAAAGAAGGTTGGTAGATTTTATTTTTGATAAATTCCAGATTTTGAAAAAAGTAGTTCTAAAACTTGCTTCCAATATATCGAGAATTTGTGATTATCTCTTCTCGATCAGACCCTGTCGCGTAAGTGCGGTTTACCTTGGTTCACGTACTTTGCAGGCTATTACGTGAGCTCGTGGGTTTACCCAGTGCGCACCCGAAGGGTAGCAGCTGCGGGTTCCTACGTTATAAAAAAACTAAAAAAAGTAGTTTTTTTTTTATAATTTTCATCCAAAAATTTCAGAAAATTAAAAAAATAGAATGAAGATATTTGAGAGGCGCCACCTACACGCCCTTTCGCTTCTCCTCTATATAAGGATATTGATTGAGCGAGATGCTGTCATGGTTTAAATGTTGATCTTTCGATAACTCTTTTAGATGTTTCTCAAATAATTGTCGGAGCTAGAGCATCTCCAACTATGAAGAGCCCTTAGCTAAAAGCTTAGTTGACATACCATAAATAAAAATTATAGCCAATCTTTTCAAAATTGACACTCCAACCACACCCACCCCTTATAATTATAGCCAACTTCTTATGAATGATTATATTTGTCGAACATTTACAGATCTGTAAGAAATCGGGAGGAATCCCACACATCTCTCGTTAAACTATGTAATTATCAATTATCATGGGAGCATTTTTAATGGTGTTCACTAAAACGGTTGGTTAAAAAGATGCAACACATTGATTATGTAAATTTTACTCCAATCGAGTATTCGCTAAAATGGTTGGTTAAAAAGATGCAAAATATTGATTATGTAAAATTTGTTCAACATCGCAAAGATTTATGTTTCAATAGTATTGTTTATAATGGTTGGCTATATATATATATATATATATATATATATATATATATATATATATATATATATATATATATATATATATTTAAATAACATATTTTTATTAATTTAAATTATTATAAGTACAATATATAGCGGGTGTTTGGCTAGCTGACTTCTGGACTTTTTCTATATAAAAGTGAGATTCTGATAAATTGAGACCGTTTGGCACATCAAAAGAAGTACTTATATATTGAGGCTTAAGAAGCCCAAAAAAAAGTGAGGAAATCTAGCGTTTTTTTTTAGATCGTAGCTTCTTCTAATTGAAATACTTAACTTATAAGTTACGGTATCCAAACACTTTTAATAACTTATAAGTTTAAATTAAATTTCCACTTATAATCCACTTCTTTACTTTAAGTCATAAGTCAATTCTTTTAAACTCAGCCAAACGGCCCCATAATCTTAATATGATTAGTGATGATGTTCAATAAGGTCTATAGCAAAAAAAAGAAAAGAGCTAACATCACAAGTTGGTTTAATTTTTGATAAATAAAAATGTTTTATTGAAATTAATAACATTTTATTTTCTTCATAATATTTTTTTATAGGATGGTTAGAGATGAAAATATATTATTATGGTACTTATTTTACTCTTGATTAACGCTTAGGAATTTAGCAAAAAAGTTGTATATATAAGGCCATCTCCAGCAGTTGTGATCCAAAAATCCAAATTTGGATCACCAACTGATCCAAATTCTGATCCAAATTTCTAACCAACTCCAGCAGCGTGATCCAAATTCTGATCCAAACTACTTTTTGTATATTATATTACATAAATTTTATATTAAATTTGATTTTTAATCATTAATAACTACTTATATTATATTTAATTAATTAATTTAGTTATTTTTTAACATCAATCAAAGTATTTCAAAATCAAGGAAATGAAGATGAAACTCAAGGATCTCAAAATCAAGGAAATGAAGCTGAAATTAATTAATTTTATTAATATTAATTATAAACTATTATTAATTAATATTAATAATCACAAATTAATTTTAAGTCCAATAAACGAAAGATATAGAAATAACAAAATCATTATCTTATAATAAAGTAGGTGATCCAAATTTGGATCAGTGAACAGTGGTGATCCAAATTTGGATCAGTACTATTCACTGATCCAAATTTACGAGAAGAATTTGGGATAATCTGCCCCAAATTTGGATCTTTGGATCACTGCTGGGTTTGCCCTAACCAAATGATTTTTAGTTGATGTACCGTATAAGAATGACGATGAGGTGTAGTATATTTGGTGGTAGTGAGAGAGAGGCGAGAGGTGGATAGCAAAAAACCATTCAAGTGTACTATCTGCCGGGCTAATAGAAATTAGAAAGAAATCGATGTTGATGAGCTTGCTGCCTTGCTGGCGTGCAAGTGGGTGAAATGTAAGCTATACTAACCTCTATGACCTCAAAGCCATGTAGATTGGAGCGCTAGTCGGGAAAATTTAAGTTATACAGACCTGTTATTACGAGGGTGATTCTAAATTATTACTCCTGTCCCGTTTTAATTGATTTTTATTTTTTTTACACGTATTTTGTGATGTTAAAAAATTACATCTACACATAATTATTCTTTATAAAATTTATATCAAATAAAAATTTAGAGTCTAAATTTTTATTTGATATAAAAATTGAATTTTTTTTATTGAGTGTAGATAATATTTTTTTACACCTCATGATATGTGTCAAAAAGTCAAATATCAGTTGAAATGGGACACAAGGAGTAAACAAGTTAGAAATTCTGATTTGAGAAGTTACTTTATTTGTGATATTTAATATATTTTTATATTAATATTAAATAATATTTTGGAGGTTTTATTCAAGATAAAAAAAGATGACAATTATCATAAATTAAATTTGAAATAAATTAGAATTAGAATATTTGTGATGCTTATAGATATAGTTATTTATAAGAGTTTTATGTATTGCAAAAATTATAGAGTTGTGTGTGATATAAATAAGAGAACGCTTTTTTGATCAAGTTGAACTATTGTATTGATCAAGAGTATTGAGTGAGGTAACAACTACAATATTATAATACATTAAAACTTTAAAAGAATTTGAGATCTTTTAAAGAAATGAAGAGAAAGAACAAAGTTGATGATGTGCACTCTACATATGTGATGGAGGATAGAGAGTTTTTAATGATGAGTACGAATATTGTTACTCAAACATTAACATATAAATTAGAATGGGTGGTGATTTTGCTACTCCTACTCCTATGCACATATATATAGATCGACTGATGTTTGAGACTTTGTGCACGGATGAAAATTTTGGTAATATGATTATAAGGAATGATGAGAAGATGAAGGTTCAAAGAATTTGAATTATTTCTCTTAAACTCTATGATTATACGAGGAAGAAAATTCTCAATTTACCACATGCATATCTTTGAGCGAGTTAGCATCAAGAGAGTATAGATTTGTTGGACGAGGACGAAGTTCTAAGACGTATAAATGAAAAAGCTTGATTTTACACGGGATGATGAACAAGCAGAAACTCGATTCTTTAGATGGTATTGGAGCAACGAAGATGAGAAAAAGATAAGATTCTCAGGTTTACTTGAAATTATAGGATTTTTGAGTCGAGGGAGGATTTTTTGGGGTCCTTCTCAATTAGTAAATAAGTACTTAAAGAAAAAACCTAATTTGAGAAGTTATCTTATTTATTTATTATAATTGAGACAATTTTATTTTGATGAAAATGTTAATTGTAGAAGGATTCTATCCAAGATAGTAAAATATGGTAATTATCATATATAGGTATTGAAATTAAAATTAGAATATTAGTGTTGCTTGTAAATATATTTATTTGTACTAGTTTTATATATTGCAAAATTTAAAGAGTTATGTAAGAGATAGCGAAGAGAAAACCTTTATGATCATGAGGTTGAGGTGTTTGTATTGAAGAGTGTTGAGTGAGGGAGCGACTTCAATTTTGTGATACATTCATATTTGATAAATTTATTATTTTACCATTTATGGAAAATTTTCATATCAATTATTTATATTATTTATTTTCTCATTTATTGTGTTCGATAAACTTTAATCATCTATCCTAACAATATCTGTTAGGTATGGTTGCCGTTAACTCGGGGAGATTTAAGTTATACTGACCTAATAAGTAACTTTTTAACATATGCTAAATCTGAGTGGACTTTCATAGTTAATATATTTTTTATTTATTTAAGTTAATAATTAATTTTAATACGAGAATTGACTATTCAAATTCTAAAACTTTCAAAGTATTTTAAATGTTAGGGCACTGTTATATATTTTATAATATCAGATCTAAGAGTTATATCTATTTGAGCAGGTTGAATAACTCATCAAGTGGTTAAGAGCTAGTTTATCCACTGTGGACACAGATGCTATATATTGAGGCTATAAGTCATATTTGTCAAAAAAAAAAAAAACAATTCTATTTATTTCATATATGACATTTATCATTTATATATTATTATATCAGTTTACAGATCAAATAAACAAATTCTTATATAGTTAATTTTCATTCTATAATATATATATTGCACCATGTGGCCGTTCTATAATATATATATATATATATATATATATATATATATATATATATATATATATATTGCACCATGTGGCTGTTTGGGTAAATTTAAAATAAGTTCTTCTTACTTAAAATAAAGAAGTGGATTAGAAGTGAGAAGTAAACCTATAAGTTACCAAAGGGTTAATGCTCTATTTCGTCACTTAACTGGACCAAAACTTTCAGTTGGCCTACCGAGTCAAAAAAGTTTTCAATCAACTAATTGTACCATTAAAAACTTTCAAATAGGCCATTCCGTCAGTCTCCGTTAAGTTTTTAACGGGTTAATATTCTATTTCATCATTGTACTCGATCAAAACTTTCAGTTGGCCTACTGACATCGCCAGTTTCCCACTCAATTTCCTCCCCTTGCGAGCCCACCACCCATTGTCCCCCCTTTCTTCTCACACAGCCTCTCCTTCTCTCTTTCTTTTTACCGTCGTCGGCAGCGAAATAGCCGCCACAGCCCCCTCCCGACTCTGTTTTCTTTCCATCCAAACCATCAACAAAATCTAATCAGTCCAGTACATACATAAACACGTATATATATACACATGGCAACTCTTCGTGAGGTCTGCTACCGGATCTATTGAGCAAGTGGACTGCTTGGTTTTTCTCCTGGGTTAGAACATGCAATGCAGCAGAGAAAACATGCAATTCCGTTAAAGTTAACGGAACCCGTTAAAGTTAAACACATACTTAACGGCGCTGAAATGTTTTTTGTGCTTAATCTCGTGATTGAAAGATTTTAAATACTTTATTATGTAAATGAAATTTTTTTTGACTCGGTAGGCCAACTGAAAGTTTTGGTCTAGTACAGTGACGAAATAGAGCATTAACCCGTTACCAAAGTGTTTAGAAATGAAGTGGAAACTCTGTGATAAAAGCTAGCATTCACAACCTTTTAAAAGTGCTTCTGCTTTTTTACACAAACAGGTCAAGAAAAGTAGAAGTTACTTCTTTACGAAAAGAAGTGAAGTGGCTGGTTGTCAAACATGCACTATAAGTCAATCGATTACATTTTGGAAATTTGGCAAAAATGCCCCTTTTTCCCATCTTATTTTCAAAATTACTACATGCCTCGAATCGTTGCAAAAATACGTTTCCTTCACAATTTCAATTAAAACATTTGCATAGATACAGGTTTGTTCTCGCGGATTGCCATCTTCATCTTCTCATCTCATCATCAAGGTCAATTGTCCTCTCCTCTCCCTTATCACTATCCTCTCGCCCTTTTTATCGTTCTCTTCTTCTCTATCCTCGCTCTCTTCTTCTTCTCCCTCTATCTCGTCTTCTCTCTCCACACCCTCGAGGAAGAGTCGGGCTGGACAGAGGGAAGTGAAAGTGGATTCTAATGATGATGGTGGGTAGCGAAGGAAGATGAGGCCGATACTCGGGAGTGACGGAAAGAACGGATACGGATATAGGAGGGAGGTAAGTGTGAAGAGGGAGATGAGAAAGTGTGCTAGTTGGTTGTTTTTGCGTTGATTTCTAGTTTGTTGTTCTAGTTGGTTTTTTTGTTGCAATGCTTGTTAATTTTACTTTTGTGATTGTTTTTGTGTTATTGTTATCAGTCCTGCAGGGGCATTTATTTTTAGTCATTTGCAATTAGCTAGTTGCGACTTATTATGCAACTAAATGTAATTTTCAAAAGATTTTTTCAAATTTGCATTTGTGGTTGCATAAATGGTTGCTAGCAGTTGTAGATATGGTTGCATATGTAATCTCCGTATTTTTGCAAATATATTTTGAAATATAGTATTTTAGAATTTGTTTGAAAAGTGACAGTAATTTTGCAAAAAATCATTTAGACTTGGATATTTATGAAAGAGGGCCTTAAATTTTTATATACTCGATATTACAATCGTATAACACATGTATTAAAAATCGTATGACGATGAGGCCTAATATATTTGGTGGGGGGCGAGAGCGAGAGGTGGATAGCACAAAGCCATTCAAGTGTGCTGTCGTCCACTAGGCTTAAAGAGATTAAGAAATTAATGTGATGAGCTTGCTAACTGGAGTACAAGTTGGGGAAATGTATTCTCATGTCACATTTATTAACCGTTCAGAAATTGTTATTCATTCTTTAGTTGCCATCACGTCTAAATCATTAGTTGCCATTGCTATGCGGCATTCTAAACCATCATCCGTTTAAAGTCTAACTAATTTGGTCGATACATTTCATGTGAGCAACCAACTTGTTAGAAACAATAATTTGACACATTCAACATAATCTTTGAAATTCAAGCATATTGTAAATTATTTTGCCAAATTTACAAGGTATGCGATCTAATTATGGTATAATTAAATCTCCTGTAATATAAAAAACCAAATGGAGCTGTAGTCAGGATTTGACATTCTCGCTAGCAAAATTCAAGGCCAGAATTACTAATAAAAAATCTTTATCAATTGAATTAAAAAATTATTTCATACAAATAAAAAGCATGCACGTATGTGTTACACTCTCTTCAACTGTTTTTCTCCGTATCATATAGCCAGTTGTCCATATAAAAATCATGGAGTTCCGGTCAAACTTCTAGCTTTTTTTTTTGATAAACCAGAAGATAATAAATAAAGCACCAAAGCTGGCTGAACATCAAAATAGCCGAGCTTAGCAATACCAATCCATACTACTAACAAACAATCTTAAACCAGAACATATAACCTAAAAGAGACAGAAAACCCAGACGACCACCAAAGCCACGCAGCAGGAAACCTTTAAAGCTGAACACCATGAACCGAAAAACTGGACGGGAAATGAGCAACAGCCGTAAACCACCTGCCTTACTGCCTCCTTCCCCTACCCCTACCTGCTTCGCCAGTTAAGTCGATCACCACACGATTTCCTCCAACTCGACCCGCCACAATCTCACCCCGACCGAAATTTGGCTGCACTTCTAAGAAATCAGCTCTTGGCCCAAGTCCAATATCCATGTTCAGCTGCTCTTGAAGTTCTTCAAAAGGACGAGGGACTTCCACCAGAGACTCAAAGTTTGTCATTCCATACTGCGCCATGCATAGTGCTGCCCTGTTTTTTGCTGCGTTCACCAGAACCAATTCACAGTCCCATTTAGTTCCGTCCTCTTGCCTAGTCCCATTGTACGTACGACTTAGGTTGTTAATCTGCCTCACAACCTCCTCCAGACCTTCCTCTTCAATCATGTCATCATCTTCTTCCAAAAGAATATCATACGCATGCACATTGTCGGTTTCTATTATCACCCTGGGAATTCGCTTTTCATAGGCCGTCACCATAGCCTTATGAATAGCCCAGAGTTGCAGCTCCAAAAACCCTATATCTTTCATTGGACCCATGAGCCCCCAAAGGTATTCCATCCTGTTGTTCCTTGCCAGAATGCCCACCCCGTTGATATTTCCGTTTGGAAGTGGATCTGCTATAGTGGAGGCTCGCACATTAACCTTGACAAAGTTACGTCTAGGAGGAACCCAGCTAGAGGCCATGAGGTTGAAGTTTTGAAAGATAGAAAGGGGAGAAAGGAAGAGAGTGAAATGGAGTGATGGCAGATGAGATAGTAGGTAGATGGTAAGAACTTATATTCAACAACTGACCCTTGAAATCATCTGCCAAATAACAAAAATGTATTCCCAAGAAAAGCATGCCAATAGATTTGCAGCTGGAAGGCCAATGAGGGAAAAAAGCTCAGCTTGGGAATGCCAGAGTTCATAGAAACTCACATACCAGCAACGGCCAAATTTGAAACCCGCAAACCTATTTATTTTGTTGACTGAGACTTCTAAGGCCCTTCCATCAATCCAAAATAGTGGGCCTCATATCCACCCCTCAACTAGCCTAAATCTATTTAACCCCTCCTTTGCAAGCCCATCAGCCTCTAAATTAAATCTTCTATTGATATATTTAAAATCCACTCTTACCAGAAAGTTGATAATGCATGAAGGGACTAAACCATTCTCGTCATGACCGCATCTGAGTTTATTCATATATTTAACTGTTTCCATGGAGTCCGAACAGATTACAATACTTTCTTCTTCCTTCAAATTTTCCTTCAAATTTTCATTCAAAACTCGAAGAACATGAATGCAAGCCTCTAATTCAGCAACTAGAGCATTCTTCACATAAGCCGGGCCAGAAAAAATATAATCAAGATTACCATTACGTGACTTAATCATCCCTCCAATGCCCGCTTTTGTATCCGTATTGCTGCTTTTATGAAATGCCCCGTCCACCATTACAACCCAGTCATACCTTCTTTTAATGCCTTCCCAAAATTCATCATATTTATGTTTAAAAATCACCCTGACTGCACCCCATGGATTCACCCAGAACAGATTCCCATATTTACCATATATCATTCCAGAGATTTCCAACCATTTAGTGATTCTGGCTCGTAGCACATACAACACTCCTTCTTTGCTAGTCTTAACCTTATTAAAAACATGCGCATTTCTGAACAACCAGATTGTCCACAAGGTGGCAGAGACTACCATTTGCCATGCTTCATTAACTTCAGGTTCTGAAACCAATCCTAGCAGTTTATCTAATGAAAATTCAGTGCCATTCAGTCGTGTCCTGCTTAAACTCCAAGACTTACATATCTCAGTCCAACACCAGACTGCTAGCTCACACTCAAAGAACAAGTGCTCTACTGTTTCTTCCTTCACCGTGCACCAGTTACAAAAGGGTGACAGTTGTAAGTTGTGCAATCTTCTCGCCAAAAAAACCTTCGTTGGAAGCACAGAGTGAATTATCTTCCATAGGAAAAAATGAATTTTAGGCGGAATTTTTAACTTCCAGAAAGAAACACAGGAAGGACTCGATAATTCAACATTGGTAAGAGCTACATAACAATCCTTTGTAGAAAAGCTTTTACCCGACCAGCTCCAATATAGAATGTCATGTCCTTCACTGAAAACAACACTCGACAATACCTGATTTAGAATTTCCACATTTTCTTCCTCCCAACCTCTCAGACTTCTGCTCCAAATTGTGCTTGGTATTCCTCTGCAATTCTGCCAAATTTCCCAAAATAGTCTAATAGAGGCTGTCTTCATCATTGACAAATGATATAGCCTTGGAAATTCATATTGCAATGCTTTCTGACCATACCAAATGTCTTCCCAGAATCTGATGTTTCTTCCATCTCTGACTTTCCATATAAAACCATTTTTAAGCTTGCCACCGTCCCATCCATTCCTGACTATTTTTAAAAGACTAGCTAAGGTGTAGCTTGAAGACCCATCCAAAGTGATACCACTAGGATCAATTCCAAGTACACTACCATATTTGCCCTGTAAAGTCACATTCCAAAACCTAGTTCTTTCATTAATGCATCTCCACCACCATTTTCCGAGCATAGCAATGTTTCTTTCCCTGACCTTCATAAGACCAAGTCCACCAGAGTATCTAGGTTGACAGATTTTTTCCCATGCAATGAGATGCAAATTATCTCTATCCTGGCCATTTACCTCCTTTATACCCCAGAAGAATCTCCTCCTTATCTTTTCCAGCTGTTCTTCCACAGCCCTAGGGATTAAGAACATGTTGAACCAATATATGGGAAGGCTATCTAGCGCAGCCTGTAGCAGAATTATACGACCGGCCATTGATATACTTCTTCCCTTCCAAGCAGCTAATTTTTTCTTAACTTTAGAAACCAGCGGATCCCAAAACTGAACTCTATTCGGAGATTTCGCCAGTTCCAACCCAAGGTAGGTAAAGGAATCAGTACCTAGTTTACACCCTATAATCTCCGACCATCCTGTCAGTTCCTCCGCCGTGCTGTTAAAACCATACAATGTACTTTTTGCAAAATTTATTCTGAGACCTGTCAGCATTTCAAAACCAAGAAGTACTCGCTTAATCCCCCTAATAGATTCACTATCGTCTTTGACAAAAATTACAGTGTCATCAGCATATTGGAGATGAGACACCGTCCCCCCTATTTCTCCCAACTTTACTCCTTGAAAAATACCGACTTCCTCCGCTTTACACAACATGCAGTGCAATACTTCTCCAACTAAGTTGAAAAGTAGCGGAGAAAGAGGGTCCCCTTGTCGAAGTCCCCTTTCTGGAACTGATTATAGAAAGATGTACAAGTATAATTGTATATTCAATATGAACCGGCCCATTTAATACAAATTTCTTATTAAGCAATATCTAAAAATATAATAATTTTGATTTCATAATAAATTTATTCGACCACTTTTGATTATTATTATAAAGTAGATATTTCACTAAATACAAAGAACAAATATATTTTAATTTTCTATAAACCCATTAAATACATAAAATAATAATTTCAATACAATACACGATTCTTTTTAAAATATAAAATATTACTACTCATACTTTTCATCGAAATAAAATTAATTTCGAAACATTTATTTTAGAGAAAATTTAAATTCATACTTTTTGTGAAACACACACACATATATTGTAAATCCCAAGTTTTGATGATGACACACTTTAGCAAGCTACTTTCATTTCAGCTTAACATAATGTATTTGCTCTGTTACAGCCTGCTATATTGTATTGACAATCTAACCCTGCAGGATTTATAAGTAACAGATAGATAGCAAGCTATTTTAGCTTGACATATTGTTATAGCCTGCTGCTTTGTATTTCTAACCTTGTGTTGCAGGAATTTTACTATAACAGAATTATAGCGAGCTGTTTTATAATAGCGAGCTATGATAGAGTCCTACCAGAAGCAGAACACTTCAAAGATTGCAGCTGTTGACTTCTACAATTTATAGGACTTAAGGTGTACGTTTTCTAATATGAATATGAGTTAAATATACATATTATAAGCTCAGATTATTTAAATGAAAACGTTTCCTAAATTCAAGGAAGTGGTTATGCTTTTAACTTATCTTTTTTCAAACACTTCCTTATCCCATTTTAATAGGGACTGTTGCTTCAAACGTCTTTCTAAAACTCAGTCTTCTATTTCTATGGAGTATAATATTGAACTAACAACCTGCAACGTTCACTTGTGCAACGTTCATGGAGGTTTGTTTCAATATAGCCGTTATAGATTTCAGTATATATACGGCTTGCTGTTTTCAAGTATAGTTAACAACTCACCATCTTGAAAACATTCTGAAATTCTCTTCTGAGCTTATATCGTGTGTTTGATTCATATCTTATTAGAGAATATAGTTTGAGTTGTAATCTCTCATTGTTATTCAAAGTTGTATTTGATTAGTCACTAAAGCTAGCGGGGTTCTAAGTATAGAACAAAGGGGGAGTTAGATAGAATTAGTCTTCACAAGGTCTGAGGTGCTAAGGTTCGAGGAACAAGGTGAATTCAAGGAGGGAAGCTCAAGGAATTCAGAGGTTCAAGAACAGGTGCACAGGGGACTAAAGTGTCGAGCTGTTTTCTGTCTGCTCAAGGTTTCAGCAAGCTGCTTTAGGTGACTGGGTAAAGGGGAGATATATTATTATTCTGTAATTGTTGGATTTTCAGTAATAATATATTCTCTTACCAAGTTGGTAAGGGACCAGGACGTAGACCATTAGACATAGGGGTCGAACCTGGCTAAAATTGCTTGTGTCTGATTTACATTTCTGCACTTTACTGTTTTCCATAATAGCCTGCTATAATCACACTTGATCTGAAAACAGTAAGCTGAAATATTCGGTAAAGTTTAAAATTGGTATAATTAGCCATTTAC
Organism: Daucus carota subsp. sativus; assembly: GCF_001625215.2. NCBI lineage: Eukaryota > Viridiplantae > Streptophyta > Magnoliopsida > Apiales > Apiaceae > Daucus > Daucus carota. The sequence continues at coordinate 14,922,422 of NC_030388.2, read as the reverse complement.
ACCTATTCACCCCCCCTCTAGGTGTATTTACACGTGGTATCAGAGCTGTGTTTACTAACATTTCTGTAACAGGAATAGTATAGATCCTATGGCTGACCAATTTCAGGGAAAATCAGACTTTAGAGCTCCTCTCCTCACTGGTTCGGACAACTACAACTGGTGGAAAGGACAAATGGAAGCTCATCTCTCCAGAGACCCTCTCATGCAAAGAGTTGTTGAAAGAGGTCCCTATCAGTTCCTAGATAAAGATGGCAAGGTCAAAGATGTTGATGAACTTACTACCGACGAGCTAACAAAGATGGCTGCTAATGGAAAGGCTAGAAGTACACTCATCAATGGTCTTAATCAAGCTGAATATGACAAGGTGTCATCTCTCAAATCTGCAAAGGAGATATGGGATGCTTTGGAAGCTTATCATGAAGGATCAAAGGGTCTAAGGAAAGTAAAATTGGGACAACTAATGAAGGAACTTGGTGCTTTCGGGTTGCAAAAGGGAGAAACAATCAAAGAGGCTCAAGCTAGGTTTCAACTCATTGTCAATAATCTAGGGAGACTTGGAAAGATAATTCCTCAATCAGAACTCAACATGAACATTCTTGCTTCTGTTCCATTCGACTTTCAATCCAAAGTACCTGCCTTGGAAGCTGCTCACAATATTGATACAATGGATCATCTAGCTCTTTTTGCTGAATTGGAACAATTTGAGAGAAAGATGCATTCCAAGAAGCATGATGCTCCAGTTGAGAAAATGAAGAACTTGGCTCTTACTGTTGAAAAGAGCAAGCCAGAATCAGATGAGGAATCAGACGAAGATCTTGCACTCCTTTCCAAGAAGATTCAAAGGATGATTAACAAACATAGTCAGCTGAAAAGGGAGAAAGGCAAGGATAAGGCTAAGTACTCAAGTAGCAGAAGGCCCTCCAAGGAACCAAAGGATCAGAACTGCTTTGAATGTGGAAAGCCTGGTCACTTCAAGAAGGACTGCTACAAGCTCAAGTCAAAACAGCCTGCTGTTTCCAGAGACAAGAAGAAGAAATCTAAAGCACTTCTGACCTGGAGTGATGATGAAGAAGATTCTGCTTCTAGTGATGGCTCTGGTGAGGAAATGATCAACCTTGCACTTGTTGGCATGGAGGATGACAATGTTCGAGGACTCACCGATGATGGTCTTGTCGAAACTGACTCCGAGGATGACAACAGTGAGGTTAGTTCGTTCAAATTTGATATTTCCAATGATAATCTTGTGCTAGAACAACTAACCATGCAGGAGCAAGATCATATTCCAAATGAGGAATATAATTCCCTCAAGGCAGAAAACAGCAAGCTGATTGAAAAGAATAACTATCTTAAGAATATGGTTCAAGAGCTTATGCAGAAGATAGATAAATTCTTTGACTCCAAAGAGCCTACCCAAGCCAGACTGAAGGAACTTCAAGAAAAGCTAGATCAAGCTGAAGGGTTTCATAAAGTTTTGATGAGACGAAATGAAGTTCAGAAGGAAGAGATCTCCCAGCTGAAACAAGAAGTAGAAGCCAGAGATGCATGCCTAGAGACATTTAAACTAAAAGAATCCACAAAGCTGCATACATCTCAGCCTGCTCCCAGTACATCTCAGCCTGCTGAAACTACTTCAGTGCCCACTGCTACAACAAATCAGCAAGCTGAAAAGATCAAAATTCTCGAAACAGAAGTATTGAAGCTCAGAAAAGGAATGGGAACTTTTGTTCAAGGAGAAGAAGGTCTAAAATACATGATGAAGAGCATCAAGGTTCCACTAGATAAAGAAGGTGTTGGTCACAACTTCAACAAGAAAGGAAATGCTCTCAAGTATGAAGGAAGGCGTGGCAAACCATACAAATATGCTATGCCCTGGAAGAAATGTGCAAACTGTGGAGGACAAGGACATCTAGCTCAGTATTGCAGAGTCAGGCCTCAAAGACAATATTTCCATAACAGACCAGAAGACAAAACAGCCTACTGGAACAGGAAAGTAGCTTACCAGAATTTCAATGGTCAAAACAGAAGCTACAACAGAAGCTACAACAGAAGCTACAACAGAGGCTACAGAACCCAGCAACATCCTCAAAGACAGTACTTCCAGAACAGATCAAAAGACAAAACAGCCTACTGGAACAAGAAGACAGCTTACCAGAATGGTCCAAACAGAAGCTACAGAACTAAGCAGCATACATATCCTACTGTGGTCCAAAAGTGGATCAAGAAAACTGATTTAAATGATATATTTGTTCGTGCTTCTAACCAAAGTGGACCCAAACCAACTTGGGTACCAAAGTGTTGAGTTTTGTTTTCTTTGTTTTGCAGATGTGTCTTGCTGCTAAGATCAAGTCTACACAATGGATCATTGATAGTGGCTGTACAAGGCATATGTGTGGAGACAAAACTCAGTTTATGAGTCTTAAGTTGAAAAGAGGAGGAGGAGTAACTATTGGTGATAGTAAGACTCTCCCTATTCTAGGTAAAGGTACAGTAGGTAATGACACTGCCTCTATTTCTAATGTTAGATTTGTTAAAGGCTTAAAATATAATTTGCTTAGTGTAAGTCAATTGCATGATGATGGTCATAAAGTTGAATTCTCTAAGGATAAATGTGTTATTACTGTTGGTACTAACCAGATTCCTCTAGTTGCTAGAAGGAAAGGAAATATATATCTTAGATTTTGAGTTGCAGAAAACAGCCTGCTGTTTAGCTGCTGTGGATGCTGATCCAACCATTTGGCATAGAAGATTGGGTCATGCTCACATGGACTTGCTTAAGAAGTTGTCAAGCAAGGAGCTAGTGAGAGGTCTGCCCAAATTAAAGTATGCCAAGACCGAGGTGTGTTCAGCATGTCAGCTAGGCAAGCAAATCCGAAGCACTCATAAGGCTAAGAATATGGTATCAACTTCTCAACCTCTAGAACTCTTACACTTAGACTTGTTTGGTCCTGAAGCTTATAAAAGCATTGGAGGTAAGCAATATTGTTTGGTTGTTGTTGATGATTATTCTCGATATTCATGGACTTTATTTCTTCGTACTAAAGATTGTGCATTTGAAGAATTTGAAATTCTAATCAAACTTCTTGAGAATAAGTTGAAAACCAAGCTTATAGGTATAAGGAGTGATCATGGAGGTGAATTCCAAAAGGACTTTATTACATACTGTGAAGAAAGAGGAATCACTCACCAATTCTCAGCTCCAAGGACACCTCAACAAAATGGAGTCGTAGAGCGCAAAAACAGGTCACTTCAGGAAACAACAAGGACGTTATTGCAAGAAAGCAAGCTGCCAAGAAGTTTCTGGGCAGAAGCAGTCAATACAGCCTGCTATGTTCTGAACAGGGTGATCATCAGGCCTATCTTGAACAAGACTCCATATGAGTTGCTGAGAAATAAGACTCCTAATATCGGGTACTTTAAAGTTTTTGGTTCTAAATGTTTTGTTCTTAAAAAGATTGATAGAGTTGGTAAATTTGATGCTAAATCTTTTGAAGCTATCTTTCTTGGTTATTCTTCAACTAGTCGTGCATATAGATATTATAATTTAGATAAACATACTGTTGAAGAATCTATTGATATTGTCTTCAAAGAACCTAACAATGATCTGCCAAGAGATGAGGAAGATGATGCAGGTATTGATCCAAATGCTTCACCTCAATCTGATGAGAAGAAGTCAGAGGAAGCTGCTACTCCAGAATCTAAGCAAGCTGAAACTCCATCTTCACAGACTGTCACTCCATCACAGCAAGCTGGAACATCATCTCAGCCTACTGGAATGACATCACAACAAGCTGGATCTTCATCTCAGCAAGGTGGAAAAGAATCTCAGCAAGCTGGACTCTCCTCTGCAGTCAGGAATCTCTCCAACATTCTATCTCAAATGAAGCTTGATGGATCTTATGATGATGATGTACCTCCTACAAAGCGGGTTCGAACATCTCATGAAGAAATATCTCAAAAAACTCTGCCCAAAGCTACAAGGACAGTGAAGAATCATTCTCCCGAGTTGGTGATTGGTGACATATCAGAAGGAATCAAGACAAGAAAAGGAAAAGCAAACTTTTGTGCCTATGCTGCTTTTCTAGCTCAAGAAGAACCAAAATCTGTTCAAGAAGCTCTCAAAGATGAAAACTGGATCATGGCTATGCAAGAAGAACTCAACCAATTCGAAAGATGTGATGTTTGGGAATTGGTAAAGCGTCCAGAGAATGCATCAGTTGTTGGTACTAGATGGGTATTCAAGAACAAGCTTGATGAAGAAGGTACTATCACTCGCAACAAAGCAAGGCTTGTGGCTCAAGGATACAACCAGCAAGAAGGAATCGATTTTGATCAAACATATGCTCCGGTTGCTCGCTTGGAATCAATCAGAATGCTCTTGGCTTATGCATGCTACAAAAAGATCAAGCTGTTTCAGATGGATGTGAAGAGTGCTTTCCTAAACGGCCTGCTGGAAGAGGAAGTTTATGTAAAACAGTCGCCTGGTTTTGAACATGAACAATATCCAGACTACGTCTACAAGTTGAAGAAAGCTCTTTATGGATTGAAACAAGCTCCTAGATCATGGTACAAGAGGCTCAGTAAGTTCTTAATTAAGAATGGTTTTGTACGAGGCAAGATTGATCCTACTCTATTTACAAAATCTCTTAATGGTGAAATCTTAGTAGTCCAAGTTTATGTTGATGATATTATCTTTGGGTCTACTAATAATGAACTTTGTGAGTGGTTTTCAAAGTGTATGCATAGTGAATTTGACATGAGCATGATGGGTGAGCTCAACTATTTCTTGGGTCTTCAAATCAAGCAAACTTCTGATGGTATCTATGTGCACCAAGGAAAATATGTGAAAGAGTTGCTGAAGAGATTTGGAATTGAAAATGTCAAGTCAAAACCCACTCCAATGTCTCAAACCAGCAAGCTGTTTTCAGATGAATCAGGTAAAAGTGTTGATATAACACGATATCGAGGTATGATTGGATCTCTATTATATCTAACAGCCTCTAGACCTGATATCATGTATAGTGTATGTGTTTGTGCACGGTTTCAAGCTAACCCAAAGGAGTCCCACTTAAATGCTATTAAGAGGATCTTTCGATACTTAAGTGGTACTATTAATCTTGGACTTTTCTATCCTATTTCAAATACTTTTGATCTTGTGGGGTATAGTGATGCAGACTATGCCGGTTCTCAAACGGATAGGAAAAGCACTAGTGGTGTTTGTAATTTTCTTGGTTCTAGCTTGGTGTGTTGGCAAAGCAAGAAGCAAACATCCGTAGCTCTCTCTACAACTGAAGGTGAATATCTAGCTGCGGGGAGCTGTTGTTCTCAAGTACTTTGGATGATGCAAACTCTCAAGGATTTTGGAATCAAATGTGACAAAGTTCCAATTTATTGTGACAACACTAGCACAATAAACATATCAGAGAATCCGGTTCTTCACTCTCGCACAAAGCATATCGACGTTCGACATCATTTCTTGCGAGACAATGTGGCTAAAGGTAAAATTAATCTTGTTTATGTCCCTACAGAATATCAACTTGCTGATATATTCACCAAGCCTCTTCCTGAAGAAAGATTTCTAATCATTCGAAGAGAATTGGGCATGTGCACTGTTTAAAACAGCAAGCTGCTACCGGTATGTAGCTTACCCTTTATGCTGATTAAGGGGGAGAATATTTCAGGAGTAAGTAAATGTTATTTAGTGGAATGTATTTTTGTTGTTGGACTAACAAGATTGCAGGAATTATAAAATTCAGGGGGAGTTCAGGTATTATAAAATTCAGGGGGAGAGTCTCCTGAAATAAGTGTAATCATCAAAAAGGGGGAGATTGTAAATCCCAAGTTTTGATGATGACACACTTTAGCAAGCTACTTTCATTTCAGCTTAACATAATGTATTTGCTCTGTTACAGCCTGCTATATTGTATTGACAATCTAACCCTGCAGGATTTATAAGTAACAGATAGATAGCAAGCTATTTTAGCTTGACATATTGTTATAGCCTGCTGCTTTGTATTTCTAACCTTGTGTTGCAGGAATTTTACTATAACAGAATTATAGCGAGCTGTTTTATAATAGCGAGCTATGATAGAGTCCTACCAGAAGCAGAACACTTCAAAGATTGCAGCTGTTGACTTCTACAATTTATAGGACTTAAGGTGTACGTTTTCTAATATGAATATGAGTTAAATATACATATTATAAGCTCAGATTATTTAAATGAAAACGTTTCCTAAATTCAAGGAAGTGGTTATGCTTTTAACTTATCTTTTTTCAAACACTTCCTTATCCCATTTTAATAGGGACTGTTGCTTCAAACGTCTTTCTAAAACTCAGTCTTCTATTTCTATGGAGTATAATATTGAACTAACAACCTGCAACGTTCACTTGTGCAACGTTCATGGAGGTTTGTTTCAATATAGCCGTTATAGATTTCAGTATATATACGGCTTGCTGTTTTCAAGTATAGTTAACAACTCACCATCTTGAAAACATTCTGAAATTCTCTTCTGAGCTTATATCGTGTGTTTGATTCATATCTTATTAGAGAATATAGTTTGAGTTGTAATCTCTCATTGTTATTCAAAGTTGTATTTGATTAGTCACTAAAGCTAGCGGGGTTCTAAGTATAGAACAAAGGGGGAGTTAGATAGAATTAGTCTTCACAAGGTCTGAGGTGCTAAGGTTCGAGGAACAAGGTGAATTCAAGGAGGGAAGCTCAAGGAATTCAGAGGTTCAAGAACAGGTGCACAGGGGACTAAAGTGTCGAGCTGTTTTCTGTCTGCTCAAGGTTTCAGCAAGCTGCTTTAGGTGACTGGGTAAAGGGGAGATATATTATTATTCTGTAATTGTTGGATTTTCAGTAATAATATATTCTCTTACCAAGTTGGTAAGGGACCAGGACGTAGACCATTAGACATAGGGGTCGAACCTGGCTAAAATTGCTTGTGTCTGATTTACATTTCTGCACTTTACTGTTTTCCATAATAGCCTGCTATAATCACACTTGATCTGAAAACAGTAAGCTGAAATATTCGGTAAAGTTTAAAATTGGTATAATTAGCCATTTACACCTATTCACCCCCCCCTCTAGGTGTATTTACATATATGATGTACGTCCTATATATTTGTTAAACACATTATAATTTTAGAGTAATATTATTATAATTATATAAATAAGAGTTTCTATATGTTTAAGTTTCTCCTAGATTTATATATAATGAACAAATAACTATCATAAAATCTCTATACGGTATGTATTTGGAATGAGAGAAAATTATTAGTATGAAAAAAAGTCATTCGTCATGAGGTTGACATATAAATTTATAATCTTAAATTTTATAAAAGAATAACATATGTTTCATGCGGCATGATTATATGTATAATATAATTAATCTTGGCTTAAAATAATAAAATAGATTGACATTTTCAACTTTCCATAAACAATTAATCCTTTCATTGACCAATTTCTTTTATTAACAATCATTGAAAACTAAAAACATAACGTTGATGTTTGGTTGGGTTTCTCTGCACGAGAATGAGTTTACCTGTAACCAAATCTATAAGCAAACTTATTAATTATAAATTAAAAACCGTTAAATTGATAATATCCATTTTATTAAATTAAATTAGGAATATTTTTTCTTATTATACCATCATATTTTTCACTTCTAATAACCCATTTCAATTGTAAAGCAAATTATATATTTGAAATCTTTGTAAACAAATCATGAAATAGGCTTTTAAATCTTACAAACTAGAGTCAGAATAAGTGAGATACAAATGAATGATCAAAATTTAGATATGAAGCTTAAATATATCTCAATCCATTATCAGAGATAGAAGTAGTAAAAAATGTGATGATACATGTGAAAAAATCAATTTCACCAGTGTACTATGGTGAATATCCCATTTAATTATTTTGATTTCTAAAATTTTATTTTATAGAAATGTAAATAACTATTTCAATTTTTATATTATTAGTATTACACTTAATAAATTTTAAATATGGATAAATTCATTCCAATACATAAATTAAAAATAATTTTAAATAACTTCTAACTTAAAAATAATAAATTACACATTTCTCCAAACGAATCACATGGAACACTTTATAATTGAAATTTATTGGGAGTTAACAGTGCCAAAAATATATTCTAACATTGTAAGTTATGTGTGTTGAATGTGAAGTCAGGACTCAGAACAAGACTGTGGCAAGCAACAACAAAGAACTTGCCATATACAGATAATGTGGATTGTCCAACTTTGAATATTTGACTTTTTCCTATCTGTGTACTATCTATATATATATATGCTGCCTCTTTATTACTCTCAAATCAAACTCAAGAACACACACATTCTTATAACTTTGATCCAAAATTATCCTTCAATACTTTGATTTTTAAACATTCTTTTTATCAACTGAAAATTTGTGTAAGAACAAGATAAGTTCCTACAACTGCAAGTAGTATTTCGGTTTTGATGGCAAGTCTTCAAGCCACCACTTTGTTGTTTGCCTCTTCTTGTTCTTCTTTCTCAACTAAAACCAATTGCCAGAGAAGCATAACAACAAGGGCTTCCTTAAATATTCCCAACAATGCATTAAGCTCTTTGTCTCTTCCAAAGTTTCAACAAAGAGGGAGTAATGTAGAGGAGTTGGACTTTAGAAGAGCTACTAATAATTATACACAAACTCATCCTGGAGACACTTCTCCTCTGAGTTCTTACGAAGAAACTTCCACTGATCCGGTTGTGATGGCTAAGCTTTACGCGATAATGGACTCTGTAGCGGACAGAATTGAGATGCATAAGAACATTTGTGAGCAGAGAAACAACTGGAACAGCTTACTGTTAACATCAATCAACACGATTACACTTGCAGCCACGACTATGGTTGGCCTAGCAGCGACAAGTTCAGCAGATGGAACGGCTTTACTATCTTTGAAAATGTCTTCAACTTTACTATTCATGGCAGCCGCAGGAATGCTAGTTATGATGAACAAGATCCAACCATCTCAATTAGCTGAGGAACAAAGAAACGCGACAAGATTGTGTAAGCAACTCCACAGCCAGATTAAAACGACAATAGCCATTGGTAATCCAACGACTCGAGATGTAACAGAAGCAATGGAGAAAGTATTGGCTATTGACAAAGCCTTCCCACTTCCATTACTAGGAAAAATGCTTGAGAAATTCCCAAGTGCAGTTGAACCTGCAGTGTGGTGGCCTCAACAAAGGCGAAAACAAGCAAAGGGACTTGGAAATGGAATGTATAAAAACGGATGGAGTGAAAGGCTAGAAAAGGAAATGAAGGAAATAGTTGGAGTTCTTGGGAAACATGATAAGGCTGATTATATTAGGCTGGGCCAAAAAGCTTTAAAACTAAACAAAGTGTTGGCTGTTTCGGGTCCTTTACTAACAGGGTTAGCTGCTGTTGGTAGTGTTCTTGTGGGGAACTCATCAAGTCCTACTGTTGGCGCAGTGGGATCTGTTCTTGGCATTGTGGCTGGAGGAATGGCTAGCGTTGCAAACACATTGGAACACGGTGGACAAGTGGGAATGGTGTTTGAATTGTATAGGAGTAATGCAGGTATATTTAAAGAAATGGAGGAGTACATAACATCAAATTTGGAGGAGAAGGATGTGGAGAGGAGAGAAAACGGAGAAGTTCTGGAAATGAAAGTGGCCTTGCAATTGGGAAGGAGTCTATCAGGGTTAAGAGACCGAGCTGATAAAGGACAGTTTGATGAAGAGTTTGGAAGCAAGCTCTTTTGATGCAACTCTAGTTCATTTTGTGATCAAGAGTGTAGTTTATTCTTTAGTTCTTTGTACATGTAGGAGCTAACATTAACATGGAGATTAAAGATATACATCCTTCTTTGTAAATTCTTGGAATCAAATAAAATTTGATTTCTTCTATATTGTGTATATATGAATAATATATGATTTACTTAGAATTGTATTCTAAAAAGAACTGGGGAGTCTGGAGTCCTGACATTATATGTATTAATATTTTGTATGGGAAGAACTCCAAATATTTCATCTGTATGCATGCTTTATGAAGACGGATCACCGAAACTACTGTTCATCAATTTAGGATAAAGAGATGGAGGTGATATAAGGGAGAGATTGATGAAGAGTTTGGCGACCGTCCGATGACCGATAGCAAACTGCGACCGCTAGTCGAGCCAAGTCAGGCCGGTTGTCCATGTGTCTGCGACCACATTCGCGACTGATCGCTGTCGCTAATTCAACGACTGATAATATTGGTTAGCAGATTTTGTCGCTATATTTGCGATGGATTTTAGCGACCGAATATAGTTGCTAATTCAACGCCACTACTCGTTACCAGATTTGCTTGATATATATGCGACCGATATTAGCGACCAAATGCATTCACTGAACCTTGTGCCTTGTATTAGCAACGAGATATGGTAGTTAATGTTTATTCAAATGCCGACTATTTTCAACCACTGCGTTCGGTCGCTGATAATATTTTTCAGAATATTTTTAAAAATATCCTAACATACAACATTCACAAGAATACAAACATTTCCTTTGTCCTCACATAGTACAATACATATAATTTTTCTCAAACTCTTATCATCAACTTGAATAATTATTCAAATATAAAAGTTTATTACATCATCCAAGAAAAATAAAAAAAAATCCATTATATGTTCCAATTTTGTTGAAGTACGCAATTACTGTTTAGAAATAAATACAACCATAATACACTAAATTCCGCCAGACTCGTCTTCCTGATCATCATGATGTGACCCCTATGATTAACAGATGAATATGAAAAATTTACATATGCAAGGTATATATTACGAAAAATAATTTACTTTGACAAAAAATAAGTTAGCTTTACAAAACAATATACCTCAGTATCATCCCGACGACGTGATGCAGCTGCCGTCTCCACTGCACGAGCTAATGCCTCGGGATCTAAGAGGCATCTATAGCTCCCAGATGCCCGCCTAGTGTAAGAAGAAGTTCTTGATTTTGGCATATGGTTCTCACACAGTCAGCCGCAATATGAGTAAACAGATGACTTGATGACTGTGAAGATTGACTGCCACCTGAGCCATTGAGTGAGCCATTAATTGATGGGTATCGTCGTTGTCCTTGACCTTTGACATAATTCTTCTTCACAACAGAAGCCGTCTCCCACAACTCCTGATCAAAAATAGGACGCTCGCGGTCCTCAGGATAGCGCTCATCAAATAAACGACGATAATTTTCCTGTTATCACATTAACAATAAAATTGTTATAAATAATTTGGTAATATTGTAACGAGTAAACAACAATTTGATGGCCTGGAGGATCAAAAAACTAATTTTAACAAACTTGTGATAATGACACTGAAAAAATTCCAAGCAGGATATAGGGTCGGTTTGTTTAGCGGAAGCGGCTTCTACATTCTGACTTTTGTTTTTCTTGATCCGTTTGTGTATAGTAGAACTATTTTTAAGAAGCTGAGAATGCTAGCTTCTCTTCCAAACACTTTATTAGCTTATTTACTTCTAATTTTTAATCCGCTTCTTTATTTTATGCAAGAGATCACTTTTTTAAGATCACCCGAACAGCTACATATAATTGAACTGGCCTTGGCGGATTACAAGGCTAGGATATATTTAGTTCCCTGTAGATCAAAAGGTTATGGTATTTTGAATATTAATTAAGACTTTAGCAATTTTTTATGGAACCTTTCCTCATATTTTACTAATTATAAGCATTAGATAATTCTAATTTCTGATAAAACAAATTCAGAGCTTTTAAAATGTATTACCGCTGTATTAAAGAGATTAAAGAGTTTTATTGAAGAGTGTTGAGTGAGTGAGCGACTCTATTTTTGTGATACATTCATATTTAATAGATTTATTGTTTTACCCTTTTTTGAGAAATTTCCATATTAATTATTTGTGTTATTTAGTTTCTTATTTATTATTATGTTTGATAAACGTTAATCATTTATAATATATGCTATCCTAATAATATCTGTTAGGCATGGTTGCCTTTAAGTCGGGGAATTTAATACTTGAGTGCCATGTCTGAGTTGACTTTCATAGTTAATATTCCTTGTCTCTTTTTAGTTCTCATATTTGTATTTTTGCTGGTCAAATTAACTAATGCCCTAGTTGGGAATTAGCTGTTAACAGTTAACTGTTAGCGGATTGAATTGAATATTTTGACTAGCGGATTGAAATAGATGTTTTGACTAGCGGATTGAATTACACTACAAGAAAAACGGGCATTTCCGACCGCCAAAATCGGTCGGAAATAAGCAAAATCGGTCGGTTTTGAGGTCATTTCCGACCACCGACCGACCGACCATGTCGGTCCCTTTAAACCGAGTCGGAAATGACGTATCGGTCCGAAATGAGTTATAAAACCGACCGATTCTATCGGTCGGAAATGTGTTGCCATGTCCATATACACGTGGATTGTATCAGATAAATCTGGCCCACCGTTGACGTGTCATACACGTGGATTGTCTCAAAACCGACCAATGATGGTCGGAAATGTGTTGGTCGGTAAAGAAGTTCAGGGCTCAGCTGTGGGGCCCAGTTGTAAAAACGACCACATTGTGGTCGAAAATGATTCGGTCGGAAATTCCTTTTCAGGGTCCATTGGATGAGCTTCTGGGCTAAAACCGACCACCCAGTGGTCGGAATTGAGTTGGTGGGAAATGGCTTTCAGGGTCCATTGGGGGAGCTTCTGGGCTAAAATCGACCACCCAAATTACATACATCTGGTCGAAAATGAGTTGGTCAGAAATGAGTTGGTCGTTTTTCTTGGTTTCAGGATATGAATTTGGTCAGAAATGTATACATCTGGTCGGTTTTCTAGGTTTTTTTTACCATTCTTGGTCAGAAAATGAGCAAATTTGGTCGGTTTTCTGGAGATAAAATTTCAAAAAAATGCAGTATTTACATTGTAAATTATACCATATCCCTGTTATTTTACCAAACCAACAATGCACATACAATATCCAATTTCAAAACCAAAATCAAGAATCATATCCATCAAAATTCAGTACGACATAATTTAAAAGCCAACAAGCATTCATATATTTAAACAAGAACAGTTATAAAATTTAGTACGACATAAATGTTACAGCTGAACAATCAGCCAAAAGCCAACAATCATATACGCAATAACTGAACAATCAAAAGCCAAAAGCAATGTTTTAACAAAATCAACATCCCTACCAATAATGTATCTAACTAGGTAGCTTCATTTCAATCTTCCTCATCGCCATCACCATCATCATCCCCATCAATGTCATTCTCCGAACTCTCACCATCGGTGACATCCTTAGTTGCCTCCGCAATTGCCTGCAATAATTAGAAAATTTATATTCCATCACCATATCTCTAAAAAATAAATCTATCTCTAAAAAAATATTTTCTTATAACATCTGATCTCGATATTTCTAAATAATTCAAGTGCCAATATCTGTAACGAGGAAAAAAGAAGATTTGGCTCTATTTTTGTTTAGCCGTCGGCCAATTGCCCTTTTTGGATAGTCTTCTAAACAGGCATGAAGTAAAATTTAAGAGCATAAGTAATTTGACCCCACTTGTATTTTTAATATGTGTTATACATGTTTCTCGTCGCTAATTAGCTGTTTCTCATAAAACTATTTGGTAAATAGCTGATTGATTAGCTGTTTTTAACACAAACCAAAACCTCTAACCCAAAAAACTCCTCAAAGTAGCTTTTTCGAAATTAGTTTTTTGGGTCCAAACTTCTATTTCAATCCGCTAACTACCAAACACTTATATTAACGGATTATAGTGGTCAAATTAACCTCTAAGTCACCTTAAACCTCTAATTTTACCTCAAACCTCTAACTTCCAAACAGGGCCTAAGTTTTGACCAAAGATTATAAATCACTCTTTCATTATTTTAAAAATCTGAAAATTACATTTTAAAGTAGATTAAAAGTTATTCCCGATGACATTTTTTTTTATTTTGTCAACTGATAAAATATTAATAAATTTCAGTCAAACTTTAGTCAATTTTACCGACACAAAACCAAATGTGACAACTAAAAAGGGACGGAGGGAGTAGATTTTTCATCTATTTAAGTTAATAATCAATTTTAATACGAGAAATTAACTATTCAAATTCTAAAACTTTTAAAGTATTTTAAATGTCAGAGTATTAAATATTTTAAAATATCAGATCTAAGAGTTCAATTTATTTGACACTGTTGGATAACTCAAGTGGTTAACATATCCTCTCTCGTCCCAGTTGCTGGGTTTGATCCTAACTCATCCCCAGAATGAGCGATTTTGGCTCATTCCGAGTATTTTTTAGAACAAATACTCATTTGTAAAATTAGTTCTATCTATTTGATATATGAAATATGCCGTCTATCGTTTATATATTATTATATCAATTTACAAATCAAATTTTTATATAGTTAATCTTAATTCTATGATATATATTGAACTACAAGTCAATCGACTAATTAATTTTTGTATATATACTCCGGTATTTAGTACAATTATGTAACACACATATTATGTAATGTGTTTGAAGTTTATTAGAGGGCAAGTATGACGATGAGGCGTAATATATTTGGTGGTGGGCGAGAGCGAGAGGTGGATAGCACAAAGCCATTCAAGTGTGCTGTCGTCCACTAGGCTTAAAGAGATTAAGAAATTAATGTGATAAGCTTGCTAACATGGAGGACAAGTTGATGATCACATTTATTAACCGTTCAGAATTATAGATGTTATTCATTCCTCAGTTGTCATCACGTCTAAATCATTAGTTGCCATTGCTATGCGGCATTCTAAAATATATATCATCCGTTTAAAGTCAAACTAATTTGGTCGATACATTTCATGTGAGCAACCAACTTGTTAGAAACAATAATTTGACACATTCAACATGATCTTTGTTATTCAAGCATATTGTAAATTATTTTGCCAAATTTACAAGGTATGCGATCTAATTATGGTATAATTAAATCTCCTGTAATATAAAAAACCAAATGGAGCTGTAGTCAGGATTTGACATTCTCGCTAGCGAAATTCAACGCCAGAAATACTAATAAAAAACCTTTATCAATTGAATTAAAAAATTATTTCATACAAATAAAAAGCATGTACGTATGTGTTACAACACTCTTCAATTGTTTTTCTCCATATCATATAGCCAGTTGTCCATATAAAAATCATGGAGTTCCGGTCAAACTTCTAGCTGATTATAGAAAGATGTACAAGTATATTTGTATATTCAATATGAACCGGCCCATTTAATACAAATTTCTTATTAAGCAATATCTAAAAATAAAATAATTTTGATATAATAATAAATGTATTCGACCACTTTTGATTATTATTACAAATTAAGTAGATATTTCACTAAATACAAAGAACAAATATATTTTAATTTTCTATAAACCCATTAAATACATAAAATAATAATTTCAATACAATATACGATTTTTTTTAAAATATAAATATTACTACTCATACTTTTCATCGAAGTAAAATTAACTTCGAAACATTTATTTTAGAGAAAACTTAAATTCGTACTTTTTGTGAAACATATATATATATATATGAGTTAAGTTCTATGGAGTACATATATACAAATTATAATTTTTTAGTTTAATGATAAATAATATCTCTGATTATCCAAATTTATATATAATTTATCATTTATAAGTAATATTAAACATAATTATCAATTAATCATTAATATCTTTCAACTTTAAGAAGCATTAAGATTGGTGTTCTGCTTGCTTATAAGTTATATTGCAGAACATAATGTCCTACGATTTATAAAAGTAATTGTTCTATCTTTTGATTACAATGTTTATGGTGTAGAACATAATCTGCAGGTTGTCGGATGTTTACAAATATTGTAAAACACAAAAAATGAAGATTTTGGATGACTAGAATCTTGTACTCCAATACTCCAATATTTTTTGTACTTCATAGAACTTGACTATATATATATATATATATATATATATATATATATATATATATATATATATATATATATATATATATATATATATATATATATATATATATATATATATGATGTACCTCCTATATATTTGTTAAACTCATTATAATTTTATAATAATATTATTATAATTATATAAATAAGAGTTTCTATATGTTTAAATTTCTCCGAGATTTATATATAATGAACAGATAACCATCATAAAATCTCTATACGCTACGTATTTGGAATGAGAAAAAATTATTAGTATAAAAAAAATTCATTCTTCATGAGGTTGACATATAAATTTATAATCTTACATCATCAATATATCAATATAAAGGAGAAGCATGGGGCGTTTAGGTGGCGCCTCTCAGAGAGCTCTGTTCAATTTTTCTAATTTTCTGGAATTTTTGGATGAAAAAATATCAAAAATAAAAATTGTCTTTTTTAGTTTCGAATATATTAGAAGAAAGTTTCAGAAGTACCTTTTTCTAAATATCAAAATCAAATCAGAATCTGAAATTATCATCATATTTTTAGAAAAGGTGTATATCAAAAACAGAAAGTATTTTTAATAAGCCGGTCTTTTCTGAAATCAACCCCTATAAATTAAGGCTAGACTTCATAAAATTTATAATACGCAATTTTTCTTGAGCTTATTTGTCTTCTCTATCTAATACAATAATGAGTTACACCCTAGATGTTTTGAATGATGATAGAGATGATTTGGGGTAAGAGTTTGTCGGATTTGGTAGTCGACAAACCCAAACACGAGAAAACCATATAGTCTTGACATGATATTGATGGATGAAAAGGTTAATAGATTAACTGTTAGGAATATATGTTTGTTCTTTAATTTTTTAAAATATTTGTTTTGTTCATCGGATATGTTTGTTATTGTTAATTTTTATATGGTTTACTTTGTATATAGGAAAAGAATTTCATGCAACAACTTCACAATATCTGTTGCTCAGTTCAAGCACTTTTTAAGTGAAGGCTGTTTATATAGCATAAATAAAGGTTGTTGCAAGGGTAGTTATAAACCAAGATCTCATGGATATAAGTTGATGTTTCTGCGGTCAATCAATCAAAAAAAAGGAAGGAATCACTGATACACCCATGCATGGATGGGAGTTCATACGTCTGAGATGATTAATGTCCGTACAACTAGAACATAATGTTTATCCCTATTAAACTTAGGGATGATTTCAGAGTTGTATCTCAATATCTTTTAGACTTTTACGCACCTATGTTAAACAAAACCAAAATTAATATTTGTCATGCTTTGAATCGTTAATTACATGTAGATTTTTATTTTCATTTTTTCACTCATGAATTATAGTTCAATTTTGCAATTTTATATATTAATATTGGTATTGCACCGAGATGTTTATAATATAAAATTATTTTATTCTATAAATATTAATTTTGAATTATTAATATAATTTTTATAGGTTGTCGCTAGGGCTGTTCACGAACCGAGCCGAGCCGAGTTTTGACCGAGTCGAGCCGAGCTTTAAATTTTTTCATATCGAACCGAGCCGAGCCGAGCTTTCTTATCGAACAAAAAAGTGTGTTCGAGCTCGCGCTCGATAACTAACGAGCCGAACACGAGCTTGTTCACGAACAAATACGAGCCGAGTCGAGTCGAGTCGAGCCGAGCCGAGCCAGAGAAAAATAAGGCCAAACCGCTACTTTACTCTTAAAATAGCAAGCCAAATAAAATTTTTAGTATGTTTTGATGGTACCATATTATAGTTGATATTCTCATGATCGATTTGATATATTATATGTTGAATTCGGCGTTCAATAACATATATATATTACGAAATTATTATGAAAATATTGCTTTTTTTTCGAGCTTTAACGAGCCGAGCTCGAGCCGAACGAGTTCGAGCCGAACTTGAGCCGAGCTCGAGCCGAACATACTAAAAGCTCGGCTCGAGCTCGTTTTTCTTAACGAACAATTTTTTGTGTTCGAGCTCGAGCTCGTTAACTTAACGAGCCGAGCCGAACGAGCTCTTACCGAGCTCGAGCTTGTTCGCGAACAGCTCGGTTCGTTAAACAGCCCTAGTTGTCACAAATTTATTTAATTGTATAAATTTTAAAATTTAATCATTAACATAATTTTTATAACCCGCCGCAACGCGCGGCTTTCCAACTAGTTTTATAAAAGAATAACATATGTTTCATGCGCCATGATTATATGTATATATAATTAATACTCTAATTTAAATCTTGTTCATAATATAATTAATCTTGGCTTTTAATAAAGTAGATTGACATTTTCAACTTTTCATAAAAATTAATCCTTTCATTGACCAATTTCTTTTATAAACAATCATTGAAAACTAAGAACATAACGTTGATGTTTGGTTGGGTTTCTCTACACGAGAATGAGTTTACTTGTAACCAAATCCATAAGAAAACTTTTTAATTATAAATTAATAGACGATAAATTGATAATATCTATTTTATTTAATTAAATTAGAAATATTTTTTCCTATTATACCATAATATTTTTCACTTCTAATAACCCATTTCAATTGTAAAGCAAATTGTATACTTGAAATCTTTGTAAACAAATGATGGAATAGGCTTTTAAATCTTACAAACCAAAGTAATAAGTGAGATACAAATGAATAATCAAAATTTGGGTATGAAGCTTAGCTTAAATATATCTCAATCCATTATCAGAGAGATAGATGTAGTAAAAAATGTGATGATACATGTGAAAAAACCAATAATATCCCATTTAATTATTTTGATTTCTAAAATTTTATTTTATAAAAATGTAAATAACTATTTTAATTTATATATTATTAGTATTACACTTAATAAATTTTAAATAAAGATAAATTCATTCCAATACATAAATTAAAAATAATTTTAACTCAATAAAAAATTCTAACTTATAAATAATAAATTACACATTTCTCCAAATGAATGACATGGAACACTTTATAATTGAAATTTATTGGGAGTTGACAGTGCCAAAAATATATTCTAACATTGTAAGTTATGTGTGTTGAATGTAAAGTCAGGACTCAGAACAAGACTGTGGCAAGCAACACCCAAGAACTTGCCATATACAGATAATGTGGATTGTCCAACTTTGAATATTTGACTTTTTCCTATCTGTACTATCTATATATATGCTGCCCCTTTATTACTCTCAAACCAAACTCAAGAACACACACATTCTTATAACTTTGATCCCAAATTATCCTTCAATACTTTGATTTTTAAACATTCTTTTTATCAACTAAAAATTTGTGTAAGAATAAGACAAGTTCCTACAACTGCAAGTAGTTTTTTGGTTCTGATGGCAAGTCTTCAAGCCACAACTTTGTTGTTTTCCTCTTCTTGTTCTTCTTTCTCAACTAAAACCAATTGCCAGAGAAGCATAACAACAAGAGCTTCCTTAAATATTCCCAACAATGCTTTAAGCTCTTTGTCTCTTCCAAAGTTTCAACAAAGAGGGAGCAATGTAGAGGAGTTGGACTTTAGAAGAGCTACTAATAATTATACGCAAACTCATCCCGGAGATACTTCTCCTCTGAGTTCTTATGAAGAAACTTCCTCTGATCCGGTTGTGATGGCTAAGCTTTACGCGATCATGGACTCTGTAGCCGACAGAATTGAGATGCATAAGAACATTTGTGAGCAGAGAAACAACTGGAACAGCTTATTGTTAACATCCATCAACACGATTACACTTGCAGCCACGACTATGGTTGGCATAGCAGCTACAAGTTCAGCAGATGGAACAGCTTTACTATCTTTGAAAATGACTTCCACTTTACTTTTCATGGCAGCCGCAGGTATGCTAGTTATGATGAACAAGATCCAACCATCTCAATTGGCTGAGGAACAAAGAAACGCGACAAGATTGTGTAAGCAACTCCACAGCCAGATTCAAACAACGATAGCCATCGGTAATCCAACCACTCGAGATGTTAGAGAAGCAATGGAGAAAGTATTGGCTATTGACAAAGCCTTCCCGCTTCCATTACTTGGAAAAATG
This sequence comes from Daucus carota subsp. sativus, assembly GCF_001625215.2. Lineage (NCBI taxonomy): Eukaryota > Viridiplantae > Streptophyta > Magnoliopsida > Apiales > Apiaceae > Daucus > Daucus carota. Next base: position 14,902,413 of record NC_030388.2, on the reverse strand, counting down.
CTTGAAAAATTCCCAAGTGCAGTGGAACCTGCAGTGTGGTGGCCACAGCAAAGGCGAAAACAACCAAAGGGACTTGGAAATGGTATGTATAAAAACGGATGGAGTGAAAGGCTAGAAAAGGAAATGAAGGAAATAGTTGGAGTTCTGGGGAAACATGATAAGGCCGACTACATTAGGCTGGGCAAGAAAGCTTTAAAAATAAACAAAGTGTTGGCTGTTTCGGGTCCTTTACTAACAGGGTTAGCTGCTGTTGGTAGTGTTCTTGTGGGGAACTCTTCAAGTCCTACTGTTGGTGCAGTGGGATCCGTTCTTGGCATTGTGGCTGGAGGAATGGCTAGCGTTGCAAACACATTAGAACACGGTGGACAAGTGGGAATGGTGTTTGAATTGTATAGGAGTAATGCAGGCGTATTTAAAGAAATGGAGGAGTACATAACATCAAATTTGGAGGAGAAGGACGTGGAGAGGAGAGAAAACGGAGAAATTCTTGAAATGAAAGTGGCTTTGCAATTGGGAAGGAGTCTATCAGGGTTAAGAGACCGAGCTGATAAAGGACAGTTTGATGAAGAGTTTGGAAGCAAGCTGTTTTGATGCAACTCTAGTCCATTTTGTGATCAAGAGTGTTGTTTTATGCTTTAGTTTTTGTATATGTAGGAGCTAACGTTAACATAAAGATGATATACATCCTTCTTTGTAAATTCTTGGAATTAAATCAAAAGTTCTTTTCTTGTATATTGTGTATGAATAATGTATGATTTACTTAGAATTGTATTATGACAAAAACTGGGGAGCCCTAACATTATAATGTATAGTGTTTTGGACTATTGTATCGGAAAAACTCCACATATTTCATCTGTACGCTTGAAATGTATAGTTTTATGACCGAAACTACTGTTCATCAATTTAGGATAAGAGGTGGATCTGATAAAAGACAGTTTTGTGAAGAGTTTGACAGCAAGCTATTTTGATGGAGCTATAGTACAGTTGCATGATCAATTTAGCAAGCTATTCTTCGATTTTTTTGTAAATATGAGAACTAACATTCAAATGGAGATCAGAGGTGCTCTATATATGTACTTCTTTTTCATGTAACTAAAATATTAATTAGCCGATTCTAAATCTGCTATACAAGAACCGAAACAGCAGACAACTCTCTCATTAGTAAGCAAGTGAGCAGGGTGAATATTCAACTCAAATGATCAATATCTGAACTTCACCAATTAAACCATATTATCAGATGATCAAATGGTTATAAATGTCAATAATGATATTTAATGATGAGGATTGCATTCCATCCCTTGCATGAAACCCTACGTTGATCAAAATTTCATTGCGCCAATTCAGTGGCGGAACGAGGAATAAATTTTAGGGGGGGCTCACGGGTCGTTCGGGTATGACGTACGGGATCATGTACATAAAATGCTAGTTCTTGTGAATCGGGTACGATGACCCGAGAATCCGGTTCGCGGTTGGATATTTTGATCCCTTTTAGTGATTTTTTACTAAACGATATATAGTTTACTTATGATTTTCATGATTAAAATATTTATTTTCTTTCATTTGTATCGTCTTCCCAACTCCTTTATTTTCTTATTTCTTTTAGTAAAGTACGTTTTTAAAAACAATTTCAATCACCATAGTGTCAAGTTATCTTCCTTTCTTATATCGCTTAAGTTAAAGGTGGATCGCCAAAATCAGCGAACTCGAACGCGATCCCTGGTTATCCAGGTCGAAGATGAATCGTGTTCAGGAACATTTTAGATTGATGCTTTTTATCTAGAGTGCATGAGAATTTCTTAAGATTATACAAACGGCTAGAAGAGGATACATGCACATTTTAATATATCAGAAGAGTAATGTACTTATGTGCATAAGTTTTTTGAAAACAAGTAAGTGAACATCACAATTTACAAAAACAAATGTAACAGCAATACATCATTCTTTTTCTTCCGGAATAATGAACCAATGTTAAAAGTTCAAACTCTAATTCTTGAGAAATCTGGAACCCCCAATTACCAATCTCTTTATACAAAATCACAGAAGATACAAAAAGATTAAAGAATAGCAATTTATCCAAGAATCAATCAAAATATCATATCTTGGAATTTGGAAATTAAGCAGGCCCCTCTGTATAATATTTTTGATTCAGCGGAGGCTAAAACAAATTATATCGCCATCAATAATCCAACGGTATAGACTGTTTTTTCGAGTTCATGGGGCTCTAGCATCCCCTAGCCCCTCTGGTTCTGCCATTGCGCCAATTAAGCTCACCTTGGGCTAGGTCAAAAGATTTGACTGAGAAATTTACTTTGCGCTTACGGAGCACCTTGCACATCTTGGTCAAACCTTATTGCAAGGGGGACCTTGCGCTTTTTTAGACCCTGCGCTTAACTGGAGATACTGTGAGCATGACTTCAAATTTTCTCTTTGTGGATCCACCTTGCGCCTTTACAGTGATGCACTGAAGACGCAAGGTGTTGTGCCTTAGACATTTTTCACTAACACGAGGCACCTTGCGCCATAAGCGACACTCTATAACAGTGGAGGCGCAAGGTTCTTAGGACTTAGCATAATTTCAATCAACATCCATCTTGGGTTATACATATAGGATATATATCAAATATACCTCTTTTAACATATTCATTGCAATAATACAATCTTTGGATAAAAATTGTAAATTTACCATTGTGGTGAAAACCTTGCTTATATTTTGCATTTATACGGTGTCCTTCTTTGTCTCTCTGTCTTTTCTCCTATCTTTCTCTATTCCTCTCTCTCGTTCTTCTCGCTCTCCCACTCGTCTCTCGTTCTCCCCGCTCTCTTCTCTCTCTACATCGTTGTCTCTCTCTCTCTCTCTCTCTCTCTCACTCCCCTCTTCTCCTCTCTCACTCATCATCTCGCTCTACACCATTGTCTCTCTCCTTCCTCTCTCCCTCTCTCTTGTTCTCTCTTTTAAACTTTGAATGACAAATTGGGAACTGGAATTTCATATTTTGAGAAAATCAAAATTTGAATCAAGTTTAATTAAAGATAATTATATGAATGTATGTACATAACTGTGTATGTATGTACATCGTTGTGAGACTATGTTGTTGGTGGCTGATGGTTGATGGGTAGCGTCAAAGCAGAGGAGGCGAGATGGATAGTAGTTGTTATTATTTATTTTCTTGTTGCGTATTAGTACCGGCCGCGCAGGGGTTGTGAATTTCAATCATTTTTTTTTAAGTTGTGTTTGTGATTATATTGGATAATAGCACTGGCCCTGCAGGGACAACCAGTTGCAACTTATTATGCAATTAAATGTAATTTTTAAGAGGTTTTTTCAGAGTTGCATTTCTGTTTTCATATATGGTTGCTATTAGTGGCAGATATAGTTGCATATGCAACCTCCGTATTTTTGCAAATATTTTCTAAAACATAGTAATTCTGCAATTTGTTTTAAAAAGTGACAGTATTTTTACAAAAATTATTTTAGGATTGGGTATTTTGCATTATGTATCGTCATTCGCATTATGACCATACCCACTGATATATATATACCTCACAACATGCTTCGAATACTATCTTCTCTACTAAACCTTGCCTGATCTGGCTCCTCGACCTCGTTTGCATCCTATGTCCATCCCGGGTCACGCCTTTTAGGAGGATGATCGTTTGGATACTTTCTAACCATTTATTCGTCTTTGATCGAAATTTCAATTTCTTCTTATTATTCACATTATACATTGACACACATTCATACTAGTACTACAACATAATTTACATATATAAATTTAAGACTTGTAAGAAATCGACTTGTGAAAAATTTAAATTTCCAAAAAATCAATTCTTAATAAATAAAAGAATGTTATTTCAAATAAAAAAATCTCATACAATTATTTCGGGAGAAATCGACCGCTATGATCGAGTAACGAAGCCTACATTACCCGATCGACTGGATTATTAAAAAGACGAAGCATGACTATGAAATCAAGAGAAAGGAGGAATACTCTGCTCATGCCTGAAGAAGTTACCAGGATCAACTACGGACTTGATTCTAACAAGCCGATTGAAGTTATCCTTGAAGTATTTCTTGCCCCATCTACTGGCCTGCTTGTAGCTGGTAGGGCCTTGAAGATTGTTCACTCCCAAGTCTAGATCATTGTAATTGACGTATGCAGCTCTGGGAGAGCTGGTAACATAAGGAGTCAAGTACTTGTACAAGCCTCTGATCCACTTCATGGCATTGGATGTGTCTCCATCAGTCCGCACTCTCATGTACATCATGTACAGGGTTCCTGCTCTGTGAGGGAATGGAATTGCAGATTCTGATATTTCCGCCATCTTTCCACCGTACGAGGTGAATAGGAAATTGGTTCTTCCAGGCTCTTGCTGGAGAAGGATTTTCCACAACCCCTCAAGCCCTTCCCTCGATATGGGCTTGTCCACGAAGTCTGATTTGGCTTTAAAAGGAATTTTATAGGCAGTCCTGTTCAACAAACCAGTAGGAGAAGCATCGGCTGGGAAAAGAGAAAACGTGAGTATAGATTGAATATAGGTAAGTTCAGTGCAGGCTTCTGCCTCCAATCCCAACTATGGGAACCTCTTGTTCATCATCGACAGTAGTCCTTCTTTTGGTCCAAGAAATTGTCCTATAAAATTCACGCTCACCGTTTTACTATCTTCCAAACTGCCAGAAGAACCATCGTCCTGTACAGTTTTCTGCGGTTCATTAGGCATATTTTTCCAGACTGTGTTGGCAGCGACTCGTATTTCAACATCTTTGGGAAGCCTCGGGGCTACAGTTTGCCAACGGTGAAGGACTTGAGTTGCATTCTGCTCCAAAGTTCTTTTTGGTCACATTGGTCTCACTTAATACCCATAAGCCTTAGAAATCGCCCCAAATCAGAAATAAAAAAAATTCGTATTTATTCATATCAATTTAAGAAGTTTGTTCCAGTAATATCTATAACATTCTAGACACCATAAATTACATGCCATGATGGGTGACGTATATATAATTTATATTCGTCTTTATTTTAAATTACATACATACAATGAAGGAGACCGTGGGATTTAATATCATATTAATTCCCTGTCCCACTTAGAATTTACTTTGAGGATTTTAATCTAGATGCATCGCCCTATGTTATTTCTTCGAAGTCCACATGCATACTATCATGATTAGAGCAACACAAAGAACACATAACATGGCAGCATACTTTCATGATTAAAGCATTAATTAAAAACATCCCTATGTCCATGTCATTCTAGCATACGAAGGGTTAGTATCACATGGCATAACAACATAGACAAGAAACACAAAATAACAATAATCAAGAATTATGTAAATCATAATAAAACACATCCACTATTATGGCCCCATAAAAATAGCTTCGAATTCATCCTTCGAAAAAATTCTGGAAAACTTCGAGAGCCCGTTTGGAGGCCTAAACGGCCTCAGAATGCCTCAGAAAATTCCAAAAAACAGATTTGAAATCATCTCAACCGGGCATGCCCGGGTTGTGGTTAAGTCCGTCTCGTTCTTCCATCTCTGAAAAGTGCTCATTCGCCCAAATCGGACATCATATGAAAAAGTTACGGCCAAAACAGCGAAGCACCCCCGAAAACAGATCGCAGCAGCAGAAGATCTCTGTTTCTTGCAGCTCCGTTGATCAAACAATTACATACAAATTGTACAGACGAACCAACCTATTCTATTACATCAGATCATTATCTAAAACAATTACAAATTGAATTACAAGATTAAACTATCACAATCAACCCTCGTGATTTACAACACAGCCACGAAAAACCACGTGGAATCCAAACATAACAAAATAATTAAAACACGGCCATAATAGTGGATAACAACCTGCATCACAGAACCACTATATACATGCATATATAATCATGACATGGACTACATATTGACAAGGCTGTCGCGTGCCTATCAAATAATAATTCTAACAATTCCTCCTAACAATGTAGCAGGGCAAGTCAGAGTCGATCCCACAGAGACAAATGTGTCAAACACTAGTTATTTCTGACCAATTTCAACTAAGCAAAGAACACAATAATATTTTGAGATTTATTAAACTAATTATACTAAGGCAAATAAGGATTTTATCAATTAATTAAAAACATCCAGAATTAAGTATCCCCACTAGCATGAATCAATGCAATTACGATTCCTTACCCCAATCAATCAAATATATTACTCAAGAGGAAAGATGCGCCCTATAAAATACCAATAACCTCTTCCGAGTATTAATGGCTTCTCTAAATATACAATCAAGCCTATTTCCATGGTATCATGCAATTTAGAGACATTAAACACAGCATCCTGACTTCCTAACAGTCCATTCTACCTATTTCCATGGAGAATTTCATGTCCTTATTGGATAAATCACAACCATCTAAATCCAACTTCCGATGGTATATAGATATCGGTTCGAACAAATCACATAATCATGCCTGACATGTAATTGTTAATCATCACAACTCAATAAGCAAGAGCAATTAAACAATCAATTTGGGGTTGGGGGAATCATGCATCTATCATAGCTAGGGTTCAACCTAACCCCGGATTATAAATCTACTCACTCATAATTAAACTAACAAAACACAAGTTATAATAAAAACACATAATTAAATTATTATTGAAAATAGAGAAACAACCTTCAATCTTCAAATCTTGAACAAGAAGAAAAGTAAAAGTCTCCTCTTTTTTCTTCCTATCTCTATGTATGTATCTCTAATAAAAACTCTAATTGATCTCTAGAATAGAAGTATTTTAATGCTTTTTTGTAATTACAAGGCAGTCTCCGAAACCGAATAGGATTTTCTAATCAAAATTCGTAGGTCTGTTTTCACCACAGTTTCTGGGCTTTTCCCGTTGGGTCTTGGATATTGGACCATCTCTGAATTAAAGAAAATTCTCTAAGCTTCGCGTGGACGGTAAGATCGTCAAAATCCGATGTACGGAACTCCAGATATGGCCCAAACAGCGAAATAATACGTGTAGCCCAATAAATCCGAATTTCCATCCAAATTTGAGTCCAATTAAGCTTTATTTCTTCAATTCCTTCCAACTTTAGGAATTTCTTGCACTCTACAATAAAACATTAAAATTTATTAAATAAATATCCAAATCAATGCAAAATACAATTAAATATAAGAATAAAATCATCTAGAATATATATAAAATATACTCTATCAAAATATCCCCACACTAAGCATTTGCTCGTCCTCGGGCAAATAAGCGAAACAAAATATCTAAAACTAACTACCATCACTTTCGTAGATGACACGATTGCATTGAGCGCATGCAACAAGCCGTTAAACCCCTAGGCAGCCCTAGTAGGACGAGTTTTGTCTCGTGAGGGTTTATAGAAGATTTACCCACAAAATCCAATATTTTTGTCTGCCAAGTCTCAAGAATGCAACTAATATGAATGCAATCTAAATGAATATGCCTATATAATCATGAAAGCATTAACCTCGTCAATATATAATCTTCAGAATTGCAACAATCAAGGATTTCATCTATCTCACATTTTAGTCATGCAACTCTTCCACTGCAAGTACGGAGTGCATCGTGTGTGCTCAACATGCTCTCTAATGAAACAATACAGAGACCAACAAACTTCAACAGAGTCTTAACCATGAGCCGTTAATCAGAATTAAGCTTAAACACTTCGTTACATTAGAGTCAACTATAGCCTAGGGTCACCAAGGAACTTCTTTGCCACTCTTATATTTTTCTTATCCATATTTTTTTATTTTTTTTCTTTTTTTTTCTTCGCATACCCGGTCTAAGGTTGGGACGCTTCTCAGTGTAAGTGAGTTACGACCACCATAAGACTTCGCAAGCTCATTATTTATCCCCTTTTTTTTTGTCGAGTAATTCTCCAGTAACCAAGGGTTGTGAAAAGTCACCAAAAAAATTTTATTTTCCAGTACATCACTTAATACCAGCATATGTACATGGATCGTCCCTTTCACATGACATTATATTGTCACCCATTGATCTCAAAGGAGTACTCGATACTTTATTTGTAATATTCTATTTTTTTTTTTTTAATAAAGGCATATACATCCCAAAACTTCCCCAAACTTAAGATTTACATACTCTAAGCTCAAAAGGGAATAAACAAAATTCTACGCTCGACTCATAGCAAAGACTCAAGAATTAAGCTAGCCTAAGTCTCGTCTATAGAGCATTTTACAGTGTAAATAAAATTGCCGTACAAACAATTTCTAAGCATGCAAGCCATCACATATGATCAAGACTACTAGCCAAGAAATTATGCAAATAAACTCATCACAAGAAATTGACTCGGTATTATATACTTTCATGAATTATGAAAATGCAAACTAAACAAATAAAATAAAAATACAAAATTAAATAACTACATGCTCTAATCTAAATGCAACTATATCATGAATTTTCCTAAAACATGGCAATATACAATTTTTTTTCTAATTTTTCTAATAATTTTTTTTTTAATCATATATAATTTTTTTGGATTTTTTTCATTCATTAAGAACTCATCCCCACACTTAAATGGTTCATTGTCCTCAATGAATAAATTAATAATAATATAAATTCTAAGAAAATACAAAAAGAATAAAGTAAAAATTATACAAAGAAAGGTTAGAAATACTCCCCTAATGCATAAGCATGAAGTGTTGTAGCTCAGAAAAATAATATGTGGCTCCATTGAATGTATAGTCCAGCTCCATATTCTGTTAAAATATTAAAAGTTTGGAATATAACTCAACGCATTAGTTGCTCCAGTGGTTGTGTAACAGGTCTCATAACTCATTTGGCTGGGTTTGATTCCCTTCAGTAACTTCATTTTTATTAAGAATCTGGCATGCTGGAACGGTGGAGACACGCACAGGAGTTAAAAACAAAATAGCAGCTCATCTGACTTGGACTGGGCCGAAAATGGATTGGGCCGGAAATGGATTGCCGTTGTTGGATTCAAGTCGATGGACTTGAGTACATAATGTACTTTAGTGAAGCTGGACTTGTACTAGAGTGGGCCGCGCAGGGCCCAATTGCTTAACACCCGCTTAGCAGAGAGTACAGTAGTACAAAATGGGCGTTCTTGAAAAAAAAAAAAAAAAACGCCCGTCCTGATGTACTGCTTGGAGCGCTGTATTATGACTTGGGCTGAATCAGTAAACAGATGCACAAAACCGGCGTTCACACAAATATGAGCGCCCATCTTCAGCTACTGTAACAGCGCGGAGCGCGCAGGGAAAACAAAGAATAAAGACGCCCCTCTTACAAATGCTGAATGGCCATCTTGAGGTTCTGCTCAAATATGCTCCTGCTCATTTTTATTTTTTTTTTCTTATATAAATTCTCTCTTTTCTGAAACACTTCACACAAAAATTATCAAGGCATCTTATGGGAGTAAAATGATAAAATACAAATAAAAATTTCTAATCTAAACAAAAATACAAAAATTAGAGTAAATATTACTAACCTTAAAATCATGGGTTGCCTCCCACGAAGCGCTTTTTTTTTAAGGTCTTTAGCTCGACCTCCTCAAGAATTATTCTGACGAAGGGGTAGAAAGCAGAATCTCCACCTTCTCATCAATTGGCTCACCAGCTCTGTAATGTTTTACTCTTTGGCCGTTCACCTTAAAAGTCCCACCAGTGGCATTCCATAATTCAATGGAGCCATATGGATAAACTTTTCGAATTTTAAACGGGCCCGACCACCTGGAACGAAGCTTACCAGGAAAAAGCTTCAATCTTGAATTAAACAAAAGAACCAAATCACCTTCATTAAATTCCCTGCGCAGTAGACCCTTGTCATGCCATCTTTTTGTCTTCTCCTTGTAGAGCTTAGAACTTTCATAAGCCTCAAAACGAAGCTCGTCTAGCTCATTAAGTTGAAGAAGTCTTTTCTCACCAGCCACCAGTGGATCAAAATTTAAGCTTTTGATGGCCCAAAATGCACGATGTTCCAGCTCAACTGGAAGATGACAGGCTTTCCCATAAACTAGTCTATACGGAGTTGTCCCAATAGGAGTTTTAAATGCGGTCCTATACGCCCAAAGTGCATCATCAAGCTTCATAGACCAATCTTTTCTTGATTTTTCAACTGTTTTCTCCAAGATAGTCTTAATTTCGCGGTTGGAGATCTCAACTTGACCACTAGTTTGAGGATGATATGAAAGGCCTACCTTATGATGTACTCCATATTTCTTTAACATAGCTTCAAAGCGATTTTCAAGAAAATGCTTTCCTCCATCACTAATTAGAATCCTTGGCACTCCAAATCTAGGAAAAATCGTCTTCTTGAAGAATTTGCTTACAACACGGGCATCATTAGTGGGAGTTGCAATGGCTTCAACCCACTTGGAAACATAGTCAACAGCGAGTAAGATATATTTGTTCCCAAAAGATGAAGGGAATGGTCCCATGAAGTCAACTCCCCAAACATCAAAAGGTTCCACTTCGAGTATGTTGTTTAGAGGCATCTCATTTCTCCTCGAGATATTTCCAATTCTTTGACAACGATCACAAGAGTGAACATAAAGATGAACATCCTTAAAGAGAGTTGGCCAGTAAAAACCACATTGAAGAATCTTTGCAGCAGTTTTGGTGGTGCTTGCATGGCCACCACATGGTGAATCGTGACAATGTGAGATTATAGAGGAAATCTCACTTTCTGGAATACATCTTCTAATAACACCATCTGCACAAGATTTATAGAGAAAGGGATCATCCCAAAAGTGCTTCCTCACATCATAGAAGAACTTCTTTTTCTGCTGAGATGAATACCCATGAGGAACGGTACCACTAGCCAAATAATTAGCTATATCAGCAAACCAAGGAACATCTATCCTTGCAAGAGAAAATAGATGATCATCAGGAAATGAATCATCAACTGGAGGGTCTTTTGTACAATCACCATCAAGAACAAGACGCGAAAGATGATCAGCAACTACGTTCTCAGCCCCTTTCTTATCTTTAATTTCCAAGTCAAATTCTTGAAGAAGTAGAATCCAACGAATCAAGCGAGGCTTTGCATCCTTCTTGTTCATCAAGTATTTCAGTGCTGCATGGTCAGTGTGAACGATAACTTTCGAGCCAACAAGATATGACCGAAATTTTTCCATAGCATACATCACTGCTAGCAATTCCTTTTCTGTTGTTGCATAATTCATTTGAGCTCCATCTAGGGTCTTGCTTGTATAATATATGGCATGAAGCTTTCCATCCTTCCTTTGTCCTAAGACCGCACCAATAGCTTGATCACTAGCATCACACATGATTTCAAATGGCAAATTCCAATCTGGTGGTTGTATGATTGGAGCAGAGATAAGAGCATTCTTTAACCTGTCAAAGGCCTCAACACAAGCATCATTAAAAACAAAAGGGACATCTTTGCCTAAGAGCTCAGTTAGAGGGCGAGCAATTTTTGAAAAATCTTTTATAAAGCGGCGGTAAAATCCCGCATGACCAAGAAAACTTCTTACACCCTTCACCGAGGTTGGGGGTGGTAAGCGCTCGACAACCTCTACCTTAGCTCTATCGACCTCGATGCCTCTGTTTGAGACAACATGACCCAAAACAACTCCCTCTTGTACCATAAAATGGCATTTTTCCCAGTTTAAAACTAGACTAACTTCCTTACATTTACGAAGCACCTTTTCTAAATTATGCAAACAGATGTCAAAAGATGTTCCGTAAACAGAGAAGTCATCCATAAAAACTTCCATTATATTTTCAATAAAATCTGAGAAAATTGCCATCATACAACGTTGAAAGGTTGGAGGAGCACCACATAATCCAAACGGTAGTCTGCGATATGCAAACGTACCATAAGGACATGTAAAAGTCGTCTTTTCCTGATCATTCGGATGGACGGGAATTTGAAAGAAACCTGAATATCCATCCAAATAACAGAAAAAGGAATGTTTTGCCAACCTTTCAAGCATTTGATCAATAAAAGGGAGAGGAAAATGATCTTTCCTGGTGGCTTTATTCAATTTGCGATAATCAATACACATACGCCACCCAGTTACAGTTCTAGTAGAAATTAACTCACCCTTATCATTTTTAACAACGGTCATTCCTCCTTTCTTTGGAACTACTTGTACAGGGCTAACCCACTTACTATCAGAGATAGGGTAGATTATACCTGCATCAAGAAGTTTAAAAACCTCCTTTTTGACTACCTCCATCATATTAGGATTAAGTCTCCTTTGAGGTTCTCTAGAGGAGGCGTGCTCGTCCTCAAGAATGATTTTATGCATGCACAAAGATGGGTTGATGCCCTTAATATCATCAATGGTGTACCCGATGACACTTTTATATGTTTTTAAAATCATGAGCAAACGCTCAATTTGACTGTCATCAAGCTTAGCATTGACAATAATAGGATATGTACTATTAGGACCCATAAACACATATTTCAAAGATGCAGGAAGTGGTTTTAGTTCTACCTGAGGAGGCGTAGAACTCTCCTTCACATCTTCATGGCTTAGTACATTGAGATGAGGTTGCATGACTATTGGTGTTGCATCAAGAAGTTTCATATAGTTCGCACACTCCCAATTTTCAGCATCATTTTCTCCCTCAAGAACATCTTGAAGTGGATCATCACATGATAAAGTGTTGATTTTAACTTTGATCGCTTCTTCTAGTGCATCCACCCTGTTTACAGTTTCATCCATTGAGGGATGACCCATTGAGTTCTGAAGCTGAAATTCCATCTTCTCCTCTCCCACTTGAAAAGAAATCCTTCCACTTTTCATGTCGATAATAGCACCAGCTGTAGCTAAGAATGGTCTCTCAAGAATGATAGGAATATTTGCATCTTCTTCCATCTCCATGATAACAAAATCACATGGGATATAAAATTTTCCTACCTTGAGAGGAACATCTTCAAGTATACCAAGAGGGTACTTCACAGTTCTGTCTGCCAATTGTAGGGATATACACGTGGGTTTCAGTTCACCAATTTGAAGCTTTTTGCAGATTGACAATGGCATTAGACTTACACTTGCCCCAAGATCACATAAAGCTCTTTTGATCTCAACATCACCAAGTTTCACAGGAATAGAGTAACTACCCGGATCAGCTAGCTTCTTCGGAAAAGTATTTTGCAAGATAGCACTACACTCTGCCGTCAATGAAATAGTAGAAGTCTCTTCAATTTTTCTCTTTCTTGACAAAATATCTTTAAGGAACTTTGCATAAGAAGGCATCTCAACTATAGCATCCATGAATGGAATATTAATATGCAACTTCTGTAGTATGTCAAGAAATTTACCGTACTTCTTCTCTAGCTTAGCTTTTGCCAACCTTTGTGGGAAAGGAACTGGTGGCACATATGGTGCAATAGGAATAATGGGTTCCTTCTTTTCTTCTTCCGTAGCCTTTTTCTCTGTGACAATTTCAGACATACTTCCCTCACCATCTTCTTGAGCATCCACAGTTCTTTTGTTCACTCTTAACTCTGGCTCTTGCAATTCCTTGCCACTCCTTAAAGTTACAGCATTTATATGACCTTTTGGTGGTTGTTCAGTTTGGCCAGGAAGTTGGCCTTGGGACTTTGTAAGTTGATTCAATTGTAGAGCCATTTGAGCTACTGAAGTTTCTAGCATTCTGTTTTGAGCTTGCATATCCCGATTGATCTGTGTCTGTGAAACCATAAATCCCTCTAAGAGAGATTCCAAATTAGATTTCGGTGGTTGAGTTGTTGCATTCTGAGATGATCCCTGTTGAAAACCTGGTGGATGAGAAAAGTTATTTTGCGGAGGGTTCGCCTGATTATTCTTGTAAGAGAAATTTGGATGGTCCCTCCAACCTGGGTTGTACGTGTTGGAATAAGGATTATATTGTTGCCTTTGATTTTGATTGTAAAGGGCATTTGCTTGCTCCATAGATGCATCAGGTAAATTGTTTTGACAAGCATGTTGATTGTGCCCTTGTACCCCACATATTTCACACGAAGCAACGGTAGGTGCAATTTTGGCATCTAATTGCTCAATCTTCTTAACAACTGCTTGCATAGTAGTATTGAGCATGGTTATAGAATCAACCTCATACTTACCACCCTTCTTAGATTGATTTCGATCACTGTACGGATAGTTATCATTAGACGCCATCTCATCCAAAAGAGTTCTTGCTTCATCGGTACTTTTTGCCATAACCGATCCGCCAGATGCAGCATCGATAAAGATTCGAAACTCTTGTGTCAACCCATTATAGAATGTTTGGATCAGCAACCAATCAGGAATTCCATGGTGAGGACATTGTCTTTGGAGACGTTTAAATCTTTTCCAAGCATCATGAAGAGATTCATCATCTTCTTGACGAAAATTAGATATGTCATTCCTTAGCTTGGCAGTCTTCTTTTGGCTAAAGAATTTAAGTAGAAAGGCCTTTGCTAAAGCATCCCAAGTAGTAAATTTGTTTGGCCCTTCATCTTTCAACCAATCCTTAGCTGCATCCCGAAGAGAAAATGGAAACAAACGCAGCTTGATAGCATCATCTGGGACATTGGTCAGCTTTATCATATCACACTTTTCAAGAAAACTCTCGAGATGATCAACTGGATTTTCAGAAGCCAAGCCCGCAAAAGAATCATTAGAGATGAATTGAATGAACTGAGGCTTGAGCTCGAAGTGAGTAGCTGTGACAGCTGGTCTGAGAATAGAGGACATGACGCCTGTAGTGTCTGGCATACCATACTCCCTCAAAGATTTCGCTGGTACTTCTTCGCCCATATTTTCCTTGTTTTTGTTTCTCCTTTGTTCACCGGATTGCTTTCTTGCTGTAGCTTCAATTTCAGGATCAAGTGGAATCAAATTTTCTGTACCTGAACTTCGAGTGTGCATATATCAAGAAAACTAGAAAAAAAGGATCAGAAAACAAGAGATAATAGCCGAAGCAACACAACTAAAGACTTAGCTAAAAATATCAAAAATAGACTAATCTAACACCACTTTGTCCCCGGCAGCGGCGCCAAAAATTTGACAAGGCTGTCGCGTGCCTATCAAATAATAATTCTAACAATTCCTCCTAACAATGTAGCAGGGCAAGTCAGAGTCGATCCCACAGAGACAAATGTGTCCAACACTAGTTATTTCTGACCAATTTCAACTAAGCAAAGAACACAATAATATTTTGAGATTTATTAAACTAATTATACTAAGGCAAATAAGGATTTTATCAATTAATTAAAAACATCCAGAATTAAGTATCCCCACTAGCATGAATCAATGCAATTACGATTCCTTACCCCAATCAATCAAATATATTACTCAAGAGGAAAGATGCGCCCTATAAAATACCAATAACCTCTTCCGAGTATTAATGGCTTCTCTAAATATACAATCAAGCCTATTTCCATGGTATCATGCAATTTAGAGACATTAAACACAGCATCCTGACTTCCTAACAATCCATTCTACCTATTTCCATGGAGAATTTCATGTCCTTATTGGATAAATCACAACCATCTAAATCCAACTTCCGATGGTATATAGATATCGGTTCGAACAAATCACATAATCATGCCTGACATGTAATTGTTAATCATCACAACTCAATAAGCAAGAGCAATTAAACAATCAATTTGGGGTTGGGGGAATCATGCATCTATCATAGCTAGGGTTCAACCTAACCCCGGATTATAAATCTACTCACTCATAATTAAACTAACAAAACACAAGTTATAATAAAAACACATAATTAAATTATTATTGAAAATAGAGAAACAACCTTCAATCTTCAAATCTTGAACAAGAAGAAAAGTAAAAGTCTCCTCTTTTCTCTTCCTATCTCTATGTATGTATCTCTAATAAAAACTCTAATTGATCTCTAGAATAGAAGTATTTTAATGCTTTTTTGTAATTACAAGGCAGTCTCCGAAACCTGGACTGTAAGATCGTCAAAATCCGATGTACGGAACTCCAGATATGGCCCAGTCCAAGTCAGATGAGCTGCTATTTTGTTTTTAACTCCTGTGCGTGTCTCCACCGTTCCGATGTACGGAACTCCAGATATGGCCCAGTCCAAGTCAGATGAGCTGCTATTTTGTTTTTAACTCCTGTGCGTGTCTCCACCGTAAGTCAGATGAGCTGTGCGTGTCTCCACCGTTCCAGCATGCCAGATTCTTAATAAAAATGAAGTTACTGAAGGGAATTGAACCCAGCCAAATGAGTTATGAGACCTGTTACACAACCACTGGAGCAACTAATGCGTTGAGTTATATTCCAAACTTTTAATATTTTAACAGAATATGGAGCTGGACTATACATTCAATGGAGCCACATATTATTTTTCTGAGCTACAACACTTCATGCTTATGCATTAGGGGAGTATTTCTAACCTTTCTTTGTATAATTTTTACTTTATTCTTTTTGTATTTTCTTAGAATTTATATTATTATTAATTTATTCATTGAGGACAATGAACCATTTAAGTGTGGGGATGAGTTCTTAATGAATGAAAAAAATCCAAAAAAATTATACTATGGCAAATAAGGATTTTATCAATTAATTAAAAACATCCAGAATTAAGTATCCCCACTAGCATGAATCAATGCAATTACGATTCCTTACCCCAATCAATCAAATATATTACTCAAGAGGAAAGATGCGCCCTATAAAATACCAATAACCTCTTCCGAGTATTAATGGCTTCTCTAAATATACAATCAAGCCTATTTCCATGGTATCATGCAATTTAGAGACATTAAACACAGCATCCTGATTTCCTAACAATCCATTCTACCTATTTCCATGGAGAATTTCATGTCCTTATTGGATAAATCACAACCATCTAAATCCAACTTCCGATGGTATATAGATATCGGTTCGAACAAATCACATAATCATGCCTGACATGTAATTGTTAATCATCACAACTCAATAAGCAAGAGCAATTAAACAATCAATTTGGGGTTGGGGGAATCATGCATCTATCATAGCTAGGGTTCAACCTAACCCCGGATTATAAATCTACTCACTCATAATTAAACTAACAAAACACAAGTTATAATAAAAACACATAATTAAATTATTATTGAAAATAGAGAAACAACCTTCAATCTTCAAATCTTGAACAAGAAGAAAAGTAAAAGTCTCCTCTTTTCTCTTCCTATCTCTATGTATGTATCTCTAATAAAAACTCTAATTGATCTCTAGAATAGAAGTATTTTAATGCTTTTTTGTAATTACAAGGCAGTCTCCGAAACCGAATAGGATTTTCTAATCAAAATTCGTAGGTCTGTTTTCACCACAGTTTCTGGGCTTTTCCAGTTGGGTCTTGGATATTGGACCATCTCTGAATTAAAGAAAATTCTCTAAGCTTCGCGTGGACTGTAAGATCGTCAAAATCCGATGTACGGAACTCCAGATATGGCCCAAACAGCGAAATAATACGTGTAGCCCAATAAATCCGAATTTCCATCCAAATTTGAGTCCAATTAAGCTTTATTTCTTCAATTCCTTCCAACTTTAGGAATTTCTTGCACTCTACAATAAAACATTAAAATTTATTAAATAAATATCCAAATCAATGCAAAATACAATTAAATATAAGAATAAAATCATCTAGAATATATATAAAATATACTCTATCACATATCATAAATCGCAGAACCGCAACCTAGCTCTGATGCCATTGTAGGAACAATCAGACCTTGGCCTGCGTTTTATGATACTAATTAAAAGTTCGAAAAGAATATTAACGTTAATCGCTACAGCGCAAGCGATTCAAATCCACGTCTCTTACTGTATTCCCTAATTCTCCTTGGACGAAGTGAGGCCTTCGATCTCCCAAGGTGTGCCTCTCCTTAAAGCTCCAAAAACCCAAAACCCTAGCTGTCTCCTTGAGAAAAACGACTGCCTCTCTCAAACTCTAGGATGAATTCATTTTGGTGTGTCTTTCAGCTTTAGGAGAACGAGAATATATATAGGCTACAGTAGGGATCATGGACCATTAGGTCAGGTCTTCCAATGACATTCCGGGCCAGACCCAATGTCATTAAATATTAATTCAATCCATTAAAGAATTAATATTTGCACTACATTTCCTAATTCCGTAAATTAATTATTTAATTCGGCTCCCATATTAATTGCTTATAAATTCCCCATGTTTAAGATATCGCATGTCCATTAATTAAATTAATTTCTGACAATTAATTTAATCAATATCTTTTATCCTTGATCATCCACTCAACCTTATAATTATGCAAGAACAAATCTGCCTGCAGGACTAAAGCATAATTATCTTTATGAGCTTTCAAGAGGACATCATCACCCGAATATATTTTCCGGACATGGTTTTCTTTTATAGTCAATATCCCACTTCGTATATAATGTCATTGCCCAATACATAAATTCGTAATTTAAAATAAATTACTTAACTTATGAGTCAAGGCATGTGCATTAAATACAAGTGTCAATCACTATATCCGGATTAAGAACCTAAGCAATAATAACATCGTAGAATCTTAGTTCTTTATTGTCAGAATAAAAGAAACAATTATTCTACTATCTTGATCCCGTTCAATATACACAAAGTATATAAGTATTATTTAATAGTCAAGATAAACTATTTCTAAATAATACTTCAACCGTTCCAATGGTTTGTCTAACACCACCTCGACTGTGAACCTTTATTATATTATATAAGAAATTCGACAATCTAACTTTCTGCTATCCCATTTGATACTAGATTGTCTACAATATATAATATACAGACAATGTGAAAACATGCATTCAAGATTCTCAAATAATTGTTATATACTTCAAACGAATATTTCAGTATAACCCTAACTATTACACATCCCGAGGTGGACTTTCTCTTATCCTTATCTGTTTGGAAATCTGAATCGGTATATCCCAGAGGCAATAAATCAGAGGACTTGTAAACTAAAATATACTCCTTAGTCCTTCGAAGGTACTTGAGTATTGTTTTTACAGCACTCCAATGTTCTTGTCCTGGGTTTGACTGGTATCTGCTAACCATGCCCATGGGAAAACAGATATCAGGCCTCGTACATAACGTTGCATACACTAGTCTTCCACATTACCCGATCGAGTAAAGAAATATTTTGCTCGAATAAATTTATGTCCTCCTGACTCTTAAGAAATTTCATGCAATAGTGCACGTATTAAGGTATGTGCTTCAA
Source organism: Daucus carota subsp. sativus (assembly GCF_001625215.2). NCBI lineage: Eukaryota > Viridiplantae > Streptophyta > Magnoliopsida > Apiales > Apiaceae > Daucus > Daucus carota. Next base: position 14,883,251 of record NC_030388.2, on the reverse strand, counting down.
CGTTTATTATTGCTCATGATCGTGATAGTAGCAATCATTGTGATTAATAAACTACATGTTGATGTTTAGTGCACTCGTCTAGTTCATAAATGACTAGCACTAAAATTGAACTCTGTACCATCTTCAATTAATAAAATTGAGCAGTCAACTCCAAGTTAGAAATGCTTCAAAATCTTATAACGAATAATCAGAATGTCGATACTGAAATCCACTTGCACTTGATACCAAATCAGTAGACAACTTCTGTTCCCTCACAAAAATTGAACTTTATTTTTCATTGAAGTCTGAACATATTGAAGAACTTTTTTGACTGCTCCTGTGATTGCTTCAGTTTACTTGATCGTCTGATTCTATATGTACCAGTTATTCAATTGTCGATTCTTGTATCATACTCATGTATTGTTTCCTATCTTTTTACTGTGTTGAGTTATTGCTATTATATAATAAGTTAAATTATGTCTTACAACCTAGCATCTTCGTCAGAGGATTGTGATGTTCATAGTCTCTCCTTGAACATCTTCGATAGGTCTAGTCGAGAGATGATTCAAACTAGTGAGGGAACTCTCTTTTGCTTCGCTCCCATAGTTATATTAAACGCATTACAACCATACTTGCTGATATATATGTCCCTCTCAATATACTTCGAATACTATCCTCTCATCTGGTTTCCCCACCTCGTTTGCATCCTATGTCAATCCCGGGTCACGCCTTTTGGGAGCATGATGGGTTAGATACTTCCTAACCCTTAGTTAAGTATACATCTTTGATCGAAGTTTCAATTTCTTCGGGTACACTCATACTAGTACTACAACGACAGAATGTACATATATAAATTTAAAACTTGCAAGAAATCGACTTGTGAAAAATTTAATCTAAAAAATCAATTCTTAACAAATAAAAGAATGTTATTTCAAATAAAAAAAATCTGATACAATTATTTCGGGAGAAATGACCGCTATGATCGAGTAACGAAGCCGCCTGCATTACCTGATCGACTGGATTATTAAAATGACGAAGCATGACTATGAAATCAAGAGAAAGGAGGAATACTCTGCTCATGCCTGAAGAAGTTACCAGGATCAACAGCTGACTTGATTTTAACAAGCCGATTGAAGTTATTCTTGAAGTATTTCCTGCCCCATCTACTGGCCTGCTTGTAGCTGGTAGGGCCTTGAAGATTGTTCACTCCCAAGTCTAGATCATTGTAATTGACGTATGCAGCTCTGGGAGAGCTGGTAACATAAGGAGTCAAGTACTTGTACAAGCCTCTGATCCACTTCATGGCATTGGATGTGTCTCCATCAGTCCGCACTCTCATGTACATCATGTACAGGGTTCCTGCTCTGTGAGGGAATGGAATTGCAGATTCTGATATTTCGGCCATCTTTCCACCATACGAGGTGAATAGGAAATTCGTTCTTCCAGGATCTTGCTGAAGAAGGATTTTCCACAACCCCTCAAGCCCTTCCCTCGATATGGGCTTGTCCACGAAGTCTGATTTGGCTTTAAAAGGAATTTTATAGGCAGTCCTGTTCAACAAACCAGTAGGAGAAGCATCGGCTGGGAATAGAGAAAACGTGAGTATAGATTGAATATAGGTAAGTTCAGTGCAGGCTTCTGCCTCCAATCCCAACTCTGGGAACCTCTTGTTCATCATCGACAGTAGTCCTTCTTTCCGTCCAAGAAACTGTCCTATAAAATTCACGCTCACCGTTTTACTATCTTCCAAACTGCCAGAACCATCGTCCTGTACAGTTTTCTGCGGTTCATTAGGCAGATTCTTCCACACTGTGTTGGCAGCCACTCGCATTTCAACATCTTTGGGAAGCCTCGGGGCTACAGTTTGCCAACGGTGAAGCACTTCAGTTGCATTCTGCTCCAAAGTTCTTTCAACTTCGAAGACGGTGACAATTTTTGGAACAGAAACTAGCTTCAGTTTCCAGGAAAGAATGACTCCAAAACTAGAAGCTCCGCCTCCTCTGATGGCCCAAAACAAATCTTCTCCCATTGATTTTCTGTCAAGAATTCTGCCGTTGGCATCAATCAAGCGTGCATCGAGCACGTTATCAGCAGCAAGGCCATACTTGCGTCTCAATGTGCCATATCCACCACCACTGACGAGTCCGCTTACACCTACTGTTGACCATATCCCTGCAGGAAATCCAAGGGTATCGCTCTTCTGACCAATATAATAATACAGCTCTCCAAGCGTTGCACCAGCTCCAACCCATGCCGTTGCTTTTACAGGGTCAACATTGATAGAACGAAGATTAATCATATCAAGTAACACAAACGGGACTTGGGCTACGTACGAGAGACCTTCGTAGTCATGCCCTCCCCCTCGAATCCTCATCTGAATGTCATGTTTCTTGGAACAATAAATGACAGTTTGGATCTGCGACTCGTCCTCAGGTTTGACAATAACAATAGGTTTAGGAGTCGCCGGAGTGTCAAACCTGAGGTTATTAATGGAGAATTTCAAGACAGAAGTGTAGGTAGAGTTTTGTGATGTGTAAATAGCTTTGGATATGGAGGTTGAACTCGACCGGATAAGACATTGAACAAAGTCTTGGCCAGAAGTACGATCAGCTGCTGATGAGATGGTGAAAAATAAAAGAACAAAGAAGATCGACTGCAGAATGGAACAAACTTGAGGACTCTTCATGATTTTAGTGTTTTTTGCTTGTGTATTTGAGTTGTGCATTAGATGGTGTAGTATGGCAGGTATTTATAGCGGCATGCCAGTGGTGCCTTGCTAGGAAATATACAACAAAAATGGTAAACGTGACTCGGGCTTATTATTGAAATGGTCTATATATGGCTGTGTTGATCATTAAATCCCAGATACGAGGTCCAGGTCAAAACTCTTGCGAAACTAATTGCTCTCTCGGCTGTTTTCTCAACCAGCATTTAAGATAATTTTTTTTAATTAATAATATATTATAAATATTATAATTTTGAAAAAATAATCTCGGAATAAAGTAACTAAACCTGTACACCATCAAACTTCAGTCAAATGGCAAGTGACTATTAATAAAAAAAGGGGAGTATGAAATTAATTTTTCATGATTATAAATATTATACATGAATTTATTATATAAACAAAAAGGTTGAAATAAACAACTTTTAAGCCAGAAGAAATTCCGCTACAAATTGTAATCGAACCAACGTTGAAAGAGTTAATTGTTTATACATAGTCCTGCTTCCAGAAGTCAAATAATTAAATAACAACAAAACTTCAGAAAGTATGGGCGACTTCTGCTGGTTGGGATGCAGACACTTGTATATGTTGAATTTTCTAAATGAGCTTACTTACAACAAGAGACAGGCTAATCAACATGCATGGGTTGCCCTGTGATTATTAACTAGGATTTTATGTAAGTTTTATAATGGTATATTTTATAGAGTTCTTTTCGGGTCCAAGTTAGTTAATATATTTTGAGAAATTTCAATCATTAATAAGGCTTGGAAATTTCACAAAACTAAATATAAAATTATATATATACATATATAAATATATATGTGTGTATGTGTATGTATAAAATAATATAATGATCATATTTTAATTGATCCTTAAGTAATATACATAGAAATCTGACATTAGTATTTGAAATGCATAATTGAGAAAAAGAAATCTTTCAATAGCATTTCGTATAAGTTGCCAATCCTTGGTCATTGAGATTCATGGAAATTCAGATTAATATTTAGGTATAGATATTACCTCCCTTTTCTCCTTTGAAATAAATTGCAATGATTGAAATTTTTCTATTTGGAATCGTGTTACGTCTAATTCCGCATATTTACAATATAAGCCACATGGTGATCAATCGGACTTCTGATTAATTACTTTCATTTTTTTTATTAGCATCCTACTTTCTTTAATACAAAGTTGGTCAAATTTAGATAACGGTTCAAGTTAGTGAAACTCTTTCAGTCTAATTGATCTAAGAAAAAATAAGAAGGAAATAAAGTTCCGTAGGATTTGAACCTACGACATCGGATTTTGGAGACCCAGTTTCTACCGCACTGAACTAAAAGCACCTTCTTATCAGGGAAAAAAACGAACAAAAAGACACTTTTTTAACCCCGATTTAATGAACGGTTATATATTAATATAATTGGAATCGATCTTACTTAATCCCTTGTTACTGCTCAACGAAGAAGTAATACGTAGGGATCATGACAGAATTTGAACATGTAACATTTTGTACGCAAAACAAACGCGCTACCAAGCTGCGCTACATACAATTGGTCTACAGTATCATTGAATAGAATTCCTGTCTTGTTTTCCACATCGTTATTTCGTCCATTGATCTATACAATTTATATGTGCATTTCATATTTTTTGGTCCCATTTAACATATAATAATTGTAAAAGAAAAGTCTTATATACGTATGAGATACGGAACGAAATGAGTAGTTTTCGGAAATGCTGAGAATGAAAGGGATTGTATTTACCGGATAGTTGTAAATTTCAATTTGAATTAGGAATTCCGTGTACAAGGTTATTAGCTGCATATGCATCTAATCATATATGTATTATCATTTTAGATTACAATAAAAAAAGTATGGTAATTTTTCAATGCGAGATCTAAAAACATATCTCTCCGTGTCCCCGGTATTAAGTACTCTATGGTTCGGGTCTTTAGCAGGTCTATTGGTAAAGATTAATCATTTTTTCCTAGATGCATTGACATTCCCCTTTTTTTATTTCTAGTTATTGATACGGTACCAAATAACGAAGATTGGAGATGAAATTAAATAATTTTTACTAATCCTTTGCCCCCTTTTTCTCTTTTTTCCTTAAAGGCAGCAAAAAGAAAAAAGAAAATGGTGTATTCAACAGCTTCGAGACTTGAGTTCAAGTTTTAATTTAATAAATTATTAAATTCAAAAATTAATTACGGATGGAGGTGGAACAAACAGGGTCGGCCTAGATCTAGAACAAGACTCAAGTACTTAAGTACTGTAAATGATATACTGTGATTTGAAATAAAGTTTAGAAATTTTTTTAGTATATTGATATTGATTGCATGGAATTTTTATAAATTGGATTTTAAGCTAATAACTTCTATTTTTACTTCCTTTCTTCTTCTTCGTTTCGGATCAAAAAATGGAAGAGTTGAGTAAATCAAAAATCCAAAGGGGGTTCATGGCCAAGGGGAAAGATATGTGAATATCGTTTGTTTTGGAATGTACCGGTTGTGTTCGAAACGGTGTTAATAAGATATCAACGGGTATTTCCAGATATATTATTGAAAAGAATTGTCACAACATGCCTAATCAATTGGAATTAAGAATATTATGTCCATTCTGTTACAGACATACGATGCAAGGGGAGATAAAGAAATAGATCGAATCGAGCACATGTATGTAACCCTTCTAAGGAAGGGTAAAAATAACATTCTATATATAACATAATTAAATATGAACAAACCGCATCCTATTTATTCTAGTTCATTTTAGATTCGACCGAAATAGTATTTTCGGGATAAGGATTAAACTAAACAAACCATGGATAAATCCAAAGCGACCTTTTCTTAAATACATGCGATCTTTTCATAGGCGTGCCCCCGATTCAATGGGGGGATCGAATGGATTATAGAAACATGAGTTTAATTAGTCGATTTATTAGCGAACACGAAAAAATATTATCTAGACGGGTGAATAGATTGACCTTGAAACAACGACTAATTACTATTGCTATAAAGATGGCTCGTATTTTATATTTAAATATAACAAATTTGTTCCATTTTCTTAATAATGAGAAACAATTTGAAAGAACCGAGTAGACCACCAGAGTGGGTCTTCGAGCCAGAAATAAATTATAGGATACTCTTTCGTCACTTGAATAAAAAGTAAAATCATAACTAAAACGTAATTGATGTTTTGTTAGAATAATATGAAAAATACATATCGAATTATCATGTTCTAAGAAAAAAAGAACCGGGTAAGACTAAAGATTCTTGTTGAGTGTGTTCGTTCATTTTGATTTTACCATCCCAGAGTTCATTCTCCAGGGAACTCCGCCATTTAAATTATTACAGTGGATCCTTTCCAATCTACTTCTTTTATGATTTCATTGGGAATCATATAAAGACAATATTTATTTGATATAGCTATTTGTGCAAGTATTTTACGATTAAGAAGCATCTCTTTGTTATATAGGGCATGTATTAATCAATTATAACATAGGATACCCCTATTTCACGAATTGCTGCGTTTATTCGAGTGATCCACACAAATGATGAAAATTTCGCATTTGCTTATCCATATCCCGATGAGACGAAACCAGAGCTCTTATTTTCTGTTGAGTGATTGTTCGAGTAAGTCTTGAATGAGCCCCTCGAAAGCTTGATGCAAATAAACGAAATTTTGTTCTACATCTCCGAGCTATATTTCCCGGCCTAATTCTGGTCATTCAATAAAGGAAATTTTGACGAATAACTAATAGATTTCCTTTCATTCCGTTATTATTTTCCCTTTCCTAGTCTATTAATAACAAAGCTTTTTGTTCGTTTTTTCCCCTGATAAGAAGGTGCTTTTAGTTCAGTGCGGTAGAAACTGGGTCTCCAAAATCCGATGTCGTAGGTTCAAATCCTACGGAACTTTATTTCCTTCTTATTTTTTCTTAGATCAATTAGACTGAAAGAGTTTCACTAACTTGAACCGTTATCTAAATTTGACCAACTTTGTATTAAAGAAAGTAGGATGCTAATAAAAAAAATGAAAGTAATTAATCAGAAGTCCGATTGATCACCATGTGGCTTATATTGTAAATATGCGGAATTAGACGTAACACGATTCCAAATAGAAAAATTTCAATCATTGCAATTTATTTCAAAGGAGAAAAGGGAGGTAATATCTATACCTAAATATTAATCTGAATTTCCATGAATCTCAATGACCAAGGATTGGCAACTTATACGAAATGCTATTGAAAGATTTCTTTTTCTCAATTATGCATTTCAAATACTAATGTCAGATTTCTATGTATATTACTTAAGGATCAATTAAAATATGATCATTATATTATTTTATACATACACATACACACATATATATTTATATATGTATATATATAATTTTATATTTAGTTTTGTGAAATTTCCAAGCCTTATTAATGATTGAAATTTCTCAAAATATATTAACTAACTTGGACCCGAAAAGAACTCTATAAAATATACCATTATAAAACTTACATAAAATCCTAGTTAATAATCACAGGGCAACCCATGCATGTTGATTAGCCTGTCTCTTGTTGTAAGTAAGCTCATTTAGAAAATTCAACATATACAAGTGTCTGCATCCCAACCAGCAGAAGTCGCCCATACTTTCTGAAGTTTTGTTGTTATTTAATTATTTGACTTCTGGAAGCAGGACTATGTATAAACAATTAACTCTTTCAACGTTGGTTCGATTACAATTTGTAGCGGAATTTCTTCTGGCTTAAAAGTTGTTTATTTCAACCTTTTTGTTTATATAATAAATTCATGTATAATATTTATAATCATGAAAAATTAATTTCATACTCCCCTTTTTTTATTAATAGTCACTTGCCATTTGACTGAAGTTTGATGGTGTACAGGTTTAGTTACTTTATTCCGAGATTATTTTTTCAAAATTATAATATTTATAATATATTATTAATTAAAAAAAATTATCTTAAATGCTGGTTGAGAAAACAGCCGAGAGAGCAATTAGTTTCGCAAGAGTTTTGACCTGGACCTCGTATCTGGGATTTAATGATCAACACAGCCATATATAGACCATTTCAATAATAAGCCCGAGTCACGTTTACCATTTTTGTTGTATATTTCCTAGCAAGGCACCACTGGCATGCCGCTATAAATACCTGCCATACTACACCATCTAATGCACAACTCAAATACACAAGCAAAAAACACTAAAATCATGAAGAGTCCTCAAGTTTGTTCCATTCTGCAGTCGATCTTCTTTGTTCTTTTATTTTTCACCATCTCATCAGCAGCTGATCGTACTTCTGGCCAAGACTTTGTTCAATGTCTTATCCGGTCGAGTTCAACCTCCATATCCAAAGCTATTTACACATCACAAAACTCTACCTACACTTCTGTCTTGAAATTCTCCATTAATAACCTCAGGTTTGACACTCCGGCGACTCCTAAACCTATTGTTATTGTCAAACCTGAGGACGAGTCGCAGATCCAAACTGTCATTTATTGTTCCAAGAAACATGACATTCAGATGAGGATTCGAGGGGGAGGGCATGACTACGAAGGTCTCTCGTACGTAGCCCAAGTCCCGTTTGTGTTACTTGATATGATTAATCTTCGTTCTATCAATGTTGACCCTGTAAAAGCAACGGCATGGGTTGGAGCTGGTGCAACGCTTGGAGAGCTGTATTATTATATTGGTCAGAAGAGCGATACCCTTGGATTTCCTGCAGGGATATGGTCAACAGTAGGTGTAAGCGGACTCGTCAGTGGTGGTGGATATGGCACATTGAGACGCAAGTATGGCCTTGCTGCTGATAACGTGCTCGATGCACGCTTGATTGATGCCAACGGCAGAATTCTTGACAGAAAATCAATGGGAGAAGATTTGTTTTGGGCCATCAGAGGAGGCGGAGCTTCTAGTTTTGGAGTCATTCTTTCCTGGAAACTGAAGCTAGTTTCTGTTCCAAAAATTGTCACCGTCTTCGAAGTTGAAAGAACTTTGGAGCAGAATGCAACTGAAGTGCTTCACCGTTGGCAAACTGTAGCCCCGAGGCTTCCCAAAGATGTTGAAATGCGAGTGGCTGCCAACACAGTGTGGAAGAATCTGCCTAATGAACCGCAGAAAACTGTACAGGACGATGGTTCTGGCAGTTTGGAAGATAGTAAAACGGTGAGCGTGAATTTTATAGGACAGTTTCTTGGACGGAAAGAAGGACTACTGTCGATGATGAACAAGAGGTTCCCAGAGTTGGGATTGGAGGCAGAAGCCTGCACTGAACTTACCTATATTCAATCTATACTCACGTTTTCTCTATTCCCAGCCGATGCTTCTCCTACTGGTTTGTTGAACAGGACTGCCTATAAAATTCCTTTTAAAGCCAAATCAGACTTCGTGGACAAGCCCATATCGAGGGAAGGGCTTGAGGGGTTGTGGAAAATCCTTCTTCAGCAAGATCCTGGAAGAACGAATTTCCTATTCACCTCGTATGGTGGAAAGATGGCCGAAATATCAGAATCTGCAATTCCATTCCCTCACAGAGCAGGAACCCTGTACATGATGTACATGAGAGTGCAGACGGATGGAGACACGTCGAATTCCATGATGTGGATCAGAGGCTTGTACAAGTACTTGACTCCTTACGTTACCAGCTCTCCCAGAGCTGCATACGTCAATTACAATGATCTAGACTTGGGAGTGAACAATCTTCAAGGCCCTACCAGCTACAAGCAGGCCAGTAGATGGGGAAAGAAATACTTCAAGGATAACTTCAATCGGCTTGTTAGAATCAAGTCCGTAGTTGATCCTGGTAACTTCTTCAGGCATGAGCAGAGTATTCCTCCTTTCTCATGATTTCATAGTCATGCTTCGTCTTTTTAATAATCCAGTCGATCGGGTAATGTAGGCTTCGTTACTCGATCGTAACGGTCGATTTCTCCTGAAATAATTGTATCAGATTTTTTTATTTGAAATAACATTCTTTTATTTTTTAAGAATTGATTTTAGAAATTAATATTGTTCACACGTTGATTTCTTGCAAGTCTTAAATATATATATATTTACATTATGTCGTCGTAGTACTAGTATGAATGTGTATCAATGTATAATATGAATAAGAAGAAATTGAAATTTCGATCAAAGACGGATACTTGACCAATGGTCAGGAAGTATCCAAACGATCATCCTCCTAAACGGCGTGACCCGAGATGGACATAGGATGCAAACTCACTAGTATATATAAAATTGAAATGAAATAGTTACACAAAATTCACATGCTACAAAATGCTATTTCACATGTCGATTTCTTGCAAGTCTTAAATATATATAAGTACATTCTATTATAGTTTCTTGCAAGTCTTAAATATATATAAGTACATTATATTATAGTACTAGTATGAATGTGTATCAATGTCTAATGTGTACCGTAAGTAGGGGTGTTCACCGGACCTCCCACACCGCACAAACCGCACCACAAAATGCGATTTTAAATTTTTGTGGTGCGGTCGCGGGTTCGGTTTCACAAACCGCGCAATGCTGTGCAGTTTGTGGTTTTATATTTAGGTATTGCGGTGCAAACCGCACCGCACCGCATTTATTATTTATATATATATACATAATTATATACATATATTATTTTTGTATTAATATATTAAATCTTTATTAGTTTATTTATTAAAAGATTATAGTGACTTCATGATTTATTATGGTCCATATTTTTATTTGTCTTTAATATTGCACTGTAATGGTTCCTGTATGCTGAACATTAAGTTAGCTTTTTTGTTCGTATTTGTAACGTGATTTCCCACTTAGAATGTGAATTTGGCCACTGAATGAAAAGACGAAGTATTTAGTTACTTCTAAATTTTATTGTAAATTTAAGTTTTGAATTTTTTATAATTTTAAAAGCTAAATTTCTAGACCGCAAAAGCCGCATAGACCGCACTGTATCGCACCACATTTATGTGGTGTGGTTTATGTGGTTTTTTATTTACGCCGTGCTGTCGAGATTTGAATATTTAACCAAACCGCATATGCGGGTTGGTCTACGGTTTTAGGGAAAAACCGCAACCCCCCGGATGAACACCTCTAACCATAAGAAATGAAATTTTGATTAAAGACACATACTTGACTGAGAGTTGGGATTGGAGGCACAAGCCTGCACTGAAGTTACCTATATTCACGTTTTCTCTTTTCTCAGCCGTTGATTCTCCTACTGGTTTGTTGAACAGGACTGCTTATAAAATTCCTTTTAAAGCCAAATCAAACTTCGTGGACAAGCCCATATAAAGGGAAGGGCTTGAGGGGTTGTGGAAAATCTTTCTCCAGCAAGAGCCTGGAAGAACGAATTTCCTCTTCACCTCTTATGGTGGAAAGGTGGCCGAAATATCAGAAACTGCAATTCCATTCCCTCACAGAGCAGGAACTCTGTACATGATGTACATGAGAGTGCGGACTGATGGAGACACGTCGAATTCCATGAAGTGGATTAGAGGCTTGTACAAGTACTTAACTCCTGCATGCGTAAATTACAATGACCTAGACTTAGGATTGAACAATCTTCAAGGCCCTGCCAGCTACAAGCAGGCCAGTAGATGGGGAAAAATACTTCAAGAATAACTTCAATCGGCAGTATTCCTCCTTTCTCTTGATTTCATAGTCATGCTTTGTCTTTGGTAATAATCTGTAAGCTTCGTTACTCAAACATAGCCGTCGATTTCTCCCGAAATAATTGTATTAGATTTATTTATTTGAAATAACATTCTTTTGTTTGTTAAGAATTGATTTTTTAGAAATCTAAATTTTTCACAAGTCAATTTCTTGCAAGTCTTGAATTTATATATATATGTAAATTATGTTATAGTACTAGTATGAATGTGTATCAATTAATGTATAATGTGAATCAGAAGAAATTGAAATTTCGAACAAAGACGGATACTTGACCGTGTTGGAAGAAAGGATCTCACACAAACTCAGACAAGACAATTTAGGAGAAGAAATGTATTACTTGAAAAATTACTTGATTACAAATGACTTGGTACAAGGCTTTATATAGGACTCAATAGAAATATCTAGATAACTCTTAAACTCCAAGAGACTTCACCTACCAAGATACATGTACTTAGAGATTACATGTACCTAGCCAATACATTGAACATACTAATACATGTACCAAGATACTAATACATGTACCAAGATTATTCTAGAAACTCCCACACAATTCTATTATTTTAATAGTCAAAAATATATTATTTATTTTTAACACCCCCTTAATTTTGACTATCCCAAGTAGACTTCGGAACTTGTTGAAGGCGTCACTTTTGAGAGGCTTTGTAAATATGTCACTAATTTGATCTTAGGACTTCCCATAATTCAACTCCACTTCACGCCTTTCGATGCATTCCCGAATAAAGTGATATTTTGTATCAATGTGCTTGCTCCGTTCATGAAACACCGGATTTTTGGCCAAGGCTATGGCCGACTTATTATCAACCAATATTTCCGTAGACTCATTTTGTGACATGTTGAGCTCCTCCAAAACTCTCCTTAACCATATAGCTTGACAAACACAAGAACATGCCGCCACATACTCCGCCTCACAAGTGGACAAGGTAACAATGGGTTGTTTCTTTGAACTCCATGAAAAAGATGTGTCACCCATAAAGAATACATATCCGGTGGTACTCTTTCGATCATCAATGTCACCGGCCCAATCACTATCACAATAACCAACAAGTTTGAACTCATTTGAGTGATGATACAATAATCCATAGTCCATTGTACCTTTAAGATAACGAAGAATTCTCTTGGCCGCCTTCATGTGTGTTGTTGTTGGAGCCTCCATATAGCGACTAACAAGTCCAACACTATAAAGTATGTCGGGCCTCGTGCATGTCAAGTATCTTAAACTTCCCACAAGACTTTTAAAGTAAGTAGGATCCACCTTCTCACTTTCTTCAAATTTTGACAACTTTGTTCCACATTCAATGGGGGTGCCTACAGCTTGACAATTTTTCATATTGAATTTCTTCAAAATCTCCCTTGTATAGCTTCCTTGTGATATTAGAATCCCATCATCCATTTGCTTTACTTCAATCCCAAGATAGTATGACATAAGCCCAATATCGGTCATCTCAAATTCTCTTGCCATGTCTTGCTTAAATTTCTCAAACATACTTGGACTATTTCCCGTGAATATTAAATCATCCACGTACAAACACGCAAGAAGAAATTCTCCATTTTTAGCAACCTTGGCATATAGAGCATGTTCATGAGGACACTTGTAAAATCCTTGAGCTTGAAAATATTTGTCAAGTCTACTATTCCAAGCCCTCGGCGCTTGTTTCAATCCGTACAAGGCCTTCTTTAACTTTAACACTTTTCCTTCTTGTCCTTTCACGATGTATCCCAATGGTTACTCCACATACACGGTTTCTTCAAGAACACCATTCAAAAAAGCGGACTTCACATCCATTTGATGAATTTTCCATCCATTTTGAGCCGCCAATGAGATAATTAGCCTTATAGTCTCCATTCTTGCAACCGGGGCAAAAACTTCATCATAATCAACTCCATATCTTTGATTGTAGCCTTTGGCCACCAATCTTGCCTTATATTTTTCCACCTCACCTTGGGCATTCTTCTTCACTTTATAAACCCATTTTACACCAATAGCTTTTTGTCATTTTGGAAGTGTTGCTAACTCCCATGTGTCATTCTTTTGTATAGACTCAATCTCGTCATCTATTGCTTTCTTCCACCTTTCATCTTGCACGCCTTCTTTGAAGCTTGTTGGTTCGGTTTCCGCTAGAAGACAAAGAAGTGTTAAGTCGGAAATAGGGGGAACCTCTTCGGTTTCATCATATATTTCTCCAAGACTTCTATAACGCCTTGGTGGTGTCTCTTCACCATCACTTGAAGAAGATGAAGGATTTTCTCCATCACTTGTTGCTCATGGTGATGTGGGAGGAGTGATATTTTCTTCACTTTCTTCATCAATAAATGGGAAGAAATTATAATCTTCTTGTGTGTTGCTCCAATCCCATGAGCTTTCTTCGTCAAATACAACATCTCGACTAATAACGATCTTTCCATTGATGGGGTTGTAAAGTTTGTACCCCTTGGCTCTTGCATCATAGCCAACAAACACATACTTTTCACTTTTGTAATCCAACTTGGTTCTTAGCTCATCATCGACGTGTGCATAAGCTATGCTTCCAAAAACTCTCAAGTGAGCAATAGATGGTCTCTTTCCTTTCCATGCTTGTTGTGGAGTTATGTCTTTAACACTTCTCGTGGGACATCTATTTGACAAGTAGATGGCACAATCTACCGCTTCGGCCCAAAATTCCTTAGGCATATTCTTACTCTTTAGCATGCTTCGAGCCATGTTAAGAATGCTCCTATTTTTTCTTTCGGAGACTCCATTTTGTTGTGGTGATCTTGGAACCGTTGCGGGTCGTCTAATTCCATGATCTTCACAAAATTGTAAGAACTCCTTTGAATTGAATTCACCATCTCGATCCGAACGAATGGCTTTTATTTGATACTTGGTCTCTTTTTCAACTTGGGCTTTGAACTTTTTGAAGCATTCAAAAACTTGAGACTTCTCTTTGAGAAAGTACACCCATGTCTTGCGGCTAAAATCATCAATGAATAACAAGAAATAACGATTCTTACTAAAAGATGGAGGATTAAAAGGACCACATACATCGGAGTGAATGAGTTCAAGTGGCTCCTTTGCTCTTGACATAGATTCCTTTGGAAAGCTCTTTCTTGATTGTTTTCCGAAAAGACATCCTTCGCAAATTTGGTTTGGATGGTTGATGTGAGGCAAGCCATTCACCATATGCTTCCTTGATAGTGAATTTAGTCCATCAAAATTTAAGTGCCCAAGCCTAAGATGCCAAAGCCAAGAAGAATCTCCAACACAAGCCTTTAGACATTTTGCAACATCATTTTGAATTTTGAGAATAAACATACGATTCTTGGTCATAGGGACCTTTGCAATTAAATTATCATTAAAATCTCTCAAATTGAGAAATTCATCTTTCATGATGATGGTGTAGCCTTTCTCCATTAGTTGCCCCAAACTCAAGATATTATTTTTCATGCTAGGCACATAATAAAAACTTGAAATAAAATTATGATCTCCATTTTTCAAGCGAATTAATATGTTACCTTTGCCTTTGATGGGCACTCCCGAAGAGTCTCCAAAAGTGACTTTTCCATTCACTTTCTCATCAAGATCCACGAACAAATTTTTATTGCCACACATATGATAACTTGCGCCGCTATCAAGATACCACAAATTATCTTCACAATTTACTTCTCCTTTATGCGCTAGAAGCAAAGTTGGCTCATCAACATTGCATTTATCTTCAACAAAATTAGCTTTCTCCTCCACTTGATTTTTTGAAGCATGACACTCGGAAGCATAGTGACCAAATTTTTGACAATTGTAGCATTTAATATTTGATTTGCCATACCTTGGTGTGACTCTTCCTCTTCCACGGCCTCTTGAATTTCTTGGCTCGTACAATCTTTCATACTTTTGATTTTCCTCCCTTTGTTGGCCACGACCTCTTCCATGTGCATATTGAAATCCTCTTCCATGTCTTTGTCCACGACCTCTTTGGCTCCTCATATACCTTCCATCATTATCTTTAAAAGATAATTTTGATTGTAAGGCTTGTTCAATTGGCTCCTTCTTTAACATTTTTTCTTCATGGGCTTGTAATGATCCCATAAGCTCATCAATAATCATTTCATCTATATCTTTAGCCTCCTCAATTGCCACAACTTTGTAATCAAATTTAGAGACAAGTGAACGAAGAACTTTTTCAAGAACACGAACATCACTTACCTCTTCTCCATTGCTTTTCATTTGATTGACAACGGTCAAGACCCTTGAAAAATAATCCGAGATTGATTCGGATTCCTTCATACGCAAAGCCTCAAACTCGCCACGTAGTGTTTGTAGCCGAACTCTTTTTACTTTAGCATCGCCACTAAAAGAAGATTTGAGAGTATCCCAAACTTTCTTTGACGTTGTTGCAAAAGCCACTTTTTGTAACATAGAATCATCCAAACATTGATGAATGATCATGATCGCCTTTTGATCCTTCTTTCTTTGGGCTTGAAGTAGATCTTTTTGAACTTGATTCAAATTTGCTTCATCTTCGGGCACCTCCAATCCTTTCTCCACAATTTCCCACACATCATTTGCTCCAAGGATCGCCTTCATACGAATGCACCAATTCTCATAATTATCTTTGGTGAAATTTGGCATTTGTCATTGAGACATTCCATTTGCCATGATCTCCTTCTTCTTTACACCACACAAGCCTTCTTTGAAGACAAGTAGAAGTAGAACCTTTGGCTCTTGATACCACTTTGTTGGAAGAAAGGATCTCACACAAACTCACACAAGACAATTTAGGAGAAGAAATGTATTACTTGAAAAATTACTTGATTACAAATGACTTGGCACAAGGCTTTATATAGGACACAATAAAAATATCTAGATAACTCTTAAACTCCAAGAGACTTCACCTACCAAGATACATGTACTTAGAGATTACATGTACCTAGCCAATACATTGAACATACTAATACATGTACCAAGATTATTCTAGAAACTCCCACACAATTCTATTATTTTAATAGTCAAGAATATATTATTTATTTTTAACAGACCGAGGGTTAATTAGGAAGTATCCAAACGATCATCCTCCTAAAAGGCATGACCCGGGATGGACATAGGATGCAAACGAGGTCGAGGAGCCAAATCAGACAAGGTTCAGTAGATAAGATAGTATTTGAAGCATGTTGTGAGGTATATATATCAGTGATTATGGTCATAATGCGAATGACGATACATATAAATATACATACCTATATAGGGTCGCGCTGAAGAGAGAACCAATGCTTAAAATAGAACCATAGAACCACTAAGGTTCTGCTGCAGAACCCTATATTTTCTTTTCATAAATTTTTAGGATCTAAATCTAAATACATGTTTTTTTCATCATTGTGTGTGTTCAAAATTAATTTCAAAATATAATACATAAATAAAACATTTTTTTCATGTGCAGTTCTGTTGCAGAACCCTAACTAATACTAGAGTTAAGGTAATGGTTTTCTAAGCGTTCTCTCCCTAATAGTTCTGGCCGATGCTTCTCCTACTGGTTTTTTGAACAGGACTGCCTATAAAATTCCTTTTAAAGCCAAATCAGACTTCATGGACAAGCCCATATCGAGGGAAGTGCTTGAGGGGTTGTGGAAAATCCTTCTCCAAAAATGTATTATTGCAATTAATATGGTAAAAAGAGGTATATTTGATAAATACCTTATATATATAACCCAAGATGGATGTTGATTGAAATTATGCCAAGTCCTAAGAACCTTGCGCCTCCACTGTTATAGAGTGGCCCTTATGGCGCAAGGTGCCTCGTGTTAGTGAAAAATGTCTAAGGCACAACACCTTGTGTCTTCAGTGCATCACTGTAAAGGCCCAAGGTGGATCCACCAAGAGAAAATTCGAAGTCATGCTCACAGTATCTCCAGTTAAGCGCAAGGTCCCCCTTGGCACAAGGTTTGACCAAGATGTGCAAGGTGCTCTCTAAGCACAAAGTAAATTTCTCAGTCAAATCTTTTGACCAAGCCCAAGATGAGCTTAATTAGCGCAGTGGCGGAACCAGAGGGGAGCTAGAGGATGCTAGAGACCCCTAACTCGAACAAAAAGTCAATTTTTTTTATCCCCGCTCAATTATTGATGGAAATATAATTTTTTTAGCCCGCGCTGAATCATAAATATCATACAGAGGGACCTGCTTTCCAAATTTCAAGATATGATATTTTGATTGATTCTTGGATAAATTGTTATTCTTTAATCTTTTTGTATCTGCTGTGATTTTGTATAAAGAGATTGTTAATTGGGGGTTCCAAATTTCTCATTAATTAGAGTTTGAAATTTTAATATTGGTTCATTATTCTCGAAGAAAAAGAAAGATGTATTGCTGTTTAAAATTTTACATTTGTTTTTGTGAATTGTGATGGTCACTTACTTGTTTTTAAAAAACTTATGTCCATAATTACATTACTCTTCTGATATATTAAAATGTGCATGTATCCTCTTCTAGCAGTTTGTATAATCTTAAGAAATGCTCATGCACTCTAGATAAAATTAAAGCATCAATCTGAATTGTTCCGGAACACGATTCGTCTTCGACCTGGATAACCAGGGATGGCGTTCGAGTTTGAAGATTTTGGCGATCCACCTTTAACCTAAGCGATATAAGAAAGGAAGATAACTTGACACTATGGTGATAGAAATTGTTTTTAAAAACGTACTATAGTAAAAGAAATAAGAAAAGAAAGGAGTTGGGAAGATGATACAGATGAAAGAAAATATATATTTTAATCATGAAAATCATAAGTAAACTATATATCGTTTAGTAAAAAATCACTAAAAGGGATCAAGATATCGAACCGCGGACCGAATTCTCGGGTCATCGTACCCGATTCACAAGAACTAGCATTTTATGTGCATGATCCCGTACGTCGTGCCCGAAGGACCCGTGAGCCCCCCTAAACCTTATTCTTGGTTCCGCCATTGAATTGGCGCAATGAAATTTTGATCAACGTAGGGTTTCATGCATGGGATGGAATGCAATCCTCATCATTAAATATCATTATTGACATTTATAACTATTTAATTGGTGAAGTTCAGATACTGATCATTTGAGTTGAATATTCACCTTGCTTACTTGCTGACTAATTAATGAGAGAATTGTCTGCTGTTTCAGTTCTGTTATAGCAGATCCAGAATCGACTAATTAATATTTTAGTTACATGAACAACATGTACATGTACAAACGAAATTTTGATTTGATTCTAAGAATTTACAAAGAAGGATCTATATCATATCCAGATTAATGTTAGCTCCTACATGTACAAAGAACGAAAGTATTAACTACACTCTTGATAACAAATTAAAATGAACTCGAGTTGCATCAAAAGAGCTTGCTTCCAAACTCTTCATCAAACTGTCCTTTATCAGCTCGGTCTCTTAACCCTGATATACATAATTCGGTGAGAGTCATACATTTTGAAACTTTTCATCCATTATCCTTTATCAGCTCGGTCTCTTAACCCTGATATACATAATTCGGTGAGAGTCGATACATTTTGAAACTTTTCATCCATAATAACATCAACTTTGTAAAACTCAAGTTGTAGCCCTAAGTGGTACAACTCTTGCTGATCAAAATCAACAGCATAAAATTTGCTAACCATGAATGGAAGTACCGCATTAGCCAATCGGTTCTCATCAAGACCAAACATAAACGTCAAACCGTTTTAATCAATTATTAAAATTTTCATATCTTAATTACTATAAATATTAGAAGACAAAGATGACAAACAAATAAAAACTAAAGAGTTTAAGAAATGAAAATAATATTTTTAAATATGAGTTGCACGTGAAAATATGGAGTGAAAAAGGGCATGGAGGAGGAGCCGCAGAGGGTCACAAACGCGGAATTGAATAGAGTTGCAGCTATGATTTTGCTCTTACAAAGTGCGACTATGTTTTAATGTTATAACTGAGAAGTTGTTGTCTTGTCTGGCCTAATAACGTAAGCACGGAAAGGGGCTGGGTCGTTTTGATATTAGACTGGGCTAATGGGTTACACTCATGGTTCTAAAAAAATATTAATCGCTTATAATCGGTTAGGGGACCTTGTAGGGTTTAATCGGTAAATCGGGGGATTAATCAGAAAGATTAATCTGTGTATTTTAAAATTCATTTTTAAATATAAAATTATATATTATATATGTAAAGCTATCCATCATTCACAAAAGAGTAATTCATTAACTTGATGGTCTGCACATACATAATCAGAATCTTTGCATATGTTGATAGTATGATATACATCAAAAATCACTACCATATATTTCTTAAATGAAAAACAAGTACCTATACCAATATCTTGCACTGTTTTATATATTCGAGTACGAACAAAATTTGTGATGTTTAGATTAACTAAAATCCCTTATTACATATATATACCACCAAACCAAAAACCAGGCTGTCAAAAAGTTGAAAATTACAATACCTTTTAATACATCACAAACAATCTTGATCCATCTCACCAAACATGAAATCTTCATCAAGTTCCAGCTCTTCCTCTTTATTAAAATCATCTTCATCAAGTTCCTGAAATGTCTCATCACATGTATATGTTGAACCTTGAGACTCATCATTATCTCCACAACCCCCCCCCCCCCCCCCCCCAATCCATTATTTACCCATTCGAGCATCATTTGCAAGTAACGGATCACACTTGTCCTTTAATTTTTTATTTTTCAGATAAAGATATTGGTCATTTAAATTGATCAATTGGACAGTTTGCAGGGTTGCTTGCTGACACCATCAATCTCCACACAATCATCAACCACTTTACTGTTTTCAGTGATATATATTATTCCCAGCTTTCTTCGAGGGTCTTTCTTTTGTTTTCTTTCATATTTCTTACCTCCTCCAATGCTCGTTTACACTTCACTTGGTTGATTGGAGTAGATCTGTCACAAGATATGACATTACCTTTGATTCGAGCTATATGTTGCTTTAAGCGAAAAACAACTCCACTAAGCACTCTCTTACATGATTTACATTTCACCCTTTGTGATTTACCAGGATCCACCAAATCACCATATTCCCATCCTATGTTATCAAATTTACCTTTTAATGTTGCATCGGAAGAACAAGGAGGTGCAAAATTTTCCATTCTGTTGAAAATCAAAACATAAATCATGTATTCTGAGAAAATGGACGTAGCCAGCATCTACATGTATTAATATACTAAATTATTTCAACCAAATGCCTAAAGTTATAGTATACAACAAGGCATAAGCTGTGAACATGTATGTGTATACAACAAGGCATAGGCTGTGAACATGTATGTAAATGACCAGGAACGGTGTCTAGCTAAGTCGTGATATAAAAATTCTCCATCTAAGCATTAATTTGAAGCACCCATGTCCTACTACCAATTAAAGGATCATCACCATCTCAAGGTTTTGATATGAATATAATACACAACTAAGCAAGATATCTAAAAATTAAAAAAAAAGGTAAAGAAAGATTTGATTTAGGTGTTAAGAAGTACCTCGATTCAATTATTGGATCTTGATTCTTGATGATCTTGTATAGTAGATGTTAAGGTTTCGCTCTCTGCTCGCTTTCACTCTGATGCACGATGTTTTTACACATTTCAAGTTTTGAGTATGTGCTGCGAGAAAAGACACCAATTTCACGTAACCTGCTTTGGTCCGTGTTTTTTTGTCGCGTTTGACCCGATTCGAGATTTCTACGCTTAATGGAGCGATTAACGTAAATAACATAGGTATGCAACCTTACACCGATTAGACGGCCGATTAAACGGCTAAACGGCTGATTTTCACAACATTATCGTCTACTTGATAAGATAATATAAATTATCCTAAATTGACTATATATTTTTTTTAAAAATAAAATAAATATAAATATTTAAATATGATTAGTTTTTATGACTTGATATATTATAATAAATATTATCTTATTATTAATTAAATAATATTTTTATCTTGATAGAAAAAAGTGATATTAAGTAAAATTGTGGATCAGAGGGGCACATTACACATTACAACCGATAGCATTTATGAATCTAAAATAAGAGGTCAACTGGTTGAAAGATTATAATGATCTAATACTATTATTTAAAATTCTGACTTGGACTTTGTATATGTAATGATATCAACTCAACCATAAATGGACCATTTCTATTATATTAAGCCTGAGACACGCTTACTTTCTTGTATATTTGGTTGTAAAGGAACCGCTTGCCGCTCACTATAAATACCCAGTCTGGAAATTTGAATTGTTCGGGTATGGATCTCCTCCGACTGTTAAGTGTAAACTCTGTTATATATATAGTACTGGCATGTATGTGTATTAATGTGTAATGTATTGAATCGTGGCTGAATATATGTTGTTACTATTCCGTGCGTTTAAGTTTGCCGACTTATATAGGCATGAACAGAGTATTCCTGCTAAGATTAGTACATGTGCCTACTGCAGGTGCGGAATGGAATTTCATGGGCTAGGTGAAATAGACCGTAAAATATTGACAACTCAATATGTATAAAATAAACTTTTTACAAAATAGTATAATAATATAAACAGAAAATTAAAACTAAGGAGTTCTAAAAATAACAGAGAGACCTTGCAAAAAAGCTCCTAAGCAGAAGCACTAAATAAAACTAAACAATGTCTAGTCAAGATGGAAAAGTGACCCCACTCCTGACGAAAAATTCACAAAAAAAATATAGTATACAGTTGTCAGAAACAAATGTAATCAATTTCTGGTTTTAAATTTTTAAAAAAAATATATACTCACATTATTTTATGTTGAACGTGTTGACTTTTTTGTGGATAATTGGTCAATAATTCCCTCAGGATCAATCTCTTCAGCATATTATTTTTCAATGTTAAGAATCATAGTTTCTCTCAAATAATCATCTTTCATTTTGTTTCGAGGAAATGGTCTTAATTAGTTTGATAACTCAAAATGCTCACTCTGTGGTAGTTGTAGAAATCGGGGAGTCAAAACAAGACAGATCAACTGATAGATCATACTAAAATGTTTCACCTTACAATTGTTTCAATTAGATGTACACATAATTAAGTGAGAGTCGATAAATTCTAAAACTTCTCATCGCTAATAACAACAACTTTGTAAAACTCAAGTTGTAGCCGTAAGTGGTACAACTCTTGCTCATCAAAATCAGAAGTATAAAATTTGTTAACCGTAAATGAAAGTCTTGCAGTAACCAATAGGTTCTCATCAAAACCAAACACACGTCATACCGTTTTAATCGGTTATTAAAATTTTCATATCTTGTGTAAAACATTATGTAAATTACTAAAAATATTAGAAGTCAAAGATGCAAAACAAGTAAAAATTGAAGAGATTAAGAAATGAAAATTATATTTTAAAATATGAATTCCACGTGAAAATACGGAGTGAAAAGGAGCAACGGAGGCATGGAATTGAATAGAATTGTTGCTATGGTTTCGCTTTTACAAAAAGCGACTATGTTTTAATGTTATAACTAAGAAGTTGTTGTCTTGTCTGGTCTAATTACGTAAGCACGAAAAGGGGCTGGATTTTGATATTAGACAGGGCTAATAGATCACACTCCTGGTTCTTAAAAAATTAATAGGATATAATCGGTTAGGGGGCCTTGTAGAGTAAATCTGTGATGTTTAGATTAACTAAAATCCCTTATTTGATATATACACCAGCAAACCAAAAACCACGCTGTCAAAAGTTTGAAAATTACTCAAACTTTTAACATATCACCAACAATCTTGATTCATCTCACCAAACATAAAATTTCATCAAGTTCCATATCTTCCTCTTCATTAAAATCATCTTCATCAAGTTCTCGAAATGTCTCATCACGTGTATATATTGAACCTTGAGACTCATCATTATCTCCACCCCATATAATCCATTCTTTAGCCATTCGAGCATCATTTGCAAGTAAAGGATCACACCTGTCCTTTCATTTTTTATTTTTCAGATAAAGATATTGGTCATTTGAATTGATCAATTGGACCAAGTTTGCAGGGTTGCTTGCTGACACCATCAATCTCTACACAATCATCAACCACTTTACTGTTTTCAGTGATATTAACCTCTGCCCGGCTTTCTTTGAGGCCCTTTCTTTTGTTTTCTTTCATATTTTTTACTTCCTCTAATGCTCGTTTACACTTCACTTGATCGATTGGAGTAGATCTGTAACAAGATATGACATTACCTTTGATTCCGGCTATATGTTGCTTTAAGCGAAAAACACCTTCACTAAGCACTACATTTCACCCTTTGTGATTTACCAGGATCCACCAAATCACCATATTCCCATCCCCGTGTTATCAAATTTACTTGTTAATGTTTCATCCGAAGAACAAGGAGGTGCAGAATTTGCCATTCTGTTGAAAATCAAAACATAAAGCATATATTCTGAGAAAATTTACGTAGCCTGCATCTACATGTATTAAGATACTAAATTATTTCAACCAAATGCCTAAAGTTATATATTATACAACAAGGCATAAGCTGTGAACATGTATCTAAATGACCAGGAACGATTTCTAGCTAAGTCGTAATATAAGAATTCTCCATCTAGATCTAAGCATTAATTTGAAAAACCCACATCCTACTACCAATTAAATTGAAAGGGCTCCCACTCGAGTGAGTAAATACAGCTACACCCAAATAACTTGCGAGTACTATCAAAAGAACAAAGTTAATAAAATCATCACCGAAAGGATCATCACAATCTCAAGGTTTTGATATGAATATGATACACAACTCAACAAGATATCATAAAATTTGAAAAAAAAAAGGTAATGAAAGATTTGGTTTAGGTGTTAACAAGTACCTCTATTCAACTATTGGATCTTGATTCTTGATCTTGTATAGTAGATGTTAAGGTTTTGCTCTCTGCTCGCTTTCTCTCTGATGCACGATGTTTTTACCCATTTCAAGTTTTGAGTCTGTGCTGCGAGAAAAGACACCAATTTCACTTTATGCCACGTAACCTGCTTTGGTCTGTGTTTTTTGTAGTGTTTGACCCGATTTCAGATATCTACCTTTAATGGACCTGTTAACGTAAATAACATAGTTATGCAACCTTACACCGATTAGACGACCTGTTAAAGGGCTAAACGGCCGTTTTTAACAACATTGACGTCGACTTGATAAGATAATATATATTATCTTAAATTATAATATCATGATTGTTTTTAAATATAATTGACAATATGTTTTAAAAACAATAAATAAATATAAATATTTAAAAACGACTTGATATAATAATATATATTATCTTATTATTAATTAAATAATATTTATATCTTGATAGAAAAAAAGTGATATTAAATAAAATTTCGGAGATGCGCTCATTACACCTGCATTACAACCGATAGCATTTATGAATCTAAAATAAGACGTCAAGCTGTTGAAAGATTAAACTGATCTACTACTATTATTTAGAATTCTGACTTGGACTTTGTATATGTAATGATATCAACTCAACCATAAATGGACCATTTCTATATTAATAAGCCTGAGACACGCTTACTTTTTTGGTTGTAAAGGAACCACTTGCCATTCACTATAAATACCTCTCATACTACACCATCTAATGCACACAAACTCAAACTTTAGATAAGGAAGAAAGAAAAGTAACCAAGATTACAGAAATGAAGATTCAAGTTTGTTCGATATTTACAATCCTTCTTTTATTTTTGACCATTTCATCTGCAGCTGATCCCAATTATACTTCTGGCCAAGACTTTGTTCAATGTCTTATCCGATCGAGTTCAACCTCCATATCCAAAGTTATTTACACCTCACAAAACTCTACTTACACCTCTGTCTTGAAGTTCTCCATCAACAACCTCCGCTTTGATACTCCGACGACTCCTAAACCTATTGTTATTGTCAAACCTGTGGACGAGTCGCAAATTCAAACTGTCATTTACTGTTGCAAGAAACATGACATTCAAATGAGGATTCGAGGCGGAGGACATGACTACGAAGGTCTCTCGTATGTAGCCCAAGTCCCGTTTGTGTTACTTGATATGATTAATCTCCGTTCTATCAGTGTTGACCCTGTAAAGGCAACGGCATGGGTTGGAGCTGGTGCAACGCTTGGAGAGCTGTATTATCATATTGGTCAGAAGAGCGATACCCTTGGATTTCCTGCCGGAATATGGTCCACAGTAGGTGTAAGCGGACTCGTCAGTGGTGGGGGATATGGTACATTGAGACGCAAGTATGGCCTCGCTGCTGATAACGTGCTCGATGCACGCTTGATTGATGCCAACGGCAGAATTCTTGATAGAAAATCAATGGGAGAAGATTTGTTTTGGGCCATCAGAGGAGGTGGCGCTTCTAGTTTCGGTGTCATTCTTTCCTGGAAACTGAAGCTGGTTTCTGTTCCAAAAATTGTCACCGTCTTCCAAGTTGAAAGAACTTTAGAGCAGAATGCAACTGAAGTGCTTCACCGTTGGCAAACCGTAGCCCCGAGGCTTCCCAAAGATGTTGAAATGCGAGTTGCAGCCAACCCAGTCTGGAAGAATTTGCCTAATGAACCGCAGAAAACTGTACAGGACGATGGTTCTGGAAGTTTGGAAGATAGTAAAACCGTGAGCGTGAATTTTATAGGACAGTTTCTTGGACCAAAAGAAAGACTACTTTCAATGATGAACAAAAGGTTCCCCGAGTTAGGATTGGTGGCAGAAGCATGCACTGAAGTTACCTATATTCAATCCATACTCTTGTTTTCTCTTTTCTCAGCCGATGATTCTCCTGCTGGTCTGTTGAACCGAACAGCCTATAAAATTCCTTTTAAAGCCAAATCAGACTTCGTGGACAAGCCCATATCAAGGGAAGGGCTTGAGGGGTTGTGGAAAATCCTTCTCCAGCAAGAGCCTGGAAGAACGAATTTTCTCTTCACATCGTATGGTGGAAAGATGGCCGAAATATCAGAATCTGCAATTCCATTCCCTCACAGAGCAGGAACCCTGTACATGATGTACATGAGAGTGCGGACTGATGGAGACACATCCGATTCCATGAAGTGGATCAGAGGCTTGTACAAGTACTTGACTCCTTACGTTACCAGCTCTCCCAGAGCTGCATACGTAAATTACAATGATCTAGACTTGGGAGTGAACAATCTTCAAGGCACTACCAGCTACAAGCAGGCAAGTAAATGGGGCAAGAAATACTTCAAGAATAACTTTGATCGGCTGGTTATAATCAAGTCAGTTGTTGATCCTGATAATTTCTTCAGGCATGAACAGAGTATTCCTCCATTCTCTTAATTTCGTAGTCATTCTTTGTCTTTGTCGGTAGCTCTTAGTTTCATAGGATGTAATTGTATTTAATTCTTTTAATATGAAAAACCATTATTTTATTTTTTAAGAATCGATTTTGGAAATTTGAAATGTTCGGGTATCGATCTCCTCCGACTGTTTAGTGTAAACTCTGTTATATATATAGTACTGGCATGTATGTGTATTAATGTGTAATGTATCGAATCGTGGCTGAATATATGTTGTTACTACTCCGTGCGTTTAAGTTTGCCGACTTATTTAGGCATGAACAGAGTATTCCTCCTAAGATTAGTACTTGTGCTCTAGCCTGCAGGTGCGGAATGGAATTTGATGGGCTAGGTGAAATAGACCGTAAAATATTCACAACTCAATATTTATGTATAAAATAAACGTTTTACAAAATAGTATAATAATATAAACAGAAAATTAAAACTAAGGAGTTCTAAAAATAACAGAGAGACCTTGCGAAAAAGCTCCTAAGCAGAAGCACTAAATTAATAAAACTAAACAATGTCTAGTCAAGATAGAAAAGTGACCCCACTCCTGACGAAAAACTCATACAAAAAGTATAGTATACAGTTGCCTGAAACAAATGTAATCAATTTCTGGTTTTAATTTTAAAAAAAATATATACTCACATTATTTAAGTTGAACGTGTTGACATTTTTGTGGATAAAAAAATATATACTCACATTATTTAAGTTGAACGTGTTGACTTTTTTGTGGATAGAATTGGTCAATTACTCCCTCAGGATCAATCTCTTCAGCATATTCTTTTTCATTAATGTTAAGAATCATAGTTTCTCTCAAATAATCATCTTTCATTTTATTTCGAGGAAATGGTCTTAATTAGTTTGATAACTCAAAATGCTCACTTTGTGATAGTTGTAGAAATCGGAGGAGTCAAAACAAGACAGATCAACTGATAGATCATACTAAAATGTTTCACCTTACAATTGTTTCAACTAGATGTACACATAATTAAGTGAGAGTCGATAAATTCTAAAACTTCTCATCCCTAATAACAACAACTTTATACAACTCAAGTTGTAGCCGTAAGTGGTACAACTCTTGCTCATCAAAATCAGAAGTATAAAATTTGTTAACCGTAAATGAAAGTCTTGCAGTAACCAATAGGTTCTCATCAAAACCAAACACACGTCATACCGTTTTAATCGGTTATTAAAATTTTCATATCTTGTGTAAAACATTATGTAAATTACTAAAAATATTAGAAGTCAAAGATGCAAAACAAGTAAAAATTGAAGAGATTAAGAAATGAAAATTATATTTTAAAATATGAATTCCACGTGAAAATACGGAGTGAAAAGGAGCAACGGAGGCATGGAATTGAATAGAATTGTTGCTATGGTTTCGCTTTTACAAAAAGCGACTATGTTTTAATGTTATAACTAAGAAGTTGTTGTCTTGTCTGGTCTAATTACGTAAGCACGAAAAGGGGCTGGATTTTGATATTAGACAGGGCTAATAGATCACACTCCTGGTTCTTAAAAAATTAATAGGATATAATCGGTTAGGGGGCCTTGTAGAGTAAATCTGTGATGTTTAGATTAACTAAAATCCCTTATTTGATATATACACCAGCAAACCAAAAACCACGCTGTCAAAAGTTTGAAAATTACTCAAACTTTTAACATATCACCAACAATCTTGATTCATCTCACCAAACATAAAATTTCATCAAGTTCCATATCTTCCTCTTCATTAAAATCATCTTCATCAAGTTCTCGAAATGTCTCATCACGTGTATATATTGAACCTTGAGACTCATCATTATCTCCACCCCATATAATCCATTCTTTAGCCATTCGAGCATCATTTGCAAGTAAAGGATCACACCTGTCCTTTCATTTTTTATTTTTCAGATAAAGATATTGGTCATTTGAATTGATCAATTGGACCAAGTTTGCAGGGTTGCTTGCTGACACCATCAATCTCTACACAATCATCAACCACTTTACTGTTTTCAGTGATATTAACCTCTGCCCGGCTTTCTTTGAGGCCCTTTCTTTTGTTTTCTTTCATATTTTTTACTTCCTCTAATGCTCGTTTACACTTCACTTGATCGATTGGAGTAGATCTGTAACAAGATATGACATTACCTTTGATTCCGGCTATATGTTGCTTTAAGCGAAAAACACCTTCACTAAGCACTACATTTCACCCTTTGTGATTTACCAGGATCCACCAAATCACCATATTCCCATCCCCGTGTTATCAAATTTACTTGTTAATGTTTCATCCGAAGAACAAGGAGGTGCAGAATTTGCCATTCTGTTGAAAATCAAAACATAAAGCATATATTCTGAGAAAATTTACGTAGCCTGCATCTACATGTATTAAGATACTAAATTATTTCAACCAAATGCCTAAAGTTATATATTATACAACAAGGCATAAGCTGTGAACATGTATCTAAATGACCAGGAACGATTTCTAGCTAAGTCGTAATATAAGAATTCTCCATCTAGATCTAAGCATTAATTTGAAAAACCCACATCCTACTACCAATTAAATTGAAAGGGCTCCCACTCGAGTGAGTAAATACAGCTACACCCAAATAACTTGCGAGTACTATCAAAAGAACAAAGTTAATAAAATCATCACCGAAAGGATCATCACAATCTCAAGGTTTTGATATGAATATGATACACAACTCAACAAGATATCATAAAATTTGAAAAAAAAAAGGTAATGAAAGATTTGGTTTAGGTGTTAACAAGTACCTCTATTCAACTATTGGATCTTGATTCTTGATCTTGTATAGTAGATGTTAAGGTTTTGCTCTCTGCTCGCTTTCTCTCTGATGCACGATGTTTTTACCCATTTCAAGTTTTGAGTCTGTGCTGCGAGAAAAGACACCAATTTCACTTTATGCCACGTAACCTGCTTTGGTCTGTGTTTTTTGTAGTGTTTGACCCGATTTCAGATATCTACCTTTAATGGACCTGTTAACGTAAATAACATAGTTATGCAACCTTACACCGATTAGACGACCTGTTAAAGGGCTAAACGGCCGTTTTTAACAACATTGACGTCGACTTGATAAGATAATATATATTATCTTAAATTATAATATCATGATTGTTTTTAAATATAATTGACAATATGTTTTAAAAACAATAAATAAATATAAATATTTAAAAACGACTTGATATAATAATATATATTATCTTATTATTAATTAAATAATATTTATATCTTGATAGAAAAAAAGTGATATTAAATAAAATTTCGGAGATGCGCTCATTACACCTGCATTACAACCGATAGCATTTATGAATCTAAAATAAGACGTCAAGCTGTTGAAAGATTAAACTGATCTACTACTATTATTTAGAATTCTGACTTGGACTTTGTATATGTAATGATATCAACTCAACCATAAATGGACCATTTCTATATTAATAAGCCTGAGACACGCTTACTTTTTTGGTTGTAAAGGAACCACTTGCCATTCACTATAAATACCTCTCATACTACACCATCTAATGCACACAAACTCAAACTTTAGATAAGGAAGAAAGAAAAGTAACCAAGATTACAGAAATGAAGATTCAAGTTTGTTCGATATTTACAATCCTTCTTTTATTTTTGACCATTTCATCTGCAGCTGATCCCAATTATACTTCTGGCCAAGACTTTGTTCAATGTCTTATCCGATCGAGTTCAACCTCCATATCCAAAGTTATTTACACCTCACAAAACTCTACTTACACCTCTGTCTTGAAGTTCTCCATCAACAACCTCCGCTTTGATACTCCGACGACTCCTAAACCTATTGTTATTGTCAAACCTGTGGACGAGTCGCAAATTCAAACTGTCATTTACTGTTGCAAGAAACATGACATTCAAATGAGGATTCGAGGCGGAGGACATGACTACGAAGGTCTCTCGTATGTAGCCCAAGTCCCGTTTGTGTTACTTGATATGATTAATCTCCGTTCTATCAGTGTTGACCCTGTAAAGGCAACGGCATGGGTTGGAGCTGGTGCAACGCTTGGAGAGCTGTATTATCATATTGGTCAGAAGAGCGATACCCTTGGATTTCCTGCCGGAATATGGTCCACAGTAGGTGTAAGCGGACTCGTCAGTGGTGGGGGATATGGTACATTGAGACGCAAGTATGGCCTCGCTGCTGATAACGTGCTCGATGCACGCTTGATTGATGCCAACGGCAGAATTCTTGATAGAAAATCAATGGGAGAAGATTTGTTTTGGGCCATCAGAGGAGGTGGCGCTTCTAGTTTCGGTGTCATTCTTTCCTGGAAACTGAAGCTGGTTTCTGTTCCAAAAATTGTCACCGTCTTCCAAGTTGAAAGAACTTTAGAGCAGAATGCAACTGAAGTGCTTCACCGTTGGCAAACCGTAGCCCCGAGGCTTCCCAAAGATGTTGAAATGCGAGTTGCAGCCAACCCAGTCTGGAAGAATTTGCCTAATGAACCGCAGAAAACTGTACAGGACGATGGTTCTGGAAGTTTGGAAGATAGTAAAACCGTGAGCGTGAATTTTATAGGACAGTTTCTTGGACCAAAAGAAAGACTACTTTCAATGATGAACAAAAGGTTCCCCGAGTTAGGATTGGTGGCAGAAGCATGCACTGAAGTTACCTATATTCAATCCATACTCTTGTTTTCTCTTTTCTCAGCCGATGATTCTCCTGCTGGTCTGTTGAACCGAACAGCCTATAAAATTCCTTTTAAAGCCAAATCAGACTTCGTGGACAAGCCCATATCAAGGGAAGGGCTTGAGGGGTTGTGGAAAATCCTTCTCCAGCAAGAGCCTGGAAGAACGAATTTTCTCTTCACATCGTATGGTGGAAAGATGGCCGAAATATCAGAATCTGCAATTCCATTCCCTCACAGAGCAGGAACCCTGTACATGATGTACATGAGAGTGCGGACTGATGGAGACACATCCGATTCCATGAAGTGGATCAGAGGCTTGTACAAGTACTTGACTCCTTACGTTACCAGCTCTCCCAGAGCTGCATACGTAAATTACAATGATCTAGACTTGGGAGTGAACAATCTTCAAGGCACTACCAGCTACAAGCAGGCAAGTAAATGGGGCAAGAAATACTTCAAGAATAACTTTGATCGGCTGGTTATAATCAAGTCAGTTGTTGATCCTGATAATTTCTTCAGGCATGAACAGAGTATTCCTCCATTCTCTTAATTTCGTAGTCATTCTTTGTCTTTGTCGGTAGCTCTTAGTTTCATAGGATGTAATTGTATTTAATTCTTTTAATATGAAAAACCATTATTTTATTTTTTAAGAATCGATTTTGGAAATTTGAAATGTTCGGGTATCGATCTCCTCCGACTGTTTAGTGTAAACTCTGTTATATATATAGTACTGGCATGTATGTGTATTAATGTGTAATGTATCGAATCGTGGCTGAATATATGTTGTTACTACTCCGTGCGTTTAAGTTTGCCGACTTATTTAGGCATGAACAGAGTATTCCTCCTAAGATTAGTACTTGTGCTCTAGCCTGCAGGTGCGGAATGGAATTTGATGGGCTAGGTGAAATAGACCGTAAAATATTCACAACTCAATATTTATGTATAAAATAAACGTTTTACAAAATAGTATAATAATATAAATAGAAAATTAAAACTAAGGAGTTCTAAAAATAACAGAGAGACCTTGCGAAAAAGCTCCTAAGCAGAAGCACTAAATAAAACTAAACAATGTCTAGTCAAGATAGAAAAGTGACCACACTCCTGACGAAAAACTCATACAAAAAATATAGTATAAAGTTGCCTGAAACAAATGTAATCAATTTCTGGTTTTAAATTTTAAAAAATATATATACTCACATTATTTAAGCTGAACATGTTGACTTTTTTGTGGATAGAATTGGTCAATTACTCCCTCAGGATCAATCTCTTCACCATATTCTTTTTCAATGTTAAGAATCATAGTTTCTCTCAAATAATCATCTTTCATTTTATTTCGAGGAAATGATCTTAATTAGTTTGATAACTCAAAATGTCCGCTCTGTGATAGTTGTAGAAATGGGGGGAGTCAAAAAACAAGACAGATCAACTGATAGATCATACTAAAATGTTTCACCTTACAATTGTTTCAACTAGATGTACACATAATTAAGTGAAAGTCGATAAATTCTAAAATTTCTCATCCCTAATAATAACAACTTTGTAAAACTCAAGTTGTAGCCGTAAGTGGTACAACTCTTGCTCATCAAAATCAGAAGCATAAAATTTGTTAACCGTAAATGAAAGTCCTGCAGTAACTAATAGGTTCTCATCAAAACCAAACACACGTCATACCGTTTTAATCGGTTATTAAATTTTTTATAACTTGTGTAAAACATTATGTAAATTACTAAAAATATTAGAAGTCCAAGATGCAAAACAAGTAAAAATTGAAGAGATTAAGAAATGAAAATTATATTTTAAAATATGAATTGCACATGAAAATACGGAGTGAAAAGGAGCAGCGGAGGCATGGAATTGAATAGAATTGCGGCTATGATTTCGCTTTTACAAAAAGCGACTATGTTTTAATGTTATAACTAAGAAGTTGTTGTCTTGTCTGGTCTGATTACGTAAGCACGAAAAGAAGCTGGATTTTGATATTAGACTCGGCTAATGGGTCACACTCCTGGTTCTAAAAAGGTTAATAGGATATAATCGGTTAGGGGCCTTGTAAGTCTGTAAACTTTCCCATGAATAGAGTATTCCTCCTTTCTTAATGAGTACCCATGCTTTGTCAGTCAATAATCCGATTCATTACTCTAAGCTTAGGTGCTCAGTCGCTGTCTATCTCTAACCAACACGTTTTAACGCTCGGCTATATTATACGTAGTTTATAAATTAGTTTTAGTTTTTTCTTCTAAATAAAATATTAGTGATTAAATTTTCAAACAAGAAAAAAATTTATGTTCATCTTAAAATGCGTTTTGAATATTAGTTTCAGAAGTTCAGATGATTACATACCAATCTCAACCAAGTCTTAAACACATGCTAATTAGGGATCAATTTCAACCAAGTCTTAAACACATCTCGAAACTCTATTATTGTGACATTAACTTCTATACTTGATATTTAAAAAATTCATTCTTTGATAGAAAACAATGGCATAAGCATAGTAATAACGAGAGCAAGATGTCTCCGGTAAATAAGAATATCTTAACTTTAAATAGAAATATACTTATCTTTTAATTTAGTGCCTTTTTAACATGTGTTCATGAACACAGACTAACAATAATATTGAATTTAGATGTGAATTTTTGTGCTTGTCATTATTATTAATAACATTGAAACTGATAAAAAAACTAAACAAGCTAAGCACACGCCGGGAAACCCGTTTAGTCTATTGAATCCAAGATGTGATCTCAAAGTGTTATATATACTCAATGACATGTTTTCCGGTTTAAGTATGGATCGAACACGTGAGATACTTTGAGGGTCGAAATGTACGTTTTTAAACTTCGATTCCGGAACTTCCATTCAAACTTCAAAGGCTAAAAGGTCATTAAGCCTAAATTCAAAGCAGCACAAATTCCACGACTAAAAAATGAAAAAGCATTTATTTATTACTAATAAGGGTTCACATTAATATTGTATATATGTGCCCCAGACGATATAATAACTTGTTGGTGACATGATAGTAATTAGGCCATGTATTATATGGCAGGCAGTGTTAAGGGAGTCATATTGACCCTAATTATCAATCTAATAAGTGGGTCGTCCAAGTATGTTAATGTTTAGTGCCGTGGAAAGCATCAAGGACAGGAAAATGGCGACTGAGATGATGGTGAGGACCAGCATTAGCCCAGATGCTACCGCACTCTTCGCTTCTTGTGCGTATTCCACAGAGGCCATGGCTAGGATTGTTGAAGGAAACGAGTACGCCCACCATACCAGGTCGAACTTTTTCATGGCTTTCTTGAATAAAGCTGGCCTACATGCCTGTTTCATTTTCCACAATTTAGTACGTGCATGGATAGAACCAGGGGCGGATCTAGGATTCAAACTTTGGGAGGCACCAAGCAAATTTTTGGAAAACACCTATATATTTTTAATTTTTTGAGGGGCCATCTATAATTTTGCAAAATTTTGAATGGTGAAAAAATGTAAAAGAAAAAATTAGGGGACACCTGCTCCTCATGCCTTTTTCTAGATCCGCACATGGATAGAACATAATGGGGCAAGTTTTCAAGAAGCTTACTAATGATATGAAGAGGAACAAAGACAGGAAAAACAGCATTTTGCAGGGTGTATCGAAGCTCCCTAGAATAGAGCTCCAAGCCAAGCTTGCCATGCTAGGTGCAGCTACAAACAAGAAATATACGGGCCGGAGTCTCGCTGGGAGCTGATTCCCACCTGACAAACGCTGATAAAGAGTAACAAAAATGACCAAATAGTGTGTGATTGCTAAGGTAAACATACATATAGCACTTTCTCTCCACTCCATTTTCGCAGCAGCCCATGCAGCCGCCATGTTCCCTATTACCGACATTTGGCTTGTCGGATTAGCCACTAGGGATAAAAATCTCTTCTCTGTCGTAAACCATTGCCCATATAATTTCACATCAAGAACCAGAAGTGGTACCACGAAGAACAACCAAAGCCCTTTATACATGAAATGATGGGGGGCGAGGACCCGAGAAGATTGAAGCAATAGAAGCCATGAAGTCCAGGGAGTGAACATATAGTTAACCCCAACAAAATGCAGGAACTCATCTTTCACGGTGCGAAAGTAGAAAATGCACTTCATTAGGTAAAGAATTGACAGAACAATTGACACAAGAAATGAGAGATACCAAAGTAGTAGAAAAGTAGTGGATAGGAGATTATAGTAGTGTGAGGAGTGGTTGTGCTCATTTAGTGCTTTCCATAATAGAGCTTGGCTACCAAGAGATAAACTTATCCTGAAATAACCTGCATGAAGTTTGGAAAAAACGAAGCTGGCTTTCACATTTTTGTCTGGATTTTTCTTGTCTACATCAGTAACGGCATTAGCATTAACCATAAAGGATTGATCAGGCCATATTTCTGCCATTCAATATGAAGTGTGTAATTTTTCTGAAAATATGCAATCTCAATTGAAAATATAAATGATTACCCTTACCATTAGTAGTGTTTATATACTACTTATGCAATAGCTAACAAATGTTAGTGCATGTGTATGAAGAGGCAGACTTGCAAAGATCAATTGTCATGTGTTCATCAGATACTGTGAAAGCCACCATATATATTAGATGTCCACTTTTATCCGCGTGCACTCACCACAAAAAATGAACAAATTTTCGCATATTGGCACCCAAATGTTCTCATACATTGTCATTTCGGGTTAAAAGACGTTTTGGTCACTCAACTGATCAGAAACTTGCAATTGACCAATAACCCAATAAAAATTAGTAAGTTGAGTGACCAAATTGCGATTTAACTCATGTCATTTTTTTAGTTTAAAAAACATCTTAGGCTCTAAATCAATACCAACACCTCTTTTTGTGGCTTTCTTTGTTATATCTTTACAAATTGGCTTTCAAGAGATTCAAAGTTGATATGATCTCTGAAAGACCCGTTTAAATTGCACGTACGTCTTAGTGGAGCTAAACAGTTAATTGTGGTTACCAATCATGTCTCCTGATCAACTCTTATCTACAAATTTCATCTCGGCAAATATAATATTATACTAATAAATTAACAGTCTTCTGAATGATCCGGTACGTTAATATATCTCGGAGAGAATTGATAATTAAGTTGAAAAAGTATAAGGGCGTCCTGATGCTAAAATACACGCGTTATTTCAAATGATGCCAACGGAAACTACGTTAAAACATCTTCGGTAAAGACTAAAAAGTATGACAAGTTAGAATTATTCTTTGTCAAGAAATAAAAAATGATGTCAAGGAATGGACCGATGAATTTTACATTTTCAACACTTAAAGACCGGGGAGGCACCTCATGATGTGCATTTTGTGAACAACATGTCTTGATTTTATCTTTGCAGCTAACAGCTAGGGACGGTACATCACTACAACAAAACTGGCATCAGACAACACTAGTCAGACAACGGACGCTGGAAAAAGTGTTGGCCGAAACAAAGACACAACACTTTATTTTCGTCCTCGAAAAACTATTGTCTAACACCTACGACCTACAACGGTTAAAAAACTGTTGTCTAATAAATTTAATCAGACAACGGTATCTTAACTGTGGTATTGTGTAATGATGCACGTTGGACAACTGTTTTTAGAGCCGATGTGTGAAGAAACTTCAGACAATATTCCGAAAAACCGTTGTTGTAATGAGACAAGTGTTTTATTTGTTGTGTTGTTTACGAAAAGGTCAAACAAGGGTTCCATATAGTGTTGTGTGACTGGGAAGCTAACATACAAGTGTTTTTGTTAGCATCGTATCATGGCCTTATAGACAAGTCTTTAGCTAGTAAAACGTTGTCTGACTGAATGACTTTAAAGAAAATAAATGTGCATAAAAGAATGCAAACATTCAAAATTCCTAACCAAAGTTTTAAAAATATATTCATTTTCTTAGTAGTCATAGGCTCTTGCATTAGATCAAGTATTGGTCAAGAAAATGCGAATTTTGAACTCATAAAAATGAAAGTTTATTACACAACGGTTTTCTTCCCATAAATCGTTGTGTCATTTTCAATGATACAACTTAGATGCTTATAAAAACCGTTGTGTGTTAGACACTACAGGACAAAAAATACCTTTTTACAATGAGACAAAATTTACGATTAACTAATAATGTTAAAAAACCATACAAAATAAGCATAAAAATTTTTGATTTTTTTTATACATGACAAATATTGTTAGTTCTCGACATCCGTACGGTTAGATCATCGAAGAAAATATTTAAAAATTAATATAGAGATCATCTTATACATAACAAAGATTCCATCTAGTACTTTATAAATTGTAAACATAAAACACATACTAATACTTACGTCCGAAGTATAAAATTATCTTGGTATTACAAATGAACAATACATATTTGCATATATGCATATTATAAATATATTTTTTAATACAAAGAGTACAAAAACAAGAATTGATCGAGGAAATGCGAATTTTTAACTCATAAAAATGAAAATTTATTATACAACAATTTCCTTCCCATAAACCGTTGTCTACACTACTTTTATACAACGGATTATCCCTAAAACGTTGTTTGAGTCTAATTTAGACAATGGATTATCTTACAACGGTATAACTTCCGTAACAGTTGTGTCATTTTCAATGATACAACATAAGTGCGTATAAAAACCGTTGTCTGTTAGACGCTACAGGACAAAAAATACCTTTTTGCAATAAGACAAATTTTACGTTTAACTAGTATTGTTAAAAAAACATACAAAATTATAAACATAAAAAATTTTGTATTTTTATACATGACTAATATTGTTAGTTCTAGACATCCGTACGGTTAGATCATCAAAAAAAATAATTTATAAATAAATATAGAGTTAATCGTATACATAACAAAGATTCTATTAAGTACTTTATAAATTGTAAACATAAAATACATACTAATACTCACGTCCGAACTAAAAAATTATCTTCATAGTACAAATGAACAATAGATATTTACATATATATATGCATAATATAAATATATTTTTTAATACAAAGAGAACCAAAATATATTTTATTTCCACATCAACAATTACTCCGATAAAGGAATATAGGGCACGGGTCACGCCAGACGGAGTAATATTGTTACATGATTAATATTAAAAAAATTAAAAGATTATTTTTCTAATTTTCTTATATATCTACATCAACAATTACTAGGATCAATTATTTTGTTTACTAGACACAATAATTCTAATATTTTTTTGTTAAAAGATCGTATATGATAATTATAAAATATTTATTTTTGATATCACTAAACTATTATATACTTAGAATTCTATTTTTATGATATTTTGATAATTAACTATATATAAATATTTGGAAAGTTCATTTTTTTTTTCATAATTCACGACACAATATATTAAAATATAATATTTTAATTATTCATAATACAATTTTTTTATCTCAAACTTTGGAGCTGAGCATTTCATTCGCCCCACATAATTTTTGGTTTCCCCCCTTCAACATCCGCTCAAATTTTCGTTTCCCCCTCTTTGTATCTTTCTTCTTCTTCATCTCTAGTTAGCAGGTCCAAGGCTTTTCCCCCTTTATGCTTCTCGCTCTTCGGTTTCTCTTTTCTCTTCTCTTCTCTCTCTGGCCATCTAGCTCTATTCTCTTCTCATAATCTCTCTCTCTCTCTCTATGTCTCTTCTCTATCCAGCTCTCTCTTCTCTTCTCAATTTATATTTGTATGCCTCCCAAATCAAAAGAAAAGCCCAAATCG
The DNA here is from genome assembly GCF_001625215.2 of Daucus carota subsp. sativus. NCBI lineage: Eukaryota > Viridiplantae > Streptophyta > Magnoliopsida > Apiales > Apiaceae > Daucus > Daucus carota. Next base: position 14,844,215 of record NC_030388.2, on the reverse strand, counting down.
GCCGTCGCTGCTGCCGCCGAGTGCGAACAAATCGTCAAGCTCTCAGATCAAGGTCGTTTTTCATATTAATTATATCTGTGTTTTTTCTTTATTATATGTGATTTTGAGATTTTTCCTGGTGTCTGGATAGTGTTATCTGTAGCTCCTGGTGATGAAGATGCGTTATGATGCAAAGTTGTGGTGTTAATTAAGTGCGATAAGATCGATGAAGCCCTCGGTTATTCCCAAGCTTCCCGATGATTTTAACTATTTCAAGGTATTTGTAATTTACTATTTTCTGTGTTAATGTTTGATTGATTTTAGAGTTTGGTTATTTTGGATAGTTGTTTATTTATTCAACATTTTTTTGGTATATATAGTCCGATCTGTAGTTGATTCATTGTTTTTATGAAATATCCTTCAACCCGTTTTTCCAGACTATGTTATTGTTCTTAATACTGGACATTGTAAAGTGAATTGTATCTGTAGGACATTTGGTCCAAATTGTACTGTTGTCTTGTTTGACTATTGTTCACTTTCCTTCCTGCTTGATTTCTTTTTGGCTATTATACAAACTTCATATTATGATTGTTGGAAGATGCTTTCTGTTTTGCATAGTTACTAATGCAGAGTCACTTTAACTTGCTTTGAAGATGCCATTTTCTTTATAATCTATATGTCTACAATATAATGAAGCTTGAATAATAAAGCAAAGAAAAGAATTAGTCAGTTTTTTGTTCATACAAATAATTTCTTTTACAGTACGAGACCTGTGTAGAATAAGAAAGCTCTTTCTATCACTCTTGATACTTGTTCATATATAGTAGCATCTATAGCCAGAACATTGCATGTGATGTTTCCCCCACATTAAACGGAGCCACTATTAGAGGATACAAGATGAAAATGCCACTTCTCTGATTCTATCTGATTAAAGTACTTTCGTGCTAGTTATATAATATTGCAAGATCACGGAAAATAATGTCAGTAATTGCTGCTGATGCCTAGTAATCTTTTTACATATTGTTCTATCTTAAATGCTTTGCAGATTTGCTTTTTTTTAAGATTGAGCGCATAAATGTTAACATTTGAAGTTAAATCCTAAAGGAAGTAGACCATACATTAGAGCCTTTAGGAACAAATCCTTTTTGACTGCCATGTTAAGACCTACAGAAACATGGTTTGTGACTTTCTGCAGAGTGTTGTAGGCGATCAAAGCCTGTTACTAAGATGATTCAAGATAAATTTATTAATAATCTTATAATGTATAGTGGATGTTTGTCCGCTGTAGAAGGTTTCCTGTAAGATTTGATCTTAAGTTTAACAGATTGTTTAGCTTCATTACAATAGATCAGGTTTGTTAGATGAATTGAATTGTTTCATAATAAATGACCCTTGTACAACTCTATGAGGTGAATAAATAGTATTTCGAGTTGTTATTTTTGTTGCAGCTTGGGTTTGTTCTGTTCAAGGAACAATATAATCTTCTAGTTAAGCCGCAAGAACTTGTTCCTAATAAATCGACTTATATTGCAAAGCCCTACTGGTGAAAAGTTCTTTGTTATATTTTTTTCCCTAATAAATCGATTAATATGAATTATTACTGCTTTGCAGAGATGAATTTGACTTTGGTCCTGTTTGAGCAGCAAGTTCATAGGGGACTAGGAAGGTCTCATCCGTGTAACTCAGATTGCGAGAGAGAAATATGGGAAATCTATGGCTGATTCTTACGTGTCTGTCCTTAAACAGCTCCAAGACTCTAACGCTAGGAGTTATTATTTTTCTGGAAACAATGATGGAGGTCAAACTCCAATAAGTTGCTCATCTTGCGAGGCGCTTTTTGTTGGCTTCTATGTACTATGTACATGCTCTTGTCAGTTGTGTGAAACATTACAAGATTTAAATTTTTGTATGTGGTTGTATGTTGTTACTATAGTTGGTAATGAAAACTTTTGTTACTAATTTATGGTTTGTTAATTATATTCTCCAGTATAGTTTAATCATGTTAGGTAAAATCATTGTCGGATGTAACTAAATACAAAAGGAAAAGAAAACAGTTGTCCCAAGACTTACAAACAACACAATTTAAAAAATAAAATCGTTGTCTATGACATATACAAATAAGTAAATAGTAGTAATAAACCATTGTCTGAAGCAATATTACTCGAGCATCTGAAAATAAAAACCATTGTAGATTAGCTTTTACACAATTGTTCTAATATACAGACTATTGTTATATGGAGCCTTACACAAGTGGCCTCTTCTCTAAGACCGTTGTACAAGCTAGTAAAACACGAGCCGTTGTCACGCAAAAATTCTTGTCTGATACTCTTACTAACAAGTGAGTAAAACCATAAACAGTTGTAGAAACTCCTAACAACAACACAAATCTAAAATATGACTGTTGTTGTGAAATGTTTATAACAACATCTTGTAAAATGATTCCGTTGTTGTTTGTGGACATAGCACAACACGCAGCTAAACATAAACCGATGTCTTTCATTATCTCACACAACGGTTCGTACCGTTGTCTGAGGCGCGTATCAGACGGCATCGCAATAGACCACGGTTTTTTTGGGTATCAGACAACGGGAAAAAACCGTTGTCTGATGCTGTTTTTGTTGTAGTGCATGTGTCATATGATTAGTTTTGGAATTTTTTGAGATGTTTTTTTTCAAAGTTTTGCAAATTAATTACGTTGAGAAAGTCGTGGTATGAGATGGAAGGATTACTTTCATAAAAAAATACTATGCATGTGTTGTTTAAAGATTTATTTTGCGTCTAATTTTTAGAAAAAATTATTTATGCACCCTTTTTAAAATGGATTTTATAGTGTGTCATGAGCATAAACTAACAACTTCCCTCTCGTCCATTATATAAGTTGTTTGACTTCCCTCGCGTAATTTTTATTGACCCGCCACAGACATCTTTACCAATCACAATTTTGATATCTGAGTTTATCAAGGAGATGGAATGGTCAGGAATCCAAAAGTTTGCAGTTTGTGTTTATTAAGGATGTTTGAAATGATCAAATAACAAATTTACAAAGGGCTGTGTGTTATTTTGGTATGAAAGTACGCTGTCTTTGCAGGAAGTAGTGTTATTATATATAGATTAGTGTTTGGTTCACGAAACTGAAATGTAATAGACTCGGTAAAACTTACAATATAATATTAGAGATAATATATACTTGGGATATAATGAGAAGTTTGGAGGAAAAACAAAGTAGCAAGTGCAAAATTACAATAACAAGATTTGAAAATTTCATACGACAAAATAAAGCATTTCTGTAGAAAAGCAAATATTTTGGAACAGATGAAGTATGATTTAGAGCCATTTGATCAAGAACGTGTTCATATATCTCATACCATACAATCGTTATTGAAAAGATACATAATAATGAAATTTACAGTTACAATTTAACAAAAAAATTGCATCAGGGGACTTGATTATTGACCAACTGAGAATATAAGACTGCTAATTAAGCAAAAGGAGGAATACTTTGTTCATGCCTAAAGAAATTATCAGGATCCACGATGGATTTGATTATCACCAGCCTATCGAAATTATTCTTGAAGTACTTTTTACCCCATATGCTTGCTTGCTTGTAGCTGGTTTTCCCGTGTGGCTTGTTCAATCCCAAATCCAGATCATTGTAATTTAGATACGCAGTTCGTGGATTGCTGGTAACGTAAGGAGTCAAGTACTTGTACAAGCCTCTGATCCACTTGATTGAATCTGACGTGTCTCCGTCAGTCCGGACTCTCATGTACATCATGTACAGAGTTCCTGCTCTGTGAGGGAATGGAATTGCCGATTCTGATATTTCAGCCATCTTTCCGCCATAGGATGTAAGGAGGAAATTCGTTCTTCCCGGCTCTTGTTCGAGAAGGACTTTCCACAACCCCTCGAGGCCTTCTTTCGGTATAGGCTTGTTCACGTAGTCGGACTTGGCCTTAAATGCAATTTTGTAGGCAGTTCTGTTTAACAAGCCGAGAGGAGAATCGGTAGCCTGGAAAAGAGAGAAGAGGAGAACCGATTGAATGTAACTGACTTCAAAGCACGATTCGGCCTCCAAGCCTAATTCGGGGAACCTTTTGTTCATCATCGACAGTAGCTTTTCTTTTCGTCCAAGAAACTGTCCTATAAAATTCACACTCACGGTTTTCGTACCATTGAGACTCGGAGTACCATCGTCCTGAACCGTTTTCTGGGGCTCATTAGGCAGATTCGTCCAAATTGGATTGACTGCAACTCGCATTTCAACGTCTTTGGGGAGCCTCGGGGCTACAGTTTGCCAGCGGTGAAGAATTTCAGTTGCATTCTGCTCTAAAGTTCTGGCTGTTTGGAACACGGTGACAATTTTTGGAACAGAAACTAGGTGCAGTTTCCAGGAAAGAATGACACCGAAACTAGAAGCGCCGCCTCCTCTGATGGCCCAAAACAAATCTTCTCCCATTGATTTTCTATCAAGAATTCTCCCGTTGGCATCAATCAAGCGTGCATCGAGCACGTTATCAGCAGCAAGGCCATACTTTCGTCTCAATGTGCCATATCCCCCTCCACTAACGAGTCCGCTAACACCCACTGTCGACCAAATTCCAGCTGGAAATCCAAGTGTATTACTCTTCTCAGCAATCCTGTAATAGAGTTCCCCAAGCGTTGCACCGGCTTGAACCCATGCAGTAGCTTTCACCGGATCAACATCGATAGCACGAAGATTAATCATATCGACTACCACGAACGGGACTTGGGCTACGTAGGATTGGCCTTCGTAGTCATGTCCCCCGCCTCGAATCCTCATTTGAATGTCATGCTTCTTGCAACAATAAATGACAGTCTGTATCTGCGATTCGGCCTCAGGTTTGACAATAACAATAGGTTTCGGAGTACTCGGAGTGTCGAACCGGAGGTTATTAATGGAGAACTTCAAGACAGAAGTGTAGGTAGAGTTTTCTGATGTGTAAATAACTTTGGATATGGAAGTTGAACTGGAACGAATAAGACACTGAACAAAATCTTGACCAGAATTAGTCTTTTTAGGATTTGCTGCTGATGAAAAGGATAAAAGGGAGAGAACACAAAAGATTGACAACATTGAACAAACTGAGATCTTCATATTCTCTGAATCTTTCTTGCTTTAGAATACTTGTTTTGGTTGTATAATGTTTATGTTTTTGTGGAGAATGTGATGTGAGTATGGCAAGTATTTATAGGGAAGCCTGTGAATTGTGTGGGAAGCAACCAGCTCAGTTGTTATTACAATAATATGGAGTAATAATAGAAAGTCAATGGGACTCGGGCTACATACAGAAATGGTCTATGTGGTGTTTGGCACGGGCGCTTCTAGAATTATAAATTAGAAACACTTATTTATACTGTTTGTGTAAAAAGTAAAAAATATTTAAAAAATGTTACGAATGCTAGCTTGAATGCTAGCTTTTGTCTCACGGCTTCTATTTATTTTTCAAATATTTTTATCAATTATAAATCTTAACTTGCTTCTAACTTCTACTTCACTTTTTTATTTTCAGCAATAAGCACTTATTTTATTTTAACATGCCTGTGTATACTGCACTGTGGATCCTTAATTACATTGACATTGTTTGCACTGTGGATCCTTAATTACATTGACATTGTTCAAGTCAGAAGTTATTATTGTAAATGTATAAATGCTAAATTGTGTGAATCGGTTGACATTATCAAATTTTATGAGTGGTAAACGTGTAGTTCCAAAACTACAAAGATTATTTGTTACTCCCTTCCTTTTACAGGTATATATCGGGTTTCGAGAAGTTAATTTGAATAATTTTTTGCTAAGTATTATAAAATATTATTATTTATTATTTTAAAATACGAAAGTTGCATATTAAAATAGACAAAATATAATAATTAATGACATAATTTTTATTATTTTCTTCATTTATAATATATATATATATATATATATATATATATATATATTTCAGTTAAAGTTTAGTCGGAACAAAAGCCAAAATGAACCTGTAAAAAAACGGAGGAGCACTCCGATAATTTATCAACAAATCCAAGTGCATGTATTTTAATTTTTTTATCTATTTCAATATTCAGAAAATTTATTCAAGCCAAATATAATTTTCTAATAAATTTATCATACATTAAAAAATTCAGCATAAAATCTATACAAAATACACCTTTCAAAACTCTCAAGTTGTAATATACCTGAATTTCACAATTAATCACGATGCTTTGAAAAGGTCGATATCCTTCCTGAAAATTAACAATTTGCTGATATTTTAAAACACAACTGGATACAAGGTCATAAATTCAAGGACCTCCACGACTTTAAATGCTGACTTTATTAATTTAATCATACAAATATCACCCAAAAAGTGTTTCTAGGTTGGATCTTTTCTACGATTTTGACCCTGCAAAAGAAGTCCTTTCATGCATACAAAAATTTTCTCAGATAACTATTAAATTCCATATCCAGTACAAGAAATAGCAGATAAATATTTTGAATTCTCCAAGTGTTTGGTAGACTGAATTTTAAATAATTATATGTTCTAGTGGCAGATATTAGATATTAGATATGTTCATTTCATTTTTGACTGTATAAAAATTATGTTTTTTAAAATTTATATATAACATTTAATAGTTTTCTAAAAAAAATAAACCAGCAGAAGAGTTTGTTAAATATATATTTAAAAATCATTTTTTTTAATATAATAACTAAATATTTAATCAATAATTGATCAATTTTAATTTCTACAAATAAAAAAACACATGTAATTTAATACAGGAGGTGTAACTAAAACGTATATGCATATCTCCGTCCAATTCGCATGACATCAACGAATTATATATGTGGTATATATTTTAAAGCAGATTAAAATACAAGAACTCGTCTAAGAACCATTTAAGTTGGAAACTAAAAAGGGAGAAGTTAGTTAAATAATATATATTCCCTCCATCTCAAATTAGATGAGCTGTTTGACTTGGACACGCACTTTAAAGTACATTTACCGCATAACTATATTACTTATTTTTGAAAATTTATTTTTCCAAATAAAAATTTAAATATGAAATTTTCATTTACAAAAGAAAATTTTAAAGAATAAATTTCGAAACTATACATTCAATGCATCTTAAATTACGTGCTCAAAGTCAACTAGCTCATCTAATTTGGGATGGAGGTAGTATTGAATATTGGTTAAGATTTGTTAAGTTGCAATGGTCTGTGTTTCTTGATTCTATTAATTTAAATATAAACTGACATAGGTGTACTGGATTATGATTTTAAAAGATGTGTTTGTAGGTTCTATTAATTTAAATATAAATTTAAGGAGTGTTGGATTATGATTTTAAAGATTGTGTTGTAAAAGGTTGTGTTGTATTCATGAAATCCGAGGGTATTCAATTCGGATGGTTTAAAATCCATTAAAATCCAGAAGTATTCAATTAAGATTTTAAATTATATTACAAAACCGATTGATATTCAATTAATATTTTAAATTATGTTTTAAAATCTGATGGTATTCAATTGGGATTGTTTAAAATCCAATAAAATCTGATGATATTCAAATACTGATGGATTTTTTTTGGATTTCATAAAATGATGGATTTTGTGATATTTCACAATGTATATTAAGTTTTTTGAAATCTCATCAAAATCCGTGAGATTTTGAAGCACTTAAATCTTAAAGAATCCATATTAACTCTACAACATTTATCAACTCTACGACATTTTAACAAAAATCCGCACAAAATCAAAATTGCATACAATTCAAAAACAATCCATTAAAATCCCAATCGAATACACTCCTCTTAATATAATTTTAATTTGTGATAAATACAATATAGTAGATAATGGAAGTTTTTTATATATATAGGATTTTTCATTAACCTTTTGTTAGTATTATTTCATGATCACAAAGCTAATTTGATTTTTAGTTAAAGATTTGGTATCGATTGAGATGTCCTAGTAATATAATATTTGTTAATTATAAGTATTTTTTGAACGACTTTTTCCGTATTATACACAATATATAACGTACAATTTGTATTTTCAAAAATCGCAGCCATCTTAACAATTTTCTTATTTGTTTGTTAGGCTACTTATAATTTAAAAAATTTCTACTAAAGTGACTAGGGGTGAGTATTCGGAAATTTGGTTACCGAACCGGAATTATTTTGGATATCCAAATTTCCAAAAATGTGAAATTTCATTTCCAAATACCGAACCGAATTAATTTCGGATGGAAACCAAACCATTAATCTTAATCCGGATCGGATTCCAAACTTTCCAAAAAACCAAACAACAAAAAGTATCATATAACACAACCTTAATTATGCATATAACACAAACTACATGTGTATAACAAAATTAAAAAGAAAATGAAATTCTTAAACTGAAATTATAATATTCATTCTAGACCATATTAACTAGTCAAACTACAGGAACATAAGGCACCATTTATTTAAATAAAACAAAGTGCAAATCATAATTTATCTTAGAGAAATAAATTGATAAATCATAGCTTATTAGAGACAACCAAATGATAAACATACACATAGATAATGTTTGGAATTTGATATTATTTATCGTGTTTCAAAAAAACCTAAAAGATAAGTTACAACATAACTATATAAATTAGTAGATGAGAATAGTATAAAAGATATTTTTTACAAAATTTTGGATTTTTTGATTAATTCGGATAAATCCAAAAGTCCGTTTTAAAAAACCGAAATTCCGAAATTATCTAAAAACATTCCATATACCGAATTATATTTTATCGGTTCGATATCCGAACCAAAATATTTCGGATATATCCATTCGGTATATGGATACCCGAACCGAATGCTCACCCCTAAAAGTGACGTGGGTTGCGCTGGAATGCACAGCAGTAGACCTCACTATTCGTTCGATCGAATCGTGTACTTTCTTCTACTTTCGTGTGGTGTATTTAAAAATCAAATATAAAATTGACTCGTTTAGAGTTTGTGTATTTTTGTATCGTGTATCTCTGTTTTTGTGTCGTGTTTCGTGTAAAATTGAATTTTAATATAAATATAAATTAATATATAAAATAATAAAAATATCAGATTTCTAGGCAAAAAATTTACAAAATTATATGAAATATATATATTTAAATTATTTATACTTACAATATTATAAACTGTGCATTATTTAAAAAAATATACAAATATTTATTATAAATATACATATTTATAATTAATTATTAATATTTAATTATAATATTATATTTATTTCGTGTACCACGTCGTGTCGTGTACCAAAAGATAAACACAAAACCGATTTCACTCGTGTACTTTGTGTTCGTGTATTTTTCGTATCGTGTACTCAAAATGCAAACACAAACACTCCGTGTCGTTTTGTGTCGCGTGAAAAATATCGGATATGCGTAGCAGCATATACACAAAACATTTTCTCAGTTGCTACCAACAAATTAAGTACTTGTTACTCTGAGAAATATATTATCAAACTAGTAAGAGTACAAATGTGTGTTTAGTATTTACAAGTGTGAATGATTTTTAAATTTAATATAATAAGCAAGCCTCTTTGGCTCTTATAATTTCAAGTGTGAATGATTTTTAATTTAGTATAATAAGCAAGCCTCTTTGGCTTGAGTCTCTTGACTGCATGCAATATCGCAGAAGCGAGCCTAGCTGCATGTCGTCCCCAAGACTTGTTCAACACCAGACTCAAAGCTGTCAACCTTTTCACCGCAGTAACTCAGAACCTGAGTACTCCCTCTGTACCCACCCGTGAGTATACGCTGAGACTCCCTAAATCCCAAATTAGATGAGCCATTTAAAGTACATTGATCGCATAGCTATATTATTTATTTTTAAAATTTTATTTTTCTAAATAAAAATTTAAATATGAAATTTTCATTTACAAAAAAAAATTTTAAAGAATAAATTTCGAAACTATACAATGCATCTTAAGTTACGTGCCCAAAGTCAACTAGCTCATCTAATTTGGGATGAAGTAGTATAATTTTATATTTTTTTAAATTTTTTTCGAAATTAAAATTTAATATCTAATTTTTATTTAGAAAACAAATTAAAAAAATTATATAATAATATTAAAGTGGGTGTTGGGGGATGGAGAGTGTATGTAATAAACAGGTGATTCAAAGTAAGCCTAGAACTGACCTCACCAAATTAGTATGAGAAATTTTTCATAAATTTAATTTTTTTAAAATTTTCCAAAAGTTTCCATAACTAATAAATTATCCTATAAATTAAACATTAATATATTAAATTATATAAAATTAAAAATTACAATTTTATACTAAATCAAGATTCTGAAATCATTACATTCCTCCATTCCCCAGTAAAATATATAGGTTCCGATAAAGCCATTAATATATACATTTGAATATGTTATTTAAAAAAATTTAAGACACTGACATACTCAAGGAGCTAGGTATTAGCTTTTCGTATTGTTATAGTCGTATCTTTGATAGCTATCGACGATAATTTTATATATTTACTTTTGAGAAAAAATTTTGACTTTTTGATCTGGATAATATTATATCTAAAATACTTAAATCATATAAATCAGAGTTAAAATAAGTGAAATATATTCAAAACACTTTAACACTAATATCACACTTTCCATTTTATATGACTAAAGAATTTATTTCGTATATTTTTCTTCAAAATTTAAAATATATAACTTGTATAATTAATTTAGTTATATTTTTCAGAATTATTTATAATATTTGTTATTTTATTGCGTAAATATTAATTTACTTCTGTTACATAGAAAAGTTTTATGGAGATCACTACAAAATATAGAAATATTAAAACGTTACAAAATTTATTGTTTTGCGAAGTACATTCTATAAATATAATTATTTTATTGAAAATATTAAAAAATTATTTATGCTAAACAAGTCATGTATGTTCTGCAAAATCAACAAATATTATCTGCATACTAAACATGTTTTTGTAAAATAATATGTTTTTTAATATTTTATTTGCGAAATGTATAAAATTTGCAAGATTGTTAATAAAATAATGATCTTTGTAGAACATTATTCAAAAATTAGTACTTATCCCTGAATATGTATATGTTAGAATATTAGTTGTGTTTTAATTAAAACAAACTTTTAAAAAAAATTAATAAACGTGTTTGAGTTAATATATTTTTATCTTAATAAGTATTTTTGTTAATTATGTTAAATAATTTTTCTATCTCGCCATATTTCATATAAATAAAAAGGTCTGGGAGATTTACTTTAGTAAAAATGTTTAAATTAATTTTCATTATAGCTTAAAACTTGATTAAAATATATTATAATTTTAAAATACAGGCTCAAATATCGACCCTCACAGAAAGATAAACCAAACTATATATAGATATAGAAGTTAATACAAAATTATTAATTACGTATATATATTGTTCTAAGAGTTAAGAATCACTTCAGATTTTCTTTTGTATTTGAAGTTATATTAATTTTTATTATATATATATTAGCGAAAAAATAATTTCAGTAAATACAATATTAATTTGTGTAAATTTATTATTTTTATTGTAATTTGATTTTCGTAACAACGCTATTTATAATTTAAATTTTAAGGGTGTTCAGATTGAAGATTACATGGCCGCAACTAGCATAGCTTTTCCTAATTCAATGCAACATTCTTGTTCTTCACGGTCCTCTGACTTTTTTTTGGTCATTTGAAATAATTACTTTGTCAATAATCAACTCTCATTCTACATAAAAAAGCAAAAATACCTAATGGAACTTTACACGGCAAATAAGATAGGTGGTGTTTGGGGAAAACTTAAAAGTCTAGTTTTTAAGTTAGAATTACTTATTTATTTATACGGTTAGGTAAAAAGTTAAGAAATATTTAAATGAAATTAAGAATGCTAGCTGCTTATTTACCAGACATTTTAATCAGTCTTAATTTTCTTATGACTTCTACATCACTTTTACTACTTTAAATAAAAAACGCTTATTTTATGTTTATCAAACGGCCCCATAATTTATAGTCTTCTTCTTTTTGTCTAAAATGTAACTAAATTTCATTTGAAAATAGAAAAAGTGCCGCGTGATAGTTGCTGCAAGTAAATTTCTGAAGAGAAACTAAAAATCTGATTACCACTTATCGCAGCCGTCGTTTTCTTTTCACCCGTCCATACCGTAGTATTATTTTACCGACTAAAGTCGTATTTTAGTTTTAAAAAAATAAAAAGAAAGAGGGTCCTCATAACTGATACACAGATGCACATATATTAGACCAGAATCATAATAAAAGTTTAATATATCACATGGAAAATTATATGTCGATTAAAAGACTAGGACTCAAAGAAAAAAGAAACTCAAATATACGTGTTTATACATGTTTTGCGGTCAATTTGCAAGAAGGATCATGGATCATGGTTTTATCATTGCAAGCAAGAATTCCGATACAGGTCACGGTGACAACGAACTAAATAATCACCATAAAGAGTTGAATGTCCAAATATCGTTTCCCGCTTTGAAGTCAACTAAAAGACTGATTCAAGACAAACAAAATAATGGCACACTCAATCAAAAGTCTACAAAGACCCATTATTATTTCTACAAAGATCGGAATTCATAGAATTCATGTAACACAAGTCTCCTTACTAGGGAAAATTTAATTATTTCGTGAAACACAATTCAATGATATTAGTTCTATATTTTTTTTTTTGAAAGATATTAGGTCTATTTTATAATTACTTGTATTTGTATGTACACGAATTTATATACCAGGTGTGTGTGCAATTTTAAATAATTAGTTAAATTTTTAATACATTTAAAATTTTATTGAAATCATAAGGCTTTTCATATATAGTATTTAACCTTTCTTAGAGGTGATATTGAGGGTTGGATTGTAAATAATTTTAAAGTTTTTTTGATTTTATAAATTTATAATAATAATAATTAGGTCTATTTAGTATTAAATATAAAATTTGGTTCAACAGATGTATGTTGGGATTTATGGGTGATTGACAGCAGTCAACTTAATGTTTTTATGTACTTAGATTCATCTAAGTAGAACATACTGTCACAGCCAGATTATGTCTTTGTAGTGTCATTTTATCTCTGTCAAGATTGTAATGATTATACTGGGAAGAAGTTCAATTCAAAATTGTCCATGCCCCAAGGCGCGAAGACAAATGACAGCAAGATTAAAAGACTGCTACTGTCAAGATGTTTGACAGCAGTACTACACAAGGCAGACAGTTGCAAAGTCTCGACAGCAAGTTTGTTCTTGACAGCAATTTTGGCTGAAACTCCGCAGACAACAAGTTTCTGCTCGCATGACAGCAGAACATTGGCGTTCCTACCTAAAGCATATTCAGGGAGCCATTGCCATCTCAATCATTGTTTTGACAACAAGTTCTGATATTCCTACGTCACTGTCGCTGGAGATCATATCTATTCCCTTTTGATATACTTACTTCTTGAGGGGTAGGCACTTGTTGATGATTGAAATCTTATCTATCCCCTTTTGAGCTTAGTACATAAATGCTTAAATTTGAGATGACTTTGTGGTGTAAATGTGTTCCGAAAAAAAAGGAAAAAAAGATTAATAAAGCATCAAGTACTCCTTTGAGATCAACGGGTGAGGGACGACCCATGTACTTGTGCTGGTAATAAGTGCAATTGTACTAGAAAGGCATTTTCTTGGTGACTTCTCATTACCCTTGAATACTGGAGAATTACTTGACTTAAAAAAAAATGAGAAAAATGAGCTTGTGAGGTCTTTTGGTGGTCGTAACTCACTTACCCTGAGAAGCGTTCTGATCTTAGACAGAGCATGTGAAAAAAAATGATTATGGTAGTATTATAGCAATAAAAAGAACAGGTAGAAACTCCTAGTCAACTTGAATGAAAGCTAGTTCTAAGTAGCGAAGTGTTTAGGATCTATTCTAGTACTCAACTTGGGAGCTATTAACTTGCATGATTTGTCATGTTGAAGTTCGTATCTCTTTGTTCTTGATTCAAAGGAGAGCATGTTAATAAATTCACACACGCACACTCTGTACTTTTGTTCACTAAGTGGTAATATTGTGGGGTGAGCTTGATGTGTCGAAGCAGCTTGTTGCACATTCTGATAATTATCACTGATTTGGGAGACACTATTACTATTGGGATCCATATATTGCATTTTCATTATTAGTTGCATTCATGTAGTTGCATTCCTTGTGTTCTTATGGTCACCTATATTATTATTATATGAGCTAGATGGATTTTGTGGGTACATTCATTATATATAGTCCCTCACGAGATAAAACTCGTCCCACTAGGGCTACTTAGGGGTTTAAAGACTTGTTGCATATGCTCAATGCAATCGTGTCGCCTCCGAAAGTGGTGTTAATAAGTTTAGAAGTAATTTTTATTTGCATTCTTTCTTTGCCCGAGGACATGCAAAAGTTTAAGTGTGGGGGTGTTTGATGTGTGATATTTATAACACATATTTTCCTCATATTTTTGCATGAAATTGGATTTTATTTAATGTATATTTTCATGTTTTCTTGTAGAAAATAAAGAATTCTTATAATAGAAGGAATGGAGCAAAACGTGCATTATTTGAAGTGATTTATAGCAAAATTCGGATTTTGGGATTAATTGTGTTGTGTTCATTGTTTTGATCATAACCGGAGTTCTGTAAGTCCGTTTTGAGCCCGTAAATAGCCGTTGGAAAGCTTGCGAGAAGACCTTTAATTCAAGTAAGGTTTCAGAATTTAGTGACATTCCAATCAGCCCAGAATATGGACAGAAGAAGAAAGTCCGAATTTTCTACTTTAGTCTCCTATTCTATTTAGGAAACTTCTTTGTAGTATTATTATTATATTCAAAATATAGTATAAAAAAAATAGATCAGTTATTGTTTTATTTTGTAATAGGCTTGGGAGTTACATGGGCCAAGAGACACACAAAAAACATTGCACTAGAGCAGTTACACGGGAGGAAGAAAGGAGACACATGGGAGAAAGTACAGTAGAAGAAAAGAAGCAATTCAAGGAGAAAGCTAGTGATTGAAGATCAAATTCAGAGTTTCATCTCCTCCTATTCATTTTTCTTGATTGTATATTTGATATAAGGTCTTCCTTCGTGTGTTTAGTTTATTTTCTTGTAATGTTGAACTAGAACTCTTGCAAGGCTTATAATGGATCTTGTGTCTATATATAAGATTATTTTTCGATTCTTGGTTTCGGTGCTCTTATCAATTGTTTATGATGATTTGTGTATATTGCTTTTCGAGGAATGATCAACCTTGAAATTGATTTGGTAATTCTTGTTGACTTGGGAGAGAAAACTTGAATTAAGGCCATATCATTATAACTTGGGATTAATACTTGTGTTGATTTGTGTTGAGGATAGGAATATACCTAAACACCCCAAGTAGTCTATATAAGGTAGTTTTTAATGTTGTTCTAAGACTTAAATTCTTCATAGGAATATGGGAATTGGTTGATGAATTAGGATCACTTGAGATTCGGAAGGGCCTTGTGATTAGTAAATTTACAGTTACAATTTAACAAAAAAATTGCATCAGGGGACTTGATTGTACCAACTGCGAAAATAAGACTACTAAGCAAAAGGAGGAATACTCTGTTCATGCCTAAAGAAGTTATCAGGATCCACGATCGATTTGATTATCACCAGCCTATCGAAATTATTCTTGAAGTACTTTTTACCCCATATGCTAGCTTGCTTATAGCTGGTTTTCCCGTGTGGCTTGTTCAATCCCAGATCCAGATCATTGTAATTTAGATAGGCAGTTCTTGGATTGCTGGTAACGTAAGGAGTCAAGTACTTGTACAAGCCTCTGATCCACTTGATTGAATCTGACGTGTCTCCGTCAGTCCGGACTCTCATGTACATCATGTACAGAGTTCCTGCTCTGTGAGGGAATGGAATTGCCGATTCTGATATTTCAGCCATCTTCCCCCCGTAGGATGTAAGGAGGAAATTCGTTCTTCCCGGCTCTTGTTCGAGAAGGACTTTCCACAAACCTTCCAGGCCTTCTTTCGGTATAGGCTTGTTCACGTAGTCGGACTTGGCCTTAAACGCAATTTTGTAGGCAGTTCTGTTCAACAAGCCGAGAGGAGAATCGGTGGCCTGGAACAGAGAGAAGAGGAGCACCGATTGAATATAACTGACTTCAAAGCACGATTCGGCCTCCAAGCCTAATTCGGGGAACCTTTTGTTCATCATCGACAGTAGCTTTTCTTTTCGTCCAAGAAACTGTCCTATAAAATTCACACTCACGGTTTTCGTACCATTGAGACTCGGAGTACCATCGTCCTGAACCGTTTTCTGGGGCTCATTAGGCAGATTCGTCCAAATTGGGTTGACTGCAACTCGCATTTCAACGTCTTTGGGGAGCCTCGGGGCCACAGTTTGCCACCGGTGAAGAATTTCAGTTGCATTCTGCTCTAGAGTTCTGGCTGTTTGGAACACGGTGACAATTTTTGGAACGGAAACTAGGTGCAGTTTCCAGGAAAGAATGACACCGAAACTAGAAGCTCCGCCTCCTCTGATGGCCCAAAACAGATCTTCTCCCATTGATTTTCTATCAAGAATTCTGCCGTTGGCATCAATCAAGCGTGCATCGAGCACGTTATCAGCAGCAAGGCCATACTTGCGTCTCAATGTACCATATCCCCCACCGCTAACGAGTCCGCTCACACCCACTGTCGACCAAATTCCAGCTGGAAATCCAAGTGTATTACTCTTCTCAGCAATCCTGTAATAGAGTTCCCCAAGCGTTGCACCGGCTTGAACCCATGCAGTAGCTTTTACAGGATCAACTTCGATAGACCGAAGATTAATCATATCGACGACAACAAACGGGACTTGGGCTACGTAGGATTGGCCTTCGTAGTCATGTCCCCCGCCTCGAATCCTCATCTGAATGTCATGCTTCTTGCAGCAATAAATGACAGTCTGGATCTGCGATTCGGCCTCAGGTTTGACAATAACAATAGGTTTCGGAGTACTCGGAGTGTCGAACCGGAGGTTATTAATGGAGAACTTCAAGACAGAAGTGTAGGTAGAGTTTTCTGATGTGTAAATAACTTTGGATATGGAAGTTGAACTTGAACGAATAAGACACTGAACAAAATCTTGACCAGAATTAGTCTTTTTGGGATTTGCTGCTGATGAAAAGGATAAAAGGGAGAGAACACAAAAGATTGACAACATTGAACAAACGGAGATCTTCATATTCTCTGAATCTTTCTTACTTTAGAATACTTGTTTTGGTTGTATAATGTTTATGTTTTTGTGGAGAATGTGATGTGAGTATGGCAAGTATTTATAGGGAAGCCTGTGAATTGTGTGGGAAGCAACCAGCTCAGTTGTTATTACAATAATATGGAGTAATAATAAAATGTCAATGGGACTCGGGCTTCATACAGAAATGGTCTATATACACACTGTGGATCCTTAATTACATTGAAATTGTTCAAGTCAGAAGTTATTATTGTAAATGTATAAATTGCTAAATTGTGAATCGGTTGACATTACAAAGATTATTTGTTACTCCGATTATTATCAACAAATCCAAGTGCATGTATTTTAACTTTTCTATATATTTCAAAATATTTAGAAAATATACATAATCGGTCCCATTTTACATGTACACTTTTCACGAGTCAAATTGATTATACATCGACTAAAATTTACATATATCATATAATTGATAAAAATAAAAAAAATTATATCACTAAAAAGTGTATCTAATTTATTTTAATACGTAATTTTTAAATTTTAATAATAATGAACACATAATTTGTAATATTTAATCAAAATTTGTCAATTTAACATCTTTAAATTCAAAATGGACATGTAAAAATGGACCGAGGGAAAACTTTTTATTTTTTTATTAATATAGATAGATATATGTATATATATAATATATATATAGTGTTAAGTTCTATGGAGTACATAAAAACATCATTGGAGTATTGGAGTACAAATCATAATTTTTTAGTTTGATCCTATATAATATCTTTGATTATCCAAATTTTGATATAATCTATCATTTATAAGTTGTCTTGCACATAATTGTCAATTAATCATTAATATCTTTCAATTTTAACAAGTATTAAGATTATTGTTCTGCTTATTAGTTATATTGCAGAACATAGAGTCCTATGATTTATAAAAGTAATTATTCTACCATTTGATCACGATGTTTATGTTGCAGAACATAATGTGCAGGTTGTCAAATATTTACAAATATTATTGGACAAAAAAATTGAAATTTAGATGACTAGATTACATTTTATCAAACTTTGTACTCCAATACTCCGATTTTTTTTGTACTCCATAGAACTTAACTCTATATATATATATATATATATATATATATATATATATATATATATATATATATATATATATATATATATATATATATATATATATATAATTTACTGATAAATTTATTTAAATATGTATTACACATTGAAAATTTCAGCATAGAATCCCTATAAAATACAGCTTTCAAAACTCTCAAGTTGTAATATACCTGAATTTCACAATTAATCACGATGCTTTGAAAAGGTCGATATCCTTCCTGAAAATTAACAATTTGCTGATATTTTAAAACACAACTGGATACAAGGTCATAAATTCAAGGAACTCCACGACTTTAAATGCTGACTTTATTAATTTAATCATACAAATATCACCCAAAAAGTGTTTCTAGGTTGGATCTTTTCTACGATTTTGACCCTACCTTTTCGTATATACCACCAAAATTTGCTCAGATAACTATTAGTAAATGGCATGTCCGGTACAAGAAATAGCAGATAAATATTTTGAACCTGCGAATTGTTTGGTAGACAAAATTTTAATAATATTTATTCTAGTGGCAGATACTCCTAGATATTTAGCACCTGTATGTATATGATCTCCATTCAACTGGCATGACATTTTAAGGCAGATTAAAATACAAGCACTCGTCTAAAAACGTAACCCATTTAAATTGGTAACGAAGAGGACGAAGTTAGTTATATTAGTGTATATTGAAAATGGGCATAGATTTGTCAAGCTTTAAGGGTCTGTGTTTCTACTTTTCAAATTTAAATTATAAATCTAACGTAAATTTTGATTATTATAAATAGAATATATTAAATGATGTAAATCATCACGTATAGGATTTTGCAAGAGCCTTTTGGTATGTATGTATTATTTCATGCAATAAGCTAATTTGATTTTTAGTTAAAGGTTTGGTATTGATTGAGATATCTTCTTAATTATACACATTTTGTTAGTTGTACTGTATGAACAATGAATTTTAGAAAATTACATTACCTTACAAATACTTTTTTAACTGGTATGTGGACTTTTATACCAATCATAGATATTTGAATGTAAAGTTTGTATTTTCGAAAATTGTGGCCAGCTTAATAATTTACCTATTTGTTTGTTAGGTTACTCGTTACTCTCTCTATCTCATTTTAAGTGATTTGATTTGACTTTCACGGAGATTGAAAAAAAATAGTGCAAAAAGAATAAATTTAATTGAAAAGTGCGTGGTTTGACTTATCGAAATTTAATAATAAATTTGAGATAGTGAAAGAATTAAAATAATCGATGTAATAGTGTTTATTTAATAAAAGAAGAGTATAAAATAGAAAAATAATGGGTGTAATAGTGAAAAGTAAGTGTTCAAAATAGTAAGTATATATAATAGGTTCAATTTTTTTGGGACGTTCCAAAAAGTATAATCGTCACATAAAATATGACGGAGGAAGTAGAAATACTTTTACCGAAGTGATGTGGGTGGCATGGACCGCACAGCTAGGACATGGACATTCATCCCGACCTACTCGACCCCGATCCGATCGGGTCAGGGATTCGGGGAACTTTTCGGGAGTGGGGTGAGGAACGGGGGCGGATTTATGAAAAATTCGGGGATGCAGGCGGGGTCTATGTCTCCCCGCCCTGATCCCTGACCCCGGTTGTGCATGTGTATAAAAAATAATATATTTATATATATTATAACAAATAAATATTATTAAAAATATGTATGTTTAAATTTATCGATCAATTATAATTATATTATAACATAATATATTTATATATAATTCTAAAATTATCGTTTATTTATATTATAAATTAATTTTAATGTGATTTGACGTTAAACTTATGAGTTATTGAAAATTATATTATATATTATAATGTTATTATTTTGAAATTAGAAAATAAAATTCTTCGAATTCCCGTGGGGATTCTCGTTCCCCGTTCGGGGCGGGGATCGGGGAGGACAAAATCCTTGTTCGGGGTTCAGGACGGGGTCTAGGATAGGTATCAAATTCGGGGATCGGGGGCGGGGATAGCACTGCCCAACCCCGAAGTGCCCCGTGCTCATCCCTACGCACAGCGTATATAGTAAATCATTTTGTTAGCTGTTACAAGTGGAGTTTATCGGATAATAGAGTTAATCGTTTATTTTGTGATTTCGATTATCAAATTTAAGTTAAATATTTTCATTTGTTTTTAGTTTGCTGCGATCTCAATTTTCGATTTGTATTTGCAGGTTGTTTTATCTTCTTGATGAGAATTTAGTTTTGTTTGGTTGATTGGTCTTGATTTATATGCAACTTACATGGAATTGCTGTCCTGATCTATAACTCAAACCATAGTTTGGGCATGATGAAGAGGATACCACTCATACAGTAATTTAACGAAAAGGCACGAAGTGAGTACTTGTATTTATATATAAATTATCATCTTCAAAATATTGTTTAATTGTCTTTTCATAAGAACACATAATTACTATTTACTCTTTGTTCTACTCGATCATTCGTATAGTAGATGCCTCATGCATTTTTATTATTAGATTTACACTTTTGATATAAAAAAAAATAAAAGTTAGGAGTACAAATCTATGGGTCTGTCTGAAAAGGAGAAGCAGAAGCTGCTTCTGGCTTCTGCTTTTCTTGACCCGTTTGTTTAAAGAAACAGAAGCACTTTTAAGAAGCTGGGAATCCTAACTTCTCTCTCACAGCTTCTGCTTCTTTTCCAAACACTTTATTAACTTATTTACTTCTCACTTCTACTCCACTTCTCTAGTTTAAGCAAGAAATCACTTCTTTTAAGCTTGCCCAAACGGCCCCGATGTTTACAAGTCATAATGATTCTAAAATTTAATATGTATACTCCCTCCTTCCCATTTAATTTGACATTTATTTTTTTTTGGAACGTCCCAAAAGAAATGAACTTGGTATACTTCTATTTTTCAAAACTACTTTTCACAATTACATCCACTACTTGTGTATTTTATACTATCTTTTTATTAAATAAATATTATTACAACCACTACTTTACTCCGCTATCTCAAATCTAGTATTAAATTTTGATTGATCCCACCACTTTATCCTCTTTTAATTAAAAAAAGAAATTACTATCTTTTTTTTAGTCTCGGGAAAGTCTTTTTGGGACAGAGGGAGTAATAGCAAGCCCTTGGCTGTTGAGTCTCTTGACTACAGGCATTATCGCAGAAGCCCAGCTGCATATAGCCCCTGACTTGTTCAACGCCAGAACTCAAAGCACTGACCTCATTTCGATTTTCGACGGAACTCAGAACCTGAATACCAGTAATTTTGCAAATAAGTATGTAACTTAATTAACTTCTCTCTTACTTTGTTAATCATCTCATAGTTTGCAGATTTTGTAGTCATTACACTTCCAAAAATAAAATAAATATTATATTTGAAATATTTAAATCATAAAAATCGGAGTTAAAATAAGCGAAATATATTCAAGAAAGTTTTCACATTAATATCTCACTTTCTGTTTTACATGATTTAAAAAATCAAGATACCTTCTACCAATTCAATGCAACCTTCCTGTTCTTTACTCCTGTAATTAACTTTTTTTTTTGTCATTGAAATAACCACTTTGTCAATAAAACAAAAATGCTTAATAAAACATGACACGGCAAACAAGATATATAATTTATGGTCTTCTTCTTTTTGTCTGAAAATGTAAGTAACTATATTTGAAAATAGAGAAAGTGCCGCGTTATAGTTGCTGCAAGTAAATTTCTGAAGAGAAACTAAACAATTGATTACCACTTATCGCAGCCGTTGTTTTCTTTTCACCCATTTATATTGTCTTAGTTTACCGAGTAAAGTCATATTTAAGTTTCAAAAAGATACAAAAGAAAAAAAGAAACTCATATATATGTTTACTCAAACTCGAAATTCTTTTATTGGTTATACATATTTCCGGTCAATCTGCAAAAAGGATCATGATCATGGTTTTATCATTGCAAGCAAGAATTTCAATACAGGTCACGGTGACGACGAACTAATTAATAATCACCATAACGAGTTGAATGTCCAAATATCGTTTCCCGCTTTGAAGTCAACTAAAAGACTGATTCAAGACAAACAAAATAATGGCACACTCAATCAAAAGTCTATAAAGACCCATTATTATGTCTACAAAGATCGGAATTTATGCAATTCATGTAACACAAGTCTCCCTGCGAGGGAAAATTTAATTATTTCGTGAAACACAGCAATGATATTAGGTCTATTTTATAACTACTTGTATTTGTATATGTACGAATTTATATACCAGGTGTGAATGTGTAATTTTGAATATTTAGTTAAATTTTTTATTTTTCTTTGGAAACAAAAGGTGTTAATCAAATAATAAAAAGTCATACGACATCATAAATAACAATGATCGAGTTGATCGAGTCCAACGAACAGTGAATTGAAATCGTTTGTTTTCATAAACAGATAGTTAAACGTTATATATTTTGAAGATAATGTATATACAAATACAGTGTTCATACATTTTCGTTGAATTATTGGCGCCCTCTTCATCATATCATGCCTTGACAGAGCTATCATTTGAGATGTGGACCAGAACTGTGATTCCATACAAAATGTTAATACCAAATCAAGACCCCCGCTTACAATTAAGAAGCGAAAAATAAAACTCTCACTAAGGAGAGAAAACAACCAAGCTAGCTCTAACCAAAGAGAGAAAACAACCTGAAAATAAAAGTCGAAAATCGAAATAAAAGTGAACTGCAACAAATTATATACTTATATATAATAAGCGTAAGTAAGATAATTTGGTTCTATAGTCTTATTACTAGTAAAAGCTTATCATCCGTTGAATCATATACAGGATAAGTAAATACGTTATATTTGAAAAAAAATAAATATATAAGTCAACTGATATCTACTTGCATATTTGTGATTCTTTTTCCTAATTCAAAACAAATTATGTCTTTTACATGTTTATGATTTTTTTTTCAAATTCAAATCAAATAGTACCAACCAATTTCAATTCTAGAAATATATAAATCACTCCATTACAAAAATAATTTTATCTAATATATTAATTACTTGAACATCATATTAAACAAAATAATATTATTCATAATATTAAAATTAATAAGGCAAATTTAATCACCCTACTTCAAATAAGATGCAGAGAGGTCACGATTATCACATCGATAAGTCAAGGAGCCTACTGAAAATTCTTACCCATAACTCGATTTGTCGACAAGGAGAACTATATCACAAATTTCACATGTACCGAATTTTCAAGCTATCGAAAAATGAAGTGTTCGACAACTCAGGAACATATAGAGTAAACAAAGTCTATGACAAGTAAATTATGAGTTAATCACTAAATACCTGTAGAATTAGGGTTGCATACAAGTACAGAAGTTCATGTGTATGTTTATCGATTGATAAAATATATATTCAGCGAGCGGATAATCAATAAACACAATATGAAAATAACTGTTTGTATATATATAAACATGTACAAACTTTTTATATCAAAACAACATATACTTATGTAAACTTTATAGTTACAAATTCGATATATAAAACTCTATTTGAAAACTCTATCTTCGAATTAATACAAAACTTCACATATGGCCGAAGTGGATGTCCACTTGCAATACATACATCCGTGAATATCAAATATAATCGAGAGTTTATATACTAAGTGACGTATCAATAAATAACATCAAATTTGACCATTTTCATGTTAATAAGAGTTATGTTCCTTTTTACATGTTGATAATTCTCACCGGTATTTATCTTTCCATCCTCTAGCATATATTTCCTTATCTATAGAAATTTCAACTTTCTCTCGAAGACTTTCCATAATTAGGTAAGAATTCAATTATGCAGTTTTTATAGACCCTTTAAAATATGCAGACTCGGTAGTCTTGGGGACTCTGGCTTCACTACAAGAAAGGTGGCTTTTTCCGACCGCCAAAATATGGCCGAAAATAGGTATTTTCGACCGTTTTTTGTCGAAATTATCTATTTTCGACCGCCGTAAAGCGGTCGAAAATAAGCTGGTTGAAATTACCGTTCCAGTCGAAAATAATTATTTTCGACTGTTTTCGACCGCCTAAAATTTTCGACGCAAACGATTATGAACCGTATTGACATCATCATTGAAATACAATGAGCAAAAATGTATGCATTCCTCCTCGATATAGCGTTTTGCCATTGAACCCTCGGCTCGAGCTTTGTTTTTCACTTTCAATTTTAAATTCTGCAAATATCTTTCAACAAAATACATCAACCTACCATTAGCCGGCTCCCTCAACTTACACTCAGTGGCCAAATGAAGTGGTAAGTGCTCCATTGGATCAAAAAATCCCGGAATAAAGACTGTTTCAAGTTTTGCCATAATTCTCACTATATCTTTCTCCATTTTGACCAAATCTGAGTATTTCAAAGTAGATGAGCATAAATCTTGGAAGAAGTTGCACAACTCGATAATAGGATCCGCCACATGTCTTGGGAGTAAGTCACGACAAACGATTGGCAACAACTTTTGCATGAAAACATGACAGTCATGTGATTTCATCCCACGAATACAATTCTTTTCCCAATTCAAATATCTCGATAGATTTGATACATACCCATATGGAAGTTTCAATGTGTCAATCCATTTGAACAACTTATTTAGTTGTTCCTTCGAAAGCACATAAGGTGCATGTGGTTTGGCTCCATCTTCTTGAATCCACAGCTCACGATGTACAAGTAATTCTTGACAATCATATCTTGATTTTAAGTTATCTTTTGGCTTTTGCTTATCATCAAGAATCGTGTAGAATATGTTGTCAGAAACATTTTTCTCCTTGTGCATGATATCAATGTTATGACGAAGACTAAGGGTCTCCCAATATGGAAGCTCAAAAAATGGGGAATAGTGAGTCCAATTGTGTGTGACGCCATAATCCCTTGCTTTTTTTTCTTGGATGACTTTCCAGGAGGGGGGAATTGTATTTGCTCACACATGGTCTTTGCAATTATTACTGAATGACGACATGTGCATGATCGTGTCTCAACACTTCCAAACCTCGTACTTCTTCTTAATGGATCATCCGGTTCTAAAAAATATCTAGAAGTTCCATAAAAGGTAACTTTGCCACCATACTTCAGTTGTTTGGCCTTTACCTCTCCCATGCAAACTGGACATGACAACTTCCCCTTAGTTGACCACCCGCTAAGCATGGCAAGTGCAGGAAAGTCGCTGATTGTCCACATCAATGCTGTCCTCATCAAAAAGTTGGATGTGAGAACCTATCATAGGTTTCCACCCCATTCTGCCATAAGTCTTTCAATTCATCAATCAATGGTCTAAGATAAACATGCAAGTCTTTTGTCGGATCCTTAGGCCTGGGAATAAGAAGAGGCATAAACATGTACGGAGCCTTCGTGCACATAGATGGGGGAAGGTTGTAAATAACAACCACCACAGGCCATACTGTATAATCTCTCGCATGTGCATCACGAAAGGGATCAAATCCATCAGTAGAAAGTCCGAGTCTCACATTTCAAATCTCTTTTGAAAATTTGGGAAACCTGCGGTCAAATTGTTTTCACTCATCTCCATCTGTCGGGTGACTTAATTCACCTTCAACCACATTTCTGTCATGATGCCATCTCATACATTTTGCAGTCTTCCCAGCCATGAACAAACGTTGCAATCTCGGGGTGAGAGGAAAATAACGCAAGATCTTTCGTGGGATCTTTTTTTTGTTAAGATCTTTTGGTTCTTTGTATCGACTTTCTTTGCATATATCACAACGCGTCTTCTCGCTATTTTCCTTTTAAAATAACATACAGTCATTCCAACAAGCATCAATCTTTTCATATCCCAAATTCAATCCTTTAAGCATATTTTTTCACAGCATAGTAGGTTTGGGGCAGTTTATGATTGTCAGGCAAGACTGATCCAATGAGCTTAAGCAAATCATCAAAGCCATTATTACTACAATTATGCTTGTTCTTGAAATGAAGTAACTCATTCACGAACTCAAAGGTTGTATAGTTGACATTACTTGGATAAATTGGTTCCGAAGCACTGTGCAACATCTTATAAAATTCTTTTGCCGCTAGATTCGGTTCATCATCCACATTCTCAAAATACCTATTTGCCTCCCCAATATTTCTTAACATATCATCAGCGTCATGATACGTATCATCATCCCCATCCCCAACATTTCTAGTACTAGTCTCGATTTTTTCTTCTGGCATTTTCCCTCTGTGTGCAGTCCATATAGTATACCATTGCATCATACCATACCGATACAAATCAAGTTTAACGGCAATAGGAGTCTTATAATGCTTATTCTTACAATTTCCACACGGACACCTAATAACCCCACCACTAAGATTCTCACAAGAAAATTTAATGAAATCCTCAACACCATTCTTATATTCGTCCGTTAAATATCTTGACTCATTATATTGACTACGAGTAATCCAACTACGATCGGATGCCATCTACAATAAATAAATAAATTGAATTTATTTTAATACATTTAAACACAAATACACTAATTCAAATGTGCAAATATATCACAACAATAGAAACAAGAAAAAGTCATAAATGTGTGAAAAAAAAATCCTACAATTACAAAAATCAACAAAGACAAGTATATATAGATTATAAATGACTAAAAAAATTACTTACTTGATGGTTTATGAGGGTTTCATATGCAATTCATAATCTTGGGAGAGAAAAAGGGAGAGAGAATGGGAGAAAGATAAGTTGGGGACGGCTACTGGAAAGGAAGGGTGAGCTGTGCTGTTTTTTAGGCGGCTAAATTCGACCAGAAATGGTCGAAATTATATTTTCGACCAAATACGGTCGAAATTATATTTTCGACCAAAACTGGTTGAATTTATAGTTTCGACCAACAACGGTCGAAATAATAAATTCGACCTAACTTGGTCGAATATATAATTTCGACCGTATTTGGTCGAAAATATAATTTCGACAAATCAGCGCCCTTGACTTTTTTGAAATCCGAAAGTGCGGCAAATTTCCCGCCCATAATTATATTTGACCGGAGCTTATTTTTGACCAAATCTGGGAGCGGGAAAATTCCTGATGCGTGGTCGAATATAGCCGGTCGAAAATAAACGTATTTTCGACCGTCTTTTTTTTCGACCGGATTTGTTTTCGACCAAATACGGTCGAAGTTATTATTTTCGACCGTTTATTTTCGACCGGCGTTATTTTCGACCAAATACGGTCGAAATTATGTTTCGGTCGAAAATAGCGGTCGAAATTAGCCGCTTTTCTTGTAGTGCTTGTCTCCATGAAAAACTCTGATTAGCTTCCTTGTCGAATTATGCTAAATACAGACTTTCATTTATAGATTTTTCACAACATATACCTTGATTGATTCCAATATGTACACACGACAAACTATATTGCTTCTGCTCTAGACATTATTCTAGTATTTTGACCATCATCAATTTTATTCATAAAAAATCTCCCTCTATTTATGCTTTATACATAGAAAATAAATCTTAATTGATGAAGTTAAAACCACATATACATAATCATCCGTTATTATGACTAATCCAAACAACGTCGATTAGTGGTAGTGATTTACTCCCACAAAAGGTACAAATAACATGTAATATAGTTTAAATTTATAATCTCGTAGGTTTGAAACTTGACTTAAAGTCATTAATTAGCATTCTTGACCACCCTGATTTAAAGGTATTTCCTCACGAGATTTGCACTCAGCAAGTAATATATGTGACATCCGTAAATAAACATCACAACAGTTTTTTGAAACAAGCTATGAGCTTGAAACAACACACACTCAATATCATGATAAGATTTCCCACCTTTATCTTCAACATATTTTTCTCCTTGGAAACCTTTCATCGAGAAGATGTATAATGTCAAGGCTAGACTCACAATTGAAGCAAACACAGTGCCAGCAATAATTGGAAGGAGTTGTCCTCGGACTGCCCCCATTTTGATAACATAATCTATTACGATATAGCAATTTAAGATACACACTAAGTGGTAAATACAGCATTTACTTTGGTATTACAGAAATTTCTGTTATTAAAGGTCCGAATACACCTCCAGCTTTCTCTACAATGTTAAAATCTTTGCAAACAATATTCCCCGGCCTGTTTGGAGAAAAAGAACTC
The DNA here is from genome assembly GCF_001625215.2 of Daucus carota subsp. sativus. NCBI lineage: Eukaryota > Viridiplantae > Streptophyta > Magnoliopsida > Apiales > Apiaceae > Daucus > Daucus carota. The sequence goes on along the minus strand of NC_030388.2, from coordinate 14,815,762 downwards.
AAATTTGGAAAGACAAATATATTAGCCTTACTTAAATGCCATACAAATGAAAATAACAGAATTCATAAAAGTCCAACTCCAAGGTCCAGTTGATCTGTACTAGTATACCTAACCTCTTACTCACCTGAGTACCATCAAAAATGTGCCTTCCAATGCTCCCATGTGTCTCATCATTAGGAAACTGCATTTCGGCAAAATGGAGCCAAACTTTATAACTACCCTTCTGCAAGCAAAGTCCAATACTTTGAGCGAAGAAGGGAAATGGTATTACCATTCAATTCTCAACCTCATTCCATTCCTATCAAAATACGTTCATTCCAAGCAAACACAATAAAAGAGTTGTGAGGATATCAGCTGTTTGTAATGCAGTTTTGATATACAAGAAACGTTAATCAACTTTCAACTGAGCAACTGCCTAATATTGAAATAGCAATATATCCCTCAAATGTTGTGCTCTCTCTGGAAGAATGTTATACAAACAATGAATGGTCCTAACTTGACATAATATATGCCCAATTGATGAAAAATATATCTACTATTTTATGTTGTGTCGAAGTTATTGGAAACATTAGCTGGCAGTCCGTAGACTTTGTGTATGACTTGATTTTCAAATTGGTAAATCGATTGATTTATTTGACTCTAGACAGTTGTCACAGTATTTGCGACCAACCATAACATCCCTGAAACACCCTCCATTTCTTCCCCTCGGTCCTCCTGCACCGCCCTAGCTCCCGCCCCCCGGTAATGCTCTATTTCGTCACTCTACTCGACCAACACTTTCAGTTGGCCTACCGAGTCAAAAAAGTTTTCATTTAAATAAGGCTTAATGACCTTTTAGCCCTCGAAGTATGGGTGGAAGTTCTGATACGGCCTCAAAGTTTAAAGTCGTTCGATTCGACCCTTCAAGTTTTCCGAATGTACCTTTTAGCCCTTATGGCGTATACCGGTATATAACGGGGTGAACAAAGTTGACATTTCACACGTGAGGGTTAAAAGGGCATAAACATCGAGGGTTAAAAGGAACATTTAATGTATTTTAATGTATTCTTTAGGGGTAAAAGGAACGAGATGTATAATTTAGGGGTTAAAAGGTATGTCCAAACTTTACCCTGAATATGAATTGTCAAGTTTACCCATATTATATACCGTTATTTGAAGAAAGGGCTAAAAGGTACAATAGTGAAACTTTAAGGGTTGAATCGAATGACATTAAACATCGAGGCCGCATCGGAACATCCATCCAAACTTCGAGGGCTAAAAGGTCATTAAGCCTTTAAATAATAAAGCATCTAAAAACTTTCAATCACGAGATTAAGCATAAAAAATATCGAGCGCCGTTAAGTATATCTTTGACATTAATGGATAACGTTAACTTTAACAGAATTGTATGTTTTTGGCCTGTATGTCTTGAGATCTGTGATCAGGCCTTCGACGGATCCAGCAGCTGCTACAATGGACACGATCAAGCACACCCAGCTCAGAATCTTGAGCCACACCCAGGTGAAGGAGAACTTTGGTGTCTTTGCTCGCCCAATCACCATTTCTATTGGGATATATACGGTTGATGGGTAGAAAAAAGCAGCCCCGATTAATCCTAAGAAATCGTTGAAGAACCGGAGTAACATGGCGATCACGGAGGTAAAGTTGTTGATACAGTTAAGTTCTGAAGCTAATATTTCCTCTTTGGAGGAAAATTCAAACAGCATTGAAGAAAACCTTGCTTTTAAAGCATCAATTCTCATTACAAACCCAGAGGACCTGTTTTGTGATTCCTTTAGTTCGGCTTCCTGTACACTGCAGAGCTTGTTCAGTTCTAATCTTTGTTGCCAAAACTCTCCATTTGTTTTTAGAAGGAAATTGCATTCTCCAATAAGTGTTTCCGCTATAGCCTGTAATTATGGGTTTGCTTTTTTCAGATATGCATTTTCTTCTTGTGCTTCTAACCACCGTGTTTGCATGTCCTCCAACGTCTGTCTCATATCAACTTTTTGGGACTTTGTTTCATCAACTAATCTATTGATTTCCTCCCGAAGGCTCATTATTCGAGTTTCTGAATGTTGAGCTTCCAAGCGACTACTCTCCCTTGCGCGAGTCATGTACCTTAATTGAGCTTCTAAGCCAACTTCTCCAAATTGTTTATAAAGTTGTCCCTTGGTAGGCCAAATGAAAATTTTGATCGAGTATAGTGATGAAATAGAGTATTAACCCGTTACAAACCTAAAGGAGACTAACAGAGTGACCTATTTGAAAGTTTTTAATGGTACAATTAGTTGGCTGAAATTTTTTTTGACTCGGTAGGCCAACTGAAAGTTTTGGTCAGTAGAGTGATGAAATAGAGCACTAACAACCCCCCTACCACCCAAAAAAAAAACTAAAATCTCAATGCAAAAAAATTGTTGACTAACCATACATCTGAATATTAAAAAATAGTTGCAATAGTATTAAATACCCATCAATTACATTAGATGGTTTGAGGCTCCGAGCAATATTTAATAGAAATGAAAATTACTAACTCGTCCTGATGTGAAAATACAAATCATTGTCTGCAGCATGAAAGTTAAGCCTTCTGAGGTAGCAACTTTGTTTCAGGATTCCTCTGATGCTGGCATCTGCAAAAGATTTAGCAGACCATATAAATAAAAAAAAATGCACAAAAGATTGGCAGATACTAGTATTATAGTTACAATCCTGGTAATAATAGCTCAAAAGGATAAGTATCTGATAAAATAAATCAAAACATAAATATGTGAAATCTTTAAGAAATTCTAATATTATATGGTAGGCTATAAATCAATGCAAGAACAGATTAATAACAAAAAAAAATGCTCAATTAGAATTATTTGGCAACCTGCCTTGAGTTTTCTTGACTTTTCTATGCAGAATAAAGAATTTTGTGACAGTGTGCCACTACCTTGATGATTCGTGTCATGTATCGTATTGCAATGTAAGGCAACATTGAGTTTGTTTGATGCATGATCAGAAGACATGATATGATTTAATTTAAACTATTTAAGTTGCCTATATTGAACAAGTGTAGGATACTTGTGCATTGAATTGTTCAAAAAATCCGTCAAATTAGGGATTTGAATATAACCATAAAAATCTGAAGAAAGAAAGCGGGACTGCTTTAAACCATCGTTAATGGTTCCGTTAAACAAATCTATCACATGTAAAGAGTTTGGTTATTGTTTTTGATATAGGAAAATCCCTTAAACAAAATCAAACATGTTGTAGTGTATTATTTTCTTTATGTGCAATAGTTGCTCACCTATCCTCACCATTACTAATTTTCACAGTTATTGTCCAGTGCTAAAGTCATCAATTTATATGATATGAGGGAAGATTTGATAACCTAATTGTTCACATAACTTTTTACAATGTGAGATATCAAGTTTGTCTAAAGGTTTGTTATGTGTGTTGTGTATGACTATCTAGGTGTGTAGGGCCTTGTTCCATGCACTAGTTTATTTTCAAGATCCACTCATGTCTTCAAATAAGTATCATTTCTACATATGAAAATTTCCTATTTTAGCACATCTCTTGCCCGCCATTATTGATAAATGTGTAAAAGATATATGTGGCGTCGACGGTTAGAAGTCTATGAGAAATATCTTTTATCTTCTAGCATGCAAAAGGTCATTTAATATATGACTCTCTACAAAAAGAAAGTTGAGATTTGTTGTTCCGACAAATGTGAAGAGTGTCACATATGTAGTGGAAGGTACTCTAATGGGATAGTTTTAAGAATATAGTAATGGCTTGGAACCACAACGAATATATAAAGTACATGTAAAAGAAATATGTAAACATAGCTTGAAACAATATAGAATGAAAGTAAGTGATTTTCTTATTAAATAGTCTGGCGGAAGAAGTAAAATCTATAAATTATGTTGTCGAGTGTTTGAGAGTCGATCAAATATTCGATCTTTGAATTGCTATCAAGGTCAATAAGAAAAGTCAAAGTTGTTTTAGTTCCTAAAATGGGTACACCACATGCATGAAGCTTAAAGGATGAAATTTTTAATGATGAACTGATTTTCTTTTTCTTTATTTCCCAACTACATATCAGATTCATTGCTGAAAAATAAGAATACCAAGCAATCTTCAACTCGAATTTTTCGTCAACTCGTTTGAAAAAGATAAACAATCTTTTGTTATGCACTAAACCCTCATATCATTCAAACTCATTAGAAATCCCTAATTGGATTTCACCAAACACATATATAATACCCACGTTGTACTTTCAAGATAGTTAGAACAATAGGGAATTTGTAGATTGAGCAATTGAAGACTGTAATTTGTTTGGAGCTGGGAGAAGACAAGAGTTGGTCCATGAATTCGTGCCACATGATATATATGGATGAATGATCATGAGTGATATTTGATGTGATGGTTGAGGTCACACATGGAGTAAAACTGAATTCCAAAAATAAAAGTAAATAAATTTACTCAAAATATGTTAATTATCATAGCGCTTTCACTAAGGCTACAAGTAAGATTAATTCAAAAAATTATATAATATTACTTAATAAGTTAGCTAGCATTCTGTTTATATTACCACTATCAAAGTGTGTGTATATATATATATAAATAAAGTACGCAACTTACTTCGATTGCCTTAAGTTCGTTCGCTCCATCGAACTACTTTCCACTTAAATGCACTCAATTTAAAACACTAAGAATATAATACTTTCTTTACCTAATTTTTTTTATTATAGTGGGTAGTAGTGTAAATCCCAAGTTTTGATGATGACACACTTTAGCAAGCTACTTTCATTTCAGCTTAACATAATGTATGTACTCTGTTACAGCCTGCTATATTGAATTGTCAATCTAACCCTGCAGGATTTATAAGTAACAGATAGATAGCAAGCTATTGTCATATTTTAGCTTGACATACTGTTATAGCCTGCTGCTTTGTATTTCTAACCTTGTGTTGCAGGAATTTTACTATAACAGAATTATAGCGAGCTGTTTTATAATAACAAGCTATAATAGAGTCCTACCAGAAGCAGAACACTTCAAAGATTGCAGCTGTTGACTTCTACAATTTATAGGACTTAAGGTGTACGTTTTCTAATCTGAATATGGGTTAAATATACATATTATAAGCTCAGATTATTTAAATGAAAACGTTTCCTAAATTCAAGGAAGTGGTTATGCTTTAAACTTATCTTTTTTTAAACACACTTCCTTATCCCATTTTAATAGGGACTGTTGCTTCAAACGACTTTCTAAAACTCAGTCCACTATTTCTATGGACTATTATATTGAACTAACAACCTGCAACGTTCACATGGTGCAACGTTCATGGAGGTTTGTTTCAATATAGCCGTTATAGTTTTCAGTATATATACGGCTTGCTGTTTTCAAGTATAGTTAACAACTCACAATCTTGAAAACATTCTGAAATTCTCTTCTGAGCTTATATCGTGTGTTTGATTCATATCTTATTAGAGAATATAGTTTGAGTTGTAATCTCTCATTTGTTATTCAAAGTTGTATTTGATTAGTCACTAAAGCTAGCGGGGTTCTAAGTATAGAACAAAGGGGGAGTTAGATAGAATTAGTCTTCACAAGGTCTGAGGTGCAGAGGTTCGAGGAACAAGGTGAATTCAAGGAGGGAAGCTCAAGGAATTCAGAGGTTCAAGAACAGGTGCACAGGGGACTAAAGTGTCGAGCTGTTTTCTGTCTGCTCAAGGTTTTAGCAAGCTGCTTTAGGTGACTGGGTAAAGGGAGATATATTATTATTCTGTAATTGTTGGATTTTCAGTAATAATATATTCTCTTACCAAGTTGGTAAGGGACCAGGACGTAGACCATTAGACATAGGGGTCGAACCTGGCTAAAATTGCTTGTGTCTGATTTACATTTCTGCACTTTACTATTTTCTATAATAGCCTGCTATAATCACACTTGATCTGAAAACAGTAAGCTGAAATATTCGGTAAAGTTTAAAATTGATATAGTTAGCCATTTACACCTATTCACCCCCCCTCTAGGTGTATTTACACGTGGTATCAGAGCCAGGTTTACTAACATTTCTGTAACAGGAATAGTATAGATCCTATGGCTGACCAATTTCAGGGAAAATCAGACTTTAGAGCTCCTCTCCTCACTGGTTCGGACAACTACAACTGGTGGAAAGGGCAAATGGAAGCTCATCTCTCCAGAGACCCTCTCATGCAAAGAGTTGTTGAAAGAGGTCCCTATCAGTTCCTAGATAAAGATGGCAAGGTCAAAGATGTTGATGAACTTACTACCGACGAGCTAACAAAGATGGCTGCTAATGGAAAGGCTAGAAGTACTCTCATCAATGGTCTTAATCAAGCTAGGTTTCAACTCATTGTTAATAACCTAGGGAGACTTGGAAAGATAATTCCTCAATCAGAACTCAACATGAACATTCTTGCTTCTGTTCCATTTGACTTTCAATCCAAAGTAACTGCCTTGGAAGCTGCTCACAATATTGATACAATGGATCATCTAGCTCTTTTTGCTGAATTGGAACAATTTGAGAGAAAGATGCATTCCAAGAAGCATGATGCTCCAGTTGAGAAAATGAAGAACTTGGCTCTTACTGTTGAAAAGAGCAAGCCAGAATCAGATGAGGAATCAGACGAAGATCTTGCACTCCTTTCCAAGAAGATTCAAAGAATGATTACAAAGCATAGTCAGCTGAAAAGGGAGAAAGGCAAGGATAAGGCTAAGTACTCAAGTAGCAGAAGGTCCTCCAAGGAACCAAAGGATCAGAACTGTTTTGAATGTGGAAAGCCTGGTCACTTCAAGAAGGACTGCTACAAGCTGAAGTCAAAACAGCCTGCTGTTTCCAGAGACAAGAAGAAGAAATCTAAAGCACTTCTGACTTGGAGTGATGATGAAGAAGAATCTGCTTCTAGTGATGATTCTGGTGAGGAAATGATCAACCTTGCACTTGTTGGCATCGAGGATGACAATGTTCGAGGACTCACCGATGATGGTCTTGTCGAAACTGACTCCGAGGATGACAACAGTGAGGTTAGTTCGTTCAAATTTGATATTTCAAATGATAATCTTGTGCTAGAACAACTAACCATGCAGGAGCAAGATCATATTCCAAATGAGGAATATAATTCCCTCAAGGCAGAAAACAGCAAGCTGATTGAAAAGAATAACTATCTTAAGAACATGGTTCAAGAGCTTATGCAGAAGATAGATAAATTCTTTGACTCCAAAGAGCCTACTCAAGCCAGAATAAAGGAACTTCAAGAAAAGCTAGATCAAGCTGAAGGGTTTCATAAAATTTTGATGAGACGAAATGAAGTTCCGAAAGAAGAGATCTCCCAGCTGAAACAAGAAGTAGAAGCCAGAGATGCATGCCTAGAGACATTCAAATTAAAAGAATCCACAAAGCTGCATACATCTCAGCTTGCTCCTAGTACATCTCAGCCTGCTGTGAGTACTTCACAGTCCACTGCTACAACAAAACAGCAAGCTGAAAAGATCAAAATTCTCGAAACAGAAGTATTGAAGCTCAGAAAAGGAATGGGAACTTTTGTTCAAGGAGAAGAAGGTCTAAAGTACATGATGAAGAGCATCAAGGTTCCACTGGACAAAGAAGGTGTTGGTCACAACTTCAACAAGAAGGCAAATGCTCTCAAGTATGAAGGAAGGCGTGGTAAACCATACAAATATGCTATGCCCTGGAAGAATTGTGCAAACTGTGGAGGACAAGGACATCTAGCTCACTATTGCAGAGTCAGGCCTCAAAGACAATACTTCCATAACAGCCCAGAAGACAAAACAGCCTACTGGAACAGGAAAGTAGCTTACCAGAATTTCAATGGTCCCAACAGAAGCTACAACAGAAGCTACAACAGAGGCTACAGAACCCAGCAACATCCTCAAAGACAGTACTTCCAGAACAGATCAGAAGGCAAAACAGCCTACTGGAACAAGAAGACAGCTTACCAGAATGGTCCAAACAGAAGCTACAGAACTAAGCAGCATACATATCCTACTGTGGTCCAAAAGTGGATCAAGAAAACTGATTTAAATGCTATATTTGTTCGTGCTTCTAACCAAAGTGGACCCAAACCAACTTGGGTACCAAAGTGTTGAGTTTTGTTTTCTTTGTTTTGCAGATGTGTCTTGCTGCTAAGATCAAGTCTACACAATGGATCATTGATAGTGGCTGTACAAGGCATATGTGTGGAGACAAAACTCAGTTTAAGAGTCTAAAGATGAAAAGAGGAGGAGGTGTAACTATTGGTGATAGTAAGACTCTTCCTATTCTAGGTAAAGGTAAAGTTGGTAATGACACTGCCTCGATTTCTAATGTTAGATTTGTTAAAGGCTTAAAATATAATCTGCTTAGTGTAAGTCAATTGCATGATGATGGTCATAAAGTTGAATTCTCTAAGGATAAATGTGTTATTACTGTTGGTACTAACCAGATTCCTCTAGTTTCTAGAAGGAAAGGAAATATATATATCTTAGATTTTGAGTTGCAGAAAACAGCCTGCTGTTTAGCTGCTGTGGATGCTGATCCAACCATTTGGCATAGAAGATTGGGTCATGCTCACATGGACTTGCTTAAGAAGTTGTCAAGCAAGGAGCTAGTGAGGGGTCTGCCCAAATTAAAGTATGCCAAGACCGAGGTGTGTTCAGCATGTCAGCTAGGCAAGCAAATCCGAAGCACTCATAAGGCTAAGAATATGGTATCAACTTCTCAACCTCTAGAACTCTTACACTTAGACTTGTTTGGTCCTGAGGCTTATAAAAACATTGGAGGTAAGCAATATTGTTTGGTTGTTGTTGATGATTATTCTCGATATTCATGGACTTTATTTCTTCGTACTAAAGATTGTGCATTTGAAGAATTTGAAATTCTAATCAAACTTCTTGAGAATAAGTTGAAAACCAAGCTTATAGGTATAAGGAGTGATCATGGAGGTGAATTCCAAAAGGACTTTATTACATACTGTGAAGAAAGAGGAATCACTCACCAATTCTCAGCTCCAAGGACACCTCAACAAAATGGAGTCGTAGAGCGCAAAAACAGGTCACTTCAGGAAACAGCAAGGACGTTATTGCAAGAAAGCAAGCTGCCAAGAAGTTTCTGGGCAGAAGCAGTCAATACAGCCTGCTATGTTCTGAACAGGGTGATCATCAGGCCTATCTTGAACAAGACTCCATATGAGTTGCTGAGAAATAAGACTCCTAATATCGGGTACTTTAAAGTTTTTGGTTCTAAATGTTTTGTTCTTAAAAAGATTGATAGAGTTGGTAAATTTGATGCTAAATCTTTTGAAGCTATCTTTCTTGGTTATTCTTCAACTAGTCGTGCATATAGATATTATAATTTAGATAAACATACTGTTGAAGAATCTATTGATATTGTCTTCAAAGAACCTAACAATGATCTGCCAAGAGATGAGGAAGATGATGCAGGTATTGATCCAAATGCTTCACCTCAATCTGATGAGAAGAAGTCAGAGGAAGCTGCTACTCCAAAACCTAAGCAAGCTGAAACTCCATCTTCACCGAATGTCACTCCATCACAGCAAGCTGGAACATCATCTCAGCCTACTGGAATGACATCTCAACAAGCTGGATCTTCATCTCAGCAAGGTGGAACAGAATCTCAGCAAGCCGGACTCTCCTCTGCAGTCAGGAATCTCTCCAACATTCTATCTCAAATGAAGCTTGATGGATCTTATGATGATGATGTACCTCCTACAAAGCGGGTTCGAACATCTCATGAAGAAATATCTCAAAAAACTCTGCCCAAGGCTACAAGGACAGTGAAGAATCATCCTCCCGAGTTGGTGATTGGTGACATATCAGAAGGAATCAAGACAAGGAAAGGAAAAGCAAACTTTTGTGCCTATGCTGCTTTTCTAGCTCAAGAAGAACCAAAATCTGTTCAAGAAGCTCTCAAAGATGAAAATTGGATCATGGCTATGCAAGAAGAACTCAACCAATTCGAAAGATGTGATGTTTGGGAATTGGTAAAGCGTCCAGAGAATGCATCAGTTGTTGGTACTAGATGGGTATTTAAGAACAAGCTCGATGAAGAAGGTACTATCACTCGCAATAAAGCAAGGCTTGTGGCTCAAGGATACAACCATCAAGAAGGAATCGATTTTGATCAAACATATGCTCCGGTTGCTCGCTTGGAATCAATCAGAATGCTCTTGGCTTATGCATGCTACAAAAAGATCAAGCTGTTTCAGATGGATGTGAAGAGCGCTTTCCTAAACGGCCTGCTGGAAGAGGAAGTTTATGTAAAACAGCCGCCTGGTTTTGAACATGAACAATATCCAGACTACGTCTACAAGTTGAAGAAAGCTCTTTATGGATTGAAACAAGCTCCTAGATCATGGTACAAGAGGCTCAGTAAGTTCTTAATTAAGAATGGTTTTGTACGAGGCAAGATTGATCCTACTCTATTTACAAAATCTCTTAATGGTGAAATCTTAGTAGTCCAAGTTTATGTTGATGATATTATCTTTGGGTCTACTAATAATGAACTTTGTGAGTGGTTTTCGAAGTGTATGCATAGTGAATTTGACATGAGCATGATGGGTGAGCTCAACTATTTCTTGGGTCTTCAAATAAAGCAAACTTCTGATGGTATCTATGTGCACCAAGGGAAATATGTGAAAGAGTTGCTGAAGAGATTTGGATTTGAAAATGTCAAGTCAAAACCCACTCCAATGTCTCAAACCAGCAAGCTGTTTTCAGATGAATCAGGTAAAAGTGTTGATATAACACGATATCGAGGTATGATTGGATCTCTATTATATCTAACAGCCTCTAGACCTGATATCATGTATAGTGTATGTGTTTGTGCACGGTTTCAAGCTAACCCAAAGGAGTCCCACTTAAATGCTATTAAGAGGATCTTTCGATACTTAAGTGGTACTATTAATCTTGGACTTTTCTATCCTATTTCAAATACTTTTGATCTTGTGGGGTATAGTGATGCAGACTATGCCGGTTCTCAAACGGATAGGAAAAGCACTAGTGGTGTTTGTAATTTTCTTGGTTCTAGCTTGGTGTGTTGGCAAAGCAAGAAGCAAACATCCGTAGCTCTCTCTACAACTGAAGGTGAATATCTAGCTGCGGGGAGCTGTTGTTCTCAAATACTTTGGATGGTGCAAACTCTCAAGGATTTTGGAATCAAATGTGAAAAAATTCCAATTTATTGTGACAACACTAGCACAATAAATATCTCAGAAAATCCGGTTCTTCACTCTCGCACAAAGCATATTGACGTTCGACATCATTTCTTGCGGGATAATGTGGCCAAAGGGAAGATCAGTCTAGTCTATGTTCCTACAGAATATCAGCTCGCTGACATTTTTACCAAGCCTCTGCCTGAAGACAGATTTATTATCATTCGCAGGGAATTGGGTATGTGTTTAGTCTAAATCAGCACGCTGGTTCTGGTATGTGGCTTACTACTTTATTTTTACCTTATAGTAGCTAGCTGTTTTGCATGTGACTGTTCGTCTGTGTGGTTGTTGGCAGTCAACACGGGTCAGCATGCGTATTAATTGATTGTGTAGTTATCTGTGCTCCGTGTTTTGTGCACATTTTTGAATTTTAAATTAGGGTTTTTAATTAGTTTTAATTATTATGCTTTTATCAGACTTATGTTATGTGGTTAAGACTTATTTTGCTCTGTGGTTGTGTGCTGAGATATCAGCAAGACATGCTTGTGGTGGTTTTTGGTTTATGCTGTGTTAACAGCTTATTGACTTGGTGGTTTAATTGTTGGATTTGGTTAAGTCAGTTTATATGTTAAGCTATTATTGTGTTAAATTGCTTGAGTAGCTATTTTTTGATAATCTATGCTAGAATTCTATTGTTTCTAACTTGTTTGCAGGATTATCATATTCAGGGGGAGTGTTACTTCTGATATTTGTGTAATCATCAAAAAGGGGGAGATTGTAAATCCCAAGTTTTGATGATGACACACTTTAGCAAGCTACTTTCATTTCAGCTTAACATAATGTATGTACTCTGTTACAGCCTGCTATATTGAATTGTCAATCTAACCCTGCAGGATTTATAAGTAACAGATAGATAGCAAGCTATTGTCATATTTTAGCTTGACATACTGTTATAGCCTGCTGCTTTGTATTTCTAACCTTGTGTTGCAGGAATTTTACTATAACAGAATTATAGCGAGCTGTTTTATAATAGCAAGCTATAATAGAGTCCTACCAGAAGCAGAACACTTCAAAGATTGTAGCTGTTGACTTCTACAATTTATAGGACTTAAGGTGTACGTTTTCTAATCTGAATATGGGTTAAATATACATATTATAAGCTCAGATTATTTAAATGAAAACGTTTCCTAAATTCAAGGAAGTGGTTATGCTTTAAACTTATCTTTTTTTTAAACACACTTCCTTATCCCATTTTAATAGGGACTGTTGCTTCAAACGACTTTCTAAAACTCAGTCCACTATTTCTATGGAGTATTATATTGAACTAACAACCTGCAACGTTCACATGGTGCAACGTTCATGGAGGTTTGTTTCAATATAGCCGTTATAGTTTTCAGTATATATACGGCTTGCTGTTTTCAAGTATAGTTAACAACTCACAATCTTGAAAACATTCTAAAATTCTCTTCTGAGCTTATATCGTGTGTTTGATTCATATCTTATTAGAGAATATAGTTTGAGTTGTAATCTCTCATTTGTTATTCAAAGTTGTATTTGATTAGTCACTAAAGCTAGCGGGGTTCTAAGTATAGAACAAAGGGGGAGTTAGATAGAATTAGTCTTCACAAGGTCTGAGGTGCAGAGGTTCGAGGAACAAGGTGAATTCAAGGAGGGAAGCTCAAGGAATTCAGAGGTTCAAGAACAGGTGCACAGGGGACTAAAGTGTCGAGCTGTTTTCTGTCTGCTCAAGGTTTTAGCAAGCTGCTTTAGGTGACTGGGTAAAGGGAGATATATTATTATTCTGTAATTGTTGGATTTTCAGTAATAATATATTCTCTTACCAAGTTGGTAAGGGACCAGGACGTAGACCATTAGACATAGGGGTCGAACCTGGCTAAAATTGCTTGTGTCTGATTTACATTTCTGCACTTTACTGTTTTCCATAATAGCCTGCTATAATCACACTTGATCTGAAAACAGTAAGCTGAAATATTCGGTAAAGTTTAAAATTGATATAGTTAGTGATAAGTGGTATTTATACACACTTATAGGCCTTCATTTCCACTTAAATTGGTTGGTTGTACTTAAGTGTTTAGTGTCTTTTGATGTGTTTTTATTGTTTTTCTGTGCAGGTCACGAGTTGAGGCGATGAAGTGATTTTCTATCATTTTAGGTTGGTTTTGGTGCATTATTTGCAAGAATAGAGGATTGTGGATTCACCGCGACTTGGGATTTTGTGGGTATATCTTCTACAAACCCTCACGAGAGCACACTCGTCCACTAGAGCTATCTAGGGGTTTAAAGGGCTTGTTGCATGTGCTAAATGCAACCGTGATCACCTACGGAAGTGGTACTAGAAGCGAGGAAGGACATGCACGCGAGAACGAGCGAGAAACGAAGAAACGGGGCTGTCATCACAGACAGTAGCGCGCCCGCGCTACTTGTTAGCGCGCCCGCGCTACTAACTGCTGTGACTAGCGCGCCTGCGCTAAGTTAGCGCGGCCGCGCCCAGCAGAACTTCCCCGGGCCGATTTTTACAGCTTTTTAGTGGATTTTCGCAGCGGTTGAGGCCCGGTTGACTTGGTCAATGTATTTTTTATTTCTCGTGTGTAAAACCCTAGCCTCATAGGAGTAGTTTTGAGTAGAAGAGAACAATATCGTAGTTTTAGTTTAATCATTCAAGCACAATATCAGTTTGTATTAGATCGTTCATCGCGAGGAAGTGACAGTTTCGAGCGAGATCGTGAACTTCAAATCTGTAACGTGTGATCTTTATTATTAATTCAAGCATTTTTATTCCGTTTAATTCTTGTCTTTTATTTATCATGTTTTCATTAGAACCCATGATGTCGATTAGTTCGATTATGAACTAACCGCCTTCATGGGATTCTAATGGATTTATCGATGTAGTCTAGTAACGAATATTTATTACTTGATTTTGTGACGTACGTTGATTTCTTTGCATGAGCCGTGCTTATTCTTCTTAGGAGAGTAGCTAACTTCTAAGTTGTTTGTTAATTCTTTCTGAAGCGAGAGTGGATGATTGAATTTAGAACTTTGCCATGTAAACATAGGATTATGTGAATGAAGCATAATTTGTGATAGACTTGAACTATTTTTATCACCCTGTGTAATCACGATAGATGACTTGTTATTTAAACCTCTCTGCTTACACTACCGCTATAGAGATATAGGGTCTGAGCTTTGTTGGTGTCCATGAGATTTCTGTCTTAATTGCGGATTTCGATTGGTATGATATGTGTGCAACGAGAGTTGGCATGTATTACTTTCGTGTTGTCTGATTAGGATCAACAGTCACATGTTACTTAGTAAATTCAATTCTAGATGAATTCGATAATGAAGTTAGAATCCCATGTGTTTTCCTATTCTGAATTTGATTAGTAAATTTTAGTTATTAGTATAAAAGAAACCATCCTTGTTAATTGTCTTGGCAGTGAAAATTGATCATACATTGTTGCATAGGTGCGTATTCTTAATTCACCAGTCTCTGTGGGATCGAACTTAATATATTACTTGTGATCACGTGCGCTTGCGTGTAGATTTCACCGAACAAGTTTTTGGCGCCGCTGCCGGGGACTCGGTGTTAATTAATTAGTTTATGTACTTGTCATCAGTGTGCATTAAAATTCACTGACTAGGATTCTATTCTCTTCTCACTTTTCTTCTTTTCTTTATTTCAGGTACTTGGATCGCGTTTATATTAACGAGTTCTCAAACCCGTAAGAAGCAATGAATTCATCTTTTTCTTCTGATTCTGAAACAATGGATTATGCTAGGACAGCAGTTGGTGAGGCGTCCCGTGAATTTTCTCGTTTGAAAATCGATGATAATCAGGCTGACACAATTGAACCAGCGATATCAGCCAGTGGTATTCGCATCAAGCCATCAATCATTCTTAAGCTGCAAGATACTATTCAATTCGGGGGTTCTGTTCTCGAAGACCCAACTCTGCATCTAAGGAATTTCGAGAAATTCATTACTGCATTGGATTTCAATATCGGACCTAAGGATCTGGTGAAGCTGAGACTCTTTCCATTCACGCTACGTGATGTAGCACGATCGTGGTTTCTAACTCTCTCGGCAAGCACTACTAATAGCTGGAACCAGTTGGAGAAAATATTCTGTACCAGGTTTTATCCTCTAATTAAGGTATCAGCTATCAGAAACACCGAAAGTAAATTCTCTCAATTCTCGGGAGAATATCTTTGTTTAGCTTGGGACCGATTCAAGAAGATTCTCGAAAATCTCGATGAAGATGGTATGCCTCCTGGAATGGCAATTCATTATTTCTACAGGGGTCTTAATGATCAATGTAGAGCAGAGTTAGACGTGGCAGCTGGAGGAAGCTTGTGGAGCAAAAGCTTCGATGATGCGTACGAACTGATAGAGAACCTGACTGCTGCTGAGCACAGAGACCTAAAGTGGAAAATTCCAAAAGAGGAAGAATCAGAGAATGATGAAGCGGTCGAAGTCACTCAGGAAAATCAGATGACTAATTGGCACAGAATTAGAGCTCACTCAGACTCAAATTTTAATGCATGTGGAGACACTTGTCCTCTACTCTCGGCCAATGCAAGTAACCAATCCGTAATTCAAACATCTGCTGATTCAACATTGAATGAAGCACAGTACCGAAGGATAATCAGGCGTATTGACGCAGTGGAAGAACGAATTGGTCGTTTTGCTGATATATTAACAGACTCTCTTGCTGAAGCATTCTTGGCACTAGATGTTAATATTACTTGGGATTCGTTTGGTTATGGAACGAGGTATCCTCCACAGGATACTTCATCGGAATCGGATTAATTCTGGACTTCACGTCGAGCTAACGACGTTAAACAAGCGCTTTGTGGGAGGCAACCCACGCATTGGAACCACATTGTACCATTGTAAACCTCAAAAACACAAAAATCGAAAAAATCAGCCCCCGGGTGTCAGACACTAGCGCGCCCGCGCTAGTGTCCAGCGCGCCCGCGCTAAAGTGTACAGCGCGCCCGCGCTACACTTAGCGCGGCCGCGCTACTGACTGCCGAGCCAGGCGATTTTTCTCCCAAAAATATTTTCTTTTCGTTTTTAAAAGCCCACAATCCTAATTTTGCATGCCTAGCCCGAAATACATCTTATTAAACCCTAACTCAGCTCTCCAATCCTTATATAAACACAAAACCCATCTCCAAATCCCATTATAATTCTTTAAACCCTAATTATATATATACATCCATACACACAACCTTCATCCATTATCTCAAACCCACTACACACAAATCTCTTGCAACTCTAAATCTCTACCAATGGCACCCAAAAGAGCCCGAAGATCACAAGGAACAAGCACCCAAGCCCCTACATCTAGCGATTCTTCCTCGATGGGTGAGGTTGAGTTCACTTCCGATGGAGCACGAACCGAGTTTCAACGGCTTATGAATAAGTCGTTAGTCAAGGAGAGGGGATTCTTACCCACGGCGGAAGATGGTGAGCTTTTGAACATGGTTCAAGAGCGGGGTTGGGAGTCTTTTTGCGAGGCTCCGGAGGCGGTTCCCTTGGCTATTATTCGAGAGTTTTATGCTAATGCCAAGGAGAATCGTGATGGATTCACGGTGGTGCGGGGACTCCGAGTTGATTATAGTGCGGAGGCGATCCGTAGAGTGATTGGGGGGCGTGCCAAGCGCCGTAATGAAGAAGATTGGGTTGTTGAGAGGATTGGGCGTGCCAAACGCCGGTTTGATGATGATCCGATTGATCTTGAGCGGTTGGTGTATGACATGTGTGTACCGGACACGCATTGGAAGATGACTGCACCTCCTTTGCCGGCACATGTTTCTTTTCCTGCGGCCGCTTTGAACCGGTATGCGAAGGCGTGGAATGCCTTCATCTGTGCTAACATCATGCCATCTTCTCATGGACATGAGGTGACAGTGGATAGAGCGATTCTGCTCTTTGGGATTGTCTCAGGCAAGTATATTGATCTGGGACATGTTATTCATCAGGGGATGCTGAGGTTCTTACGGGGAGGAACCACTGGTGCCATTCCATATGGCACAATTGTTACGAAGCTCTGTCGATCAAGCGGTGTTCGTTGGCCAGCCAACGAGCAACTACAGTTGCCGGGAACACCTATTGATCATTCGGCGATCAGTCGGATGACGGAGTGGGATGGAGGAGTTCCCCACCCTCGAGGCCTCGGGTACATATATGATGAGGTGCCAGGGGGACGTCCAGCATTTGTGAGGAGGGAGCAGCCTAGAGCTTCTGGAGCTGGTACTTCACAGACGGAGAGGAGCTCCGAACCGATGGGAGATGCTCATTATCGCCGCCTAGCGAGACGGATGGATACCATGCATGACATCCACCAGAGGTTTGCTTTTGACTTGACACAGGCTCTAGGTAGTGCTTTCCAGGCACAGGGGGTCACAGTTCAGTGGCCAGTATTCGGAGCAGGGATGCAGTATCCTCCACCTGATTCACCTCCAGCAGAGGAGGGGGAGGACTCGGACTCCGAGTAGGTATGTGGGTGCTCTAGCCTTTTTATCACTTTCAATGGGGACATTGAAAATTTTAAGTTTGGGGGTGGTAATCTAAGGAAGAGCATATTATTATGTAGTTTATTATTGCGTGTAGTTTGTTTGCGTGTAGTTCATGTAGTTCACGTTTTTTTTTATTTTGCTTTGATTATTTCTCACGTAGCATTTGCATGAATTATGAAGTTAAGCCAAGTTAATTGCCTATGATGAGTTATGTGCGTAGTTCTTGATTAGTAATTTCAATTGCAATGCTAGGTTAGTACTTGGAAATTGCTTGTGTTGGAAATTGTAATTCACATATGTTCTTGAGATAGGATTTAGACGAAATTCCATGAATTCTAGGATTGAATTGAACACCCTTCAGCTTAGGTCTGTAAATCTTAAGTTTGGGGGAACTGAGGAGTAGATATACCTTTCTAAAAGAAAAAGAAAAAAAAATATAAAAAAAATAAAAATAAAAATAAAATAGTAGTAAATAAATTCACTAGAAAAATAAGTGGTAGAATTAACTAGGTTGGGCTCATTAGTACTCGAGTAATTAAGTCTGAGGGGACTTTGTGCCTAACAACCTAAAGCCCTTCGTGGTTTGGGATTGTTGACCCAACACTCGCTACATGGGTACTAGTGCATAAATCTTTAGGGATCTCAACCATTGCACGGTTAAATAAACCGCTTGAATAGAGTGAATAATTGGTGTGTAAAGTCTTGTGGTGTTCGTAACGCATTTACACTGCGAAGCGCTCTGACCTTAGACCAAGCAATTAATCACCAATAAAAAGAAAAAAAAAATAAATAATAGTAGTGAATAAAACAGAAGGGTGTGGACATTCTTTGGGACCTTGGCTTTTAGTTGGACTTGAGTGACGGGGTGTTAGTTTTAAGCTTTTACGATTCGTGATTGGGATTCTGTGGGAGTAGTAGTTTTTGTCTTGTCTCAATAAAAGAGCATGCTTGCACACATTGGCACTCCACACTTGTAAATAGAAGAGTAATTGACTTGGTAGCGAGAGAAGTGAAATTCGAGAACATTAGCACAATCTGAGGTATTATAATTGACAAGGCAATTACTTCATAGTTCACTCATTCATCACGTAGTTGCATTCATGCATTGCATTGTATTATTGTTAGTGTCTTTGACGCTTGAGGACAAGCATCAGTTTAAGTTTGGGGGTGTGATAAGTGGTATTTATACACACTTATAGGCCTTCATTTCCACTTAAATTGGTTGGTTGTACTTAAGTGTTTAGTGTCTTTTGATGTGTTTTTATTGTTTTTCTGTGCAGGTCACGAGTTGAGGCGATGAAGTGATTTTCTATCATTTTAGGTTGGTTTTGGTGCATTATTTGCAAGAATAGAGGATTGTGGATTCACCGCGACTTGGGATTTTGTGGGTATATCTTCTACAAACCCTCACGAGAGCACACTCGTCCACTAGAGCTATCTAGGGGTTTAAAGGGCTTGTTGCATGTGCTAAATGCAACCGTGATCACCTACGGAAGTGGCACTAGAAGCGAGGAAGGACATGCACGCGAGAACGAGCGAGAAACGAAGAAACGGGGCTGTCATCACAGACAGTAGCGCGCCCGCGCTACTTGTTAGCGCGCCCGCGCTACTAACTGCTGTGACTAGCGCGCCTGCGCTAAGTTAGCGCGGCCGCGCCCAGCAGAACTTCCCCGGGCCGATTTTTACAGCTTTTTAGTGGATTTTCGCAGCGGTTGAGGCCCGGTTGACTTGGTCAATGTATTTTTTATTTCTCGTGTGTAAAACCCTAGCCTCATAGGAGTAGTTTTGAGTAGAAGAGAACAATATCGTAGTTTTAGTTTAATCATTCAAGCACAATATCAGTTTGTATTAGATCGTTCTTCGCGAGGAAGTGACAGTTTCGAGCGAGATCGTGAACTTCAAATCTGTAACGTGTGATCTTTATTATTAATTCAAGCATTTTTATTCCGTTTAATTCTTGTCTTTTATTTATCATGTTTTCATTAGAACCCATGATGTCGATTAGTTCGATTATGAACTAACCGCCTTCATGGGATTCTAATGGATTTATCGATGTAGTCTAGTAACGAATATTTATTACTTGATTTTGTGACGTACGTTGATTTCTTTGCATGAGCCGTGCTTATTCTTCTTAGGAGAGTAGCTAACTTCTAAGTTGTTTGTTAATTCTTTCTGAAGCGAGAGTGGATGATTGAATTTAGAACTTTGCCATGTAAACATAGGATTATGTGAATGAAGCATAATTTGTGATAGACTTGAACTATTTTTATCACCCTGTGTAATCACGATAGATGACTTGTTATTTAAACCTCTCTGCTTACACTACCGCTATAGAGATATAGGGTCTGAGCTTTGTTGGTGTCCATGAGATTTCTGTCTTAATTGCGGATTTCGATTGGTATGATATGTGTGCAACGAGAGTTGGCATGTATTACTTTCGTGTTGTCTGATTAGGATCAACAGTCACATGTTACTTAGTAAATTCAATTCTAGATGAATTCGATAATGAAGTTAGAATCCCATGTGTTTTCCTATTCTGAATTTGATTAGTAAATTTTAGTTATTAGTATAAAAGAAACCATCCTTGTTAATTGTCTTGGCAGTGAAAATTGATCATACATTGTTGCATAGGTGCGTATTCTTAATTCACCAGTCTCTGTGGGATCGAACTTAATATATTACTTGTGATCACGTGCGCTTGCGTGTAGATTTCACCGAACAGTTAGCCATTTACACCTATTCACCCCCCCTCTAGGTGTATTTACAAGTAGCTTATATATGGTTTTTTTGAAGATAACTATAGAAATGGTATTTTATAAAACGCTCTACAAGCAAGGTATCCATATCTTAAGTTTGCACTAATGTGCAATGCAGAGAGGGTGGGAGGAGGTTGTTGGAAAAATTAACGAGGGACTCAAATTGACTAATGTTAATTTTCTATTTCAATTATGATTTTATACAAATACAATATATACAAAGATATATATAAGATACAAATCAAGGATGTGCGAAATTTCAAATATATGCATCTATTCCTCTCAAAAGATGAGATATCTTATTTTGTTGGTTGACATATTTGGGGGCACAAACTTTGTGCATTTAAATTTCAGCAGTTTTGAGTTTCATGGTCGAAGGGTTTTAGCCATTAGATGAATTCCACGCCAAACTCAAAAAAATTAGTCTAACAGACTTATTAGTTTGACGAAATAGGACTGCACTGCTTTCTCACTCTGACTCTGGCAGGAGATAATGACATGTATTACCAATGAGATGCGGCCCACACACTGACCAAGGAACTTTTAGTAGTGAATAACCATCCTATGATTATAAGGTTGCAAAAAATATATACTTAATATGTAAAATTTACTAATTCCATTCTCAAACAGAGAACAAAGTTCTCCCCTGGTTCCGGGAAAAATAATTTAAAGCCATTTAAGATTTTCAATTATTCGACTATATACAAATCTGAACTGTTTTATCACTCGAATATTACTCTAGGGTCTATCAAGAGACCATGACCAATCTATATCCAAAAGATTGTACATAGATGGTTTTCTATGTGGCCCCGCAAAGATGAAGATTTCTACTGCCCCTCGCACATTCTTTTCTCTTCTTCTATATATAATAAAGAAATTAACATTCTGTAAAGTGACACTTATACTAAACATCAGTATATAATGAGTATAAGAACTAACAACTTTTAGCAACTAAATAAATTAAATGATAATATTATGAAACCAAAATAGAGAAAACAACGCTAAAATCTTTTATTCATCATGATATCAAGAAAGAAATGATTAAATGAGTAGCACAAACCACGACAAAAAGCTTGATAGATAGCTTGGTTTTCTTATTGTACAAACATATATAAAATGTTTTAACAAAAGACCACTTACCACAAGTTCTTATAATTCAGCTCCTTTATGCCTCACACCCCTAGTTGGGTTCCCTTATTTTGGTACACAATTGGATGTCCACATTCGTGCCCGAGATTAAATCCATTTGGTGTCATTGAAAGTCCAGTGCTGGTGCTACACCCATCTAATGCTAGTGCGTGTTCCATCATCATAAGATTCTGAGCGTGTGTTGCGATGCTTCTCTTGAGGTCCTCCATACCTGTTTTCAACATATCAAGTTGTTCAAATCGAAGATCATCAATCAGAGCCTCCCACCAGAACATTTCTTGCCGTTGCTTCTTCAATTTTATGAGCTCCTCCCCTTGTTTCTTCTGCTCTTCCGAATATATAAGCAACTCAGAGAGTTCCTTGTTGAGTAGACGAACCCTTGCACTGCGAAGAGCCTGTACAAGTTGAAGGGTGGTTGAATTCATTGGACTCGGGTTCTGAGCATTGAGGAACTTTACAAGGATTTGTTCAACATTCGGATATCCAAATGAGAAAACTTTTTTCCCAGGAGAGAAGACGATGATTGCAATCTCTACACCACATAGGGTGCTAAGCTCACTCGCTTTCTGGAATAACCCACAACGCCTCTTCGAGAATGTAACCCTGAGATTACTTTCCTTGCTCATTTTTGCCATAACAATTTTTTGGCGACCCTTGCTCTTTGTTGCCATGTTTCTCTATCCTCCTTAGTTGATACAATGAAATAGAACAGGAGATTATAAAGGGATGCTACCCCTTGGGTACCTTCACTATTGGAAAAAGCGAGGAAATATTGGTATCTGAATATTACATTCTATTAGCATTTAAAAACTTGCATTGCCAGACCATATGGTAATCTTTCAAATGGAAAAAACATAATTAATTTGTGGAATTTTCTTGTAACATTAGTATTTACTAGGGATCTTATATTCCTCTTTTTTGTGCCATGACATTCTTACCGTTGTTTTGATAATACAAGGAGAATAAATGACTTCTATTTCCAAAACAGGCCACACTTATAATTCCTTTTTGACTTATTTTTATTAAAACTAAAAAACATATGATTGGTCTACTTACTTAAAGTGGTTATATATTTGTAGGAAAAGTCAATTTGAACATCAATAAAAACTATACAAAACCCAAAATCTATCATATATTCCTAACATCAGGCACTAAACTTCATTTGTCACGATAGGTAAAGTCTTACTTTTCGAAAAAAAAAACTAAATGGTATATTTTAGTTTATTATTTTTTGCAAATCTAAAATCTATTTGAATATATTGATTAATATATTTACCGATATTATAAAAGGCATATTTCATCACCATTTATTATTATTATTTTTAATTTTGTTCAAGTACCGGAAATATTGGTCCAAAATGACACACCATAATTCTGAAATACAAACTTATATATAATTTTATTAAATTACTTTTAGTTTTAAAAATTGTTGAAATATTTAACTTACGTAAGAATATGTTATTCATCTCATGGAAATAATTTTCATTTTTTCTTCTTTTGTGTTCGGGTTTATTTTTAAAATATTATACTTAAAGGTCCATGGTAAATTTTAGTGTCACAAATACACTTATCTAACATAGTGAAAAAATTAATTTCTATAAAATGCACGATTTTATTGTTAGGGATTTTTTTTTAATACAATTAAAAATCTACATATCAAAAAATGGACTTTATTTATAAAGTTATGCTCAGAAAGTAATCTACATATATGGTAAGGCTGACAATTTCGGGTTTGGAGTCCGGTTGACAGTCGCGGGTCAAAAATTTAACCCAACCCAAACCCGACCTGAAATTTTAATGAATTAGAATAGCCAACCCGAGCTCGACCCGCACTACACGCGGGTAACCCGAACCCGACCCAAAAATTAATATTTATTAATAAATATATTTTTTAAATAATAAATAAATATTATTTTACTTCAAATAAATTAATTTTTATTAAAATAAATTTTTTAATTAAATTTAATTGATAAATATTATAAAAATAATATAAATAATATAATATAATAATATAAAAATAATATAATATAATATTTATATTATATATTAACTTCGAGTCAATTTCGGATAACCCGAATTCAACCCGAAAATGACCCGTTTTTTCTCGGTTGATTTTGGGAAAACCTGAATTCGACCTGAACCCGAAAAACTACAAGTCTAATTCGTATTTTACGAGTCGAATTCGTGTTGGGTTGTCGGGTCGGGTCCGATATTGCCACCCCATTTTATGGTGAGGTATTGGTCAAGTAACTTTTTATAACCCATAAGAGAAATTAATTAATTAGCCATCATAAAGGTTTTTTTCCTTTTTGAAAATATAGATAGTTTTTTTATATATGTAAAACAAATTAATTAGAGTGTACACATGTTATGTTCATATATCCGTAATTATTTTATTCATGGACACAATTTCCAATTATGCTAGTTCAAAAATTTATTCTATTCTTACTCATGAAAATTTGAAATGTCTCGAATCATATGGTTGTGATATGTATATTAATAATTTTTACGGATACGAGGTTATTATCATTTTTTTTTAGAAGTTAGAAGGATGGGTAAAATTACTAATGACAGGACTTTATGTGTAAAATCATGAAAACTTCTTTTAAGATAGTATCAAGGGTGTGGGCAACATAATTTATCTAATATAATAATATTATTATTTATTTGTGTTAGATATCATTAATTTTATTGCAGTTTTACATTTATTCCTATACTCTCCACTTTAGTTAGTTTTACAAGATATCTTTTACTCAGATCCATCTCATGAATATGTGCGTAAAAGGGTTTTTTGGAATGTAGTACTTCTAAAAACCTTTCTATTTTATCAAATAAAAAATGAAATGGTGAAGTAGAACATAAATGAAAACAACTTGTCTCACATAGTTTTCTCAAGATCCTCAGTTGTAAAAATCTATTGAAGTCGTTTGATGGTTTGATATGCATGAAACAAGACACTACATGATTCTTTGTGTTTTCTTGAGTTATCTACGTAGTTAAAGAATTATTTGGCAACCTGCCTTGAGTTTGCTTGAGTTTTCTATGTAGAATAAAGAATTTTGTGACAATGTGCCACTACTTTGATGATTCGTGTCATGTAGTGTAATACAATGTAAGGCAACATTGAGTTTGTGTGATGCATGATCAGAAGGCATGATATGATTTAATTTAAATTATTAAAGTTACCTATATTGAACAAGTGTAGGATACTTGTGCACAGCATTGTTCAAAAGATCCGTCAAATTACAGATTCGAATATAACCATAATAATCTCAAGAAGGAAAGCGATACTGCTTTAAACCATCGTTAATGGTTCCTTTAATCAAATCTATCACATGTAAAGAGTTTCGTTATTGTTTTTGGTATAGGAAAATCATCCCTTAAACCAAATCAAACATGTTGTAGTGTATTATTTTCTTTATGTGCGAGAGTTGCTCACCTTTCCTCACCATTACTAATTTTCACAGTTATTGTCCAGTGCTAAAGCCATCAATTTATATGATATGAGAGAAGATTTGATAACCTAATTTTTCACATAACCTTTTGCAATTTGAGATATCAAGTTGTCTAAAGGTTTGTTATGTGTGTTGTGTATGACTATCTAGGTGTGTAGGGCCTTGTTCCATGCACTAGTTTATTTTCAATTTGCACTAATGTCTTCAAATAAGTATCATTTCTACATATGAAAATTTTCTATTTTAGCTCATCTCTTCCCGGCCATTATTGATGAATGTGTAAAAGATATATGTGGCGTTGACGATTAGAGGTCTATGAGAAATATCTTCTATCTAGCATGCAAAAGGTCATTTAATATACGACTCTCTACAAAAAGAAAGTTGAGATTTGTTGTTCCGACAAATGTGAAGAGTGTCACATATGTAGTGGAAGCTACTCTAATGGGATAGTTTTAACAATATAGTAATGGCTTGGAACCACAACGAATATATAAAGTACATGTAAAAGAAATATGTAAACATAGCTTGAAACAATATAGAATGAAGGTAAGTGATTTTCTTATTAAATAGTCTGGAGGAAGAAGTAAAATCTATAAATTATGTTGTCGAGTGTTTGATAGTCGATCAAATATTCGATCTTTGAATTGCTATCAAGGTCAATAAGAAAAGTCAAAGTTGTTTTACTTCCTAAAATGGGTACACCACATGCATGAAGCTTAAAGGATGAAATTTTTAATAATGAACTGATTTTCTTTTTGTTTATTTCCCAACTACATATCAGATTAATTGCTGAAAAATAAGAATACCAAGCAATCTTCAACTCTAATTTTTCGTCAACTCATTTGAAAAAGATAAACAATCTTTTGTTATGCACTAAACCCTCATATCATTCAAACTCATTAGAAATCCCTAATTGGACTTCACCAAACACATATATAATACCCACGTTGTACTTTCAAGATAGTTAGAACAATAGGGAATTTGTAGATTGAGCAATTGAAGACTGTAATTTGTTTGGAGCGGGGAGAAGACAAGAGTTGGTCCATGAATTCGTGCCACATGATATATATGGATGAATGATCATGAGATAAATTTGATGTGATGGTTGAGGTCACACATGGAGTAAAACTGAATTCCAAAAATAAAAGTAAATAAATTTACTCAAAATATGTTAATTATCATAGCGCTTTCACCAAGGCTACAAGTATGATTAATTCAAAAAATTATATAATATTACTTAATAAGTTAGCTAGCATTATGTTCATATTACCACTATCAAAGTGTATATATATATATATATATATATATATATATATATATATATATATATATATATATATATATATATATATATATATATATATATATATATATATATATATATATATATATATATATATATATATATATATATATATATATATATATATATATATATACGGTTTTTCTAGTGTGTGCCCCGCACAAAATTTGATAGTTTTTCTATGTTTTGATTGGCTTACACTCCTTTAATAATGATAATGATGGCCCCCCTGCATTCACACCAACCACACCAATGAGAACACATCAAATTTATGAGTTTCCGTGCTTAGCATGTGCCCATGGGCACACACTAGACAAACCCATATAAATAAAGTACGAAACTTACTTCCATTGCCTTAAGTTCGTTCGCTCCATCGAACTAATTTCCACTTAAATGCACTCAATTTAAAACACTATGAAGATAATACTTTCTTTACCTAAATTTTTTTATTATAGTGGGTAGTAGCTTATATATGGTTTTTTTTGAAGATAACTATAGAAATGGTATTTTATAAAACGCTCTGCAAGCAAGGTATGCATATGTTAAGTTTGCACTAATGTGCAATGCAGAGAGGGTGGGAGGAGGTTGTTGGAAAAATTAATGAGGGACTCAAATTGACTAATGTTAGTTTTCTATTTCAATTATGATTTTATACGAACACAATATATACAAAGATATATATAGGATACAAATCAAGGATGTGCGAAATTTCAAATATATGCATCTATTCCTCTCAAAAGATGAGATATCTTATTTTGTTGGTTGACATATTTGGGGGCACCAACTTTGTGCATTTAAATTTCACCAGTTTTGAGTTTCATGGTCGAAGGGTTTTAGCCATTAGATGAATTCCATGCCAAACTCAAAAAAATTAGTCTAACAGACTTATTAGTTTGTGACGAAATAGGACTGCACTGCTTTCTCACTCTGACTCTGGCAGGAGATAATCACCTGTATTACCAACGAGATGCGGCCCACACACTGACCAAGGAACTTTCAGTAGTGAATAACCATCCTATGATTATAAGGTTGCAAAAAATATATACTTAATATGTAAAATTTACTAATTCCATTCTCAAACAGAGAACAAAGTTCTCCCCTGGTTCCGGGAAAAATAATTTAAAGCCATTTAAGATTTTCAATTATTGGACTATATACAAATGTGAACTGTTTTATCACTCGAATATTACTCTAGGGTCTATCAAGAGACCATGACCAATCTATATCCAAAAGATTGTACATAGATGGTTTTCTACGTGGCCCCACAAAGATGAAGATATAATAAAGAAATTAACATTGTTTAAAGTGACACTTATACTAAACATCAATATATAAAGAGTATAAGAACTAACAACTTTTAGCAACTGAATAAATTAAATGATAATATTATGAAACCAAAATAGAGAAAACAACATTAAAATCTTTTATTCATCATGATATCAAGAAAGAAATGATTAAATGAGTAGCACAAACCAAGACAAAAATCATGATAGATAGCTTGGTTTTCTTATTGTACAAACATATATAAAATGTTTTAACAAAAGACCACTTACGACAAGTTCTTATAATTCAGCTCCTTTATGCCTCACACCCCTAGTTGGGTTCCCTAATTTTGATACACAATTGGATGTCCACATCCGTGCCCGAGATTAAATCCATTTGGTGTCATTGAAAGTCCAGTGCTGGTGCTACACCCATCTAGTGCTAGTGCGTGTTCCATCATCACAAGATTCTGAGCGTGTGTTGCGATGCTTCTCTTGAGGTCCTCCATACCTGTTTTCAACATATCAAGTTGTTCAAATCGAAGATCATCAATCAGAGCCTCCCACCAGAACATTTCTTGTCGTTGCTTTTTCAATTTTATGAGCTCCTCCCCTTGTTTCTTCTGCTCTTCCGAATATATAAGCAACTCAGAGAGTTCCTTGTTGAGTAGACGAACCCTTGCACTGCGAAGAGCCTGTACAAGTTGAAGGTTGGTCGAATTCATTGGACTCGGGTCCCGAGCATTGAGGAACTTTTCAAGGATTTGTTCAACGTTCGGATATCCAAATGAGAAAACTTTTTTCCCAGGAGAGAAGACGATGATTGCAATCTCCACACCACATAGGGTGCTAAGCTCACTCGCTTTCTTGAATAACCCACAACGCCTCTTGGAGAATGTAACCCTGAGATTACTTTCCTTGCTCATTTTTGCCATAACAATCTTTTGGCGACCCTTGCTCTTTGTTGCCATGTTTCTCTATCCTCCTTAGTTGATACAATGAAATAGAACAGGAGATTATAAAGGGATGCTACCCCTTGGGTACCTTCACTATTGGAAAAAGCGAGGAAATATTGGTATCTGAATATTACATTCTATTAGCATTTAAGAACTTGCATTGCCAGACCATATGGTAATCTTTCAAATGGAGAAAACATAATAAATTTGTGGAATTTTATTGTAACATTAGTATTTATTAGGGATCTTATATTCCTCTTTTTTGTGCCATGACATTCTTACAGTTGTTTTGATAATACAAGGAGAATAAATGACTTCTATTTCGAAAACAGGCCACACTTATAATTCCTTTTTGGCTTATTTTTATTAAAACTAAAAAACATATGATTGGTCTACTTACTTAAAGTGGTTATATATTTGTAGGAAAAGTCAATTTGAACATCAATAAAAACTATACAAAACCCAGAATCTATCATATATTCCTAACATCAGGCACTAAACTTCATTTGTCACCATGGGTAAAGTCTTGAATATTTTTCGGAAAAAAAGCTAAATGGTATTTTTAGTTTATTATTTTTTGCAAATCTAAAATCTATTTGAATATATTGATTAATATATTTACCGATATTATAAAAGGCATATTTCATCACCATTTATTATTAATATTTTTAATTTTGTTCAAGTACTGGGAATATTGGTCCAAAATGACACACCATAATTCTGAACAACAAACTTATATATTATTTTCTTAAATTACTTTTAGTTTTAAAAATTGTTGAAATATTTAACTTACGTAAGAATATGTTATTCATCTCGTGGAAATAATTTTTATTTTTTCTTCTTTTGTGTCCGGGTTTATTTTTAAAATATTATACTAAAAGGTCCATGGTAAATTTTAGTGTCACAAATACACTTATCAAACATAGTGAAAAAATTATTTTCTATAACATGCACGATTTTATTGTTAGGGATTTTTTTGTAATACAATTAAAAATCTACATATCAAATAATGGACTTTATTTATAAAGTTATGCTCCGAAAGTAATCTACATGTATGGTAAGGCTGACAATTTCGGGTTTGGAGTCGGGTTGACAGTAGCGGGTCAAAAATTTAACCCAACCCAAACCCGACCCGAAATTTTAATGAATTAGAATACCCAATCCGAGCCCGAACCGCACTACCCGCGGGTAACCCGAACCCGACCCGAAAATTAATATTTATTAATAAATATATTTTTTAAATAATAAATAAATATTATTTTACTTCAAATAAATTAATTTTTATTAAAATATTTTTTTATTAAATTTAACGTATAAATAATATAAAAATAATATAAATAATATAAATGTATGTAATATTTATATTATATATTAATTTGGGTCAATTTCGGATAACCCGAATTCAACCCGAAAATGACCCGGTTTTTTTGGGTTGACTTTGGGTCAACCCGAATTCGACCTGAACCAGAAAAACTACAACTCGAATTCGTATTTTACGAGTCGAATTCGTGTCGGGTTGTAGGGTCTGGTCCAATATTGCCACTCCATTGTATGGTGAGGTATTGGTGAAGTAACTCTTTATAACCCATAAGAGAAATTAATTAATTAGCCATCATAAAGGTTTTTTTCCTTTTTGAAAATATAGATAGTTTTTTTATATATGTAAAAAAAATTAATTAGAGTGTGCACATGTTATGTTCATCTATTCGTAATTATTTTATTGATGGACACAATTTCCAATTGTGCTAGTTCAAAAATTTATTATATTCTTACTCATGAAAATTTGAAATGTCTCGAATCATATGGTTGTGATATGTATATTAATAATTTTTACGGATACGAGGTTATTATCATTTTTTTTTAGAAGTTAGAAGGATGGGTAAAACTACTAGTGACAGGACTTTATGTGTAAAATCATGAAAACTTCTTTTAAGATAGTATCAAGGGTGTGGGCAATATAATTTTTCTAATATAATAATATTATTATTTATTTGTGTTAGATATCATTAATTTTATTGCAGTTTTACATTTATTCCTATACTCTCCACTTTAGTTAGTTTTACAAAATCTTTTACTCAGATCCATCTCATGAATATATGCGTAAAAGGGTTTTTTGGAATGTAGTACTTCTAAAAACCTTTCTATTTTATCAAATAAAAAATGAAATAGTGAAGTAGAATATAAATGAAAACAACTTGTCTCACATAGTTTTCTCAAGATCCTCAGTTGTAAAAATCTATTGAAGTCGTTTGATGGTTTGATATGCATGAAACAAGACACTACATGATTCTTTGTGTTTTCTTGACTTATCTACGTAGTTAAAGAATTATTTGGCAACCTGTCTTGAGTTTGCTTGAGTTTTGTGACAATGTGCCACTACTTTGATGATTCGTGTCATGTAGTGTAATACAATGTAAGGCAACATTGAGTTTGTGTGATGCATGATCAGAAGGCATGATATGATTTAATTTAAATTATTAAAGTTACCTATATTGAACAAGTGTGGGATACTTGTGCATAGCATTGTTCAAAAAATCCGTCAAATTACAGATTCGAATATAACCATAATAATCTCAAGAAGGAAAGCCGTACTGCTTTAAACCATCGTTAATGGTTCCTTTAATCAAATCTATCACATGTAAAGAGTTTCGTTATTGTTTTTGGTATAGGAAAATCATCCCTTAAACCAAATCAAACATGTTGTAGTGTATTATTTTCTTTATGTGCGAGAGTTGCTCACCTTTCCTCACCATTACTAATTTTCACAGTTACTGTCCAGTGCTAAAGCCATCAATTTATATGATATGACAGAAGATTTGATAACCTAATTGTTCACATAACCTTTTACAATGTGAGATATCAAGTTGTCTAAAGGTTTGTTATGTGTGTTGTGTATGACTATCCAGGTGTGTAGGGCCTTGTTCCATGCACTAGTTTATTTTCAAGATCCACTCATGTCTTCAAATAAGTATCATTCCTACATATGAAAAATTTCTATTTTAGCACATCTCTTGCCGGCCATTATTGATAAATGTGTCAAGGTCAAGGTCAATAAGAAAAGTCAAAGTTGTTTTAGTTCCTAAAATGGGTACACCACATGCATGAAGCTTAAAGGATGAAATTTTTAATGATGAACTGATTTTCTTTTTCTTTATTTCCCAACTACATATCAGATTCATTGCTGAAAAATAAGAATACCAAGCAATCTTCAACTCTAATTTTTCGTCAACTCATTTGAAAAAGATAAACAATCTTTTATTATGCACTAAACCCTCATATCATTCAAACTCATTAGAAATCCCTAATTGGACTTCACCAAACACATATATAATACCCACGTTGTACTTTCAAGACAGTTAGAACAATGGGGAATTTGTAGATTGAGCAATTGAAGACTGCAATTTGTTTGGAGCGGGGAGAAGACAAGAGTTGGACCATGAATTCGTGCCACATGATATATATGGATGAATGATCATGAGTGAAATTTGATGTGATGGTTGAGGTCACACATGGAGTAAAACTGAATTCCAAAAATAAAAGTAAATAAATTTTACTCAAAATATGTTAATTATTATAGCGCTTTCACCAAGGCTACAAGTATGATTAATTCAAAAATTTATGTAATATTACTTAAAATAAGTTAGCTAGCACTCTGTTTATATTACCACTATCAAAGTGTATATATATATATATAAATAAAGTACGAAACTTACTTAGATTGCCTTAAGTTCGTTCGCTCTATCGAACTTTCCACTTAAATGCACTCAATTTAAAACACTATGAAGATAATACTTTCTTTACCTAAATTTTTTTATTATAATGGGTAGTAGCTTATATATGGTTTTTTTTTGAAGCAAGGTATCCATATCTTAAGTTTGCACTAATGTGCAACGCAGAGAGGGTGGGAGGAGGTTGTTGGAAAAATTATTGAGGGACTCAAATTGACTAATGTTAGTTTTCTATTTTAATTATGATTTTATACGAACACAATATATACAAAGATATATATAGGATACAAATCAAGGATGTGCGAAATTTCAAATATATGCACTTATTCCTCTCAAAAGATAAGATATCTTATTTTGTTGGTTGACATATTTGCAACTTTGTGCATTCAAATTTCACCAGTTTTGAGTTTCATGGTCGAAGGGTTTTAGACATTAGATGAATTCCATGCCAAACTCAAAAAAATAAGTGTAACAGACTTATTCGTTTGTGACGAAATAGGACTGCACTGCCCTCTCACTCTGACTCTGGAAGGATATAATCACCTGTATTACCAACGAGATGAGGCCCACACACTGACCAAGGAACTTTGAGTAATGAATAACCACCCTATGATTATAAGGTTGAAAAAAATATATACTTAATATGTAAAATTTAGTAATTCCATTCTCAAACAGAGAACAAAATTCTCCCCTGGTTCCGGGAAAATTAATTTAAAGCCATTTAAGATTTTCAATTATTCGATTATATACAAATTGAACTGTTTTATCACTCGAATATTACTCTAGGGTCTATCAAGAGACCATGACCAATCTATATCCAAAAGATTGTGCATAGATGGTTTTCTACTTGGCCCCGCAAAGATCATTGTTAAAAAAATAAGAATACCAAGCAATCTTCAACTCTAATTTCTCGTCAACTCATTTCAAAAAGATAAACAATCTTTTGTTATGCACTAAACCCTCATATCATTCAAACTCATTAGAAATTCCTAATTGGACTTCACCAAACACATATATAATACCCACGTTGCACTTTTAAGACAGTTCGAACAATAGGGAATCTGTAGATTGAGCAATTGAAGACTGCATTTTGTTTGGAGGGGGGAGAAGACAAGAGTTGGTCCATGAATTTGTGCCACATGATATATACATATGGATGAATGATCATGAGTGAAATTTGATGTGATGGTTGAGGTCACACATGGAGTAAAAATGAATTCCAAAAATAAAAGTAAATAAATTTACTCAAAATTCTTTCACCAAGGCTCAAAATAATGTAATATTATTTAAAACACTATTGCACTCAATTTAAAACACTCCATCGAACTAATTTCCACTTAAATATTGCACTCAATTTAAAACACTATGAAGATTAATACTTTCTTTACCTTAAATTTTTTATTATGGTGGGTAGTAGCTGATATATGGTTTTTATTTTAAAATAACTATAGAAATGGTATTTTATAAAAGGCTCTACAAGTAAGGTATCCATATCTTAAGCTTGCACTAATGTGCAATGTTGAGAGGGTAGGAGGAGGTTGTTGGCAAAATTAATGAGGGACTCAAATTGACTAATGTTAGTTTTCTATTGTAGTTATGATTTTATATGAACACAATATATACAAAGATATATATAGGATACTAATCAAGAATGTGCCAAATTTCAAATATATGCATCTATTCCTCTCAAAAGATGAGATATCTTATCTTGTTGGTTGACATAGTTGGGGGCACGAACTTTGTGCATTTAAATTTCACCAGTTTTGAGTTTCATGGTCGAAGGGTTTTAGCCATTAGGTGAATTCCATGCCAAACTCTAAAAAATAAGTCTAATAGGCTTATTAGTTTGTGACGAAATAGGACTAGGGATGGGAGCGGGGGCATTTCGCGGTCGGGGAGTGCTATCCCCGTCCCCGATCCCCGAATTTAATACCCATCCCCGACCTCGTCCCGAACCCCAAACGGGGATTCTTTTCCTCCCCGATATCCCCGCCTCGAACAGCCTTCTCACTCTGACTCTAGGAGGAGATAATCACATGTATTACCAACGAGATGAGGCCTACACACTAACCAAAGAATTTTTAGTACTGAATATCAACCCTATGATTATAAGGTTGCAAAAAATATATACTTAATAGTTACAATTTACTAATTCCATTCTCAAACAGAGAACAAAGTTCTCCCTGGTCCCAGAAAATATAATTTAAAGCCATCTAAGATTTTCAATTATTCGACCATATACAAATCTGAACTGTGATGGTTGAGGTCACACATGGAGTAAAAATGAAATCCAAAAATAAAAGTAAATAAATTTGCTCAAAATATTTAACTATCATAACGCTTTCACCAAGGCTGCAAGTATGATTAATTCAAAAAATAATGTAATATTACTTAAAATAAGTTAGCTAGCATACCGTTTATATTACCACTATCAAAGTATATATAAAAAATAAAAACAAGTATAAAACTTACTTAGATTGCGTTAACTTCGTTCGCTCCATCACTAAAAGAAATTTTCATTCACACAACAGTCTTGAGACAACGGTTGAAAATCTACCGGTTGTCCAAAAAAATCAAACCACGGGCTTTTCTTCTCTATGAAAAAACTGTTGTCTTGGTTTCCATCCAACAACGTGTATATTGGATTTTGCACACTATTGTGTAAGCTGTTCGATTTGACTTATTTAAACAACTGTTTTTTCACCGCATGTTTATAACTATTTTACACAAGGGTGCACGAATGTTGTATGTACAAAAATTCATTCCATCTTAAGACAACTGTTATTTTAGGAGCTGTTGTTTGTAACCCTTTTACACAAGGGTGCATGCATGTTGTATGAACAAAAATTTATTTTATCTTAAGACAACAGTTTTAGACAACTCCGTTGTCTAATTTAGACAATGGTTTGCTGAAACTGATATCTTAGACTCTATCAAACAATTGATTAGAAATACCCTTATGGAAATCAAAGTTCATAGAGAATGGTTATTAGCATTGAGATAATAGGGTTCATACAATAGTTGGGAACAATGTCGTATGAAAATCCTGTTGGGAATATGGTTAAATGATTAGCAAAAGAAGCCGTTATCTATACACTAAAGATGAAAGAAAATATTGAGTTTCACATATTACATATCCCAACCTTGTACACAAACCAAACAATAAGATGCCCCATCTGAATAAACCAAACCAATAGATAATTCCTTAAATCAACCAAAGGTCCAACCAACAACAAACTAGAGATCCTCAATCAAAATTGTAAGCCATTCGTATAAGAGACTAGCAAACGAGAAAATCAAAATTGGCAAACCAAACACTTCCAATTGGACAAGACAGATTTCAAATTACATTGTTCAACATACAAGATAGAGTTGTTTAGTAGTGAATATTACAATGAAAATGGAATTATAATCCTTGTTTAGTGCCTTTGGTAACATGCATGCTGCTTACCCTTAATTTTGCAGTCCTCGACACCTTATGCTAGTAATTCTGCCATAAACACAAAACAAGTGATTAACCTTAATTTGCATAAGTTTGATGTGGAAAATTTTATAATTTTATCATATGCAATAGATAACATATCTCCGAGCCCTGTTTCTGCAGCAAAAGCTAGCCATACTTGTATGTCCGCCGAATGATTATTTTTGCTATAATAAAATCATCATCTATTATAACAAGAGACATCAACCAGCACCATTCTCAATTAATTGAGAACTCATAGTCAACTAGATGATGATTTTATCACGGCAAAAGTAATCTCATCAAGGGGTTCACGAGATGTACATGTAGATAATATGAGCTTCACTTATAAAAAGAAAAAAGTCAGCAGTACATGGACTCAAGTTCTATAAATAATTATAGATATTACCATGATGAAAGTTGAATCCATTCTACTTCCTCTCGCATATAGCTAGTATTTTCATCATCCTTTTCATCAACATTCGGGAACACGGGCAACTGCAGCTCATTCTCAAGTTTTATTTCTACAGTTGCTTCATTGTCATCATCACAGTGGTCATAAAAGTTTTTTTCCGGGACTTTCAACACCAGAGACCAAAACTTTTCAAGAGTATCATCAATGTAGCAAACTTGCTTAACATGTTTCCCTAGCACGAAAGGATCATTTAAAAATCCTAATTTGTTCAAATTAACCAATGTATATCCCAAGTCATCAACCTTAACCCCTTTGTTCATATCTACCCAATCGCAACGAAATATAGGGACTCTAAAATTGTTATAGTCTAGCTCCCATATACTTTTTATAACTCAATAGTAGGTATGTGAAGTATATATATTGTTGCATGTCATGACATTAGTATTGTATGTATACAACATCCACTATGAAATTCAATTATTAGGTTAAATATTCGAATCGCCCATATTTAGACATTGATATTTGGATTTCATTGCGAGGCTAAATGCCTAGACAAAACTTGTGCGGCACATTTTATATTTTGATTGTGACAACATTTGAATGGTATTTGTTTTGCATGTGATATATTGATTATTATTGTGTTAAAAAAAAATGGATGTTGCAAGGCTATATTGTGGTGTGTATAATGCCAGTGATCCACAGTACAGAAGCACATGTTTGTCGTGCCTTGTTTTGGTGTAATTTTGTTGTGTACGTAGTGATTCCTTTTATTTTTTTGGGCATTAAAATTTTTATTTGTTCTGCACCTGATTTCAGTGTAGCCGCTAGTACATTTTTATAGAGCAATGTCTTGGGCGGTGGGGAACATTCTGAATAGTCCTTGGTAATTAGTGCTACTTTTAATTAGTGAAGTTTATTTTGTGTACGAAGTGATGCATTTTGTTCTAGGCATTACATTTTTGATTTTTCTGCACATGAATTCAATGTAGCCGGTAGTATAGTTTTATAGAGCAATGTCTTGCGCCGTTTTATAGATTGTTGAGGATATGGGGAATTTGATTAACAAACCGCAAGTTTGATTAGTGCTACTTTTGTCAGCGGAGTATTAGAATATGTTCTGCTCTAGATTGTTTTCATACATGCTTGAGTGGCGTGTTTCTAGTAGTATATTCAATTGTTAAGATGTGAACTGTAGTGCAACACTTACGTAGAACAAATAGGGTGCCTTGTTTGGTGTTGTAAATTTTAGAATGGTTTGATTCTTAATTTGTCTAGCAAAAAGTATGTACCATTTTAGAAAGGTATACAGAATATTAGAAAAGAAAAACAAAAACGGGTATAAGGTCAAGTTCCTCTGCATCTAATAACTAATTCTACAGCGCTCATGTTTCATAGAACTAATTATTCCTTGAATTCTGAAAGCCTGCAATAAAATTGTTGGATGTACACTTGTAATTTTTTTTACTGCTGTCTAGATACATTACAAAATCACAACAATATATCAGTGAAGTACACCTAGAATTTTCTTCTATAAAGTTCAGTGTTCACCAGTCTGGTCTCATTCTAGATATAATTAAACATATTTTATCTTGTTTTCGTTGAAACTTTCATTTTCTTTTCATAAGTCTGGGTGCTCTATTAATATGCATAGGAAAAAAATCTTCTACAGGCGAAGCTTATCCCTCATGTTCCAGATGCACATGATGAGATTATCCTTTGGACTCTCGTTGAGGACTTTGGTGACGGTTACACAGCAATGAGGATGATGATAACACCCTCCTGAATATGGATGGATTACAAAGACAGAAGTATTCATGATTGTACTAGCATTGGCTTGTGGGAGTGGTTGCATGTTGAAAATCAATATATGGATGTAGTACGTACTTGATATTTAGATTAGATGGATGTATAGTAGTTGATCGATATGGATTTGATGGATGTGTAGTAGGTGAGATTGGAATTTGATGGATGTATAGAGTACAATTGGTTTATATATGCATTAATAAGATTTAGTTGTTGATTTGGTTGTTTTCTTGGTTTTACGTATAAAAATGATGTTAATTCAATCTTATTACATCAATTAATGAGTAAAGAAATAATGTTAATCAAATGTTATAACATCAGTTTCTTTAAAGTTAAATTGATGTTAAAGGCTACAGACATCAGTTATTAAGTGATGTAAGCAAAAAAAATTCAAACGTTGTCTTTGTGGGCCATGTTAAAGATACTAAGTTTTAACATCAGTTATTAACTGATGTAAATGAATACAAGAGACATCATCCAAGCTTACTGAACTGATGTTAAAGAGTATAATATACATCATTTAGAGTTCAGAACTGATGTTAAATCCAACAATAGACATCAGTTTTTAACTGATGCTAAAGACATGTACCTTTAACAGCGCCCACAGTAACATCAGTTGCAATTCTATGGGACATCAGTTTTTAACTGATGTGTATTAACATATTTCTAGTAGTGATATATTTATTTAACAATATGCATTTCATTAAATGTTTTCTCTTCTTGGTAATTATGTCTGTAATTGAAGGTGTGCAGATTTAGTATGAAATAGTAGTAGTGTTATGGTGGAGTTTGAGGTTGTGCATAACAAGCCAAACATTTAATATATTATACGGCATGTATGAATGTTAGTGGGGCTTTTGTTGGTATTGAATTTTGTCCTAATGTGTTAGCTCATTGTAAATTTTTGTTTTTTTAGTAATGCATTCTCTAGTTATTGAGAACTATTATGTCACACGAGGGAATTTATTGTGATGTATTGCTGAATGTTTCGAATTGTTGCAGGACGACGACGGAGCAACCGACTAATAGAAAGCCCTTGGGTGTTTAATTGGAAGAAAAAAGAACCAGTGTTTGTAGACTTGGAGGACGAGGAGAAGAGAAAAAGTAGTACTAATCTTGCTTTAGATAAGCTGTGTCAGAAAGAAGCAAGGAACAATCTGAGCAGGACATTTGCAACGTTTATAGGATGTCTTCCTGCGGGGTCCTTGAACTACATTACCATCAGCATCGTACAACTTATTAGGCAATGGGGAAGCACCATGACTACATATTAAATACTTGGCATACAGATTGCCACCGTAAGATTTACAGACATCAAACCGCAAATAAGCCCATAATCCCTGTAAGATTTAAAAGCGTCCTCCAATGTAATAAAGTGTTGATTTAGCTGAGGTTTCTTAAACTCCTCGCATATAGGAGTCCAGTACTTCACACCATCGTGTGCAACATAACATGTAGCCTGTGAATTTTCACATTTTCGATGGGTTCTTCTGCATCTTTATTCGGACTACAACTCTTCGAAGTTTTGGATACTAAGGATCCTACATCATTTTCTGAATTTTTAGAGTCGGAAGAATCGATGTGTGGCACCTCTGAAACTACAATATTAACACATAAAGGCATTAGCTTTACAGGCAATACATTTCATCCAAACATGAATCCAAACATATAAGCTACAACCTGAA
Source organism: Daucus carota subsp. sativus (assembly GCF_001625215.2). NCBI lineage: Eukaryota > Viridiplantae > Streptophyta > Magnoliopsida > Apiales > Apiaceae > Daucus > Daucus carota. Next base: position 14,776,086 of record NC_030388.2, on the reverse strand, counting down.
CACATGCACATCATTTACAAACGTGAAGGATTTACCAATAACGATAAGAAGAACTCTTGACAACAATAAAGGACATCATATGTACATATTAAACAACTTATACACATCGAGACTCTCCCGGACGATCTTCGACGTTCGCCATCTGACAACCCCGAACTGGAAGAGAACAAATTGTGCAACGGATTAGTACATTGACCTTGCGTCGATCTACTATGTAGGATAACAGACCGGGCTGCAGCGTAGGATGAAACAAGAAAGCAGATATACAGACATCAAGATACATGCTATTAATCAGAAATTAATTGCCTACATTCAAGCAATGTTGTAACTGCCAAAAACAAGTTAATACATACTCTACGTATTGTACGGTATATATGGACTGGTAAGCAGTGATTAAATGAATAATACAAATTGAAAAAAGCTGCCAATACTTTAACAATCGTTGGATGGAAAGTAAATAAATGGTGGATGCTTTGTACTCCAATACTCCAAAAAAAAAAATTGCACTCCAGAGAACTTTGTCATATATATATATATATATATAGGCTAATGATCATATACATACCACTAAATGCGAACCTTAAATACGAACCAAGAGAAACAAGGCCTATATGACATCACCCACCCACTAGATGTCATCACCCACCCCCTAGATGTCAACACCCACTCGGGGCCCACTTCCGCCCCCACTCAATCCACCTAGGACCCACTAAAGTCTCACTATGGCTCCGGACAGGACCCGGAAGGGCTCCAGACAAGTCGAAGAGCCAATGCTTTACCCCACCCCCTTCCCACTAGGGCCCACCCCCATCCACTAGGCCCCACTTAGGCCTTGTCAAGGCCCACCTAGGGACCCATTTTTGGGGCGCACAAATCTTCCTATACTCTTAAAAGCATTAGTTCGCATTTAAGTATGTATTTAGTAGTTTGTACTGGAGCAAGACTCTATATATATATATATATATATATATATATATATATATATATATATATATATATATAGGAATAGGATCAAATAAAAACTTTTTTAAGTTACAAACTTACAAACTTTTTTTTATTCTCCCATCGTGTTAATCTTTAGTTATAGAATATATCCATGTTGAAAATTCTTGAAAAAATCATCACAATTTTAAAAAAAAAACGCGTAAATAAATCGTGAATTCAACACATTTGTAACTGGGGTTCAACATCGGGTGTTGAACACTAATTATCATTATGTTGAATATATCTATAAAGGTGCTTAAACTATATCTCTGGGGTTTGGATGGGGTCTAGAATCATAAATATTAGTTATATAATACGTTTAACTTAGTTCTCACATTGAAAAAGTAGTTTATGTACTTTTCCAACACCATTCTAATCGATGTTCAACAAAATATGTTAAAAAAATATTGAACTCAATTTATATATGTGTTGAACACATAAAGTTTGTAAGTTTGTAAGTTTGTACCAGAACCCACCCCTATATATATATGTATATATATATATATATATATAGGAAATTGCTCAAATAGAAATCACTAAAATAAAAACTAAAATGGAAACCAAGAGAAACTATATCTAAATGACCTCACCCACCCCCTATATGTCATCACCCACCCCCTATATGTCATCACCCACCTAGGGCCCACCCTCACCCCCACTTAATCCCCCCGGGCCCGCTAGGGCCTCGTCAAGGCTCCTTAATGGCCCTGGACAGGCTACGGACTGTCTTAAAGAGCCAAACCTTGACCCCACCATGGTCCCACTAGGCCCCGACCCAGCCCTACTAGGCCCCACTTAGACCCCATCTAGGCCCATCTCGGGGTCCATCCCCGGTCCCAAAACCCGCATCATTCTACTTAATCGCCTTGGTTTCTATTTAGTTTCTATTCTAGTAGTTTCTATTGGAGTAGGACCCTATATATATATATATATATATATATATATATATATATATATATATATATATATATATATATAGTCGCGCTCAAGAGAACCCATTCTTAAAATAGAACCTTAGAACCACTAAGTTTCTACCATAGAACCCTAAATTTAAATAGATGTCCCAGATCTAAATTTAAATAAATGTTTTTTGAATCGTTGTGGGTGTTAGAAAATAATTTTAAAATATAATACATAAACACTACATTTTGTGCATATGGTGCGGAACCCTAATTAATACTAGAAGGTTCTTAGCCTAAGAGTTGTAAGAGCAACATGAAATATAAATGCATGTTTCGGGGTCTAATCTGATACAAGTATAAAAAATAGATATGAAGGAGTTTAATTAAGGAGAATGGGGATGGTTGTGGGGCTAGGAGATGGACCCCAAGGTTGGTCTAGATAGGGCATGGTAGGGTGTGGATGTGCCCTAGTTGGACTTTAGTTGTCTAGTCAAGTTTGAGATCTTTAGTTTTCCAAAAAGATTGTCTTTCCAAATTTGAGATCCTTGGCTTAATGATACAGATAATCATTTCATCATTACCGATTCTCTGTCGATAGTAAATATGAATGTCGATTCGTTATTTCACACGGACACCAAAGAATGGGACTTGGACGTATAAGAGATATCTTTAATGCCAGAGATCATTTTTGCATTATCAACCAAGATTGAGCAGGAGTTAGATAAGGATATGTTGTTCTGGAACTTAGAGCAATCTGGGCTATATTCCGTCAAGAGTGCTTATAAACTCTTGTAGTCACAGAAAGGCGCATGGAATAACAATGGTAGTATTAATTTCTGGAAAACGGTATGGAACACCAAAACACCTCCCAAAAGCTCTGAATGATTTTGATTTGGAGAGCTGTAACAGATTGTCTTCTAACAAAAACCCAGCTTCGCTCGAAACATGTTCAGATTGATAACAAATGCCCGGTCTGTGATAATGGTGTCGAATCAATCTTTCATGCTTTGGTTGGATGTGACGTTGCTGCTAGGTGTTGGAATATCTTCAATCCAACCATTGACACACAGGTGGGCTTAAACTTTCAACCCTGGCTTGAGAAGAGCATTGTTGGACAGCCTAGTGAGAAGAAAGCAAAGGTTATCACTTTATGTTGGTCGATTTGGCGAGCCAGGAATGACCTTGTTTGGAACAATAAGAGATGGTCAGCCCTGAGAATTGTTGAAAAAGTTTGGGAGTATCTTTCACAATGGAAAGTGGCTCAGGATAGGAACTTCAAGGTACCTCTTCAATCTTCATTAGCAGGAGATGGTATTATGGGCAAAGCCTCAACAAGACACAGTAAAGATGACAGCGGATGCATCAGTTTTTTCTGACCGGGGTTTTTGTGGCATTGGCATTATTATTCACAGACCATATATATATATATATATATATATATATATATATATATATATATATATATATATATAAATATATAGACACACATACACACACCATTAGAGAGAGAACCCATAGAACCCTTACCTAGTATTAGTTAGGGTTTTGCAGCAGAACTTCACATGCAAAAAATGTCAATACCTATGTATTATATTTTAAAATTATTTTTGAACACACACAACCATGAAAAAACATCAAAAAAAAATTCAGATTTAGATACTAAAAATCTATTTAAAGCATCGGTTCTCTCTTCAGCGCGACCCATATATATATATATTTTATTTTATTTTTTGAAACCGAACTAAGATGAATATATTAAGTAACAAAAACTGATAAGAACTTACCCATCAACTTTCTCAGTCCTTTGAGACTTTGCTCTTTTGCTTGGTCTCTTAGCAGCTTTGTGATTCACAGAAATCCTTAATCAAAATAATAATAATAATAATAATAATCAGCCTAGAAACCAAATTCAGATCAACTTAATAACAACATAAAACTTACTTGGTATTGGTATCAGTTTTCTTGGTGGCAGATTTGTGATTCACAGAAATTCTAAATAAAAATAATAAGAATAAGAATAAGAATCAGTCTAGAAACCAAATTCAAATCAACTTAATAACAACATAAAAAAACTTACTTGGCATTGGTATCAGTTGTCTTAGATGTTCCAGACATTGATCTGGTGACAAACATGATGAATTCCTACAACCAAGGATCAAATAGTTAGGAAACTCAATTCCTAGTTCCAATACACGTTGTAATAAACTGATACATGCACTTCCGGTTCATTTTCACACTGAAGAGGTGGCGGTGCTTTTTCCCTATAAATAGCATCCTGCACTCCGTTGTTTAGATACTAGAGAAATTTTGTATTACTACACAATACTACTACAATACATATATTTCTATCTCTTGAGATCAATAGTTGTTAGCTTTATCTTATTTATTTAAATAGGTTATTATAGAAAATTATAACAATATCTACATTATCTTTCCTCAAAGTGCATAATTATTTCTTGTGGGACTAGATTTTATGTTTATAAGCAAGCCAAGACCTTATTTGTTCTGACAGTGTGAGAAGCCTGGGGAACCTACCAAATGAAATAGACGTGACAAGAGTGAATGGTAGGAACTAGAAATGGTATAAGAATTAAGACATCGCCTGCATCAAGTCCAAGCAGAGCAGCAGGCATGCTTTTCAGCAACATTGTCAGAGACAATGTCAAGTATCCCATCATTTGAGCATAATAAGCGGGTGAGGATTTAACTTCATTTTGAGCTGTATGAGATCCTATAATAGTAAAAATAAATCTTTTGTGTGATCTGTTATTGGGGTATGTCTTCAGATATCTAAGCTAGTTAAGATTGTAATTGTAGGTCTTCGAAATAAATATTCCTTTAAATCTAAACAATCACCAATTTAGAATGTGATAATAAGGCATGAAACAGAACAAAAACTTCTAATCCTACCATTGATTATCAAATGAAAAAATTTAGGACCACTTGGCAAATCTATTTTAGCAAGAAGCACATGAAATCTTTTATGTGAACAGTACTGGGGCGTTTATAAGTACTATGGTAGATAAGAAAGACCTAAAGAGGATAAGGTACATGCAGAGGTAGAAGCTTTAGCATTATAGTACATATGACAATATAGATAATAATGAGAGATTTTGGGTCAACCCGAATTCGACCTGAACCCGAAAAACTCCAACTCGAATTCGTATATTACGAGTCGAATTCGTGTCGGGTCCAATATTGCCACCCCATTGTCTGGTGAGGTATTGGTGAAGTAACTTTTTGTAACCCGTAAGAGAAATTAATTAATTAGCCATCATAAAGGTTTTTTTCCTTTTTGAAAATATAGATAGTTTTTTTATATATGTAAAACAAATTAATTAGAGTTTACACATGTTCATCTATTCGTAATTATTTTATTGATGGACACAATTTCCAGTTGTGCTAGTTCAAAAATTTATTCTATTCTTACGCATGAAAATTTGAAATGGCTCGAATCATATGGTTGTGATATGTATATTAATAATTTTTACGGGTACGAGGTTATTATCATTTTTTTTTGAGAAGTTAGAAGGATGGGTAAAACTACTAATGACATGACTTTATGTGTAAAATCATGAAAACTTCTTTTAAGATAGTATCAAGGGTGTGGGCAACATAATTTATCTAATATAATAATATTATTATTTATTTGTGTTAGATATCACTAATTTTATTGCAGTTTTACATTTATTCCCATACTCTCCATTTTAGTTAGTTTTACAAGATATCTTTTACTCAGATCCATCTCATGAATATGTGCGTAAAAGGGTTTTTTTGGAATGTAGTACTTTTAAACACCTTTCTATTTTATCAAATAAAAAATGAAATGGTGAAGTAGAATATAAAAGAAAACAACTTGCCTCACATAGTTTTCTCAAGATCCTCACTTGTAAAAATCTATTGAAGTCGTTAGATGGTTTGATATGCATGAAACAAGACACTACATGATTCTTTGTGTTTTCTTGACTTATCTACGTAGTTAAAGAATTATTTGGCAACCTGCCTTGAGTTTGCTTGAGTTTTCTATGTAGAATAAAGAATTTTGTGACAATGTGCCACTACTTTGATGATTCGTGTCATGTAGTGTAATACAATCACTACAACAAAAACACCATTAGACAACACTGATCAGACAACGCACGGTGAAAAAAGCGTTGTTTGGAATAAAGACACAACACTTTCTTTTCGTCCTCGAAAAACTATTGTCTAACACCTACGACCTACAACGGTTAAAAAACTGTTGTCTTGTAAATTCAATCAGACAACGGTTTCTTAACTGTGGTATTGTGTAATGATGCATGTTAGACGACTGTTTTCAGAGCCGATGTGTGAAGAAACTTCAGACAATATTTCAAGAAACCGTTGTTGTAATTAGACAAGTGTTTTATTTTCTGTGTTGTTTACGAGCAGTTCAAACAAGGGTTTTATGTAGTGTTGTGTGACTGGAAAGCTAACATACAAGTGTTTTTGTTAGCATCGTAACATGGCCTTATAGACAAGCCTCTACTAACTAATAAAATGTTGTCTAACTGAATGAATTTTAAGAAAATAAATGTACATAAGAGAGTGCAAAGATTCAAAAGTCCTAACCAAAGTTATAACAAAATAATCAATTTCTTGATAGTCATAGGTTTTTCTTGCATTAAATCAAGAATTGATCAAGGAAATGCGAATTTTTAACTCATTAAAATGAAAATTTATTATACAACGGTTTCCTTCCCACAAACCGTTGTCTACACTACTTTTATACAACGGATATTTCGTGAAGCGTTGTTTGAGCCTAATTTAGACAATGGATTCTCTAACAAAAGTATAACTTTCATAACAGTTGTATCATTTTCAATGATACAACATATGTGCGTATAAAAACCATTGTCTATTAGACACTACAAGACAAAAAAGGCCTTTTTACAAGAAGACAAAATTTACAATTGACTAGTATTGTTAAAAAAACATACAAAATAAACATAAAAAAATTTGTTATTTTTTATACATGACTAATATTGTTGGTTCTCGATATCCGTACGGTTAGATCATCAAAATAAATAATTATAAATTAATACAGAGCTAATCGTATACATAACAAAGATTATATCCGGTACTTTCTAAATTGTAAACATAAAACACATACATATACTTAGGTTCGAAGTACAAAATTGTCTTGGTATTACAAATGAATAATACATATTTGCATATATGCATAATATAAATATATTTTTTTGATAACAAGTATAAAAATAAAAATTAATCAACGATAAGAGAAATTTTAACTCTTCAAAAAAAAAGCATTATACAACGGTTTTCATCCCATAAATCGTTGTCTACATAACTTACATACAACGGGTTTTTCCTGGAACGTTGTTTGAGCCTATTTTAAACAATAGAATTCTGTTACAACGGTATAATATACATAACACTTGTGTCATTTTAACTCATACAACACACGTGTGCATAAATACCGTTGTTTGTTAGACACTACAAGACAAAATTTACCTTTTTATAATAAGACAAAATTTATGATTGACTTGTTTTGTTAAAAAACATACAAAATAAACATAAAAATATTTAATTTTTTTTATACAAGACTAATATTGTTAGTTCTCAACATCCGTACGGTCAGATCATCGAAACAAATATTTATAAATTAATACAGAGCTAATCGTATACATAACAAAGATTCTATTCAGTACATTCTCAATTGCAAACATAAAACACATACTAATACTCACTGTCCAAACTACAAAATTATCTTCCTCTTACAAATCAAAATACAAATTTCGATATATGCATAATATAAATATATTTTTTTGATAAAAAGTATAAAAATAAGAATTGATCAACGATACGAGAATTTTTAACTCTTTAAAAGAAAAGAATAATGGTTTTCATCCCATAAACCGTTGTCTACACAACTTACATACAAAGAGTTTTTTTTTGAAACGTTGTTTGAGACAATTTGAAACGTTGTTTGAGACAATTTTAAACAATAATATTATGTTACAACGGTATAAGATACATAACACTTGTGTCATTTTAACTCATACAACACACGTTTGCATAAAACCGTTGTCTGTTAGACACAAGAAGACAAAATTTACTTTTTTATAATAAGACAAAAAATTTTATTGACTTGTTTTGTTAAAAAAAACCATACAAAATAAACATAAAAATATTTAATTTTTTTATACATGACTAATACTGTTAGTTCTCGATATCCATACGGTCAGATGATCGAAACAAATATCTATAAATTAATACAGAGCTAATCGTATACATAACAAAGATTCTATTCAGTACATTCTCAATCGCAAACATAAAAACACATACTAGTACTCACGTCCAAACTACAAAATTATCTTCCTAATACAAATCAAAATTACAAATTTGGATATATACATAATTAATATAAATATATTCTTTTAGATAAAAAGTATAAAAAAAAAATCATCTTGAAATCGAGAAATTTTAACTTTTGAAAAGGAATATCGGGCACGAGTCACGTCAATGGGAGTAATAATATTGTTACAAGATTATTGTTAAAAAAGTTTACAAGATTATTTTTCTAATTTTCTTATATTTTTACATCAACAAATACTAGGATCAATTAATTTGTTTACTAGATACAATAATCCCACTATATTTTTATTAAAAGAACGTATAAGATAATTATAAAATATTTATTTTTATATCAGTAAATTATTATATATTTAAAATTATATTTTATAGGTTATTTTGATAATCAACTAAAAATAAATACTCAAAAAATTCATTTTTCTCATAATTCAACTACACAATATATTAAAATATAATATTTTTATTATTTTTAATACAATTAAGACAAGATTCACGTTTGACTAGTATTGTTAAAAAAACATACAAAATAAACATAAAAAATTTTGATTTTTTATACATGACTAATATTGTTAGTTCTCGACATCACTGAAATATAATTTATTGTTTAAAATATTTTACAAAAATTCAGTTATCCATGTTCCAATTACTCAAATATTGTGACTATTATCTATATGCCTCTTAACAGGAATTTTCGTTTCCCCCTAACTTCATAACCCAAATTTTCGTTTTCCCTCTTCTTCTTCCCTGCCCAAAATTTCCTTTATCTCCGCCTCTCTCCCCTGATTTCTCTCTTTATTCTCTACTTCTCTTCTTTTGTTGCTTGAATGGAAACTTTCATTGCCATTCTCAGTTATTAGGGTTTCGATTTGAAGGTTTAATTGTAGGCTTCTCAATACACTTTCTCTGTCTCAATCTTATTCATTTTTAGGGTTTTTTAAAGGAGGCTCCTTTCTCTTAAGCCCCCTCTATACCCTTCCCTTTTACTCGTATCTATCTCTTTAGATGGGTAAATCTTCCAAGAAATCAGCTTCTAAGGTCTGTTTTACTTGTTAATTAGACCCTTTTCTTTGTTTCATCCAGTTCAATATTTATCTATGTATATGCGTATGTGTGTGTGTGTTTTTGTATCTGGGTTTTTGTGTATGTTTATGTATCTATGTGGGTTTTGAGTTTGTATGTGTAATTAGGCTGATGGGTTTCGTTTGATTATAGGTGAAAGTAGCTCCAGCTGTTGTTGCTACTACGCCATTGAAGAAAGGTGTGATTTTGCCTGTTTTTCGAATTTGTTATGATGAATTATGAGTGATTACGTATTTTGTTTGTGTTATATAATGTAAACTAAGTGGATGTTTTGTTGTATGAATTATCACGCTAAGCCTGTTGCTAAGAAACCTGTGAATACAAATGTCTAATTAAGTGTGTTTTTTATGGGTTTGTGTTGAATTTGTATTTGTTGTTTGCTTTTTTAATTGTATTAAAATTTGTGACCGGCTTTGTGAAATGAATTTATCAGAGCTCTTGCAGATGCGGAGTCATCGAAACAGGTTTTGTTTGTTGACTAAAATCCAAACACATGGTTCTTTCAATATATTGGTACTTAAAATATATGATGTTTGTGTAGCTCCCTGTCTTGTCAAGTGAATGCTTAAGGTTTAAAAGCTATGCTTATAGTATATATAATTTATGTCACTCTGACTTTATATATTGGCAGGTGACTGAAGCTATACAAATTGGTGCCAGGGCTATAAAGGAGAATAGCACAAGTGTAGATGAAGTTCAACGCTGTTTGGAGGAACTTGATTCGAGCATTGCTATGCAGGAGGTTGACAATGTTTTAGGTATAGCTCTTCTGAGAATGACTTATCATAAAACGTACATAAACACACACACACACATGGGCAGAAGCCTTACCCTGTTTTGTACTCATTCACAAGTGACAATGAAGTAGTGAATTGGGAAAGCAGAATTATATGCGGTGCAGTAAATATATATGATCATGATCTCTTCAGCTTCTAATCTGCAAGTTTAAAACATGTTTTATTTACATACTTCAATGTTATTCAGTCACTTCACTTGCAAATATAAATAATCCATTAAACTGTTTGGTGCATCACTACCTAATAATTTGTTATTATTGAATCTTAGTAGGCGAAGCATGTTTTCCTTTTTCTAAATTTAGTTTATTTGTATATGGAGCATTTGTTCAGTCTTTTAAGCATAAATAACCCGGATTTGTATTGCTTTATGAATTTTGTAGATTCTGTTGGAGGGTTTATACGTGTTCCCCGGAAAATTTAACTTCTCGTTTATTAGCAAATTAACTTTCAGTCTTTTGTTTAAACTGCATATATTGAATATAACCTTTATGATCTTTGAATTTCCTAGATATATAAAATAATGCAGTAGTCCGTCCATGGAGCTGGCAGCAACAGTAATGGTCAATGGTGCAACATTAGCTACATTACTTGGAAAGTGGCCATTTCTTCCTGAAGTAGAGACAAAATTTCCTTTGTGAAATGCATGGAAGCTTCGTATTGAAACCGAATCCATGAAATAGTCACGCATATGCCAAGTGTTTACTACTAGACTGAGATCCCCATATACCTCTAAATGCTACCATTACTGTAGCAACAAGGTAGCCGATAATAGAGCTCACATCTATAGAAACACATGTTGACTGATATCCAAGGCCAGGTTCATTAATTTTCGTGAGATTGCAACTAAAGGTAGATTATTTTAAGTTTTATTTATTGTATGTATTTTAGATATTTATATATTTGGGAATTTCCACTCTCAGGGAAAATATTGGTGGATATTATTAGATGGTATACGTGGTACCTTGTTGTAATAGTGGTTATCAGTTCGTAATGAAAACTTTTGTTTACAAATTTATGGCTTGTTAATTATATTTTATAGCCTAGTTTAATCAAGTTATGTAAAATCATTGTCTGTTATGCTTTTAGCTAATGTGATAATATAGGGCCATTGTCATAAATAACATCATACAATGGCTACTATTCATAAAAAACATTGTCTCATAAAACTGGAAACAAAGATTTCTTGTTACAAAACCATTGTCTAAACAAATGACTTGCAATATTGATGAAACGAAAACAATTGTTCAAACATGTAAAAGACAACCAACTGTTCAAAAGAACACCATTGTCTTACGTAACTAAACACAACACCCTCAGTAATTAAAATATTGTTATTGTTAGAACAGGACTTACACAAGTAGGCTGGTGTTCAAAACCCGTTGTATAAGAGAGGAAATAACGAGCTTCTCTATTTCAAATATCATTGTCTGATCTTCTTACTAACAAGTGTAGCTAACTAATGAAACCGTTGTTGCAAGTCTTATTAGCAACACGAATTTGGAAAATGACTATTGTTGTGAGTCGTTTACAACAACATTTCCTTTTAAGAATCCCGTTGTTGTTTCTAGGTGTCGCACAACACTTTATTAAATGTAAATTGTTGTATTGCTTAATCTCAGACAACGGTGCGCCCGTTGTCTGATATGCATATTAGACGGCGTCTCGATAGACCACGGTTTTCCGTGGTTTCAGACAACGGGCAAAAACCGTTGTCTGATGCAGTTTTTGTTGTAGTGAATGTAAGGCAACATTGAGTTTGTGTGATGCATGATCAGAAGGCATGATAGGATTTAATTTAAATTATTTAAGTTACCTATATTGAACAAGTGTAGGATACTTGTGCATAGCATTTTTCAAAAAATCCGTCAAATTAGAGATTCGAATATAACCATACAAATCTCAAGAAGGAAAGCGGTACTGCTTTAAACCATCGTTAATGGTTCCTTTAATCAAATCTATCACATGTAAAGAGTTTGGTTATTATTTTGATATAGGAAAATTCTTTAAACCAAATCAAACATGTTGTAGTGTATTATTTTCTTTATGTGCAAGAGTTGCTCACCTTTCCTCACCATTACTAATTTTCACAGTTATTGTCGAGTGCTAAAGTCATCAATTTATATGATATGAGAGAAGATTTGATAACCTAATTGTTCACATAACCTTTTACAATGTGAGATATCAAGTTGTCTAAAGGTTTGTTATGTGTGTTGTGTATGACTATCTAGGTGCGTAGGGCCTTGTTCCATGCACTAGTTTATTTTCAAGATCCACTCATGTCTTCAAATAAGTATCATTCCTACATCTGAAAAATTTCTATTTTAGCACATCTCTTGCCGGCCATTATTGATAAATGTGTAAAAGATATATGTGGCGTTGACGATTAGAGGTCTATGAGAAATATCTTCTATCTAGCATGCAAAATAGTCTGGCGGAAGAAGTAAAATCTATAAATTATGTTGTCGAGTGTTTGAGAGTCGATCAAATATTTGATCTTTGACTTGATATCAAGGTCAATAAGAAAAGTCAAAGTTGTTTTACTTCCTAAAATGGGTACACCACATGCATGAAGCTTAAAGGATGAAAGTTTTAATGATGAACTGATGTTCTTTTTCTTTATTTCCCAACTACATATCACATTCATTGCTGAAAAATAAGAATACCAAGCAATCTTCAACTCTAATTTTTCATCAACTCATTTGAAAAAGATAAACAATCTTTTGTTATGCACTAAACCCTCATATCATTCAAACTCATTAGAAATCCCTAATTGGACTTCACCAAACACATATATAATACCCGCGTTGTACTTTCAAGATAGTTAGAACAATAGGGAATTTGTAGATTGAGCAATTGAAGACTGTAATTTGTTTGGAGCGGGGAGAAGACAAGAGTTGGTCCATGAATTCGTGCCACATGATATATATGGATGAATGATCATGAGATAAATTTGATGTGATGGTTGAGGTCACACATGGAGTAAAACTGAATTCCAAAAATAAAAGTAAATAAATTTACTCAAAATATGTTAATTATCATAGCGCTTTCACCAAGGCTACAAGTATGATTAATTCAAAAAATTATATAATATTACTTAATAAGTTAGCTAGCATTCTGTTCATATTACCACTATCAAAGTGTATTTATATATATATAAATACGTTTTTTCTAGTGTGTGCCCATGGGCACACACTAAGCACAAAATTTGATAGTTTTTCTATGTTTTGATTGGCTTACACTCCTTTAATAATGATGGCCCCCCTGCATTCACACCAACCACACCAATGAAAACACATCAAATTTATGAGTTTCCGTGCTTAGCATGTGTCCATGGCACACACTAGACAAACCCATATAAATAAAGTACGAAACTTACTTCGATTGCCTTAAGTTCGTTCGCTCCATCGAACTAATTTCCACTTAAATGCACTCAATTTAAAACACTATGAAGATAATACTTCCTTTACCTAAATTTTTTTATTAAACTGGGTAGTAGCTTATATATGGTTTTTTTTAAGATAACTATAGAAATGGTATTTTATAAAACGCTCTACAAGAAAGGTATTCATATCTTAAGTTTCCACTAATGTGCAATGCAGAGAGGGTGAGTGGAGGTTGTTGGAAAAATTAATGAGGGACTCAAATTGACTAATGTTAGTTTTCTATTTTAATTATGATTTTATACGAACACAATATATACAAACATATATATAGGATACAAATCAAGGATGTGCGAAATTTCAAATATATGCATCTATTCCTCTCAAAAGATGAGATATCTTATTTTGTTGGTCGACATATTTGGGGGCACCAACTTTGTGCATTTAAATTTCACCGGTTTTGAGTTTCATGGTCCAAGGGTTTTAGCCATTAGATGAATTCCATGCCAAACTCAAAAAAATTAGTCTAACAAACTTATTAGTTTGATGAAATAGGACTACACTGCTTTCTCACTCTGACTCTGGCAGGAGATAATCACCTGTATTACCAACGAGATGCGGCCCACACACTAACCAAGGAACTTTCAGTAGTGAATAACCATCCTATGATGATAAAGTTGCAAAAAATATATACTTAATATGTAAAATTTACTAATTCCATTCTCAAACAGAGAACAAAGTTCTCCCCTGGTTCCGGAAAAAATAATTTAAAGCCATTTAAGATTTTCAATTATTCGACTATATACAAATCTGAACTGTTTTATCACTCGAATATTACTCTAGGGTCTATCAAGAGACCATGACCAATCTATATCCAAAAGATTGTACATAGATGGTTTTCTAGGTGGCCCCGCAAAGATGAAGATTTCTACCGCCCCTCGCACATTCTTTTCTCTTCTTCTATATATAATAAAGAAATTAACATTCTGTAAAGTGACACTTATACTAAATATCAATATATAAAGAGTATAAGAACTAACAACTTTTAGCAACTGAATAAATTAAATGATAATATTATGAAACCAAAATAGAGAAAACAACATTAAAATCTTTTATTCATCATGATATCAGGAAAGAAATGATTAAATGAGTAGCACAAACCAAGACAAAAAGCATGATAGATAGGTTGGTTTTCTTATTGTATAAACATATATAAAATGTTTTAACAAAAGACCACTTACGGCAAGTTCTTATAATTCAGCTCCTTTATGCCTCACACCCCTAGTTGGGTTCCCTCATTTTGGTACACAATTGGATGTCCACATCCGTGCCCGAGATTAAATCCATTTGGTGTCATTGAAAGTCCAGTGCTGGTGCTACACCCATCTAGTGCTAGTGCGTGTTCCATCATCACAAGATTCTGAGCGTGTGTTGCGATGCTTCTCTTGAGGTCCTCCATACCTGTTTTCAACATATCAAGTTGTTCAAATCGAAGATCATCAATCAGAGCCTCCCACCAGAACATTTCTTGTCGTTGCTTCTTCAATTTTGTGAGCTCCTCCCCTTGTTTCTTCTGCTCTTCCGAATATATAAGCAACTCAGAGAGTTCCTTGTTGAGTAGACGAACCCTTGCACTGCGAAGAGCCTGTACAAGTTGAAGGGTGGTTGAATTCATTGGACTCGGGTCCTGAGCATTGAGGAACTTTTCAAGGATTTGTTCAACATTCGGATATGCAAATGAGAAAACTTTTTTCCCAGGAGAGAAGACGATGATTGCAATCTCTACATCACATAGGGTGCTAAGCTCACTCGCTTTCTTGAATAACCCACAACGCCTCTTGGAAAATGTAACGCTGAGATTAATTTCCTTGGTCATTTTTGCCATAACAATCTTTTGGCGACCCTTGCTCTTTGTTGCCATGTTTCTCTATCCTCCTTAGTTGATACAATGAAATAGAACAGGAGATTATAAAGGGATGCTACCCCTTGGGTACCTTCACTATTGGAAAAAGGTAGGAAATATTGGTATCTAAATATTTCATTCTATTAGCATTTAAAGACTTGCATTGCCAGACCATATGGTAATCTTTCAAGTACTGGGAATATTGGTCCAAAATGACACACCATAATTCTGAACTACAAACTTATATATAATTTTATTAAATTACTTTTAGTTTTAAAAATTGTTGAAATATTTAACTTACGTAAGAATATGTTATTCATCTCATGGAAATAATTTTTATTTTTTCTTCTTTTGTGTCCGGGTTTATTTTTAAAATATTATACTTAAAGGTCCATGGTAAATTTTAGTGTCACAAATACACTTATCTAACATAGTGAAAAAATTAATTTCTATAACATGCACGATTTTATTGTTAGGGATTTTTTTGTAATACAATTAAAAATCAACATATCAAATAATGGACTTTATTTATAAAGTTATACTCAGAAAGTAATCAACATGTATGGTAAGGCTGACAATTTCGAGTTTGGAGTCGGGTTGACAGTAGCGGGTCAAAAATTTAACCCAACCCAAACCTGACCCGAAATTTTAATGAATTAGAATACCCAACCCGAGCCCGACCCGCACTACCCACTGGTAACCTGAACCCGACCCGAAAATTAATATTTATTAGTAAATATATTTTTTTAATAATAAATAAATATTATTTTACTTCAAATAAATTAATTTTTATTAAAATAAATTTTTTTATTAAATTTAACTGATAAATATTATAAAAATAATATAAATAATATAAATGTATATAATATTTATATTATATATTAATTTTGGGTCAATTTCGGATAACCCGAATTCAACCCGAAAATGACCCGTTTTTTCTGGGTTGATTTTGGGTCAACCCGAATTCGACCTGAACCCGAAAAACTCCAACTTGAATTCGTATTTTACGAGTCGAATTCGTGTCGGGTTGTCGGGTCGGGTCCAATATTGCCACCCCATTGTATGGTGAGGTATTGGTGAAGTAACTTTTTATAACCCGTAAGAGAAATTAATTAATTAGCCATCATAAAGGTTTTTTTCCTTTTTGAAAATATAGATAGGTGTTTTATATATGTAAAACAAATTAATTAGAGTGTACACATGTTATGTTCATCTATTCGTAATTATTTTATTGATGGACACAATTTATAATTGTGCTAGTTCAAAAATTTATTCTATTCTTACTCATGAAAATTTGAAATGTCTCGCATCATATGGTTGTGATATGTATATTAATAATTTTTACGGATACGAGGTTATTATCATTTTTTTTTTGAGAAGTTAGAAGGATGGGTAAAACTACTAATGACATGACTTGATGTGTAAAATCATGAAAACTTCTTTTAAGATACTATCAAGGGTGTGGGCAACATAATTTATCTAATATAATAATATTATTATTTATTTGTGTTAGATATCATTAATTTTATTGCAGTTTTACATTTATTCCTATACTCTCCATTTTAGTTAGTTTTACAAGACATCTTTTACTCAGATCCATCTCATGAATATGTGCATAAAAGGGTTTTTTGGAATGTAGTACTTATAAAAACCTTTCTATTTTATCAAATAAAAAATGAAATGGTGAAGTAGAATATAAATGAAAACAACCTGTCTCACATAGTTTTCTCAAGATCCTCAGTTGTAAAAATCTATTAAAATCGTTTGATGGTTTGATATGCATGAAACAAGACACTACATGATTCTTTGTGTTTTCTCGACTTATCTACGTAGTTAAAGAATTATTTGGCAACCTGCCTTGAGTTTCCTTGAGTTTTCTATGTAGAATAAAGAATTTTGTGACAATGTGCCACTACTTTGATGATTCGTGTCATGTAGTGTAATACAATGTAAGGCAACATTGAGTTTGTGTGATGCATGATCAGAAGGCATGATATGATTCAATTTAAATTATTTAAGTTACCTATATTGAACAAGTGTAGGATACTTGTGCATAGCATTGTTCAAAAAATCGGTCAAATTAGAGATTCGAATATAACCATAAAAATCTCAAGAAGGAAAGCGGTAGTGCTTTAAACCATGGTTAATGGTTCCTTTAATCAAATCTATCACATGTAAAGAGTTTGGTTATTATTTTGATATAGAAAAATCCTTTAAACCAAATCAAACATGTTGTCGTGTATTATTTTCCTTATGTGCAAGAGTTGCTCACCTTTCCTCACCATTAATAATTTTCACAGTTATTGTCCAGTGCTAAAGTCATCAATTTATACGATATGAGAGAAGATTTGATAACCTAATTTTTCACATAACCATTTACAATGTGAGATATCAAGTTGTCTAAAGGTTTGTTATGTGTGTTGTGTATGACTATCTAGGTGTGTAGGGCCTTGTTCCATGCACTAGTTTATTTTAAATTTGCACTCATGTCTTCAAATAAGTATCATTTCTACATATGAAAAATTTCTATTTTAGCACATCTCTTGCCGGCCATTATTGATAAATGTGTAAAAGATATATGTGGCGTTGAGGATTAGAGGTCTATGAGAAATATCTTCTGTCTAGCATGCAAAAGGTCATTTAATATACGACTCTCTACAAAAAGAAAGTTGAGATTTGTTGTTCCGACAAATGTGAAGAGTGTCACATATGTAGTGGAAGGTACTCTAATGGGATAGTTTTAACAATATAGTAATGGCTTGGAACCACAACGAATATATAAAGTACATGTAAAAGAAATATGTAAAAATAGCTTGAAACAATATAGAATGAGAGTAAGTGATTTTCTTATTAAATAGTCTGGAGGAAGAAGTAAAATCTATAAATTATGTTGTCGAGTGTTTGAGAGTCGATCAAATATTCGATCTTTGAATTGATATCAAGGTCAATAAGAAAAGTCAAAGTTGTTTTACTTTCTAAAATGGGTACACCACATGCATGAAGCTTAAAGGATGAAATTTTTAATGATGAACTGATTTTCTTTTTCTTTATTTCCCAACTACATATCACATTCATTGCTGAAAAATAAGAATACCAAGCAATCTTCAAACTCTAATTTTTCGTCAACTCACTTGAAAAAGATAAACAATCTTTTGTTATGCACTAAACCCTCATATCATTCAAACTCATTAGAAATCCCTAATTGGACTTCACCAAACACATATATAATACCCACGTTGTACTTTCAAGAGAGTTAGAACAATAGGGAATTTGTAGATTGAGCAATTGAAGACTGTAATTTGTTTGGAGCGGGGAGAAGACAAGAGTTGGTCCATGAATTCGTGCCACATGATATATATGGATGAATGGTCATGAGATAAATTTGATGTGATGGTTGAGGTCACACATGGAGTAAAACTGAATTCCAAAAATAAAAGTAAATAAATTTACTCAAAATATGTTAATTATCATAGCCCTTTCACCAAGGCTACAAGTATGATTAATTCAAAAAATTATATAATATTACTTAATAAGTTAGCTAGCATTGTGTTCATATTACCACTATCAAAGTGTATATATATATATATATACGGTTTTTCTAGGGCACACACTAAGCACAAAATTTGATAGTTTTTCTATATTTTGATTGGCTTACACTCCTTTAATAATGATGGCCCCCCTGCATTCACACCAACCACACCAATGAGAACACATCAAATTTATGAGTTTCCGTGCTTAGCATGTGCCCATGGGCACACACTAGACAAACCCATATAAATAAAGTACGAAACTTACTTCGATTGCCTTAAGTTCGTTCGCTCCATCGAACTAATTTCCACTTAAATGCACTCAATTTAAAACACTATGAAGATAATACTTTCTTTACCTAAATTTTTTTATTAAACTGGGTAGTAGCTTATATATGGTTTTTTTTTGAAGATAACTATAGAAATGGTATTTTATAAAACGCTCTACAAGAAAGGTATTCATATCTTAAGTTTGCACTAATGTGCAATGCAGAGAGGGTAGGAGGAGGTTGTTGGAAAAATTAATGAGGGACTCAAATTGACTAATGTTAGTTTTCTATTTTAATTATGATTTTATACGAACACAATATATACAAAGATATATATAGGATACAAATCAAGGATGTGCGAAATTTCAAATATATGCATCTATTCCTCTCAAAAGATGAGATATCTTATTTTGTTGGTTGACATATTTGGGGGCACCAACTTTGTGCATTTAAATTTCACCAGTTTTGAGTTTCATGGTCGAAGGGTTTTAGCCATTAGATGAATTCCATGCCAAACTCAAAAAAATTAGTGTAACAGACTTATTAGTTTGACGAAATAGGACTGCACTGCTTTCATGCACTGCTTTCTCACTCTGACTCTGGCAGGAGATAATCACTGTATTACCAACGAGTTGCGGCCCACACACTACCATACTATGATTATAAGGTTGCAAAAAATATATACTTAATATGTAAAATTTACTAATTCCATTCTCAAACAGAGAACAAAGTTCTCCCCTGGTTCCGGGAAAAATAATTTAAAGCCATTTAAGATTTTCAATTATTCGACTATATACAAATCTGAACTGTTTTATCACTCGAATATTACTCTAGGGTCTATCAAGAGACCATGACCAATCTATATCCAAAAGATTGTACATAGATGGTTTTCTACGTGGCCCCGCAAAGATGAAGATTTCTACCGCCCCTCGCACATTCTTTTCTCTTCTTCTATATATAATAAAGAAATTAACATTCTGTAAAGTGTCACTTATACTAAACATCAATATATAAAGAGTATAAGAACTAACAACTTTTAGCAACTGAATAAATTAAATGATAATATTATGAAACCAAAATAGAGAAAACAACATTAAAATCTTTTATTCATCATGATATCAAGAAGAAATGATTAAATGAGTAGCACAAACCAAGAAAAAAAGCATGATAGATAGCTTGGTTTTCTGATTGTACAAACATATATAAAATGTTTTAACAAAAGACCACTTACGACAAGTTCTTATAATTCAGCTCCTTTATGCCTCACACCCCTAGTTGGGTTCCCTAATTTTGGTACACAATTGGATGTCCACATCCGTGCCCGAGATTAAATCCATTTGGTGTCATTGAAAGTCCAGTGCTGGTGCTACACCCATCTAGTGCTAGTGCGTGTTCCATGATCATCACAAGATTTTGAGCGTGTGTTGCGATGCTTCTCTTGAGGTCCTCCATACCTGTTTTCAACATATCAAGTTGTTCAAATCGAAGATCATCAATCAGAGCCTCCCACCAGAACATTTCTTGTCGTTGCTTCTTCAATTTTATGAGCTCTTCCCCTTGTTTCTTCTGCTCTTCTGAATATATAAGCAACTCAGAGAGTTCCTTGTTGAGTAGACGAACCCTTGCACTGCGAAAAGCCTGTACAAGTTGAAGGGTGGTTGAATTCATTGGACTCGGGTCCTGAGCATTGTGGAACTTTTCAAGGATTAGTTCAACATTCGGATATCCAAATGAGAAAACTTTTTTCCCAGGAGAGAAGACGATAATTGCAATCTCTACACCACATAGGGTGCTAAGCTCACTCGCTTTCTGGAATAAACCACAACGCCTCTTGGAGAATGTAACCCTGAGATTACTTTCCTTGCTCATTTTTGCCATAACAATCTTTTGGCGACCCTTGCTCTTTGTTGCCATGTTTCTCTATCCTCCTTAGTTGATAGAATGAAATAGAACAGGAGATTATAAAGGGATGATACCCCTTGGGTACCTCCACTATTGGAAAAAGCGAGGAAATATTGGTATATGAATATTACATTCTATTTGCATTTAAAAACTTGCATTGCCAGACCATATGGTAATCTTTCAAATGGAAAAAACATAATTAATTTGTGGAATTTTCTTGTAACATTAGTATTTATTAGGGATCTTATATTCCTCTTTTTTGTGCCATGACATTCTTACAGTTGTTTTGATGATACAAGGAGAATAAATGACATCTATTTCCAAAACATGCCACACTTCTAATTCCTTTTTGGCTTATTTTTATTAAAACTAAAAAACATATGATTGGTCTACTTACTTAAAGTGTTTATATATTTGTAGGAAAAGTCAATTTGAACATCAATAAAAACTATA
The DNA here is from genome assembly GCF_001625215.2 of Daucus carota subsp. sativus. Lineage (NCBI taxonomy): Eukaryota > Viridiplantae > Streptophyta > Magnoliopsida > Apiales > Apiaceae > Daucus > Daucus carota. Next base: position 14,754,535 of record NC_030388.2, on the reverse strand, counting down.
CAAAACCCAAAATCTATCATATATTCCTAACATCAGGCACTAAACTTCATTTGTCACGATGGGTAAAGTCTTACTTTTCGGAAAAAAAACTAAATGGAATATTTTAGTTTATTATCTTTTGCAAATCTAAAATCTATTTGAATATATTGATTAATATATTTACCGATATTATAAAAGGCATATTTCATCACCATTTATTATTAATATTTTTAATTTTGTTCAAGTACTGGTAATATTGGTCCAAAATGACACCCCATAATTCTGATGAACTACAAACTTATATATAATTTTATTAAATTACTTTTAGTTTTAAAAATTGTTGAAATATTTAACTTACGTAAGAATATGTTATTCATCTCATGGAAATAATTTTTATTTTTTCTTCTTTTGTGTCCGGGTTTATTTTTAAAATATTATACTTAAAGGTCCATGGTAAATTTTAGTGTCACAAATACACTTATCTAACATAGTGAAAAAATTAATTTATATAACATGCACGATTTTATTGTTAGGGATTTTTTTGTAATACAATTAAAAATCTACATATCAAATAATGGACTTTATTTATAAAGTTATACTCAGAAAGTAATCTACATGTATGGTAAGGCTGACAATTTCGGGTTTGAAGTCTAGTTTACAGTCGCCGGTCAAAAATTTAACCCAACCCAAACCCGACCCGAAATTTTAATGAATTAGAATACCCAACCGGAGCCCGACCCGCACTACCCGCGTGTAACCCGAACCCGACCCGAAAATTAATATTTATTAATAAATATATTTTTTAAATAATAAATAAATATTATTTTACTTGAAATAAATTAATTTTTAATAAAATAATTTTTTAATTGAATTTAACTGATAAATATTATATAAATAATATAAATAATATAAATGTATATAATATTTATATTATATATTAACTTCGAGTCAATTTCGGATAACCCGAATTCAACCCGAAAATGACCCGTTTTTTCTAGGTTGATTTTGGGTCAACCCGAATTCGACCTTAACCCGAAAAACTACAAGTCGAATTCGTATTTTACGAGTCGAATTCTTGTCGGGTTGTCGGGTCGGGTCCAATATTGCCACCCCATTGTATGGTGAGGTACTGGTGAAGTAACTTTTTATTACCTGTAAGAGAAATTAATTAATTAGCCATCATAAAGGTTATTTTCCTTTTTGAAAATATAGATAGTTTTTTTATATATGTAAAACAAATTAATTAGAGTGTACACATGTTATGTTCATCTATTCGAAATTATTTTATTCATGGACACAATTTCCAATTGTGCTAGTTCAAAAATTTATTCTATTCTTACTCATGAAAATTTGAAATGTCTCGAATCATATGGTTGTGATATGTATATTAATAATTTTTACGGATACGAGGTTATTATCATTTTTTTTAGAAGTTAGAAGGATGGGTAAAACTACTAATGACAGGACTTTATGTGTAAAATCATGAAAACTTCTTTTAAGATAGTATCAAGGGTGTGGGCAACATAATTTATCTAATATAATAATATTATTATTTATTTGTGTTAGATATCATTAATTTTATTGCAGTTTTACATTTATTCCTATACTCTCCACTTTAGTTAGTTTTACAAGATATCTTTTACTCAGATCCATCTCATGAATATGTGCGTAAAAGGGTTTTTTGGAATGTAGTACTTCTAAAAACCTTTCTATTTTATCAAATAAAAAATGAAATGGTAAAGTAGAATATAAATGAAAACAACTTGTCTCACATAGTTTTCTCAAGATCCTCGGTTGTAAAAATCTATTGAAGTCGTTTGATGGTTTGATATGCATGAAACAAGATACTACATGATTCTTTGTGTTTTCTCCACTTATCTACATAGTTAAAGAATTATTTGGCAACCTGCCTTGAGTTTGCTTGAGTTTTCTATGTAGAATAAAGAATTTTGTGACAATGTGCCACTACTTTGATGATTCGTGTCATGTAGTGTAATACAATGTAAGGCAACATTGAGTTTGTGTGATGCATGATCAGAAGGCATGATATGATTCAATTTAAATTATTTAAGTTACCTATATTGAACAAGTGTAGGATACTTGTGCATAGAATTGTTCAAAAAATCCGTCAAATTAGAGATTCGAATATAACCATAAAAATCTCAAGAAGGAAAGCGGTACTGCTTTAAACCATCGTTAATGGTTCCTTTAATCAAATCTATCACATGTAAAGAGTTTGGTTATTATTTTGATATAGGAAAATCCTTTAAACCAAATCAAACATGTTGTGGTGTATTATTTTCTTTATGTGCAAGAGTTGCTCACCTTTCCTCACCAGTACTAATTTTCACAGTTATTGTCCAGTGCTAAAGTCATCAATTTATATGATATGAGAGAAGATTTGATAACCTAATTTTTCACATAACCTTTTAGAATGTGAGATATCAAGTTGTCTAAAGGTTTGTTATGTGTGTTGTGTATGACTATCTAGGTGTGCAGGGCCTTGTTCCATGCACTAGTTTATTTTTAATTTGCACTCTTGTCTTCAAATAAGTATCATTTCTACATATGAAAAATTTCTATTTTAGCACATCTCTTGCCGGCCATTATTGATAAATGTGTAAAAGATATATGTGGCGTTGACGATTAGAGGTCTATGAGAAATATCTTCTATCTAGCATGCAAAAGGTCATTTAATATACGACATTCTACAAAAAGAAAGTTGAGATTTGTTGTTCCGACAAATGTGAAGAGTGTCACATATGTAGTGGAAGGTACTCTAATGGGATAGTTTTAACAATATAGTAATGGCTTGGAACCACAACGAATATATAAAGTACATGTAAAAGAAATATGTAAACATAGCTTGAAACAATATAGAATGAAAGTAAGTGATTTTCTTATTAAATAGTCTGGAGGAAGAAGTACAATCTATAAATTATGTTGTCGAGAGTTTGAGAGTCGATCAAATGTTCGATCTTTGAATTGCTATCAAGGTCAATAAGAAAAGTCAAAGTTGTTTTACTTCCTAAAATGGGTACACCACATGCATGAAGCTTAAAGGTTGAAATTTTTAATGATGAACTGATTTTCTTTTTCTTTATTTCCCAACTACATATCACATTCATTGCCGAAAAATAAGAATACCAAGCAATCTTCAACTATAATTTTTCGTCAACTCATTTGAAAAAGATAAACAATCTTTTGTTATGCACTAAACCCTCATATCATTCAAACTCATTAGAAATCCCTAATTGGACTTCACCAAACACATATATAATACCCACGTTGTACTTTCAAGATAGTTAGAACCATAGAGAATTTGTAGATTGAGCAATTGAAGACTGTAATTTGTTTGGAGCGGGGAGAAGACAAGAGTTGGTCCATGAATTCGTGCCACATGATATATATGGATGAATGGTCATGAGATAAATTTGATGTGATGGTTGAGGTCACACATGGAGTAAAACTGAATTCCAAAAATAAAAGTAAATAAATTTACTCAAAATATGTTAATTATCATATCGCTTTCACCAAGGCTACAAGTATGATTAATTCAAAAAATTATATAATATTACTTAATAAGTTAGCTAGCATTGTGTTCATATTACCACTATCAAAGTGTATATATATATATATATATATATATATATATATATAATACGGTTTTTCTAGTGTGTGCGCATTGGAACACACTAAGCACAAAATTTGATAGTTTTTCTATGTTTTGATTGGCTTACACTCCTTTAATAATGATGACCCCCCTGCATTCACACCAACCACACCAATGAAAACGCATCAAATTTATGAGTTTCCGTGCTTAGCATGTGCCCATGGGCACACACTAGACAAACCCATATAAATAAAGTACGAAACTTACTTCGATTGCCTTAAGTTCGTTCGCTCCATCGAACTAATTTCCACTTAAATGCACTCAATTTAAAACACTATGAAGATAATACTTTCTTTACCTAAATTTTTTTATTATAGTGGGTAGTAGCTTATATATGATTTTTTTTTAAGATAACTATAGAAATGGTATTTTATAAAACGCTCTACAAGCAAGGTATTCATATCTTAAGTTTGCACTAATGTGCAATGCAGAGAGGGTGGGAGGAGGTTGTTGGAAAAATTAATGAGGGACTCAAATGGACTAATGTTAGTTTTCTATTTTAATTATGATTTTATACGAACACAATATATACAAAGATATATATAGGATACAAATCAAGGATGTGCGAAATTTCAAATATATGCATCTATTCCTCTCAAAAGATGAGATATCTTAATGTGGGTTGACATATTTGGGGGACCAACTTTGTGCATTTAAATTTCACCAGTTTTGAGTTTCATGGTCGAAGGGTTTTAGCCATTAGATGAATTCCATGCCAAACTCAAAAAAATTAGTGTAACAGACTTATTAGTTTGATGAAATAGGACTGCACTGCTTTCTCACTCTGACTCTGACAGGAGAAAATCACCTGTATTACCAACGAGATGCGGCCCACACACTGACCAAGGAACTTTCAGTAGTGAATAACCATCCTATGATTATAAGGTTGCAAAAAATATATACTTAATATATAAAATTTACTAATTCCATTCTCAAACAGAGAACAAAGTTCTCCCCTGGTTCCGGGAAAAATAATTTAAAGCCATTTAAGATTTTCAATTATTCGACTATATACAAATCTGAACTGTTTTATCACTCGAATATTACTCTAGGGTCTATCAAGAGACCATGACCAATCTATATCCAAAAGATTGTACATAGATGGTTTTCTACGTGGCCCCGCAAAGATGAAGATTTCTACCGCCCCTCGCACATTCTTTTCTCTTCTTCTATATATAATAAAGAAATTAACATTCCGTAAAGTGTCACTTATACTAAACATCAATATATAAAGAGTATAAGAACTAACAACTTTTAGCAACTGAATAAATTAAATGATAATATTTTGAAACCAAAATAGAGAAAACAACATTAAAATCTTTTATTCATCATGATATCAAGAAAGAAATGATTAAATGAGTAGCACAAACCAAGACAAAACGCATGATAGATAGCTTGGTTTTCTTATTGTACAAACATATATAAAATATTTTAACAAAAGACCACTTACGACAAGTTCTTATAATTCAGCTCCTTTATGCCTCACACCCCTACTTGGGTTCCCTAATTTTGGTACACAATTGGATGTCCACATCCGTGCCCGAGATTAAATCCATTTGGTGTCATTGAAAGTCCAGTGCTAGTGCTACACCCATCTAGTGCTAGTGCGTGTTCCATCATCACAAGATTCTGAGCGTGTATTGCGATGCTTCTCTTGAGGTCCTCCATACCTGTTTTCAACATATCAAGTTGTTCAAATCGAAGATCATCAATCAGAGCCTCCCACAAGAACATTTCTTGTCGTTGCTTCTTCAATTTTATGAGCTCCTCCCCTTGTTTCTTCTGCTCTTCCGAATATATAAGCAACTCAGAGAGTTCCTTGTTGAGTAGACGAACCCTTGCACTGCGAAGAGTCTGTACAAGTTGAAGGGTGGTTGAATTCATTGGACTCGGGTCCTGAGCATTGAGGAACTTTTCAAGGATTTGTTCAACATTCGGATATCCAAATGAGAAAACTTTTTTCCCAGGAGAGAAGATGATGATTGCAATCTCTACACCACATAGGGTGCTAAGCTCACTCGCTTTCTGGAATAACCCACAACGCCTCTTGGAGAATGTAACCCTGAGATTACTTTCCTTGCTCATTTTTGCCATAACAATCTTTTGGCGACCCTTGGTCTTTGTTGCCATGTTTCTCTATCCTCAGTTGATAGAATGAAATACAACAGGAGATTATAAAGGGATGCTACCCCTTGGGTACCTTCACTATTGGAAAAAGCGAGGAAATATTGGTATCTGAATATTACATTCTATTAGCATTTAAAAACTTGCATTGCCAGACCATATGGTAATCTTTCAAATGGAAAAAACATAATTAATTTGTGGGATTTTCTTGTAACATTAGTATTTATTAGGGATCTTATATTCCTCTTTTTTGTGACATGACATTCTTACAGTTGTTTTGACTTCTATTTCCAAAACAGGCCACACTTATAATTCCTTTTTCACTTATTTTTATTAAAACTAAAAAACATATGATTGGTCTACTTACTTAAAGTGTTTATATATTTGTAGGAAAAGTCAATTCGAACATCAATAAAAACTATACAAAACCCAAAATCTATCATATATTCCTAACATCAGGCACTAAACTTCATTTGTCACGATGGGTAAAGTCTTACTTTTCGGAAAAAAAAACTAAATGGCATATTTTAGTTTATTATTTTTTGCAAATCTAAAATCTATTTAAATATATTGATTAATATATTTACCGATATTATAAGAGGCATTTTTCAACACCATTTATTATTAATATTTTTAATTTTGTTCAAGTACTGGGAATATTGGTCCAAAATGACACACCATAATTCTAAACTACAAACTTGCCCGCAAGGGTTGGTTCAGCTGGTTAAAGAGAGGACATGTTTCCTCTTGGTCACGGGTTCGACTCCCGAAGGGAGCAGAATTTGTGATTATGCCTCCTGGATCAGAGCCTGGTTCACGTTTAGGTGCGGTTTACTACGAGTCCTGAATAACAAAATTAAGCACGTACACATGTTATGTTCATCTATTCGAAATTATTTTATTCATGGACACAATTTCCAATTGTGCTAGTTCAAAAATTTATTCTATTCTTACTCATGAAAATTTGAAATGTCTCGAATCATATGCTTGTGATATGTATATTAATAATTTTTACGGATATGAGGTTATTATCATTTTTTTTAGAAGTTAGAAGGATGGGTAAAACTACTAATGACAGGACTTTATGTGTAAAATCATGAAAACTTCTTTTAAGATAGTATCAAGGGTGTGGGCAACATAATTTATGTAATATAATAATATTATTATTTATTTGTGTTAGATATCATTAATTTTATTGCAGTTTTACATTTATTCCTATACTCTCCACTTTAGTTAGTTTTACAAGATATCTTTTACTCAGATCCATCTCATGAATATGTGCATAAAAGGGTTTTTTGGAATGTAGTACTTCTAAAAACCTTTCTATTTTATCAAATAAAAAATGAAATGGTGAAGTAGAATATAAAAGAAAACAACTTGTCTCACATAGTTTTCTCAGGATCCTCAGTTGTAAAAATCTATTGAAGTCGTTCGATGGTTTGATATGCATGAAACAAGACACTACATGATTCTTTGTGTTTTCTTGACTTATCTACGTAGTTAAAGAATTATTTGGCAACCTGCCTTGAGTTTGCTTGAGTTTTCTATGTAGAATAAAGAATTTTGTGACAATGTGCCACTACTTTGATGATTCGTGTCATGTAGTGTAATAGAATGTAAGGCAACATTGAGTTTGTGTGATGCATGATCAGAAGGCATGATATGATTCAATTTAAATTATTTAAGTTACCTATATTGAACAAGTGTAGGATACTTGTGCATAGCATTGTTCAAAAAATCCGTCAAATTAGAGATTCGAATATAACCATATAAATCTCAAGAAGGAAAGCGGTACTGCTTTAAACCATCGTTAATGGTTCCTTTAATCAAATCTATTGTTGGGTGTTTATTTAATTTAAACATATCTGAATAAAATATAGCCGATATGTGCTATATATTAGAGATAGAATTAGTTAGTTTATTGGAGCCTAGAAATAGGTGTTTTGATAATAGTAGCAGAGTAGAAGTAGGAGTCAGTTCTGGTAGTTCCTGATTTATACCTTGTATTTGTTTTTAGTTTAAATAACTCTAGACGTTGCATGAATAAGATAAGTAGTTCAGTTCACATCCTTCCATTTATACACATACAGGTGTGCGTGTGTAGGTGTATTAGTGCTTCCTTTGGTATCAGAGCGAGGTTACAAACTAAACCTTTCCGCGATGGATACAAACAAAACAAAAGAAAACTCGATTGGCTTCAGCTACCCAATATTAACAAAAACAAACTACGCAGCGTGGGCTTTAAAAATGAGGGTGTTTATGCAGGCTCATGGTGTGTGGGAAGCCATAGAACCTAAAGATCCGAAAACAGTGGTTGTGGTAGATGATAAGACAGACAAGCGAGCACTAGCGGTCATTTACCAAGGAATTCCTGAGGACTTGCTGCTGGACATCGCAGAGAAGAAAACATCCAAGGAGGCTTGGAATGCTATAAAAACAATTTGTTTGGGTGCGGATAAAGTGAAGAAGGCTAGAGCACAAACACTGAAAGGAGAATTTGAGGCGCTGTGTATGAAAGAGAACGAAAAACTGGATGATTTCTATATGAAGCTGCATGGTCTGGTTACTAACATCAGAGCACTAGGAGAGAAAATGGAAGAAGGCTACGTGGTGAAGAAACTACTTAGGGCTGTTCCCCCTAAATTTCTCCAAATTGCATCTGCTATATAGAACAATTTGGGAATTTAGAGGAGATGTCGGTGGAAGAAGTCGTTGGTTCATTGAAGGCCCACGAAGAGCGACTGCGGGGGTCGTCTGAGATAAACCAGGGACAACTTCTCTTGACAGAAGAAGAGTGGAGAAGGAAAGAGAACCATGAGGGACAACTGTTGTTGACTCGTGAAGAATGGCTGAAAAGTAGCGGCAAAGAGGGAAGCCAAAGTCGTGGAGAGTCCCGATGGAGAGATGGAAATCGTGGAGGACGAGACAGAGGCAAACTCAGATGTTTCAACTGCCAGGCATACGGACATTTCGCGGCTGAATGCCGTAAACCTCGAAGGGAGAAAGATGTGGAGAAAGAAGTGAATCTTACTCAGATACAAGGAGATGAACCGGCATTGTTAATTGCTCAAGTTGAAAAGAGTGAGAGCGATGTGATGCTGCTGACTGAAAAAACAGTGGTTCCAAAACTAAAAACGAAAGTTGAGGAGCAAAGGGAATCACAAATCTGGTACTTAGATAATGGAGCTAGTAACCACATGACTGGCCAACGGGGAAAATTCAAAGAGTTAGACGAAAGTGTAACGGGACAAGTAAAATTTGGAGATGGATCCGTTGTGCACATAAAAGGCAGAGGAGTTGTGGCATTTAGATGTAAAAATGGTGAAGAAAAAACATTGAAGGAGGTATATTATATTCCTTCGTTGTGCAACAATATCATAAGTCTTGGCCAATTGTCTGAAGCGGGGAACAAGGTGATACTAGATGGAGACTATTTGTGGGTATACGAGGAACGTGGAAGATTGTTGATGAAAGTGAAGAGGGCTGAGAACCGGTTGTATAAAATCAGTCTGGAAGACAGCAGTCCTTTGTGCTTATTATCGAAATTAGAGGTGAATACATGGCTTTGGCATGCTCGACTCGGACACGTAAATTTTCAGGCCATGGAGCTTATGTCAAAGGAAGGTATGGCGCACGGAATTCCACGATTGATTCAGCCTTCGAGAAGGTGTGAGGGATGTTTGATGTCAAAACAGTCCAGAAGCCCGTTTCCAACGCATGCAAATTTTGAGACTAAGAAGACACTAGAGCTGATATATGCAGACATCTGTGGTCCTATTACGCCAGCAACACCTAGAGGCAATCGTTACTTTCTATTATTTGTTGACGATTTCAGTAGGAAAATGTGGGTATATTTGTTAAAAGAAAAGAGTGATGCATTTGAGTTGTTCAAAAAATTTAAAGCATTGGTAGAGAAGGGAATAGAGAAAAACATAAAAATACTGAGGACTGATCGAGGAGGTGAATTCTGTTCAAATGAGTTCAAGTCGTATTGTGAAGAAGTTGGTATTGATAGACAATATACAGCACCTTATACCCCGCAACAAAACGGGGTGGTAGAGCGGAGGAACAGAACAGTGGCTGCAATGACAAGAAGTTTTCTCAAGGGATCAAAATTGCCATCATGCATGTGGGGAGAAGCGGTACGACACTCTGTGTATATTCTAAATCGTCTGCCAACACGTGCCTTAAATGGTAGCACCCCATATGAAGCTTGGAGTGGGAAGAAACCAAACCTATCACACATAAAAGTATTTGGATGCATAGCATATATGAAGGTACCTACGGTATTTGTCAGGAAGCTTGATGACCGTAGTAAACAGGTTGTGTATCTCGGAAGGGAACCGGGAACGAAGGCTAGCAGATTATTTGATCCAACAACTGGAAGTATTCATATAAGCAGAGATGTGGTGTATCAGGAGCAGGATTTTTGGTCATGGGAGCAAAGCACAGAAGGAGAAGTGACAATCCCTGGACACTTTATTGAAATTGAAAGTGTTTCAGAAGAAGTGAACGGGACAGGAACGAGGGATGAACAGGATACACAAGTTCACAAACCTAGGGCCAGTGAGTTGGAATCATCTGCAGGGAAAATAGATGGGTCACCTGACAGCGAACCTCGAAGGTTCAGGCCTCTAGATGAATTGTACAATGAGACCGAGGTTATAGAGATGCTAGATGAACTGATGCTGTTAAAGGTAGAAGAACCTACGTCGTACGGTGAAGCAGCTAAGGAGATAGAATGGCAACGTGCCATGAACACAGAGATAGAAATGATCGAAAAGAACAAGACTTGGATACTCACAGATTTACCACTGGGACACAAGCCCATTGGTTTGAAATGGGTATACAAACTGAAAAAGGATTCAGAGGGAAATGTCGTAAAGCATAAAGCTCGTTTGGTTGCAAAAGGTTATGTCCAAAGAAAAGGAATAGATTACAACGAAGTGTTCGCTCCAGTGGCACGTCTTGAAACCATACGATTGTTACTAGCACTGTCAGCAAAAGAAAATTGGGAAGTGCACCATCTAGATGTTAAATCGGCATTTCTAAATGGAGAGCTTCTTGAAGAGGTGTATGTCATGCAGCCCGAAGGATTCGAAAAGAAAGGACAGGAACAGAAAGTATACAAATTGTTAAAGGCTCTATACGGTTTACGTCAAGCCCCTAGAGCTTGGAATGCAAGACTGGACAAATGCTTGAAGGACCTGGGTTTCAAGAGATGCTTATACGAACAGGCTGTATATACTAAGTGCAAAAAGGAGAGTACTTTAATAGTCGGAGTTTACGTCGATGATTTATTGGTGACTGGTTCCAGTAAGGATGGAATCAAAGAATTTAAGGAAGAAATGAGTAAACAATTTGAGATGAGTGACTTGGGTTTGCTGTCTTATTATCTTGGCATTGAAGTTCAGAAAGGGAAGATGTTTACCATAACTGAGACAGTCTGCGTACGCCAAGAAAATCCTTGAAAAGGCGAGAATGCAATATTGCAACTCATCAAAATATCCGATGGAGCAAAAGTTGCAGTTAGATAAAGATGAAACTGGGCAGGCTGTCAATGCTACTGACTATCTATGCATTGTTGGGAGCTTAAGATATTTGACTCATACACGACCTGATATTTCATACGCGGTAGGAGTTGTGAGAAGGTTCATGGAAAAACCGACAATTAAACATCAGCAGGCAGTGAAGCACATACTGAGATATGTAAGTGGTAGAGTTGATCATGGATTGGTATACATGAGGGAGGAAAGAAAGAAGGTTATAACTGGTTTTACAGACAGTGACCTGGCTGGGGATGTGGTTGACAGGAGAAGTACAGGTGGGATGTGCTTCTATTTAAATGATAATTTGGTGTCACGGGTTTCTCAGAAACAGAGAGTAATCGCACTATCGTCCTGCGAAGCAGAGTACATGGCTGCAACAACTGCAGCATGCCAAAGTATATGGCTTCGAGGACTGCTAAGCGAGATATCAGGACAGCAGGTTGGTGCAGTTACTTTGTGTGTTGATAATCGGTCAGCTATTGAGTTAATGAAAAATCCTATATTGCATGGAAGAAGCAAACATATAGACGTGCGTTTCCATTTCATTCGGGAATGTATTGAACGAGGAGAACTGGTTGTCAAGTATGTGCCTACACAGGAACAGCGTGCGGACATTCTGACTAAGTCTCTGGGAAGAGTGAAGTTTGAAGAAATGAAGAAGCTGATTGGAGTTCAGGATCTTGCAACAGTGAAGAAGTATGTTTAAATTAAGGGGGAATATGTTGGGTGTTTATTTAATTTAAACATATCAGAATAAAATATAGCCGATATGTGCTATATATTAGAGATAGAATTAGTTAGTTTATTGGAGCGTAGAAATAGGTGTTTTGATAATAGTAGGAGTCAGTTCTGGTAGTTCCTGATTTATAGCTTGTATTTGTTTTTAGTTTAAATAACTCTGGACGTTGCATGAATAAGATAAGTAGTTCAGTTGACATCCTTCCATTTATACACATACAGGTGTGCGTGTGTACGTGTATTAGTGCTTCATCTATCACATGTAAAGAGTTTGGTTATTATTTTGATATACGAAAATCCTTTAAACCAAATCAAACATGTTGTAGTGTATTATTTTCTTTATGTGCAAGAGTTGCTCACCTTTTCTCACCATTACTAATTTTCACAGTTATTGTCCAGTGATAAAGTCATCAATTTATATGATATGAGAGAAGATTTGATAACCTAATTTTTCACATAACCTTTTACAATGTGAGATATCAAGTTGTCTAAAGGTTTGTTATGTGTGTTGTGTATGACTATCTAGGTGTGTAGGGCCTTGTTCCATGCACTAGTTTATTTTCAATTTGCACTCATGTCTTCAAATAAGTATCATTTCAACATATGAAAAATTTCTATTTTAGCACATCTCTTGCCGGCCATTATTGATAAATGTGTAAAAGATATATGTGGCGTTGACGATTAGAGGTCTATGAGAAATATCTTCTATCTAGCATGCAAAAGGTCATTTAATATACGACTCTCTACAAAAAGAAAGTTGAGATTTGTTGTTCCGACAAATATGAAGAGTGTCACATATGTAGTGGAAGGTACTCTAATGGGATTGTTTTAACAATATAGTAATGGCTTGGAACCACAACGAATATATAAAGTACATGTAAAAGAAATATGTAAACATAGCTTGAAACAATATAGAATGAAAGTAAGTGATTTTCTTATTAAATAGTCTCGAGGAAGAAGTAAAATCTATAAATTATGTTGTCGAGTGTTTGAGAGTCGATCAAATATTCGATCTTTGAATTGCTATCAAGGTCAATAAGAAAAGTCAAAGTTGTTTTACTTCCTAAAATGGGTACACCACATGCATGAAGCTTAAAGGATGAAATTTTTAATGATGAACAGATTTTCCTTTTCTTTATTTTCCAACTACATATCACATTCATTGCTGAAAAATAAGAATACCAAGCAATCTTCAACTATAATTTTTCGTCAACTCATTCGAAAAAGATAAACAATCTTTTGTTATGCACTAAACCCTCATATCATTCAAACTCATTAGAAATCCCTAATTGGACTTCACCAAACACATATATTATACCCACGTTGTACTTTGAAGATAGTTAGAACATTAGGGAATTTGTAGATTAAGCAATTGAAGACTGTAATTTGTTTGGAGCGGGGAGAAGACAAGAGTTGGTCCATGAATTCGTGCCACATGATATATATGGATGAATGATCATGAGATAAATTTGATGTGATGGTTGAGGTCACTCATGGAGTAAAACTTAATTTCAAAAATAAAAGTAAATAAATTTACTCAAAGTATGTTAATTATCATAGCGCTTTCACCAAGGCTACAAGTATGATTAATTCAAAAAATTATATAATATTACGTAATAAGTTAGCTAGCATTTTGTTCATATTACCACTATCAAAGTGTATATATATATATATATATATATATATATATATATATAAATACGGTTTTTCTCGTGTGTGCCCATGGGCACACACTAAGCACAAAATTTGATAGTTTTTTTATGTTTTGATTGGCTTACACTTCTTTAATAATGATGGCCCCCCTGCATTCACACCAACCACACCAATGAAAACACATCAAATTTATGAGTTTCCGTGCTTAGCATGTGCCCATGGGCACACACTAGACAAACCCATATAAATAAAGTACGAAACTTACTTCGATTGACTTAAGTTCGTTCGCTCCATCGAACTAATTTCCACTTAAATGCACTCAATTTAAAACACTATAAAGATAATACTTTCTTTACCTAAATTTTTTTATTATAGTGGGTAGTAGCTTATATATGGTTTTTTTTTAAGATAACTATAGAAATGGTATTTTATAAAACGCTCTACAAGCAAGGTATTCATATCTTAAGTTTGCACTAATGTGCAATGCAGAGAGGGTGGGAGGAGGTTGTTGGAAAAATTAATGAGGGACTCAAATTGACTAATGTTAGTTTTCTATTTTAATTATGATTTTATACGAACACAATATATACAAAGATATATATAGGATACAAATCAAGGATGTGCGAAATTTCAAATATACGCATCTATTCCTCTCAAAAGATGAGATATCTTATTTTGTTGGTTGACATATTTGGGGGCACCAACTTTGTGCATTTAAATTTCACCAGTTTTGAGTTTTATGGTCGAAGGGTTTTAGCCATTAGATGAATTCCATGCCAAACTCAAAAAAATTAGTGTAACAGACTTATTAGTTTGACGAAATAGGACTGCACTGCTTTCTCACTCTGACTCTGGCAGGAGATAATCACCTGTATTACCACCGAGATGCGGCCCACACACTGACCAAGGAACTTTCAGTAGTGAATAACCATCCTATGATTATAAGGTTGCAAAAAATATATACTTAATATGTAAAATTTACTAATTCCATTCTCAAACAGAGAACAAAGTTCTCCCCTGGTTCCGGGAAAAATATTTAAAGCCATTTAAGATTTTCAATTATTCGACTATATACAAATCTGAACTGTTTTATCACTCGAATATTACTCTAGGGTCTATCAAGAGACCATGACCAGTCGATATCCAAAAGATTGTACATAGATGGTTTTCTATGTGGCCCCGCAAAGATGAAGATTTCTACCGCCCCTCGCACATTCTTTTCTCTTCTTCTATATATAATAAAGAAATTAACATTCTGTAAAGTGACACTTATACTAAACATCAATATATAAAGAGTATAAGAACTAACAACTTTTAGCAACTGAATAAATTAAATGATAATATTATGAAACCAAAATAGAGAAAACAACATATTAAAATCTTTTATTCATCATGATATCAAGAAAGAAATGATTAAATAAGTAGCACAAACCAAGACAAAAAGCATGATAGATAGCTTGGTTTTCTTATTGTACAAACATATATAAAATGTTTTAACAAAAGACCACTTACGACAAGTTCTTATAATTCAGCTCCTTTATGCCTCACACCCCTAGTTGGGTTCCCTAATTTTGGTACACAATTGGATGTCCACATCCGTGCCCGAGATTAAATCCATTTGGTGTCATTGAAAGTCCAGTGCTGGTGCTACACCCATCTAGTGCTAGTGTGTGTTCCATCATCACAAGATTCTGAGCGTGTGTTGCGATGCTTCTCTTGAGGTCCTCCATACCAGTTTTCAACATATCAAGTTGTTCAAATCGAAGATCATCAATCAGAGCCTCCCACGAGAACATTTCTTGTCGTTGCTTCTTCAATTTTATGAGCTCCTACCCTTGTTTCTTCTGCTCTTCCGAATATATAAGCAACTCAGAGAGTTCCTTGTTGAGTAGACGAACCCTTGCACTGCGAAGAGTCTGTACAAGTTGAAGGGTGGTTGAATTCATTGTACTCGGGTCCTGAGCATTGAGGAACTTTTCAAGGATTTGTTCAACATTCGGATATCCAAATGAGAAAACTTTTTTCCCAGGAGAGAAGATGATGATTGCAATCTCTACACCACATAGGGTGCTAAGCTCACTCGCTTTCTGGAATAACCCACAACGCCTCTTGGAGAATGTAACCCTGAGATTACTTTCCTTGCTCATTTTTGCCATAACAATCTTTTGGCGACCCTTGGTCTTTGTTGCCATGTTTCTCTATCCTCAGTTGATAGAATGAAATACAACAGGAGATTATAAAGGGATGCTACCCCTTGGGTACCTTCACTATTGGAAAAAGCGAGGAAATATTGGTATCTGAATATTACATTCTATTAGCATTTAAAAACTTGCATTGCCAGACCATATGGTAATCTTTCAAATGGAAAAAACATAATTAATTTGTGGAATTTTCTTGTAACATTAGTATTTATTAGGGATCTTATATTCCTCTTTTTTGTGCCATGACATTCTTACTGTTGTTTTGATAATACAAGGAGAATAAATGACTTCTATTTCCAAAACAGGCCACACTTATAATTCCTTTTTGGCTTATTTTTATTAAAACTAAAAAACATATGATTGGTCTACTTGCTTAAAGTGTTTATATATTTGTAGGAAAAGTCAATTTGAACATCAATAAAAACTATACAAAACCCAAAATCTATCATATATTCCTAACATCAGGCACCAAACTTCATTTGTCACGATGGGTAAAGTCTTACTTTTCGGAAAAAAACTAAATGGTATATTTTAGTTTATTATTTTTTGCAAATCTAAAATCTATTTGAATATATTGATTAATATATTTACCGATATTATAAAAGGCATATTTCATCACCATTTATTATTAATATTTTTAATTTTGTTCAAGTACTGGGAATATTGGTCCAAAATGACACACCATAATTCTGAACTACAAACTTATATATAATTTTATTAAATTACTTTTAGTTTTAAAAATTGTTGAAATATTTAACTTACGTAAGAATATGTTATTCATCTCATGGAAATAGTTTTTATTTTTTCTTCTTTTGTGTCCGGGTTTATTTTTAAAATATTATACTTAAAGGTCCATGGTAAATATTAGTGTCACAAATACACTTATCTAACATAGTGAAAAAATTAATTTTTATAACATGCACGATTTTATTGTTAGAGATTTTTTTGTAAAACAATTAAAAATCTACATATCAAATAATGGACTTTATTTATAAAGTTATGCTCAGAAAGTAATCTACATATATGGTAAGGCTGACAATTTCGGGTTTGGAGTCCAGTTGACAGTCGCGGGTCAAAAATTTAACCCAACCCAAACCCGACCCGAAATTTTAATGAATTAGAAAACCCCACCCGAGCCCGACCCGCACTACCCGCGGGTAACCCGAACCCGACCCGAAAATTAATATTTATTAATAAATATATTTTTTAAATAATAAATAAATATTATTTTACTTCAAATAAATTAATTTTTATTAAATTTAACTGATAAATATTATAAAAATAATATAAATAATATATATGTATATAATATTTATATTATATATTAACTTCGAGTCAATTTCGGATAACCCGAATTCAACCCGAAAATGACCCGTTTTTTCTGGGTTGATTTTGGGTCAACCCGAATTCGACCTGAACCCGAAAAAATACAAGTCGAATTCGTATTTTACGAGTCGAATTCGTGTCGGGGTGTCGGGTCGGGTCCAATATTGCCACCCCATTGTATGGTGAGGTATTGGTGAAGTAACTTCTTATAACCCGTAAAAGAAATTAATTAATTAGACATCATAAAGGTTTTTTTCCTTTTTGAAAATATAGATAGTTTTTTTATATATGTAAAAAAAATTAATTAGAGTGTACACATGTTATGTTCATCTATTCGTAATTATTTTATTCATGGTCACAATTTCCAATTGTGCTAGTTCAAAAATTTATTCTATTCTTACTCATGAAAATTTGAAATGTCTTGAATCATATGGTTGTGATATGTATATTAATAATTTTTACGGATACGAGGTTATTATCATTTTTTTTTAGAAGTTAGAAGGATGGGTAAAACTACTAATGACAGGACTTTATGTGTAAAATCATGAAAACTTCTTTTAAGATAGTATCAAGGGTGTGGGCAACATAATTTATCTAATATAATAATATTATTATTTATTTGTGTTAGATATCATTAATTTTATTGCAGTTTTACATTTATTCCTATACTCTCCACTTTAGTTAGTTTTACAAGATATCTTTTACTCAGATCCATCTCATGAATATGTGCGTAAAAGGGTTTTTTGGAATGTAGTACTTCTAAAAACATTTCTATTTTATCAAATAAAAAATGAAATGGTGAAGTAGAATATAAATGAAAACAACCTGTCTCACATAGTTTTCTCAAGATCCTGAGTTGTAAAAATCTATTGAAGTCGTTTGATGGTTTGATATGCATGAAACAAGACACTACATGATTCTTTGTGGTTTCTTGACTTATCTACGTAGTTAAAGAATTATTTGGCAACCTGCCTTGAGTTTGCTTGAGTTTTCTATGTAGAATAAAGAATTTTGTGACAATGTGCCACTACTTTGATGATTCGTGTCATGTAGTGTAAAACAATGTAAGACAACATTGAGTTTGTGTGATGCATGATCAGAAGGCATGATATCATTCAATTTAAATTATTTAAGTTACCTATATTGAACAAGTGTAGGATACTTGTGCATAGCATTGTTCAAAAAATCCGTCAAATTAGAGATTCGAATATAACCATAAAAATCTCAAGAAGGAAAGCGGTACTGCTTTAAACCATCGTTAATGGTTCCTTTAATCAAATCTATCATATGTAAAGAGTTTGGTTATTATTTTGATATAGGAAAATCCTTTAAACCAAATCAAACATGTTGTAGTGTATTATTTTCTTTATGTGCAAGAGTTGCTCACCTTTCCTCACCATTACTAATTTTCATAGTTATTGTCCACTGCTAAAGTCATCAATTTATATGATATGAGAGAAGATTTGATAACCTAATTTTTCACATAACCTCTTACAATGTGAGATATCAAGTTGTCTAAAGGTTTGTTATGTGTGTTGTGTATGACTATCTAGGTGTGTAGGGCCTTGTTCCATGCACTAGTTTATTTTCAATTTGCACTCATGTCTTCAAATAAGTATCATTTCTACATATGAAAAATTTCTATTTTAGCATATCTCTTGCCGGCCATTATTGATAAATGTGTAAAAGATATATGTGGCGTTGACGATTAGAGGTCTATGAGAAATATATTCTATCTAGCATGCAAAAGGTCATTTAATATACGACTCTCTACAAAAAGAAAGTTGAGATTTGTTGTTCCGACAAATGTGAAGAGTGTCACATATGTAGTGGAAGGTACTCTAATGGGATAGTTTTAACAATATAGTAATGGCTTGGAACCACAACGAATATATAAAATACATGTAAAAGACATATGTAAACATAGCTTGAAACAATATAGAATGAAAGTAAGTGATTTTCTTATTAAATAGTCTGGAGGAAGAAGTAAAATCTATAAATTATGTTGTCGAGTGTTTGAGAGTCGATCAAATATTCGATCTTTGAATTGCTATCAAGGTCAATAAGAAAAGTCAAAGTTGTTTTACTTCCTAAAATGGGTACACCACATGCATGAAGCTTAAAGGATGAAATTTTTAATGATGAACTGATTTTCTTTTTCTTTATTTCCCAACTACATATCAGATTCATTGCTGAAAAATAAGAATACCAAGCAATCTTCAACTCTAATTTTTCGTCAACTCATTTGAAAAAGATAAACAATATTTTGTTATGCACTAAACCCTCATATCATTCAAACTCATTAGAAATCCCTAATTGGACTTCACCAAACACATATATAATACCCACGTTGTACTTTCAAGATAGTTAGAACAATAGGGAATTTGTAGATTGAGCAATTGAAGACTGTAATTTGTTTGGAGCGGGGAGAAGACAAGAGTTGGTCCATGAATTCGTGCCACATGATATATATGGATGAATGATCATGAGATAAATTTGATGTGATGGTTGAGGTCACACATGGAGTAAAACTGAATTCCAAAAATAAAAGTAAATAAATTTACTCAAAATATGTTAATTATCATAGCGCTTTCACCAAGGCTACAAGTATGATTAATTCAAAAAATTATATAATATTACTTAATAAGTTAGCTAGCATTCTGTTCATATTACCACTATCAAAGTGTATATATATATAAATACGGTTTTTCTAGTGTGTGCCCATGGGCACACACTAAGCACAAAAGTTAATAGTTTTTCTATATTTTGATTGGCTTACACTCAATGATGGCCCCCCTGCATTCACACCAACCACACCAATGATAACACATCAAATTTATGGATATCTGTGCTTAGCATGTGCCCATGGGCACACACTAGACAAACCCATATAAATAAAGTACGAAACTTACTTCGATTGCCTTAAGTTCGTTCGCTCCATCGAACTAATTTCAACTTAAATGCAATCAATTTAAAACACTATGAAGATAATACTTTCTTTACCTAAATTTTTTTATTATAGTGGGTAGTAGCTTATATATGGTTTTTTTTAAAGATAACTATAGAAATGGTATTTTATAAACCGCTCTACAAGCAAGGTATTCATATCTTAAGTTTGCACTAATGTGCAATGGAGAGAGGGTGGGAGGAGGTTGTTGGAAAAATTAATGAGGGACTCAAATTGACTAATGTTAGTTTTCTATTTTAATTATGATTTTATACGAACACAATATATACAAAGATATATATAGGATACAAATCAAGGATGTGCGAAATTTCAAATATATCCATCTATTCCTCTCAAAAGATGAGATATCTTATTTTGTTGGTTGACATATTTGGGGGCACCAACTTTGTGCATTTAAATTTCACCAGTTTTGAGTTTCATGGTCGAAGGGTTTTAGCCATTAGATGAATTCCATGCCAAACTCAAAAAAATTAGTCTAACAGACTTATTAGTTTGACGAAATAGGACTGCACTGCTTTCTCACTCTGACTCTCGCAGGAGATAATCACCTGTATTACCAACGAGATGCGGCCCACACACTGACCAAGGAACTTTCAGTAGTGAATAACCATCCTATGATTATAAGGTTGCAAAAAATATATACTTAATATGTAAAATTTACTAATTCCATTCTCAAACAGAGAACAAAGTTCTCCCCTGGTTCCGAGAAAAATAATTTAAAGCCATTTAAGATTTTCAATTATTCGACTATATACAAATCTGAACTGTTTTATCACTCGAATATTACTCTAGGGTCTATCAAGAGACCATGACCAATCTATATCCAAAAGATTGTACATAGATTGTTTTCTACGTGGCCCCGCAAAGATGAAGATTTCTACCGCCCCTCGCACATTCTTTTCTCTTCTTCTATATATAATAAAGAAATTAACATTCTGTAAATTGACACTTATACTAAACATCAATATATAAAGAGTATAAGAACTAACAACTTTTAGCAACTGGATAAATTAAATGATAATATTATGAAACCAAAATAGAGAAAACAACATTAAAATCTTTTATTCATCATGATATCAAGAAAGAAATGATTAAATGAGTAGCACAAACCAAGACAAAAAGCATGATAGATAGCTTGGTTTTCTTATTGTACAAACATATATAAAATGTTTTAACAAAAGACCACTTACGACAAGTTCTTATAATTCAGCTCCTTCATGCCTCACACCCCTAGTTGGGTTCCTTAATTTTGGTACACAATTGGATGTCCACATCCGTGCCCGAGATTAAATCCATTTGGTGTCATTGAAAGTCCAGTGCTGGAGCTACACCCATCTAGTGCTAGTGCGTGTTCCATCATCACAAGATTCTGAGCGTGTGTTGCGATGCTTTTCTTGAGGTCCTCCATACCTGTTTTCAACATATCAAGTTGTTCAAATCGAAGATCATCAATCAGAGCCTCCCACCAGAACATTTCTTGTCGTTGCTTCTTCAATTTTATGAGCTCCTCCCCTTGTTTCTTCTGCTCTTCCGAATATATAAGCAACTCAGAGAGTTCCTTGTTGAGTAGACGAACCCTTGCACTGCGAAGAGCCTGTACAAGTTGAAGGGTGGTTGAATTCATTGGACTCGGGTCCTGAGCATTGAGGAACTTTTCAAGGATTTGTTCAACATTCGGATATCCAAATGAGAAAACTTTTTTCCCAGGAGAGAAGACGATGATTGCAATCTCTACACCACATAGGGTGCTAAGCTCACTCGCTTTCTGGAATAACCCACAACGCCTCTTGGAGAATGTAACCCTGAGATTACTTTCCTTGCTCATTTTTGCCATAACAATCTTTTGGCGACCCTTGCTCTTTGTTGCCATGTTTCTCTATCCTCCTTAGTTGATAGAATGAAATAGAACAGGAGATTATAAAGGGATGCTACCCCTTGGGTACCTTCACTATTGGAAAAAGCGAGGAAATATTGGTATCTGAATATTACATTCTATTAGCATTTAAAAACTTGCATTGTCGGACAATATGGTAATCTTTCAAATGGAAAAAACGTAATTAATTTTTGGAATTTTCCTGTAACATTAGTATTTATTAGGGATCTTATATTCCTCTTTTTTGTGCCATGACATTCTTACTGTTGTTTTGATAATACAAGGAGAATAAATGACTTCTATTTCCAAAACACGCCACACTTATAATTCCTTTTTGGCTTATTTTTATTAAAACTAAAAAACATATGATTGGTCTACTTGCTTAAAGTGTTTATATATTTGTAGGAAAAGTCAATTTGAACATCAATAAAAACTATACAAAACCCAAAATCTATCATATATTCCTAACATCAGGCACCAAACTTCATTTGTCACGATGGGTAAAGTCTTACTTTTCGGAAAAAAACTAAATGGTATATTTTAGTTTATTATTTTTTGCAAATCTAAAATCTATTTGAATATATTGATTAATATATTTACCGATATTATAAAAGGCATATTTCATCACCATTTATTATTAATATTTTTAATTTTGTTCAAGTACTGGGAATATTGGTCCAAAATGACACACCATAATTCTGAACTACAAACTTATATATAATTTTATTAAATTACTTTTAGTTTTAAAAATTGTTGAAATATTTAACTTACCTAAGAATATGTTATTCATCTCATGGAAATATTTTTTATTTTTTCATCTTTTCAGTCCCGTTTTATTTTTAAAATATTATACTTAAAGGTCCATGGTAAAATTTAGTGTCACAAATACACTTATCTAACATAGTGAAAAAATTAATTTCTATAACATGCACGATTTTACTGTTAGGGATTTTTTTGTAATACAATTAAAAATCCACATATCAAATAATGGACTTTATTTATAAAGTTATGCTCAGAAAGTAATCTACATGTATGGTAAGGCTGACAATTTCGGGTTTGGAGTCCGGTTGACAGTCGCGGGTCAAAAATTTAACCCAACCCAAACCCGACCCCAAATTTTAATGAATTAGAATACCCAACCCGAGCCCGACCCGCACTGCCCGCGGGTAACCCGAACCGGACCCGAAAATTAATATTTATTAATAAATATATTTTTTAAATAATAAATAAATATTATTTTACTTCAAATAAATTAATTTTTATTAAAATAATTTTTTTTATTAAATTTAACTGATAAATATTATAAAAATAATATAAATAATATAAGTGTATATAATATTTATATTATATATTAATTTCGGGTCAATTTCGGATAACCCGAATTCAACCCGAAAATGACCCCTTTTTTCTGGGTTGATTTTGGGTCAACCCGAATTCGACCTGAACCCAAAAAACTCAAACTCGAATTCGTATTTTACGAGTCGAATTCGTGTCAGGTCGTCGGGTCGGGTCCAATATTGCCACCCCATTGTATGGTGAGGTATTGGTGAAGTAACTTTTAATAACCCGTAAGAGAAATTAATTAATTAGCCATCATAAAGGTTTTTTTCATTTTTGAAAATATAGCTAGTTTTTTTATATATGTAAAACAAATTAATTAGAGTGTACACATGTTATGTTCATCTATTCGTAATTATTTTATTGATGGACACAATTTCCAATTGTGCTAGTTCAAAAATTTATTCTATTCTTACTCATGAAAATTTGAAATGTCTCGAATCATATGGTTGTGATATGTATTAAATTTTTACGGATACGAGGTTATTATCTTTTTTTTTTTTGAGAAGTTGGAAGGATGGGTAAAACTACTAATGACAAGACTTTATGTGTAAAATCATGAAAACTTCTTTTAAGATAGTATCAAGGGTGTGAGCAACATAATTTATCTAATATAATAATATTATTATTTATTTGTGTTAGATATTATTAATTTTATTGCAGTTTTACATTTATTCCTATACTCTCCACTTTAGTTAGTTTTACAAGTTATCTTTTACTCAGATCCATCTCATGAATATGTGCGTAAAAGGGTTTTTTGGAATGTACTACTTCTAAAAACCTTTCTATTTTATCAAATAAAAAATGAAATGGTGAAGTAGAATATAAATGAAAACAACTTGTCTCACATAGTTTTCTCAAGATCCTCAGTTGTAAAAATCTATTGAAGTGGTTAGATGGTTTGATATGCATGAAACAAGACACTGCATGATTCTTTGTGTTTTCTTGACTTATCTACGTAGTTAAAGAATTATTTGGCAACCTGCCTTGAGTTTGCTTGAGTTTTGTGACAATGTGCCACTACTTTGATGATTCGTGTCATGTAGTGTCATACAATGTAAGGCAACATTGAGTTTGTGTGATGCATGATCAGAAGGCTTGATATGATTTAATTTAAATTATTTAAGTTACCTATATTGAACAAGTGTAGGATACTTGTGCATAGCATTGTTCAAAAAATCCGTCAAATTAGAGATTCGAATATAACCATAAAAATCTCAAGAAGGAAAGCGGTACTGCTTTAAACCATCGTTAATGGTTCCTTTAATCAAATATATCACATGTAAAGAGTTTCGTTATTGTTTTTGGTATAGGAAAATCATCCCTTAAACCAAATCAAACATGTTGTAGTGTATTATTTTCTTTATGTGCGAGAATTGCTCACCATTCCTCACCATTACTAATTTTCACAATTATTGTCCAGTGCTAAAGTCATCAATTTATATGATATGAGAGAAGATTTGATAACCTAATTGTTCACATAACCTTTTACAATGTGAGATATCAAATTGTCTAAAGGTTTGTTATGTGTGTTGTGTATGACTATCTAGGTGTGTAGGGCCTTGTTCCATGCACTAGTTTATTTTCAAGATCCACTCATGTCTTCAAATAAGTATCATTCCGACATATGAAAAATTTCTATTTTAGCACATCTCTTGCCGGCCATTATTGATAAATGTGTAAAAGATATATGTGGCGTTGACGATTAGAGGTCTATGAGAAATATCTTCTATCTAGCATGCAAAAGGTCATTTAATATACGACTCTCTACAAAAATAAAGTTGAGATTTGTTGTTCCGACAAATGTGAAGAGTGTCACATATGTAGTGGAAGGTACTCTAATGGGATAGTTTTAACAATATAGTAATGGCTTGGAACCACAACGAATATATAAAGTACATGTAAATGAAATATATAAACATAGCTTGAAACAATATATAATGAAAGTAAGTGATTTTATAATTAAATAGTCCGGCGGAAGAAGTAAAATCTATAAATTATGTTGTCGAGTGTTTGAGAGTTTATCAAATATTCGATCTTTTAATTGCTATCAAGGTCAATAAGAAAAGTCAAAGTTGTTTTAGTTCCTAAAATGGGTACACCACAAGCATGAAGCTTAAAGGATGAAATTTTTAATAATGAACTGATTTTCTTTTTCTTTATTTCCCAACTACATATCAGATTCATTGCTGAAAAATAAGAATACCAAGCAATCTTCAACTCTAATTTTTCGTCAACTCATTTGAAAAAGATAAACAATCTTTTCTTATGCACTAAACCCTCATATCATTCAAACTCATTAGAAATCCCTAATTGGACTTCACCAAACACATATATAATACTCACGTTGTACTTTCAAGACAGTTAGAACAATAGGGAATTTGTAGATTGAGCAATTGAAGACTGCAATTTGTTTGGAGCGGGGAGAAGACAAGAGTTGGACCATGAATTCGTGCCACATGATATATATGGATGAATGATCATGAGTGAAATTTGATGTGATGGTTGAGGTCACACATGGAGTAAAACTGAATTCCAAAAATAAAAGTAAATAAATTTTACTCAAAATATGTTAATTATCATAGCGCTTTCACCAAGGCTACAAGTATGATTAATTCAAACATTTATGTAATATTACTTAAAATAAGTTAGCTAGCACTCTGTTTATATTACCACTATCAAAGTGTATATATAAAAAAAATAAAGTACGAAACTTACTTAGATTGCCTTAAGTTCGTTCGCTCTATCGAACTTTCCACTTAAATGCACTCAATTTAAAACACTATGAAGATAATACTTTCTTTACCTAAATTTTTTTATTATAGTAGGTAGTAGCTTATATATGGTTTTTTTTAAGATAATTATAGAAATGGTATTTTATAAAACGCTCTACAAGCAAGGTATCCATATCTTAAGTTTGCACTAATGTGCAACGCAGAGAGGGTGGGAGGAGGTTGTTGGAAAAATTAACGAGGGACTCAAATTGACTAATGTTAGTTTCTATTTTAATTATGATTTTATACGAACACAATATATACAAAGATATATATAGGATACAAATCAAGGATGTGCGAAATTTCAAATATATGCACTTATTCCACTCAAAAGATAAGATATCTTATTTTGTTGGTTGACATATTTGCAACTTTGTGCATTTAAATTTCACCAGTTTTGAGTTTCATGGTCGAAGGGTTTTAGACATTAGATGAATTCCATGCCAAACTCAAAAAAATAAGTCTAACAGACTTATTAGTTTGTGACGAAATAGGACTGCAGTGCCCTATCACTCTGACTCTGGAAGGAGATAATCACCTGTATTACCAACGAGATGAGGCCCACACACTGGTCAAGGAACTTTCAGTAATGAATAACCACCCGATGATTATAAGGCTGAAAAAAATATATATTTAATATGTAAAATTTACTAATTCCATTCTCAAACAGAGAACAAAGTTCTCCCTTGGTTCTGGGAAAATTAATTTAAAGCCATTTAAGATTTTCAATTATTCGACTATATACAAATCTGAACTGTTTTATCACTCGAATATTACTCTAGGGTCTATCAAGAGACCATGACCAATCTATATCCAAAAGATTGTACATAGATGGTTTTCTACTTGGCCCCGCAAAGATCATTGTTAAAAAAGTAAGAATACCAAGCAATCTTCAACTCTAATTTCTGGTCAACTCATTTCAAAAAGATTAACAATCTTTTGTTATGCACTAAACCCTTACATCATTCAAACTCATTAGAAATTCCTAATTGGACTTCACCAAACACATATATAATACCCACGTTGCACTTTCACGACAGTTCGAACAATAGGGAATCTGTAGATTGAGCAATTGAAGACTGCATTTTGTTTGGAGCGGGGAGAAGACAAGAGTTGGTCCATGAATTTGTGCCACATGATATATACATATGGATGAATGATCATGAGTGAAATTTGATGTGATGGTTGAGGTCACACATGGAGTAAAAATGAATTCCAAAAATAAAAGTAAATAAATTTACTCAAAATTCTTTCACCAAGGCTACAAGTATGATTAATTCAAAAATAATATAATATTATTTAAAATAAGTTAACTAGCATACGGTTTATATTACCGCTATCAAAGTATATATAAAAAAATAAAGTAAAAAACTTCCTTAGATTGCCTTAACTCTCCATCGAACTAATTTCCACTTAAATATTGCACTCAATTTAAAACACTATGAAGATTAATACTTTCTTAACCTTAAATTTTTTATTATGGTGGGTAGTAGCTGATATATGGTTTTTATTTTAAAATAACTATAGAACTGGTATTTTATAAAACGCTCTACAAGTAAGGTATCCATATCTTAAGTTTGCACTAATGTGCAATGCCGAGAGGGTAGGAGGAGGTTGCTGGCAAAATTAATGAGGGACTCAAATTGACTAATGTTAGTTTTTTATTGTAATTATGATTTTATATGAACACAATATATACAAAGATATATATAGGATACTAATCAAGAATGTGCCAAATTTCAAATATATGCATCTATTCCTCTCAAAAGATGAGATATCTTATCTTGTTGGTTGACATACTTGGGGGCACCAACTTTGTGCATTTAAATTTCACCAGTTTTGAGTTTCATGGTCGAAGGGTTTTAGCCATTAGGTGAATTCCATGCCAAACTCTAAAAAATAAGTCTAATAGACTTATTAGTTTGTGACGAAATAGGACTAGGGATGGGAACGGGGGCATTTCAGGGTCGGGGAGTGCTATCCCCGTCCCCGATCCCCGAATTTAATACCCATCCCCGACCCCGCCCCGAACCCCGAACGGGGATTCTTTTCCTCCCCGATATCCCTGCCTCGAACTGCCTTCTCACTCTGACTCTAGGAGGAGATAATCACATGTATTACCAACGAGATGAAGCCCACACACTAACCAAAGAATTTTTAGTACTGAATATCCACCCTATGATTTTAAGGTTGCAAAAAAATATATTTAAAAAATATACAATTTACTAATTCCATTCTCAAACAGAGAACAAAGTTCTCGCTGGTCCCAGAAAAAATAATTTAAAGCCATCTAAGATTTTCAATTATTCGACTATATACAAATCTGAACTGTGATGGTTGAGGTCACACATGGAGTAAAAATGAAATCCAAAAATAAAAGTAAATAAATTTACTCAAAATATTTAACTATCATAACGCGTTCACCAAGGCTGCAAGTATGATTAATTCAAAAAATAATGTAATATTACTTAAAATAAGTTAGCTAGCATACCGTTTATATTACCACTATCAAAGTATATATAAAAAATAAAAACAAGTATAAAACTTACTTAGATTGCGTTAATTTCGTTCGCTCCATCACTAAAAGAAATTCGCATTCACACAACAGTCTTGAGACAACGGTTGAAAATCTACCGGTTGTCCGAAAAAATCAAACCACGGGCTTTTCTTCTCTATGAAAAAACTGTTGTCTTGGTTTCCATCCAACAACGTGTATATTGGATTTTGCACACTATTGTGTAAGCTGTTCGATTTGACTTATTTAAACAACTGTTTTTTCACCGCATGTTTATAACTATTTTACACAAGGGTGCACGAATGTTGTATGTACAAAAATTCATTCCATCTTAAGACAACTGTTATTTTAGGAGCTGTTGTTTGTAACCCTTTTACACAAGGGTGCATGCATGTTGTATGAACACAAATTTATTTTATCTTAAGACAACAATTTTAGACAACTCCGTTGTCTAATTTAGACAATGGTTTGCTGAAACTGATATCTTAGACTCTATCAAACAATTGATTAGAAATACCATTATGGAAATCAAAGTACATAGAGAATAGTTATTAGCATTGAGATAATAGGGTTCATACAACAGTTGGGAACAATGTCGTATGAAAATCCTGTTGGGAATATGGTTAAATGATTAGCAAAAGAAGCCGTTATCTATACACTAAAGATGAAAGAAAATATTGACTTTCACATATTACATATCCCAACCTTGTCCACAAACCAAACAATAAGATGCCCCATCTGAATAAACCAAACCAATAGATAATTCCTTAAATCAACCAAAGGTCCAACCAACAACAAACTAGAGATCCTCAATCAAAATTGTAAGCCATTCATATAAGAGACTAGCAAACGAGAAAATCAAAATTGGCAAACCAAACACTTCCAATTGGACAAGACAGATTTCAAATTACATTGTTCAACATACAAGATAGAGTTGTTTAGTAGTGAATATTACAATGAAAATGGAATTATAATCCTTGTTTACTTCCTTTGGTAACATGCATGCTGCTTACCCATAATTTTGCAGGCCTCGACACCTTATGCTAGTAATTCTGCCATAAACACAAAACAAGTGATTAACCTTAATTTGCATAAGTTTGATGTGGAAAATTTTATAATTTTATCATATGCAATAGATAACATATCTCCGAGCCCTGTTTCAGCAGCAGAAGCTAGCCATACTTGTATGTCCGCCGAATGATTATTTTTGCTATAATAAAATCATCATCTATTATAACAAGAGACATCAACCAGCACCATTCTCAATTAATTGAGAACTCATAGTCAACTAGATGATGATTTTATCACGGCAAAAGTAATCTCATCAAGGAGTTCACGAGATGTACATGTAGATAATATGAGCTTCACTTATAAAAAGAAAAAAGTCAGCAGTACATGGACTCAAGTTCTATAAATAATTATATATATTACCATGATGAAAGTTGAATCCATTCTTCTTCCTCTCGCATATAGCTAGTATTTTCATCGTCTTTTTCATCAACATTCGGGAACACGGGCAACTGCAGCTCATTCTCAAGTTTTATTTTTACAGTTGCTTCATTGTCATCAACACAGTGGTCATAAAAGTTTTTTTCCGGGACTTTCAACACCAGAGACCAAAACTTTTCAAGAGTATCATCAATGTAGCAAACTTGCTTAACATGTTTCCCTAGCACGAAAGGATCATTTAAAAATCCTAATTTGTTCAAATTAACCAATGTATATCCCAAGTCATCAACCTTAACCCCTTTGTTCATATCTACCCAATCGCAACGAAATATAGGGACTCTAAAATTGTTATAGTCTAGCTCCCATATACTTTTTATAACTCCATAGTAGGTATGTGAAGTATATATATTGTTGTATGTCATGACATTAGTATTGTATGTATACAACATCCACTATGAAATTCGATTATTAGGTTAAATATTCGAATCGCCCATATTTAGACATTGATATTTGGATTTCATTGCGAGGCTAAATGCCTAGACAAAACTTGTGCCGCACATTTTATATTTTGATTGTGACAACATTTGAATGGTATTTGTTTTGCATGTGATATATTGATTATTATTGTGTTAAAAAAAAGGATGTTGCAAGGCTATATTGTGGTGTGTATAATGCCAGTGATCCACAGTACAGAAGCACATGTTTGTCGTGCCTTGTTTTGGTGTAATTTTGTTGTGTACGTAGTGATTCCTTTTATTTTTTTTGGGCATTGAAATTTTTATTTGTTCTGCACCTCATTTCAGTGTAGCCGCTAGTACATTTTATAGAGCAATGTCTTGGGCAGTGTGGAACATTCTGAATAGTCCTTGGTAATTAGTGCTACTTTTAATTAGTGAAGTTCATTTTGTGTACCAAGTGATGCATTTTGTTCTAGGCATTACATTTTTGATTTTTCTGCACATGAATTCAATGTAGCCGGTAGTATAGTTTTATAGAGCAATGTCTTGCGCCGTTTTATAGATTGTTGAGGATATGGGGAATTTGATTAACAAACCGCAAGTTTGATTAGTCCTACTTTTGTCAGCGGAGTATTAGAATATGTTCTGCTCTAGATTGTTTTCATACATGCTTGAGTGGCGTGTTTCTAGTAGTATATTCAATTGTTAAGATGTGAACTGTACTGCAACACTTACGTAGAACAGATAGGGTGCCTTGTTTGGTGTTGTAAATTTTAGAATGGTTTGATTCTTAATTTGTCTAGCAAAAAGTATGTACCATTTTAGAAAGGTATACAGAGTATTAGAAAAGAAAAACAAAAACGGATATAAGGTCAAGTTCCTCTGCATCTAATAACTAATTCTACCGCGCTCATGTTTCATAGAACTAATTAATCCTTGAATTCTGAAAGCGTGCAATAAAATTGTTTGATGTACACTTGTAATTTTTTTTTACTGCTGTCTAGATACATTACAAAATCACAACAATATATCGGTGAAGTACACTTAAAATTTTCTGCTATAAAGTTCAGTGTTCACTAGTCTGGTCTCATTCTAGATATAATTAAACATATTTTATCTTGTTTTCGCTGAAACTTTCATTTTCTTTTCATAAGTCTGGGTGCTCTATTAATATGCATAGGAAAAAAATCTTCTACAGGTGGAGCTTATCCCTTATGTTCCAGATGCACATGATGAAAATCAATAATGGTTGTAGTACATACTTGATATTTAGATTAGATGGATGTGTAGTAGTTGATCGATATTGGATTTGATGGATGTTCAGTGGTTGCATGTTGAAAATCAATATATGGATGTAGTACATACTTGATATTTAGATTAGATGGATGTGTAGTAGTTGATCGATATTGGATTTGATGGATGTGTAGTAGGTGAGATTGGAATTTGATGGATGTATAGAGTACAATTGGTTTATATATGCATTAATAAGAATTAGTTGTTGATTTGGTTCTTATCTTGGTTTTATATTTCTTACGTATAAAAATGATGTTAATTCATTCTTATTACATCAATTAATGAGTAAAGAAATGATGTTAATCAAATGTTATAACATCAGTTTCTTTAAAGTTAAATTGATGTTAAAGGCTACAGACATCAGTTATTAACTGATGTAAGCAAAAAAAATTCAAACGTTGTCTTTGTGGGCGATGTTAAAGACACTAAGTTTTAACATCAGTTATTAACTGATGTAAATGAATACAAGAGACATCATCCAAGATTACTGAACTGATGTTAAAGAGTATAATATACATCATTTAGGGTTCAGAACTGATGTTAAATCCAACAATAGACATCAGTTTTTAACTGATGTTAAAGACATGTACCTTTAACATCGCCCACAGTAACATCAGTTGCAATTCTATGGGACATCAGTTTTTAACTGATGTGTATTAACATATTTCTAGTAGTGATATATTTATTTAACAATATGCATTTCATTAAATGTTTTGTCTTCTTGGTAATTATGTCTGTAATTGAAGGTGTGCAGATTTAGTATGAAATAGTAGTAGTGTTATGGTGGAGTTTGAGGTTGTGCATAACAAGCCAAACATTTAATATATTATACGGCATGTATGAATGTCACTAGGGCTTTTTTTGGTATTGAATTTTGTCCTAATGTGTTAGCTGATTGTAAATTTTTGTTTTTTTAGTAAAGCATTCTCTAGTTATTGAGAAATATTATGTCACGCGAGGGAATTTATTGTGATGTATTGCTGAATGTTTCGAATTGTTGCAGGACGACGATGGAGCAACCGACTAATAGAAAGCCCTTGGGTGTTTAATTGGAAGAAAAAAGAACCAGTGTTTGTAGACTTGGAGGACGAGGAGAACAGAAAAAGTAGTACTAATCTTGCTTCAGATAAGCTGTGTCAGAAAGAAGCAAGGAACAATCTGAGCAGGACATTTGCAACGCTTATAGGATGTCTTCCTGCGGGGTCCTTGAACTACATTACCATCAGCATCGTACAACTTATTAGGCAATGGGGAAGCACCGTGACTACATATTAAATACTTGGCATACAGATTGTCACCGTTGTCAGTCTTCTTTGTATATTTTTTTTTGCTAAATGTCTTCTTTGTATATTTACAGACATCAAACCGCAAATAAGCCCATAATCCCTGTAAAATTTAAAAGCGTCCTCCAATGTAATAAAGTGTTGATTTAGCTGAGGTTTCTTAAACTCCTCGCATATAGGAGTCCAGTACTTCACACCATCGTGTGCAACGTAACATGTAGCCTGTGAATTTTCACATTTTCGATGGGTTCTTCTGCATCTTTATCCGGACTACAACTCTTCGAAGTTTTGGATACTAAAGATCCTACATCATTTTCTGAATTTTTAGAGTCGGAAGAATCGATGTGTGGCACCTCTGAAACTACAATATTAACACATAAAGGCATTAGCTTTACAGGCAATACATTTCAGCCAAACATGAATCCAAACATATAAGCTACAACCTCAACACATGCACATCATTTACAAACGTGAAGGATGTACCAATAACGATAAGAAGAACTCTTGACAACAATAAAGGACATCATCTGTACATATTAAACAACTTATACACATCGAGACTCTCCCGGACAATCTTCGACGTTCGCCATCTGACAACCCCGGACTGGAAGAGAACAAATTGTGCAACGGATTAGTACATTGACCTTGCGTCGATCTACTATGTAGGATAACAGACCGGGCTGCAGCGTAGGATGAAACAAGAAAGCAGATATACAAGAGATGAAGATACATGCTATTAATCAGAAATTAATTGCCTACATTCAAGCAATGTTGTAACTGCCAAAAACAAGTTAATACATACTCTACGTATTGTACGGTATATATGGACTGGTAAGCAGTGATTAAATGAATAATACAAATTGAAAAAAGCTTCCAATACTTTAACAGTCGTTGGATGGAAAGTAAATAAATGGTGAATGCTTTGTACTCCAATACTCCAAAAAAAAAAAATTGCACTCCATAAAACTTTGTCATATATATATATATATATATATGTATGTATATATATATATGTGTGTGTATATATAGGCTAATGATCATATACATACCACTAAATGCGAACCCACCCGGGGCCCACTTCCGCCCCCACTCAATCCACCTAGGACCCACTAAAGTCTCACTATGGCTCCGGACAGGACCCGGAAAGGCTCCAGACAAGTCGAAGAGCCAATGCTTTACCCCACCCCCTTCCCACTAGGGCCCACCCCCATGCACTAGGCCCCACTTAGGCCTTGTCAAGGGCCACCTAGGGACCCATTTTCGGGGCGCACAAATCTTCCTATACTCTTAAAAGCATTAGTTCGCATTTAAGGATGTATTTAGTAGTTTGTACTGGAGCAAGACTCTATATATATATATATATATATATATATATATATATAGGAAATTGCTCAAATAGAAACCACTAAAATAAAAACGAAAATGGAAACCAAGAGAAACTATATCTAAATGACCTCACCCACCCCCTATATGTCATCACCCACCCCCTATATGTCATCACCCACCTAGGGCCCACCCTCACCCCTACTTAATCCACCCCGGGCCCGCTAGGGCCTCGTCAAGGCTCCTCAATGGCCCTGGACAGGCTCCACACTATCTTAAAGAGCCAAACCTTGACCCCACCATGGTCCCACTAGGCCCTGACCCAGCCCTACTAGGCCCCACTTAGACCCCGTCTAGGCCCATCTCGGGGTCCATCCCCGGTCCCAAAACCCGCATCATTCTACTTAATCGCCTTGGTTTCTATTTAGTTTCTATTCTAGTAGTTTCTATTGGAGTAGGACCCTATATATATATATATATATATATATATATATATATATATATATATATATATATATATATATATATATATATATATATATATAGTCGCGCTCAAGAGAACCCATTCTTAAAATAGAACCTTAGAACCACTAAGTTTCTGCCATAGAACCCTAAATTTAAATAGATGTCCTGGATCTAAATTTAAATAAATGTTTTTTGAATCGTTATGGGTGTTCGAAAATAATTTTAAAATATAATACATAAACACTACATTTTGTGCATGTGGTGCAGAACCCTAATTAATACTAGAAGGTTCTTAGGCTAAGAGTTGTAAGAGCAACATGAAATATAAATGCATGTATCGGGGTCTACTCTGATACAAGTATAAAAAATAGATATGAAGCAGTTTAATTAAGGAGAATGGGGATGGTTGTGGGGCTAGGAGATGGACCCCAAGGTTGGTCTAGATAGGGCATGGTAGGGTGTGGATGTGGCCTAGTGGGACTTTAGTTGTCTAGTCAAGTTTGAGATCTTTGGTTGTCCAAAAAGATTGTCTTTCCAAATTTGAGATCCTTGGCTTAATGATACAGATAATCATTTCATCATTACCGATTCTCTGTCGATAGTAAATATGAATGTCGATTCGTTATTTCACACGGACACCAAAGAATGGGACTTGGACGTATAAGAGATATCTTTAATGCAAGAGATCATTTTTGCATTATCAACCAAGATTGAGCAGGA
The DNA here is from genome assembly GCF_001625215.2 of Daucus carota subsp. sativus. Taxonomy (NCBI): domain Eukaryota; kingdom Viridiplantae; phylum Streptophyta; class Magnoliopsida; order Apiales; family Apiaceae; genus Daucus; species Daucus carota. Next base: position 14,718,833 of record NC_030388.2, on the reverse strand, counting down.
ATTAGATAAGGATATGTTGTTCTGGAAGTTAGAGCAATCTGGGCTATATTCCGTCAAGAGTGCTTATAAACTCTTGTAGTCACAGAAAGGCGCATGGAATAACAATGGTAGTATTAATTTCTAGAAAATGGTATGGAACACCAAAACACCTCCCAAAAGCTTTGTATGAATTTGATTTGGAGAGCTGTAACAGATTGTCTTCTAACAAAAACCCAGCTTCGCTCGAAACATGTTCAGATTGATAACAAATGCCCGGTCTGTGATAATGGTGTCGAATCAATCTTTCATGCTTTGGTTGATGTGACGTTGCTGCTAGGTGTTGGAATATCTTCAGTCCAACCATTGACACACATGTGGGCTTAAACTTTCAACCCTGGCTTAAGAAGAGCATTGTTGGACAGCCTAGTGAGAAGAAAGCAAAGGTTATCACTTTATGTTGGTCGATTTGGCGAGCCAGGAATGACCTTGTTTGGAACAATAAGAGATGGTCAGCCCTGAGAATTGTTGCAAAAGTTTGGGAGTATCTTTCACAATGGAAAGTGGCTCAGGACAGGAACTTCAAGGTACCTCTTCAATCTTCATTAGCAGGAGATGGTATTACGCACTGGGCAAAGCCTCAACAAGACACAGTAAAGATGACAGCGGATGCATCAGTTTTTTCAGACCGGGGTTTTTGTGGCATTGGCATTATTGTTCACGATCATTAGGGTGTGCTTCTGGGAGCTAAGTCAAAATTTTTAATGAGGTGCTGAACCCGTCTATGGTGGAAGCTATTGCAATTAAAGAAGCACTGAGCTGGGCCAAGAAGGAAAGTGGAATTCAGTTGTACTAGAATCAGATTACTTGTTTGTGGTGCAGATGATTCGTAATGCAACTCCAATGAGATCACGGTTTGGTCAGGTAATTGAAGACTGCATGAATATGATTAAGGAGGTAAACAACGTCGAATTGTATTTTATAAAGCGATCTGCGAATATCCCGGCACGAGCTAGCTCAAGTGTCCCATGAGTATCCTGAATGCATTTTTGACTAGAGGTCTGTTCCGGTTAAAATCAAGAATTGTATTTTGAATGCACTACAACAGAAACAGCATCACACAACGGTTTTTGCCCGTTGTCTGAGACCACGGAAAACCGTGGTCTATCGAGACGCCGTCTGATATGCGTATCAGACAACGTAGCGCACCGTTGTGTGATAGTGCTGAACACGATGGTTTACGTTAAACAAATTGTTGTGCAACACCCAGAACCAACAACGTTTTCTCTTAAACATGGTGTTGTTAAAAATTCTTCTTAACAATAGTTGTTTTCAAAAATGATGTTGTGAGAGAGGAAATCCACAACAGTTTTAGTAGCTCTCCAGACTTGTTAGAAAGAGGATCATACAACGGTAGTTGAAATAGAGAAGCTCGTTCTTTCCTCTCTTGTACAACGGGTTTCGAACACCTGCCCACTTGTGTAAGGCCCTTCTAACAATATTTTAATTATTGAGGTGGTTGTGTTTAGTTATGTCAGACAATGGTTTTATTTTAGATAGTTGGTTGTCTTTTACATGTTTTAACAATTGTTTATGTTTCATCATTATTGCAAGTCATCTGTTTGGACAATGGTTTTGTAACAAAAAATCATTGTTTCCAATTTTATGAGACAATGTTTTTAATGAATAATGATTATTGTATCATGTTCTATATGACAATGGCCCTATATTATCCCATTACCTAAAAACATAATAGACAATGATTTTACATAACTCAATTAAACTAAGCTATAGAATGTAATTAAAAAGCCAAAAATTAGTAAACAAAACTTTTCATTACGTACTAATAACCAGGGCTACAACCAAATCACATATACCATCTAATATCCACAAATATTTCCCTTGAGGGTGGCAAATCCCAAATATATAAATACCTAAAATACATACAATAAATGGTAACATCTACAGGCATATTGGACCTTTCTTTAATAATAACCACTTGGTTGGTAAGAAGATCAATCTTGGTTTCTTCTGCCCTCTTCTTTAATTCATTTACCTACCTTTCCATTTAAATGCATCAGCCCTGGCATAAGAAACACACAATTTTTGTCAATTTCTTTTTAAAATGTTAATGAATGCAATATTCTAATAAATTTATGTATCAGTCATACAAATTACAAAATAGAGCTAGATGATGAATGTCTGGATGAAATTCATAGTAAATTGACTACTCTAGATATGCAACTTAAACGAAATGTTGATCACTTACACGACTTTTAGGGTGGAAACATTAACAAGTTCCCAAAGCGAATGTCAAGTTTTAATTTACAGTCAGTAGATAGAGTGATGTTTGAGATATATACAAAGAAAAGGGACTTGTGACTTTATCTAGAATCCCCCTTTCTAATAAGCCAGCAGTCTTCTTGAATGATAATTTAGGTGAATAAATTTTTACAGGCATATATAAATGGAGACACTTTAGTGACCAGGCCAACTTACAAGAAAATAAGAGACGACAACTTTCCCAGAGTAGGAGGAATGATCCCTGTGAGATTGTTGTTGTACAAGTCCAAGCTTATTAGATTCTTCGACTTTCCCAGCTCGTTTGGGATAGTCCCATGAATGTTATTTTTGTAAAGCTTACTGAATCATAACAAGTTTGGATTACATTTTTTAGATCGTTAAAAGATCTGTGTTAATTTATATTTTCTGGAAACTTAACATCAATTATGTTAGAGCTCATGGTAACCCACTGATATATTCATCACTAGCAGCACATAAGAGCTATTGCAATCATAAGTACTCACAGATATTGGATATATTAGAGTTTTCCGAGATCAAGTACCAAAACACCAGACAAATTTGTGTTACCAAGGTCCCTGCAGCAATAAATAACAAGCAGTTAGTACATGATGAATTTGAGCCATGACCCGACCAGCGCAAGACTGAGCTAAACAAAATACCAAGGTCCCTGCAGAAATAATATGCTTGTACATTAAACCTTCCACCCAGTTGAGTATCAATGGCATGTTTCTGAGTAAACAAAATTATCCACATCAAAATCTACAATCCCTATATTGCAAAGCTAACTTGTGGCTTCCAAATTTAACCAAAGCATGTTAATAACTAATAAGTATGTCAATTTGCTTCTATGAATTGTGGCACTGGTTTCCTATCTTGGGCCATATTAAGGAAGTATAAAAAGTAGATACTGATGGGGATGGTGGGAGCAGATATAGCAGACTCTTAATATAGGAGAACAAAGTGGATATTTCTTACAACGATAAATGAGTCTCCAACAGAGTAAAAAAAATTCATGAATGTTATGTTTAAGAAGCAAGCAAATATTATTCCAAATTGCGAGCGACACAGAATCATTTTACAGAACCACAAATATATTTATACTAAGAAACATTTCCACATATAGATTGAAACATTCATTTATACACGTAAAGCCTTAACAATCTCAACAAGCTCTTCACATAAATAGAAAAAGCCTTAACAATCACAAAACGCCCATCACAAGAATAGAAAAAAAACCTTAAAATAGAACAGAATAATAACTCATCTAAACTACAATTCAAGCAATAAAACACAATCCAAAAACATTGAACATCTATAACTAACAATATAATTAAATTGACACAAATAAAGCTCTACCAAACTCAATATAGGCCATCACATATATAAGACCAATCTCTTACCCTAACATAATCACTGAACACATAGTTCAGAAAAACACAATCATTCAAAGTGCAAAGTAATATTAATATTGACCAATTTTTTTTACAATTAAAGATGAACTAATATTACATATAAAATACAACAACTCAGCAAGCATATTAAATTAGCCCTTTGACTCATTTCTCCTCAAATTCATAACATGAAAATGGAATTAACATAAACAGTCATGGAGTGAGAGGGAGGGGGAAGGGGAGAGTAGGAGAAAGATGAGGGAGGGAGAGAGAGAGAGACATCTCTGCTTTGGAATTTCCGATCGTTTTCCCCAAAAGAATCTTACCCACATCACCCACTACAAGAAAATAGACTAAAAGTGACCATAGTGTTGCAGTCGCTTTTATGATCAAAATGACCGCCCACGGTCGTTTGAAGACTAAAAATGACTGGAAATCCTCAGTCGCTTATAAGGCCGTCGAAAATAGCAAAACAGTCACAAATAAAACTTAACGTGACCAATAATAGTCACTTTTAGCTAACAGAAAAGCCATCAAAACTGGTCAAAAACAACCAGCTCCGGTCACAAAAAAATGACCATCTCCGGTCGCAACATATGTGACCATGTGTGGTCAATTCTATCAAATGAATTATAATCGCTACCGGTCACAAGTGGTTTTTATTTGAGACTAAAAATAGTCATACCTGGCAAGCTCCGGTCACACTAGTTGTGACCAAGTACAGTCAAATTGTTTAGAATTAATATAACTGGTTTTGGTCACATTGTGACACTAAATAAGACCAAAATTAGTCATATCCGCAGTTACTTCCAAATATGTGTCAACCAATTCTGGTCACAATGGAACTACCTCTAATCAAATTTGTAAATGCGTGACGACTGACTTTGGTCACAAAGATGCACTCTGTATGACCAAAACTAGTCAAAATATTGTTCTGCATATCCAAAATCAGTCACATTATATTTATGATCTACCATTTTTTTTCCTATAATATCACACCACAAAACTCAAATTCTCTCTAAAGAAATGCAATATTTTAATACCAACAATAGAAGTAATTTATAGTAAATGAGATATTTGAATACCAAAAGCAAAAGTAGTTCAACATTAAGCCAAAATAAACTTCTAATACATAAAGAGACTAGAGTACTTGGTAGAATTCACATACGGATTACTAGAATTCACAAAAGCATAACTTCTAATTACACATAGAGATAGACTACTAGACAATGCATATAAACTAAGGGCTAAGTTGAGTGTTGTTGAAGCTGCCATCTTCATCACTATAATGTCCATCCATGTTTGCTCTGTCATCATCCATGTCTCCTGCTTCATCATCTATGTTCTGTCCATCCGCATTTCCTTCATAATCTTCCATATCATGTCCATTTTCAGTTCCATCCTCCTCGGTATCCTGTATATGAATAAAAAGCTCATTTCATTCGAAATAAATGAGCAAAAATAATAATCAGCAAAAATAAAAAACTTGAGCAATAATTTTCAAAAACATAATTGAACACATAGCTATGCAAAAAATATGATATGAAATGCTAATAATTACCTCAATTATGACCTTTTTGAATCTCTCGAATTGAGAACTAGCCAAACTTGCTGCAACCTTGATATATTGGCCCCATAATACCTTTTGTACAGGATCATCCTTGTTTGGATATGCACCATCAGCCAATTTTTTCAACTCCTCATCAAGGTGGGATCGGGTGATCTCATTTATCCCATCCATGGCCTGGACCATATCAGTCACCTCATTTAGTGCCCTACCCATCATATCATATGCATGATTCGGAATACGTGCAGGAATGGACGAGGTGGTCCATTCGGCAGCCTCCTCTGGCCCGAGAAAGTCGTGAATAGTCTTGTTTGGATTCATAAATATCTTCCCTTTATTTAACTTACGAGCTCGCAGAGAAATTAATATATTCCTTTTTCTGCAGGTGGCAGGAGATGGAGGTGGCTCATCAGCACCTGTTTGAGAAGCAAATTCCTATGCAGCACTCTCCATAGCCTCCTGCACGTTAGAAAACAGAGTATCAGCAAGTCAGCACCGTACATTATTAAGAAGACACTGTTATCTTTCAGTACTAGAAAGACTTAATTATCACATCACCTGTCTGACTCTGAACAAATATACGAAAAGAAAGACAATAACCAAGAACATTATTTCATGAAGATACTTGTGATAGGTAATGAATATGATAAATTCTAAATTCTAGAATGCATTAGTTATAGCTGAATGCATTAGTTATAGCTTATTTGTATTTAAGATTTGCTAATATCTAATGTAGGATCATCTTACAAAGAAAACTATGGAAACAACTATGGAAGATTGCTCGAAGTCTTAAAACTTCACTATCACAATGGTCATGATGTTATCTTATTCAAATGTCATTGGTTTGATCATACAACACACGTCAAAGTCGATCGAAATAGAATAACTACCATGGATGTAAGATCAAAACTAAATGCCGAATATGTTTTCATATTGGCTAGCCAAGCACATCAAGTATGTTATGTACCAAGTATAACAAAGGCGAATTCATCATGGTACACGGTGCTTACAACAAAGAGTCGACAAGTAGATGAAGATATGACCTACAATGATAATGCTACATCCAATGATGTCGCTTTTCAAAATGACACGTCAAATGCTTCATCATCACATGTGAATACCGTAGTTATTCATGATCCTTCTAATTTCTTCATCGACTTACGAAATTATGAAAACGTTAACTTCACGGAGCACAATAATGACGATCTAAATGATGATGACCATATGAGTGTTGACGAGAGAAGTGATAGTGATGAGTGATGATATTATGTTGAAAATTTTCTAGACAATTAGTATGTATTCAAATTTAAAATTATTGTTCAATTCAAGATTTGATGGATCAAGTTCATTGTTTAATTTTGAAATTTATGTATGCAATTATTGTATGTATTTTATTTTTTCTAAAATAAAAAATGTATAATTTATAGAAATTTATTCAAATACATGGAGCATCTCCGGTACCTTATGCTGTTGGCCATACTGTCTACTAAAAGTGACCGTATACAGTGGAAACATATGTGACCAAGATCAGTCACATTCCCAATGGATGTGACCAGAATTGGTTATAAATCTCCTAAAATTTGTTCAATATTTCCTGCCCAAGGATGAGGATACATGGACGACTAATTTCAGTCGCATTTGTAAATGTGACTGGTTCTGGTAGTTCTTATTTTCTAATATTTGAAATTACATATGGCGGGAAATTTCCCGCTAAGTGCGAGTAGGATAATGCGACTATGTCTGGTCATTTTTTAAGTGTGACCATGATTAGTCTCAAATGTAGTAGCTAAATGTGACAGATTTCAGTTACTTTGTAAAGTGACTATATTTGGTCGTCAATGTCAAGAGCTTTGCGACCACATTCAGTCAAATATGGTTTTGGTATTACAGTTTAGTAAGTTGACTTACAAATGACCGCGCTCGGTAATATTTAGTGACGGTCACTTTTATCCAGTCACATTTAATCATATTTTCTAGTAGTGACCAAAACAACCCTTTTCTTCACTAGAGCAGCTAATCAACCCCGTCTTCACATTTCTAGTTCTAGGGTTAGAACACTCTGTCTTCTACCCCTAAAGCTCTGTTCAGCACCACACTTCTCCAGCTTCACAACACTTCTTCTTCTGCTTTTTAAATTATTTAAAAGGGGGGAGAGAGCTGAGAGAGAAGGGGAGCCACAAGAAAATTAGATTTAGGTTTGAGAATGAAAGGATGAGTTTTCTGTGGTGAGAGGCAGGAGGGAAAGTTCAATTAGGTTTGAGTTGAAGGGGCGGGAGTTTAGAAAAATTGGGGAGGGGGAAACAAGTAGATCAAAATGACATATCTTGAATAAAAGAGATAATTATTTTGTTAATCCGGAACTCATCTCGTTAAGTGACGACCATATAATTTTTTATTATTTTTTCACATGATTAAACTTAATATGTCTTGATATTTGGATCACCCAAAAAAATTAATATGTCTAAATTTTTGATTATATGTTTACATGACTAAAATCAATATATCTTGACATTCGTACGGTTGGATCTTCCAAAAATTTTAACAAAAATCCTATAATTTTTTTTAACAATATATCTTATAATTTTTTTAACAATAATCTTATAAATTTTTTTAACGATAAAAGGGTAATTGTTAATTTTTTTTTGAAGAGTTAAAAATTCTCGTATCCTTGATCAATTCTTATTTTTATAATTTTTATCTAAAAAAATATATTTATATTATGCATATATGAAAATATGTATTGTTCATTTTTAATAACATGACAATTTTGTACTTCGAATGTAAATATTAGTATGTGTTTTATATTTACAATTTTCGAAAGTACGGATCGAATCTTTGTTATGTATACAATTAGCCATATATTAATTTATAATTATTTATTTTGATGATCTAACCGTACGGAGGTCGAGAACTAACAATATTAGTCATGTGTAAAACAAATCAAAATTTTTTATGTTTATTTTGTATGTTTTCTTTACAATACAACTTAATCGTAAATTCTGTCTTATTGTAAAAAGGTCTTTTTTGTCCTTTAGTGTCTAACAGACAACGGTTTTTATACGGCCTATGTTGTATCATTGAAAATGACACAACTGTTACGAAGGTTATACCGTTGTAAGAGAATTCATTGTCTAAATTAAGCTCAAACAACGCTCGAGGAAAAATCCGTTGTGTAAAAGGAATGTAGACAACGGTTTATGGGAAGAAAACCGTTGTATAATAAATTTTCATTTTTAAGAGTTAAAAATTCGCATTTCCTTGATAAATTCTTGTTTTTATACTCTTTGTCTTTACAAATATATTTATATTATGCATATATACAAATATGTATTGTTCATTTGTAACACCAAAATAATTTTGTAGTTCGAATGTAAGTATTAGTATGTGTTTTATGTTTACAATTTAGAAAGTACTGGATAGAATCTTTGTTATGTATAAGATTAGCTCTATATTAATTGTTAAATATTTTTTTTCGATGATCTAACCGTACGGATGTCGAGAACTAACAATATCAGTCATGTATTAAAAAAATTAAAATTTTTTATGTTTATTTTGTATGTTTTTTTTTAACAATACTAGTCAAACGTAAATTTTGTCTTATTGTAAAAAGGTATATTTTGTCCTGTAGTGTCTAACCGACAACGGTTTCTATATGTAACTCTGTTGTATCATTGAAAATGACACAACTGTTACGCACGTTATACCGTTGTAAGAGAATCCATTGTCTAAATTAGGCTCAAACAATGCTTCAGGGAAAACCCGTTGTATAAAAGTAGTGTAGACAACGGCTTATGAGAAGGAAACCGTTATATAATATATTTTCATTTTTATGAGTTAAAAATTCGCATTTCCTTGATCAATTATTGTTTTTCTACTCTTTGTATTAAAATATATATTTATATTATGCATATATGCAAACATGTATTGTTCATTTGTAATACCAAGACAATTTTGTACTTCGAACGTAAGTATAAGTATGTGTTTTATGTTTACAATTTAGAAAGTACTGGATAGAATCTTTGTTATGTGTATGATTAGCGCTGTATTAATTTATAAATATTTATTTTGATAATCTAACCGTACGGATGTCGAGAACTAACAATATTAGTCATGTATAAAAAAATTCAATTTTTTTTATGTTTATTTTGTTTGTTTTTTAACAATACTAGTCAAATTTAAATTTTGTCTTATTATAAAAAGGTATTTTTTGTCCTGTAGTGTCTGACAGATAATGGTTTTATTAGTTAGTAAAGGCTTGTCTATAAGGCCATCATACAACGCTAACAAAAACACTTGTATGTTAGCTTCCCAGTCACACAACACTATTTGAAACCCTTGTTTGAACTGCTCGTAAACAACACAACAAATAAAACACTTGTCTAATTACAACAACGGTTTCTTGAACTATTGTCTGAAGTTTCTTCACACATCGGCTCTCAAAACAGTTGTCTAAAATGCATCATTACACAATACCACAGTTAAGAAACCGTTGTCTGATTGAATTTACTAGACAACAGTTTTTTTAACCGTTGTAGGTCGTAGGTGTTAGACAATAGTTTTTCGAGGACGAAAAGAAAGTGTTGTGTCTTTTTTCCAAACAACGCTTTTTTCACCGTGCGTTGTCTGATCAGTGTTGTCTAATGGTGTTTTGTTGTAGTGATGATTTGAATGAGTAATGAAATTGCATTTTTCGTCAAAAAAATTTAGCATTCTTGACCACACTGATTTAAAGGTATTTCCTCACGGAATCTGCACTCAGCAAGTAATATATGTGACATCCGCAAATAAACATCACAACAGTTTTTTGAAACAAGCTATGAGCTTGAAACAACACACACACTCAATATCTTGATAAGATATCCCACATTTATCTTCAAGATATTTTCCTCCTAGGAAACCTTTCATCCAGAAGATATATAATGTCAAGGCAAGACTCACAATTGAAGCAAACACAGTGCCAGCAATAATTGGAATTGATAGTCCCCGGACTGCCCTCGTTTTGATGAATCTCCAGATTCACTACTAGAAAAGCAGACATTTCCGACCAAAATTTCCGACCGACCAAAGTGGTCGGAAAAAAAACGGTCATTTCCGACCGACTTACCGACCAAACGCGATCGGTCGTAAAAAATGGCGTCATTTACGACCGCCAATACCGACCGCACCAAATCGGTCGGTTATAATGGGCGTGGGTCCCGCTCACCAACATTCTTCAGCTGACATGGACGCCACGTCGGTAAAACTGACCGACACATTTCCGACCGCCTGTGGTCATTTCCGACCACCTTGGCTGATTTAAAATAATTGGTCAGCTTTTAACTTGTTGTCGCCTTGTGATTGGCTGAGTGGGGACGAGGTGGAGCCCAGCTTATTTCCGACCGATTTTGGCGGTCGGAAATGGCCCGCTTCGTTTCCGACCGAATTAAAACTCGGGCGGTCGGTTTTGACTTCTTAGAAAAACAATAAATTTTATTCGACTAAGTAAACTATTTAAAAAAAAGTAAAAACATTTTACATCCAGAAAACCGACCAGATTCAATATATTTCCGACCAAACTCATAATTTTAACACAGAAAACCGACCACATGCAACACATTTCCAACCAAACTCATAATTTTAACACAGAAAACCGACCAAATTTAACTCATTTCCGACCAGATTCTCAAGTGCAGAAAACCGACCATTTCGTTCTGTCATTTCCGACCGATATACGACTATGGCGGTCGGTTTTGACTTGTGAGAAAAATAAAAAAAATTGTTCAGCTAAGTAAACTTAAAAATTAAAAATTAAAAAAATTGAAACTAGCTTTTAGTCAGTTAATAAATTAATAAAAAATTATTCATAACTTAATATTTGTTTTTTAATTTTTTTTATTTCCATAACAAAATATAAATACTAACTAACTAATTTCAAATTAATTATTCAAACAGCAGAAAAATGTAAAATCTTTGTGATATGGTCTAATTTAAGGTACTAATCATGATAGCAAAAGAATAAAAATATAAAAAAAATTATAAAGACACTATTCTGTTACGAATCATGCATTGCAGTGAATGTCGGAGTTCAGGGTTTGGATTTTATCAGAAGTTATCCTAGGGTGTATACTTTCGAAATATCAATTTGTTTTTTAAGCGATCCAACCGTACGGATCGTAAATTAAGTAGTCATAGTAGTTGTATGCCAAAAATCAAATCAATAGGATTTTATCCGCTGATTTATTATAACGAAAATATTATGTTATACTTAAATATAGACGTAGGGTAATTTTTTTACAAAAAAATAAATTTATTTTTTGGGCGATCCAACCGTACGGATAGTAAATTAAGTACTCATCGTAGTTATATACCAAAAATCAAGACAATAGGATTTAATCTGTTGAGATATTATAGTGAAAATGTTATGTTATTCTTAAATATGGATGTAGTGTTATTTTTTTTACAAAAAAATAAATTTATTTTTTAGGCGATCCAACCGTACGGATCGTAAATTAAGTACTCATCGTAGTTATATACCAAAAATCAAGTCAATATAATTTTATTTTTTGACATATTATAGCGAAAATATTAGTTTATAGTATTTAAATATTGACGTAGGGTTATTTTTTTTAAAAAAATAATTAACTTATTTAAATAATCCAACCTTACGGATAAGAATATAATTAATCAACTTATATTGGTCCTTAAAATCAATAATTTTGAACAATAGTTGAAGGAATATTATAATGAAAAATTGATTTTCTACTTATTTAAAGATCAAAGCCCAACACGAACTCCCCCAACTCAAGCTGATGATCAAAATCCACCACGAACACCTCCAACTGATCAAGGTGATCAAACACCTCCAGCTACTCCGCCAAGTCCATTTGTTCGCTTGATCCGCAGGCCCAGAACTGCTTCGATGGGAAGGTTTGGGGAACAGCTGCCGAGCAAACCTACCCGTATTGACATTCATGGCGGGCGGTAATTTCACTTAATCATTTCATATGTATCTAGTTAGAGTTATACTTGCTTTATATTGTATTATTTTTGGATTTCGTCATAAGATTTCTTTATCATTAATTGTATAGTATCTTTGATGACGAAGCAAAAAAGACTTTGCTTGCAATACTTCGTGATCAGTGGCCTGTTGGATCGTACACCTATACTGATATTATGGCAAAAAACCCGGATTGGATGGACGATGTTGTAACTGAGTTTAAGGTATATGTATATATGTACCTTAATTTTCTACTCTTTACATCCTATATATATATATATGTGTGTGTGTGTGTGTGTGTGTGTGTACGTATATTCCTTGTATGTGTGTGTGTGTGTGTGTGTATAATTGACATGTTCTTTGTTTCTCTTCAGCACTTCTACAAAAATTTGAGGGGACAGAGTCGAACTGAGGCCACTTGGAGTATCAAGGAGCATGCGAAGAGAACATGTAAGAAAATGATGAATGAGGAGAAGCGGCGTTTTGTGAAAAAAAAGAAGGAAACTGGGAAGTCAGCAAAAGAGCTGAGGCCGAAGTATTTTCAAGCCCCTCTATGGGAAAACTTGTTGAAGTACTGGGATAGTGAAGGTCACAGGCATCGGTCCCAGGTTGGAGCAAAGAATCGAGAAAAAGTGGAGACCTTGCACACTGCAGGTGCAAAATCATTTGAAGCTGTCGAAATGGTAATTCAAAACTTATTAAATGTAGAATTTTACGAGTAATCAAGTGCAGTTTTATTTCTTAATGAATTAATATTAATGCTACATATGCTTAATTAATTGACTAATAAATCAAAAATGTTGGATCAAATGTGGTTGATTTTATTCCCTTAATTTGTTGTTAGGAAATGATGGCAGAGAAAAAAGGGAAGAAACCGAAACGCCTCGAGTTGTGGGAAAGGACACACACAACTAAAGCTTCGAGGAAGGCGAGGGAGGAAAGCAAGGGAAAGAAATGCCCACCTAATTTAGTGTATACTACACCAGGGGCAATGGAAATAGCGGTTAGTATACATTTTAAATTTAGTTTACATTTTAAACACTGATTTTGTTTACGAACGCTAACTATATAGTAATGGTATATTTGCAATAAAAAAAGACTTTACTAATTAAAAAGAATAACCTTGATCATATATATCTAGTTATAAGATTGTTTAATTTGTGTGTGTCTATATATATATGGAAGACCCTATATATATATATATATATATATATGAATACGTAATTATCTTTACTTTTTTTTTCAGTCTCGCTATAGTGCCATCCTGGAGAATTCAGGGGTTGACCTAACTCCTGGATCAGATTTCTCTGAGCCTATCGAGTGGTGGCTGCAAGCAACAACGGATGGCGCAAACAAGCCAAAAAAGAATCGACTTATTGGATTTCCAACCGTCCCTGCAAACACATTGTTGCCGAATTTGGCTCACCGTTTCAGAGAAGTAGCTAGGGGAGGTGCAAGCTCCTCATCCTCTGTCCCCAACCGCACAAACATACCTGACCCGCTTTTTGTGCAAGTTGTTCGCCATGCTCTCACTAATGCACAAGCAAACCCGAGTCATTTCCAACAACAATTGGATAATGCAGAGTTGGAAGGTCTTGCTAGGAACCTTCTCGAGGTTTCTAATCCGGAGAGTCAAGGCACCTTCAACTCTATTTTCTTCAGGGAGGTTGTGAACGTTGTCACGACAATCATGACCGACATTTGCAACAAATACGAGGCTGGAACCCAAGCTGTAAGTAGATAAGTGTAAAATTTGCAACAAATATATATATGTTACTTGATATTGTTACTTGATATTTGCAACAAACATATATATGTTACTTGATATTGTTACTTGATACTTGATACTTGATATTTGCAACAAATTTGCAACAAATATATATGTTACTTGATATTGTAAAATTTGTTTTGAACTGAATTAAGATTGTAATTTGCAATTTATAAGTTATTGATGGTTTGTGGATATAAATGGCAATGAAAATGAAACTTTTTTGTGTGTTTATATATATATATATATATATATATATATATATATATATATATATATATATATATATATATCTGTGTGTGTGTGCAGTGTATATATATGTTTCATGTCTGTATAAGTATTATAGTACTAAATTTTCTAATTTAGTGTGCATATAGATCGACATATATGGTGATGGCATATAAATTTTTAATTATTGCAGGCAATTGCGGAGGCAACTAAGGATATCACCGATGGTGAGAGTTCGGAGAATGACATTGATGGGGATGATCATGATGGTGATGGCGATGAGGAAGATTGAAGTGAAGCTACCTAGCTAGATGCATTATTGGTAGGGATGCTTATTTTGTTAAAACATTGCTTTTGGCTTTTGATTGTTCAGCTGTAACGTATATGATTGTTGGCTTTTGTTGGCTTTTGTTGGCTTTTGGGTGATTGTTCAGCTGTAACATTTATGTCGTACTGAATTTTATAACTGTTCTTGTTTAAATATATGAATGCTTGTTGGCTTTTAAATTGTGTCGTACTGAATTTTGATGGATATGATTCTTGATTTTGGTTTTCAAATTGGATATTGTATGTGCATTGTTGGTTTGGTAAAATAACAGGGATATGGTATAGTTTACAATGTAAATACTGCATTTTTTTGAAATTATATCTCCAGAAAACCGACCAAATTTGCTCATTTCCGACCAAGAATGGTAAAAAAAAACCAGAAAACCGACTAGATGTATACATTTCCGACCAAATTCATATCTTAAAACCCAGAAAAACGACCAACTCATTTCTGACCAACTCATTTCCGACCATGTGTATGTAATTTGGGTGGTCGGTTTTAGACCAGAAGCTCCCCCAATGGACCCTGAAAGCCATTTCCGACCAACTCATTTCCGACCACTCTGTGGTCGGTTTTAGAACAGAAGCTCCCCCAATGGACCCTGAAAGCCATTTCCGACCAACTCATTTCCGACCACTGTGTGGTCGGTTTTAGACCAGAAGCTCATCCAATGGGCCCTGAAAAGGCATTTCCGACCAATTCATTTCCGACCACTGTGTGGTCGGTTTTAGACCAGAAGCTCATTCAATGGGCCCTCAAAAGGCATTTCCGACCGACTCATTTCCGACCGTCATTGGTCGGTTTTGAGACAATCCACGTGTATGACACGTCAACGGTGGGCCAGATTTATCTGATACAATCCACGTGTATATGGACATGGAAACACATTTCCGACCGACAGAATCGGTCGGTTTTATAACTCATTTCGGACCGATACGTCATTTCCGACTCGGTTTAAAGGGACCGACGTGGTCGGTCGGTCGGTGGTCGGAAATGACCTCAAAACCGACCGATTTTGCTTATTTCCGACCGATTTTGGCGGTCGGAAATGCCCGCTTTTCTTGTAGTGATTGCAGCTATGAACAGTGACATCCTTCTCCAGGGTGATACCATTTCCAATTCCTCTAGCTTTCTCTGCAATGTTAAAATCTTTCCCAACAATATTCCCTCTGTTTGGAGAAAAAGAACTCAAATTTGGAAAGATGAATATATTAGCGTTACTTGAATGACATACAGATGGAATTAACAGAATTCATAAAAGTCCAACTCAAAGGTCCAGTTGATCTGCACTAGTACACCTAACCTCTTACTCACCTGAATACCATCAAAATGCGCCTTCCAATGCTCCCATGTTTCTCATCATTAGAAAATTGCATTTCGGCAGAATGGAGCTAAACTTTATAACTACCCTTCTGCAAGCAAAGTCCATAGTACTTTGAGAGAAGAAGGGAAATAGGATTACCATTCCATTCTCAACCTCATTCCATTCCTAGAAAAATACATTCATCCCAACCAAACGCAATGAAAGAGTTGTGCGAATATCAGCTGTTTGTAATGCACTTTTGATACAAGAAATGTTAATCAACTACCAACTGACCAACTGCCTAATGAAATGGCAATATATATATCCCTCAAATGTTGTGCTCTCTCTTGCAGAATGTTATACAAACAATGACTGGACATAATATATGCCCAATTGATTAAAACTATATCTGCTATTTTATGTTGTGTCAAAGTTATTAGAAACATTAGCTAGCAGTCCGTATACTTTGTGTATGACTTGATTTTCAAATTGGTAAATCGATAGATATATCTGACTCTAGAAAGTCACAGTATTTGCGACCAACCACAACATCCCTGAAACCCCACCATTTCTTCCCCTTGGTCCTCCTGCACCGCCCTAGCTCCCGCTCCATACCACCTCCCCCCCAACTGAAATCTGGATGCAAAAAATTTGTTGACTAACCATAAGAATGCAAACATCTGAATATTAAAAAAAGGTTGCAATCCTAATAAGTACCCATCAATTACATTAGATGGTTTAAGGCTCCGAGCATCCAACAGAAATGAAAATTACTAACTAGTCCTAATGTGAAAATAAAAATAGAAAATGCAAATCATTGTCTGCAGCATGAAACTTAAGCCTTCTGAGGTAGCAACTTTGTTTCAGGATTCCTCTGATGCTGGCATCTGCAAAAGATTTAACAGACCATATAAATAAAGAGGGAGTGCACAAAGATTGGCAGAAACTAGTACTAGTATTATAGTTACAATCCCGGTAATAATAGCTCAAAAGGATAAGTATCTGATAAAATAAATGAAAACATAAATATGTGAAATCTTTAAGAAACTAATGTTATATGGCAGGCTATAAATCAATGCAAGAACGGATCAATAATAGAAAATTGCTGGATTAGAAGCCATCAGTTATTTGATTTAAAGCATGAAGCCATTGGCTGTTGATGCATTTGTGATCGACAATATTTAGTAAAGCAATTAGCCATATATACAAACACCAACAGGTTGATTATCAAGACCAGAAGACCTATTTGTACAAAACAAAATCTTATCTGCTAGTTAATGCAAGAACCAGAGAGAGAAAATCGTTTACGATTGTTTAATATCTTACAATACATGGGTTACTTACCAATTTAGGCTACAGCCTAAAAACTGAAAAAGCTACGTCCTTCAGCCCTCATTTCCCTGGCCAGTTTTCGAAACGGAGCTTTGTCCTAAAAAAGAATTAAATAGGCGAAACTTTGAGATCTCATCTTACTTGAAGGAAACATGCGGCATATTTCAGCAAAATTACTTACTTTAGCACTCATGCCTCTCCATTCTAATTGTCCAGCACAAGAGACCTCAAATGGTGTCTTTGATGAAAAGAGTACGGAAAAAAAATTAACACTGAATTAGAAAGGAATTGATGCTAAAAAAACCTGTGTAGAGAAAAAGATCATACTATTCCATAGGTTGGTGGTGGACGATTCTGATAATATTTTTTCAGATAGTCATTTCTCCTGTAATTAAACAAAATCAGATCATAACCTATAATGAAAATACTGAATAGGGAAAAATAACGAAGGAAAAAGTTACATGAATATGGTAAAAGCATCCAAGTCCAATGGCCAGCCGTCCTTAACTACGCAGGTCTTCCCATAAAACCTAAATCATAATAAGTATGTATTATACACATACGTACATATTATATAAAGTAACACCCTTATGTTGAAGTTTACAGTTAGGCATTTAAATGTTCAAAAAACTGCAAAAAGATACATTTTCAGACAATTAAATTACAATTTATTCATATATATATATATAGGCTCATGATCAAATACAAACTAATCTTAAAATAAAAACTAAAAACCTTTCTTTTTATACAACCCAACAACTCCACCTTATCTCTTCCATCAAACCCACTTCGTCTCTCTCCTCTTCCTCCACCCCTGCTACCACATCTCTGCCGACACTTCCACCCATGTCACTGTTTCCGATTCACCATCATCATCACCACCTCTGCCAGACTGCCACACCTGCCACCTGCTATTGATATACATACAGAAATCGTAGCTATTCTGGTGTACGAGTTAGTGATATCAGCTGTACATTTTTGTGATATTCGCTTTAGAAATTAGTGATATTCGCTGTAGAAATTAGTGATATTCGTTAAAATCTTCAGAACTTGATGCAAACCTCTAGATCTGTTCTTGTTCGTTGATTCTAGTGATGATGGCGGTGGTGGAGATGGAAGCGGTGAACATGGAGTGGGCGGGGGCATGGAGGATGCGGGAGTGGGGTTGAGATGCCGGAGGTGGAAGTGGGGGTCGAGGTGGAGGTATGGCAGAAGTAGAGAACGAGATAGCGCGCGGAGGTGAAGGTGGTGGTGGTGGTGGTGGCGGCAGAGGTCGAGATGAAGGTGGTGGAAGAGGTGAAGGTTGGGTGGAAGTTGGTGGTGGAGGCGGACTGAGGCTTGGATGACGTGAATGGGGCCGCAGGCGGTGGCAATGGTGGAGAGAGCGTAGGACATGGAGTTGCCCGAAGTGGAGGTGGAGTTGGGGAAGATGGAGGTGGAGTTAGAGAAGATGGAGGTGGAGGTGGGGTTGTTTAAAATTTTAGTGATATTGTATTCAGAATTTAGTGATATCGCTGACTTTTTAGTTTGTAGAATAAGATGGTTTGTAGTGGAGTAAGACTCTCTCTCTCTCTATATATATATATATATATATATATATATATATATATATATATATATATACAGACACACACCATTAGAGAGAACCCATAGAACCCTTACCTTATTTCTAGTATTACTTAGAGTTTTGCAACAGAACTTCACATGCAAAAAATGTCAATACCTATGTATTATATTTTAAAATTATTTTTAAACACACACAACCATGAAAAAACATCAAAAAAAAATTTAGATTTAGATACTAAAAATCTATTTAAAAACAGAACCTTAGTGGTTCTATAGTTCTATTTTAAGCCTCGGTTCTCTCTTGAGCGCGACCCTATATATATATATATATATATATATATATATATATATATATATATATTTATTATTTTTTTATTTTTTTATTTTTTTTTTAAACCGAACTAATTAAGATGAATATATTAAGTAACAAAAACTGATAAGAACTTACCCATCAACTTTCTCAGTCCTTTGAGACTTTGCTCTTTTGCTTGGTCTCTTAGCAGCTTTGTGATTCACAGAAATCCTTAATCAAAATAATAATAATAATAATAATAATAATCAGTCTAGAAACCAAATTCAGATCAACTTAATATATAACAACATAAAACTTACTTGGTATTGGTATCAGTTTTCTTGGTGGCAGATTTGTGATTCACAGAAATCCTAAATAAAAATAATAAGAATAAGAATAAGAATCAGTCTAGAAACCAAATTCAAATCAACTTAATAACAACATAAAAAAACTTACTTGGCATTGGTATTAGTTGTCTTAGATGTTCCAGACATTGATCTGGTGACAACCATGATGAATTCCTACAACCAAGGATCAAATAGTTAGGAAACTCAATTCCTAGTTCCAATACACGTTGTAATAAACTGATACATGCACTTCTGGTTCATTTTCACACTGAAGAGGTGGTGATGCTTTTTCCCTATAAATAGCATCCTGCACTCCGTTGTTTAGATACTAGAGAAATTTTGTATTACTACACAATACTACTACAATACATATATTTCTATCTCTTGAGATCAATAGTTGTTAGCTTTATCTTATTTATTTAAATAGGTTATTATAGAAAATTATAACAATATCTACATTATCTTTCCTCAAAGTGCATAATTATTTCTTGTGGGACTAGATTTTATGTTTATAAGCAAGCCAAGACCTTATTTGTTCTGACAGTGTGAGAAGCCTGGGGAACCTACCAAATGAACTAGACGTGACAAGAGTGAATGGCAGGAACTAGAAATGCAGGCATGCTTTTCAGCAACATTGTCAGAGACAATGTCAAGTATCCCATCATTTGAGCATAATAAGCGGGTGAGGATTTAACTTCATTTTGAGCTGTATGAGATCCTATAATAGTAAAAATAAATCTTTTGTGTGATCTGTTATTGGGGTATGTCTTCAGATATCTAAGCTGGTTAAGATTGTAATTGTAGGTCTTCGAAATAAATATTCCTTCAAATCTAAACAATCACCAATTTAGAATGTGATAATAAGGCATGAAACAGAACAAAAACTTCTAATCCTACCATTGATTATCAAATGAAAAAATTTAGGACCACTTGGCAAATCTATTTTAGCAAGAAGCACATGAAATCTTTTATGTCAACAGTACTGGGGTGTTTATAAGTACTATGGTAGATAAGAAAGACCTAAAGAGGATATGGTACATGCAGAGGTAGAAGATTTAGCATTATAGTACATATGACAAGGAAAGACATGTCTAACTATCCTTGAATAAAATCCTAAACTGTAAACATCGAGCACTATGTTTCCAAGCTTTTTTGCGCCTAACTTGCTTAATTGGTGTAGCAAAGAGTATGTCTTTACAATATTATGCAATTACTCCAGCAGAAGCTAGAAAGATAGCCACTACTGAAGTCGCACACTTGTGTACATATTTATCATGTATTTAGCATTTTATTAAAACTAAAGTTAATTTTTTATCCCACTCTAATAAACAAATTTAAAAATTTTTAAACTCGAGTAAGACTAATTTCCGTCTCCGTCCTGAAAATTTACAAGCCAGAAATCAAAGAAAGACTTTACCTAAAAAAATGAGTAGTTCCAACACGACGGCTGAGAAGCTAGAAGAATCCTGTGCTATGAACCTAACATGCAGGTCAGTGACTTATTACTACGAGTCCTGAATAACAAAATTAAGAAGATATGTGTGAAGCAGCCAAACAATACTAAACAAATACTAAGCAGCATGTACACATGTTATGTTCATCTATTCGTAATTATTTTATTCATGGACACAATTTCCAATTGTGCTAGTTCAAAAATTAATTCTATTCTTACTCATGAAAATTTGGAATGTCTCCAATCATATGGTTGTGATATGTATATTAATAATTTTTAGGGATACGAGGTTATTATCATTTTTTTTAGAAGTTAAGGATGGGTAAAACTACTAATGACAGCACTTTATGTGTAAAATCATGAAAACTTCTTTTAAGATAGTATCAAGGGTGTGGGCAACATAATTTATCTAATATAATAATATTATTATTTATTTGTGTTAGATATCATTAATTTTATTGCAGTTTTACATTTATTACTATACTCTCCACTTTAGTTAGTTTTACAAGATATCTTTTACTCAGATCCATCTCATGAATATGTGCTTAAGGGTTTTTTGGAATGTAGTACTTCTAAAATCCTTTCTATTTTATCAAATAAAAAAAAATGGTGAAGTAGAATATAAAAGAAAACAACTTGTCTCACATAGTTTTCTCAAGATCCTCAGTTGTAAAAATCTATTGAAGTGGTTAGATGGTTTGATATGCATGAAACAAGACACTACATGATTCTTTGTGTTTTCTTGACTTATCTACGTAGTTAAAGAATTATTTGGCAACCTGCCTTGAGTTTGCTTGAGTTTTCTATGTAGAATAAAGAATTTTATGACAATGTGCCACTACTTTAATGATTCGTGTCATGTAGTGTAATACATGATATGATTGAATTTAAATTATTTAAGTTACCTATATTGAACAAGTGTAGGATACTTGTGCATAGCATTGTTCAAAAAATCCGTCAAATTAGAGATTCGAATATAACCATAAAAATCTCAAGAAGGAAAGGGGTACTGCTTTAAACCATCGTTAATGGTTCCTTTAATCAAATCTATCACATGTAAAGAGTTTGGTTATTATTTTGATATAGGAAAATCCTTTAAACCAAATCGTTATGTTGTAGTGTATTATTTTCTTTATGTGCAAGAGTTGCTCACCTTTCCTCACCATTACTAATTACCTTTCCTCACCATTACTAATTTTCACAGTTATTGTCCAGTGCTAAAGTCATCAATTTATATGATATGGGAGAAGATTTGATAACCTAATTTTTCACATAACCTTTTACAATGTGAGATATCAAGTTGTCTAAAGGTTTGTTATGTGTGTTGTGTATGACTATCTAGGTGTGTAGGGCCTTGTTCCATGCACTAGTTTATTTTCAATTTGCACTCATGTCTTCAAATAAGTATCATTTCTACATATGAAAAATTTCTATTTTAGCACATCTCTTGCCGACCATTATTGATAAATGTGTAAAAGATATATGTGGCGTTGACGATTAGAGGTCTATGAGAAATATCTTCTATCTAGCATGCAAAAGGTCATTTAATATACGACTCTCTACAAAAAGAAAGTTGAGATTTGTTGTTCCGACAAATGTGAAGAGTGTCACATATGTAGTGGAAGGTACTCTAACGGGATAGTTTTAACAATATAGTAATGGCTTGGAACCACAACGAATATATAAAGTACATGTAAAAGAAATATGTAAACATAGCTTGAAACAATATAGAATGAAAGTAAGTGATTTTCTTATTAAGTAGTCTGGAGGAAGAAGTAAAATCTATAAATTATGTTGTCGAGTGTTTGAGAGTCGATCAAATATTCGATCTTTGAATTGCTATCAAGGTCAATAAGAAAAGTCAAAGTTGTTTTACTTCCTAAAATGGGTACACCACATGCACGAAGCTTAAAGGATGAAATTTTTAATGATGAACTGATTTTCTTTTTCTTTATTTCCCAACTACATATCAGATTCATTGCTGAAAAATAAGAATACCAAGCAATCTTCAACTCTAATTTTTCGTCAACTCATTTGAAAAAGATAAACAATTTTTTTTTATGCACTAAACCCTCATATCATTCAAACTCATTAGAAATCCCTAATTGGACTTCACCAAACACATATGTAATACCCACGTTGTACTTTCAAGATAGTTAGAACGATAGGGAATTTGTAGATTGAGCAATTGAAGACTGTAATTTGTTTGGAGCGGGGAGAAGACAAGAGTTGGTCCATGAATTCGTGCCACATGATATATATGAATGAATGATCATGAGATAAATTTGATGTGATGGTTGAGGTCACACATGGAGTAAAACTGAATTCCAAAAATAAAAGTAAATAAATTTACTCAAAATATGATAATTATCATAGCGCTTTCACCAAGGCTACAATTATGATTAATTCAAAAAATTATATAATATTACTTAATAAGTTAGCTAGCATTTTGTTCATATTACCACTATCAAAGTGTGTGTGTGTATATATATATATATATATATACGGTTTTTCTAGTGTGTGCCCATGGGCACACACTAAGCACAAAATTTAATAGTTTTTCTATGTTTTGATTGGCTTACACTTCTTTAATAATGATGGCCCCCCTGCATTCACACCAACCACACCAATGAAAACACATCAAATTTATGAGTTTCCGTGCTTAGCATGTGCCCATGGGCACAAACTAGACAAACCCATATAAATAAAGTACGAAACTTACTTCGATTGCCTTAAGTTCGTTCGCTCCATCGAACTAATTTCCACTTAAATGCACTCAATTTAAAACACTATGAAGATAATACTTTCTTTACCTAAATTTTTTTATTATAGTGGGTAGTAGCTTATATATGGTTTTTTTTGAAGATAACTATAGAAATGGTATTTTATAAAACGCTCTACAAGCAAGGTATTCATATCTTAAGTTTGCACTACTGTGCAATGCAGAGAGGGTGGGAGGAGGTTGTTGGAAACATTAATGAGGGACTCAAATTGACTAATGTTAGTTTTCTATTTTAATTATGATTTTATACGAACACAATATATACAAAGATATATATAGGATAAAAATCAAGGATGTGCGAAATTTCAAATATATGCATCTATTCCTCTCAAAAGATGAGATATCTTATTTTGTTGGTTGACATATTTGGGGGCACCAACTTTGTGCATTTAAATTTCACCAGTTTTGAGTTTCATGGTCGAAGGGTTTTAGCCATTAGATGAATTTCATGCCAAACTCAAAAAAATTAGTCTAACAGACTTATTAGTTTGACGAAATAGGACTGCACTGCTTTCTCACTCTGACTCTGGGAGGAGATAATCACCAGTATTACCAACGAGATGCGGCCCACACACTGACCAAGGAACTTTCGGTAGTGAATAACCATCCAATGATTATAAGGTTGCAAAAAATATATACTTAATATGTAAAATTTACTAATTCCATTCTCAAACAGAGAACAAAGTTCTCCCCTGGTTCCGAGAAAAATAATTTAAAGCCATTTAAGATTTTCAATTATTCGACTATATACAAATCTGAACTGTTTTATCACTCGAATATTACTCTAGGGTCTATCAAGAGACCATGACCAATCTATATCCAAAAGATTGTACATAGATGGTTTTCTACGTGACCCCGCAAAGATGAAGATTTCTACGGCCCCTCGCACATTCTTTTCTCTTCTTCTATATATAATAAAGAAATTAACATTCTGTAAAGTGACACCTATACTAAACATCAATATATAAAGAGTATAAGAACTAACAACTTTTAGCAACTGAATAAATTAAATGATAATATTATGAAACCAAAATAGAGAAAAGAACATATTAAAATCTTTTATTCATCATGATATCAAGAAAGAAATGATTAAATGAGTAGCACAAACCAAGACAAAAAGCATGATAGATAGCTTGGTTTTCTTTTTGTACAAACATATATAAAATGTTTTAACAAAAGACCACTTACGACAAGTTCTTATAATTCAGCTCCTTTATGCCTCACACCCCTAGTTGGGTTCCCTAATTTTGGTACACAATTGGATGTCCACATCCGTGCCCGAGATTAAATCCATTTGGTGTCATTGAAAGTCCAGTGCTGGTGCTACACCCATCTAGTGCTAGTGCGTGTTCCATCATCACAAGATTCTGAGCGTGTGTTGCGATGCTTCTCTTGAGGTCCTCCATACCTGTTTTCAACATATCAAGTTGTTCAAATCGAAGATCATCAATCAGAGCCTCCCACCAGAACATTTCTTGTCGTTGCTTCTTCAATTTTATGAGCTCCTCCCCTTGTTTCTTCTGCTCTTCCGAATATATAAGCAACTCAGAGAGTTCCTTGTTGAGTAGACGAACCCTTGCACTGCGAAGAGCCTGTACAAGAAGGGTGGTTGAATTCATCGGACTCGGGTCCTGAGCATTGAGGAACTTTTCAAGGATTTGTTCAACATTCGGATATCCAAATGAGAAAACTTTTTTCCCCGGAGAGAAGACGATGATTGCAATCTCTACACCACATAGGGTGCTAAGCTCACTCGCTTTCTGGAATAACCCACAACGCCTCTTGGAGAATGTAACCCTGAGATTACTTTCCTTGCTCATTTTTGCCATAACAATCTTTTGGCGACCCTTGCTCTTTGTTGTCATGTTTCTCTATCCTCCTTAGTTGATAGAATGAAATAGAACAAGAGATTATAAAGGGATGCTAACCTTGGGTACCTCCACTATTGGAAAAAGCGAGGATATATTAGTATCTGAATATTACATTCTATTAGCATTTAAAAACTTGCATTGCCAGACCATATGGTAATCTTTCAAATGGAAAAAACATAATTAATTTGTGGAATTTTCTTGTAACATTAGTGTTTATTAGGGATCTTATATTCCTCTTTTTTGTGCCATGACATTCTTACAGTTTTTTTGATAATACAAGGAGAATAAATGACTTCTATTTCCAAAACAGGCCACACTTATAATTCCTTTTTGGCTTAGTTTTATTAAAACTAAAAAACATATGATTGGTCTACTTACTTAAAGTGGTTATATATTTGTAGGAAAAGTCAATTTGAACATCAATAAAACTATACAAAACCCAAAATCTATCATATATTCCTAACATCAGGCACTAAACTTCATTTGTCACGATGGGTAAAGTCTTGAATATTTTTCGGAAAAAAAACTAAATGGTATATTTTAGTTTATTATTTTTTGCAAATTTAAAATCTATTTGAATATATTGATTAATATATTTACCGATATTATAAAAGGCATATTTCATCACCATTTATTATTAATATTTTTAATTTTGTTCAAGTACTGGGAATATTGGTCCAAAATGACACACCATAATTCTGAACTACAAACTTATATATTATTTTCTTAAATTACTTTTAGTTTTAAAAATTGTTGAAATATTTAACTTACGTAAGAATATGTTATTCATCTCGTGGAAATAATTTTTATTTTTTCTTCTTTTGTGTCCGGGTTTATTTTTAAAATATTATACTTAAAGGTCCATGGTAAATTTTAGTGTCACAAATACACTTATCTAACATAGTGAAAAAATTATTTTTTATAACATGCACGATTTTATTGTTAGGGATTTTTTTGTAATACAATTAAAAATCTACATATCAGATAATGGACTTTATTTATAAAGTTATGCTCAGAAAGTAATCTACATGTATGGTAAAGCTGACAATTTCGGGTTTGGAGTCGGGTTGACAGTAGCGGGTTAAAAATTTTACCCAAATCAAACCCGACCCGAAATTTTAATGAATTAGAATACCCAACCCGAGCCCGACCCGCGGGTAACCCGAACCCGAACCCGACCCGAAAATTAATATTTATTAATAAATATATTTTTTAAATAATAAATAAATATTATTTTACTTCAAATAAATGAATTTTTATTAAAATAATTTTTTTATTAAATTTAACGTATAAATATTATAAAAATAATATAAATAATATAAATGTATGTAATATAAATATTATATATTAATTTCGGGTCAATTTCGGATAATCCGAATTCAACCCGAAAATGACCCGTTTTTTCTGGGTTGATTTTGGGTCAACCCGAATTCGACCTGAACCCGAAAAAGTACAACTCGAATTCGTATTTTACGAGTCGAATTCGTGTCGGGTTGTAGGGTCGGGTCCAATATCGCCACCCCATTGTATGGTGAGGTATTGGTGAAGTAACTTTTTATAACCCATAAGAGAAATTAATTAATTAGCCATCATAAAGGTTTTTTTCCTTTTTGAAAATATAGATAGTTTTTTTATATATGTAAAACAAATTAATTAGAGTGTACACATGTTATGTTTATCTATTCGTAATTATTTTATTGATGGACACAATTTCCAATTGTGCTAGTTCAAAAATTAATTCTATTCTTACTCATGAAAATTTGAAATGTCTCTAATCATATGGTTGTGATATGTATATTCATAATTTTTACGGATACCAGGTTATTATCATTTTTTTTTGAGAAGTTGGAAGGATGGGTAAAACTACTAATGACAGGACTTAATGTGTAAAATTATGAAAACTTCTTTTAAGATAGTATCAAGGGTGTGGGCAACATAATTTATCTAATATAATAATATTATTATTTATTTGTGTTAGATATCATTAATTTTATTGGAGTTTTACATTTATTTCTATACTCTCCACTTTAGTTAGTTTTACAAAATATCTTTTACTCGGATCCATCTCATGAATATGTGCGTAAAAGGGTTTTTTGGAATGTAGTACTTCTAAAAACCTTTCTCTTTTATCAAATAAAAAATGAAATGGTGAAGTAGAATGTAAAAGAAAACAACTTGTCTCACATAGTTTTCTCAAGATCCTTAGTTGTAAAAATCTATTGAAGTCGTTAGATGGTTTGATATGCATGAAACAAGACACTACATGATTCTTTGTGTTTTCTTGACTTATCTACGTAGTTAAAGAATTATTTGGCAACCTGCCTTGAGTTTGCTTGAGTTTTGTGACAATGTGCCACTACTTTCATGATTCGTGTCATGTAGTGTAATACAATGTAAGGCAACATTGAGATTGTGTGATGCATGATCAGAAGGCATGATATGATTTAATTTAAATTATTTAAGTTACCTATATTGAACAAGTGTAGGATACTTGTGCATAGCATTGTTCAAAAAATCCGTCAAATTAGAGATTCGAATATAACCATAAAAATCTCAAGAAGGAAAGCGGTACTGCTTTAAACCATCGTTAATGGTTCCTTTAATCAAATCTATCACATGTAAAGAGTTTCGTTATTGTTTTTGGTATAGGAAAATCATCCCTTAAACCAAATCAAACATGTTGTAGTGTATTATTTTCTTTATGTGCGAGAATTGCCCACCTTTCCTCACCATTACTAATTTTCACCGTTATTGTCCAGTGCTAAAGTCATCAATTTATATGATATGAGAGAAGATTTGATAACCTAATTGTTCACATAACCTTTTACAATGTGAGATATCAAGTTGTCTAAAGGTTTGTTATGTGTGTTGTGTATGACTATCTAGGTGTGTAGGGCCTTGTTCCATGCACTAGTTTATTTTCAAGATCCACTCATGTCTTCAAATAAGTATCATTCCTACATATGAAAAATTTCTATTTTAGCACATCTCTTGCTCGCCATTATTGATAAATGTGTAAAAGATATATGTGGCGTTGACGATTAGAGGTCTAGGAGAAATATCTTCTATCTAGCATGCAAAAGGTCATTTAATATACGACTCTCTACAAAAATAAAGTTGAGATTTGTTGTTCCGACAAATGTGAAGAGTGTCACATATGTAGTGGAAGGTACTCTAATGGGATAGTTTTAACAATTAGTAATGGCTTGGAACCACAACGAATATATAAAGTACATGTAAAAGAAATTTATAAACATAGCTTGAAACAATATATAATGAAAGTAAGTGATTTTATAATTAAATAGTCGGGCGGAAGAAGTAAAATCTATAAATTATGTTGTCGAGTGTTTGAGAGTTGATCAAATATTCGATCTTTTAATTGCTATCAAGGTCAATAAGAAAAGTCAAAGTTGTTTTAGTTCCTAAAATGGGTACACCACAAGCATGAAGCTTAAAGGATGAAATTTTTAATGATGAACTGATTTTCTTTTTCTTTATTATTTTCTTTTTCTTTATTTCCCAACTACATATCAGATTCATTGCTGAAAAATAAGAATACCAAGCAATCTTCAACTCTAATTTTTCATCAACTCATTTGAAAAAGATAAACAATCTTTTATTATGCACTAAACCCTCATATCATTCAAACTCATTAGAAATCCCTAATTGGACTTCACTAAACACATATATAATACCCACGTTGTACTTTCAAGACAGTTAGAACAATAGGGAATTTGTAGATTGAGCAATTGAAGACTGCAATTTGTTTGGAGCGGGGAGAAGACAAGAGTTGGACCATGAATTCGTGCCACATGATATATATGGATGAATGATCATGAGTGAAATTTGATGTGATGGTTGAGGTCACACATGGAGTAAAACTGAATTGCAAAAATAAAAGTAAATAAATTTACTCAAAATATGTTAATTACCATAGCGCTTTCACCAAGGCTACAAGTATGATTAAAACACTATGAAGATAATACTTTCTTTACCTAAATTTTTTTATTATAGTGGGTAGTAGCTTATATATGGTTTTTTTTGAAGATAATTATAGAAATGGTATTTTATAAAACGCTCTACAAGCAAGGTATCCATATCTTAAGTTTGCACTAATGTGCAACGTAGAGAGGGTGGGAGGAGGTTGTTGGAAAAATTAACGAGGGACTCAAATTGACTAATGTTAGTTTCTATTTTAATTATGATTTTATACGAACACAATATATACAAAGATATATATAGGATACAAATCAAGGATGTGCGAAATTTCAAATATGTGCACTTATTCCACTCAAAAGATAAAATATCTTATTTTGTTGGTTGACATATTTGCAACTTTGTGCATTAAAATTTCACCAGTTTTGAGTTTCATGGTCGAAGGGTTTTAGACATTAGATGAATTCCATGCCAAACTCAAAAAAATAAATCTAACAAGACTTATTAGTTTGTGACGAAATAGGACTGCACTGCCCTCTCACTCTGACTCTGGAAGGAGATAATCACCTGTATTACCAACGAGATGAGGCCCACACACTGGTCGAGGAACTTTCAGTAATGAATAACCACCCTATGATTATAAGGTTGAAAAAAATATATACTTAATATGTAAAATTTACTAATTCCATTCTCAAACTATATACAAATCTGAACTATTTTATCACTCGAATATTACTCCATGACCAATCTATATCCAAAAGATTGTACATAGATGGTTTTCTACTTGGCCCCGCAAAGATCATTGTTAAAAAAATAAGAATACCAAGCAATCTTCAACTCTAATTTCTGGTCAACTCATTTCAAAAAGATAAACAATCTTTTGTTATGCACTAAACCCTCATATCATTCAAACTCATTAGAAATTCCTAATTGTACTTCACCAAACACATATATAATACCCACGTTGCACTTTCACGACAGTTCGAACAATAGGGAATCTGTAGATTGAGCAATTGAAGACTGCATTTTGTTTGGAGCCGGGAGAAGACAAGAGTTGGTCCATGAATTTGTGCCACATGATATATACATATGGATGAATGATCATGAGTGAAATTTGATGTGATGGTTGAGGTCACACATGGAGTAAAAATGAATTCCAAAAATAAAAGTTAATAAATTTACTCAAAATTCTTTCACCAAGGCTACAAGTATGATTAATTCAAAAAATAATATAATATTATTTAAAATAAGTTAGCTAGCATACGGTTTATATTACTGCTATCAAAGTATATATAAAAAAATAAAGTAAAAAACTTCCTTAGATTGCCTTAACTCTCCATGGAACTAATTTCCACTTATATATTGCACTCAATTTAAAACACTATGAAGATTAATACTTTCTTAACCTTAAATTTTTTATTATGGTGGGTAGTAGCTGATATATGGTTTTTATTTTAAAATAACTATAGAAATGGTATTTTATAAAACGCTCTACAAGTAAGGTATCCATATCTTAAGTTTGCACTAATGTGCAATGCCGAGAGGGTAGGAGGAGGTTGTTGGCAAAATTAATGAGGGACTCAAATTGACTAATGTTAGTTTTCTATTGTAATTATGATTTTATATGAACACAATATATACAAAGATATATATAGGATACTAATCAAGAATGTGCCAAATTTCAAATATATGCATCTATTCCTCTCAAAAGATGAGATATCTTATCTTGTTGGTTGACATACTTGGGGGCACCAACTTTGTGCATTTAAATTTCACCAGTTTTGAGTTTCATGGTCGAAGGGTTTTAGCCATTAGGTGAATTCCATGCCAAACTCTAAAAAATAAGTCTAATAGACATATTAGTTTGTGATGAAATAGGACTAGGGATGGGAGCGGGGGCATTTCGGGGTCGGAGAGTGCTATCCCCGTCCCCGATCCCCGAATTTAATACCCCTCCCCGACCCCTCCCCGAACCCCGAACGGGGATTCTTTTCCTCCCCGATATCCCCGCCTCGAACTGCCTTCTCACTCTGACTCTAGGAGGAGATAATCACATGTATTACCAACGAGATGAGGTCCACACACTAACCAAAGAATTTTTAGTACTGAATATCCACCCTATGATTATAAGGTTGCAAAAAATATATACTTAATACTTACAATTTACTAATTCCATTCTCAAACAGAGAACAAAGTTCTCCCTGTTCCCAGAAAAAATAATTTAAAGCCATCTAAGATTTTCAATTATTCGACTATATACAAATCTGAACTGTATGGTTGAGGTCACACATGGAGTAAAAATGAAATCCAAAAATAAAAGTAAATAAATTTACTCAAAATATTTAACTATCATAACGCTTTCACCAAGGCTGCAAGTATGATTAATTCAAAAAATAATGTAATATTACTTAAAATAAGTTAGCTAGCATACCGTTTATATTACCACGATCAAAGTATATATAAAAAATAAAAACAAGTATAAAACTTACTTAGATTGCGTTAACTTCGTTCGCTCCATCACTAAAAGAAATTCGCATTCACACAACAGTCTTGAGACAACGGTTGAAAATCTACCGGTTGTCCGAAAAAATCAAACCACGGGCTTTTCTTCTCTATGAAAAAACTGTTGTCTTGGTTTCCATCCAACAACGTGTATATTGGATTTTGCACACTATTGTGTAAGCTGTTCGATTTGACTTATTTAAACAACTGTTTTTTCACCTCATGTTTATAACTATTTTACACAAGGGTGCACGAATGTTGTATGTACAAAAATTCATTCCATCTTAAGACAACTGTTATTTTAGGAGCTGTTGTTTGTAACCCTTTTACACAAGGGTGCATGCATGTTGTATGAACAAAATTTTATTTTATCTTAAGACAACAATTTTAGACAACTCCATTGTCTAATTTAGACAATGGTTTGCTGAAACTGATATCTTAGACTCTATCAAACAATTGATTAGAAATACCATTATGGAAATCAAAGTTCATAGAGAATGGTTATTAGCATTGAGATAATAGGGTTCATACAACAGTTGGGAACAATGTCGTATGAAAATCCTATTGGGAATATGATTAAATGATTAGCAAAAGAAGCCGTTATCTATACACTAAAGATGAAAGAAAATATTGACTTTCACATATCACATATCCCAACCTTGTACACAAACAAAACAATAAGATGCCCCATCTGAATAAACCAAACCAATAGATAATTCCTTAAATCAACCAAAGGTCCAACCAACAACAAACTAGAGATCCTCAATCAAAATTGTAAGCCATTCGTATAAGAGACTAGCAAACGAGAAAATCAAAATTGGCAAACCAAACACTTCCAATTGGACAAGACAGATTTCAAATTACATTGTTCAACATACAAGATAGAGTTGTTTAGTAGTGAATATTACAATGAAAATGGAATTATAATCCTTGTTTACTGCCTTTGGTAACATGCATGCTGCTTACCCATAATTTTGCAGGCCTCGACACCTTAT
Organism: Daucus carota subsp. sativus; assembly: GCF_001625215.2. Taxonomy (NCBI): domain Eukaryota; kingdom Viridiplantae; phylum Streptophyta; class Magnoliopsida; order Apiales; family Apiaceae; genus Daucus; species Daucus carota. The sequence goes on along the minus strand of NC_030388.2, from coordinate 14,685,916 downwards.
GCTAGTAATTCTGCCATAAACACAAAACAAGTGATTAACCTTAATTTGCATAAGTTTGATGTGGAAAATTTTATAATTTTATCATATGCAATAGATAACATATCTCCGAGCCCTGCAGCAGAAGCTAGCCATACTTGTATGTCCGCCGAATGATTATTTTTGCTATAATAAAATCATCATCTATTATAACAAGAGACATCAACCAGCACCATTCTCAATTAATTGAGAACTCATAGTCAACTAGATGATGATTTTATCACGGCAAAAGTAATCTCATCAAGGGGTTCATGAGATGTACATGTGGATAATATGAGCTTCACTTATAAAAAGAAAAAAGTCAGCAGTACATGGACTCAAGTTCTATAAATAATTATATATATTACCATGATGAAAGTTGAATCCATTCTTCTTCCTCTCGCATATAGCTAGTATTTTCATCGTCCTTTTCATCAACATTCGGGAACACGGGCAACTGCAGCTCATTCTCAAGTTTTATTTCTACAGTTGCTTCATTGTCATCATCACAGTGGTCATAAAAGTTTTTTCCGGGACTTTCAACACCAGAGACCAAAACTTTTCAAGAGTATCATCAATGTAGCAAACTTGCTTAACATGTTTCCCTAGCACCAAAGGATCATTTAAAAATCCTAATTTGTTCAAATTAACCAATGTATATCCGAAGTCATCAACCTTAACCCCTTTGTTCATATCTACCCAATCACAACGAAATATAGGGACTCTAAAATTGTTATAGTCTAGCTCCCATATACTTTTTATAACTCCATAGTAGGTATGTGAAGTATATATATTGTTGCATGTCATGACATTAGTATTGTATGTATACAACATCCACTATGAAATTCGATTATTAGGTTAAATATTCGAATCGCCCATATTTAGATATTGATATTTGGATTTCATTGCGAGGCTAAATGCCTAGACAAAACTTGTGCCGCACATTTTATATTTTGATTGTGCCAACATTTGAATGGTATTTGTTTTGCTTGTGATATATTGGTTATTATTGTGTTAAAAAAAATGGATGTTGGAAGGCTATATTGTGGTGTGTATAATGCCAGTGATCCACAGTACAGAAACACATGTTTGTCGTGCCTTGTTTTGGTGTAATTTTGTTGTGTACGTAGTGATTCCTTTTATTTTTTTGGGCATTGAAATTTTTATTTGTTCTACACCTGATTTCAGTGTAGCCGCTAGTACATTTTTATAGAGCAATGTCTTGGGCGGTGTGGAACATTCTGAATAGTCCTTGGTAATTAGTGCTACTTTTAATTAGTGAAGTTTATTTTGTGTACGAAGTGATGCATTTTGTTCTAGGCATTACATTTTTGATTTTTTAGCACATGAATTCAATGTAGCCGGTAGTATAGTTTTATAGAGCAATGTCTTGCGCCGTTTTATAGATTGTTGAGGATATGGGGAATTTGATTAACAAACCGCAAGTTTGATTAGTGCTACTTTTGTCAGCGGAGTATTAGAATATGTTCTGCTCTAGATTGTTTTCATACATGCTTGAGTGGCGTGTTTCTAGTAGTATATTCAATTGTTAAGATGTGAACTGTACTGCAACACTTACGTAGAACAGATAGGGTGCCTTGTTTGGTGTTGTAAATTTTAGAATGGTTTGATTCTTAATTTGTCTAGCAAAAAGTATGTACCATTTTAGAAAGGTATACAGAGTATTAGAAAAGAAAAACAAAAACGGATATAAGGTCAAGTTCCTCTGCATCTAATAACTAATTCTACCGCGCTCATGTTTCATAGAACTAATTAATCCTTGAATTCTGAAAGCGTGCAATAAAATTGTTTGATGTACACTTGTAAATTTTTTTTACCGCTGTCTAGATACATTACAAAATCACAACAATATATCAGTGAAGTACACTTAAAATTTTCTGCTATAAAGTTCAGTGTTCACCAGTCTGGTCTCATTCTAGATATAATTAAACATATTTTATCTTGTTTTCGCTGAAACTTTCATTTTCTTTTCATAAGTCTGGGTGCTCTATTAATATGCATAGGAAAAAAATCTTCTACATGTGAAGCTTATCCCTTATGTTGCAGATGCACATGATGAAAATCAATAATGGTTGTAGTACATACTTGATATTTAGATTAGATGGATGTGTAGTAGTTGATCGATATTGGATTTGATGGATGTTCAGTGGTTGCATGTTGAAAATAATATATGGATGTAGTACATACTTGATATTTAGATTAGATGGATGTGTAGTAGTTGATCCATATTGGATTTGATGGATGTGTAGTAGGTGAGATTGGAATTTGATGGATGTATAGAGTACAATTGGTTTATATATGCATTAATAAGAATTAGTTGTTGATTTGGTTGTTTTCTTGGTTTTATATTTCTTACGTATAAAAATGATGTTAATTCAATCTTATTACGTCAATTAATGAGTAAAGAAATGATGTTAATCAAATGTTATAACATCAGTTTCTTTAAAGTGCAAAAAAATTTTCAAACGTTGTCTTTGTGGGCGATGTTAAAGACACTAAGTTTTAATATCAGTTATTAACTGATGTATATGAATGCAAGAGACATCATCCAAGATTACTGAACTGATGTTAAAGAGTATAATATACATTATTTAGGGTTCAGAACTGATGTTAAATCCAACAATAGACATCAGTTTTTAACTGATGTTAAAGACATGTACCTTTAACATCGCCCACAGTAACATCAGTTGCAATTCTATGGGACATCAGTTTTTAACTGATGTGTATTAACATATTTCTAGTAGTGATATATTTATTTAACAATATGCATTTCATTAAATGTTTTGTCTTCTTGGTAATTATGTCTGTAATTGAAGGTGTGCAGATTTAGTATGAAATAGTAGTAGTGTTATGGTGGAGTTTGAGGTTGTGCATAACAAGCCAAACATTTAATATATTATACGGCATGTATGAATGTCAGTGGGGCTTTTTTTGGTATTGAATTTTGTCCTAATGTGTTAGCTGATTGTAAATTTTTGTTTTTTTAGTAAAGCATTCTCTAGTTATTGAGAAATATTATGTCACACGAGGGAATTTATTGTGATGTATTGCTGAATGTTTCGAATTGTTGCAGGACGACGACGGAGCAACCGACTAATAGAAAGCCCTTGGGTGTTTAATTGGAAGAAAAAAGAACCAGTGTTTGTAGACTTGGAGGACGAGGAGAACAGAAAAGGTAGTACTAATCTTGCTTCAGATAAGCTGTGTCAGAAAGAAGCAAGGAACAATCTGAGCAGGACATTTGCAACGCTTATAGGATGTCTTCCTGCGGGGTCCTTGAACTACATTACCATCAGCATCGTACAACTTATTAGGCAATGGGGAAGCACCGTGACTTCATATTAAATACTTGGCATACAGATTGCCACCGTTGTCAGTCTTCTTTGTATATTTTTTTTTTGCTAAATGTCTTCTTTGTATATTTACAGACATCAAACCGCAAATAAGCCCATAATCCCTGTAAAATTTAAAAGCGTCCTCCAATGTAATAAAGTGTTGATTTAGCTGAGGTTTCTTAATCTCCTCGCATATAGGAGTCCAGTACTTCACACCATCGTGTGCAACGTAACATGTTGCCTGTGAATTTTCACATTTTCGATGGGTTCTTCTACATCTTTATCTGGACTACAACTCTTCGAAGTTTTGGATACTAAAGATCCTACATCATTTTCTGAATTTTTAGAGTCGGAAGAATCGATGTGTGGCACCTCTGAAACTACAATATTACTCCCTCCGTCCCCCTGAGTAGTATACATTGGGGGACGGGGACGCGGCACGGACTTTAATGCTCCTGTAAAGTGTAGTTGTGTAATTTATTTTTAAAATTTTCTTTTTCTGAATTAAAGTTTGGATGTTATATTTTTATTCAGAAAAAAAAAATCTCAAAAATAAGTTACGGAACTATATTTTATAAGAGCATTGAAATGCGTGTCGAGCAGTTGAAAAGAAACGTATACAATTAAATGGGACAGAGGGAGTAACACATAAAGGCATTAGCTTTACAGGCAATACATTTCAGCCAAACATGAATCCAAACATATAAGCTACAACCTGAACACATGCACATCATTTACAAACGTGAAGGATTTACCAATAACGATAAGAAGAACTCTTTACAACAATAAAGGACATCATCTGTACATATTAAACAACTTATACACATCGAGACTCTCCCGGACAATCTTCGACGTTCGCCATCTGACAACCCCGGAAGAGAACAAATTGTGCAACGGATTAGTACATTGACCTTGCGTCGATCTACTATGTAGGATAACAGACCGGGCTGCAACGTAGGATGAAACAAGAAAGCAGATATACAAGAGATGAAGATACATGCTATTAATCAGAAATTAATTGCCTACATTCAAGCAATGTTGTAACTGCCAAAAACAAGTTAATACATACTCTACGTATTGTACGGTATATATGGACTGGTAAGCAGTGATTAAATGAATAATACAAATTGAAAAAAGCTGCCAATACTTTAACAGTCGTTGGATGGAAAGTAAATAAATGGTGAATGCTTTGTACTCCAATACTCCAAAAAAAAAAAAAAATTGCACTCCATAGAACTTTGTCATATATATATATATATATATAGGATAATGATCATATACATACCACTAAATGCGAACCTTAAATACGAACCAAGAGAAACAAGGCCTACATGACATCACCCACCCACTAGATGTCTCCGGACAGGACCCGGAAGGGCTCCAGACAAGTCGAAGAGCCAATGCTTTACCCCACCCCCTTCCCACTAGGGCCCACCCCCATCCACTAGGGCCCACTTAGGCCTTGTCAAGGCCCACCTAGGGACCCATTTTCGGGGCGCACAAATCTTCCAATACTCTTACAAGCATTAGTTCGCATTTAAGGATGTATTTAGTAGTTTGTACTGGAGCAAGACTCTATATATATATATATATATATATATATATAGGAAATTGCTCATATAGAAACCACTAAAATAAAACTAAAATGGAAACCAAGAGAAACTATATCTAAATGACCTCACCCACCCCCTATATGTCACCCCACCCTCACCCCCACTTAATCTACCCCGGGCCCGCTAGGGCCTCGTCAAGGCTCCTCAATGGCCCTGGACAGGCTCCAGACTGTCTTAAAGAGCCAAACCTTGACCCCACCATGGTCCCACTAGGCCCCGAACCAGCCCTACTAGGCCCCACTTAGACCCCGTCTAGGCCCATCTCGGGTCCATCCCCTGTCCCAAAACCCGCATCATTCTACTTAATCGCCTTGGTTTCTATTTAGTTTCTATTCTAGTGGTTTCTATTGGAGTAGGACCCTATATATATATATATAATCGCGCTCAAGAGAACCCATTCTTAAAATATAACCTTAGAACCACTAAGTTTCTGCCATAGAACCCTAAATTCAAATAGATGTCCCGGATCTAAATTTAAATAAATGTTTTTTGAATCGTTGTGGGTGTTCGAAAATAATTTTAAAATATAATACATAAACACTACATTTTGTTCATGTGGTGCAGAACGCTAATTAATACTAGAAGGTTCTTAGGCTAAGAGTTGTAAGAGCAACATGAAATATAAATGCATGTATCGGGGTCTACTCTGATACAAGTATAAAAAATAGATATGAAGCAGTTTAATTAAGGAGAATGGGGATGGTTGTGGGGCTAGGAGATGGACCCCAAGGTTGGTCTAGATAGGGCATGGTAGGGTGTGGATGTGGCCTAGTGGGACTTTAGTTGTCTACTCAAGTTTGAGATCTTTGGTTGTCCAAAAAGATTGTCTTTCCAAATTTGAGATCTTTGGCTTAATGATACAGATAATCATTTCATCATTACCGATTCTCTGTCGATAGTAAATATGAATGTCGATTCGTTATTTCACACGGACACCAAAGAATGGGACTTGGACGTATAAGAGATATCTTTAATGCCAGAGATCATTTTTGCATTATCAACCAAGATTGAGCAGGAGTTAGATAAGGATATGTTGTTCTGGAAGTTAGAGCAATCTGGGCTATATTCCGTCAAGAGTTCTTATAAACTCTTGTAGTCACAAAAAGGCGCATGGAATAAAAATGGTAGTATTAATTTCTGGAAAACGGTATGGAACACCAAAACACCTCCCAAAAGCTCTGTATGAATTTGATTTGGAGAGCTGTAACAGATTGTCTTCTAACAAAAACCCATCTTCGCTCGAAACATGTTCAGATTGATAACAAATGCCCGGTCTGTGGTAATGGTGTCGAATCAATCTTTCATGCTTTGGTTGATGTGACGTTGCTGCTAGGTGTTGGAATATCTTCAATCCAACCATTGACACACATGTGGGCTTAAACTTTCAACCCTGGCTTGAGAAGAGCATTGTTGGACAGCCTAGTGAGAAGAAAGCAAAGGTTATCACTTTATGTTGGTCGATTTGGCGAGCCAGGAATGACCTTGTTTGGAACAATAAGAGATGGTCAGCCCTGAGAACTGTTGCAAAAGTTTGGGAGTATCTTTCACAATGGAAAGTGGCTCAGGACAGGAACTTCAAGGTACATCTTCAATCTTCATTAGCAGGAGATGGTATTACGCACTGGGCAAAGCCTCAACAAGACACAGTAAAGATGACAGCGGATGCATCAGTTATTTCTGACCGGGGTTTTTGTGGCATTGACATTATTGTTCACGATCATGAGGGTGTGCTTCTGGGAGCTAAGTCAATATTTTAAATGAGGTGATGAACCCGTCTATGGTGGAAGCTATTGCAATTAAAGAAGCACTGAGCTGGGCCAAGAAGGAAAGTGGAATTCAGTTGTACTAGAATCAGATTGCTTGTTTGTGGTGCAGATGATTCGTAATGCAACTCCAATGAGATCACAGTTTGGTCAGGTAATTGAAGACTGCATGAATATGATTAAGGAGGTAAACAACGTCGAATTGTATTTTATAAAACGATCTGCGAATATTGCCGGCACAAGCTAGCTCAAGTCCCATGTGTATCCTGAATGCATTTTTGACTAGAGGTCTGTTCCGGTTAAAATCAAGAATTGTATTTTGAATGATTTGAATGAGTAATGAAATTTCATTTTTCGTCAAAAAAAATTAGCATTCTTGACCACACTGATTTAAAGGTATTTCCTCACGGAATCTACACTCAGCAAGTAATATATGTGACATCCGCAAATAAACATCACAATAGTTTTTTGAAACAAGCTATGAGCTTGAAACAACACACACACTCAATATCTTGATAAGATATCCCACATTTATCTTCAAGATATTTTCCTCCTAGGAAACCTTTCATCCAGAAGATATATAATGTCAAGGCAAGACTCACAATTGAAGCAAACACAGTGCCAGCAATAATTGGAATTGATAGTCCCCGGACTGCCCTCGTTTTGATGAATCTCCAGATTGCAGCTATGAACAGTGACATCCTTCTCCAGGGTGATACCATTTCCAATTCCTCCAGCTTTCTCTGCAATGTTAAAATCTTTCCAAACAATATTCCCTCTGTTTGGAGAAAAAGAACTCAAATTTGGAAAGATAAATATATTAGCGTTACTTGAATGACATACAGATGGAATTAACAGAATTCATAAAAGTCCAACTCAAAGGTCCAGTTGATCTGCACTAGTACACCTAACCTCTTACTCACCTGAATACCATCAAAATGCGCCTTCCAATGCTCCCATGTTTCTCATCATTAGAAAATTGCATTTCGGCAGAATGGAGCTAAACTTTATAACTACCCTTCTGCAAGCAAAGTCCATAGTACTTTGAGTGAAGAAGGGAAATGGGATTACCATTCCATTCTCGACCTCATTCCATTCCTAGCAAAATACATTCATCCCAACCAAATGCAATGAAAGAGTTGTGAGAATATCAGCTGTTTGTAATGCACTTTTGATACAAGAAATGTTAATCAACTACCAACTGACCAACTGCCTAATGAAGTGGCCATATATATATCCCTCAAATGTTGTGCTCTCTCTTGCAGAATGTTATACAAACAATGACTGGACATAATATATGCCCAATTGATTAAAACTATATCTGCTATTTTATGTTGTGTCAAAGTTATTAGAAACATTAGCTAGCAGTCCATATACGTTGTGTATGACTTGATTTTCAAATTGGTAAATCGATAGATATATCTGACTCTAGAAAGTCACAGTATTTGCGACCAACCACAACATCCCTGAAACCCCACCATTTCTTCCCCTCGGTCCTCCTGCACCGCCCTAGCTCCCGCTCCATACCACCTCCCCCCCAACTGAAATCTGGATGCAAAAAATTTGTTGACTAACCATAAGAATGCAAACATCTGAATATTAAAAAAAGGTTGCAATCCTAATAAGTACCCATCAATTACATTAGATGGTTTAAGGCTCCGAGCATCCAACAGAAATGAAAATTACTAACTAGTCCTAATGTGAAAATAAAAATAGAAAATGCAAATCATTGTCTGCAGCATGAAACTTAAGCCTTCTGAGGTAGCAACTTTGTTTCAGGATTCCTCTGATGCTGGCATCTGCAAAAGATTTAACAGACCATATAAATAAAGAGGGAGTGCACAAAGATTGGCAGAAACTAGTACTAGTATTATAGTTACAATCCCGGTAATAATAGCTCAAAAGGATAAGTATCTGATAAAATAAATCAAAACATAAATATGTGAAATCTTTAAGAAACTAATGTTATATGGCAGGCTATAAATCAATGCAAGAACGGATCAATAATAGAAAATTGCTGGATTAGAAGCCATCAGTTATTTGATTTAAAGCATGAAGACATTGGCTGTTGATGCATTTGTGATCGACAATATTTAGTAAAGCAATTAGCCATATATACAAACACCAACAGGTTGATTATCAAGACCAGAAGACCTATTTGTACAAAACAAAATCTTATCTTCTAGTTAATGCAAGAACCAGAGAGAGAAAATCGTTTACGATTGTTTAATATCTTACAATACATGGGTTACTTACCAATTTAGGCTACAGCCTAAAAACTGAAAAAGCTACGTCCTTCAGCCCTCATTTCCCTGGCCAGTTTTCGAAACGGAGCTTTGTCCTAAAAAAGAATTAAATAGGCGAAACTTTGAGATCTCATCTTACTTGAAGGAAACATGCAGCATATTCACTACAAGAAAAACAGGGTTATACAACGGTTTATCACCGTTGTCTATTATCTCGGGATTCCGTTGAATATCGAGGCGATATCTGATAATGTATCAGACAACGGGAATCTAACTGTTGTTGAACGATATATATAATAACAGTTCCTAACACTTGTTGAAGAGCTGGTGACACAACGGTTCTTAAAACTAAACCAAAGTTGCAAAGAATTACAAACAATAGTTTTACATTATAAACCAATGTATGAAAGCATGTCACACAACGGTATTGGCATATTAGAATCATTGTTGGAAATCATATGAAACAACAATTTTAGGATACAAAACAATTGTGTGAAAGAATGCATAACAACGGTTTTGGAACATATCAATTTAAGAACCATTTTAAGAAATAATATATACAACAGTTTCTAGTTTTCGGATTGTTGTCTTTCTTCATTTAGGACGATGGTTTTTTCATTTAGTTTTTACAAGTCATTGTGGTATTTTCTTACACACAAGACTTTTATACTCACACAAACATATAAAAATGAAAATATGCTCACAATAAATTTGAAAAAATTAAGACACAAAATCTTACAAAATAATAGTTTACATTGTAAATATTACAATGCGAAAGATAAACTAGCAACATCTATATGAAAGCTTGCTCTTGCATAACTTAAATGTGCAACATGTGTAAACCACAAAGTTTTTACTTGAGGTATAAGATATATAATGGCCATGAGAATGATGAACATCAAAGATAAGGCTCTTTTTGATGAATATTTCTTTCCAAGGTTTATGATTCCATGGTTGAAGAACTTTATAACGAGTCTGCTTGTGGTGGATCAGTTGAGCATTGGTCATATCAACTACCGAATCAAGCCCTGGACTACTGGATCAAGCCCTGCAGTTGTAACAAAGGCAAGGAAAACAAACTTGTTAGTCTATACTTGATAAAGAAGAGCAAATAAAAGACATAGCATTACTTTCTCAGATTTATAGTCTCATTTTGAGATATTAACTAAGGTAGCAGAATACAGATCTAATTACACAACACTTTCAAAAATAAAGCTTGTCTGTCACGTTTTGAAGATTACCACATAGACAATAGTTTACGTAATCAATGTCTGTTCCGCTCTCAGACAACGGTATGCTAAAGAAAAATATTTCGCCGTTGTATGTCGTATTGGCACAACGGAATTTTTCCAAACCGCTGAGTAACGTGTGTTGTCTGAGGCTGTTTTTTTTGTAGTGATTTCAGTAAAATTACTTACTTTAGCACTCATGCCTCTCCATTCTAATTGTCCAGCACAAGAGACCTCAAATGGTGTCTTTGATGAAAAGAGTACGGAAAAAAAATTAACACTGAATTAGAAAGGAATTGATGCTAAAAAAACCTGTGTAGAGAAAAAGATCATACTATTCCATAGGTTGGTGGTGGACGATTCTGATAATATTTTTTCAGATAGTCATTTCTCCTCTAATTAAACAAAATCAGATCATAACCTATAATGAAAATACTGAATAGGGAAACATAACGAAGGAAAAAGTTACATCAATATGGTAAAAGCGTCCAAGTCCAATGGCCAGCCGTCCTTAACTACGCAGGTCTTCCCATAAAACCTAAATCATAATAAGTATGTATTATACACATACGTACATATTATATAAAGTAACACCCTTATGTTGAAGTTTACAGTTAGGCATTTAATTGTTCAAAAAACTGCAAAAAGATACATTTTCGGACAATTAAATTACAATTTACTCATATATATATATATATATATATATATATATATATATATATATATATATATATATATATATATATATATATATATATATATACAGACACACACCATTAGAGAGAAACCCATAGAACCCTTACTTTATTTCTAGTATTAGTTAGGGTTCTGCAACAGAACTTCACATGCAAAAAATGTCAATACCTATATATTATATTTTAAAATTATTTTTGAACACACACAACGATGAAAAAACATCAAAAAAAAATTTAGATTTAGATACTAAAAATCTATTTAAAATTTAGGGTTCTGCAGCAGAACCTTAGTGGTTCTATAGTTCTATTTTAAGCATCGGTTCTCTCTTGAGCGCGACCCCATATATATATATATATATATATATATATATATATATATATATATATATATTTTGAAACCGAACTAAGATGAATATATTAAGTAACAAAAACTGATAAGAACTTACCCATTAACTTTCTCAGTCCTTTGAGACTTTGCTCTTTTGCTTGGTCTCTTAGCAGCTTTGTGATTCACAGAAATCATTAATCAAAATAATAATAATAATAATAATCAGTCTAGAAACCAAATTCAGATCAACTTAATAACAACATAAAACTTACTTGGTATTGGTATCAGTTTTCTTGGTGGCAGATTTGTGATTCACAGAAATCCTAAATAAAAATAATAAGAATAAGAATAAGAATCAGTCTAGAAACCAAATTCAAATCAACTTAATAACAACCTAAAAAGACTTACTTGGCATTGGTATCAGTTGTCTTAGATGTTCCAGACATTGATCTGGTGACAACCATGATGAATTCCTACAACCAAGGATCAAATAGTTAGGAAACTCAATTCCTAGTTCCAATACACGTTGTAATAAACTGATACATGCACTTCCGGTTCATTTTCACACTGAAGAGGTGGCGGTGCTTTTTCTCTATAAATAGCATCCTGCACTCCGTTGTTTAGATACTAGAGAAATTTTGTATTACTACACAATACTACTACAATACATATATTTCTATCTCTTGAGATCAATAGTTGTTAGCTTTATCTTATTTATTTAAATAGGTTATTATAGAAAATTATAACAATATCTACATTATCTTTCCTTAAAGTGCATAATTATTTCTTGTGGGACTAGATTTTATGTTTATAAGCAAGCCAAGACCTTATTTGTTCTGACAGTGTGAGAAGCCTGGGGAACCTACCAAATGAACTAGACGTGACAAGAGTGAATGGCAGGAACTAGAAATGGTATAAGAATTAAGACATCGCCTGCATCAAGTCCAAGCAGAGCAGCAGGCATGCTTTTCAGCAACATTGTCAGAGACAATGTCAAGTATCCCATCATTTGAGCATAATAAGCGGGTGAGAATTTAACTTCATTTTGAGCTGTATGAGATCCTATAATAGTAAAAATAAATCTTTTGTGTGATCTGTTATTGGGGTATGTCTTCAGATATCTAAGCTAGTTAAGATTGTAATTGTAGGTCTTCGAAATATATATTCCTTTAAATCTAAACAATCACCAATTTAGAATGTGATAATAAGGCATGAAACAGAACAAAAACTTCTAATCCTACCGTTGATTATCAAATGAAAAAATTTAGGACCACTTGGCAAATCTATTTTAGCAAGAAGCACATGAAATCTTTTATGTCAACAGTACTGGGGTGTTTATAAGTACTATGGTAGATAAGAAAGACCTAAAGAGGATAAGGTACATGCAGAGGTAGAAGCTTTAGCATTATAGTACATATGACAAGGAAAGACATGTCTAACTATCCTTGAATAAAATCCTAAACTGTAAACATCGAGCACTATGTTTCCAAGCTTTTTTGCGCCTAACTTGCTTAATTGGTGTAGCAAAGAGTATGTCTCTACAATATTATGCAATTACTCCAGCAGAAGCTAGAAAGATAGCCACTACTAAAGTCGCACACTTGTGTACATATCTATCATGTATTTAGCATTTTATTAACACTAAAGTTAATTTTTTATCCCACTCTAATAAACAAATTTAAAAATTTTTAAACTCGAGTAAGACTAATTTCCGTCTCCGTCCTGAAAATTTACAAGCCAGAAATCAAAGAAAGACTTTACCTAAAAAAATGAGTAGTTCCAACGCGACGGCTGAGAAGCTAGAAGAATCCTGTGCTATGAACCTAACATGCAGGTCAGTGACTTATTACTACGAGTCCTGAATAACAAAATTAAGAAGATATGTGTGAAGCAGCCAAACAATACTAAACAAATACTAAGCAGCATGTTGCAGGACATAATCACCACTAACTTACAAGGTAAAGAGGGTGCAGCTCTTTTCCTGGTTAATCACCGCTAACTTACAAGGTAACTACTGTTCTGCAGTAGAGCATATGAACTTTACATCAGAATCTTTGATTTTTATACCATGATTAACCAACAGATAGATTTCTATCCTGCCTACATGCAAAAAAACTTAATTGATATAAAAAACTTAACCACTTCATTGATGCAAGGATTTAGAAAGTCATTCAGATTGTTAAAAAGACGACAAAAAGGAAAAAAAATATCATAGTAAATAACTTGCCAAAACTAGACTTTTAGTCTGCTATATAACCTTTTATATCATTTCAAATGCACATTATAAAGATAAAAAAATAGATGCTCTACTTTGGCTTATATATTTGTCATGTTCATGTGGCTACCAGAATTTTTTGGAATCTCAGATCAAAATATACATGATTTTGAAAAGTATTCTAAGGGGAGTGAGGAAGTTGAGTTTTTGGAAAGGATATTGAAGTGGAGGCAAATTAATATATTTATATTAATTAATTAATTAGCCATCATAAAGGTTTTTTTCCTTTTTGAAAATATAGATAGGTTTTTTATATATGTAAAACAAATTAATTAGAGTGTACACATGTTATGTTGATCTATTCGTAATTATTTTATTGATGGACACAATTTCTAATTGTGCTAGTTCAAAAATTTATTCTATTCTTACTCATGAAAATTTGAAATGTCTCGAATCATATGGTTGTGATATGTATATTAATAATTTTTACCGGATACGAGGTTACTATCAATTTTTTTTTGAGAAGTTAGAAGGATGGGTAAAACTACTAATGACATGACTTTATGTGTAAAATCATGAAAATTTCTTTTAAGATAGTATCAAGGGTGTGGGCAACATAATTTATCTAATATAATAATATTATTATTTATTTTACTCAGATCCATCTCATGAATATGTGCGTAAAAGGGTTTTTTGGAGTGTAGTACTTCTAAAAACCTTTCTATTTTAACAAATAAAAAATGAAATGGTGAAGTAGAATATAAAAGAAAACAACTTGTCTCACATAGTTTTCTCAAGATCCTCAGTTGTAAAAATCTATTGAAGTGGTTTGATGGTTTGATATGCATGAAACAAGACACTACATGATTCTTTGTGTTTTCTTGACTTATCTACGTAGTTAAAGAATTATTTGGCAACCTGCCTTGAGTTTGCTTGAGTTTTCTATGTAGAATAAAGAATTTTGTGACAAGGTGCCACTACTTTGATGATTCGTGTCATGTAGTGTAATAAAATGTAAGGCAACATTGAGTTTGTGTGATGCATGATCAGAAGCCATGATATGATTCAATTTAAATTATTCAAGTTACCTATTGTTGTAGAACTAAAAACGGGGGTGAGCGATTCGTGCTTCGGACTGGTCTCGATGCGAGATGCCTACGTATCCTCTGTGTGAAGAAGAATCAAGTCCAAAACGTAGTTCTAGTTATGAGGGGTAGAGCCCTTTATATAGACGCTTCAGAGTCAGAAGTCGGATGGAAGTATGATTCCATGTATCAGACTTTATATCGAAGTAGGTTTCGAAGCAAGAGATAAGACAGAGCTCTTATCCTCTTGTTGTTGACGTTTATCCGAACTTCTGAATATTTATCTGCTACAATCAGATGTATTATAGAATTTGGAGTTGTAACTGGACCTCTGACTGGGCCTCTATTAATTAATTACGAAATTAATTAATATTTAAGAGCCTCAGGCCCTATTTAACTGGGCTTTAGTGTTCTTGGGCTTTTAATATCTAATAATAATTAAATATTACTTCTGACCCATATCATTTGCCCCCCAACTTTCGACAAATTTTGTAAAAACTTTTCAAAAGTTGCTGAGTCCTCGTCGGCTTTCTGAGCCCCTCATTCATATATCATGCGAGAAAGCTAACTTCTGCAAATTCCCATCGTCCAAGGTCTGAAGTTCCATAAATAGCGCAAGGATCTCACCGATCTTGACTACTTTGAAACAATTCGAGAGATGATTCGAATTGACTGTATAGTAAAGATAGCTCTGTTTCGTATCCTTCGGGATCGTACTTCATTTTTGATTGGAGTATCGGAAGACATGAGTCTTTCTTTTGACTTTTCGAGTCGTTTTCATGATACTACGAGTCTTTTTATTGGTACAACAAGTATTCTTCAAAATTACGTTTGTAATGGTACTTTCGAGCACTTTCGTATTTTTTCAGGGCTAAATTCAAATTAATTGGAATTTTTATGATTAAATTCCAATTTTCTAGAATTTTTCGAGCCTTTAAATAATTTTCAAAAAATATATTTGAAATTAAAATTTCAATTTTATGATTTTTCTTGTATTTTTCCATATTTTTGGATTTTTTTGGGTATTTTTATAAAGAATTAAATAATCCTTTAATAAAAACTCATCCCTCTCAAGGAGATGCTTCCTAGGCGCGGGTACCCCCGCCAAGGAGGCATCCAGTGAGCCACGCCTAGGAGACTCGTCTCCTGGGCGTTGCTGAGTGTTGTTCGACGTGTTCAGTCTCCTTGGCGTGACTACACACGCCAAGGAGGCATTTTAGCTGCCACGCGTAGGAGGCAGGCTCCCAGGATCGGTCATGCCTTTTCTAGAGTGAAATGTCTTCTAGGCGTTGGTGCACACGCCCAAGAGACATAATTTGGTAGCACGCCAAGGAAAAGTGCTTCCTTGGCGTGGTTTGACGATGCTTTCTTCAAGTATTGCTTCCTTGGCGTGGGTACACCCGCCAAGGAGACATAGTGTTGTACCACGCCTAGGAAATATGCTTCCTGGGCGTGATTGTCTTTAAGGCCTTCACAGGCTTGATTTGTGATTGCTTCCTTGGCGTGGGTACACCCGCCAAGGAGACATAGTGTTGTACCACGCCTAGGAAATATGCTTCCTGGGCGTGGTTGTCTTTAAGGCCTTCACAGGCTTGATTTGTGATTGCTTCCTTGGCGTGGGTACACCCGCCAAGGAGACATAGTCTTGTACCACGCCTAGGAAATATGCTTCCTGGGCGTGGTTGTCTTTAAGGCCTTCACAGGCTTGATTTGTGATTGCTTCCTTGGCGTGGGTACACCCGCCAAGGAGACGTGTTTATGAGTAATATACCTTCCTATAATTGTCTTAGGTGCATATTACCGTTATAGGTTGTGGGCCTTAGTCTATACTTGTCAGGCCTATATAGCTCATTTTTCTTTTAATTTTCCGAGTGTCCCCCAGAATTCTTGAGATCCTTCTAGAATGGATTCAATTTTTAAATTTACGGGCTTCCCACCTCTGACATGGCTGGATGACCGGCCCAAGGCCCATTTTACGGGCTGTAGCCAGTTCATTTTAGGGTTTACCGGTAAGGGAACCGGCTGTGGGTTTCTATAAATTGAGTGACTGAGAGTTCATTTCTCATTTCACTCAAAACACTTCACAAGTTCAAGAGCTTAAACACTTTCAAACACTCTCTAGCTTTTTAGTTTTCTCTAGCTTCTCGGCGATTTTCAAGGCGACCTTTCCGGCGATCTTCAAGATTTTTGCAGAATCCGGGCAATCTTCAAACGTTTTTCCAGTTTCCGACGAATCTTCATCTCTTTCATTCACTTTCTGGGTTTCAAACCTCCTTACGAAGAACATCAATGGCGGATTCCTCATCATCCCAGCAATCTCAACTATCTGAGCCTCAGGCCGCGCGCTCGCGCGCAAACCGAGGTAAAAAATCTCTTGTCCATGCAAGTGTATTTTCACTTAGAGATTTATTAAGTGAGTTTGGCCAAGCGTTCCCCAACTTGCTCCACTTAGATGCTTACAACTACCCTTCTAAGCTTACCCAGAAAGATATTGATGTTATGAGCAAGCTCTTTGGAATTGAACACCCTTATAGGGCCGAGCTTCCGGGCCCAAATGACCGGGCTTGTTACCCAAAGCCCGGGACAATTAGGATTTACAAGGAGACTTTTTATGCTGGATTTAGATTGCCTCCCCCAATGTTCGTTTATAGGCTTTTAGCTGAAGCCCGGGTATGCCCAACCCAACTCCAGCCCAATGGCTGGAGGTTTATATATTGTTTTTTGGTCCAGTGCAGAAAGCACAATTTAGAGCCCAGTGTGGCTGTATTTCGATACCTTTTTAAGTTTGTGAATGCCCCAAACGACGAAGGCTGGGTCAAGATCCAATACAGGACTTTGGGCCGCAGTATCTTTGTTTTTGACTCGGCCCCCGATTCTCTTCCAAATTGGAAGAAACAATGGTTTTATTTACACCTGGAAGGGGCCAATTGGGCCGATTATTTTTACTCGAATTTTAGCCAGGCCGAGGACGGAACGATGCGGTCCCTTAAGTTGGGGGTCGAGGAAGAGGCTGCCATCAGGGTTTTGACAGGAGACAATCTCCATCATTGCTCGTTGCTTATCTCAGAGGCCTCCCTCCAATTGCATGGGCTTAGCGATTTAGGCCCTGAGGGTATGCCCTGTTTACTTGTGTATTTGCCAAATTTCTCTTATCCTTATAAAATGGGCTTCTAACTCTTTGTGTGTTTTTTTTTTATTCGCAGCCCAAGTCGCTTTAGGAAGCATATTTAAGAAGCGGGAGGCGGCCGCAGAAAAGGCCGTTGCGACAGTGATTCCCCACTCCAAGCGGGTCAGGAAGGATGGAGTCCCTGGGGCCGTGGAGAAGGTTCCGGCTTTCTTAAGCCCAAGGCCCACTGCCATAGATGAGGATTCAAGTCCTTACGTGGTCCAGTGGGGCCTTCTGAACAAGGACACTGTGGTCGGTGATTCTCGGGCCGCCACAGAGTGGTCCAAGAATGTAGTCACTCCGCGGGACAGGGCCCATGTGGTCGAGTCCTCGGAAGACCTCCAGATCGAAATGCTGGGGGCCCAAGCTGTGGCCACCGTAAGTTTTCGAAATTCTTACTTAGCAGTATTTTTTGTTCCTTATTGTTTTCAAACTTAAGGTCTTTCTTTTTAATAGTCCCTTTTGTTTCGCAGGTTAACACCTATCTGCAAGCCGCTGTTCATAACCTGAAGGCGGTGAGGGCGGAGAAAGCGATCGCGGAACGCGACCGCGATCGCTACTTCGATTCCTCAACTGCTAATTTTGAGCAGTTCAGAAGGGTGGAGGCTGAGCTGGTGGCTGAGCAAGAGAAGGTCCGCTCTCTGGAGGCGGAGTTGGCGCGCACACGCGCGGAGGCGATCGAGGACTATAAAAAGTCCAAAGAGTTCGACGATCTCCTGTCGGCGGAGTACGACGCTAGTTTCCCGGAGACTTTTACCATGTGCTGGGAGTCGATTATCGAGGAGTTAAGCTCCAAGATAGAAGGGGTTTCATTAGAGAAGTTCCCCGTCCCTCCTATCCCGGGGAAAACTTCTGCTTCACCGGTTGACCTCGAGGAGGAGGAGGTGCTCGGGGACTCTCACCCCCTCGATTCCCAGGATAGAAACCTCCAGGATGAAGTCCATTCCCCAATGGCCGAGGACGTGGTGGAGGAACCTGGAAAGGAGGGAGAGATCCCAGAAAAGGTGGCGGATGCCGGGGAAGGGGACGACGTTTTTGACGACGATCTTCCTTAGATAGTTTTTATGCCCTGCGTGGCTCAACCCTTGTAACTATTTAAATTCTGGAACTTGCACCCATCGGGGTTAACTTTATTAACTTATTTATTTAAGTTGCTTTTGTTTCGTATTTTGCAATTCGTGCCTTTAATATTCTTTACTTAGGATATTTTTAGATTGTCTCTAGTAAGATCTGTTAATTCAAATCTCGAAATAGTCACGGGACTTTAACTTTCATGAATCGGGACTAATTCAAAGTTATTTTTACTTAGAATTTTAAAACTCCAAATCATCTTCCAACGATTAGGTTGGGCTTACAACTTGGATTCTCGTAATCATTTTTTTATGATTGGGATAGCCCATCAGGGTCGTTGACTTTTAACAGTCATATTTGGAATTTACTTAATATCTTTTCTCAGCTTCAAGCCTTTATCCTTTTTCAGGATGTTTTATTCGAAGGTAAGCATAGGCCCATAACACTTTAACAAAATCAAGGCTAAAAATCCTCGGGACTTTCATTAATATCATAGTAAAAGAGATAAACTAAACTTGAATTCAACTACATGGCAGTGGTCGACATGACCTTATTCTTGCGATAACTACTAAATTTTACTATCATAAGATAAGCATTAAATATAATATATCTTCAAGTTGGTCGCATGCCAACTTCTGGGAACTTCAACTCCTTCCAAGGTTTGAAGCTTGTATGAGCCATGGCCTGTAACAGTCTTAATTTGGTAGGGGCCTTCCCAATTTGGAGCCATCTTGCCTTTGGGACCCACTCCAGAAGCTTCAATTTTTCTAAGTACCAGATCTCCTTCCCGGAAGTATCGCTCCTTAACCCGTAGGTTATAGTAATAGGAAGCTCGTTTCTGGTTTTCCACAATCTTAGCATGAGCTTCGTCACGAATCTCATCAATCATATCAAGCGCAAGTCTCATACCTTCTTCGTTGGCTTCTGGCTCATACTGCTGGACCCTGGAGGATGTATGAGTGATTTCAAGTGGCACCACTGCCTCGGCTCCATAAGCCAGCTGAAAGGGTGTTGCCCCAGTTGAAACCTTACAAGTTGTTCGATACGCCCATAGTATAGGGAGTATCTCATCGGCCCATGTTCCCTGGGCTTTCTCAACTCTTTTCTTCAGTCCATCAAGGATTATCCTATTGGCCACCTCAGCTTGTCCATTAGCTTGAGGATGGGCAACTGAAGTGAAGCGTAACTCAATCGAGTAATCCTCACAATAACTTCTAAACTCAGCATTATTAAACTGAGTCCCATTGTCTGTAACCATGACTCGAGGTATTCCGTACCTGCAGATAATGTTCTCCCACACAAATTGTGCAACTTGCTTGGTGGTTATCTTGGCCAACGGCTTGGCTTCAATCCACTTAGTGAAATAATCAATCGCAACCAATAGAAACTTTCTCTGCGCACTAGCAAGTGGAAACGGTCCAAGAATATCCATCCCCCACATTGCAAAGGGGATAGGAGTATTAATAGACGTTAGCATCTCAGGTGGCTGTCGTACAACGGGTGCAAACCTTTGACAACGATCACACCTTTTCACATAGTCTTGAGCGTGCTTTAGCATATCTGGCCAATAGAATCCAAGGCGAGTTACTTTATGAGCTAATGCTCTTCCACCGAGGTGTTGGCCACATACCCCTTCATGAACTTCTCTAAGGGCTTCTCGAGCCTCATCCGGCCTCAAACATCTCAAATAAGGGATCACAAACGATTTTCTATATAAGACCCCCTCAATGAGTACATACTTAAGGGCCCTCACCTGTAACTTCCGCGCTTCATCAGCATTAGGCGGTAGATGACCGCTTTGTAAGTACAACTTAATCTCATCCATCCAAGTGGCCCCTGTGTCAATGGGGGCAACTAACTTTGCTTCAATGCTTGGGGTTCTCAAAACCTGATAATAAACGCTTCATGAGCATACCTCATCGTCGGAGGATGCAAATTGTGATAAGGCATCAGCCTTGGTGTTCTCCTCCCTGGGCACATATTCTACCGAGCATTCTTCGAATAGTGCCATCTGGGTCTTTACAATCCTTAGGTATTTCAGCATAGTCTCCTCACGGGCTTCAAACTCACCATTCACTTGGAAGACTACAAGCTTTGAGTCACCACAGACTTTCAAATTTTTTACCCTCAAGGTTCTAGCTAGACCAAGTCCAGCTATTAATGCTTCATACTCTGCTTCGTTATTAGTGGTCGGAAAGTCTAGCTTAATAGCGTATTCCACTGTAAAGCCATCAGGGCTTTGGAGCACAAGTCCTGCACCACTACCTTTTGCTTTTGAAGCCCCGTCAAAAAATAGTAGCCAATATTCTTTAGGTTTTTCTTCCTTAGTAGGTTCTTCTACCTTGTCTCCTTGCCCCCCGACTTCCTGGTTGCTAATGGTGCATTCAACTAGGAAGTCAGCTAAGGCCTGAGCTTTAATCGCCGTTCGAGGCTTATATAGGATATCAAATTCTCCAAGCTCAATTGCCCATTTGATCAATCTTCCACTAGCCTTAGGGCTATGTATAACATTTCGGAGAGGTTGGTCTGTCAAGACTTCTATCTTATGAGACTGAAAGTAAGGTCTCAACTTCCTCGAGGCCGTAATCATGGCCAAAGCAAACTTTTCTATCACTGAGTAATTGAGCTCCGCTCCATGCAGAACCTTGCTCACATAGTATACTGGTTTCTGGACTTTGGATTCCTCCCGAACCAAGACGGCACTTAGCGCTTGTTCCGAGACAGCTAAGTATACATACAGGGTTTCGCCCTCTACGGGTTTTGATAAGAGTGGTGGCTCTGCCATATATTTCTTTAGATGTTCGAAGGCCACTTGGCTCTCATCCGTCCATTCAAAGTTCTTAACCTTCTTTAATGCTTGGAAGAAAGGCAAGCACTTGTCTCCTAACTTGGATACAAACCTTCCCAAGGCTGCAATTCTTCTTGTCAGTTTCTGAACATCCCTTACACTCCTTGGGGGTTCCATATCTAGGATAGCTTTTATCTTGTCGGGGTTGGCTTCAATGCCACGCTTTGAGACCATTAGACCCAGGAACTTCCCAGAACCGACCCCAAAGGCACACTTAGCTGGGTTTAACATCATCTTATGCGTCCTCAGGACTTCAAAGGCCTCTCCAAGGTGTTCAAGGTGATCCGCTTTGTTCAAGCTTTTCACCAACATATCGTCTACATATACCTCCATAGTCTTACCAATCAGATGCTTAAACATCTTGTTTGCAAGGCGTTGGTATGTTGCTCCTGCATTCTTAAGTCCAAAGGCCATAACCAAATAACAAAATACACCAAAGTCAGTGATAAACGATACCTTGGGTACATCGTCCTTGTCCATCCGGATCTGATTATATCCGCTGAAGCCATCCATGAAACTCAGCATCTCATGGCCAGCAGTGGCATCTATCAGTGTATCAATCCTTGGAAGAGGAAAACAATCCTTCGGGCAAGCGTCATTTAGATCAGTGAAGTCCACGCACATCCTCCACTTCCCATTAGCTTTCTTGACCATAACAGGGTTGGCCAACCATTCTGGAAATTGTATCTCTTCGATAAAACCTGCTTCCAACAACTTATCGACCTCCTTTTTAATGGCTTCCTGCCTTTCAGGGGCGAAGTTCCTTTTCTTCTGCTTAATAGGTTTCCTCTCGGGGTTTACATTCAACTTATGGGTCATGAATGAAGGATCGATACCTGGCATATCAGCCGCTGTCCAAGCGAAAACATCACGGTTGTTCCTTAAGAACCTCACAAGCTCTTGTTTCAAATCTTCCTGGAGTAATGCTCCAACATAAGTGACCTTTTCAGGTTCTTCGGTATACAAATGGATTGGAACCAAATCTTCGGCAGGCTTGCCTCTCCTTTCCTCTTCTTCTCGGACATCAAGGTCCTCTATAGGTAATACTTGCCCCCCAGCTCCTCCAGATCTTAATGCCCCAATATAACAGCTTCGGGCCATTTTCTGATCTCCTAATTCTTCTCCAATTCCGTTCCTAGTTGGGAATTTAATATTCATGTGGTAAGTGGACGGGATTGCCTTAAAAGCGTGTATCCCAGTCCTTCCAAGGATGGCATTATAGGTAGACGAGGCTTTGACAACCAAGAAATTTATCATACATGTGGCTTGCCTAGGTTCGGTACCCATAGTTACAGGTAGTTGGATCATGCCTTCAATCTTGGTTTCCACATTGTTGAAGCCATATATAGGCATATCCGAGAGTGTCAGTTGAGTATCGGAGTATCCCATCTTTTCATAGGCATCATAGAACAAAATATCCACCGAGGCTCCATTATCAATGAGCACTCTCTTTACGGACGAGTTTCCAATCAATGGTGTAATTACTAAGGGGTCATCATGGGGAAATTTTACCTTCTCGAGGTCGATGTTATCGAATGCCATCGCATAGTCAATTTTTGCCCGCTTCGGGGGTTCTCCGACTATACTCATTACTTCCCTTGCATAAGCCTTCCTCGAGTTATTGGAAGTACCAGCGGCTGTAGGCCCTCCGGAGATCACATTAATAACAGGCCCTCAAGGCTGAGCTCTCTTGTCATCGTTGTCTCTTCCACGATTATCATTGTCTCGATGATTCTTGTCTCCATCTTTGGTAAATTTGGATAACTTTCCTCTTCGGATCAAGAACTCAATCTCATCCTTCAACTGCCGGCAATCATCGGTCTTATGTCCCGTGTCTTTGTGGAATCGACAATATAAATCTTTGTTACGCTTCTCTGGATCGGTCCTTATAGGCTTCGGCCATCTAACACTTTCATCCTTCTCAATTTCCAACAGGATTTGACTCCTCGGGGCGTTAAGCCTGGCATACTCAGTAAACCTCGGCCCCACCTTCTTTTTAGCAGGCGATTTTTCCTCATCTTCCTTCCGGGAGTACTTATTCTCAGCATTATACTCCGTGTCATTCCCACGTTTCTTGAAGTTGGTATTCGGCCCCTGATTGTTCTGGGATTTTCTCAAACTTTCCTCCGCCTTTATATACTTTCCGGCCCTCTCTTGTAAATCGTTCATATTGTCCGGAGCCCTCTTGGCTAAAGATCGGCGAAAATTTTCATCAGTGGTGCCTTGTTGGAGTGCAATCATGGCTACCTTCTGATCAAGGTCTGGGACCTTCAAGGCTTCTTTGGTAAAACGATTCATATACTCCCGAAGTGATTCGTTCTTACCTTGATGCAGATTCATTAGAGAGGCAGAGCTCTTAGCATGTGTTTTGCTTCCAACAAATTGCCCTATGAAAGCCCTGCTCAAGTCAGCAAAACAAGAGATAGAATTAGGGGGTAGGCGACTATACCAATGTTGGGCCATCCCACTCAAGGTTTGGGGAAAAGCACGGCACTTGATTGCTTCAGTGACGGGCTGAAGTAACAGAGCGTTCATGAAGGTCCGAACATGATTAGCGGGATCACCCGTGCCATCGTAAGCTTTAATGGTTGGGAGCTTGAACTTTCGGGAAATTTTTGCACCCATGATTTCTTGCGTAAAAGGGGGAACGGGGTTATCGGGATCGCCTGCTGGTAACAAGTGAATCTGATTCATCACGGTTTGACGAGGGTTTTCATCCCTAGATTCTGGGGGTTGCATCCTTGCCTGGTCTCTTTTTAACCGTGCGATTTCCTCTTCATAGGCTCGGATCCTTTCCTCATAAGTTATTGGCCCCCGGGGCTCATTAGTTTCTTGCCTATGGCGGCGTCGACGGTGTCGATCAGCATCTCTCCTCCTTCGAGGGGGTGTATCATGCTCCTGCTCCGATTCTGAAGAGTCGTAGTCAGTTACATGCACATAGTCATCTCTCGTGCCTCCACGGGTGGTTGTAGTGACCGTTGAGTAATGTGTGCCGGCGTCGCTGACGGTTGCGATTACTCGGGTCATAGGGGGCAACGTGCCAAAAGTAAGCGGAAGAGTAGTTTGAGCAACAGTGGTCCCAAGCGGGATAGTGGCAGTGACGGGAATGGGCTCAGTAGAGGTTCCGGTGGTAGTTCTGCTACGGGGAACGTGAATTTCAGAACGTGGTCCGGTTGGATTCGTCATGGTTGTTGTCTCCTTCCCACAGACGGCGCCAAATGTTGTAGAACTAAAAACGGGGGTGAGCGATTCGTGCTTCGGACTGGTCTCGATGCGAGATGCCTACGTATCCTCTGTGTGAAGAAGAATCAAGTCCAAAACGTAGTTCTAGTTATGAGGGGTAGAGCCCTTTTATATAGACGCTTCAGAGTCAGAAGTCGGATGGAAGTATGATTCCATGTATCAGACTTTATATCGAAGTAGGTTTCGAAGCAAGAGATAAGACAGAGCTCTTATCCTCTTGTTGTTGACGTTTATCCGAACTTCTGAATATTTATCTGCTACAATCAGATGTATTATAGAATTTGGACTTGTAACTGGACCTCTGACTGGGCCTCTATTAATTAATTACGAAATTAATTAATATTTAAGAGCCTCAGGCCCTATTTAACTGGGCTTTAGTGTTCTTGGGCTTTTAATATCTAATAATAATTAAATATTACTTCTGACCCATATCACCTATATTGAACAAGTGTAGGATACTTGTGCATAGCATTGTTCAAAAAATCCGTCAAATTAGAGATTCGAATATAACCATAAAAAGCTCATGAAAGAAAGCGGTACTGCTTTAAACCATCGTTAATGGTTCCTTTAATCAAATCTATCACATGTAAAGAGTTTGGTTATTGTTTTTGATATAGGAAAATCCTTTAAACCAAATCAAACATGTTGTAGTGTATTATTTTCTTTATGTGCAAGAGTTGCTCACCTTTCCTCACCATTACTAATTTTCATAGTTATTGTCCAGTGCTAAAGTCATCAATTTATATGATATGAGAGAAGATTTGATAACCTAATTTTTCACATAACCTTTTACAATGTGAGATATCAAGTTGTCTAAAGGTTTGTTATGTATTTCTACATATGAAAAATTTCTATTTTAGCACATCTCTTGCCGGCCATTATTGATAAATGTGTAAAAGATATATGTGGCGTTGACGATTAGAGGTCTATGAGAAATATCTTCTATCTAGCATGCAAAAGGTCATTTAATATACGACTCTCTACAAAAAGAAAGTTGAGATTTGTTGTTCCGACAAATGTGAAGAGTGTCACATATGTAGTGGAAGGTACTCTAATGGGATAGTTTTAACAATATAGTAATGGCTTGGAACCACAACGAATATATAAAGTTCATGTAAAAGAAATATGTAAACATAGCTTGAAACAATATAGAATGAAAGTAAATGATTTTCTTATTAAATAGTCTGGAGGAAGAAGAAAAATCTATAAATTATGTTGTCGAGTGTTTGAGAGTCGATCAAATATTCGATCTTTGAATTGCTATCAAGGTCAATAAGAAAAGTCAAAGTTGTTTTACTTCCTAAAATGGGTACACCACATGCATGAAGCTTAAAGGATGAAATTTTTAATGATGAACTGATTTTCTTTTTCTTTATTTCCCAACTACATATCAGATTCATTGCTGAAAAATAAGAATACCAAGCAATCTTCAACTCTAATTTTTCGTCAACTCATTTGAAAAAAATAAACAATCTTTTGTTATGAACTAAAACCTCATATCATTCAAACTCATTAGAAATCCCTAATTGGACTTCACTAAACATATATATAATACCCATGTTGTACTTTCGAGATAGTTAGAACAATAGGGAATTTGTAGATTGAGCAATTGAAGACTGTAATTTGTTAGGAGCGGGGAGAAGACAAGAGTTGGTCCACGAATTCGTGCCACATGATATATATGGATGAATGATCATGAGATAAATTTGATGTGATGGTTAAGGTCACACATGGAGTAAAACTGAATTCCAAAAATAAAAGTAAATAAATTTACTCAAAATATGTTAATTATCATAGCGCTTTCACCAAGGCTACAAGTATGATTAATTCAAAAAATTATATAATATTACTTAATAAGTTAGCTAGCATTCTGTTCATATTACCACTATCAAAGTGTATATATATATATAAATACGGTTTTTCTAGTGTGTGCCCATGGGCACACACTAAGCACAAAAGTTGATAGTTTTTCTATATTTTGATTGGCTTACACTCCTTTAATAATGATGGCCCCCCTGCATTCACACCAACCACACCAATGAAAACACATCAAATTTGTGAGTTTCCGTGCTTAGCATGTGCCCATGGGCATACACTAGACAAACCCATATAAATAAAGTACGAAACTTACTTCGATTTCCTTAAGTTCGTTCGCTCCATCGAACTAATTTCCACTTAAATGCAATCAATTTAAAACACTATGAAGATAATACTTTCTTTACCTAAATTTTTTTATTATAGTGGGTAGTAGCTTATATATGGTTTTTTTTGAAGATAACTATAGAAATGGTATTTTATAAAACGCTCTACAAGTAAGGAATTCCATGCCAAACTCAAAAAAAATTAGTCTAACAGACTTATTAGTTTGACGAAATAGGACTGCACTGCTTTCTCACTCTGACTCTGGCAGGAGATAATCACCTGTATTACCAACGAGATGCGGCCCACACACTGACCAAGGAACTTTCAGTAGTGAATAACCATCCTATGATTATAAGGTTGCAAAAAATATATACTTAATATGTAAAATTTACTAATTCCATTCTCAAACAGAGAACAAAGTTCTCCCCTGGTTCCGAGAAAAATAATTTAAAGCCATTTAAGATTTTCAATTATTCGACTATATACAAATCTCAACTGTTTTATCACTCGAATATTACTCTAGGGTCTATCAAGAGACCATGACCAATCTATATCCAAAAGATTGTACATAGATGGTTTTCTACGTGGCCCCGCAAAGATGAAGATTTCTACCGCCCCTCGCACATTCTTTTCTCTTCTTCTATATATAATAAGGAAATTAACATTCTGTAAAGTGACACTTATACTAAACATCAATATATAAAGAGTATAAGAACTAACAACTTTTAGCAACTGAATAAATTAAATGATAATATTATGAAACCAAAATAGAGAAAACAACGTTAAAATCTTTTATTCATCATGATATCAAGAAAGAAATGATTAAATGAGTAGCACAAACCAAGACAAAAAGCATGATAGATAGCTTGGTTTTCTTATTGTACAAACATATATAAAATGTTTTAACAAAAGACCACTTACGACAAGTTCTTATAATTCAGCTCCTTTATGCCTCACACCCCTAGTTGGGTTCCCTAATTTTGGTACACAATTGGATGTCCACATCCGTGCCCGAGATTAAATCCATTTGGTGTCATTATAAGTCCAGTGCTGGTGCTACACCCATCTAGTGCTAGTGCGTGTTCCATCATCACAAGATTCTGAGCCTGTGTTGCGATGCTTCTCTTGAGGTCCTCCATACCTGTTTTCAACATATCAAGTTGTTCAAATCGAAGATCATCAATCAGAGCCTCCCACGAGAACATTTCTTGTCGTTTCTTCTTCAATTTTATGAGCTCCTCCCCTTTTTTCTTCTGCTCTTGCGAAGAGCCTGTACAAGTTGAAGGGTGGTTGAATTCATTGGACTCGGGTCCTGAGCATTGAGGAACTTTTCAAGGATTTGTTCAACATTCGGATATCCAAATGAGAAAACTTTTTTCCCAGGAGAGAAGACGATGATTGCAATCTCTACACCACATAGGGTGCTAAGCTCACTCGCGTTCTTGAATAACCCACAACGCCTCTTGGAGAATGTAACCCTGAGACTACTTTCCTTGCTCATTTTTTCCATAACAATATTTTGGCGACCCTTGCTCTTTGTTTCCATGTTTCTCTATCCTCCTTAGTTGATACAATGAAATAGAACAGGAGATTATAAAGGGATGCTACCCCTTGGGTACCTTCACTATTGAAAAAGCGAGGAAATATTGGTATCTGAATATTTCATTCTATTAGCATTTAAAAACTTGCATTGCCCGACCATATGGTAATCTTTCAAATGGAAAAAACATAATTAATTTGTGGAATTTTCTTGTAACATTAGTATTTATTAGGGATCTTATATTCCTCTTTTTTGTGCCATGACATTCTTACAGTTGTTTTGATAATACAAGGAGAATAAATGACTTCTATTTCCAAAAGAGGCCACACTTATAATTCCTTTTTGGCTTAATTTTATTAAAACTAAAAAACATATGATTGGTCTACTTACTTAAAGTGGTTATATATTTGTAGGAAAAGTCAATTTGAACATCAATAAAAACTATACAAAACCCAAAATCTATCATATATTCCTAACATCAGGCACAAAACTTCATTTGTCACGATGGGTAAAGTCTTGAATATTTTTCGGAAAAAAAACTAAATGGTATATTTTAGTTTATTATTTTTTGCAAATCTAAAATCTATTTGAATATATTGATTAATATATTTACCGATATTATAAAAGGCATATTTCATCACCATTTATTATTAATATTTTTAATTTTGTTCAAGTACTGGGAATATTGGTCCAAAATGACACACCATAATTCTGAACTACTTATATATTATTTTATTAAATTACTTTTAGTTTTAAAAATTGTTGAAATATTTAACTTACGTAAGAATATGTTATTCATCTCGTGGAAATAATTTTTATTTTTTCTTCTTTTGTGTCCGGGTTTATTTTTAAAATATTATACTTAAAGGTCCATGGTAAATTTTAGTGTCACAAATACACTTACCTAACATAGTGAAAAAATTAATTTCTATAACATGCACGATTTTATTGTTAGGGATTTTTTTTTAATACGATTAAAAATCTACATATCAAATAATGGACTTTATTTATAAAGTAATGCTCAGAAAGTAATCTACATGTATGGTAAGGGTGACAATTTCGGGTTTGGAGTCGGGTTGACAGTAGTGGGTCAAAAATTTAACCCAACCCAAACCCGATCCGAAATTTTAATGAATTAGAATACCCAACCCGAGCCCGACCCACACTACGCGCGGGTAACCCGAACCCGACCCGAAAATTAATATTTATTAATAAATATATTTTAAATAATAAATAATTATTATTTTACTTCAAATAAATTAATTTTTATTAAAATAATTTTTTTATTAAATTTAACTGATAAATATTAGAAAAATAATATAAATAATATAAATGTAAGTAATATTTATATTATATATTAATTTCGGGTGAATTTCGGATAACCCGAATTCAACCCGAAAATGACCCCGTTTTTTCTAGGTTGATTTTGGGTCAACCCGAATTCGACCTGAACCCGAAAAACTACAACTCGAACTCGTATTTTACGAGTCGAATTCGTGTCGGGTTGTAGGGTCGGGTCCAATATTGCCACCCCATTGTATGGTGAGGTATTGGTGAAGTAACTTTTTATAA
Source organism: Daucus carota subsp. sativus (assembly GCF_001625215.2). Taxonomy (NCBI): domain Eukaryota; kingdom Viridiplantae; phylum Streptophyta; class Magnoliopsida; order Apiales; family Apiaceae; genus Daucus; species Daucus carota. Next base: position 14,655,789 of record NC_030388.2, on the reverse strand, counting down.
CCTGTAAGAGAAATTAATTAATTAGCCATCATAAAGGTTTTTTTCCTTTTTGAAATAATAGATAGTTTTTTTATATATGTAAAACAAATTAATTAGAGTGTACACATGTTATGTTCATCTATTCGTAATTATTTTATTGATGGACAAAATTTCCAATTGTGCTCGTTCAAAAATTTATTCTATTCTTACTCATGAAAATTTGAAATGTCTCGAATCATATGGTTGTGATATGTATATTCATAATTTTTACGGATACCAGGTTATTATCATTATTTTTTTTGAGAAGTTAGAAGGATGGGTAAAACTACTAATGACAGGACTTTATGTGCAAAATCATGAAAACTTCTTTTAAGATAGTATCAAGGGTGTGGGCAACATAATTTATCTAATATAATAATATTATTATTTATTTGTGTTAGATATCATTAATTTTATTGCAGTTTTACATTTATTCCTATACTCTCCACTTTAGTTAGTTTTACAAGATATCTTTTACTCCGATCCATCTCATGAATATGTGCGTAAAAGGGTTTTTTGGAATGTAGTACTTCTAAAAACCTTCCTATTTTATCAAAAAAAAAATGAAATGGTGAAGTAGAATATAAAAGAAAACAACTTGTCTCACATAGTTTTCTCAAGATCCTCAGTTGTAAAAATCTATTGAAGTCGTTAGATGGTTTGATATGCATGAAACAAGACACTACATGATTCATTGTGTTTTCTTGACTTATCTACGTAGTTAAAGAATTATTTGGCAACCTGCCTTGAGTTTGCTTGCGTTTTGTGACAATGTGCCACTACTTTGATGATTTGTGTCATGTAGTGTAATACAATGTAAGGCAACATTGAGTTTCTGTGATGCATGATCAGAAGGCATGATATGATTTAATTTAAACTATTTAAGTTACCTATATTGAACAAGTGTAGGATACTTGTGCATATATAGCATTGTTCAAAAAATCCGTCAAATTTGAGATTCGAATATAACCATAAAAATCTCAAGAAGGAATGCGGTACTGCTTTAAACCATCGTTAATGGTTCCTTTAATCAAATCTATCACATGTAAAGAGTTTCGTTATTGTTTTTGGTATAGGAAAATCATCTCTTAAACCAAATCAAACATGTTTTAGTGTATTAGTTTCTTTATGTGCGAGAGTTGCTCACCTTTCCTCACCATTACTAATTTTCACAGTTGTTGTCCAGTGCTAAAGTCATCAATTTATATGATATGAGAGAAGATTTGACAACCTAATTGTTCACATAACCTTTTACAATGTGAGATATCAAGTTGTCTAAAGGTTTGTTATGTGTGTTGTGTATGACTATCTAGGTGTGTAGGGCCTTGTTCCATGCACTAGTTTATTTTCAAGATCCACTCATGTCTTCAAATAAGTATCATACCTACATATGAAAAATTTCTATTTTAGCACATCTCTTGCCGACTGTTAGGTCCAGATATGATTGTAGAAGGGGGGGGGGGGGTTGAATACAATCAGTACCAAATCGTCGCGGAAGTGAATCTGATTGAATATGATCTGTTAATCAGATTATAATTAATTAATATAACAATGTTTGACGTCGTTATATAATTAAAATGGTTCAGTTTTAATGTCTACTAAAGTTCGTAGAATAAATTTGACAGGGTATATTCTAGATTTAGTGATTAAAACAACCGGGTTATCAAAGCACAGAAAACTGTGGATATAACGATCAAGCAAGTTACGAACAACTTGAAAGCTTTACAAATGCTTTGATTTACAAAGTGAATGAACACTAGAAAATGAAGGATGCAATGCCATATTTATAGGCAAAGCATTTGTACTTGTAAGACAATTGAAAGACAAGACAATTGTAAGTAGCAAAGACAAAGTAGCAAGGGCAAGACAATCTCAGATTGCCTTGCAAGCACAAGACATAGCAGAAAGACAATTTTAAGCCTAGCAAGACAATTGAGAGCTCGGTCAGACAATCTCAATTCGGTCAGACAATCAAGGATTGTCTTGCTGAACTTCATTCGGTCAGACAATCAAGGATTGTCTTGACAGAATGCATTCGGCCAGACAATTTAAGATTGTCTTGTAAGCAACCAGTCGGTCAGACAATCTTATTGTCTTGGCAGAGCATTCTCGGGCAGACAATCAAAGATTGTCTTGCTGATAACCAATCGGTCAGACAATTGAGAATTGTCTTGTAAGCTTAGCTTCGGTAAGACAACTTGTATTGTCTTGGCAGTTGATCCAGGAACATTTCGGTAAGACAATTCTATTGAGATTGTCTTGCCGAATTTTAACAAGACAAAACAGATTGTCTGGATGCCAAAGTGTAGGTGATTGAAATGTAATTGTAGATTATATTTAAATAGAAAATTATCCACTTAATTAATTTAATCATATAAATTCATAAATTAAATTAATTCGAGAGTGAATTAATTTAACAAATAAATTACATAATTAATTTAATTATTTGAGAAGTGAAATAATAATCTATTAAATATTAAATCACCCCTTCTTCAGTAGAATTGCTTCTCGTCTTCTTTAAACATTAATAACTCCGTCTTGATCAGTCGAACGAACGAATCACCAACTCTGCTTGACTTCAAATATTCAATTTGAATAACTGATACACAGATGTACTGTCTGGTTCATCTGTATCTAGTTAAATCAAATACTCTTTGTCAAATAAACATTAAGAGATTGATTTGTTCGTCGAGTCTTCGTCTTGTAAGTACTTCTTCATTAACTGGAATCTTCTGATAAAATAAAGTATAGAAACTTTATATCTTCTGAACTCCTGGACGTGCCACAAAAGATTATTTGTGCACTGAGGCTTGAACATATTAATGAACTTCTTTCAGTGGTGTGCAGCAGCATCCTGGAATTTATCTGACATATAATTCCCATAAATCATTTGACTTTCTTCGTACGGATTCCGTTGACTTGCTATTTACTGAGCTTTCTTATCTGAATTGAGTTGTACCTCTTTAAATACAAATAGGCTGAACATATGCCTTTCAATCTCCCCCTATTTGTTTGTTAACATAACATGCAAATTTCCTAGAGGATAACTCAACTAACAGATAAGACAAAGATTTAAACAATGGAATGTAAATAGCAAAGGTTTATGGCTTGCATTGAACATTAAACCATATTCATAATAGATTACAAAAGGATGTTCCTTGAACATATCTAACAAAATATCCTAATCAATCTATTCACTCAGAACGAGTGACTTCTCCTTCTTCAGCATCTGAACAGTGAATAATTGGAGTAGAAGGCTCATTCTGAGTAGGCTCTTCAGCTGCAGTGGATTCTCCACGCTTCTTTCTTTCACGAGCCAATGAGAGATAATATTGAACCTCAATATCCACAGGGTCTTCGATGAAATCTGCTGGCTGAGATTGGTTGATATACTTCATCTTCCTGAAGTATTGCTGAATATTTCTCCTTGTACAGTAGTTCACAATCTCAGTATCAGCATCAGCTTTGGCCTTAGTAGCGAAGCCCTTGGTACGTAGAATAGTAGATACAAGAACCAACTGACTCACATCATACTTAAGAAGATGTTGGTGGTCCAGGTAGAAGGTTCCAAATTTTCTCTCGTGAATGAACTTGACACAGTAAGGCTTTCTGACAACTTGTGGACTGTTATGAATAGCACAATCCATAAGTTTGTCACGAAGGAGTTCATTCAGATTTGAACTGCGTCTGATCTTGTTACGAATCACCCAGATTTCAGTTAGAGATAGAAACTTGAATAAATCAATTGAAACCCTGAATGTTCCGTTTCTCTGAGTAGAAATAATGATCTCCCATTCATTGAGAAGATTCTTGACACCAATAGTTATATATTCTAACTCTAGAGCAAGAGCACGCATAAACATATCTTCATTAGGGTTAGCCTCTCTCAGGTCATAAATGAAGGATTTGAATTTACCATCATTGAAAGGTTCCCTTTGAGGTCCAGAGAGGATTTGCCTTGCAATATCCCAGCTTTCACCAACTTTCCTGGAGATATCCTCTCTCTTTTCCTTGCACTTAGCATCCCACAGTTTCTGTTTCTCCAGCTTAACCAACTCATCAGTTGTCCTCTTTTCATCTACCAGTTTCTGCAGTTCCTGAAGCTTTGCTTTGCTAGCTTCATGTTGAGCTTTGAACATCTTGACCTTTTCCATGTGCTCAGGATCTACAGACTGATCTTCATTGAAAAGAAAGCCTTCCTCGAAACGACCTTCTTCCTCAGCTTCAAAATAAGCAGAGTCAAATGCATCATCATCATCAACATCCTCAGGAATGTTGTCATAATCCTGATTAGTGAAGATGTTCTCAGTTTCAGGCATTTTGCCTTTAGACTTGCTGGCTTCAGAAGAGTCCTTTTCACTTGCTCCTTCTCCACCCTTATCACTCCTATCAGTATCTCCACCCTTGTCACCACCATTGCCACTACCACCAGCATTGCTGTCATCCTTATCTTTGTCATCCTTATCCTTCTCCCCCTTAGTTGAGGGATCCTCTGGAGTAGACTGAGATGTTGACGGATTGATCTTTAAGTGTTGAACAACTTGAGCCAAAGTTTGCTCCAAGTTGTCAAGCTTCGTCAGACAGAGCTCCTGAGTTGTATCAAATTTGTCCATCCTAGAGTGAATACCCTTGACATGAGCATCTAGGTCCTGTTTGAGGGAAGAGAATGAAGGATCAACAACCTTTTCTTGTAGAGTCACCAACTCTCCACTTCTGAATCTTGCGTTCTCAGCATTCAACCTTTCTATCTCAGCCCTCAGAGCAGCCATTTGTTCCTGTAACAGATCTGTGTTGGTGTGTGCACTCACCTCACGAACACTCAAAGATTTTTCACTATCCTCTCGTGCATGTGTTTCGCTCGGTGTTTGCCTGATTTCACTCGTAGTTTTCACACCGTCACCAGCACCTGTATATACAACCATAGTTCCCTGAGATGGAACTGTAGGAGGTGAAGAAACAAATTGTCCTCCGAATGCCTGTGAAGGCGGATGTACTTGCAGGTTGCCAAGTAGATCCTGATCCAAAAAGAAAGAGTGATCAGAAAGATTTTCATATAACATGTTTTGAAATTCTGTGCTCTCTCTAAGTGAAGAATCAAAAGACACAGGTTCAGTGTTTACTAGCGTGAGTGCTAGTTGTGTGCTTGACTCTTTACAGGATACCGCGGTCGGACGGCCAATTTCAATAAATGCATTCTGTGGAGAGAATGAATCTAGAGACTGTATATTTACCATGTCAGTGTCCAAATCCTTTTGGGAGGAAATGGATGTGGCTGCAGTTGTCTCCGGTTCTGCCACCCTTTGCTTCTTATGAGACAGAGCTGCGGGTTCTCTCAGAATTGCACTCCCACTCCGTTTCCGGGCTACCTTTCGAACAACTGGTGTAGAAGTAGTGTTGTTTGAAGTGTTTGAAGAAGAATCAGTAGTTGAAGTGGAAACATCAGCTTGGATATGAACCTGGGTGTTGACAGGTTCAATGCTGGGAGTCTGGAAATCAAATCCAATATCACAATCAAAATCTGCAATATCAATATTAAAGGTATCAGTGAGATTAGAAAGTACCTGAGCTACCTGTAAATCAGTCCTGAAGTCCTGTAGGACAGGATTGAGAGCAGAATCAGCAGGCAGTGGCTGAGATGTTGATTGAGGTTGAGGTATGGTATGTGTATGTGTAGGTGAAGGTGTTGGTTCAGATTGAGAGGGAAGAATGGAGGCTTGTTGGTCTGGGAAGAAGTTGTATTGTGGAGGGGATTGGTGTTGAGATTGGTGAGGAGAATTGTAATCAGATTGATGAGGTGATTGTTGTGGTGAATTGTAAGGAGGGTTGTAGGGAGAGTAATGTGAGGATTGGCTGGATGATTGGTAGTCTTGGAGGAGTTGAAGTGGTTGATTGATACGTGGAGGTGATTGTTGTTGTGGTTGTTCTTGTTGTTGAGCTTGTTGTTGTTGTGGTTGATACTGTTGCTGTTGTAGTGGTTCTGGAACTTGTACAGGCTGAAAAGGAACGCTGAATTGCTCGAGCATGAATGGAGTCACCACAAGTGGTACATTATCATGCTTTTTCTTGTTGACCAGCCTAGTTTGGATCTTGGCACATGTCCTCTGAATAGGAACAACAGGAGAATCGACGTACATGTGCCTATCATCAGCATTCATCTTATCATCCATAAACAACATCAGGAATCTGGGGTAGAAGCATTCAACTTTGTCATTCCTCTGAATTGATCTCTGTGAAACAGACCCCATCTTCCTTATGATCTCCCTCAGCAATATCTTCCCAAAGTTGATTCGACGGTTGTAAGCTATGCTGAATCCAAAGATCTGCAGCATTGAAGATATATTGCCAAAGTTCTTTCGATTAGTGGGAGCAAACACCTTGGCAAGGGTGTCGAAGAACACATCCCATTCAGCTTTCAGATTTCCCTTTGACATCTTCGGAAGAAAAATCTGACCTTGATAGTGAATATCCTGAAAGAACTGTCTCAATTCATCATCAGAGGGATCTGGCTCAAAATTGTCCCTTGGAAGTCCTAAGATCCGGTTCACATCATCTACAGTGATTACAATCCTCTTCCGGTTAGGTAGATCCCCTATTATCTTGTAGTTTTCCAGGGTTGTAGAGTTGACAGCATTTGAGTAGAAGTCAAAAAGAGGTTGCAGCTTAATCGGAATATCTGCAGTCATTGCTGTACTGACTAAACTCTGTCTTGAAAGGAATCTGACCCAAGTCCGGAATCTATCAGAGCAATCATCAGGGTTGAGGCTGGCACAGTAGTTAGTCTCAGCAATCACAAACTCTCCGGCCATTTTTTAATAATTAAAAATTGAATTAAGCGAGAATTTTTCAAATTAAATGTGAATTCTCAAATGTCTCGCAAATTTCAACTATTAATTAGAGCTTAATTAATTAATTAATAATTCGAAATATTAAAATAATATCGAATTAAAAGTTAATTAATTTAAATGGCACTTAATCAATTAATCCACAAGCTAGCCAAACAAACAAGTCCTTAATCTCAAATAACCCAACAAAGCCAAACGCGCCCTTAAATCCAAAAGCCCCAATTTCAAATTAGGAGCCCTAATCTCCAAATCAACTTCAAATCTGCAAATACTTCAGTACAGAGGACACACGCAGAGACTCTAATCCAGTCCAAGCTTCGAAAATAGCCAAAAACACAAGCTAATCACTACTAAAAACAGGTTAATTTTTCTTGAAAAATCGGCAGAGTTTCGACTTAAATACAGAGATTTAATCGAAACCAGCAAGCAAGAGCTTGAATAACCGTATATCAGCAAGTTTTCGTGGTGAAACTTGAAAACCGAGAACGATCGTGTGTGTAACAGTGTGTGTATATGCGTGATGGAGAAGATGAAGTGGAGGCAAGACAAAACGAGATTGTCTTGCTCGAATTGTCTTGAGACAATTATATACAAGCAGCAAGACAAACGCTGGTTTAAGTCTCGGTAAGACAATTTAAGATTGTCTTGACGAGATTTTAATCGACGCAGGCAAGACGAGTGTCAGTAAGACAATCATAATTGTCTTATTGATACAAACGGCTGTTATAAAACGTGCTCGGTAAGACAATCAAATTGTCTTGCCGAGTTGTTTGAAACTCACTGAAAAACCCGGTTCAGCAAGACAATCTAATTGTCTTGCCGAGCCAATCAGTAGACAATGCAATTGTCTAACAGAAAAACAAATAATAATCAAAATAATATGATTTTTGATTAATTTAAAAGATAAAACATTTTGCAATTAAAATCAAAAATTTATAATAAAAATAATACTATATATTACACATATATTTTGTAAATTTCAAATTTAATTAAATATAAATACTTATGACTTTAACTTTAATTCAATAAAATGAATTAACTTAAAATCAAACATTTATGCTTAATTAATTTTGAAAAATACAAAATAATTACAAATAATTATCTAAATGCTTGGGGAATATTACAGGGGAGTGTATGAGCACTTAGAAAATTACAGACTAATATACAAACATGCATAATTATTAAGAATATTATCAGATAACATACAGAAAATCATATAAAATCTAATAAAATAGATATAATTATACAGAAAATTCACAAAAATATATAAAAACATATAATGCATATGAAAATTATATACCAGAGAACTATGTCATATTTAACATCCCTAACTCACAAACCAGCTTAGAGAAAGTGGATTCATCCAGTGGTTTAGTGAAGATGTCAGCAATTTGCTCAGTCGTGGGTACAAAATGTAACACCACTGTACCATTCATGACATGTTCTCGTATGAAATGATACCTGATATCAATGTGCTTGGTTCTTGAATGTTGAACCGGATTGTTGGAAATGGCTATGGCACTTGTATTATCACAAAATATGGGAATTTTGTTTACTACAACACCATAATCATTCAGTTGGTTCTTGATCCACAAGATCTGAGCACAGCAGCTACCAGCAGCTATATACTCAGCTTCAGCAGTAGAAGTAGACACGGAGTGCTGCTTCTTGCTATACCAGGAAACCAACCGACGTCTGAGAAATTGACAGCTTCCAGACGTACTCTTCCTATCAATCCTGCATCCTGCATAATCAGAATCTGTATAGCCGGTTAAGTCAAAACCAGTATTCTTAGGGTACCAAATACCTAAACCAGGTGTACCCTTAAGATATCTAAAGATTCTTTTGACGGCTATAAGATGTGATTCCTTAGGATCAGCTTGGAACCTAGCACACAAACATGTTGCAAACATGATATCTGGTCTACTTGCAGTAAGATAAAGTAGAGAGCCAATCATACCTCGATAGCTTGTGATATCAACTTTCTTACCAGATTTATCCTGGTCAAGCTTTGTGGCAGTGGCCATGGGTGTCTTTGCCGGTGAAGAGTCTTCTAGATTGAACTTTCGAAGGAGATCTCTGACATACTTGGATTGGCAAATGAATATTCCATCTTCCTTTTGGCTTACTTGAAGACCAAGGAAGTAGGACAGCTCACCCATCATACTCATCTCATAATTACTCTGCATTAACTTAGCAAATCTTTTGCACAAGTTATCGTTAGTAGAACCAAATATAATATCATCAACATAAATTTGTACAAATATCATATCCTTATCATGCAATTTGTAAAAGAGAGTTTTGTCTATGACACCTCTAGTAAAGTTGTTTTCTATTAAAAACTCAGAGAGAGTGTCATACCATGTCCTTGGTGACTGCTTGAGTCCATAGACAGCTTTGAATAGAAAGTATACAAAATCAGCAAACTCTGGATTTTCAAAGCCAGGGGGCTGTTCCAGATATACTTCTTCTTCTAGCTTTCCATTCAGAAATGCACTTTTCACATCCATTTGATATACTTTGAAGTTGGAGTGTGCAGCAAATGCAAGAAATATTCTGATGGCTTCAAGACGAGCAACTGGAGCATAGGTTTCATCGTAATCAATTCCTTCTTCCTGAGAATAACCTTTTGCAACCAGTCTGGCTTTGTTTCTTACAACAATGCCATCACCATCTAACTTGTTACGGAAGACCCATCTAGCTCCAATTGTAGATTTTCCTTTTGGTCTTGGAACCAGGGCCCAGACTTCTTGTCTCTCAAATTGATTGAGTTCTTCTTGCATGGCAAGAACCCAATCAGGATCAGCAAGTGCTACTTCTATTTTCTTTGGTTCTAGTTGAGATAGAAACCCAGAGAATAGACATTCATTTGTCGTAGCACTTCTAGTCCTTACACCAACATCAGGATCACCAATAATCAAATTAAAGGGATGATCTCTGCTCCAAATCCTTTCCCTTGGAAGTTGTGTCCTTGATGATTCAGCAGTATTATCATTAAGCTGAAATGTGTGACTAGTTGATCCATCAGCTCCCCCTGAGTTGTTGCCAGGTTGACTTGATGATCCACCACTGGCATTAGTGGAATCTCCAGCATTATTGCCATTTCCTCCACCATTGCCTGGATCATCATCATTGTTGTCATCTCCTGTCGCAACCTCAGGTGGAACATCATCATCTGAATCAGAATCTGAATAGTTGTCAAACTTCAGAGATTCAGATGGATCAGTAGATTGTATACTTGGAAGTTTAGTGTCATCAAATGTAACATTGACACTAACTTTTACTGACAGAGTATCAATTATAAAAACTCTATAAGCATTATTTGTATAACCAACAAAAATTGCTTCAGAAGCCTTTGGCTCAAACTTGTTCAAGTTCTCTTCACCATCCTTGAGAACATAACACTTGGCTCCAAAGACATGAAGATGTTTGACATAAGGTTTCTTGTTGTTATACAGATGAAATGGAGTTTTCATATGATCCTTGTTGATCAAAGTTCTATTCTGGGTATAGCAGGCAGTAGACACAGCTTCAGCCCAAAAGTACAGAGGAAGCTTTGCTTCAGCAATCATTGTCCTTGCAGCTTCAATCAGTGTACGATTCTTTCTTTCGACGACTCCATTCTGCTGAGGAGTCCTTGGTGCTGAATACTGCCTTCTAATTCCCTTTTCAGAGTAAAAGTTGATTAGAGTTTGATTTTTGAACTCAGTTCCATTGTCTGATCTTACAGCTTTTACAGGAACACCTTTTTCCAACTCAACCAACTTGATATGATCAATTACTGTCAGGGGAGTTTCATCCTTGGAAGACAGGAAGTAAACCCAAGTAAATTTCGAGAAGTCATCCACAATGACTAAGGCATATCTTCCTCCATCAATAGATGCAACATTCACGGGGCCAAACAAATCCATATGCAACAAATGAAGTGGATCTGTAATGGTATTGATGGTTTTGCCTTTGTGAGATGCTCTCTTCGCTTTTCCTTTCTGACAAGCTTCACAAAGATCATCAGTTGAGAATTCCAGGGAAGGCAAACCTCTCACTAGATCTCTCTTGACAAGAGAGTTCATGGTTTTGAAGTTGAGGTGTGAGAGCTTCTTATGCCATAACCAACTATCTTCAGCTGACGCTTTGGCGTAGAAACAGTGAACTTCGTTTCCTGGGCCTGAAGACAAATCAGCTACGAATATATTGCCTTTCCTTATGCCACATAGTGAAGGACGCTTATCCTTGATATGTTTAATGATACATATCTCTTTTTCAAAATGAACATAATAACCTTTGTCACAGAATTGACTGACACTCAGGAGATTATGTTGAAGTCCTTCAACTATTGCAATATCTTCTATGATGATCCTTCCAATTTTGTACTTGCCATATCCCACAGTACGACCTTTGCTATTATCAGCAAAACTGACTGTAGGGCCAGCTCCTTCTCTTATGTCCTCTAGCAGGGATTTATTGCCAGTCATGTGCATTGACGCTCCACTGTCAAGCACCCAGGTAACACGAACAACTCCACTGGCACCCTGCAAAAGACAACTTGATTAGACAGTCTTTGGGACCCACACTTGATTGGGTCCGGCAGTCTTAAAGAACTGATTTCTATTAGGTAATACAACAGAGCCTCTTGGACTGATACTTGGTTCAGACTTGACTGAACTTACTTCCTTAACAACAGCCTTATAAACCTTAGTTTTAGACTTTGGAACATAAGTCTCCTTCCTAACATGAGTAGGACTAGCAGTCTTTGATCTAGCATGCTTGTTGTTTGTGTGTTGTCTAGGTGATGTGTTTTCATTTTTGGCATGCAAATTTTTAAAATAAGCAGACATCAAATTGAAAGCACAAGTCATACAATTATCAACACTACAAGATTTATGACATGCATCAAAAGCAGGAACATCAGAAGTATCAGTCATAGTAGTAGGAACATCAATAGATTCTACTCTAACCTTGTTATCAGATTTAAAGTTCTCAGTAGAATGACACCTATTGTTCTTGTTCTTACTATTAACAAAATTATTGGGCTTGTTGAATTTAGTTCTCTCAGAGTTGACACCCAAACCAGCTTTAGGCAACCTAACATTGCCTTTCACTTTAATTGGTTTCAGGTTTGTCAGAATCTCATCTCTCATCTCATTACTCTCTATCATTTTAAGGTCTTCCTGTTTTAGTTCATATCTAATGACAACAGGAGTCTCTAAAAGAGGTTCAGCTTCTGAGGTTTTAAACAAAGGTTTAAGGGAATCTTTCAAAACAAAAGGAATCCCTCTCTCTTCAGCACTCTTCTTAAAAGGAGTAATGTTACTAGCCTTACCTACAGATTTGTTATAGTCAAAGCCTATTCCAACAGTTCTCTTGATCTCTTGTTTATCATTAAGTTCTTTGACTATCAAGGAGGCATCCTTAAAGGCTTTACATTTCACTTTCTCTTCGTCTAGCTGAAGTCTTAAGGCAATCTCACCTTTCTCTAGAACTTTGACTTTAGCACATTGTAATCCTAAGTCCATAGTCAATTGTTCTATTTTAGGTTTTAATACTTTCATCTCATTCATTTTAAAAGCATGAATTTCTAAGACTAAAGTATCAATTTTAAGATTAGCAGCTTTCATCCTTTTAATAGCATCATCTCTTTCAAGTCCTAATTGCATAAACAGTTTAGGGCATGTAGGATCTACCTGAAAGCTTCCAGCAGGAGGAGGTGAAGATGATCCAGTAGTAGCCATGAAAGCAACATTCCCTAGCTGCTCCTCTTCATCACTATCTGTATCATCCCAGCTTTTGCCTTCTGCCAGATAAGACTTGCTTTTGAAACTTTGACTTCCAGAAGTACCATGATGCTTTCTAACCAGTGCATCATACTTCTGCTTCAGCTCATCATACGAATCTTTTCTTTTTCCTTGAACCTTGGGCTGTTTGCATTCAGTTGCAAAGTGTCCAGGTTCACCACAATTGAAGCATTTGAACTTGCTTCTGTCCACCATCCCAGTCTTATATCCTCCTTTGCTTGTAGAAGATGAATAGCCTCCCTTCTGAAACTTACTAACAGTAGGTTTGTATTTATAGGAAGGGTTCTTCCGGAATCTCATGTTTCCAAACTTCTTGGCAAACAGTGATAGAGATTGATCTTCTAACTGTTCAAGCTCTTCCATTGTATAGAACTCTTCGTCACCACTGGTAGAAGCAGTCTGACCCATCTCAGGTACAACAAATTCCTGAGTAGTCTCAGAAGGAACAACAACATCCTTCTTCTTTTCTTCCAGTACAGGTGACTCAACAACTAGAGCTCTCGAATGGTTCTATGTTTTACCCCAGCCATATCTCTGTTTACTCTGAACTTGCTCCAGTTCATAAGTTTTCAAAACTCCGTAGAGTCTTTCCAGAGAAATCTCATTCAGGTCTCTGCTTTCCCTGATGGCAGTGATTCTGTGTTCCAGATGTTCAGGAAGGGTTAAGAGAAACTTCATGTTGACCTCTTTCTTGTCGTAGAATTTCCCATTCAGATTTAAATTATTTATCAAATTATTAAGTCTGATAAATACTTCTGAAATCCCTTCACCAGGATGGGAACCAAACTGTTCATACTGAGCCATCAGTATCTCTTTCTTGTTTTCCCTAACTTCCTCTGAGCCTTCATTGATAATCTCTAATGTATCCCAGATTTGCTTGGCGTTCGTACAATTTACAACAGCATTGTACATCACTGGATTTAGAGATTCAACCGAGATTAGTTGAAGAGCATCATCTAAGTTCATCTGATCACTCTCTTCGTCTGTGTACTCAGAAAGTTCTTTCGGAATGACCTGATGAGGTATCAACACACCATCCTCTTCGTGTGCTAATATGACCTTCATCGGAGTAGTAACACCTTTGTCCAAAATCCCGATGTATTTTCTGTTCGCAGTGCGGAGGTATAGGAACATGTGCCTCTTCCATAGGCCAAAGTGTTCCTGGCTGAACGGTGGGATTTTGATGCTACTGATCTTTTGTGTACTCATGTTTAAGGATTTGAAATGAATAGTGTTTGGAGAGATTTAGATTTTTGAAAGAAAAATATTTTTAATCAAAATTAATTTTTGGAATAAAATTAATTCGAATAAAAAATATTTGGACGTTACAGAGTGTGTATAGGATCTGATACGGAAAAATGGTATCAACCGCTCTGATGCCAATTGTTAGGTCCAGATATGATTGTAGAAGGGGGGGGGGGGGGGGGTTGAATACAATCAGTACCAAATCGTCGCGGAAGTGAATCTGATTGAATATGATTTGTTAATCAGATTATAATTAATTAATATAACAATGTTTGACGTCGTTATATAATTAAAATGGTTCAGTTTTAATGTCCACTAAAGTTCGTAGAATAAATTTGACAGGGTATATTCTAGATTTAGTGATTAAAACAACCGGGTTATCAAAGCACAGAAAACTGTGGATATAACGATCAAGCAAGTTACGAACAACTTGAAAGCTTTACAAATGCTTTGATTTACAAAGTGAATGAACACTAGAAAATGAAGGATGCAATGCCATATTTATAGGCAAAGCATTTGTACTTGTAAGACAATTGAAAGACAAGACAATTGTAAGTAGCAAAGACAAAGTAGCAAGGGCAAGACAATCTCAGATTGCCTTGCAAGCACAAGACATAGCAGAAAGACAATTTTAAGCCTAGCAAGACAATTGAGAGCTCGGTCAGACAATCTCAATTCGGTCAGACAATCAAGGATTGTCTTGCTGAACTTCATTCGGTCAGACAATCAAGGATTGTCTTGACAGAATGCATTCGGCCAGACAATTTAAGATTGTCTTGTAAGCAACCAGTCGGTCAGACAATCTTATTGTCTTGGCAGAGCATTCTCGGGCAGACAATCAAAGATTGTCTTGCTGATAACCAATCGGTCAGACAATTGAGAATTGTCTTGTAAGCTTAGCTTCGGTAGGACAACTTGTATTGTCTTGGCAGTTGATCCAGGAACATTTCGGTAAGACAATTCTATTGAGATTGTCTTGCCGAATTTTAACAAGACAAAACAGATTGTCTGGATGCCAAAGTGTAGGTGATTGAAATGTAATTGTAGATTATATTTAAATAGAAAATTATCCACTTAATTAATTTAATCATATAAATTCATAAATTAAATTAATTCGAGAGTGAATTAATTTAACAAATAAATTACATAATTAATTTAATTATTTGAGAAGTGAAATAATAATCTATTAAATATTAAATCACCCCTTCTTCAGTAGAATTGCTTCTCGTCTTCTTTAAACATTAATAACTCCGTCTTGATCAGTCGAACGAACGAATCACCAACTCTGCTTGACTTCAAATATTCAATTTGAATAACGATACACAGATGTACTGTCTGGTTCATCTGTATCTAGTTAAATCAAATACTCTTTGTCAAATAAACATTAAGAGATTGATTTGTTCGTCGAGTCTTCGTCTTGTAAGTACTTCTTCATTAACTGGAATCTTCTGATAAAATAAAGTATAGAAACTTTATATCTTCTGAACTCCTGGACGTGCCACAAAAGATTATTTGTGCACTGAGGCTTGAACATATTAATGAACTTCTTTCAGTGGTGTGCAGCAGCATCCTGGAATTTATCTGACATATAATTCCCATAAATCATTTGACTTTCTTCGTACGGATTCCGTTGACTTGCTATTTACTGAGCTTTCTTATCTGAATTGAGTTGTACCTCTTTAAATACAAATAGGCTGAACATATGCCTTTCACCGGCCATTATTGATAAATGTGTAAAAGATATATGTGGCGTTGACGATTAGAGGTCTATGAGAAATATCTTCTATCTGCATGCAAAAGGACATTTAATATACGACTCTCTACAAAAATAAAGTTGAGATTTGTTGTTTTGACAAATGTGAAGAGTGTCACATATGTAGTGGAAGGTACGCTAATGGGATAGTTTTAACAATATAGTAATGGCTTGCAACCACAACGAATATATAAAGTACATGTAAAAGAAATATATAAACATAGCTTGAAACAATATATAATGAAAGTAAGTGATTTTATAATTGTTACGTATTTGATGATGTCACAGGTGTCTAACTTGTTTAGTGTGCAGAAGCAAATATCAGATATCAGTGTTTTGAAATCAGAGTTTAACAACTGCCAGCTGGATCAGAGTTTATCGATGATCAGAGTTTGCAGGCGGCTGATTTTCAGGAGCAGATCTGGCTAAATAAGGAAGATAAAGATCAAGGGAGATTGTGCAGATCAGGACAGCATAAGGATAGCTACTGATTAGATTATTTTAGGAAGCAGATAATTATAAATCAATCAGTAGATATCATGTAACTGTTATATAAACACAGATTAGGGTTTACTCTATAAGAGGTAGAAAATCGAGAAGAGTATTCTTGTAACCCACTGTGTATATAAACACAGATTAGGGTTTACTCTATAAGAGTTAGAAAATCGAGAAGAGTATTCTTGTAACCCAGCAGCTCTTAGTGATACAATATAAATCACTAAGAGAGTTTTTGTAACCTACTGAATTGTGTGAATAAGAGTTTACTTTGTTAATTCTCTTATTTGAGTTTTTTGTTATTGATTGTGTCCACTATATTGATTTATATAGTGAGTTAATTCGGCCTAACAAGTGGTATCAGAGCCAGCTCTGTTGATATACCTACAGTGAGATCTTAATCACACAATCATGTCTGAAAAATCACAAACTTCAAACAGTAGATATGAGTCACTTAGGGTTCCGGTGCTCAGGGCATCTGAATATCCTATCTGGAAGGTTAGAATAGCTATGTTTCTGGAATCTACAGATCCAGAGTACCTGGACAGGATTTATGATGGTCCACACATGCCAACAAAGCTCTCTGTTATAGTTGGAGATGAACCCCAGAAGATGATCCCCAAAGAAAAGAATGACTATACTCCTGAGGACATCTCATCAATCAGTAAGGATGCAAAAGTAAAACACTTATTGCACAGTGCTCTTGACAATGCTATGTCAAATAGGGTGATTGGATGCAAAACTGCAAAAGAAATATGGGATGCTTTGGAAGTCAGATGTCAAGGAACCAAAGCCATCAAAAAGAACAGAAGGACCATACTTACTCAAGAGTATGAACACTTTAATTCAAAAACTGGTGAATCATTGACTGATCTTTATGACAGGTTTGTTAAGCTGCTGAATGACTTATCTCTAGTGGATAAAGAATATGACTTAGAAGATTCAAATCTCAAATTTCTGCTTGCTCTTCCTGAAAAGTGGGATTTGAAGGTAACCACTATAAGAGATAATCATGATCTTGAAGAGATGTCTCTGGAGGATATCTTTGGAAGATTGAAAACTTATGAACTTGAAATGGAGCAAAGGAGCAAACGACATGGTGGGAAACCCAAACCAGTTGCTCTAAAATTTCAAGAAGAAACAGCTGTGAAAAGCAAGGGAAAAGCACATGTCAAAAAGTCTGATACTGAGTTATCAAACTCTGATGATGACTCAGACACTGATATACCTTCAGACTCTGATGACAGTGATACTGAGATGATGCAGCTGGCAGCACTGATGGTGAAAAGCTTCAAGAAGATGGCTTACAAGAACTTCAACAAAGGGAAGAAGTTCTCAAGGAAAGACAGAAACTCTGATAAGAAGGTCTTCAAAAGGAATGAAGGCAAAGAAGAAAAATCTGGAAAAGCTGATAAGTCTAAATACACCTGCTTCAATTGTGGTGAGAAAGGTCATTTTGCAACTGAGTGTAAGAAAGCCAAGAAAGAAAAGGAACAAGCCTTTATCACAAAGAAGGGAAGCTGGGCAGACTCATCAGAATCAGAGGAAGAAGTCAACTATGCCCTGATGGCAAACATGGACGACAACACTGAGGCTGTTGAAACTAAGGTACCCCATTCCACCCTTGCTTTTGACACTGAAGATATAACTGAGTTAAGATTGTTTCTCAAAAATATGCATGTTAGTTATAGAGATCAGACTTTAGAAAATGAGAGACTAAAATCTGAAATCTTAGAAGTTAAGAAAAGGAATGATTATCTTGAGAAAGAACTAGTTCAGATGCTAGAAGTTTAGAAGGAAAGAGATGACTCTGTTTTTGTTAAAAATGAACTCTTAAAGAAAACTGCTTCTCTTGAATCAGAACTTGTTAAGGAAAGAGAGATAATCAGAACTTGGACTAACTCAGGAAAGACTACTCAGAATATCTTAGAAAGTGGAAACTGGAAGAAAGGTTTAGGATACTCTGATAAAAATGAAGCTGAGTCACATAAACAAAAAACCATTAAAATTGAGAAACCTAAGGTAGTTCCAGTAAGATTTGTTGCAGAATCAAAGGCTCAGGACAAATCAAAGACTGATAGACCTAAACAGGTCAATATTGGTTTAATGACTCAGAAACAGCTTAAGCATAAGCTCAAGGAGGTTAAGAAAGAAAACAGGATTAAGGAACCTAGGAAAAATAGAAATGGGAAGGTAGGAATAAACAAAAGCAACAATTATATGCCTATTCCAAATGCTCCTAGGAAAACTTGTCATAATTGTGGTAATCCTAATCATCTTGCTTCTTTTGGCGGGAAGAATAAGGACATAAATGCTATGTCTTCCAAATCAGAAGTTAAGACTAGGAACACTAGATTTAGACCAGAAAATCCTTATTTTCATTGTGGTAGTTTATGGCATTCCATTTACACTTGTAAGGAATACCATAGTTTATACTATGATTATTATGAATTGAAACCTTCTTTGAAGAAAAAGATTGATTCTCCTGGTTTAAACTCTGTAAAAAAGTCTGTTAGCACAAACTCTGATTTAAACTCTGATAAATCTTCCGCTGCTAGTGTTAACAAACTTAACAAGAACAAAGGATCCAAGCAAGTCTGGGTCCTTAAAACTAATCATTAGTTGTGTATGTGATTGCAGGGCAACAGGAAAAACATCCTAGTTCTGGACAGTGGATGCTCAGGACATATGACAGGAAATAAAGCCCTGCTATCAGACTTTGTGGAGAAGGCTGGCCCAAATGTTTCTTATGGAGATGGCAACATAGGGAAAACTTTGGGATATGGCAATATCAATCTTGGAAATGTCATCATTCAAACTGTAGCTCTGGTCTCAGGACTTAAGCACAATCTGATGAGCATAAGTCAAATCTGTGACAGAGGATATCATGTTGATTTCCTAGAAGAACACTGTGAGGTCATTAGTAAAAGCACTGGGAAAGTTGTTCTGAAAGGATATAGACATGGAAACATCTATGAAGCCAAGCTCTCTTTAAACTCTGAAAGCTCTGCAATCTGTCTACTTGGCAGAGCCAGTATTGAAGAAAGCTGGAATTGGCACAAGAAACTATCTCACCTGAACTTCAACAATATTAATGAGTTAGTGAAGAAAAATCTTGTGAGAGGACTTCCCAAATCAGTTTTTACTCTAGATGGACTCTGTGACTCCTGTCAGAAGGCAAAACAGAGGAAATCCTCATTCAAAAATAAAACCGAGTCCTCAATTCTTGAGCCATATCATCTGCTTCATGTTGATCTTTTTGGACCAGTAAATATAATGTCCATTGCAAAGAAGAGATATACTCTGGTCATTGTTGATGAATTTACCAGATATACTTGGGTATATTTTCTACACAGCAAGGATGAGACATCATCTCTTTTAATTGAGCATGTCAGACAACTGGACAAAATTTCCAAAGATGCAGTCAAGATCATCAGAAGTGATAATGACACTGAGTTCAAGAATTCTAAGATGGAAGAGTTCTGTAAGGAAAATGGAATCAAGCAAGAATTTTCAGCACCTGGAACACCTCAGCAAAACGGTGTTGTGGAACGAAAGAACAGAACTCTAATTGAAGCTGCTAGAACCATGTTGGCAGAAGCAAAGTTACCAACTTACTTCTGGGCTGAAGCTGTGCAAACTGCCTCTTTCACACAGAATGCAACTCTGATAAACAAACATGGGAAAACATCATTTGAGATGGTCAAAGGCAGGAAACCAAATCTCAAGTACTTTCACATCTTTGGGTGTAAGTGTTTTGTTCTGAAAAATCATCCTGAACAGTTGACCAAATTTGATTTAAAAGCTGATGAAGAAATCTTTGTTGGCTATCCTCTGTCAACAAAAACCATCAGAGTTTACAATCTGAGAACAAAGGTAGTCATGGAATCCATTCATGTATCCTTTGATGACAAGAAAATTACTGGAATGGAAGATTTTGCTGACTATGAGCAACTGAGATTTGAAGATGAAGATGCATTCTCTGACTCCATAAATTCTGACTCTGAGATCATATCAGAGTATGTCACTCCAATCCACCTACCTCAAGCACATGTTGAGGGGGAGCACTTTCACAATGAAAATCTGGGTGAAAATGTTGAAGACTCAGCAGAAAACACAAACTCTGATACTGACTCCTCTAACTCTGATCATTCTACATCAGAGAATCATGAGAACACATCTTCAGGGGGAGCATCATAAAATCAGAATGACATTGGAGATAGCATGAATAATGGGGGAGAGGCATCAGAAAATTAGAATGACACTGGAAATAGCATGGATTATGGGGGAGGATCAAATTCCAGAAGTCAACTGCCACATGAGAGAAAATGGACAAAGTCTCACACACCAGATTTAATAATTGGTGATCCAGATGCAGGAGTACAAACCAGAACTGCAACAGCAAATGAATGCTTATTTCACTCATTTTTATCTCAGACAGAACCAAAGAAATTGGAAGAAGCTCTTAATGATGCTGATTGGGTAACAGCAATGCAGGAGGAATTAAATGAATTTGAGAGAAACAAAGTCTGGACACTAGTACCAAGACCAAAGAACAGATCAATAGTTGGTACCAAATGGGTATTCAGAAACAAGACAGACAGTGATGGAATAATCACCAGAAACAAAGCCAGACTAGTAGCCAAGGGATATTCTCAACAAGAAGGAATTGACTATGATGAGACCTTTGCCCTAGTTGCCAGATTAGAAGCAATCAGAATTTTCTTGGCTTATGCAGCACACAAGAAATTCAAAGTTTTTCAGATGGATGTAAAGAGTGCTTTTCTGAATGGAGAGCTGGAGGAAGAAGTATATGTTGAACAACCTCCAGGTTTTGTGGATACAAAATTTCCAGACCATGTCTATAGACTAGACAAGGCACTGTATGGACTAAAGCAAGCACCAAGAGCATGGTATAAAACTCTGGCTCAATTCCTCCTGGACAGTGGTTTCAACAGAGGTACAATAGACAAAACTCTGTTTTATCTCAACCATGGTAATGACCTGCTTTTAGTTCAAGTTTATGTAGATGATATCATTTTTGGATCTACTAATCCTAAACTCTGTGAAAGATTCTCAAAGCTTATGCAGTCTAGATATCAGATGAGCATGATGGGAGAGATGAGCTATATTCTGGGACTACAAGTGAAACAGACTGATGAGGGTATATTCATTAATCAGTCTAAGTATAGCAGGAACCTACTAAAGAAATTTGGTATGCAGGATAGTTCAGCTGCTACAACTCCCATGGCAACAGCCACCAAGTTAGATAAAAATACTGGATCACCAGTAGAAATTACTAACTATAGAGGTATGATAGGCTCACTTCTATATCTAACTGCTTGTAGACCAGATATCATGTTTGCTACCTGTCTCTGTGCAAGATTTCAAGCAGATCCAAGAGAACCACATCTGGTAGCAGTCAAAAGGATTTTCAAATATCTCAAGGGAACAGTTGAGATGGGACTCTGGTATCCTAGAGAATCAGACTTTACACTGATTAGTTACTCTGATACAGATTTTGCAGGGTGCAAAATAAACAGAAAGAGCACAAGTGGGAGTTGTCAACTTCTTGGAGGAAGACTAGTGTCCTGGTTCAGCAAGAAACAAAAATCAATTTCCACATCTACTGCAGAAGCAGAGTATATTGCTGCAGGAAGCTGCTGTGCTCAGATTTTATGGATGAAAAATCAATTGTTGGACTATGGTTTATCTCTTACTCAAATTCCTATTTACTGTGATAACCAAAGTGCTATTGCTATGACAGGAAATCCAGTACAGCATTCCATGACCAAGCACATCAGCATAAGATATCATTTTATCAGAGAACATGTGATGGAAGGGACGGTAGAACTTCACTTTGTCCCAACAGATCAGCAATTAGCAGATATCTTCACCAAACCCTTGGCTGAAGCTACATTCACAAGACTTGTAAACGAATTAGGGATGATCTCTGGTCCTCTCTAAACTCTGCTACATTTTATAATAAGATATCTGTTATTAATTTCTTTTAT
Source organism: Daucus carota subsp. sativus (assembly GCF_001625215.2). Taxonomy (NCBI): domain Eukaryota; kingdom Viridiplantae; phylum Streptophyta; class Magnoliopsida; order Apiales; family Apiaceae; genus Daucus; species Daucus carota. Next base: position 14,633,630 of record NC_030388.2, on the reverse strand, counting down.
ATACTTGATCAACATCTGCATCTGTTATTCTCTGATCTAAACTCTGATGATTATGCTCTGATTTGACAAACTCTGATATTTATACTCTGACCTGACAAACTCTGATGACATGAATTTTCACTGATAAGAGAAATTCCTGTGAAGAATATGTTGCAAATACTTGAATTAAGTCATGGACATCTCTCAAGTCTGATTTTTGTGATATTACATATGTGGAAATTTATGTTACACAAAACATGATTTAAATTTGTTGCCTAGACTGCCTTACTTCTTAAATATTAGACATGCACTCAGTGAAGAACTTGCTTTATTCCCCTTATAAGCTAAGAGTCAATAAGTCTCAGATATGGATCAACAAATTTGGTTCTTCTCCGAAAGAAAAAAAAAGAAAAAGAAAACAATACAAAACAAAACAAAACAAAACAAAAGAAAGAAAAGTTATCTCGGGTACTCCTTTGAGATCTTAGAAATTCTGTGAAAGGAAAGATCCAAGTGCACTGCTGGTATTAAGCAAAATGCATCAGAAAAATTGTATTTTTCTTGGAGACCTTTCGCATTCTCTGATTACTGGAGAAATACACTGAGAAATAAAAATCTGATGAAGGTTATGACTCACTTACCCCTAGAAGTTTCCTGTCAAAAGATACATGTCTTACAAAAGAGAAGAAAACTTATACTCTGATCCATATTGTGAGAAACTCGGCTTATGAGATGGTTAAAACATCTTCTGTACATCTGATTCTTTCTAATATTTTTTAAATTTGTCAATCTCTGTGACAATAGAAGAATCATGTCAACACACACCTTTCACTCCGCATCTGTGATTAACAAATTTTATGACATCGAGTGATTTTTGATAAAATTCAAATAATCATTTGCAAACTCTGAGGAAAAATTGTTATTCAGACTTTCAATGTCTATCTCTCATCAGTACAAAATTTTATGAACAATCTCTATTTTGTCTCATAATCTGCCATTTATTTAAACTCTGGTCAAGGGTCAAACATCTGATTCAAGTCGGAGTTTAAAATAAATGATTTTTGGTCACGAGAATATTAGATTTAATTGTCAAACGGTACAAAATCCATTTGAATTCCTGAGTGGAGAAAAACACGGTGAATAATTGTGTTTTCTCGGTAATTGTTGCACAGTAATTCAGATTCACACGCCTGTCATCATTACCTCTCCACTATCAATTTTTTTACCGTTAAACACTTGCCACGTGTCCCAGTACCACTACGAGTCAGTACATCGTGTATACACACATATATATCGTCTTTGATTTTTTTTTTCACTTTTTACACACGATATTTTACTGTCTCTCTCTCTCTCAAACTCTGCTTTCATTTTGTCCTACACATTTCATCAAACACCTTACATACACTCACTTAAACTCTCATTTTCTCTCAGAAACTATGTCGACTACAGCATTTGAGTTCAATGGGGCGAAGTTTGTCACCAACAACTATGCTGCTATCCTAAACAATGATGAAGCCCCCAAGGAGTTTCATCTTATTCAGGATTTCTTGGCTCACAGTGAACTGATGTACGCTCTGACTCAACCAGAGTCTATCTCTCCTTCACAGGTCCTCACCTTCTGGAGAACAGCCAACTATGATGATGGGGGTGATCAAGGCTCTCCATCCTTGACCTGTGACTATGAGGGTCAGGAGTATGTTGTTACTCCAGCAACTATCAGGAAGGCTCTTCATCTTCCTGATCAGAAGAAATTTGATTCTGCAGTCCCTACTCAAACTCTGAGGGACATGATGGTTTTCTTTGGATACACAGCCAGTACAGATAAAATGGGGGAGCTCAAGCGTCCAAACCTCTGTAAGGAATGGAGCTTTTTCTATGACTGCATCACAAGGGCATTTGGAAACAAGTGCAGCAACTTTGATGCTATTCCAATATTCAGCCAACAGATCGGGTATTCTCTAATTCATGATCTTAAACTTGATCTTGCTACATCCATACTGCGTTTTATTGGAGATAGAAGAAAAGAGAATATGAATATTGTGTATTATGCCAGATTCTGTCAGCTTATATTCTCTTATTGTTTTCCTGATGTACCCATCCCTAAGACTGGTAATGAATTGCCCTTTAAGATCACCAAACGAGCCTTTACTGACCTCATTAAAAAGGATAGCAAGAAATCCAATGCACCAGTGTTTGCCATCCCTGTAACAGTACAGGATAAGTTAAGGGTGGCTTTTCCAGATAAGTATGCATCATTATTCTCTGATGAAAAATATTCCACAGCCTCCCTCCTCTGCTGATCAACCAGACACTGTTCCAACCTCTGGTCCTTCTCAAAAAGGGCCAGTTGTAAAATCTGACCAACCCTTACCCTCTGGTTCTTCCCAAAAAGGGCCAGTTGAAATATCTTCACCAAAGAGAGTTCTCAGGTCCTCCAAATCCCCAACCAAACCCTCTCCTCCTCCCAGAAAAAGAAGATTTTTGCAGAAAATATCAGACTCTGACTCTGATGAAGCACCTCCACCTCCTCCACCAGCAAAGAAACAGAGAAAGAAAATCAAGCCCACCAACATCACTGATCTGACTGTTGAGCCACTTCAGTCAGAGGATCCCACACAAGCCTTGATTCCAGTCTCTGATCAACCTTCAAATGCAGCACCAGTTCTGATTGAACCGATCTCTGCAGTTCCACTTGAAACCTTGGAAGCTGATATTCACATGTCAGAATCAACATCAGAATTTCATGATCAACCAGCAGTGGCAAAATCAGACGTAGGGTTGAAGTTGAATCAGGAATCCCTGATTCAACATGAAGACATTAATGCAGCTGATACTCATGTGTCAGAAAAGACTTCTGATGTTCCAAGTCAATCAGAAGATGCACAGATAGAGATTGTCTTGCAGATGATTCAAGACTCTCTGAACCAACCTGAAGTAAATGTTGCAGCTCCTACTCAGGAGATTCTTCAAGCTGCAAATTCTGATGCAGCTACTGAAGCTCTAACATCTCACACTATTCCTCAACAGGCTTCTGGTCTTCACCTCTCAATCTCTGAACCAGTCAGAGAATCTTCTCCTCTTACAACTCCTTCTCAAGTTCCAAGCTCTCCACTTCCATCTTCTGTGCCTGCAAGCAGAAGAGTCTGTTATGTAACTTACTTTCAAAGGATGTGCAGAGCTACACGTCCTTCTATTGAAGACAGACTTACTTCTATTGAGGCCACTCAAACCTCAATGCAGCATACTCTGGCTGATTTGAGCTCTTCTGTAGCTCAGCTGGTTCTAGCTCTTACCTCTGATAATGTCAAAAAGGGGGAGAAAGTGCTTAAAGACAAATGCAAAGATGACCAGCTATTAATGAAGAAAAAGTCAGATGATGATGATGAAGAGGGAAATAAGGAAGCTGTTAATGAAGAAAAATCCATCAAGCAGTTGGTACAGGTCAGAGACAGGAGTAATAAGGGTGCAAACTCTGAGAGACCCAGAGAATCTAAACAAAAGCACAAGACTATGGAGATGACTGTTATGTCTCAAGTCCAGAGCATAAGTGAAGCAGTCAGAGATTCTAATGTTATATCTAAAGAGATAGCTCTTGTGAACTCTGAGGTTGAAAAGAAGAAAGAAGATCTGATTCCTGGAGCTGATAAGCTGATTGAAGCTGGAGACCCTGAGTCTCAGAAATTCTGCCAAACTCTGAAGTTCAGAGGCAGAGAAACCACCCTATTCTACAAATCTCCTTCTTTGCAAGCCATTGATGAAGCTGTAGCAAGGAAAATATTTGAACAGGAAAATCCAGGAGTGGATATAGAAGCCATCAGACTTGAAGAAGAAAGACTGGCTGCTGAGAAGAAGAAGATCAGCAAGACAAAGTCTGATGAGCAAAAACATATTACTGATCCCTCACAGAAACAGAAGAATCCAAAGCAAAAGGGGATAGTAATTAGTGAGGTGAACTACACTGACATCAATAGACCAAGAACCATGTCTCAAACTCAAACTGAGACTGATTCAAAAGACAAAGAGAAGAAACCTGTTGATGGAGTCCTCCTGTGATGAAGAAATCAATGATCAAGATAGCATCAGAGAATCCTTCTCAGAGAATGAAAGAGCTAAGCAGGAATGCAAACATAATCACTGATGTCTCTGATCAAACAGAAGAAGAAGAAGCTGGATTGACCAGAAGAAGAAAGGGTGATGACAAGTTAATATCGGATATGACTTTAACCTCTGACAATGCTCAAGTTAAAGCTCCAGTAACAGAAGATAAGATTGAAGAAACTAAAGTCTCTTGGCTGAAGATAGAATCTGAGAAGACTCAAGATCAGAAGAAAAAGAGTCTCTTTGGAAGCCTTGGTACAAGTCTGTACAAGGAAAGTCCAATGCTCACCAGGATCAGGACTCATGGAACCAAAGGAAAGGAAGCTTATGATACAACTGGTCTGGGTCACAGAAAGGAGAAAATTCAAACAAGTTCAGCAACCACTTTTAGAGATCCTTATCCTCTGACTGAAAAGGTGGGAGAGGCTGTTACTCAGAAGGACCTAGATAAAGTTGAATCAGTGCAGATCCTCATGGATACTTATGATGGCTCAGGGGACAAAGAGAAAATTGCTATATTTCTGGAGTCTGGAAGAGTTTACAGAATCTCAGAAGCTGACCTATTGCTGAAATCTCTGAGGGAGCTTGAACACTTCCATTATATGCTGGAGATCAAGAATGAAGCTACTCAGAGATGGTCTGATCTGATGAAAAGGACTATCAATGAAAAGAGAAGATTTTATGGAGTAAAGTCTGATGAAGAATACATTCCAAAGATAGCTCAAGATGATGGTTCTGAAATTTGTATGGAAAAGAATAGCTCTGTAATGGAGACTATTGCAAACACCAGAATCTTGGGTTACAATAATGATGCAGACAGACCAAGGGTAATTCAGCTTGGAGAGGCAATGCAAAGAAGCAAGGTGAATGCCTTGAGAGCAGCTATTTATCAGACTGGGGATGAAACTGAAGAACTCAGAAATGTTAAAGCTCAGATGATACAGACCTTGAAGCTGAAAGAAGAAAATCTGATCAACCAGTTTGTCAGAGAAAGCTATGGATATAGGTTGATTTGATAGATAGTTCTGCTGGTTCTGTAAGTTGTAATTAATTTTTTAAATTAATGCATTTGTCCTTGAAAGTTTTTGACATCATCAGTACATATATATAACTTGTTCATTCTGTCTAATGTACAAGTTGGGGGAGATTGTTACATATTTGATGATGTCACAGGTGTCTAACTTGTTTAGTGTGCAGAAGCAAATATCAGAGTTTAACTGAAATCAGAGTTTAACAACTGCCAGCTAGATCAGAGTTTATCGATGATCACAGTTTGCAAGCGGCTGATTTTCAGGAGCAGATCTGGCTAAATAAGGAAGATAAAGATCAAGGGAGATTGTGCAGATCAGGACAGCAGAGGGTAGATTATTTTAAGAAGCAGATAATTATAAATCAATCTGTAGATATCATGTAACTGTGTATATAAACACAGATTAGGGTTTACTCTATAAGAGTTAGAAAATCGAGAAGAGTATTCTTGTAACCCAGCAGCTCTTAGTGATACAATATAAATCAATAAGAGAGTTTTTGTAACCTACTGAATTGTGTGAATAAGAGTTTACTTTGTTAATTCTCTTATTTGAGTATTTTGTTATTGATTGTGTTCACTATATTGATTTATATAGTGAGTTAATTCGGCCTAACAATAATTAAATAGTCCGGCGGAAGAAGTAAAATCTATAAATTATGTTGTCGAGTTTTGAGAGTTGATCAAATATTCGATCTTTTAATTGCTATCAAAGTCAATAAGAAAAGTCAAAATTGTTTTAGTTCCTAAAATGGGTACACCACAAGCATGAAGCTTAAAGGATGAAATTTTTAATGATGAACTGATTTTCTTTTTCTTTATTTCCCAACTACATATCAGATTCATTGCTGAAAAATAAGAATACCAAGCAATCTTCAACTCTAGTTTTTCATCAACTCATTTGAAAAAGATAAACAATCTTTTGTTATGCACTAAACCCTCATATCATTCAAACTCATTAGAAATCCCTAATTGGACTTCACCAAACACATATATAATACCCACGTTGTACTTTCAAGACAGTTAGAACAATAGAGAATTTGTAGATTGAGCAATTGAAGACTGCAATTTGTTTGGAGCGGGGAGAAGACAAGAGTTGTTCCATGAATTCGTTCCACATGATATATATGGATGAATGATCATGAGTGAAATTTGATGTGATGGTTGAGGTCACACATGGAGTAAAACTGAATTCCAAAAATAAAAGTAAATAAATTTTACCCAAAAACATATGATTGGTCAATTTGAACATCAATAAAAACTATACAAAACCCAAAATCTATCATATATTCCTAACATGAGGCACTAAACTTCATTTGTCACGATGGGTAAAGTCTTGAATATTTTTCGGAAAAAAAAACTAAATGGTATATTTTAGTTTATTATTTTTTGCAAATCTAAAATCTATTTGAATATATTGATTAATATATTTACCGATATTATAAAAGGCATATTTCATCACCATTTATTATTAATATTTTTAATTTTGTTCAAGAACTGGGAATATTGGTCCAAAATGACACACCATAATTCTGAACTACAAACTTATATATTATTTTATTAAATTGCTTTTAGTTTTAAAAATTGTTGAAATATTTAACTTACGTAAGAATATGTTATTCATCTCGTGGAAATAATTTTTATTTTTTCTTCTTTTGTGTCCGGGTTTATTTTTAAAATATTATACTTAAAGGTCCATGGTAAATTTTAGTGTCACAAATACACTTATCTAACATAGTGAAAAAATTAATTTCTATAACATGCACGATTTTATTGTTACGGATTTTTTTGTAATACAATTAAAAATCTACATATCAAATAATGGACTTTATTTATAAAGTTATGCTCAGAAAGTAATCTACATGTATGGTAAGGCTCACAATTTCGGGTTTGGAGTCGGGTTGACAGTCGCGGGTCAAAAATTTAACCCAACCGAAACCCGACCCGAAATTTTAATGAATTAGAATACCCGACTCGCACTACCCGCGGGTAACCCGAACCCGACCCGAAAATTAATATTTATTAATAAATATATTTTTTAAATAATAAATAAATATTATTTTACTTCAAATAAATTAATTTTTATTAAAATAATTTTTTTATTAAATTTAACTTATAAATATTATACAAATAGAACAAAGTTTCATGTAGTCCACATATTTACTGTAGTACCGTAGACCACGTATGTTCTGCAACTATAGAATGGCATAAAAACATTGCAAAATGAGTTATTTTGCAAATCATGTTCTATAAACATCATTATTTTGTTAAAAATTTTGACAATCCTAAACACTCTACAAGTTAAATAGTGAAAAACATATTATTCTGCAAAACATGTTAAGTTTGCAGAACATATTTACATATTACAGTACATATGTGTTCTACTTGTCGAACATAAAATGATTTTCAATATTTTTCATGAAATAGTGATATTTATAGAATGTATTTCACAAAATAACAAGTTTCATACATTTTGCAATGTTTTTTATGGCATTCTATAGTTGCAGAACATACGTGGTCTACGGTACTACAGTAAATATGTGGACTACATGGAACTTAACTCTATAAAATTAATATAAATAATATAAATGTATGTAATATTTATATTATATATTAATTTCGGGTCAATTTCGGGTAACCCGAATTCAACCCGAAAATGACCCGTTTTTTCTGGGTTGATTTTGGGTCAACCCGAAAAACTACAACTCGAATTCGTATTTTACGAGTCGAATTCGTGTCGGGTTGTAGGGTCGGGTCCAATATTTCCACCCCATTGTATGGTGAGGTATTGGTGAAGTAACTTTTTATAACCCGTAAGAGAAATTAATTAATTAGCCATCATAAAGGTTTTTTTCCTTTTTGAAATAATAGATAGTTTTTTTATATATGTAAAACAAATTAATTAGAGTGTACACATGTTATGTTCATCTATTCCTAATTATTTTATTGATGGACAAAATTTCCAATTGTGCTAGTTCAAAAATTTATTCTATTCTTACTCATGAAAATTTGAAATGTCTCGAATCATATGGTTGTGATATGTATATTCATAATTTTTACGGATACCAGGTTATTATCATTATTTTTTTTGAGAAGTTAGAAGGATGGCTAAAACTACTAATGACAAGACTTTATGTGTAAAATCATGAAAACTTCTTTTAAGATAGTATCAAGGGTGTGGGCAACATAATTTATCTAATATAATAATATTATTATTTATTTGTGTTAGATATCATTAATTTTATTGCAGTTTTACATTTATTCCTATACTCTCCACTTTAGTTAGTTTTACAAGATATCTTTTACTCAGATCCATCTCATGAATATGTGCGTAAAAGGGTTTTTTGGAATGTAGTACTTCTAAAAACCATTCTATTTTATCAAATAAAAAATGAAATGGTGAACTAGAATATAAAAGAAAACAACTTGTCTCATATAGTTTTCTCAAGATCCTCAGTTGTAAAAATCTATTGAAGTCGTTAGATGGTTTGATATGCATGAAACAAGACACTACATGATTCTTTGTGTTTTCTTGACTTATCTACGTAGTTAAAGAATTATTTGGCAACCTGCCTTGAGTTTGCTTGAGTTTTGTGACAATGTGCCACTACTTTGATGATTTGTGTCATGTAGTGTAATACAATGTAAGGCAACATTGAGTTTATGTGATGCATGATCAGAAGGTATGATATGATTTAATTTAAATTATTTAAGTTACCTATATTGAACAAGTGTAGGATACTTGTGCATAGCATTGTTCAAAAAATCCGTCAAATTAGAGATTCGAATATAACCATAAAAATCTCAAGAAAGAAAGCGGTACTGCTTTAAACCATCGTTAATGGTTCCTTTAATCAAATCTTTCACATGTAAAGAGTTTCGTTATTGTTTTTGGTATAGGAAAATCATCTCTTAAACCAAATCAAACATGTTTTAGTGTATTAGTTTCTTTATGTGCGAGAGTTGCTCACCTTTCATCACCATTACTAATTTTCACAGTTGTTGTCCAGTGCTAAAGTCATCAATTTATATGATATGAGAGAAGATTTGACAACCTAATTGTTCACATAACCTTTTACAATGTGAGATATCAAGTTGTCTAAAGGTTTGTTATGTGTGTTGTGTATGACTATATAGGTGTGTAGGGCCTTGTTCCATGCACTAGTTTATTTTCAAGATCCACTCATGTCTTCAAATAAGTATCATTCCTACATATGAAAAATTTCTATTTTAACACATCTCTTGCCGGCCATTATTGATAAATGTGTAAAAGATATATGTGGCGTTGACGATTAGAGGTCTATGAGAAATATCTTCTATCTAGCATGCAAAAGGTCATTTAATATACGACTCTCTACAAAAATAAAGTTGAGATTTGTTGTTCCGACAAATGTGAAGAGTGTCACATATGTAGTGGAAGGTACTCTAATGGGATAGTTTTAACAATATTATAGTAATGGCTTGCAACCACAACGAATATATAAAGTACATGTAAAAAGAAATATATAAACATAGCTTGAAACAATATATAATGAAAGTAAGTGATTTTATAATTAAATAGTCCGGCGGAAGAAGTAAAATCTATAAATTATGTTGTCGAGTGTTTGAGATTTGATCAAATATTCGATCTTTTAATTGCTATCAAGGTCAATAAGAAAAGTCAAAGTTGTTTTAGTTCCTAAAATGGGTACACCACAAGCACTAAGCTTAAAGTACGAAATTTTTAATGATGAACTGATTTTCTTTTTCTTTATTTTCCAACTACATATCAGATTCATTGCTCAAAAATAAGAATACCAAGCAATCTTCAACTCTAATTTTTCGTCAACTCATTTGAAAAAGATAAACAATCTTTTGTTATGCACTAAACCCTCATATCATTCAAACTCATTAGAAATCCCTAATTGGACTTCACCAAACACATATATAATACCCACGTTGTACTTTCAAGACAGTTAGAACAATAGAGAATTTGTAGATTGAGCAATTGAAGACTGCAATTTGTTTGGAGCGGGGAGAAGACAAGAGTTGGTCCATGAATTCGTTCCACATGATATATATGGATGAATGATCATGAGTGAAATTTGATGTGATGGTTGAGGTCACACATGGAGTAAAACTGAATTCCAAAAATAAAAGTAAATAAATTTTACTCAAAATATGTTAATTATCATAGCACTTTCACCAAGGCTACAAGTATGATTAATTCAAAAATTTATGTAATATTACTTAAAATAAGTTAGCTAGCACTCTGTTTATATTACCACTATCAAAGTGTATATATAAAAAAAATAAGGTACGAAACTTACTTAGATTGCCTTAAGCTCGTTCGCTCTATCGAACTTTCCACTTAAATGCACTCAATTTAAAACACTATGAAGATAATACTTTCTTTACCTAAATTTTTTTATTATAGTGGGTAGTAGCTTATATATGGTTTTTTTGAAGATAATTATAGAAATGGTATGTTATAAAACGCTCTACAAGGAGGGTATCCATATCTTAAGTTTGCAATAATGTGCAACGCAGAGAGGGTGGGAGGAGGTTGTTGGAAAAATTAACGAGGGACTCAAATTGACTAATGTTAGTTTTCTATTTTAATTATGATTTTATACGAACACAATATATTCAAAGATATATATAGGATACAAATCATGCGAAATTTCAAATATATGCACTTATTCCTCTCAAAAGATAAGATATCTTTTTTTGTTGGTTGACATATTTGCAACTTTGTGCATTTAAATTTCACGAGTTTTGAGTTTCATGGTCGAAGGGTTTTAGACATTAGATGAATTCCATGCCAAACTCAAAAAAATAAGTCTAACAGACTTATTAGTTTGTGACGAAATAGGACTGCACTGCCCTCTCACTCTGACTCTGGAAGGAGATAATCACCTGTATTACCAATGAGATGAGGCCCACACACTGACCAAGGAATCTGACTCTGGAAGGAGGTAATCACCTGTATTACCAATGAGATGTGGCCCACACACTGACCAAGGAACTTTCAGTAGTGAATAACCACCCTATGATTATAAGGTTGAAAAAAATATATACTTAATATGTAAAATTTACTAATTCCATTCTCAAACAGAGAACAAAGTTCTCCCCTGGTTCCGGGAAAATTAATTTAAAGCCATTTAAGATTTTCAATTATTCGACTATATACAAATCTGAACTCTTTTATCACTCGAATATTACTCTCTAGGGTCTATCAAGAGACCATGACCAATCTATATCCAAAAGATTGTACATAGATGGTTTTCTACTTGGCCCCGCAAAGATCATTGTTAAAAAAATAAGAATACCAAGCAATCTTCAACTCTAATTTCTGGTCAACTCATTTCAAAAAGATAAACAATCTTTTGTTATGCACTAAACCCTCATATCATTCAAACTCATTAGAAATGCCTAATTGGACTTCACCAAACACATATATAATACCCATGTTTCACTTTCAAGACAGTTCGAACAATAGGGAATCTGTAGATTGAGCAATTGAAGACTGCATTTTGTTTGGAGCGGGGAGAAGACAAGAGTTGGTCCATGAATTTGTGCCACATGATATATACATATGGATGAATGATCATGAGTGAAATTTGATGTGATGGTTGAGGTCACAAATGGAGTAAAACTGAATTCCAAAAGTAAAAGTAAATAAATTTACTCAAAATATGTTAATTATCATAGCCCTTTCACCAAGGCTACAAGTATGATTAATTCAAAAAATTATATAATATTACTTAATAAGTTAGCTAGCATTCTGTTTATATTACCACTATCAAAGTGTATATATATATATATATATATAAATAAAGTACGAAACTTACTTCGATTGCCTTAAGTTCTTTCGCTCCATCGAACTTTCCACTTAAATGCACTCAATTTAAAACACTATGAAGATAATACTTTCTTTACCTAAAATTTTTTATTATAGTGGGTAGTAGCTTATATATGGTTTTTTTTAAGATAACTATAGAAATGGTATTTTATAAAACGCTCTACAAGCAAGGTATCCATATCTTAAGTTTGCACTAATGTGCAAAGCAGAGAGGGTGGGAGGAGGTTGTTGGAAAAATTAATGAGGGACTCAAATTGACTAATGTTAGTTTTCTATTTTAATTATGATTTTATACGAACACAATATATACAAAGATATATATAGGATACAAATCAAGGATGTGCGAAATTTCAAATATATGCATCTATTCCTCTCAAAAGATGAGATATCGTATTTTGTTGGTTGACATATTTGGGGGCACCAACTTTGTGCATTTAAATTTCACCAGTTTTGAGTTTCATGGTCGAAGGGTTTTAGCCATTAGATGAATTCCATGCCAAACTCAAAAAAATAAGTCTAACAGACTTATTAGTTTGTGACGAAATAGGACTGCGCTGCTTTCTCACTCTGACTCTGGCAGGAGATAATCACCTGTATTACCAACGAGATGAGGCTCACACACTGACCAAGGAACTTTCAGTAGTGAATAACCACCCTATGATTATAAGGTTGCAAAAAAATATATTCTTAATATGTAAAATTTACTAATTCCATTCTCAAAGAGAGAACAAAGTTCTCCCCTAGTTCCGGGAAAAATAATTTAAAGCCATTTAAGATTTTCAATTATTGGACTATATACAAATCTGAACTGTTTTCTCACTCGAATATTACTCTAGGGTCTATCAAGAGACCATGACCAATCTATATCCAAAAGATTGTACATAGATGGTTTTCTACGTGGCCCCGCAAAGATGAAGATTTCTACCGCCCCTCGCACATTCTTTTCTCTTCTTCTATATATAATAAGGAAATTAACATTCTGTAAAGTGACACTTATACTAAACATCAATATATAAAGAGTATAAGAACTAACAACTTTTAGCAACTGAATAAATTAAATGATAATATTATGAAACCAAAATAGAGAAAACAACATTAAAATCTTTTATTCATCATGATATCAAGAAACAAATGATTAAATGAGTAGCACAAACCAAGACAAAAAGCATGATAGATAGCTTGGTTTTCTTATTGTACAAACATATATAAAATGTTTTAACAAAAGACCACTTACGACAAGTTCTTATAATTCAGCTCCTTTATGCCTCACACCCCTAGTTGGGTTCCCTAATTTTGGTACACAATTGGATGTCCACATCCGTGCCCGAGATTAAATCCATTTGGTGTCATTGAAAGTCCAGTGCTGGTGCTACACCCATCTAGTGCTAGTGCGTGTTCCATCATCACAAGATTCTGAGCGTGTGTTGCGATGCTTCTCTTGAGGTCCTCCATACCTGTTTTCAACATATCAAGTTGTTCAAATCGAAGATCATCAATCAGAGCGTCCCACCAGAACATTTCTTGTTGTTGCTTCTTCAATTTTATGAGCTCCTCCCCTTTTTTCTTCTGCTCTTCCGAATATATAAGCAACTCAGAGAGTTCCTTGTTGAGTAGACGAACCCTTGCACTGCGAAGAGCCTGTACAAGTTGAAGGGTGTTTGAATTCATTGGACTCGGGTCCTGAGCATTGAGGAACTTTTCAAGGATTTGTTGAACATTCGGATATCCAAATGAGAAAACTTTTTTCCCAGGAGAGAAGACGATGATTGCAATCTCTACACCACATAGGGTGCTAAGCTCACTTGCTTTCTTGAATAACCCACAACGCCTCTTGTAGAATGTAACCCTGAGATTACTTTCCTTGCTCATTTTTTCCATAACAATATTTTGGCGACCCTTGCTCTATGTTGCCATGTTTCTCTATCCTCCTTAGTTGATACAATGAAATAGAACAAGAGATTATAAAGGGATGCTAGCCCTTGGGTAACTTCACTATTGGAAAAAGTGAGGAAATATTGGTATCTGAATATTTCATTCTATTAGCATTTAAGAACTTGCATTGCCAGACCATATCGTAATCTTTCAAATGGAAAAAACATAATTAATTTGTGAAATTTTCTTGTAACATTAGTATTTATTAGGGATCTTATATTGCTCTTTTTTGTGCCATGACATTCTTACAGTTGTTTTGATAATACAAGGAGAATAAATGACTTCTATTTCCAAAAGAGGCCACACTTATAATTCCTTTTTTGCTTAATTTTATTAAAACTAAAAAACATATGATTGGTCTACTTACTTAAAGTGGTTATATATTTGTAGGAAAAGTCAATTTGAACATCAATAAAAACTATACAAAACCCAAAATCTATCATATATTCCTAACATCAGGCACTAAACTTCATTTGTCACGATGGGTAAAGTCTTTGTAAGTCTAAATGTAAAGACAACCCTATCTGTTACATAGGGATGATAACTCAACAATAGAACAGGACAAGTAAATAACACTACGCCTGCACCGGAATCGGAACATACGAAGACAAAGGTTGAAGAAGCCATCTACAGTCTTGAAGGAATAAGTTCACTGGAAGAAGTTCATTAATATGTTCATGCCTCAGTGAAGAATAAAGATTGAAGTATTCAAGATTGTGGAAGTAATGAAGATGTTGTCCGAGTACTCGAAAGATTTCAGTGCAACCCCTGAAGCAAGATATTTCTATATCTTGGTTGGTTAATTTACAATCAACAAACTGAAGCATAAACTAACCCGGAACCGACTGATCAATGTTTGCTGACAAAGAAGATACAATGTTTGACTTCAGTGTTAGTCGCTTGTGAACCAGACCAGTGCACTAAGCGTCAACACGTACGGAGTTTTGCAAAGTATCTATCAATCGAAAAATTGATCAAGTCACTTGTTCTAAAGCCAAGCCAAATGCCTAGCCTCTGCAAGCTGTATCAAGTCTACTGCTCAAATGTCATATGTCAAGCTTCCACAGAAAGCCATATCAGGAAGTGACCTATCTTTTATATGTGTGCACTTATATATTTGTATATGTACAAATATATTTATATATATGTATATATGTATAATTAATTAAATATAATATATATAATATATATGTATATATGTTTTTAAACATATGTATATGTATATTTATATATATGTATATTTAAATAAATATATATGTATATAGTATATGTATTTATATTTTACATAAGCAATTATATAATTGGGTGTATATATATATTATATTATGTGCATAAATATATGTATATTTAGAGAGAGTTATATATATCTTTATATATATATATTTATATTTATATTTACACATAGTTATATGTATATTATATATATTTAAATATATGAGAATATATTTAAATATATGTGTATATATATGTTACTATTTGTTTATATAAATATTATATATATGTATATATTTATATATACTTTTCTTTATATATATTTATGTTTATATTTATATTTATAAATAACTATATATATATTTATATATATTTATATATATATATTTACATTTGTATTTACATATAATTATATATTATATATATTTAAATATATGAGAATATATTTAAATATATATACATATATTATTATATGTTCATATAAATAAAATATATATGTGTGTATATATTTATATATACTTTTATTTATTAATATAATAACAACATAATATATTATATTATATATATTATGCATGCATGTGATGATGTCAGGTGTCAAGGGCAACCTAGGGTTTGCATGTGTCTCTCCTGAGCTAGGGTTTCACACACACTTGATTTATATTCTAAGGCATTGCAGGAGGAGTGATAACAGTTGTATACAGGAGTCTCCTTGGCGCAAGTTTAAATCAAAGAAGGTCTTAGGAGAGAGAACAGTGGATGGTTTACCCCATTGAGGCGCAAACTCAATATACATATATGTGTATATATGTATTCTGGCGCAACTTGAAGAGAGAGAAGAGTGGCAGTGCTTTACCAAGCGCAAGTTCAAGTCTCCCAAATATTTCTAAGTCATATGAATACTCTGGGTGTACTATGGCGCAACAATTGACCTAAGATTAACTCTCCATCTCAGCGCATCATTTGACCTCCCTGAAATTCCTCTAAGTCCCAAACACAGTGTCACACTGTATAGCGCAGCTTTTGACCCTCCCAGGCGCAAAGTTTGACTGACTTACACTTAGAAGAATTTCTTCTAAGTCACTATACTGAGATCTGTGAAGTTTGGCGCAACAATTGACCAGCACGACATTTGACCTTCTCTTCTACACTGATGAACTTGGCGCAACTTCAAGTTACACAAACATATATGTATATATGTTTGGCGCAAGTTTGGCTTCAAAAGTTAACTAGGGTTAGTTAATGAAAAGTCTATAAATACTTGAGATGTGAGTTCATGTTTAACACACACTCTCCACCACCTTTATGGTGGAATGGCTTTGTGCCTTGCACACTACTACACACAAATAAACTCTAGCTTAGTTTTGTATTATATATATATTTAGAAGCTAGGGTTTGTGAGTGTAAGTAGTAGTAGCCATTGTAGCCAACCTTCGGGTTTGGATTTATAGCACCTTCGAGGTATTTATCAATATACAGATATACCTTGGAAAATATTGTGTGTTGGTTTAATATTTTCATATCCTCAGAAACCGACCCGATAAATATCTGGAACACGAAACCCATTACAGGACTGCAATTTATTTATCCGCAAGATTCGAAAGAATTTTAAATTGTAGTGAGTATCGTATTCAACCCCCCTTCTACGATACTTTGGACCTAACAATTGGTATCAGAGCCGGCTGATTGATATACAAATCAGGATCTTTATCGTACGGAAAATCAAGAACCTAGCTTTTGATATTTGATTAGGGGAAATGTCTTCCGGTTTGTGTTGCTGAATTTGTCTGTAGGCCTAAGCAAGGATTATCCGTCGGATACTGAACTTTGGACCAGGACTTATAAATTTATACTTTAAATTTTAATAAGTTTATTTTATAAATTTGACTTAATTTATTTTAAACTTATTAATTGAGTTTATTATGAATTAATTAAATTTATTTTATAAACCTAATTAAATTTACTTTATAAACTTTACCAAATTCAATTATTAAATTTGTTTAAATTTATTTTAGACTTGTAAAGTTTACTCTTAGACTTTACCAAGCTTATCATAAATTTTTATAAATTTATTATTTAAATTTGTATAGTTCATGATTTAAATTTAAGTTAAAATCTAGAATATAAATTTAAGAGGATTTTAATGATTATGGATATAAGTTCAGTTCAAGGGTTCAATTTAGTTTGTTCAGGAAGCTATGATTTAATTGGAGATGAGACACTTGAATATTTTCAAAAATTAAATTTATCTAATAAATTTTAGTATATTTACTAAATGAATTTGAAATAAATTTGTTCTAAACTTGTTCAGTTTATTATGAATTTATTTGAATTTATTTTTTAAATATAATTAAATTTACTTTATAGATTTAACTAAGTTTATTTTATACTTTATTTTCTTACATCTTTTAAAACTTATTTTTAAATTTATTTTCTTTATAATTTAAACTTAGTTTAAATAATCAAGTGTCCCGTAACTTTTTTAATTATTCTACTCCAAGACAAATCAGATTGACATTTAGTTGAGACAGTTCAGGCTGACAGATTACAAGACAAACACCGGGCTTTCAAATACCAAATTCTCAGAACCGGTAATGGAAGTACATTGATGACCCAATCCAATTGATTTCTCAAAGGATTATTAGAAGCAGTTTTCTATGTTCGACAAAGCTGATTGTGATTCGAAAAAGATTCTATTGAAGACTAATTTGGTACTACTAAAAGTGGATTTTGAAGAAGGTACTTCAGGCCTTGATCTGAGTAATTACTCCGACTTGATTATCAGATCACCAGATCAGGATGGGAATGTGCTACATCTATAATGAAGCATATTTCCAGGGCTCGGAATGTCAACTTTGAATGGCACCACTGGTAGTATGAAAAGAGAAGTTTTTGCAGAAGAATCTTCAAGGGATTTCAATCTAATTCAGTGATTCAGGGATATACAATTACACAGTGAATTGTACCAATGCTAAATCTATTTAGAATCAGCTGAACCAAAGACAGAGAACTGTGGAGGTTTAAGGATATAATTATCGAGTTACTACCGCACCAAATCAGTTTCGTGCATTTATGTCAGAACCTTAGGATTGAACAGAAGAGTTTGTAACTACTGAATTTGAGGAAGCTCAAGTCGACGAAAGTTAACACTTTTGAAGAATGTGAGGACATAACTTCAAGGATTAGCATAACACTATCTGAGAGGTTTAGTCATGTCAGATTCAGATGGAATCCATTGGTTTCAAGTGGTGACTCTTCGGGGTTCAGTTCGACAGGTTGTTTGAAAACTGAGTTGGTCAGTACACACAATATTGATTGGTATCTTTAGCAAAGAATGGTTGCTATATATATTTGAAGCCACGACAAACAAGGATGATATGGCTTGTCTGAAATTCAAGTGGATGTTTTCAAAGAAACATCACAACAAGTTCTTATGCTATTTTAGGAAAGGTGTGAGATGGATCAATTGCTAATGAGAAGGATGATTATGGTTATCTGGCTATCCAAGCATTCTCTGAAGATGATTCACTTTGCACATCTCAGGTATGAATTCTTTCTATCTATGCAATACATATTTCTTTATATTCAAAGCATGTTATAAATCTCTGAGTAGAATTGTTTAACACACAAGCACAAGCATGATAGCATCACAATAGATAATGATTGGACTAGTATGCTAGATCACTGTTCTGGTAACTAGGATTGATGATAATCTTGTGCATGTGTCTTTAGCAGATTCTTAACATGTGTATGAATATTTAGGATTTGATTATTTGCAATGGTGAGATTAGAAGCTTTCCTTTGGAACACGACTCTTAGTTTTAGGGGTTATGATCCTAGCATGTATAACTTTGTTAAAACACTTTGTTTCAGATTCCCTAGTACAATTAGATTTGCTTATCTAATCTGAATTGTTTGTTAAGGAATTTATTTGTTCTATGATGGAATGTCTACCTTATGTCAGTAGAACTATTAGAACTTCATGTTAGATCTAAAACTGACTTAGGTAATAGAGATAGTATAATGCCATATAACAACAGATTGGGATTAGTATGAATTGATAATGTGATTATTAATTTCTTGTGTCTAATCCATATGCTTTTCGAAGATTATTGAATATATGTAATTCTACTTGCTACCTGTTGCACTTGTGTTAATTGGTTTAAGTAGAGAGTACTGAATTTTCTGAATTGCATAACTGCCTGTCTTGCTATCTTATCTTTGATTGTTTTCCATGTGTATTCAACATCATGTCTGCTTATTTTCATGAATGCATGTCTTTGTACTTGCATTGATTTTAGAAAAGCATGTTTGAGAATCACATTAGGGCAATGTCTAGATAAGAATTAGCATGTTAAGATTGCTTATGTTGTTACCACTGTTAAAGAAAAATCTCTAATCCATCCGGACCCAGTTATGATTGGGGACCATAGAACTCTTTCCACTTGTGATTGCAGGTTACATATGATCCATATGATTTTTGGTGCACTCTGTTTGCTGAGTAGCTGAAATCATATGATTCACAAAAAGTACCCTGTTAGCAAATGTGATCATGTGAGCAGTTCCGTCAATAATCTTTGAAAGATGACAACAAAGATTCTCTTACGGGACATGCCTGTTTTCCTGAAATGTCATCATGGAAGAATATCTTTCTTGGAAGAGTCAAAGCACACAAATTCCTAGTATCAAACGGTTCTCTGACAAAGGACATTATGTCAGTTCATGGAATAGTGTTTTATCTTAAATCAAGAAGGATGTGAATATTGCTCGTAGCTAATATGGAACTTCAACTGAAGATGAAGTGAGCTGTTTTGATAGTGAAGCCTCATCAGATGAGTATTAGCTATGGCACTTGAAGCTCTCAAACTTGTATGTCAACACAAGGAGCTCTTTTTATTAGTAAGAAGAGATTTGGTGAGAGGACTGCCTCATCTGGAATTCATTATGGATGAAGATTATGAGGTATGTCAATAGGGAAGTCAAAGGAGCATCGCACAGAAGCAAAGATATGATCAATATTACTGAGCCGCTTCAGATGATACGTATGGATTTCTACGGATCAGTTAATGTCATGTCTACAACAAAGCCAAATATCTTTTTGCGAAGATCATTGACTACTCTAGATTCTTTCGTGTTGTTCGTATGTGTTCGAAGGACAAGACGTCACAAATGAAGGTTGATCAAGATGAACCCTGATCATTGATAAATCCAGAAAGACACCATTCTTGTCAGTGGCCAATCAGAAGCAAACACTAACTCTTGGTATGTGTTTGGAGGAAAATGCCTCTTTGCAATTCTTGCATTTGAAGCTCAAAGAATATTTTCCTCGGCTACTCAATGGAGTCTACAGTCTACAGGGTGATTGTGATTAATCAACAGAAGGTGATTGTAAGTCTGGATAGGACATTGAATGACACTTTGCTCCAAGCTGTTAAAGGTGATATTATTGGTTTAATAATGATTCAGATCCAAGCAGAATCTCTTTGCAAGGATAAGGATTATTAAAGAAATCCCAGCAACAGCTTAGGGGGAGCATTTGGTGGATCTACTAGTCAAACTCAACACCACATTGGAGATGAACAGGACATATGAAGAACGTATCTGCTTAGACAAAGGGTTTGAAGTCAATATCATTCTCGGGTTCTAGTTCTTATATGTTCCTAATGGTGAAGTGAAGATTGGGAGAGCTATTGTGAAAGGATGTTATTTCTTTGGGTTTCAATCTGAAGTGAAACTTGGGGAAGATTCAAAAGCTCTTAATGGGATCCAGATTGAGTGATTGCACAGCAAGATGATCTCAGTCAGTTTGAAAGCAGATTATGCGGAGTCTGATACCCTGACCTAATGACAATTCAGTACTTAGTATTTGTCGGGTATTTAGATTCCAACTGGATGTTTTTGGCTCTGTTACGAGGGACAAGCCAATTTGGTTGCTTAGAGTTATTACAAAGGAGAAGGTTATGAAGATGATGGAAATAGAATCTTCAAGTTCAGGACTCTACATCTTAGGGGACTCAACGACCTTCATGATTTAACTAAAGCACCATTGACGAGACTCGGGTTCAGGATATTACAGTGAGCTAGAAGATGAAGATTCATACAATATTTCAAGGACTTTGCAGTTGCAGATCCAACGGAATTTGTATACCTATTTCTTCACCAGCTCTCTATGAGTTGCTATCCAATACCTGATGATCGTCACAGACATGGTATGACTTCTGACTAGCATATTATCTTAATATCTGTTTGCTAGAGTCATATTTGGTATCCAAATTATTACCTCTCATGATACAAGGCACACACAATACAACTATCTGTGCTGTAATACCATGATTATATTATATGTGGACTAACGTCACTTGTGCAAGATAATTGCTAAGTGAATGCAGATTAGTGATATGATGAGTTTGTTGGAAAGTTGCAATTTTTTATGGTCTACTAGTTAGCCTAAAGAATGATGGCAATAAAAGGAAGTCAAGGATCTTTTGAATATGCGCATTTTGGAAGATTCTAGACCTGCCAAGACTTATGCCAACAACCACTGGACTTCATCAGTACAAGAAAGTAACATCAACTGAAATGTCAAGTCTCAGAGGTATTCAACTTATCACTTTACTTAACTGCAAGTGGATCACATACTATACTTTCTATAAGGTATTACTTCTTTCATGAGCATGTCTATCGTATTTCTTGAATGAATTCATGAGTATTAAATTGTCTATACATAGGACTTGTGAACTTATTTAAAATCCAGTACCTCGTGCTTTTTGCTATTCTATGTGATTGCCATGTTTATTGTTTTGCATGCTTAGATGGTGATTATATGTTTTAGCATGAGCGTTTGTTATTTCAATTATTTAAATTATGTTGCATGACAATTAAGTGACTTATTTGTTCATGATTTAAATGATTAGAGATGACATGAAGCATGACTTAATTATGTTATTTTTCTTGATCTATACCTCTTTAACAATTGGTATCTAGTAGAGAAACTTTGTCATAATCTAGTCGTGATATATCTGTATTTGTGAACATACTTAGGATTATTTTCTAGGTTGAATTCATTTTTATAGGTATAAAATCTGAAGCATGACTTATCTATTTCTAGACTTATAACTTGTATCAGTAATTGGAATGTGGTTAGAATCTAGTTAGAATTTAGTCATGATATACTAGTATTTGTGGAGTTACTTAGATTCTCTCTAGGATGAATCCATTTATATTAGTGTATATACTTAAAGCATAACTATTTGTGTTGGATATTTGATGATTTATTAATTGATATTTTATTTCATGTCTAACTGCATATAGTTGTGATACTTTTAGTGTTAGTGATATTTTGGATGCTTATATGTAGATCACTAATATTAATTGTTAATATTTTCTGTGAGGAGTTGTTGTGAGTTTACTTGTACTTAATGCTTACATGTATAGGACTTGTGAATTTTTCTTCAACTTTCCCTCGGGCTTGCGAATATCTTTGTATGATTGTCATGATTTTAGTTGTTATATGCTGATCTGATAATTATATGATATTGCATAGGTAATTATTATTTTATCTTAGTTAATCCATGACAATTATATGCCTATTTGTTTCATGATTGACTTTAATAGAATAATAGAAGCATGATTAATTCATTTTTAAAATATTTAATTGGTGTCCATTTTTGATGCTTTATTGATGTTTTATTTGTGAATTGATTGTGATGTATTGGCACTGGTGAAATATTGTTGCATATTTGTTAAAACCACTAGTGCTAATATATTTTAGGTGTTTAATATTCTGAGTACAAGGGAGACAACCAAAATCTTTATTTTGTCTCGTATTTATGTTCTGGAGTGGTGAGTTTCTTCGAAGAAATTTTCCTATCAATTAATTTCAACAATTGGTATCCACTACTCTATTTCATAAATACTTCTTAGAATATTTTGCATCTATACATGTAGCGTCATAAGACGAGATATTGATTATCTTGTATTTGTGTACTTGGTTATCTTTGTCACTTGCAGCGTCTGTTTTGACGATGTGCTAGTATGAGGCCTTTTCACTAATTAGTGTGGCGAGTGCTTTATACACTGTAGCGCATAAATTTTCTTCTCTCCTTTTTTTTAATTGTAGTGAGAAATAGGAGTCTGTGTCTTTTTCAAAGACAAGTTCATTTAAACCTTTTATGCATAGATTCAGACTCTCGTACTCAAACCAGTTTTTAATGGAAAACTTCGATTCTTTCGTCGGTTGTGATTGTCATTCTTTATGAAAATCATTTTACAGTCACAACTGATTCATTTTTCTCAAAAGATTAAATGCAATTGCTTTCATTCAAAATCATCGATTTTCAAAAATGCGTTTATATCTCTTTCTGTTCTTTGGAACTTAATCAGCCTCTTGGCTTTCCTAGATAGTCATAAGGTTGAAAACCAACAATCTTTATCCCAGACCATAAAACCAAATTCAGAACACATCCCAACTTTCCCCATGGAGTAATAAGGAACTTATTAGACTAGAGGTCAATGAGGGAGAAACTGTACTTGTTGCAGCAAATAAGGATGTGAGGGATAGTGTACCCACAGCTCTACCTCTCAAGGAGAAAAGGTGTTTTCAAAATTGAGGTAACTGTTGCTCATCTGTATTCTCTCAAAAGAATATAGAGCTGAAAAGGCAATAAAACAATCTCTGGAATCATTCTCTCAACAGGATGAATCCATTGAAATTCGCTCGTCAGCCAGAGCATCTTGTATTGAGTCAAGCACATCATCAGTAATCACTCTGATGAAGAGCCTAAGCAAAAATCTTATGGACACAATACAAGAGAGTGCACAGTAAGGTTAAAGGTTTTGTTCCAGAAGCAACTTCTTCATTTACCATTTCACGGTAGATAAGATGGTTGATGCCTTTACAGGTGTAAGGAGGAAACGAGGATCTCAATTGCCAAATCTTCAGGATTCTCGTCTCCCTCCCCAGATAAGAACAGATCTGGATCCAATCGGAATGGATTTCCTATTTATAGGAGATCGGCAACTCTCTGACTATGAGTCAATTTATTGATGAGTCAGTTGAGGATCGGGGATTTACGAAACCCCATTGCACCGCCAGTGACCTCTCTTGAAGGGGCTATGGTGATTTTCTCATGCAGGTACAGAAGACCATACTTTGAGTGCTGAGAGAAACACTATGAGCCAAACACTAAGAGTCAAACACTTGGTGAGATTCTGAGAAGATTCAGTGAGATATGAGAATGAGAAATATGTGAGCATGAGTGAGTGCAAACACATAGGATTTTGAGAAGAGTGAAACACTTGTGACGTACATATAATAATAATCGGTATTGAAAGCTCACAAGTTGTTGAAAGAATTGACAGAAGCAACTACGGTTCATTCCATTTCACGATGTGAACTTATGGTTGATGATTCTCTTGAATCAAGTGTCTTCACAGACATTGAGGAGGACTTAGGCCTTTGCCATAATTAAGCCTTTGTCTAACCTCCCAGAGCAAACAACTCTGGATCCTTAATTGGATAAGCCACTTAGTGGTTGGCAACTTGTGGACCATGATTCGGATTTATCTGATGAGTCTGCAGGGACTGGGAATTACGAACTCCCATTGCACCACCGGTGACCCCCTTTAAGGGTGGCTAAGGTGATTTTCTTGCAGGTACTCAGCATTTTGGAAGCTCAGTATTTGTGTGGAGGGATACACTTACAGAACTCGTGAGTGACACCCTTACCCAAAAACCGAGAGAAAATTGAGTGTTGAGTGATACACCTGCAGAACATTTTAGTGAGACACCCACTAATTACCAAATTTATACCTAAAGACAAAGTGGATGTTGTTACTGGAATGTCAGTTCTTATTCATTACTTTTCCGTTTGGAACCTATTCTTTCAACATAGGGACCAACCCAATCAAAGTAAACCCTTCTTCTGAACTCTTTCTTCGAGCCCAGCTTTAGCGTTGTTTAGTTCTCTATGGGGAGATTATCTTTTGGTACAGGAAGTATTGTACACGTTCCTTGACCTATTTGATACCACATATCCTCGGAGGATTCCACAACTAAGGGGGAGAATATATTTAGGGGGAGAATATATGAAAGGGGAAAGAAAAAGTAAGTTAGCGTTCTTCTATTGTCTACAACTAAGGGGGATTAAACTACTCTTTAGCTGTGTACTACTGAGGGGGAGATTCTTCTTTCAAATAAGGAGGAGGATTGATCTTTCATCTAAGGGGATAGCTACTTATAACTAAAGGGAACCTGATCAAGGTAACGGGAGGAGAAGTATAAGTTGATACATTTATTCTTCAGTAAGTGGTAGACATGAACTCATTCATTACCACTGAAGAATTCAATGAAGCTGCTGATTGTTCTTTGCATAATGGAATGTTTTGAATTCTCTTCAAGACAGACTATGAGGATTATCTGGCAGGTAAGCAAGAACCAGAGAAATAAAGGTGATATGCACATCTGTTATTTCTATTCATGAAATCTGGAAATGTATTATATGATCCAGAAACTTTGTAGCATTATTTACTAGTCCAGGACTCTACTTTTTCTAGTGTTAGTTGAGTTATCCTCCAGAGGATTTGCTTGTTGTGGTTAACAAACAAATAGGGGGAGATTGTAAGTCTAAATGTAAAGACAACCCTATCTGTTACATAGGGATGATAACTCAACAATAGAACAGGACAAGTAAATAACACTACGCCTGCACCGGAATCGGAACATACGAAGACAAAGGTTGAAGAAGCCATCTACAGTCTTGAAGGAATAAGTTCACTGGAAGAAGTTCATTAATATGTTCATGCCTCAGTGAAGAATAAAGATTGAAGTATTCAAGATTGTGGAAGTAATGAAGATGTTGTCCGAGTACTCGAAAGATTTCAGTGCAACCCCTGAAGCAAGATATTTCTATATCTTGGTTGGTTAATTTACAATCAACAAACTGAAGCATAAACTAACCCGGAACGGACTGATCAATGTTTGCTGACAAAGAAGATACAATGTTTGACTTCAGTGTTAGTCGCTTGTGAACCAGACCAGTGCACTAAGCGTCAACACGTACGGAGTTTTGCAAAGTATCTATCAATCGAAAAATTGATCAAGTCACTTGTTCTAAAGCCAAGCCAAATGCCTAGCCTCTGCAAGCTGTATCAAGTCTACTGCTCAAATGTCATATGTCAAGCTTCCACAGAAAGCCATATCAGGAAGTGACCTATCTTTTATATGTGTGCACTTATATATTTGTATATGTACAAATATATTTATATATATGTATATATGTATAATTAATTAAATATAATATATATAATATATATGTATATATGTTTTTAAACATATGTATATGTATATTTATATATATGTATATTTAAATAAATATATATGTATATAGTATATGTATTTATATTTTACATAAGCAATTATATAATTGGGTGTATATATATATTATATTATGTGCATAAATATATGTATATTTAGAGAGAGTTATATATATCTTTATATATATATATTTATATTTATATTTACACATAGTTATATGTATATTATATATATTTAAATATATGAGAATATATTTAAATATATGTGTATATATATGTTACTATTTGTTTATATAAATATTATATATATGTATATATTTATATATACTTTTCTTTATATATATTTATGTTTATATTTATATTTATAAATAACTATATATATATTTATATATATTTATATATATATATTTACATTTGTATTTACATATAATTATATATTATATATATTTAAATATATGAGAATATATTTAAATATATATACATATATTATTATATGTTCATATAAATAAAATATATATGTGTGTATATATTTATATATACTTTTATTTATTAATATAATAACAACATAATATATTATATTATATATATTATGCATGCATGTGATGATGTCAGGTGTCAAGGGCAACCTAGGGTTTGCATGTGTCTCTCCTGAGCTAGGGTTTCACACACACTTGATTTATATTCTAAGGCATTGCAGGAGGAGTGATAACAGTTGTATACAGGAGTCTCCTTGGCGCAAGTTTAAATCAAAGAAGGTCTTAGGAGAGAGAACAGTGGATGGTTTACCCCATTGAGGCGCAAACTCAATATACATATATGTGTATATATGTATTCTGGCGCAACTTGAAGAGAGAGAAGAGTGGCAGTGCTTTACCAAGCGCAAGTTCAAGTCTCCCAAATATTTCTAAGTCATATGAATACTCTGGGTGTACTATGGCGCAACAATTGACCTAAGATTAACTCTCCATCTCAGCGCATCATTTGACCTCCCTGAAATTCCTCTAAGTCCCAAACACAGTGTCACACTGTATAGCGCAGCTTTTGACCCTCCCAGGCGCAAAGTTTGACTGACTTACACTTAGAAGAATTTCTTCTAAGTCACTATACTGAGATCTGTGAAGTTTGGCGCAACAATTGACCAGCACGACATTTGACCTTCTCTTCTACACTGATGAACTTGGCGCAACTTCAAGTTACACAAACATATATGTATATATGTTTGGCGCAAGTTTGGCTTCAAAAGTTAACTAGGGTTAGTTAATGAAAAGTCTATAAATACTTGAGATGTGAGTTCATGTTTAACACACACTCTCCACCACCTTTATGGTGGAATGGCTTTGTGCCTTGCACACTACTACACACAAATAAACTCTAGCTTAGTTTTGTATTATATATATATTTAGAAGCTAGGGTTTGTGAGTGTAAGTAGTAGTAGCCATTGTAGCCAACCTTCGGGTTTGGATTTATAGCACCTTCGAGGTATTTATCAATATACAGATATACCTTGGAAAATATTGTGTGTTGGTTTAATATTTTCATATCCTCAGAAACCGACCCGATAAATATCTGGAACACGAAACCCATTACAGGACTGCAATTTATTTATCCGCAAGATTCGAAAGAATTTTAAATTGTAGTGAGTATCGTATTCAACCCCCCTTCTACGATACTTTGGACCTAACAGTCTTGAATATTTTTCGGAAAAAAAACTAAATGGTATATTTTAGTTTATTATTTTTTGCAAATCTAAAATCTATTTGAATATATTGATTAATATATTTACCGATATTATAAAAGGCATATTTCATCACCATTTATTATTAATATTTTTAATTTTATTCAAATACTGGGAATATTGGTCCAAAATGACACACCATAATTCTGAACTACAAACTTATATATAATTTTATTAAATTACTTTTAGTTTTAAAAATTGTTGAAATATTTAACTTACGTAAGAATATGTTATTCATCTCATGGAAATAATTTTTATTTTTTCTTCTTTTGTGTCCGGGTTTATTTTTAAAATATTATACTTAAAGGTCCATGGTAAATTTTAGTGTCACAAATACACTTATCTAACATAGTGAAAAAATTAATTTCTATAACATGCACGATTTTATTGTTAGAATTTTTTTGTAATACAATTAAAAATCTACATATCAAATAATGGACTTTATTTATAAAGTTATGCTTAGAAAGTAATCTACATATGTGGTAAGGCTCACAATTTCGGGTTTGGAGTCGGGTTGACAGTCGCGGGTCAAAAATTTAACCAAACCCTAACCCAACCCGAAATTTTAATGAATTAGAATACCCGACCCGCACTACCCGCGGGTAACCCGAACCCGACCCGAAAATTAATATTTATTAATAAATATATTTTTTAAATAATAAATAAATATTATTTTACTTGAAATAAATTAATTTTTATTAAAATAATTTTTTTATTAAATTTAACTTATAAATATTATAAAAATAATATAAATAATATAAATGTATGTAATATTTATATTATATATTAATTTCGGGTCAATTTCGGATAACCCGAATTCAACCCGAAAATGACCCGTTTTTTCTGGGTTGATTTTGGGTCAACCCGAATTCGACTTGAACCCGAAAAACTACAACTCGAATTCGTATTTTACGAGTCGAATTCGTGTCGGGTTGTTGGGTCGGGTCCAATATTTCCACCCCATTGTATGGTGAGGTATTGGTGAAGTAACTTTTTATAACCCGTAAGAGAAATTAATTAATTAGCCATCATAAAGGTTTTTTTCCTTTTTGAAATAATAGATAGTTTTTTTATATATGTAAAACAAATTAATTAGAGTGTACACATGTTATGTTCATCTATTCGT
Source organism: Daucus carota subsp. sativus (assembly GCF_001625215.2). Classification (NCBI taxonomy): domain Eukaryota; kingdom Viridiplantae; phylum Streptophyta; class Magnoliopsida; order Apiales; family Apiaceae; genus Daucus; species Daucus carota. Next base: position 14,604,367 of record NC_030388.2, on the reverse strand, counting down.
AATTATTTTATTGATGGACAAAATTTCCAATTGTGCCAGTTCAAAAATTTATTTTATTCTTACTCATGAAAATTTGAAATGTCTCGAATCATATGGTTGTGACATGTATATTCATAATTTTTACGGATACCAGGTTATTATCATTATTTTTTTTGAGAAGTTAGAAGGATGGGTAACACTACTAATGACAGGACTTTATGTGTAAAATCATGAAAACTTCTTTTAAGATAGTATCAAGGGTGTGGGCAACATAATTTATCTAATATAATAATATTATTATTTATTTGTGTTAGATATCATTAATTTTATTACAGTTTTACATTTATTCCTATACTCTCCACTTTAGTTAGTTTTACAAGATATCTTTTACTCAGATCCATCTCATGAATATGTGCGTAAAAGGGTTTTTTGGAATGTAGTACTTCTAAAAACATTTCTATTTTATCAAATAAAAAATGAAATGGTGAAGTAGAATATAAAAGAAAACAACTTGTCTCATATAGTTTTCTCAAGATCCTCAGTTGTAAAAATCTATTGAAGTCGTTAGATGGTTTGATATGCATGAAACAAGACACTACATGATTCTTTGTGTTTTCTTGACTTATCTACGTAGTTAAAGAATTATTTGGCAACCTGCCTTGAGTTTGCTTGAGTTTTGTGACAATGTGCCACTACTAATTTGATGATTCGTGTCATGTAGTGTAATACAATGTAAGGCAACATTGAGTTTCTGTGATTCATGATCAGAAGGCATGATATGATTTAATTTAAATTATTTAAGTTACCTATATTAAACAAGTGTAGGATACTTGTGCATAGCATTGTTCAAAAAATCCGTCAAATTAGAGATTCGAATATAACCATAAAAATCTCAAGAAAGAAAGCGGTACTGCTTTAAACCATCGTTAATGGTTCCTTTAATCAAATCTATCACATGTAAAGAGTTTCGTTATTGTTTTTGGTATAGGAAAATCATCCCTTAAACCAAATCAAACATGTTGTAGTGTATTAGTTTCTTTATGTGCGAGAGTTGCTCACCTTTCCTCACCATTACTAATTTTCACAGTTGTTCTCCATTGCTAAAGTCATCAATTTATTTTTTTTTGCTAAATTAAAAGTCATCAATTTATATGATATGAGAGAAGATTTGATAACCTAATTGTTCACATAACCTTTTACAATGTGAGATATCAAGTTGTCTAAAGGTTTGTTATGTGTGTTGTGTATGACTATCTAGGTGTGTAGGGCCTTGTTCCATGCACTAGTTTATTTTCAAGATCCACTCATGTCTTCAAATAAGTATCATTCCTACATATTAAAAATTTCTATTTTAGCACATCTCTTGCCGGCCATTATTGATAAATGTGTAAAAGATATATGTGGCGTTGACGATTAGAGGTCTATGAGAAATATCTTCTATCTAGCATGCAAAAGATCATTTAATATACGACTCTCTACAAAAATAAAGTTGAGATTTGTTGTTCCGACAAATGTGAAGAGTGTCACATATGTAGTGGAAGGTACTCTAATGGGATAGTTTTAACAATATAGTAATGGCTTGCAACCACAACGAATATATAAAGTACATGTAAAAGAAATATATAAACATAGCTTGAAACAATATATAATGAAAGTAAGTGATTTTATAATTAAATAGTCCGGCGGAAGAAGTAAAATCTATAAATTATGTTGTCGAGTGTTTGAGATTTGATCAAATATTCGATCTTTTAATTGCTATCAAGGTCAATAAGAAAAGTCAAAGTTGTTTTAGTTCCTAAAATGGGTACACCACAAGCATGAAGCTTAAAGGATGAAATTTTTAATGATGAACTGATTTTCTTTTTCTTTATTTCCCAACTACATATCAGATTCATTGCTGAAAAATAAGAATACCAAGCAATCTTCAACTCTAATTTTTCGTCAACTCATTTGAAAAAGATAAACAATCTTTTGTTATGCACTAAACCCTCATATCATTCAAACTCATTAGAAATCCCTAATTGGACTTCACCAAACACATATATAATACCCATGTTGTACTTTCAAGACAGTTAGAACAATAGAGAATTTGTAGATTGAGCAATTGAAGACTGCAATTTGTTTGGAGCGGGGAGAAGACAAGAGTTGGTCCATGAATTCGCGCCACATGATATATATGGATGAATGATCATGAGTGAAATTTGATGTGATGGTTGAGGTCACACTTGGAGTAAAACTGAATTCCAAAAATAAAAGTAAATAAATTTTACTCAAAATATGTTAATTATCATAGCGCTTTCACCAAAGCTACAAGTATGATTAATTCAAAAATTTATGTAATATTACTTAAAATAAGTTAGCTAGCACTCTGTTTATATTACCACTATCAAAGTGTATATATATAAAAAAATAAGGTACGAAACTTACTTAGATTGCCTTAAGCTCGTTCGCTCTATCGAACTTTCCACTTAAATGCACTAAATTTAAAACACTATGAAGATAATACTTTCTTTATCTAAATTTTTTTATTATAGTGGGCAGTAGCTTATATATGGTTTTTTTTAAGATAATTATAGAAATGGTATTTTATAAAACTCTCTACAAGCAAGGTATCCATATCTTAAGTTTGCACTAATGTGCAACGCAGAGAGGGTGGGAGGAGGTTGTTGGAAAAATTAATGAGGGACTCAAATTGACTAATGTTAGTTTTCTATTTTAATTATGATTTTATACGAACACAATATATACAAAGATATATATAGGATACAAATCAAGGATGTGCGAAATTTCAAATATATGCACTTATTCCTCTCAAAAGATAAGATATCTTATTTTGTTGGTTGACATATTTGCAACTTTGTGCATTTAAATTTCACCAGTTTTGAGTTTCATGGTCGAAGGGTTTTAGACATTAGATGAATTCCATGCCAAACTCAAAAAAATAAGTCTAACAGACTTATTAGTTTGTGACGAAATAGGACTGCACTGCCCTCTCACTCTGACTCTGGAAGGAGATAATCACCTGTATTACCAACCAGATGAGGCCCACACACTGACCAAGGAACTTTCAGTAGTGAATAACCACCCTATGATTATAAGGTTGAAAAAAATATATACTTATAGGTAAAATTTACTAATTCGATTCTCAAACAGAGAACAAAGTTCTCCCCGGGAAAATTAATTTAAAGCCATTTAAGATTTTCAATTATTCGTCTATATACAAATCTGAACTCTTTTATCACTCGAATATTACTCTAGGGTCTATCAAGAGACCATGACCAATCCATATCCAAAAGATTGTACATAAATGAGTTTCTACTTGGCCCCGCAAAGATCATTGTTAAAAAAATAAGAATACCAAGCAATCTTCAACTCTAATTTCTGGTCAACTCATTTCAAAAAGATAAACAATCTTTTGTTATGCACTAAACCCTCATATCATTCAAACTTAGAAATTCCTAATTGGACTTCACCAAACACATATATAATACCCACGTTGCACTTTCAAGACAGTTCGAACAATAGGGAATCTGTAGATTGAGCAATTGAAGACTGCTTTTTGTTTGGAGCGGGGAGAAGACAAGAGTTGGTCCATGAATTTGTGCCACATGATATCTACATATGGATGAATGATCATAAGTGAAATTTGATGTGATATTTGAGGTCACACATGGAGTAAAAATGAATTCCAAACATAAAAGTAAATAAATTTACTCAAAATTCTTTCACCAAGGCTACAAGTATGATTAATTCAAAAAATAATGTAATATTATTTAAAATAAGTTAGCTAGCATAGGTTTATATTACCGCTATCAAAGTAGATATAAAAAAAATAAAGTAAAAAACTTCCTTAGATTGCCTTAACTCTCCATCGAACTAATTTCCACTTAAATATTGCACTCAATTTAAAACACTATGAAGATTAATACTTTCTTTACCTTAAATTTTTTATTATGGTGGGTAGTAGCTGATATATGGTTTTTATTTTAAAATAACTATAGAAATGGTATTTTATAAAACGCTAAGTAAGGTATCCATATCTTAAGTTTGCACTAATGTGCAATGCCGAGAGGGTAGGAGGAGGTTGTTGGCAAAATTAATGAGGGACTCAAATTGACTAATGTTAGTTTTCTATTATATTAATGATTTTATATGAACACAATATATACAAAGATATATATAGGATACTAATCAAGAATGTGCCAAATTTCAAATATATGCATCTATTCCACTCAAAAGATGAGATATCTTATCTTGTTGGTTGACATACTTGAAGGCACCAACTTTGTGCATTTAAATTTCACTAGTTTTGAGTTTCATGGTTGAAGGGTTTTAGCCGTTAAATGAATTCCATGCCAAACTGTAAAAAATAAGTCTAACAGACTTATTAGTTTGTGACGAAATAGGACTAGGGATGGGAGCGGGGGCATTTCGGGGTCGGGGAGTGCTATCCCCGTCCCCGATCCCCGAATTTAATACCCATCCCCGACCCCGCCCCGAACCCCGAAGGGGGATTCTTTTCCTCCCCGATATCCCTGCCTCGAACTGCCTTCTCACTCTGACTCTAGGAGGAGATAATCACATGTATTACCAACGAGATGAGGCCCACACACTAACCAAAGAATTTTTAGTACTGAATATCCACCCTATGATTATAAGGTTGCAAAAAATATATTTAAAAAATATACAATTTACTAATTCTATTCTCAAACAGAGAACAAAGTTCTCGCTGGTCCCAGAAAAAATAATTTAAAGCCATCTAAGATTTTCAATTATTCGACTATATACAAATCTGAACTGTGATGGTTGAGGTCACACATGGAGTAAAAATGAAATCCAAAAATAAAAGTAAATAAATTTACTCAAAATATTTAACTATCATAACGCGTTCACCAAGGCTGCAAGTATGATTAATTCAAAAAATAATGTAATATTACTTAAAATAAGTTAGCTAGCATACCATTTATATTACCACTATCAAAGTATATATAAAAAATAAAAACAAGTATAAAACTTACTTAGATTGCGTTAATTTCGTTCGCTCCATCACTAAAAGAAATTCGCATTCACACAACAGTCTTGAGACAACGGTTGAAAATCTACCGGTTGTCCGAAAAAATCAAACCACGGGCTTTTCTTCTCTATGAAAAAACTGTTGTCTTGGTTTCCATCCAACAACGTGTATATTGGATTTTGCACACTATTGTGTAAGCTGTTCGATTTGACTTATTTAAACAACTGTTTTTTCACCGCATGTTTATAACTATTTTACACAAGGGTGCACGAATGTTGTATGTACAAAAATTCATTCCATCTTAAGACAACTGTTATTTTAGGAGCTGTTGTTTGTAACCCTTTTACACAAGGGTGCATGCATGTTGTATGAACACAAATTTATTTTATCTTAAGACAACAATTTTAGACAACTCCGTTGTCTAATTTAGACAATGGTTTGCTGAAACTGATATCTTAGACTCTATCAAACAATTGATTAGAAATACCATTATGAAAATCAAATTTCATAGAGAATGGTTATTAGCATTGAGATAATAGGGTTCATACAACAGTTGGGAACAATGTCGTATGAAAATCCTTTTGGGAATATGGTTAAATGATTAGCAAAAGAAGTCGTTATCTATACACTAATGATGAAAGAAAATATTGACTTTCACATATTACATATCCCAACCTTGTACACAAACCAAACAATAAGATGCCCCATCTGAATAAACCAAACCAATAGATAATTCCTTAAATCAACCAAAGGTCCAACCAACAACAAACTAGAGATCCTCAATCAAAATTATAAGCCATTCGTATAAGAGACTAGCAAACGAGAAAATCAAAATTGGCAAACCAAACACTTCCAATTGGACAAAACAGATTTCAAATTACAATGTTCAACATACAAGATAGAGTTGTTTAGTAGTGAATATTACAATGAAAATGGAATTATAATGCTTGTTTACTGCCTTTGGTAACATGCATGCTGCTTACCCATAATTTTGCAGGCCTCGACACCTTATGCTAGTAATTCTGCCATAAACACAAAACAAGTGATTAACCTTAATTTGCATAAGTTTGATGTGGAAAATTTTATAATTTTATCATATGCAATAGATAACATCTATTTCTGCAGCAGAAGCTAGCCATACTTGTATGTCCGCCGAATGATTATTTTTGCTATAATAAAATCATCATCTATTATAACAAGAGACATCAACCAGCACCATTCTCAATTAATTGAGAACTCATAGTCAACTAGATGATGATTTTATCATGGCAAAAGTAATCTCAACAAGGGGTTCACGAGATGTACATGTAGATAATATGAGCTTCACTTATAAAAAGAAAAAAGTCAGCAGTACATGGACTCAAGTTCTATAAATAATTATATATATATTACCATGATGAAAGTTGAATCCATTCTTCTTCCTCTCGCATATAGCTAGTATTTTCATCGTCTTTTTCATCAACATTCGGGAACACGGGCAACTGTAGCTCATTCTCAAGTTTTATTTTTACAGTTGCTTCATTGTCATCAACACAGTGGTCATAAAAGTTTTTTTCCGGGACTTTCAACACCAGAGACCAAAACTTTTCAAGAGTATCATCAATGTAGCAAACTTGCTTAACATGTTTCCCTAGCACGAAAGGATCATTTAAAAATCCTAATTTGTTCAAATTAACCAATGTATATCCCAAGTCATCAACCTTAACCCCTTTGTTCATATCTACCCAATCGCAACGAAATATAGGGACTCTAAAATTGTTATAGTCTAGCTCCCATATACTTTTTATAACTCCATAGTAGGTATGTGAAGTATATATATTGTTGTATGTCATGACATTAGTATTGTATGTATACAACATCCACTATGAAATTCGATTATTAGGTTAAATATTCGAATCGCCCATATTTAGACATTGATATTTGGATTTCATTGCGAGGCTAAATGCCTAGACAAAACTTGTGCCGCACATTTTATATTTTGATTGTGACAACATTTGAATGGTATTTGTTTTGCATGTGATATATTGATTATTATTGTGTTAAAAAAAAGGATGTTGCAAGGCTATATTGTGGTGTGTATAATGCCAGTGATCCACAGTACAGAAGCACATGTTTGTCGTACCTTGTTTTGGTGTAATTTTGTTGTGTACGTAGTGATTCCTTTTATTTTTTTGGGCATTGAAATTTTTATTTGTTCTGCACCTAATTTCAGTGTAGCCGCTAGTACATTTTTATAGAGCAATGTCTTGGGCGGTGTGGAACATTCTGAATAGTCCTTGGTAATTAGTGCTACTTTTAATTAGTGAAGTTTATTTTTTGTACGAAGTGATGCATTTTGTTCTAGGCATTACATTTTTGATTTTTCTGCACATGAATTCAATGTAGCCGGTAGTATAGTTTTATAGAGCAATGTCTTGCGCCGTTTTATAGATTGTTGAGGATATGGGGAATTTGATTAACAAACCGCAAGTTTGATTAGTGCTAGAGTATTAGAATATGTTCTGCTCTAGATTGTTTTCATACATGCTTGAGTGGCGTGTTTCTAGTAGTATATTCAATTGTTAAGATGTGAACTGTACTGCAACACTTACGTAGAGCAGATAGGGTGCCTTGTTTGGTGTTGTAAATTTTAGAATGGTTTGATTCTTAATTTGTCTAGCAAAAAGTATGTACCATTTTAGAAAGGTATACAGAGTATTAGAAAAGAAAAACAAAAACGGATATAAGGTCAAGTTCCTCTGCATCTAATAACTAATTCTACCGCGCTCATGTTTCATAGAACTAATTAATCCTTGAATTCTGAAAGCGTGCAATAAAATTGTTGGATGTACACTTGTAATTATTTTTTTACTGCTGTCTAGATACATTACAAAATCACAACAATATATCAGTGAAGTACACTTAGAATTTTCTGCTATAAAGTTCAGTGTTCACCAGTCTGGTCTTATTCTAGATATAATTAAACATATTTTATCTTGTTTTCGCTGAAACTTTCATTTTCTTTTCATAAGTCTGGGTGCTCTATTAATATGCATAGGAAAAAAATCTTCTACAGGTGAGATTGGAATTTGATGGATGTATAGAGTACAATTGGTTTACATATGCATTAATAAGATTTAGTTGTTGATTTGGTTGTTTTCTTGGTTTTGTATTTCTTACGTATAAAAATGATGTTAATTCAATCTTATTGCATCAATTAATGAGTAAAGAAATGATGTTAATCAAATATTATAACATCGGTTTCTTTAAAGTTAAATTGATGTTAAAGGCTACAGAACTGATGTAAGCAAAAAAAATTCAAACGTTGTCTTTGTGGGCGATGTTAAAGACACTAAGTTTTAACATCAGTTATTAACTGATGTAAATGAAAACAAGAGACATCATCCAAGCTTACTGAAATGATGTTAGTTTTTAACATCAGTTTTTAACTGATGTCTATTAACATATTTCTAGTAGTGATATATTTATTTAACAATATGCATTTCATTAAATGTTTTGTCTTCTTGGTAATTATTTCTGTAATTGAAGGTGTGCAGATTTAGTATGAAATAGTAGTAGTGTTATGGTGGAGTTTGAGGTTGTGCATAACAAGCCAAACTTTTAATATATTATACGGCATGTATGAATGTCAGTGGGGCTTTTGTTGGTATTGAATTTTGTCCTAATGTGTTAGCTGATTGTAAATGTTTGTTTTTTTAGTAATGCATTCTCTAGTTATTGAGAAATATTATGTCACACGATCGAGGGAATTTATTGTGATGTATTGCTCAATGTTTCGAATTGTTGCAGGACAACGACGGAGCAACCGACTAATAGAAAGCCCTTGGGTGTTTAATTGGAAGAAAAAAGAAATGTCTTCCTGCGGGGTCCTTGAACTACATTACCATCAGCATCGTACAACTTATTAGGAAATGGAGAAGCACCGTGACTACATATTAAATACTTGGCATACAGATTGCCACCGTTGTCAGTCTTGTTCGTATATTTTTTGTTTTTGCTAAATGTCTTCTTTGTATATTTTACAGACATCAAACCGCAAATAAGCCCATAATCCCTGTAAAATTTAAAAGCGTCTTCCAATGTAATAAAGTGTTGATTTAGCTGAGGTTTCTTAAACTCCTCGCATATAGGAGTCCACTAGTTCACACCATCGTGTGCAACGTAACATGTAGCCTGTGAATTTTCATATTTTCGATGGGTTCTTCTGCATCTTTATCCGGACTAAAACTCGTCAAAGTTTTGGATACTAAAGATCCTACATCATTTTCTGAATTTTTAGAGTCGGAAGAATCGATGTGTGGCTCCTCTAAAACTACAATATTAACACATAAAGGCATTAGCTTTACAGGCAATACATTTCAGCCAAACATGAATCCAAACATATAAGCTACAACCTGAACACATGCACATCATTTACAAACGTGAAGGATTGACCAATAACGATAAGAAGAACTCTTGACAACAATAAAGGACATCATTAGTACATATTAAACAACTTATACACATCGAGACTCTCCCGGACGATCTTCGACGTTCGCCATCTGACAACCCCAGACTGGAAGAGAACAAATTGTGCAACGGATTAGTACATTGACCTTGCGCCGATCTACTATGTAGGATAACAGACCGGGCTGCAACGTAGGATGAAACAAAAAAGCAGATATACAAGAGATGAAGATACATGCTATTGATCAGAAATTAATTGCCTACATTCAAGCAATGTTGTAACTGCCAAAAACAAGTTAATACATACTCTACGTATTGTACGGTATATATGGACTGGTAAGCAGTGATTAAATGAATAATACAAATTGAAAAAAGCTGCCAATACTTTAACAGTCGTTGGATGGAAAGTAAATAAATGGTGGATGCTTTGTACTCCAATACTCCAAAAAAAAAAATTGCACTCCATAGAACTTTGTCATATATATATATATATATATATATATATATATATATATATATATATATATATATATATATATATATATATATATATATATATATATATATATATATATATATATATAGGGGTGGGTTCTGGTACAAACTTACAAACTTACAAACTTTATGAGTTCAACACATATATAATTAGAGTTCAACATTTATTTAATATATTTTGTTGAACATCGATTAAAATTGTGTTGGGGAAGTACATAAACTACTTTTTCAATGTAAGAACTAAGTTAAACGTATTATATAATTAATATTTATGTTTCTAGACCCTACCCAAACCCCAGAGGTATAGTTTAAGCATCTTTATAGATATATTCAACAAAATGATAATAAGTGTTCTACACCCGATGTTGAACCCCAGTTATAAATGTGTTGAAAGCACGATTTATTTATGCGTTATTTTTAAAAATTGTGATGTTTTTTGAAGAATTTTCAACATGGATACTTTCTATCACTAAGGATTAACACGATGAGAAAATAAAAAAAAAGTTTGTAAGTTTGTAACTTAAAAAAGTTTTTATTTGATCCTATCCCTATATATATATATATATATATATATATAGGAAATTGCTCAAATAGAAACCACTAAAATAAAAACTAAAATGGAAACCAAGAGAAACTATATCTAAATGACCTCACCCACCCCCTATATGTCATCACCCACCCCCTATATGTCATCACCCACCTAGGGCCCACCCTCACCCCCACTTAATCCACCCCGGGCCCGCTAGGGACTCGTCAAGGCTCCTCAATGGCCCTGGACAGGCTCCGGACTGTCTTAAAGAGCCAAACCTTGACCCCACCATGGTCCCACTAGGCCCCGACCCAGCCCTACTAGGCCCCACTTAGATCCCGTCTAGGCCCATCTCGGGGTCCATCCCCGGTCCCAAAACCCGCATCATTCTACTTAATCGCATTGGTTTCTATTTAGTTCTATTCTAGTAGTTTCTATTGGAGTAGGACCCTATATATATATATATATATATATATATATATATATATATATATATATAGTCGCGCTGAAGAGAACCCATTCTTAAAATAGAACCTTAGAACCACTAAGTTTCTGCCATAGAACCCTAAATTTAAATAGATGTCCCGCATCTAAATTTAAATAAATGTTTTTTGAATCGTTGTGGGTGTTTGAAAATAATTTTAAAATATTATACATAAACACTACATTTTGTGCATGTGGTGCAGAACCCTAATTAATACTAGAAGGTTTTTAGGCTAAGAGTTGCAAGAGCAACATGAAATATAAATGCATGTATCGGGGTCTACTCTGATACAAGTATAAAAAATAGATATGAAGCAGTTTAATTAAGGAGAATGGGGATGGTTGTGGGGCTAGGAGATGGACCCCAAGGTTGGTCTAGATAGGGCATGGTAGGGTGTGGATGTGGCCTAGTGGGACTTTAGTTGTCTAGTCAAGTTTGAGATCTTTGGTTGTCCAAAAATATTGTCTTTCCAAATTTGAGATCCTTGGCTTAATGATACAGATAATCATTTCATCATTACCGATTCTCTGTCGATAGTAAATATTAATGTCGATTCGTTATTTCACACGGACACCAAAGAATGGGACTTGGACGTATAAGGGATATCTTTAATGCCACAGATCATTTTTGCATTATCAACCAAGATTGAGCAGGAGTTAGATAAGGATATGTTGTTCTGGAAGTTAGAGCAATCTGGGCTATATTCCGTCAAGAGTGCTTATAAACTCTTGTAGTCACAGAAAGGCGCATGGAATAACAATGGTAGTATTAATTTCTGGAGAACGGTATGGAACACCAAAACACCTCCCAAAAGCTCTGAATGAATTTGATTTGGAGAGCTGTAACAGATTGTTTTCTAACAAAAACCCAGCTTCGCTCGAAACATGTTCAGATTGATAACAAATGCCCGGTCTGTGATAATGGTGTTGAATCAATCTTTCATGCTTTGGTTGGATGTGACGTTGCTGCTAGGTGTTGGAATATCTTCAGTCCAACCATTGACACACAGGTGGGCTTAAACTTTCGACCCTGGCTTGAGAAGAGCATTGTTGGACAGCCTAGTGAGAAGAAAGCAAAGGTTATCACTTTATGTTGGTCGATTTGGCGAGCCAGGAATGACCTTGTTTGGAACAATAAGAGATGGTCAGCCCTGAGAATTGTTGCAAAAGTTTGGGAGTATCTTTCACAATGGAAAGTGGCTCAGGACAGGAACTTCAAGGTACCTCTTCAATCTTCATTAGCAGGAGATGGTATTACGCACTGGGCAAAGCCTCAACAAGACACAGCAAAGATGACAGCGGATGCATCAGTTTTTTCTGACCGGGGTTTTTGTGGCATTGGCATGTGTTCAGGTTGTAGCTTATATGTTTCAGCCAAACATGAATCCAAACATATAAGCTACAACCTGAACACATGCACATCATTTACAAACGTGAAGGATTGACCAATAACGATAAGAAGAACTCTTGACAACAATAAAGGACATCATTAGTACATATTAAACAACTTATACACATCGAGACTCTCCCGGACGATCTTCGACGTTCGCCATCTGACAACCCCAGACTGGAAGAGAACAAATTGTGCAACGGATTAGTACATTGACCTTGCGCCGATCTACTATGTAGGATAACAGACCGGGCTGCAACGTAGGATGAAACAAAAAAGCAGATATACAAGAGATGAAGATACATGCTATTGATCAGAAATTAATTGCCTACATTCAAGCAATGTTGTAACTGCCAAAAACAAGTTAATACATACTCTACGTATTGTACGGTATATATGGACTGGTAAGCAGTGATTAAATGAATAATACAAATTGAAAAAAGCTGCCAATACTTTAACAGTCGTTGGATGGAAAGTAAATAAATGGTGGATGCTTTGTACTCCAATACTCCAAAAAAAAAATTGCACTCCATAGAACTTTGTCATATATATATATATATATATATATATATATATATATATATATATATAGGGGTGGGTTCTGGTACAAACTTACAAACTTTATGAGTTCAACACATATATAATTAGAGTTCAACATTTATTTAATATATTTTGTTGAACATCGATTAAAATTGTGTTGGGGAAGTACATAAACTACTTTTTCAATGTAAGAACTAAGTTAAACGTATTATATAATTAATATTTATGTTTCTAGACCCTACCCAAACCCCAGAGGTATAGTTTAAGCATCTTTATAGATATATTCAACAAAATGGTAATAAGTGTTCTACACCCGATGTTGAACCCCAGTTATAAATGTGTTGAAAGCACGATTTATTTATGCGTTATTTTTAAAAATTGTGATGTTTTTTGAAGAATTTTCAACATGGATACTTTCTATCACTAAGGATTAACACGATGAGAAAATAAAAAAAAAGTTTGTAAGTTTGTAACTTAAAAAAGTTTTTATTTGATCCTATCCCTATATATATATATATATATATATATATATATATATATATATATATATATATATATATATATATATATATATATATATATAGGAAATTGCTCAAATAGAAACCACTAAAATAAAAACTAAAATGGAAACCAAGAGAAACTATATCTAAATGACCTCACCCACCCCCTATATGTCATCACCCACCTAGGGCCCACCCTCACCCCCACTTAATCCACCCCGGGCCCGCTAGGGACTCGTCAAGGCTCCTCAATGGCCCTGGACAGGCTCCGGACTGTCTTAAAGAGCCAAACCTTGACCCCACCATGGTCCCACTAGGCCCCGACCCAGCCCTACTAGGCCCCACTTAGACCCCGTCTAGGCCCATCTCGGGGTCCATCCCCGGTCCCAAAACCCGCATCATTCTACTTAATCGCACTGGTTTCTATTTAGTTCTATTCTAGTAGTTTCTATTGGAGTAGGACTCTATATATATATATATATATATATATATATATATATATATATATATATATATATATATATATATATATAGTCGCGCTGAAGAGAACCCATTCTTAAAATAGAACCTTAGAACCACTAAGTTTCTGCCATAGAACCCTAAATTTAAATAGATGTCCCGCATCTAAATTTAAATAAATGTTTTTTGAATCGTTGTGGGTGTTTGAAAATAATTTTAAAATATTATACATAAACACTACATTTTGTGCATGTGGTGCAGAACCCTAATTAATACTAGAAGGTTTTTAGGCTAAGAGTTGTAAGAGCAACATGAAATATAAATGCATGTATCGGGGTCTACTCTGATACAAGTATAAAAAATAGATATGAAGCAGTTTAATTAAGGAGAATGGGGATGGTTGTGGGGCTAGGAGATGGACCCCAAGGTTGGTCTAGATAGGGCATGGTAGGGTGTGGATGTGGCCTAGTGGGACTTTAGTTGTCTAGTCAAGTTTGAGATCTTTGGTTGTCCAAAAATATTGTCTTTCCAAATTTGAGATCCTTGGCTTAATGATACAGATAATCATTTCATCATTACCGATTCTCTGTCGATAGTAAATATGAATGTCGATTCGTTATTTCACACGGACACCAAAGAATGGGACTTGGACGTATAAGGGATATCTTTAATGCCAGAGATCATTTTTGCATTATCAACCAAGATTGAGCAGGAGTTAGATAAGGATATGTTGTTCTGGAAGTTAGAGCAATCTGGGCTATATTCCGTCAAGAGTGCTTATAAACTCTTGTAGTCACAGAAAGGCGCATGGAATAACAATGGTAGTATTAATTTCTGGAGAACGGTATGGAACACCAAAACACCTCCCAAAAGCTCTGAATGAATTTGATTTGGAGAGCTGTAACAGATTGTTTTCTAACAAAAACCCAGCTTCGCTCGAAACATGTTCAGATTGATAACAAATGCCCGGTCTGTGATAATGGTGTTGAATCAATCTTTCATGCTTTGGTTGGATGTGACGTTGCTGCTAGGTGTTGGAATATCTTCAGTCCAACCATTGACACACAGGTGGGCTTAAACTTTCGACCCTGGCTTGAGAAGAGCATTGTTGGACAGCCTAGTGAGAAGAAAGCAAAGGTTATCACTTTATGTTGGTCGATTTGGCGAGCCAGGAATGACCTTGTTTGGAACAATAAGAGATGGTCAGCCCTGAGAATTGTTGCAAAAGTTTGGGAGTATCTTTCACAATGGAAAGTGGCTCAGGACAGGAACTTCAAGGTACCTCTTCAATCTTCATTAGCAGGAGATGGTATTACGCACTGGGCAAAGCCTCAACAAGACACAGCAAAGATGACAGCGGATGCATCAGTTTTTTCTGACCGGGGTTTTTGTGGCATTGGCATTATTGTTCGCGATCATGAGGGTGTGCTTCTGGGAGCTAAGTCAAAATTTTTAATGAGGTGATGAACCCGTCTATGGTGGAAGCTATTGCAATTAAAGAAGCACTGAGCTGGGCCAAGAAGGGAAGTGGAATTCAGTTGTACTAGAATCAGATTGCTTGTTTGTGGTGCAGATGATTCGTAATGCAACTCCAATGAGATCACGGTTTGGTCAGGTAATTGAAGACTGCATGAAAATGATTAAGGAGGTAAACAACGTCGAATTGTATTTTATAAAGCATCTGCGAATATGCCGGCACGAGCTAGCTCAAGTGTCCCATGTGTATCCTGAATGCATTTTTGACTAGAGGTCTGTTCCCGTTAAAATCAAGAATTGTATTTTGAATGATTTGAATGAGTAATGAAATTGCATTTTTCGTCAAAAAAAATACAATTAAAAATCAAGAATTGTATTTTGAATGATTTGAATGAGTAATGAATTGTATTTTGAATGATTTGATTTTATTGTTGGGGATTTTTTTGTAATACAATTAAAAATCTACATATCAAATAATGGACTTTATTTATAAAGTTATGCTCAGAAAGTAATCTACATGTATGGTAAGGCTGACAATTTCGGGTTTGGAGTCGGGTTGACAGTCGCCGGTCAAAAATTTAACCCAACCCAAACCCGATCCGAAATTTTAATGAATTAGAATACCCAACCCGAGCCCGACCCGCACTACCCGCGGGTAACCCAAACCCAACCCGAAAATTAATATTTATTAAAAAATATATTTTAAATAATAAATAAATATTATTTTACTTCAAATAAATTAATTTTTATTAAAATAATTTTTTTATTAAATTTAACTGATAAATATTAGAAAAATAATATAAATAATATAAATGTATGTAATATTTATATTATATATTAATTTCGGGTCAATTTCGGATAACCCGAATTCAACCCGAAAATGATCCGTTTTTTCTCGGTTGATTTTGGGTCAACCCGAATTCGACGTGAACCCGAAAAACTACAACTCGAACTCGTATTTTACGAGTCGAATTCGTGTCGGGTTGTAGGGTCGGGTCCAATATTGCCACCCCATTGTATGGTGAGGTATTGGTGAAGTAACTTTTTATAACCCGTAAGAGAAATTAATTAATTAGCCATCATAAAGGTTTTTTTTCCTTTTTGAAATAATAGATACTTTTTTTATATATGTAAAACAAACTAATTAGAGTGTACACATGTTATGTTCATCTATTCGTAATTATTTTATTGATGGACAAAATTTCCAATTGTGCTAGTTCAAAAATTTATTCTATTCTTACTCATGAAAATTTGAAATGTCTCGAATCATATGGTTGTGATATGTATATTCATAATTTTTACGGATACCAGGTTATTATCATTATTTTTTTTGAGAAGTTAGAAGGATGGGTAAAACTACTAATGACACGACTTTATGTGTAAAATCATGAAAACTTCTTTTAAGATAGTATCAAGGGTGTGGGCAACATAATTTATCTAATATAATAATATTATTATTTATTTGTGTTAAATATCATTAATTTTATTGCAGTTTTACATTTATTCCTATACTCTCCACTTTAGTTAGTTTTACAAGATATCTTTTACTCAGATCCATCTCATGAATATGTGCGTAAAAGGGTTTTTTGGAATGTAGTACTTCTAAAAACCTTTCTATTTTATCAAATAAAAAATGAAATGGTGAAGTAGAATATAAAAGAAAACAACTTGTGTCACATAGTTTTCTCAAGATCCTCAGTTGTAAAAATCTATTGAAGTCGTTAGATGGTTTGATATGCATGAAACAAGACACTACATGATTCTTTGTGTTTTCTTGACTTATCTACGTAGTTAAAGAATTATTTGGCAACCTGCCTTGAGTTTGCTTGCGTTTTCTGACAATGTGCCACTACTTTGATGATTAGTGTCATGTAGTGTAATACAATGTAAGGCAACATTGAGTTTGTGTGATGCACGATCAGAAGGCATGATATGATTTAATTTAAATTATTTAAGTTACCTATATTGAACAAGTGTAGGATACTTGTGCATATCATTGTTCAAAAAATCCGTCAAATTAGAGATTCGAATATAACCATAAAAATCTCAAGAAGGAAAGCGGTACTGCTTTAAACCATCGTTAATGGTTCCTTTAATCAAATCTATCACATGTAAAGAGTTTCGTTATTGTTTTTGGTATAGGAAAATCATCCCTTAAACCAAATCAAACATGTTGTAGTGTATTAGTTTCTTTATGTGCGAGAGTTGCTCACCTTTCCTCACCATTACTAATTTTCACAGTTGTTGTCCAATGCTAAAGTCATCAATTTATATGATATGAGAGAAGATTTGATAACCTAATTGTTCACATAACCTTTTACAATGTGAGATATCAAGTTGTCTAAAGGTTTGTTATGTGTGTTGTGTATGACTATCTAGGTGTGTAGGGCCTTGTTCCATGCACTAGTTTATTTTCAAGATCCACTCATGTCTTCAAATAAGTATCATTCCTACATATGAAAAATTTCTATTTTAGCACATCTCTTGCCGGCCATTATTGATAAATGTGTAAAAGATATATGTGGCGTTGACGATTAGAGGTCTATGAGAAATATCTTCTATCTAGCATGCAAAAGGTCATTTAATATACGACTCTCTACAAAAATAAAGTTGAGATTTGTTGTTCCGACAAATGTGAAGAGTGTCACATATGTAGTGGAAGGTACTCTAATGGGATAGTTTTAACAATATAGTAATGGCTTGCAACCACAACGAATATATAAAGTACATGTAAAAGAAATATATAAAAATAGCTTGAAACAATATATAATGAAAGTAAGTGGTTTTATAATTAAATAGTCCGGCAGAAGAAGTAAAATCTATAAATTCTGTTGTCGAGTGTTTGAGAGTTGATCAAATATTTGATCTTTTAATTGCTATCAAAGTCAATAAGAAAAGTCAAAGTTGTTTTAGTTCCTAAAATGGGTACACCACAAGCATGAAGCTTAAAGGATGAAATTTTTAATGATGAACTGATTTTCTTTTTCTTTATTTCCCAACTACATATCAGATTCATTGCTGAAAAACAAGAATACCAAGCAATCTTCAACTCTAATTTTTCGTCAACTCATTTGAAAACGATAAACAATCTTTTGTTATGCACTAAACCCTCATATCATTCAAACTCATTAGAAATCCCTAATTGGACTTCACCAAACACATATATAATACCCACGTTGTACTTTCAAGACAGTTAGAACAATAGAGAATTTGTAGATTGAGCAATTGAAGACTGCAATTTGTTTGGAGCGGGGAGAAGACAAGAGTTGGTCCATGAATTCGTGCCACATGATATATATGGATGAATGACCATGAGTGAAATTTGATGTGATGGTTGAGGTCACACATGGAGTAAAACTGAATTCCAAAAATAAAAGTAAATAAATTTTACTCAAAATATGTTAATTATCATAGCGCTTTCACCAAGGCTACAAGTATGATTAATTCAAAAATTTATGTAATATTACTTAAAATAAGTTAGCTAGCACTCTGTTTATATTACCACTATCAAAGTGTATATATAAAAAAAAATAAGGTACGAAACTTACTTAGATTGCCTTAAGCTCGTTCGCTCTATCGAACTTTCCACTTAAATGCACTCAATTTAAAACACTATGAAGATAATACTTGCTTTACCTAAATTTTTTTATTATAGTGGGTAGTAGCTTATATATGGTTTTTTTTGAAGATAATTATAGAAATGGTATTTTATAAAACGCTCTACAAGCAGGGTATCCATATCTTAAGTTTGCACTAATGTGCAACGCAGAAAGGGTGGGAGGAGGTTGTTGGAAAAATTAATGAGGGACTCAAATTGACTATTGTTAGTTTTCTATTTTAATTATGATTTTATACGAACACAATATATACAAAGATATATATAGGATACAAATCAAGGATGTGCGAAATTTCAAATATATGCACTTATTCCTCTCAAAAGATAAGATATCTTATTTTGTTGGTTGACATATTTGCAACTTTGTGCATTTAACTTTCACCAGTTTTGAGTTTCATGGTCGAAGGATTTTAGACATTAGATGAATTCCATGCCAAACTCAAAAAAATAAGTCTAACAGACTTATTAGTTTGGGACGAAATAGGACTGCACTGCCCTCTCACTCTGACTCTGGAAGGAGATAATCACCTGTTTTCAGTAGTGAATAACCACCCTATGATTATAAGGTTGAAAAAAATATATACTTAATATGTAAAATTTACTAATTACATTCTCAAACAGAGAACAAAGTTCTCCCCTAGTTCCGGGAAAATTAATTTAAAGCCATTTAAGATTTTCAATTATTCGACTATATAAAAATCTGAACTCTTTTATCACTCGAATATTACTCTAGGGTCTATCAAGAGACCACGACCAATCTATATCCAAAAGATTGTACATAGATGAGTTTCTACTTGGCCCCGCAAAGATCATTGTTAAAAAAATAAGAATACCAAGCAATCTTCAACTCTAATTTCTGGTCAACTCATTTCAAAAAGATAAACAATCTTTTGTTATGCACTAAACCCTCATATCATTCAAACTCATTAGAAATTCCTAATTGGACTTCAGCAAACACATATATAATACCCACGTTGCACTTTCAAGACAGTTCGAACAATAGGGAATCTGTAGATTGAGCAATTGAAGACTGCATTTTGTTTGGAGCGCGGAGAAGACAAGAGTTGGTCCATGAATTTGTGCCACATGATATATACATATGGATGAATGATCATGAGTGAAATTTGATATGATGGTTGAGGTCACACATGGAGTAAAACTGAATTCCAAAAATAAAAGTAAATAAATTTACTCAAAATATGTAAATTATCATAGCGCTTTCACCAAGGCTACAAGTATGATTAATTCAAAAAATTATATAATATTACTTAATAAGTTAGCTAGCATTCTGTTTATATTACCACTATCAAAGTGTATATATATATATATATATATATATATATAAATAAAGTACGAAACTTACTTCGATTGCCTTAAGGTCTTTCGCTCCATCGAACTTTCCACTTAAATGCACTCAATTTAAAACACTATGAAGATAATACTTTCTTTACCTAAAATTTTTTATTATAGTGGGTAGTAGCTTATATATGGTTTTTTTTAAGATAACTATAGAAATGGTATTTTATAAAACGCTCTACAAGCAAGGTATCCATATCTTAAGTTTGCACTAGTGTGCAATGCAGAGAGGGTGGGAGGAGGTTGTTGGAAAAATTAATGAGGGACTCAAATTGACTAATGTTAGTTTTCTATTTTAATTATGATTTTATACGAACACAATATATACAAAGATATATATAGGATACAAATCAAGGATGTGTGAAATTTCAAATATATGCATCTATTTCTCTCAAAAGATGAGATATCTTATTTTGTTGGTTGACATATTTGGGGGCACCAACTTTGTGCATTTAAATTTCACCAGTTTTGAGTTTCATGGTCGAAGGGTTTTAGCCATTAGATGAATTCCATGCCAAACTCAAAAAAATAAGTCTAACAGACTTATTAGTTTGTGACGAAATAGGACTGCACTGCTTTCTCACTCACCTGTATTACCAACGAGATGAGGCTCACACACTGACCAAGGAACTTTCAGTAGTGAATAACCACCCTATGATTATAAGGTTGCAAAAAAATATATTCTTAATATGTAAAATTTACTAATTCCATTCTCAAACAGAGAACAAAGTTCTCCCCTGGTTCCGGGAAAAATAATTTAAAGCCATTTAAGATTTTCAATTATTCGACTATATACAAATCTGAACTGTTTTATCACTCGAATATTACTCTAGGGTCTATCAAAAGACCATGACCAATCTATATCCAAAAGATTGTACATAGATGGTTTTCTACGTGGCCGCGCAAAGATGAAGATTTCTACCGCCCCTCGCACATTCTTTTCTCTTCTTCTATATATAATAAGGAAATTAACATTCTGTAAAGTGACACTTATACTAAACATCAATATATAAAGAGTATAAGAACTAACAACTTTTAGCAACTGAATAAATTAAATGATAATATTATGAAACCAAAATAGAGAAAACAACATTAAAATCTTTTATTCATCATGATATCAAGAAAGAAATGATTAAATGAGTAGCACAAACCAAGACAAAAAGCATGATAGATAGCTTGGTTTTCTTATTGTACAAACATATATAAAATGTTTTAACAAAAGACCACTTACGACAAGTTCTTATAATTCAGCTCCTTTATGCCTCACACCCCTAGTTGGGTTCCCTAATTTTGGTACACAATTGGATGTCCACATCCGTGCCCGAGATTAAATCCATTTGGTGTCATTGAAAGTCCAGTGCTGGTGCTACACCCATCTAGTGCTAGTGCGTGTTCCATCATCACAAGATTCTGAGCGTGTGTTGCGATGCTTCTCTTGAGGTCCTCCATACCTGTTTTCAACATATCAAGTTGTTCAAATCGAAGATCATCCATCAGAGCCTCCCACCAGAACATTTCTTGTCGTTGCTTCTTCAATTTTATGAGCTCCTCCCCTTGTTTCTTCTGCTCTTCCGAATATATAAGCAACTCAGAGAGTTCCTTGTTGAGTAGACGAACCCTTGCACTGTGAAGAGCCTGTACAAGTTGAAGGGTGGTTGAATTCATTGGACTCGTGTCCTGAGCATTGAGGAACTTTTCAAGGATTTGTTCAACATTCGGATATCCAAATGAGAAAACTTTTTTCCCAGGAGAGAAGACGATGATTGCAATCTCCACACCACATAGGGTGCTAAGCTCACTCGCTTTCTTGAATAAGCCACAACGCCTCTTGGAGAATGTAACCCTGAGATCACTTTCCTTGCTCATTTTTTCCATAACAATCTTTTGGCGACCCTTGCTCTTTGTTGCCATGTTTCTCTATCCTCCTTAGTTGATACAATGAAGTAGAACAGGAGATTATAAAGGGCTGCTACCCCTTGGGTACCTTCACTATTGGAAAAAGCGAGGAAATATTGGTATCTGAGTATTTCATTCTATTAGCATTTAAAAACTTGCATTGCCAGACCATATGGTAATCGTTCAAATGGAAAAAACATAATTAATTTATGGAATTTTCTTGTAACATTAGTATTTATTAGGGATCTTATATTCCACTTTTTTGTGCCATGACATTCTTACCGTTGTTTTGATAATACAAGGAGAATAGATGACTTCTATTTCCAAAAGAGGCCACACTTATAATTCCTTTTTGTCTTAATTTTATTAAAACTAAAAAACATATGATTGGTCTACTTACTTAAAATGGTTATATATTTGTAGGAAAAGTCAATTTGAACATCAATAAAAACTATACAAAATCCAAAATCTATCATATATTCCTAACATCAGGCACTAAACTTCATTTGTCACGATGGGTAAAGCCTTGAATATTTTTCGGAAAAAAAACTAAATGGTATATTTAGTTTATTATTTTTTGCAAATCTAAAATCTATTTGAATATATTGATTAATATATTTACCGATATTATAAAAGGCATATTTCATCACCATTTATTATTAATATTTTTAATTTTGTTCAAGTACTGGGAATATTGGTCCAAAATGACACACCATAATTCTGAACTACAAACTTATATATTATTTTATTAAATTACTTTTAGTTTTAAAAATTGTTGAAATATTTAACTTACGTAAGAATATGTTATTCATCTCGTGGAAATAATTTTTATTTTTTCTTCTTTTGTGTCCGGGTTTAGTTTTAAAATATAATACTTAAAGGTCCATGGTAAATTTTAGTGTCACAAATACACTTATCTAACATAGTGAAAAAATTAATTTCTATAACATGCACGATTTTATAGTTAGAGATTTTTTTGTAATACAATTAAAAATCTACATATCAAATAATGGACTTTATTTATAAAGTTATGCTCAGAAAGTAATCTACATGTATGGTAAGGCTGACAATTTCGGGTTTGGAGTCGGGTTGACAATAGCGGGTCAAAAATTTAACCCAACCCAAACCCGACCCGAAATTTTAATGAATTAGAATACCCAACCCGAGCCCGACCCGCACTACCCGCGGGTAACCCGAACCCGATCCGAAAATTAATATTTATTAATAAATATATTTTTTAAATAATAAATAAATATTATTTTACTTCAAATCAATTAATTTTTATTAAAAATTTTTTTTATTGAATTAAACTGATAAATATTAGAAAAATAATATAAATAATATAAATTAATGTAATATTTATATTATATATTAATTTCGGGTCAATTTCGGGTAACCCGAATTCAACCCGAAAATGACCCGTTTTTTCTGGGTTGAAATTGGGTCAACCCGAATTCGACCTGAACCCGAAAAACTACAACTCGAATTCGTATTTTACGAGTCGAATTCGTGTCGGGTTGTAGGGTCGGGTCCAATATTGCCACCCCATTGTATGGTGAGGTATTGGTGAAGTAACTTTTTCTAACCCGTAAGAGAAATTAATTAATTAGCCATCATAAAGGTTTTTTTCCTTTTTGAAATAATAGATAGTTTTTTTATATATGTAAAACAAATTAATTAGAGTGTACACATGTTATGTTCATCTATTCGTAATTATTCTATTGATGGACAAAATTTCCAGTTGTGCTACTTCAAAAATTTATTCTATTCTTACTAATGAAAATTTGAAATGTCTCGAATCATATGGTTGTGATATGTATATTCATAATTTTTACGGATACCAGGTTATTATCATTATTTTTTTTGAGAAGTTAGAAGGATGGGTAAAACTACTAATGACAGGACTTTATGTATAAAATCATGAAAACTTCTTTTAAGATAGTATCAAGGGTGTGGGCAACATAATTTATCTAATATAATAATATTATTATTTATTTGTGTTAGATATCATTAATTTTATTGTAGTTTTACATTTATTTCTATACTCTCCACTTTAGTTAGTTTTACATGATATCTTTTACTCAGATCCATCTCATGAATATGTGAGTAAAAGGTTTTTTGGAATGTAGTACTTCTGAAAACCTTTCTATTCTATCAAATAAAAAATGAAATGGTGAAGTAGAATATAAAAGAAAACAACTTGTCTCACATAGTTTTCTCAAGATCCTCAGTTGTAAAAATCTATTGAAGTCATTAGATGGTTTGATATGCATGAAACAAGACACTACATGGTTCTTTGTGTTTTCTTGACTTATCTACCTAGTTAAAGAATTATTTGGCAACTTGCCTTGAGTTTTCTTGAGTTTTGTGACAATGTGCCACTACTTTGATGATTCGTGTCATGTAGTGTAATACAATGTAAGGCAACATTGAGTTTGTGTGATGCACGATCAGAAGGCATGATATGATTTAATTTAAATTATTTAAGTTACCTATATTGAACAAGTGTAGGATACTTGTGCATAGCATTGTTCAAAAAATCCGTCAAATTAGAGATTCGAATATAACCATAAAAATCTCAAGAAGGAAAGGTACTGCTTTAAACCAGCGTTAATGGTTCCTTTAATCAAATCTATCACATGTAAAGAGTTTCGTTATTGTTTTTGGTATAGGAAAATCATCCCTTAAACCAACTCAAACATGTTGTAGTGTATTAGTTTCTTTATGTGCGAGAGTTGCACACCTTTCCTCACCATTACTAATTTTCACAGTTGTTGTCCAGTGCTAAAGTCATCAATTTATATGATATGAGAGAAGATTTGACAACCTAATTGTTCACATAACCTTTTACAATGTGAGATATCAAGTTGTCTAAAGGTTTGTTATGTGTGTTGAGTATGACTATCTAGGTGTGTAGGGCCTTGTTCCATGCACTAGTTTATTTTCAAGATCCACTCATGTCTTCAAATAAGTATCATTCCTACATATGAAAAATTTCTATTTTAGCACATCTCTTGCCGGCCATTATTGATAAATGTGTAAAAGATATATGTGGCGTTGACGATTAGAGGTCTATGAGAAATATCTTCTATCTAGCATGCAAAAGGTCATTTAATATACGACTCTCTACAAAAATAAAGTTGAGATTTGTTGTTCCGACAAATGTGAAGAGTGTCACATATGTAGTGGAAGGTACTCTAATGGGATAGTTTTAACAATATAGTAATGGCTTGCAACCACAACGAATATATAAAGTACATGTAAAAGAAATATATAAACATAGCTTGAAACAATATATAATGAAACTAAGTGATTTTATAATTAAATAGTCCGGCGGAAGAAGTAAAATCTATAAATTATGTTGTCGAGTGTTTGAGATTTGATCAAATATTCGATCTTTTAATTGCTATCAAGGTCAATAAGAAAAGTCAAAGTTGTTTTAGTTCCTAAAATGGGTACACCACAAGCATGAAGCTTAAAAGATGAAATTTATAATGATGAACTGATTTTCTTTTTCTTTATTTCCCAACTACATATCAGATTCATTGCTGAAAAATAAGAATACCAAGCAATCTTCAACTCTAATTTTTCGTCAACTCATTTGAAAAAAGATAAACAATCTTTTGTTATGCACTAAACCCTCATATCATTCAAACTCATTAGAAATCCCTAATTGGACTTCACCAAACACATATATAATACCCACGTTGTACTTTCAAGACAGTTAGAACAATAGAGAATTTGTAGATTGAGCAATTGAAGACTGCAATTTGTTTGGAGCGGGGAGAAGACAAGAGTTGGTCCATGAATTCGTGCCACATGACATATATGGATGAATGATCATGAGTGAAATTTGATGTGATGGTTGAGGTCACACATGGAGTAAAACTGAATTCCAAAAATAAAAGTAAATAAATTTTACTCAAAATATGTTAATTATCATAGCGCTTTCACCAAGGCTACAAGTATGATTAATTCAAAAATTTATGTAATATTACTTAAAATAAGTTAGCTAGCACTCTGTTTATATTACCACTGTCAAAGTATATATATATATAAAAATAAGGTACGAAACTTACTTAGATTGCCTTAAGCTCGTTCGCTCTATCGAACTTTCCACTTAAATGCACTCAATTTAAAACACTATGAAGATAATACTTTCTTTACCTAAATTTTTTTATTATAGTGGGTAATAGCTTATATATGGTTTTTTTTAAAGATAATTATGGAAATGGTATTTTATAAAACGCTCTACAAGCAAGGTATCTATATCTTAAGTTTGCACTAATGTGCAAGGCAGAGAGGGTGGGAGGAGGTTGTTGGAAAAATTAATGAGGGACTCAAATTGACTAATGTTAGTTTTCTATTTTAATTATGATTTTATACGAACACAATATATACAAAGATATATATAGGATACAAATTAAGGATGTGCGAAATTTCAAATATATGCACTTATTCCTCTCAAAAGATAAGATATCTTATTTTGTTGGTTGACATATTTGCAACTTTGTGCATTTAAATTTCACCAGTTTTGAGTTTCATGGTCGAAGGGTTTTACACATTAGATGAATTCCATGCCAAACTCAAAAAAATAAGTCTATCAGACTTATTAGTTTGTGACGAAATAGGACTGCACTGCCCTCTCACTCTGACTCTGGAAGGAGATAATCACCTGTATTACCAACGAGATGAGGCCCACACACTGACCAAGGAACTTTCAGAAGTGAATAACCACCCTATGATTATAAGGTTGAAAAAAATATATACTTATAGGTAAAATTTACTAATTCCATTGAAAAAAATATATACTTATAGGTAAAATTTACTAATTCCATTCTCAAACAGAGAACAAAGTTCTCCTCGGGAAAATTAATTTAAAGCCATTTAAGATTTTTAATTATTCGACTATATACAAATCTGAATTGTTTTATCACTCGAATATTACTCTAGGGTCTATCAAGAGACCATGACAAATCTATATCCAAAAGATTGTACATAGATGGTTTTCTACTTGGCCCCGCAAAGATCATTGTTAAAAAAATAAGAATACCAAGCAATCTTCAACTCTAATTTCTGGTCAACTCATTTCAAAAAGATAAACAATCTTTTGTTATGCACTAAACCCTCATATCATTCAAACTCATTAGAAATTCCTAATTGGACTTCACCAAACACATATATAATACCCACGTTGCACTTTCAAGACAGTTCGAACAATAGGGAATCTGTAGATTGAGCAATTGAAGACTGCATTTTGTTTGGAGCGGGGAGAAGACAAGAGTTGGTCCATGAATTTGTGCCACATGATATCTACATATGGATGAATGATCATGAGTGAAATTTGATGTGATGGTTGAGGTCACACATGGAGTAAAAATAAATTTACTCAAAATTCTTTCACCAAGGCTACAAGTATGATTAATTTAAAAAATAATGTAATATTATTTAAAATAAGTTAGCTAGCATAGGTTTATATTACCGCTATCAAAGTAGATATAAAAAAAATAAAGTAAAAAACTTCCTTAGATTGCCTTAACTCTCCATGGAACTAATTTCCACTTAAATATTGCACTCAATTTAAAACACTATGAAGATTAATACTTTCTTTACCTTAAATTTTTTATTATGGTGGGTAGTAGCTGATATATGGTTTTTATTTTAAAATAACTATAGAAATGGTATTTTATAAAACGCTCTACAAGTAAGGTATCCATATCTTAAGTTTGCACTAATGTGCAATGCCGAGAGGGTAGGAGGAGGATGTTGGCAAAATTAATGAGGGACTCAAATTGACTAATGTTAGTTTCTATTGTAATTATGATTTTATATGAACACAATATATACAAAGATATATATAGGATACTAATCAAGAATGTGCCAAATTTCAAATATATGCATCTATTCCTCTCAAAAGATGAGATATCTTATCTTGTTGGTTGACATACTTGAGGGCACCAACTTTGTGCATTTAAATTTCACTAGTTTTGAGTTTCATGGTTGAAGGGTTTTAGCCGTTAAATGAATTCCATGCCAAACTATAAAAAATAAGTCTAACAGACTTATTAGTTTGTGACGAAATAGGACTAGGGATGGGAGCGGGGGCATTTCGGGGTCGGGGAGTGCTATGCCCGTCCCCGATCCCCCAATATAATACCCATCCCCGACCCCGCCCCGAACCCCGAACGGGGATTCTTTTCCTCCCCGATATCCCCGCCTCGAACTGCCTTTTCACTCTGACTCTAGGAGGAGATAATCACATGTATTACCAACGAGATGAGGCCCACACACTAACCAAAGAATTTTTAGTACTGAATATCCACCCTATGATTATAAGGTTGCAAAAAATATATTTAAAAAATATACAATTTACTAATTCCATTCTCAAACAGAGAACAAAGTTCTCCCTGGTCCCAGAAAAAATAATTTAAAGCCATCTAAGATTTTCAATTATTCGACTATATACAAATCTGAACTGTGATGGTTGAGGTCACACATGGAGTAAAAATGAAATCCAAAAATAAAAGTAAATAAATTTACTCAAAATATTTAACTATTATAACGCTTTCACCAAGGCTGCAAGTATGATTAATTCAAAAAATAATGTAATATTACTTAAAATAAGTTAGCTATCATACCATTTATATTACCACTATCAAAGTATATATAAAAAATAAAAACAAGTATAAAACTTACTTAGATTGCGTTAATTTCGTTCGCTCCATCACTAAAAGAAATTCGCATTCACACAACAGTCTTGAGACAACGGTTGAAAATCTACCGGTTGTCCGAAAAAATCAAACCACGGGCTTTTCTTCTCTATGAAAAAACTGTTGTCTTGGTTTCCATCCAACAACGTGTATATTGGATTTTGCACACTATTGTGTAAGCTGTTCGATTTGACTTATTTAAACAACTGTTTTTTCACCGCATGTTTATAACTATTTTACACAAGGGTGCACGAATGTTGTATGTACAAAAATTCATTCCATCTTAAGACAACTGTTATTTTAGGAGCTGTTGTTTGTAACCCTTTTACACAAGAGTGCATGCATGTTGTATTAACACAAATTTATTTTATCTTAAGACAACAATTTTAGACAACTCCGTTGTCTAATTTAGACAATGGTTTGCTGAAACTGATATCTTAGACTCTATCAAACAATTGATTAGAAATACCATTATGGAAATCAAAGTTCATAGAGAATGGTTATTAGCATTGAGATAATAGGGTTCATACAACAGTTGGGAACAATGTCGTATGAAAATCGTGTTGGGAATATGGTTAAATGATTAGCAAAAGAAGCCGTTATCTATACACTAATGATGAAAGAAAATACTGACTTTCACATATTACATATCCCAACCTTGTACACAAACCAAACAATAAGATGCCCCATCTGAATAAACCAAACCAATAGATAATTCCTTAAATCAACCAAAGGTCCAACCAACAACAAACTAGAGATCCTCAATCAAAATTATAAGCCATTCGTATAAGAGACTAGCAAACGAGAAAATCAAAATTGGCAAACCAAACACTTCCAATTGGACAAGACAGATTTCAAATTACAATGTTCAACATACAAGATAGAGTTGTTTAGTAGTGAATATTACAATGAAAATGGAATTATAATCCTTGTTTACTGCCTTTGGTAACATGCATGCTGCTTACCCATAATTTTGCAGGCCTCCACACCTTATGCTAGTAATTCTGCCATAAACACAAAACAAGTGATTAACCTTAATTTGCATAAGTTTGATGTGGAAAATTTTATAATTTTATCATATGCAATAGATAACATATCTCCGAGCCCTATTTCTGCAGCAGAAGCTAGCCATACTTGTATGTCCACCGAATGATTATTTTTGCTATGATAAAATCATCATCTATTATAACAAGAGACATCAACCAGCACCATTCTCAATTAATTGAGAACTCATAGTCAACTAGATGATGATTATATCACGGCAAAAGTAATCTCAACAAGGGGTTCACGAGATGTACATGTAGATAATATGAGCTTCACTTATAAAAAGAAAAAAGTCAGCAGTACATGGACTCAAGTTCTATAAATAATTATATATATATATTACCATGATGAAAGTTGAATCCATTCTTCTTCCTCTCGCATATAGCTAGTATTTTCATCGTCCTTTTCATCAACATTCGGGAACACGGGCAACTGCAGCTCATTCTCAAGTTTTATTTCTACAGTTGCTTCATTGTCATCATCACAGTTGTCATAAAAGTTTTTTTCCGGGACTTTCAACACCAGAGACCAAAACTTTTCAAGAGTATCATCAATGTAGCAAACTTGCTTAACATGTTTCCCTAGCACGAAAGGATCATTTAAAAATCCTAATTTGTTCAAATTAACCAATGTATATCCCAAGTCATCAACCTTAACCCCTTTGTTCATATCTACCCAATCGCAACGAAATATAGGGACTCTAAAATTGTTATAGTCTAGCTCCCATATACTTTTTATAACTCCATAGTAGGTATGTGAAGTATATATATTTTTGCATGTCATGACATTAGTATTGTATGTATACAACATCCACTATGAAATTCGATTATTAGGTTAAATATTCGAATCGCCCATATTTAGACATTGATATTTGGATTTCATTGCGAGGCTAAATGCCTAGACAAAACTTGTGCCTCACATTTTATATTTTGATTGTGACAACATTTGAATGGTATTTGTTTTGCATGTGATATATTGATTATTATTGTGTTAAAAAAAATGGATGTTGCAAGGCTATATTGTGGTGTGTATAATGCCAGTGATCCACAGTACAAAAGCACATGTTTGTCGTGCCTTGTTTTGGTGTAATTTTGTTGTGTACGTAGTGATTCTTTTCATTTTTTTGGGCATTGAAATTTTTTATTTGTTCTGCACCTGATTTCAGTGTAGCCGCTAGTACATTTTTATAGAGCAATGTCTTGGGCGGTGTGGAACATTCTGAATAGTCCTTGGTAATTAGTGCTACTTTTAATTAGTGAAGTTTATTTTTTGTACGAAGTGATGCATTTTGTTCTAGGCATTACATTTTTGATTTTTCTGCACATGAATTCAATGTAGCCGGTAGTATAGTTTTATAGAGCAATGTCTTGCGCCGTTTTATAGATTGTTGAGGATATGGGGAATTTGATTACCAAACCGCAAGTTTGATTAGTGCTACTTTTGTCAGCGGAGTATTAGAATATGTTCTGCTCTAGATTGTTTTCATACATGCTTGAGTGGCGTGTTTCTAGTAGTATATTCAATTGTTAAGATGTGAACTGTACTGCAACACTGACGTAGAACAGATAGGGTGCCTTGTTTGGTGTTGTAAATTTTAGAATGGTTTGATTCTTAATTTGTCTAGCAAAAAGTATGTACCATTTTAGAAAGGTATACAGAGTATTAGAAAAGAAAAACAAAAACGGATATAAGGTCAAGTTCTTCTACATCTAATAACTAATTCTACCGCGCTCATGTTTCATAGAACTAATTAATCCTTGAATTCTGAAAGCGTGCAATAAAATTGTTGGATGTACACTTGTAATTATTTTTTTACTGTTGTCTAGATACATTACATATCACAACAATATATCAGGGAAGTACACTTAAAATTTTCTGCTATAAAGTTCAGTGTTCACCAGTCTGGTCTCATTCTAGATATAATTAAACATATTTTATCTTGTTTTCGCTGAAACTTTCATTTTCTTTTCATAAGTCTGGGTGCTCTATTAATATGCATAGGAAAAAAATCTTCTACAGGTGAAGCTTATCCCTTATGTTCCACATGCACATGATGAGATTATCCTTTGGACTCTCGTTGAGGACTTTGGTGACGGTTACACAGCAATGAGGATGATGATAACACCCTCCTGAATGTGGATGGATTACAAGACAGAAGCATTCATGATTGTACTAGCATTGGCTTGTGGGAGTGGTTGCATGTTGAAAATCAATATATGGATGTAGTACGTACTTGATATTTAGATTAGATGGATGTGTAGTAGTTGATCGATATTGGATTTGATGGATGTGTAGTAGGTGAGATTGGAATTTGATGGATGTATAGAGTACAATTGGTTTATATATGCATTAATAAGATTTAGTTGTTGATTTGGTTGTTTTCTTGGTTTTGTATTTCTTACGTATAAAAATGATGTTAATTCAATCTTATTACATCAATTAATGAGTAAAGAAATGATGTTAATCAAATGTTATAACATCAGTTTCTTAAGAAAAAAAAATTCAAACGTTGTCTTTGTGGGCGATGTTAAAGACGCTAAGTTTTAACATCAGTTATTAACTGATGTAAATGAATACAAGAGACATCATCCAAGCTTACTGAACTGATGTTAAAGAGTATAATATACATCATTTAGAGTTCAGAACTGATGTTAAATCCAACAATAGACATCAGTTTTTAACTGATGTTAAAGACATGTACCTTTAACATCGCCCACAGTAACATCAGTTGCAATTCTATGGGACATCAGTTTTTAACTGATGTCTATTAACATATTTCTAGTAGTGATATATATATTTATTTAACAATATGCATTTCATTAAATGTTTTGTCTTCTTGGTAATTATGTCTGTAATTGAAGGTGTGCAGATTTAGTATGAAATAGTAGTAGTGTTATGGTGGAGTTTGAGGTTGTGCATAACAAGCCAAACATTTAATATATTATACGGCATGTATGAATGTCAGTGGGGCTTTTGTTGGTATTGAATTTTGTCCTAATGTGTTAGCTGATTGTAAATGTTTGTTTTTTTAGTAATGCATTCTCTAGTTATTGAGAAATATTATGTCACACGAGGGAATTTATTGTGATGTATTGCTGAATGTTTCGAATTGTTGCAGGACGACGACGGAGCAACCGACTAATAGAAAGCCCTTGGGTGTTTAATTGGAAAAAAAAGAACCAGTGTTTGTAGACTTGGAGGACGAGGAGAACAGAAAAAGTAGTACTAATCTTGCTTCAGATAAGCTGTGTCAGAAAGAAGCAAGGAACAATCTGAGCAGGACATTTGCAACGCTTATAGGATGTCTTCCTGCGGGGTCCTTGAACTACATTACCATCAGCATCGTACAACTTATTAGGCAATGGAGAAACACCGTGACTACATATTAAATACTTGGCATACAGATTGCCACCGTTGTCAGTCTTCTTTGTATATTTTTTGTTTTTGCTAAATGTCTTCTTTGTATATTTACAGACATCAAACCGCAAATAAGCCCATAATCCCTGTAAAATTTAAAAGCGTCCTCCAATGTAATAAAGTGTTGATTTAGCCGAGGTTTCTTAAACTCCTCGCATATAGGAGTCCAGTACTTCACACCATCGTGTGCAACGTAACATGTAGCATGTGAATTTTCACATTTTCGATGGGTTCTTCTGCATCTTTATCCGGACTACAACTCGTCGAAGTTTTGGATACTAAAGATCCTACATCATTTTCTGAATTTTTAGAGTCGGAAGAATCGATGTGTGGCACCTCTGAAACTACAATATTAACACATAAAGGCATTAGCTTTACAGGCAATACATTTGAGCCAAACATGAATCCAAACATATAAGCTACAACCTGAACACATGCACATCATTTACAAACGTGAAGGATTGACCAATAACGATAAGAAGAACTCTTGACAACAATAAAGGACATCATTAGTACATATTAAACAACTTATACACATCGAGACTCTCCCGGACGATCTTCGACGTTCGCCATCTGACAACCCCAGACTGGAAGAGAACAAATTGTGCAATGGATTAGTACATTGACCTTGCGCCGATCTACTATGTAGGATAACAGACCGGGCTGCAGCGTAGGATGAAACAAAAAAGCAGATATACAAGAGATGAAGATACATGCTATTAATCAGAAATTAATTTACTACATTCAAGCAATGTTGTAACTGCCAAAAACAAGTTAATACATACTCTACGTATTGTACGGTATATATGGACTGGTAAGCAGTGATTAAATGAATAATACAAATTGAAAAAAGCTGCCAATACTTTAACAGTCGTTGGATGGAAAGTAAATAAATGGTGGATGCTTTGTACTCCAAGACTCCAAAAAAAAAATTACACTTCATAGAACTTTGTCTAAATAGGAAATTGCTCAAATAGAAACCACTAAAATAAAAACTAAAATGGAAACCAAGAGAAACTATATCTAAATGACCTCACCCACCCCTATATGTCATCACCCACCCCCTATATGTCATCACCCACCTAGGGCCCACCCTCATCCCCACTTAATCCCCCAGGCCCGCTAGGGCCTCGTCAAGGCTCCTCAATGGCCCTGGACAGGCTCCGGACTGTCTTAAAGAGCCAAACCTTGACCCCACCATGGTCCCACTAGGCCCCGACCCAGCCCTACTAGGCCCAACTTAGACCCGTCTAGGCCCATCTCGGGGTCCATCCCCGGTCCCAAAACCCGCATCATTCTACTTAATCGCCTTGGTTTCTATTTAGTTTCTATTCTAGTAGTTTCTATTGGAGTAAGACCCTATATATATATATATATATATATATAGTCGCGCTCAAGAGAACTCATTCTTAAAATAGAACCTTAGAACCACTAAGTTTCTGCCATAGAACCCTAAATTTAAATAGATGTCCCGGATCTAAATTTAAATAAATGTTTTTTGAATCGTTGTGGGTGTTTGAAAATAATTTTAAAATATTATACATAAACACTACATTTTGTGCATGTGGTGCAGAACCCTAATTAATACTAGAAGGTTCTTAGGCTAAGAGTTGTAAGAGCAACATGAAATATAAATGCATGTATCGGGGTCTACTCTGATACAAGTATAAAAAATAGATATGAAGCAGTTTAATTAAGGAGAATGGGGATGGTTGTGGGGCTAGGAGATGGACCCCAAGGTTGGTCTAAATAGGGCATGGTAGGGTGTGGATGTGGCCTAGTGGGACTTTAGTTGTCTAGTCAAGTTTGAGATCTTTGGTTGTCAAAAAGATTGTCTTTCCAAATTTGAGATCCTTGGCTTAATGATACAGATAATCATTTCATCATCACCGATTCTCTGTCGATAGTAAATATGAATGTCGATTCGTTATTTCACACGGACACCAAAGAATGGGACTTGGACGTATAAGGGATATCTTTAATGCCAGAGATCATTTTTGCATTATCAACCAAGATTGAGCAGGAGTTAGATAAGGATATGTTGTTCTGGAAGTTAGAGCAATCTGGGCTATATTCCGTAAAAGAGTGCTTATAAACTCTTGTAGTCACAGAAAGGCGCATGGAATAACAATGGTAGTATTAATTTCTGGAAAACGGTATGGAACACCAAAACACCTCCCAAAAGCTCTGAATGAATTTGATTTGGAGAGCTGTAACAGATTGTTTTCTAACAAAAACCCAGCTTCGCTCGAAACATGTTCAGATTGATAACAAATGCCCGGTCTGTGATAATGGTGTCGAATCAATCTTTCATGCTTTGGTTGGATGTGACGTTGCTGCTAAGTGTTGGAATATCTTCAGTCCAACCATTGACACACAGGTGGGCTTAAACTTTCGACCCTGGCTTGAGAAGAGCATTGTTGGACAGCCTAGTGAGAAGAAAGCAAAGGTTATCACTTTATGTTGGTCGATTTGGCGAGCCAGGAATGACCTTGTTTGGAACAATAAGAGATGGTCAGCCCTAAGAATTGTTGCAAAAGTTTGGGAGTATCTTTCACAATGAAAAGTGTCTCAGGACAGGAACTTCAAGGTACCTCTTCAATCTTCATTAGCAGGAGATGGTATTACGCACTGGGCAAAGCCTCAACAAGACACAGTAAAGATGACAGCGGATGCATCAGTTTTTTCAGATCGGGGTTTTTGTGGCATTGGCATTATTGTTCGCGATCATGAGGGTGTGCTTCTGGGAGCTAAGTCAAAATTTTTAATGAGGTGATGAACCTGTCTATGGTGGAAGCTATTGCAATTAAAGAAGCACTGAGCTGGGCCAAGAAGGAAAATGGAATTCAGTTGTACTAGAATCAGATTGCTTGTTTGTGGTGCAGATGATTCGTAATGCAACTCCAATGAGATCACGGTTTGGTCAGGTAATTGAAGACTGCATGAATATGATTAAGGAGGTAAACAACGTCGAATTGTATTTTATAAAGCGATGTGCGAATATGCCGGCACGAGCTAGCTCAAGTGTCCCATGTGTATCCTGAATGCATTTTTGACTAGAGGTCTGTTCCGGTTAAAATCAAGAATTGTATTTTGAATGATTTGAATGAGTAATGAAATTGCATATTTCGTCAAAAAAAATTAGCATTCTTGACCACACTGATTTAAAGGTATTTCCTCACAAAATCTGCACTCAGCAAGTAATATATGTGACATCCGCAAATAAACATCACAACAGCTTTTTGAAACAAGCTATGAGCTTGAAACAACACACACACTCAATATCTTGATAAGATATCCCACATTTATCTTCAAGATATTTTCCTCCTAGGAAACCTTTCATCCAGAAGATATATAATGTCAAGGCAAGACTCACAATTGAAGTAAACACAGTGCCAGCAATAATTGGAATTGATAGTCCCCGGACTGCCCTCGTTTTGATGAATCTCCAGATTGCAGCTATGAACAGTGACATCCTTCTCCAGGGTGATACCATTTCCAATTCTTCCAGCTTTCTCTGCAATGTTAAAATCTTTCCAAACAATATTCCCCTGTTTGGAGATAAAAAACTCAAATTTGGAAAGATGAATATATTAGCGTTACTTGAATGACATACAGATGGAATTAACAGAATTCATAAAAGTCCAACTCAAAGGTCCAGTTGATCTGCACTAGTACACCAAACCTCTTACTCACCTGAATACCATCAAAATGCGCCTTCCAATGCTCCCATGTTTCTCATCATTAGAAAATTGCATTTCGGCAGAATGGAGCTAAACTTTATAACTACCCTTCTGCAAGCTAAGTCCATAGTACTTTGAGTGAAGAAGGGAAATGGGATTACCATTCCATTCTCAACCTCATTCCATTCCTAGCAAAATACATTCATTACAACCAAATGCAATGAAAGAGTTGTGAGAATATCAGCTGTTTGTAATGCACTTTTGATACAAGAAATGTTAATCAACTACCAACTGACCAACTGCCTAATGAAATGGCAATATATATATCCCTCAAATGTTGTGCTCTCTCTTGCAGAATGTTATACAAACAATGACTGACATAATATATGCCCAATTGATTAAAACTATATCTGCTATTTTATGTTGTGTCAAAGTTATTAGAAACATTAGCTAGCAGTCCATATACTTTGTGTATGACTTGATTTTCATATTGGTAAATCGATAGATATATCTGACTCTAGAAAGTCACAGTATTTGCGACCAACCACAACTTCCCTGAAACCCCACCATTTCTTCCCCTCGGTCCTCCTGCACCGCCCTAGCTCCCGCTCCATACCACCTCCCCCCCAACTGAAATCTGGATGCAAAAAATTTGTTGACTAACCATAAGAATGCAAACATCTGAATATTAAAAAAAGGTTGCAATCCTAATAAGTACCCATCAATTACATTAGATGGTTTGAGGCTCCGAGCATCCAACAGAAATGAAAATTACTAACTAGTCCTAATGTGAAAATAAAAATAGAAAATGCAAATCATTGTCTGCAGCATGAAACTTAAGCCTTCTGAGGTAGCAACTTTGTTTCAGGATTCCTCTGATGCTGGCATCTGCAAAAGATTTAACAGACCATATAAATAAAGAGGGAGTGCACAAAGATTGGCAGATACTAGTACTAGTATTATAGTTACAATCCCGGTAATAATAGCTCAAAAGGATAAGTATCTGATAAAATAAATCAAAACATAAATATGTGAAATCTTTAAGAAACTAATATTATATGGCAGGCTATAAATCAATGCAAGAACGGATCAATAATAGAAGAATGCTGGATTAGAAGCCATCAGTTATTTGATTTAAAGCATGAAGCCATTGGCTGTTGATGCATTTGTGATCGACAATATTTAGTAAAGCAATTAGCAATATATACAAACACCAACAGGTTGATTATCAAGACCAGAAGACCTATTTGTACAAAACAAAATCTTATCTGCTAGTTAAGGCAAGAACCAGAGAGAGAGAAAATCGTTTACGACTGTTTAATATCTTACAATACATGGGTTACTTACCAATATAGGCTACAGCCTAAAAACTGAAAAAGCTACGTCCTTCAGCCCTCATTTCTCTGGCAAATTTTCGAAACGGAGCTTTGTCCTAAAAAAGAATAAAATAGGCGAAACTTTGAGATCTCATCTTACTTGAAGGGAACATGCAGCATATTTCAGCAAAATTACTTACTTTAGCACTCATGCCTCTCCATTCTAATTGTTCAGCACAAGAGACCTCAAATGGTATCTTTGATGAAAAGAGTACGGAAAAAAAAATTAACACTGAATTAGAAAGGAATTGATGCTAAAAAAACCTGTGTAGAGAAAAAGATCATACTATTCCATAGGTTGGTGGTGGACGATTCCGATAATATTTTTTCAGATAGTCATTTCTCCTGTAATTAAACAAAATCAGATCATAACCTATAATGAAAATACTGAATAGGGAAAAATAACCAAGGAAAAACTTACATGAATATGGTAAAAGCGTCCAAGTCCAATGGCCAGCCGTCCTTAATTACGCAGGTCTTCCCATAAAACCTAAATCATAATAAGTATGTATTATACACATACGTACATCTATACTATAATATAATAAGGCAACATAGGTTTAATTTGTAGTGGTACAATTAATACTAAAATACTAATAAGATGATGTTAAAATTTATATTATAATTAATAAATTACGAATTCTATACACGTTCGTGCTTCGCACGGGTTAAAGGCTAGTATTATATAAAGTAACACCCTTATGTTGAAGTTTACAGTTAGGCATTTAATTGTTCAAAAAACTGCAAAAAGATACATTTTCAGACAATTAAATTACAATTTACTCATACACACACAGAAACACACACCATTAGAGAGAGAAATCATAGAACTCTTGCTTTATTTCTAGTATTAGTTAGGGTTCTGCAACAAAACTTCACATGCAAAAAATGTCAATATCTATGTATTATATTTTAGAATTATTTTTGAACACACACAACGATGAAAAAACATCAAAAAAAAAAGATTTAGATACTAAAAATCTATTTAAAATTTAGGGTTCTGCAGCAGAACCTTAGTAGTTCTATGGTTCTATTTTAAGCATCGGTTCTCTCTTGAGCGCGACCCTATATATATATATATATATATATATATATATATATATATATAATTTTTTTTTTGAAACCCAACTAAGATGAATATATTAAGTAACAAAAACTGATAAGAACTTGCCAGCCATCAACTTTCTCAGTCCTTTGAGACTTTGCTCTTTTGCTTGGTCTCTTAGCAGCTCTGTGATTCACAGAAATCCTTAATCAAAATAATAATAATAATAATAATAATAATAATAATAATAATAATAATAATAATAATAATAATAATAATAATAATAATAAGTCTAGAAACCACATTCAGATCAACTTAATAACAACATAAAACTTACTTGGTATTGGTATCAGTTTTCTTGGTGGCAGCTTTGTGATAATAATAAGAATAAGAATAAGAATCAGTCTAGAAACCAAATTCAAATCAACTTAATAACAACATAAAAAAACTTACTTGGCATTGGTATCAGCTGTCTTCGATGTTCCAGACATTGATCTGGTGACAACCATGATGAATTTCTACAACCAAGGATCAAATAGTTAGGAAACTCAATTACAATATATATAGAGAGGGAGAGAGATTACAATATATATATATATATATATATATATATATATATATATATATATATATATATATATATATATTTAAGGGTTTTTATTTAAGGATTGGTTTTTATCTGGAGGTTTCACTAACTTCTGGAGATTTTCACTAATTTTTGCAATACAAATTACTAAATTCTAAAGAGAAGATCACTAAATTGTATTGACAACATCACTAACCTATATTGGTTTTTAGTTTTTATTTAAGGATTCGTTTGTATTTGATCACTAGTCTATATATATATATGAGTTGGGCTCAGTGTAAGTACAATATAATTCATAGTCCATGTAGACCAAAGAATCCACCATTGGATTTTTAAAAGATTGGACTCTTTACATTTTACAATTTTTTACAAATAAAAATGATATGTATATGAACTTATAGGACCGTAGTTTTAGTGATATAACCGTAGCTTTCGCAAAACAATATCCCGCACCTTACTCTATCGTCAGTTACGAATTCAAACTTGATCTTTAAAGACGAAGATCATTGCAGCACCTTAATTGAATAACAATCAGTGTGTTAAATAATTTATATTTGTTATAATCTTCATTATGATTATCAATGGCGGTAGAAATTTGTCAAAAGCTTCTGGTCATTCCTATTTCCAATACACGTTGTAATAGACTGATACATGCACTTCTGGTTCATTTTCACACTGAAGAGGTGGCGGTGCTTTTTCCCTATAAATAGAATCATGCACTCGTTGTTTAGATACCAGAGAAATTTTGTATTACTACACAGTACTACTACAATACATCTATTTCTATCTCTTGAGATCAAAAGTTGTTAGCTTTATCTTATTTATTTAAATAGGTTATTATAGAAAATTATAACAATATCTACATTATCTTTCCTTAAAGTGCATAATTATTTCTTGTGGGACTAGATTTTATCTTTATAAGGGTTGGTTTTTTAAGATACAAGAGGGATATAGATATAATATATTAGGTGGAAGCTTAAAGGAGAAACATGGAAGCTTATATTCTCATTAATCAAAAGGCTCTTTATATAGAGCTAACATCAAACAAATAAGCATGATTAGTACTGCCACTCATATAGCCTAATCAATTACAAATATTTCTCCAATCAATCAACATTAAAACAAAATTAACTAATTAATATTTCGGTTACAATTTTGAATCATAATTCCAACACTCCCTCTTGATTCGAAATTGTAATTTCTATTCGGAATTTGAAAATGACGATGTATTTCTCATCATCACCAAGCATGGAGCACTTCTCTCCACAACCGTGAAGCACTTCACTTCACAAACGTGGTGCACTTCTCACCACAAACGTGGAGCACTTCTCTCCACAACCGTGAAGCACTTCTCTTCACAAACGTGGTGCACTTCTTACCACAAACGTGGAGCACTTCTCTCCACAATCGTGGTGCACTTCTCACCACAAACGTGGAGCACTTCTCTCCACAAACATTTTTCTTATCATTATGACACTCAT
Organism: Daucus carota subsp. sativus; assembly: GCF_001625215.2. NCBI lineage: Eukaryota > Viridiplantae > Streptophyta > Magnoliopsida > Apiales > Apiaceae > Daucus > Daucus carota. The sequence goes on along the minus strand of NC_030388.2, from coordinate 14,562,846 downwards.
CTTGGTGGCTCTTGTTATTTGATCCTCTTGACCCCTTCATGTTCTTTCTCGGGAGGTTTGGTTGACTCGTCTTCAAAATCCCTTATTTCATTTAGTGTTGAATTGTATCCAAAAGGTTGCATCTCCCTCTCAGATTCAATCCTCCACCAACTTGAACTTCTCATGGCGGAAGTCATGAAGTCACATTGACAGATATCTCTTCAGATCATTAAAGCTCTGATACCATTTGTTGGTTTTTTAAGATACAAGAGGGATATAGATATAATATATTAGGTGGAAGCTTATAGGAGAAACATGGAAGCTTATATTCTCATTAATCAAAAGGCTCTTTATATAGAGCTAACATCAAACAAATAAGCATGATTAGTGCCACTCATATAGCCTAATCAATTAGAAATATTTCTCCAATCAATCAACATTAAAACAAAATTAACTAATTAATATTTCAGTTACAATTTTGAATCATAATTCCAACAATAAGCAAGCCAAGACCTTATTTGTTTTGACAGTGTGGGAAGCCTGGGGAACCTACCAAATGAACTAGACGTGACAAGAGTGAATGGTAGGAACTAGATGGTGAAGTAGAATATAAAAGAAAACAACTTGTCTCACATAGTTTTCTCAAGATCCTCAGTTGTAAAAATCTATTGAAGTCGTTAGATGGTTTGATGCATGATACAAGACACTACATGATTCTTTGTGTTTTCTTGACTTATCTACGTAGTTAAAGAATTTTTTGGCAACCTGCCTTGAGTTTGCTTGAGTTTTCTATGTATAATAAAGAATTTTGTGACAATGTGGCACTACTTTGATGATTCGTGTCAAGTAGTGTAATACAATGTAAGGCAACATTGAGTTTCTGTGATGCATGATCAGAAGGCAAGATATGATTTAATTTAAATTATTTAAGTTACCTATATTGAACAAGTGTAGGATACTTGTGCATAGCATTATTCAAAAAATCGGTCAAATTAGAGATTCGCATATAACCATAAAAATCTCAAGAAGGAAAGCGATACTGCTTTAAACCATCGTTAATGGTTCCTTTAATCAAATCTATCACATGTAAAGAGTTTGGTTATTGTTTTTGATATAGGAAAATCCCTTAAACCAAATCAAACATGTTGTAGTGTATTATTTTCTTTATGTACAAGAGTTGCTCACCTTTACTCACCATTACTAATATTCAGAGTTATTGTCCAGTGCTAAAGTCATCAATTTATATGATATGAGAGAAGATTTGATAACCAAATTTTTCACATAACCTTTTACAATGTGAGATATCAAGTTGTCTAAAGGTTTGTTATGTGTGTTGTGTGTGACTATCTTGGTGTGTATGGCCTTGTTCCATGCACTAGTTTATTTTCAAGATCCACTCATGTCTTCAAATAAGTATCATTTCTACATATGAAAAATTTCGATTATAGCACATCTCTTGCCGGCCATTATTGCTAAATGTGTAAAAGATATATGTGGAGTTGACGATTAGAGGTCTATGAGAAATATCTTCTATCTAGCATGCAAAAGGTCATTTAATATACGACTCTTTACAAAAAGAAAGTTGAGATTTGTTGTTCCGACAAATGTGAAGAGTGTCACATATGTAGTGGAAGGTACATGTAAAGAAAATATATAAACATAGCTTGAAACAATATAGAATGAAAGTAAGTGATTTTCTTATTAAATAGTCTGGAGGAAGAAGTAAAATCTATAAATTATGTTGTCGAGTATTTGAGAGTCGATCAAATATTCGATCTTTGAATTGCTATCAAGGTCAATAAGAAAAGTCAAAGTTGTTTTAGTTCGTAAAATGGGTACACCACATGCATGAAACTTAAAGGATGAAATTTTTAATGATGAACTGGTTTCCTTTTTCTTTATTTCAAAACTACATATCAGATTCATTGCTGAAAAATAAGAATACCAAGCAATCTTCAACTCTAATTTTTTGTCAACTCATTTGAAAAAGATAAACAATCTTTTATTATGCACTAAACCCTCACATCATTCAAACTCATTAGAAATCCCTAATTGGACTTCACCAAACACATATATATTACCCACGTTGTACTTTCAAGACATTTAGAACAATAAGGAATTTGTAGATTGAGCAATTGAAGACTGTAATTTGTTTGGAGTGGGGAGAAGACAAGAGTTGGTCCATGAATTCGTGCCACATGATATATATGGATGATTGATCATGAGTGAAATGTGATGTGATGGTTGAGGTCACACATGGAGTAAAACTGAATTTCAAAAATAAAAGTAAATAAATTTACTCAAAATATGTTAATTGTCATAGCCCTTTCACCAAGGCTACAAGTATGATTAATTCAAAAAATTATATAATATTACTTAATAAGTTAGCTAGCATTATGTTTATATTACCACTATCAAATTGTATATATATATAAAAAATAAGTACGAAACTTACTTCGATTGCCTTAAGTTCATTCGCTCCATTGAACTAATTTCCACTTAAATGCACTCAATTTAAAACACTATGAAGATAATACTTTCTTTACCTAATTTTTTTTATTATAGTGGGTAGTAGCTTATATATGGTTTTTTTTGAAGATAACTATAGAAATTGTATTTTATAAAACACTCTAAAAGCAAGATATCCATATCTTAAGTTTGCACTAATGTGCAATGCAGAGAGGGTGGGAGGAGGTTGTTGGAAAAATTAATGAGGGACTCAAATTGACTAATGTTAGTTTTCTATTTTAATTATGATTTTATACGAACACAATATATACAAAGATATATATAGGATACAAATCAAGGATGTGCGAAATTTCAAATATATGCATCTATTCCTTTCAAAAGATGAGATATCTTATTTTGTTGGCTGACATATTTGGGGGCACCAACTTTGTGCATTTAAATTTCACTTGTTTTGAGTTTCATGGTCGAAGGGTTTAGCCATTAGATGAATTCCATGCCAAACTAAAAAAAATAAGTCTAACAAACTTAATAGTTTGTGACGAAATAGGACACTTTCTCACTCTGACTCTGGAGATAATCACCTGCATTACCAACAAGATGCGGCCCACACACTGACCAAGGAACTTTTAGTAGTGAATAACCACCCTATGATTATAAGGTTGCAAAAAATATATACTTAATATGTAAAATTTACTAATTCCATTCTCAAAGAGAGAACAAAGTTCTCCCCTGGTTCCGGGAAAAATAATTTAAAGCCATTTAAGATTTTCAATTATTCGACTATATACAAATCTGAACTGTTTTATCACTCGAATATTACTCTAGGGTCTATCAAGAGACCATGAACAATCTATATCCAAAAGATTGTACATAGATGGTTTTCTACGTGGCCCCGCAAAGATCAAGATTTCTACCGACCCTCGCACATTCTTTTCTCTTCTTCTATATATAATAAAGAAATTAACATTCTGTAAAGTGAAACATATACTAAACATTAATATATAAGGAGTATAAGACCTAACAACTTTTAGCAACTGAATAAATTAAATGATATTATGAAACCAAAATAGAGAAAACAACATTAAAATATTTTATTCATCATGATATCAAGAAAGAAATCATTAAATGAGTAGCACAAACCAAGACAAAAAGCATGATATATAGCTTGGTTTTCTTATTGTACAAACATATATAAAATGTTTTAACAAAAGACCACTTACGACAAGTTCTTATAATTTAGCTCCTTTATGCCTCACACCCTTGGTTGGGTTCCCTAATTTTGGTACACAATTGGATGTCCACATCTGTGCCCGAGATTAAATCCATTTGGTGTCATTGAAAGTCCAGTGCTGGTGCTACACCCATTTAGTGCTAGTGCGTGTTCCATCATCACAAGATTCTGAGCGTGTGTTGCGATGCTTCTCTTGAGGTCCTCCATACCTGTTTTCAACATATCATGTTGTTCAAATCGAAGATCATCAACCAGAGCCTCCCACCAGAACATTTCTTCTTGTTGCTTCCTCAATTTTATGAGCTCCTCCCCTTGTTTCTTCTGCTCTTCCGAATATATAAGCAACTCAGAGAGTTCGTTGTTGAGTAGACGAACCCTTTGACTGCGAAGAGCCTGTACAAGTTGAAGGGTGGTTGAATTCATTGGACTCGAGTCCTGAGCATTGAGGAATTTGTCGAGGATTTGTTCAACATTTGGATATCCAACTGAGAAAACTTTTTTCCCTGGAGAGAAGACGATGATTGCAATCTCTACACCACATAGGGTGCTAAGCTCACTCGCTTTCTTGAATAACCCACAACGCCTCTTGGAGAATGTAACCCTCAGATTACTTTCCTTGCTCATTTTTGCCATAACAATCTTTTGGCGACCCTTGCTCTTTGTTGCCATGTTCCTCTATCCTCCTTAGTTGATACAATGAAACACAACAGGAGATTATACCCCTTGGGTACCTTCACTATTGGAAAAAGCAAGGAAATATTGGTATCTGAATATTTCATTCTATTAGCATTTAAAAACTTGCATTGCCAGACCATATGGTAATCTTTCAAATGGAAAAAACATAATTAATTTTTCTTGTAACATTAGTATTTATTAGGGATCTTATATTCCTCTTTTTTGTGCCATGACATTCTTACATTTGTTTTGATAATACAAGGAGAATAAATGACTTCTGCTTCCAAAACAGGCCACACTTATAATTCCTTTTTGTCATATTTTTATTAAAACTAAAAAACATATGATTGGTCTACTTACTTAAAATGTTTATTATATTTGTAGAAAAAATCAATTTCAACATCAATAAAAACTATACAAAACCCAAAATCTATCATATATTCCTAACATCAGGCACTAAACTTCGTTTGACACGATGGGTAAAGTCTTGAATATTTTTCAGAAAAAAAACTAAATGGTATATTTTAGTTTATTATTTTTTGCAAATCTAAAATCAATTTGAATATATTGATTAATATATTTACCGATATTATAAAAGGCATATTTCATCACCATTTATTATTAATAGTTTTAATTTTGTTCAAGTACCGGGAATATTGGTCCAAAATGACACACCATAATTCTGAACTACAAACTTATATATTATTTTATTAAATTACTTTTAGTTTTAAAAATTGTTGAAATATTTAACTTACATAAGAATATTCTATTCATCTCGTGGAAATAATTTTTATTTTTTCTTCTTTTGTGTTCGGGTTTATTTTTAAAATATTATACTTAAAGGTCCATGATAAATTTTAGTGTCACAAATACACTTATCTAACATAGTGAAAAATTTATTTTCTATAACATGCACGATTTTATTGTTAGAGATTTTTTTTGTAATACAATTAAAAATCTACATATCAAATAATGGACTTTATTTATAAAGTTATGCTCAGAAAGTAATCTACATGTATGGTAAGGCTGACAATTTCGGGTTTGGAGTCGGGTTGAAAGTCGCGGGTCAAAAATTTTACCCAACCCAAACCCGACCCGAAATTTTAATGGATTAGAATACCTAACCCGAGCCCGACCTGCATTACCGCGGGTAACCCGAACCCGATCCGAAAATTAATATTTATTAATAAATATATTTTTTAAATAAGAAATAAATATTATTTAACTTCAAATAAATTAATTTTTATTAAAATAATTTTTTTTTATTAAATTTAACTAATAAACATTATAAAAATAATATAAATAATATAAATGTATATAATATTTATATTATATATTAATTTCTGGTCAATTTCAGGATAATCCGAATTCAACTCGAAAATGACCCGTTTTTTCAAGGTTGATTTTGGGTCAACCCGAATTCGACCTGAACGCGAAAAACTCCAACTCGAATTCGTATTTTACGAGTCGAATTCGTGTCGGGTTGTCGGGTCGGTTCCAATATTGCCACCTCATTGTATGGTGAGGCATTGGTGAAGTAACTATTTAGAACCGGTAAGAGAAATTAATTAATTAGCCATCATAAAGGTTTTTTTCCTTTTTGAAAATATAGATAGCTAGTTTTTTATATATGTAAAACAAATTAATTAGAGTGTACACATGTTATGTTCATCTATTCGTAATTATTTTATTGATGGACACAATTTCCAATTGTGCTAGTTCAAAAATTTATTCTATCCTTACTCATGAAAATTTGAAATGTCTCGAATCATATGGTTGTGATATGTATATTAATAATTTTTACGGATACTAGGTTATTATCTTCTTTATTTTTGAGAAGTTAGAAGGATGGGTAAAACTACTAATGACATGACTTTATGTGTAAAATCATAAAAACTTCTTTTAAGATAGTATCAAGGGTGTGGGCAACATAATTTATCTAATATAATAATATTATTATTTATTTGTGTTAGAAATCATTAATTTTATTGCAGTTTTACAATAACCGATGCATAGATTAAAGGAGAATGGGAGGACCGCGGGCTTAAAAATTTTAAACACTAGACATTGGTTAAAGGAATAACCGATGCATAGATTAATAAAAGACATCGGTTAGTGTGCAGCCGATGTCAAAGAGATATTTTAACATCATGGTAATTTGCAACCGATGTTTAAACTGCGATGTCTAATCCACTTTTTCTAGTAGTGGAGTATTAGAATATGTTCTGCTCTAGATTGTTTTCATACATGCTTGAGTGGCGTGTTTCTAATAGTATATTCAATTGTTAAGATGTGAAACTGCAACACTTACGTAGAACAGATAGGGTGCCTTGTTTGGTGTTGTACATTTTAGAATGGTTTGGTTCTTAATTTGTCTAGCAAAAAGTATGTACCATGAAGTGATCTATATATTTATTTAACAATATGCATTTCATTTAATGTTTTGTCTTCTTGGTAATATTTATGTCTGTAATTGAAGCTGTGCAGATTTAGTATGAAATAGTAGTAGTGTTATGGTGGAGTTTGAGGTTGTGCATAACAAGCCAAACATTTAAAATATTATACGGCATGTATGAATGTCAGTGGGGCTTTTGTTGGTATTGAATTTTGTCCTAATTTGTTAGCTGATTGTAAATGTTTGTTCTTTTAGTAATGCATTCTCTAGTTATTGAGAAATATTATGTCACACGAGGGAATCTATTGTGATGTATTGCTGAATGTTTGGAATTGTTGCTAGACGACGACGGAGCAACCGACTAATAGAAAGCCCTTGGGTGTTTAGTTGGAAGAAAAAAGAACCAGTGTCTGTAGACTTGGAGGACGAGGAGAACAGAAAAAGTAGTACTAATCTTGCTTCAGATAAGCTGTCTCAGAAAGAAGCAAGGAACAATCTGAGCAGGACATTTACAACGCTTATAGGATGTCTTCCTGCGGGGTCCTTGAACTACATTACCATCAGCATCGTACAACTTATTAGGCAATGGAGAAGCACCGTGATTACATATTAAATACTTGGCATACATATTGCCACCGTTGTCAGTCTTCTTTGTAAATTTTTTTTTTGCTAAATGTCTTCTTTGTATATTTACAGACATCAAACCACAAATAAGCCTATAATCCCTGTAAAATTTAAAAGCGTCCTCCAATGTAATAAAGTATTGATTTAGCTGAGGTTTCTTAAACTCCTCGCATATAGGAGTCCAGTACTTCACACCATCGTGTGCAACGTAACATGTAGCCTGTGAATTTTCACATTTTCGATGGGATCTTCTGCATCTTTATTCGGACTACAACTCTTCGAAGTCTTGGATACTAAAGATCCTACATCATTTTCTAAATTTTTTAGAGTCGGGAGAATCCATGTGTGGCACCTCTGAAACTACAATATTGACACATAAAGGCATTAGCTTTACAGGCAATACATTTCAGCCAAACATGAATCCAAACATATAAGCTACAACCTGAACACATGCACATCATTTACAAACGTGAAGGATTTATAAACAACGATAAGAAGAACTCTTGACAACAATAAAGGACATCATCTGTACATATTAAACAACTTATACACATCGAGACTCACCCGGACGATCTTCGACATTCGCCATCTGAAACCCCAGACTGGAAGAGAACAAATTGTGCAACGGATTAGTACATTGACCTTACGTCGATCTACTATGCAGGATAACAGACCGGGCTGCAGCGTAGGATGAAACAAGAAAGCAGATATACAAGAGATGAAGATACATGCTATTAATCAGAAATTAATAGATACAAGAAGGATATAGATATAATATATTAGGTGGAAGCTTATAGGAGAAACATGGAAGCTTATATTCTCATTAATCAAAAGGCTCTTTATATAGAGCTAACATCAAACAAATAAGCATGATTATTGCCACTCATATAGCCTAATCAATTACAAATATTTCTCCAATCAATCAACATTAAAAAAAAATTAGCTAATTAATATTTCGGTTACAATTTTGAATCATAAATCCGACACTCCCTCTTGATTCGAAATTGTAATTTCTATTCGGAATTTGAAAATGACGATGTACTTCTCATCATCACCAAGCATGGAGCACTTCTCTCCACAACCGTGAAGCACTTTTCTTCACAAACGTGGTGCACTTCTCACCACAAACGTGGAGCACTTCTCTCCACAACTGTGAAGCACTTCTCTTCACAAACGTGGTGCACTTCTCACCACAAACGTGAAGTACTTCTCTCCACAATCGTGGTGCACTTCTCACCACAAACGTGGAGCACTTCTCTCCACAAACATTTTTCTTATCATTATGACATTCATCTTGGTGCCTCTTGTTATTCGATCCTCTTGACCCCCTTCATGTTCTTTCTCGGGAGATTTGGTTGACTCGTCTTCAAAATCCCTTATTTCATTTAGTGTTGGATTGTATCCAAGAGGTTGCATCTCCCTCTCAGATTCAATCCTCCACCAACTTGAACTTCTCATGGCGGGAGTCATGAACTCACATTGACAGATATCCCTTAAGATCATTAAAGCTCTGATACCATTTGTTGGATTTTTAAGATACAAGAGGGATATAGATATAATATATTAGGTGGAAGCTTATAGGAGAAACATGGAAGCTTATATTCTCATTAATCAAAAGGCTCTTTATATAGAGCTAACATCAAACAAAAAAGCATGATTAGTGCCACTCATATAGCCTAATCAATTACAAATATTTCTCCAATCAATCAACATTAAAACAAAATTAACTAATTAATATTTCGGTGACAATTTTGAATCATAATTCCAACAATAAGCAAGACAAGATATTTGTTTTGACAGTATGGGAAGCCTGGGGAACCTACCAAATGAACTAGACGTGACAAGAGTGAATGGTAGGAACTAGATGGTGAAGTAGAATATAAAAGAAAACAACTTGTCTCACATAGTTTTCTCAAGATCCTCAGTTGTAAAAATCTATTGAAGTCGTTAGATGATTTGATGCATGATACAAGACACTACATGATTCTTTGTGTTTTCTTGACTTATCTACGTAGTTAAAGAATTTTTTGGCAACCTGCCTTGAGTTTTCTTGAGTTTTCTATGTATAATAAAGAATTTTGTGATAATGTGGCACTACTTTGATGATTCATGTCATGTAGTGTAATACAATGTAAGGCAACATTGAGTTTCTGTGATGCATGATCAGAAGGCATGATATGATTTAATTTAAATTATTTAAGTTACCTATATTGAACAAGTGTAGGATACTTGTGCAAAGCATTGTTCAAAAAATCCGTCAAATTAGAGATTCGAATATAATTATAAAAATCTCAAGAACGAAAGCGGTACTGCTTTAAACCATCGTTAATGGTTCCTTTAATCAAATCTATCACATGTAAAGAGTTTGGTTATTGTTTTTGATATAGGAAAATCCCTTAAACCAAATCAAACATGTTGTAGTGTATTATTTTCTTTATGTACAAGAGTTGCTCACCTTTCCTCACCATTACTAATATTCAGAGTTATTGTTTGGTGCTAAAGTCATCAATTTATATGATATGAGAGAAGATTTGATAACCTAATTTTTCACATAACCTTTTACAATGTGAGATATCAAGTTGTCTAAAGGTTTGTTATGTGTATTGTGTATGACTATCTAGGTGTGTATGGCATTGTTCCATGCACTAGTTTATTTTCAAGATCCACTCATGTCTTCAAATAAGTATCATTTCTACATATGAAAAATTTTGATTATAGCACATCTCTTGCCGGCCATTATTGATAAATGTGTAAAAGATATATGTGGAGTTGATGATTAGAGGTCTATGAGAAATATCTTCTATCTAGCATGCAAAAGGTCATTTAATATACAACTCTCTACAAAAAGAAAGTTGAGATTTGTTGTTGCGACAAATGTGAAGAGTTTCACATATGTAGTGGAAGGTACTCTAATGGGATAGGTTTAACAATATAGTAATGGCTTGGAACCACAACGAATATATAAAGTACATGTAAAGGAAATATATAAACATAGCTTGAAACAATATAGAATGAAAGTAAGTGATTTTCTTATTAAATAGTCCGGAGGAAGAAGTAAAATCTATAAATTATGTTGTCGAGTGTTTGAGAGTCGATCAAATATTCGATCTTTGAATTGCTATCAAGGTCAATAAGAGTTTGCTATCAAGGTCAATAAGAGTTTGCACTAATGTGCAATGCAGAGAGAGTGGGAGGAGGTTGTTGGAAAAATTAATGAGGGACTCAAATTGACTAATGTTAGTTTTCTATTTTAATTATGATTTTATACGAACACAATATATACAAAAATATATATAGGATACAAATCAAGGATGTGCGAAATTTCAAATATATGCATCTATTCCTCTCAAAAGATGAGATATCTTATTTTGTTGGCTGACATATTTGGGGGCACCAACTTTGTGCATTTAAATTTCACCTGTTTTGAGTTTCATGGTCGAAGGGTTTTAGCCATTAGATGAATTCCATGCCAAACTCAAAAAAATAAGTCTAACAGACTTAATAGTTTGTGACGAAATAGGACACTTTCTCACTCTGACTCTGGAGATAATCACCTGTATTACTAACGAGATGCGGCCCACACACTGACTAAGGAACTTTAAGTAGTGAATAACTTAATATGTAAAATTTACTAATTCCATTCTCAAACAGAGAACAATGTTCTCCCCTGGCTCCGGGAAAAATAATTTAAAGCCATTTAAGATTTTCAATTATTCGACTATATACAAATCTGAACTGTTTTATCACTCGAATATTACTCTAGGGTCTATCAAGAGACCATGAACAATCTATATCCAAAAGATTGTACATAGATGGTTTTCTACGTGGCCCCGCAAAGATCAAGATTTCTACCAACCCTCGCACATTCTTTTCTCTTCTTCTATATATAATAAAGAAATTAACATTCTATAAAGTGAAACTTATACTAAACATTAATATATAAGGAGTATAAGAACTAACAACTTTTAGCAACTAAATAAATTAAATGATATTATGAAACCAAAATAGAGAAAACAACATTAAAATATTTTATTCATCATGATATGAAGAAAGAAATCATTAAATGAGTAGCACAAACCAAGACAAAAGGCATGATATATAGCTTGGTTTTCTTATTGTACAAACATATATAAAATGTTTTAACAAAAGACCACTTACGACATGTTCTTATAATTTAGCTCCTTTATGCCTCACACCCTTGGTTGGGTTCCCTAATTTTGGTGCACAATTGGATGTCCACATCCGTGCCCGAGATTAAATCCATTTGGTGTCATTGAAAGTCCAGTGCTGGTGCTACACCCATTTAGTGCTAGTGGGTGTTCCATCATCACAAGATTCTGAGCGTGTGTTGCGATGCTTCTCTTGAGGTCCTCCATACTTGTTTTCAACATATCAAGTTGTTCAAATCGAAGATCATCAACGAGAGCCTCCCACCAGAACATTTCTTCTCGTTGCTTCCTCAATTTTATGAGCTCCTCCCCTTGTTTCTTCTGCTCTACCGAATATATAAGCAACTCAGAGAGTTCCTTGTTTAGTAGACGAACCCTTTGACTGCGAAGAGCCTGTCCAAGTTGAAGGGTGGTTGAATTCATTGGACTCGAGTCCTGAGCATTGAGGAATTTGTCGAGGATTTGTTCAACATTTGGATATCCAACTGAGAAAACTTTTTTCCCTGGAGAGAAGACGATGATTGCAATCTCTACACCACATAGGGTGCTAAGCTCACTCGCTTTCTTGAATAACCCACAACGCCTCTTGGAGAATGTAACCCTCAGATTACTTTCCTTGCTCATTTTTGCCATAACAATCTTTTGGCGACCCTTGCTCTTTGTTGCCATGTTCCTCTATCCTCCTTAGTTGATACAATGAAACACAACAGGAGATTATACCCCTTGGGTACCTTCACTATTGGAAAAAGCGAGGAAATATTGGTATCTGAATATTTCATTCTATTAGCATTTAAAAACTTGCATTGCCAGACCATATGGTAATCTTTCAAATGGAAAAAACATAATTAATTTTTCTTGTAACATTAGTATTTATTAGGGATCTTATATTCCTCTTTTTTGTGCCATGACATTCTTACATTTGTTTTGATAATACAAGGAGAATAAATGACTTCTGCTTCCAAAACAGGCCACACTTATAATTCCTTTTTGTCATATTTTTATTAAAACTAAAAAACATATGATTGGTCTACTTACTTAAAATGTTTATTATATTTGTAGAAAAAATCAATTTCAACATCAATAAAAACTATACAAAACCCAAAATCTATCATATATTCCTAACATCAGGCACTAAACTTCGTTTGACACGATGGGTAAAGTCTTGAATATTTTTCAGAAAAAAAACTAAATGGTATATTTTAGTTTATTATTTTTTTGCAAATCTAAAATCAATTTGAATATATTGATTAATATATTTACCGATATTATAAAAGGCATATTTCATCACCATTTATTATTAATAGTTTTAATTTTGTTCAAGTACCGGGAATATTGGTCCAAAATGACACACCATAATTCTGAACTACAAACTTATATATTATTTTATTAAATTACTTTTAGTTTTAAAAATTGTTGAAATATTTAACTTACATAAGAATATTCTATTCATCTCGTGGAAATAATTTTTATTTTTTCTTCTTTTGTGTTCGGGTTTATTTTTAAAATATTATACTTAAAGGTCCATGATAAATTTTAGTGTCACAAATACACTTATCTAACATAGTGAAAAAATTATTTTCTATAACATGCACGATTTTATTGTTTGAGATTTTTTTTGTAATACAATTAAAAATCTACATATCAAATAATGGACTTTATTTATAAAGTTATGCTCAGAAAGTAATCTACATGTATGGTAAGGCTGACAATTTCGGGTTTGGAGTCGGGTTGAAAGTCGCGGGTCAAAAATTTTACCCAACCCAAACCCGACCCGAAATTTTAATGGATTAGAATACCTAACCCGAGCCCGACCCGCATTACCGCGGGTAACCCGAACCCGATCCGAAAATTAATATTTATTAATAAATATATTTTTTAAATAAGAAATAAATATTATTTAACTTCAAATAAATTAATTTTTATTAAAATAATTTTTTTTATTAAATTTAACTAATAAACATTATGAAAATAATATAAATAATATAAATGTATATAATATTTATATTATATATTAATTTCTGGTCAATTTCGGATAATCCGAATTCAACTCGAAAATGACCCGTTTTTTCAAGGTTGATTTTGGGTCAACCCGAATTCGACCTGAACGCGAAAAACTCCTACTCGAATTCGTATTTTACGAGTCGAATTCGTGTCAGGTTGTCGGGTCGGTTCCAATATTGCCACCCCATTGTATGGTGAGGCATTGGTGAAGTAACTATTTAGAACCGGTAAGAGAAATTAATTAATTAGCCATCATAAAGGTTTTTTTCCTTTTTGAAAATATAGATAGCTAGTTTTTTATATATGTAAAACAAATTAATTAGAGTGTACACATGTTATGTTCATCTATTCGTAATTATTTTATTGATGGACACAATTTCCAATTGTGCTAGTTCAAAAATTTATTCTATCCTTACTCATGAAAATTTGAAATGTCTCGAATCATATGGTTGTGATATGTATATTAATAATTTTTACGGATACGAGGTTATTATCTTCTTTATTTTTGAGAAGTTAGAAGGATGGGTAAAACTACTAATGACATGACTTTATGTGTAAAATCATAAAAACTTCTTTTAAGATAGTATCAAGGGTGTGGGCAACATAATTTATCTAATATAATAATATTATTATTTATTTGTGTTAGAAATCATTAATTTTATTGCAGTTTTACAATAACCGATGCATAGATTAAAGGAGAATGGGAGGACCGCGCGCTTAAAAATTTTAAACACGTCTTAGACATTGGTTAAAGTAATAACCGATGCATAGATTAATAAAAGACATCGGTTAGTGTGCAGCCGATGTCAAAGAGATATTTTAACATCATGGTAATTTGCAACCGATGTCTAAACTGCGATGTCTAATCCACTTTTTTTAGTAGTGGAGTATTAGAATATGTTCTGCTCTAGATTGTTTTCATACATGCTTGAGTGGCGTGTTTCTAGTAGTATATTCAATTGTTAAGATGTGAAACTGCAACACTTACGTAGAACAGATAGGGTGCCTTGTTTGGTGTTGTACATTTTAGAATGGTTTGGTTCTTAATTTGTCTAGCAAAAAGTATGTACCATGAAGTGATCTATATATTTATTTAACAATATGCATTTCATTTAATGTTTTGTCTTCTTGGTAATATTTATGTCTGTAATTGAAGCTGTGCAGATTTAGTATGAAATAGTAGTAGTGTTATGGTGGAGTTTGAGGTTGTGCATAACAAGCCAAACATTTAATATATTATGCGGCATGTATGAATGTCAGTGGGGCTTTTGTTGGTATTGAATTTTGTCCTAATTTGTTAGCTGATTGTAAATGTTTGTTCTTTTAGTAATGCATTCTCTAGTTATTGAGAAATATTATGTCACACGAGGGAATCTATTGTGATGTATTGCTGAATGTTTGGAATTGTTGCTAGACGACGACGGAGCAACCGACTAATAGAAAGCCCTTGGGTGTTTAGTTGGAAGAAAAAAGAACCAGTGTCTGTAGACTTGGAGGACGAGGAGAACAGAAAAAGTAGTACTAATCTTGCTTCAGATAAGCTGTCTCAGAAAGAAGCAAGGAACAATCTGAGCAGGACATTTACAACGCTTATAGGATGTCTTCCTGCGTGGTCCTTGAACTACATTACCATCAGCATCGTACAACTTATTAGGCAATGGAGAAGCACCGTGATTACATATTAAATACTTGGCATACATATTGCCACCGTTGTCAGTCTTCTTTGTAAATTTTTTTTTTGCTAAATGTCTTCTTTGTATATTTACAGACATCAAACCACAAATAAGCCTATAATCCCTGTAAAATTTAAAAGCGTCCTCCAATGTAATAAAGTATTGATTTAGCTGAGGTTTCTTAAACTCCTCGCATATAGGAGTCCAGTACTTCACACCATCGTGTGCAACGTAACATGTAGCCTGTGAATTTTCACATTTCCGATGGGATCTTCTGCATCTTTATTCGGACTACAACTCTTCGAAGTCTTGGATACTAAAGATCCTACATCATTTTCTAAATTTTTTAGAGTCGGAAGAATCCATGTGTGGCACCTCTGAAACTACAATATTGACACATAAAGGCATTAGCTTTACAGGCAATACATTTCAGTCAAACATGAATCCAAACATATAAGCTACAACCTGAACACATGCACATCATTTACAAACGTGAAGGATTTATCAACAACGATAAGAAGAACTCTTGACAACAATAAAGGACATCATCTGTACATATTAAACAACTTATACACATCGAGACTCACCCGGAGGATCTTCGACATTCGCCATCTGAAACCCCAGACTGGAAGAGAACAAATTGTGCAACGGATTAGTACATTGACCTTACGTCGATCTACTATGCAGGATAACAGACCGGGCTGCAGCGTAGGATGAAACAAGAAAGCAGATATACAAGAGATGAAGATACATGCTATTAATCAGAAATTAATAGATACAAGAAGGATA
The DNA here is from genome assembly GCF_001625215.2 of Daucus carota subsp. sativus. Lineage (NCBI taxonomy): Eukaryota > Viridiplantae > Streptophyta > Magnoliopsida > Apiales > Apiaceae > Daucus > Daucus carota. The sequence continues at coordinate 14,546,841 of NC_030388.2, read as the reverse complement.
TAGATATAATATATTAGGTGGAAGCTTATAGGAGAAACATGGAAGCTTATATTCTCATTAATCAAAAGGCTCTTTATATAGAGCTAACATCAAACAAATAAGCATGATTATTGCCACTCATATAGCCTAATCAATTACAAATATTTCTCCAATCAATCAACATTAAAACAAAATTAACTAATTAATATTTCGGTTACAATTTTGAATCATAAATCCAACACTCCCTCTTGATTCGAAATTGTAATTTCTATTCGGAATTTGAAAATGACGATGTACTTCTCATCATCACCAAGCATGGAGCACTTCTCTCCACAACCGTGAAGCACTTTTCTTCACAAACGTGGTGCACTTCTCACCACAAACGTGGAGCACTTCTCTCCACAACTGTGAAGCACTTCTCTTCACAAACGTGGTGCACTTCTCACCACAAACGTGAAGCACTTCTCTCCACAATCGTGGTGCACTTCTCACCACAAACGTGGAGCACTTCTCTCCACAAACATTTTTCTTATCATTATGACACTCATCTTGGTGCCTCTTGTTATTTGATCCTCTTGACCCCCTTCATGTTCTTTCTCGGGAGATTTGGTTGACTCGTCTTCAAAATCCTTTATTTCATTTAGTGTTGGATTGTATCCAAGAGGTTGCATCTCCCTCTCAGATTCAATCCTCCACCAACTTGAACTTCTCATGGCGGGAGTCATGAACTCACATTGACAGATATCCCTTAAGATCATTAAAGCTCTGATACCATTTGTTGGATTTTTAAGATACAAGAGGGATATAGATATAATATATTAGGTGGAAGCTTATAGGAGAAACATGGAAGCTTATATTCTCATTAATCAAAAGGCTCTTTATATAGAGCTAACATCAAACAAAAAAGCATGATTAGTGCCACTCATATAGCCTAATCAATTACAAATATTTCTCCAATCAATCAACATTAAAACAAAATTAACTAATTAATATTTCGGTTACAATTTTGAATCATAATTCCAACAATAAGCAAGACAAGATATTTGTTTTGACAGTATGGGAAGCCTGGGGAACCTACCAAATGAACTAGACGTGACAAGAGTGAATGGTAGGAACTAGATGGTGAAGTAGAATATAAAAGAAAACAACTTGTCTCACATAGTTTTCTCAAGATCCTCAGTTGTAAAAATCTATTGAAGTCGTTAGATGGTTTGATGCATGATACAAGACACTACATGATTCTTTGTGTTTTCTTGACTTATCTACGTAGTTAAAGAATTTTTTGGCAACCTGCCTTGAGTTTTCTTGAGTTTTCTATGTATAATAAAGAATTTTGTGACAATGTGGCACTACTTTGATGATTCATGTCATGTAGTGTAATACAATGTAAGGCAACATTGAGTTTCTGTGATGCATGATCAGAAGGCATGATATGATTTAATTTAAATTATTTAAGTTACCTATATTGAACAAGTGTAGGATACTTGTGCAAAGCATTGTTCAAAAAATTCGTCAAATTAGAGATTCGAATATAATTATAAAAATCTCAAGAACGAAAGCGGTACTGCTTTAAACCATCGTTAATGGTTCCTTTAATCAAATCTATCACATGTAAAGAGTTTGGTTATTGTTTTTGATATAGGAAAATCCCTTAAACCAAATCAAACATGTTGTAGTGTATTATTTTCTTTATGTACAAGAGTTGCTCACCTTTCCTCACCATTACTAATATTCAGAGTTATTGTTTCGTGCTAAAGTCATCAATTTATATGATATGAGAGAAGATTTGATAACCTAATTTTTCACATAACCTTTTACAATGTGAGATATCAAGTTGTCTTAAGGTTTGTTATGTGTGTTGTGTATGACTATCTAAGTGTGTATGGCCTTGTTCCATGCACTAGTTTATTTTCAAGATCCACTCATGTCTTCAAATAAGTATCATTTCTACATATGAAAAATTTCGATTATAGCACATCTCTTGCCGGCCATTATTGATAAATGTGTAAAAGATATATGTGGAGTTGATGATTAGAGGTCTATGAGAAATATCTTCTATCTAGCATGCAAAAGGTCATTTAATATACGACTCTCTACAAAAAGAAAGTTGAGATTTGTTGTTGCGACAAATGTGAAGAGTTTCACATATGTAGTGGAAGGTACTCTAATGGGATAGGTTTAACAATATAGTAATGGCTTGGAACCACAATGAATATATAAAGTACATGTAAAGGAAATATATAAACATAGCTTGAAACAATATAGAATGAAAGTAAGTGATTTTCTTATTAAATAGTCCGGAGGAAGAAGTAAAATCTATAAATTATGTTGTCGAGTGTTTGAGAGTCGATCAAATATTCGATCTTTGAATTGCTATCAAGGTCAATAAGAGTTTGCTATCAAGGTCAATAAGAGTTTGCACTAATGTGCAATGCAGAGAGAGTGGGAGGAGGTTGTTGGAAAAATTAATGAGGGACTCAAATTGACTAATGTTAGTTTTCTATTTTAATTATGATTTTATACGAACACAATATATACAAAAATATATATAGGATACAAATCAAGGATGTGCGAAATTTCAAATATATGCATCTATTCCTCTCAAAAGATGAGATATCTTATTTTGTTGGCTGACATATTTGGGGGCACCAACTTTGTGCATTTAAATTTCACCTGTTTTGAGTTTCATGGTCGAAGGGTTTTAGCCATTAGATGAATTCCATGCCAAACTCAAAAAAATAAGTCTAACAGACTTAATAGTTTGTGACGAAATAGGACACTTTCTCACTCTGACTCTGGAGATAATCACCTGTATTACTAACAAGATGCGGCCCACACACTGACTAAGGAACTTTCAGTAGTGAATAACTTAATATGTAAAATTTACTAATTCCATTCTCAAACAGAGAACAAAGTTCTCCCCTGGCTCCGGGAAAAATAATTTAAATCCATTTAAGATTTTCAATTATTCGACTATATACAAATCTGAACTGTTTTATCACTCGCATATTACTCTAGGGTCTATTAAGAGACCATGAACAATCTATATCCAAAAGATTGTACATAGATGGTTTTCTACGTGGCCCCGCAAAGATCAAGATTTCTACCAACCCTCGCACATTCTTTTCTCTTCTTCTATATATAATAAAGAAATTAACATTCTATAAAGTGAAACTTATACTAAACATTAATATATAAGGAGTATAAGAACTAACAACTTTTAGCAACTGAATAAATTAAATGATATTATGAAACCAAAATAGAGAAAACAACATTAAAATATTTTATTCATCATGATATGAAGAAAGAAATCATTAAATGAGTAGCACAAACCAAGACAAAAGGCATGATATATAGCTTGGTTTTCTTATTGTACAAACATATATAAAATGTTTTAACAAAAGACCACTTACGACATGTTCTTATAATTTAGCTCCTTTATGCCTCACACCCTTGGTTGGGTTCCCTAATTTTGGTACACAATTGGATGTCCACATCCGTGCCCGAGATTAAATCCATTTGGTGTCATTGAAAGTCCAGTGCTAGTGCTACACCCATTTAGTGCTAGTGGGTGTTCCATCATCACAAGATTCTGAGCGTGTGTTGCGATGCTTCTCTTGAGGTCCTCCATACTTGTTTTCAACATATCAAGTTGTTCAAATCGAAGATCATCAACGAGAGCCTCCCACCAGAACATTTCTTCTCGTTGCTTCCTCAATTTTATGAGCTCCTCCCCTTGTTTCTTCTGCTCTTCCGAATATATAAGCAACTCAGAGAGTTCCTTGTTGAGTAGACGAACCCTTGCACTGCGAAGAGCCTGTACAAGTTGAAGGGTGGTTGAATTCATTGGACTCGGGTCCTGAGCATTGAGGAATTTGTCGAGGATTTGTTCAACATTTGGATATCCAAATGAGAAAACTTTTTTCCCTGGAGAGAAGACGATGATTGCAATCTCTACACCACATAGAGTGCTGAGCTCACTCGCTTTCTTGAATAACCCACAACGCCTCTTGGAGAATGTAACCCTCAGATTACTTTCCTTGCTCATTTTTGCCATAACAATCTTTTGGCGACCCTTGCTCTTTGTTGCCATGTTCCTCTATCCTCCTTAGTTGATACAATGAAATAGAACAGGAGATTATAAAGGGATGCTACCCCTTGGGTACCTTCACTAATATTGGAAAAAGCGAGAAAATATTGGTATCTGAATATTTCATTCTATTAGCATTTAAAAACTTGCATTGCCGGACCATATGGTAATCTTTCAAATAGAAAAAACATAATTAATTTCTGGAATTTTCTTGTAACATTAGTATTTATTAGGGATCTTATATTCCTCTTTTTTGTGCCATGACATTCTTACAGTTGTTTTGATAATACAAGGAGAATAAATGACTTCTGTTTCCAAAACAGGCCACACTTATAATTCCTTTTTGTCTTATTTTTATTAAAACCAAAAAACATATGATTGGTCTACTTACTTAAAGTGTTTATTATATTTGTAGAAAAAGTCAATTTGAACATCAATAAAAACTATACAAAACCCAAAATCAATCATATATTCCTAACATCAGGCACTAAACTTCATTTGACACGATGGATAAAGTCTTGAATATTTTTCAGAAAAAAAAACTAAATGGTATATTTTAGTTTATTATTTTTTGGAAATCTAAAATCAATTTGAATATATTGATTAATATATTTACCGATATTATAAAAGGCATATTTCATCACCATTTATTATTAATAGTTTTAATTTTGTTCAAATACTGGGAATATTGGTCCAAAATGACACACCATAATTCTGAACTACAAACTTATATATTATTTTATTAAATTACTTTTAGTTTTAAAAATTGTTGAAATATTTAACTTACATAAGAATATTCCATTCATCTCGTGGAAATAATTTTTATTTTTTCTTCTTTTGTGTTCGGGTTTATTTTTAAAATATTGTACTTAAAGGTCTATGGTAAATTTTAGTGTCACAAATACACTTATCTAACATATTGAAAAAATTAATTTCTATAACATGCACGATTTTATTGTTAGAGATTTTTTTTGTAATACAATTAAAAATCTACATATCAAATAATGGACTTTCTTTATAAAGTTATGCTCAGAAAGTAATCTACATGTATGGTAAGGCTGACAATTTCGGGTTTGGAGTCGGGTTGAAAGTCGCGGGTCAAAAATTTTACCCAACCCAAACCCGACCCGAAATTTTAATGGATTAGAATACACAACCCGAGCCCGACCAGCATTACCCGCGGGTAACCCGAACCCGAAAATTAATATTTATTATATTTTTTAAATAAGAAATAAATATTATTTAATTTCAAATAAATTAATTTTTATTAAAATAAATTTTGTTTATTAAATTTAACTAATAAACATTATAAAAATAATATAAATAATTTAAATGTATATAATATTTATATTATATATTAATTTCGGGTCAATTTCGGATAACCCGAATTCAACCCGAAAATGACCCGTTTTTTCAGGGTTGATTTTGGGTCAACCCGAATTCGACCTGAACCCGAAAAACTCCAACTCGAATTCGTATTTTACAAGTCGAATTCGTATCGGGTTGTCGCGTCGGTTCCAATATTGCCACCCCATTGTATGGTGAGGTATTGGTGAAGTAACTTTTTATTACCGGTAAGAGAAATTAATTAATTAGTCATCATAAAGGTTTTTTTCCTTTTTGAAAATATAGATATTTTTTTTATATATGTAAAACAAATTAATTAGAGTGTACACATGTTATGTTCATCTATTCGTAATTATTTTATTGATGGACACAATTTCCAATTGTGCTAGTTCAAAATTTTATTCTATTCTTACTCATGAAAATTTGTAATGTCTCGAATCATATGGTTGTGATATGTATATTAATAATTTTTACGGATACGAGGTTATTATCTTTTCTTTTTTTGAGAAGTTAGAAGGATGGGTAAAACTACTAATGACATGACTTTATGTGTAAAATCATGAAAACTTCTTTTAAGATAGTATCAAGGGTGTGGCCAACATAATTTATCTAATATAATAATATTATTATTTATTTCTGTTAGATGTCATTAATTTTATTGCAGTTTTACATTTATTCCTATACTCTCCACTTTAGTTAGTTTTACAAGATATCTTTTACTCAGATCCATCTCATGAATATGTGCGTAAAAGGGTTTTTGGGAATGTAGTACATCTAAAAACCTTTCTATTTTATCAAAGAAAAAATGAAATGGTGAAGTAGAATATAAAAGAAAACAACTTGTCTCACATAGTTTTCTCAAGATCCTCATTTGTGAAAATCTATTGAAGTCGTTAGATGGTTTGATGCATGATACAAGACACTACATGATTCTTTGTGTTTTCTTGACTTATCTACGTAGTTAAAGAATTTTTTAGCAACCTGCCTTGAGTTTGCTTGAGTTTTCTATGTAGAATAAAGAATTTTGTGACAATGTGCCACTACTTTGATGATTTGTGTCATGTAGTGTAATACAATGTAAGGCAACATTGAGTTTGTGTGATGCATGATCAGAAGGCATGATATGATTTAATTTAAATTATTTAAGTTACCTATATTGAACAAGTGTAGGATACTTGTTCATAGCATTGTTCAAAAAATCCGTCAAATTAGAGATTCGAATATAACCATAAAAATCTCAAGAAGGAAAGCGGTACTGCTTTAAACCATCGTTAATGGTTCCTTTAATCAAATCTATCACATGTAAAGAGTTTGGTTATTGTTTTTGATATAGGAAAATCCCTTAAACCAAATCAAACATGTTGTAGTGTATTATTTTCTTTATGTACAAGAGTTGCTCACCTTTCCTCACCATTACTAATTTTCACAGTTATTGTCCAGTGCTAAAGTCATCAATTTATATGATATGAGAGAAGATTTGATAACATAATTTTTTACATAACCTTTTTCAGTGTGAGATATCAAGTTGTCTAAAGGTTTGTTATGTGTGTTGTGTATGACTATCTAGGTGTGTAGGGCCTTGTTCCATGCACTAGTTTATTTTCAAGATCCACTCATGTCTTCAAATAAGTATCATTTCTACATATGAAAAATTTCTATTTTAGCACATCTCTTGCCGGCCATTATTGATAAATGTGTAAAAGATATATGTGGCGTTGACCATTAGAGGTCTATGAGAAATATCTTCTATCTAGCATGCAAAAGGTCATTTAATATACGACTCTCTACAAAAAGAAAGTTGAGATTTGTTGTTCCGACAAATGTGAAGAGTGTCACATATGTAGTGGAAGGTACTCTAATGGGATAGTTTTAACAATATAGTAATGGCTTGGAACCACAACGAATATATAAAGCACATGTAAAAGAAATATATAAACATAGCTTGAAACAATATAGAATGAAAGTAAGTGATTTTCTTATTAAATAGTCGGGAGGAAGAAGTAAAATCTATAAATTATGTTGTCGAGTGTTTGAGAGTTGATCAAACTTTCGATCTTTGAATTGCTATCAAGGTCAATAAGAAAAGTCAAAGTTGTTTTAGTTCCTAAAATGGGTACAACACATGCATGAAGCTTAAAGGATGAACTATTTAATGATGAACTGATTTTCTTTTTCTTTATTTCCCAACTACATATCAGATTCATTGCTGAAAAATAAGAATACTAAGCAATCTTCAACTCTAATTTTTTGTCAACTCATTTGAAAAAGATAAACAATCTTCTGTTATGCACTAAACCCTCACATCATTCAAACTCAATAGAAATCCCTAATTGGACTTCACCAAACACATATATAATACCCACAATTGTACTTTTAAGATAGTTAGAACAATAAGGAATTTGTAGATTGAGCAATTGAAGACTGTAATTTGTTTGGAGCGGGGAGAAGACAAGAGTTGGTCCATGAATTCGTGCCACATGATATATATGGATGAATGATCATGAGTGAAATGTGATGTGATGGTTGAGGTCACACATGGAGTAAAACTGAATTTCAAAAATAAAAATAAATAACTTTACTCAAAATATGTTAATTGTCATAGCCCTTACACCAAGGCTACAAGTATGATTAATTCAAAAAATTATATAATATTACTTACTATCAAATTGTGTATATATATAAAAATAAAGTACGAAACTTACTTCGATTGCCTTAAGTTCGTTCGCTCCATTGAACTAATTTCCACTTAAATGCACTCAATTTAAAACACTATGAAGATAATACTTTCTTTACCTAAATTTTTTTATTATAGTGGGTAGTAGCTTATATATGGTTTTTTTGAATATAACTATAGAAATTGTATTTTATAAAACACACTAGAAGCAAGGTATCCATATCTTAAGTTTGCAGTAATGTGCAATGCAGAGAGGGTGGGAGGAGGTTGTTGGAAAAATTAATGACCGACTCAAATTGACTAATGTTAGTTTTCTATTTTAATTATGATTTTATACGAACACAATATATACAAAGATATATATAGGATACAAATCAAGGATGTGCGAAATTTCAAATATATGCATCTATTCCTCTCAAAAGATGAGATATCTTATTTTGTTGGTTGACATATTTGGGGGCACCAACTTTGTGCATTTAAATTTCACTTGTTTTGAGTTTCATGGTCGAAGGGTTTTAGCCATTAGATGAATTCCATGCCAAACTCAAAAAAATAAGTCTAACAGACTTAATAGTTTGTGACGAAATAGGACACTTTCTCACTCTGACTCTGGAGATAATCACCTGTATTACTAACGAGATGCGGCCCACACACTGACTAAGGAACTTTCAGTAGTGAATAACTTAATATGTAAAATTTACTAATTCCATTCTCAAACAGAGAACAAAGTTCTCCCCTGGCTCCGGGAAAAATAATTTAAAGCCATTTAAGATTTTCAATTATTCGACTATATACAAATCTGAACTGTTTTATCACTCGAATATTACTCTAGGGTCTATCAAGAGACCATGAACAATCTATATCCAAAAGATTGTACATAGATGGTTTTCTACGTGGCCCCGCAAAGATCAAGATTTCTACCAACCCTCGCACATTCTTTTCTCTTCTTCTATATATAATAAAGAAATTAACATTCTGTAAAGTGAAACTTATACTAAATATTAATATATAAGGAGTATAAGAACTAACAACTTTTAGCAACTGAATAAATTAAATGATATTATGAAACCAAAATAGAGAAAACAACATTAAAATATTTTATTCATCATGATATGAAGAAAGAAATCATTAAATGAGTAGCACAAACCAAGACAAAAAGCATGATATATAGCTTGGTTTTCTTATTGTACAAACATATATAAAATGTTTTAACAAAAGACCACTTACGACATGTTCTTATAATTTAGCTCCTTTATGCCTCACACCCTTGGTTGGGTTCCCTAATTTTGGTACACAATTGGATGTCCACATCCGTGCCCGAGATTAAATCCATTTGGTGTCATTGAAAGTCCAGTGCTGGTGCTACACCCATTTAGTGCTAGTGGGTGTTCCATCATCACAAGATTCTGAGCGTGTGTTGCGATGCTTCTCTTGAGGTCCTCCATACTTGTTTTCAACATATCAAGTTGTTCAAATCGAAGATCATCAACGAGAGCCTCCCACCAGAACATTTCTTCTCGTTGCTTCCTCAATTTTATGAGCTCCTCCCCTTGTTTCTTCTGCTCTTCCGAATATATAAGCAACTCAGAGAGTTCCTTGTTGAGTAGACGAACCCTTGCACTGCGAAGAGCCTGTACAAGTTGAAGGGTGGTTGAATTCATTGGACTCGGGTCCTGAGCATTGAGGAATTTGTCGAGGATTTGTTCAACATTTGGATATCCAAATGAGAAAACTTTTTTCCCTGGAGAGAAGACGATGATTGCAATCTCTACACCACATAGAGTGCTGAGCTCACTCGCTTTCTTGAATAACCCACAACGCCTCTTGGAGAATGTAACCCTCAGATTACTTTCCTTGCTCATTTTTGCCATAACAATCTTTTGCCGACCCTTGCTCTTTGTTGCCATGTTCCTCTATCCTCCTTAGTTGATACAATGAAATAGAACAGGAGATTATAAAGGGATGCTACCCCTTGGGTACCTTCACTAATATTGGAAAAAGCGAGGAAATATTGGTATCTGAATATTTCATTCTATTAGCATTTAAAAACTTGCATTGCCGGACCATATGGTAATCTTTCAAATAGAAAAAACATAATTAATTTCTGGAATTTTCTTGTAACATTAGTATTTATTAGGGATCTTATATTCCTCTTTTTTGTGCCATGACATTCTTACAGTTGTTTTGATGATACAAGGAGAATAAATGACTTCTGTTTCCAAAACAGGCCACACTTATAATTCCTTTTTGTCTTATTTTTATTAAAACTAAAAAACTTATGATTGGTCTACTTACTTAAAGTGTTTATTATATTTGTAGAAAAAATCAATTTGAACATCAATAAAAACTATACAAAACCCAAAATCAATCATATATTCCTAACATCAGGCACTAAACTTCATTTGACACGATGGATAAAGTCTTGAATATTTTTCAGAAAAAAAAAAACTAAATGGTATATTTTAGTTTATTATTTTTTGGAAATCTAAAATCAATTTGAATATATTGATTAATATATTTACCGATATCATAAAAGGCATATTTCATCACCATTTATTATTAATAGTTTTAATTTTGTTCAAATACTGGGAATATTGGTCCAAAATGACACACCATAATTCTGAACTACAAACTTATATATTATTTTATTAAATTACTTTTAGTTTTAAAAATTGTTGAAATATTTAACTTACATAAGAATATTCCATTCATCTCGTGGAAATAATTTTTATTTTTTCTTCTTTTGTGTTCGGGTTTATTTCTAAAATATTATACTTAAAGGGTCAATATATCTATCTATTATATTACCGCAGAAGGAACCAGTGGCGTATGCAGGATTTAAGTCCAGAGGGGGCTGGATTTTAGTCCCACCGGGAAAAAAATTTTTGGGTACATAATATATAATTAAATTTGACATATTATTGTTACAACTTACAAATTCACAATAACACTCTCCTAGGTGCCATATTTTGAAACCTCACTATAATGTCTTCAACATCAATTTATATTAAAGTATAAAATATTAGTCTATTACAAATGTAATATTAAAGTATAAATGTAATATTAAAGTATAATTAAATTTAACTATTAGTCTATTACAAATGTAATATTAAAGTATAAAATAAAATATAAAACTAAAATGTTATTAAAAAAGTTTGATAAAAATATTTTTTATGTATTCATTTGACTTTTTGAAAATAATTTTCATTTTTTAAAAATAAATTAGTATGTACTAAAATATTTAGAGGGGTCTAATTTTTTTTTTTTAATCTTGTACACCAAAAAAAAAAAAAAAATAATTTTTTTTCAGAATCCAGGGGGGGCTATAGACCACCCTCGTCCCGTGCTAACTCCGCCACTGGAAGGAACCCCCTTTTTTTGCGTAAGAACAAACTTCTTTACCACTTACATTCTATAAAATGACATGAAAATGAAAAGTACGCAGATAGAATTATGTTAGATCAGCTCAGATAGGAGAATACACACAGAAATAACAAAAGAAGTCCAAAAATATTAAGGCGCCTATATTCCCTTTTCTGCAGGTGCATATTCATCTCAAACGGCACTTGATGAGTGATCTTCCGAAATCAGATGATTCTGTTGCACAGTGGTGTAAGGACGCTTTCGTGGTCAAGGTAACAACTTTTTTCTTATGCATTGTCCTTTTCTTCTGCCTATGATCTGAAGATATTTTATGACACGGACTAGTATTGCACACATGAAGGTGCATGCAACTTTCGTGCTGAAAGGAGCTACATACAACTTTGTTATCCTCGGTTACTATGAAACTCTATAAATCCTACCGATTCTTGCATACCACCAATATTCTTCTAACAGGCTACTATTAGTTTGTTTCATAATAGGCCCAATTTGAAGCTTTGCTTACTCGTATTGTTAGCTTTTAGATTAATTTTTGAAGGAAAAATATTAGAGAAGTGGTTCTTCACTATGACATATACTCCCCCCGTCCCAAAATAATAGTAGCTTCGACTTTTTTCACGTATTTTGAGGGTAAAAAAACACAATTCTATATATTATTTTTTAAATTTATTCTTCTGAATATAGTTACAGATGTTAAAGTTTGTATTCAGAAAAAGAAAATTTGAAAAATAATGTGTAGAACTCTTTACACCTCAAATTATGTGCAAAAAGTCAAAGCGACTATTATTTTGAGATAGAGTGAGTATATTGTTAGAAATTGTTTCATGACATCATTACTAATCTTTCTTGAGTTTTATACATTCTTAGGAGACAGCTATCAATTTAACAGATTTTCACTAGAAGCTCTCATTATGAAAGTGCTGAAAATGGAACACAACACAAACATGAAAACTATATGTGATATACCTGTTGTTTGCCTGTGCATAGTGTGTCACTTTACCACGGCGGTATCGGTAAAGTGCACTTGGTATTCGTAATCTATCTGTCCTCGATGTAAGTGCTTTCTAAGTTGATTGACATTTTTTTCCTTCTGGATTTGGCTCAAGTAGGATAACTTATTGGATAAGCATAAAGAAAATGATAGCTTTGGTGATGGAGAACTACAAGACACTGGTCGACCGTTGAATTCTCTTGTGGTAACACAAATATTAATTTACCAACCCCAATCTTCGTTCTGATCAAGCTTCTATTTCCTATGGGCAATTCATTTGTATGTGGTCTAATAACTACTGCTACAACAGGTTGTCATCTCCTGGGCATGTCTTCTCATTTTTGGGGCCTTAAAATTCTTCCAGTGGTCCTCAATACTATCTTCTTGGAAGGGTCTTGCATTCTCGGCAGTTGGCCTAGGCATAGTTACGGTTCTTATGCAGATATTGATTCAATTTTCCCAATCAGAGCGTTCCAACCGTCCGATGCTGTCGAAACATGCAAAACCACCCCAATGAAGGCCAGTAGTAGGAGAGAACCTGCATATACTAAGAGAGGTGCAACAGTTACCTCATTAGGCTTGTTCAATCCTTCACACAATTGAGTCCTTCATCTGTAGTGATATTTGTGAAATATGACATTCGCTGTACAACTTTATGCTCCTCAAGGGATGTCCATGTTGGACCTTGTATACTTGTACAACTAGAGAGAGTAGGAAAGGCATATCAATTAGTTGGTCTTGTTAATTATTTAGTAATTGGGTCCAGCAACACAGTACCTTGGTTTATTTGTTTGATACCTGTACTTCATTTTTTCGAAACTTTTCAAGTCCGATTATCATCTTTGACGTTGGTTAAAATATCAAACTGGAATTAGAAGATAAATAGGTCTCGTTTCTGAGGTAACTAACTTAAAGTGGTTTGATTGTTGCACATTTAAGTATGTACAATTAGCTTTACCATGGTAATTCACTACTCATATTCGTTGTTAGGGTACTAATGAAAATTTACACCTACGACGATCCCTTCTGCAAAAGTTTTCTTTTCGACTAACCTATACATCAGTATATTTACGATACATATCAATGAAGGAAGCTTTCGTGATAAACATGAGTCTCATGTATACAAAATCATGGGCCAAGATATTGTTTACATATATATCACACAATATTTTGTCTTATACTTAAGCTAGGATAACAGCCTCTCTAGTCTTTCAGAAGAGGGAAATCGTCTACGTACATTTTATCCTCCCTGGATTTGCTTTAAGCGGGTTTGGTTTACAAGATGTTGAAAGCCGGAGTAAGAGCCTCTATTCTTTCGGAATAGTCATATTTGCTCTAAGCGGGATATGCTGGGTACGTTTGGTTTGGTTTACAGGATGTTGAAATGCCGACGCTGTCATTGAACTGCCTATCATTGAATTGACATATGACTTGGCGAGCCAGCATTTCGCAATTGCAGGTCGGTGTACCTTGGACTCTTCATTAATCCGAGAGCAGAATGTAGGTCCAAATTCAGCTCATAAGCTGCTGGTACATTAACTAGAATATAAATTCAGCTAAAAACCTCATGTGCAAGAATAATAAAAAGACACTAATTCCACAACTTGGATGATGTCAAGGCTGTACTGCACCAGTGACTTCCAATCATTTTGTTATTCACCATTCTGAATTATAAGTATTCTTGCTAATCGTGTTTCATGTGCCATTAAATCATGTGTTGCTGACATTAACTCACTTGTCTATCACATCAAGCTGCTCTGTTCTTCCCTTATCATATATCATGTCTAATTTTTTGTTTTTTTCCTGCGTGAATAATATGACTTCCATTTTCGCTACTGTCTCTTGTAAAAGTATGTGTACAACTTTATTGCTTGTTGCCCTAGAAGGTAAAGAGCGTGCAACTCTTCAACAGTTGATTGGCAATTGTCAGTTTTGTTCCTGGACTCCTTTTCTAGTTAATTGCTTCTATAATGTCTACTTAACATTATGTAATATCCAGGATTCCGGGATCGATAGCCTAGTGGTAAAGGATTATCGTTTTCACATTCTTCAGCCGTGGCTTCGATTCCTCAGGGAGAATTTTGTTTCCCTCATAAAAGAAAGTGTAATTTCCCAGATATTTACTAAAATAGAGAGTTTGGTTTGATAAATGTTTTGTTTTTCATGGTAAATTATACAAGTTGATGGCAGAAATTACTGTATAAAGCTTAAACAAAGCACGCATATGCATTAACTAACATTCTTCAATAACTTTAAAGCTTCAACGAGGCAGACAAACAATCTGGCAATCTGCATTGTCTCTAGCTTACCTACCATTCCTAGGCTTTTAATTGCTTATTGCTTCTGGATGATTGTTTGTTAACTGAAAGCAAAGGTTCATGCGTTTTATCGAATATTTTTTGGCAGAAAATGCATCCCAAACTAAAGTTCGCTCTGAGGAAGCTATTAATTATAATTTGCTTATTAGGGCATTAATTTTCCTAAAAACAAAGCGCATAGTATTAGGTTACACCCGTTCATTTGTACGATGATAGATATCACACATATTTAGAGTGTCATGTCACACCGTTTCTCATTTTATATCAATGTCATTCAAGACGGGTCATCCGAAAGCGATTAAATAAATACTTTATCAATTGACGATCGGATCATAGTAATTAGTAATCACGGTTGAAATATATAGCATCCGTAACATGGCTCTGATACCATATTGAGAATCAGTCCGTCTCAAAGATTAAGGTGTTAGTGAAAAAGCCTAAATAAATTTTATACTATATTTAAACAACCGTTATAACAATTTTTCTTCACAACACAAACCGCGGGGACATAACTTTGAGAAGCAGCCCATAGGTAATCTTGGTTGAATTTATGTCCATATCTTTTTATCTTTGTGTAGTCTGGAGAATCAGTGGGATGGGAAAGAAGAGTTTGATAAAACGGGGCAGTAGGTAAAAAACGTTGTCATTTTGTAGCTGGATAATGTAGAAAGAGGCTGACTTATCTTGTCCTCCTGGGATCCACTTGTATATTTGAAATTGCATGGGGTAAGGTCAGAGATGTTTCTCAATACTAGACATCAACATGGAAACTCAGAGCAGTGTTTTCTATCTACCGAGACAGAACACACACTCGTGCACTCTCGGAACTCTGGAATTCAGTATTCAACATGCTGGTGTGTAGTCTGTACATGAATACTCTATTCCAAAACAATTACTGAGTGAATTATATTTCAAGTTCGGTGCTTGAATATTTAAACCTTGTTTTGACTCTGGTCAATAATCAGTCTAAAAAGGATGCTCACAGGCTGATCTTGATTTTGAGTAGCTGTGCTTCCTCTCTATTACGGTATAATTTTTTGTAATCAAACCGACCGTAAACCTAACATTAAAAACATAATATAATTTTGTTCAAATATCTCGAAGTTTTGGAAGATCAGAGTGTAATTCAACTCTCGACACAACAATAAATTTTCGAATAAAGATAATGAGGCCGTTTATGTAAGCTTAAAATAGGTGTTTCTTGCTTAAAATAAAAAAATGGAGTAGAAGTTAGAATCAAGTTAAGACTTATAAGTGATTAAAATGCTTGAGAATTAAGCAGAAGTACTGAAACAAAAGTTAGTATTCCTAACTTTTTATAAGTGCTTCTTATTTTTTACACAAACAGTACAAATAAGTGTTTCTAACTTATAAACCAGAAGCCCGGCACCCCATATCTTGAACTATCTTCTGTTTCCAGGAGAATTGGTATTAGAGTAATGTGTAGAGAAGAAATTGTAAGTATAATCCTTCCACGAAAAACCCGCATAGATGTTGGATTTCCACCATGGGAAATAGCCACGCATTCTCTGCTCCCCAAAAAGCCTTAATATTGAGACAGATTTTTAGGGACCATAATATCCACATGATGTCTCTAGTCCCAGATCACATCTTTATACACCACTAACAGGATTATAATGTTACGTTTCAGTTGTTTTTGTTACACTTGCGATTTTTGAAGAATTTCAGAAAACGATCACACACGTCTATTATTTAATTCGTAAAGTCTACTATACTGAAAATCAGATAAAGAAAAACAAACAAGCCTAAATGAATAATATTGAAGACGGAGCAGTCGTATATAGCAAGCCGACCAGAATGGGCATCCCGAAAGGATTGCCTTTATACACGAACACGTATAAAAACACTATCACAATTTACAACCTTTTTGCCATTGGTCTGGACCAACCATGTTGTCTTCGATGCAATACCTTAGTCGTCGGATACATTTATTATGTGCATCAACAGACTTTCTGTCACGCGCAATCAGGTAATCTCTTTATTTGATTGTAATTTGTTCCTTAACTTCTTAAATTATACGGCCATTTTCGAGCACTCAAACTGTTTGATTTTAGTTCTAATAGAATTTTTATATCGATAACCAGGGACTAAAAATAGTAATGAAGTTCTTGATTTTTTTTTGTAAGGAATGAAGTTCTTGATTGGTTTCTTATAAGTTTAGTTTTTTTTATTGATTGTTAGCACTGCCAGAGTTTGTCTCCGTGTAATGTAGTGCTGTTGTATTATTCCCTGGGCGGAGTGCCATTAGACATTTAGGCGAAATCTCAAAGATGTTTGCTACATGATACAAGTGCTTTGTTCCCTTGTGCACAGTGTCGAAATAAATGCATAACTTCCCCCATTAAGATAAGCGAATAAGAGTTATGGTACATTAAGTAGATTACTTGATTAATTTCTATTACAATGTAAGCAGAATTAAGGAGTCAGGTCATGATTTTTCTCAATACTTCATTGCTCACTGATACATAATCAAACCCTCAAGTCCAGACCCAGACAAGATATAAAAAACCAACTGAATGAAAATAGAAGCAGAACACCTTGCTTCTGAATGCTAAGAACACGGAAACACAAAAGTCATTGCTTGGGGTAGAATGGGGAGAGGCTGTTTCTGTATCTGGGATGATCTAATTAAATATCTTCTCATCTACCCAAGAGAAAAGTTGAATTTCTGTTTTGCTTGCCAAACCGTTGTTTTGGTTAAGAAAATTAGCTATACAGAGGTATACTTGATCAACTGCCTGCAATGAACCAATACACTGAAGTTAAGCCATAGCAAAAATAGTAAGAGCCAGTATCAACGGGAAGTAACAACTAAAAACAAAAATATAACTACCTGCCGACCTCCCACCAAATTATATTGAACATAACGTGGTCCTTCTGGCTCTCCAAAGACTTTGTAAGTAATCAAGTTCGTGGATATGAGCTTCACTGTGTCTAATTTCCAAAGAACATCAATTAAGTTAACACAATAGTATTTCTCGGACAGAGGAACGAACGAAAGAAAAAAGTTGATTCCTGCTCCTCTGTAAGTTCCTTATACATCAATTAACTCGTATATATATTCACAATCACTCATACGTTTATCATCTCTACTTATAATCCAATTGTTCTTGATATTGTTTAATTACTTTTCAACATCTGTAATTGAAGTTATCTAATTTTGTTATTACAGGGTTTAGGGTTTATCAATCCGTTACCAGCATCTTTTTTATGCATTTATTTGCCAAATTACATTGATTCATCGCGCCGCAATCATTCATGAGTTCAAGGTGATTCCTGAATTTTTTTATATAATTTTTTCGACATTTCCTAGTGTGATTAATGCTACTTTGTAAATTGGATGAATATATTGGCAGTAGTGAGTTGTGATGGATTTTTTCTTGGTTGTTCATAGGTCACGGTTGTGGTGCGACAGTTGTGGATCGAATCGTGATACCCAGACTCTTGATGATGGCAGAGCGTGAGTTTTGTATCTATGTGTATTTGTGCGTGTAGTATTTGTATATTGTATGACAAGGAGTTTATTCACTATGTAGTGGCATTAGGAATTATGATGGTAGTGCGTTTATGTTATTTGGAGTTGTGCTGCATTGTTTCTTATCTGTTTGTCAGTTGACTCCCCCTCCCCCTATGTATGCTATGGTGCAATGTACACTATGAAAATATACTTCTTTTATGAGTTTCTTTATGCGTTTATAAGGTGTAAGGTGTTTTTTCTTTTCGTTTTTCTCAGATGCTGTAGTTTCTGTGGGAAACTTCTCGTTGAGGATAATTATTCGGAAGAAGTTACATTTGCTAAAGATGCCGGAGGACAGGTTTGAATGTCGTCTTTATAGCTAATGTTGTTCTACATAGGTAGCAAGAAGTCATAATCCTTGATATAGTTGATTCTGTAGCAGGGGACTGGAATCAGTACGAAGTTAAGATGAACTGTCCAATTTAAAATTTTTGGGGCATATATTATTGTTTTTGTTGCATGTTGGCGCTTGAAATTTATTGTTGGACAGGCTTTGGACATTAATAGGATTGGTTAGGTGTACCTTATAGCAAGAATCTGCAACAAAAAAAAAAAGAAGTAGCCTTTTTGTGGGAATAAACTTTTTTGGGTTTTTTTTCCCCTGCTCTATTATTTCACTTGCCTACCATTCAGAGAATACTTCATATGGTTAGAATATGTTACGCATTAGATCATATTTATTTCAAAATATATATCATCTGTTTTCATATTTCTCTTTCTATCTCAAGAAAATTAAGCGTGATGCATAAAAAATAGGCATATATAAATATAGCTAGTTCTTTTGATGTTCAGAGTCGAGCACAAGGAACACTGAATAGACTTGCCAGTGGTTACTCTGCTTCACGAGACAGGACATTAGACGGAGGTGAGTTATTGCTGTGCTCCCCACATCTTGTGTAATACACATATAATTATTTAAACAATTACTACAAGTACTCTCTGATTTACAAGGCCTATGGTTAAAAAATTGGAAACACTTTCCTTGGTTAACCTCGGAGAGATACATTCTCATAATAGTTATAGTACACACTACACTCGCTGTTAATAAATATATGTATTTGTTATAACTTAAATTAGATGATCATCTCCTTTGGATAATATAAGACTATAAGAGTCAGTGTTATTAAAAGCGCATATGCAAATGCATATGCGAGATGCGATGCGATGTGCACCTGAAGCGCTTCGCTTCGGAGAATGCATATGCGAATGCATATATCATTTATATATGTATATTTATTTGTCTTCGAAGAATCCGCGCATTTCGCATTGCGCGGTGCGCTTATGCTCTGGGGGTTTTCGCGCTTCTGTGCGCATATCGCATTTAATAACACTGATAAGAGTAATTCCTTGTGCATATGCGGTTACAACATACTACATTTAAGTGTCTAAGCTCCTTCTATCTGCAGATGTTTCCTTTTTCTGTTTTGTTAGTATCTGAAACTTCTACCCACTGAAGGAAGCTTCTTAAAATTTTCCCTTTGAATTAACAAAGAAAAACAAAAGATGATGTTCCTTTCAAGAGTGTTTTGAAATCTGCTTTAATTTTGAGTCCCTACACCAAAAAATCTTTATAGTGACCAGAAAACAGAATACAGTCGTCTTTGTCCTTAACTCACTCACCTTTACAGCTTATGAGGATATGCAATGGATGCTTTCATCAGTGTTCAATGATGATGACTCTAACGTACTTCGACGAGCAAGAAACTTCTATAGAGTATGGCTATCGGATGTTAGCTTATTTATTGCTGGTAGTTGTTATCTGTCAAGTTTAACTTTTTTGGGTTGTCTACCTTTGAAGATAGCACTGGAGAGGAATTTCACAAAAGGACGTCCAAAGCATCTTGTTGAGGCAGCTTGTCTTTATGTTGCCTGTCGGTAAGGAATAATGTTTCCAAGCCAATGCTATTTGACCTGTTAACTTTAAGTTTCTGGTTTTTGAACTTCATGTGTAGGACATCAGAGCCTGATCCTAAGCCGTATCTTCTAATTGAATTTGCAGAGTTCTTGGGTAGAAATGTGTATGTATATTTTTTTGCAAGAATATATGTATCTTGTTCTGTAAATCTTGTTCGAATGCAGCCTCTCCTTTGTGGGCATCTTTTCATGTTCATATGCATATGTTTGAAAGAGAGAGTGTAAGTTGATGTTAACTAATGTGTAAAAAAAAACATTTTGCAGATACGAGCTGGGTGCTGTATATTTGACGCTTGTTCAACAGTTAAGCCTTCAAGATGTTCAGTCTATTCAGAAAGCAGTTGATCCAAGTCTTTTCATTCATCGGTTTGCAAATAGTAATTTTTCTGCATTTTATCACTCTTATTGTGTTTGGAGACAAATCTATTGAATTGCTTTGGTGATACATCTGTCAGTTTTTTGATAAATGATTTACTAAATTTTCAACATTTATGGTTGGAATTTATGTTTAATTTAGTAATATGTGTATTTTGCATCTTCCGGTTACTCCAGTAGCTAGCTTTGTCTACAGAGAGTGTGAAGTGTCTTGCCTTATGACCAAAAAGTGGAGAATAGTGGAGTACACAAACAAAGATATTTTATATGTATCATTAGATTCTTTAAGTGTATCTACTAAAGAGAAAGTTGATGACTTTGTCAAATTAGCAATTTTGTTTTGCTTATAAGAAAGTTGGTTCTAATGTGTGTGTGTGTGTGTGTGTATTATATATATAAATTTTTTAGACTTTTTAATTCCTGTTCAGGCATTGTATTCTCCTACATATTTGTTAGCTTTTAGAATTAAAAATTAAATACTTGAGAATCTCTTATAATGGCTTGCAATCTTTAAATTTTTTTACCCTCTGGTCGGGTAACCTATTATAGTAGCTCTTTTTGGTATAATCACCCTAGGACATTTGTCACAAGTTCCATATATAAATGATTTTGTAATCTGATTGGTAATGCGTATTGTAGGGTTGTTAGGACAGACCGATGTCAATGTTGAAACGACTGCACTTAAAATTATTGCTAGCATGAAGCGTGACTGGATGCAGGTATCTTATGTTAATTTCTACATCAGTTGATAAAATTTGAGATTTTAAGTGTATGGACTTCAGTTCAATCTTTTGGTTGAGTTCAATAACATACTTTCAGACGGGAAGAAAACCGAGTGGGCTATGTGGCGCAGCATTATACATATCAGCAATTTCACATGGCTATAGTTATACTAAATCACACATTGTAAGCATAAATCGTTCCTTCATTTGATGTCCTTGAATGTCAGTCATTATGTTTTTGTAATCGTGTATTTTTTAGTTATCTCCAGCATCTTCTTCCGTTAAATATCTACATCTAAGTTTAGCGTTTCTCTCTTAGTCCACTAGAGTGTTTTTCATTTTAAATGTTGGTTTTCCCAGGTAAAAGTTGTTCACATCTGTGAAGCAACATTGACGAAGCGATTAATCGAGTTTGAAAATACAGAATCAGGAAGCCTGACGGTATGTTTGTTGTACCTCACTATTGTATATGTATCATGGGAAATTTTTGATTGTTTTGTAATATATATCTTTAGACACGAGTAATATGTGTTCGGATTCTAGTTAACAAGAATAAACAAACATAAACACTAACTAGATCATAAGAAGACCTCTTATTCTGATTTTGGGGATCAATCATCTAATTGAATTTGACAGGCAGACAGACTTTAGAGAGCATAAAAACATAATCAACATGGTTACAAGTACAACCTAGTATTCATTAGCAATTCACTCAACTATCTCTGATTAAAGTTGAATAAGGCTTCTAGTAACTAATACTTGTCGACTTTGCCCACCTTTCATTAAGTAAATAATTCTCTATTTAGGCCCTGGCATAATCAACTAGGTCCAATACTGATCCTGATCTATGCTCTCATGGACCTACTGTAATTCGGAACTCCCGTTACAGATATCGTTTTGGGAAGAATGGAACTTCAGTGTTTCCAGAAGACCCTAGAGTCCTATCCAGCCTTGATCCTCTAACTGCAGTGTGAACGAAGTTGTGATTGAAAACTGTTGAAGTTTCTCATTAGCAGCTTTTCTTGAAACACCAACAAATTATGTTGAACCTCAATTACTTTCTCTACAGATGCAGGCACCGTTGATTTCGGCTTATCTTCATCTGCATCTGCTGATTTGTAATAGTTACTTACTGATGAAACTAAGGTTGTCGTCTTGGACCAACATATTCGATATCTGCATATTCCATTCCTTGTTTTGGAAACCGAAGAAAAAAAGTTGAAAATCTGTATTATGGTTGTCCTGTGGGTCGACTAGTCGATTAAGCGATGAAGGTTTTATTATTAGATTAATACATTGGTGTTTTTTCACTTTCTTTTGTGAGAGGAGTATTATTGAACCCTAATCAGCCCCAGCCCCCACCCCCCATCAAGTCAGAGAGTAAACGATTAAAGAAAAGAGTAAATACCAAGAATAATCGCGAGATCTAACTGATTATTATCTTTTAGGATCAGCATTTTATGAAATGCCTGCTGTAGCCAAATTAGGAGGTAGCATTAGTTGCAAACGTACACAATTTTAGAACAACTGAAATATTAGATGCAATAGAAGGTTCTTAAAATGATAAGCAGAGGACAGTTGTTTGTGATCAGGATGCGCAACGAACCTAATATATACCCGTTTCGTGTATCCGTTTTCATACCCCGTTTTATGTAACACTGATTTGGACCTTAAGCTCTAGGGGAGTGATGATTTTTTAATAAGCTTTGCTATTCCCTTTCTTGTAATGGTTTTGTGGTGGGACTGCCGTCACTTCTCCTTAATAGTATATCTGATGACATCAATATTTTGGAGCAGTAGTAGTTCTGTGTCTGTCTGTTCCACTCTTCAAAAGAAAAAAACAGAATGATTGTATATGACCAAAGTGTAATTCTTCGTTTACCTCTCTTATATATTTGCTTTGTGCACAGATTGATGAGTTCACCCAAAAAGCAGAAAAACATGAAGCGGAGCTTAGGTCACTGGGCCAAACCACCACTGGCATCAAATCCTCCGATAAGAGTGAAGTTCTTTGTAAGCACAAGGGTGAACTGACTTTTGCTCATGGACTCTGTCGAGAATGTTATGCAGAAGTAACTCCTTACTTTTGATTTCAGTTGAGAAGAATTTGGTTTTGAACTTTCTTGTTCATGCTCTGCTGATTGTTACAGTTCATGAATTTTTCTGGAGGATTGGATGGAGAATCAGAACCTCCAGCTTTTCAGCGCGCACAACATGAAAGAATGGAGAAAGAGTATGCTGAGAAAAACGCTGTTGACTCGAGTTGTGATCACATGGCTATCCAGGGGCAGAACAGTAACTATGTAAAAGTACCTACCACAATTCTCTCTCTATTCAAGTGATACTTTAATAACACCGGGAAATGACGCTATTTTAAAATATATATATATATTTATCATTTTCGAAGTGATCTATGTACATGTGCATTTCTTGAATTGCACTTTCATGCCAAGTCTGGTGGGCCATCGAGCACACAATTGCACTGTCATGCTAAGTCTGGCGGCATGTACGCACAGTCGCACACACACATACATGTTTATGTGCTCATTATTGAAGCATATATCACATGGAAGTTGAAGATACAAGTAATGATGTATATAGATCAGTGAAGTTGTGTATAAGCTACGTTTCTCGCACTCAAGTATGGAGTGCCAGATATTATATGAATCAGAGTCCTTACTTGATATCCTTGTGTTGGACACGGGTAATAAAGCATTGGGGGCTTAAGTTTGCACTATTGATAAATGTTTAAAGTATGTTGGTATGAACTATGAAGTTTACGCTGGGGTTTGTGTTATCTCCTAAAATATGGTTGTGGACTCCCTTTTACCTGATTGGCATCTAGTGTTTTCTTCTGCCAATGTGCACTAGAAAAGATATATTCACTTACTCCCTCCGTCCCACTCATTTCTATACAGTTATTTTGCATGTTTGGCACGCATTCTAAGGTTTCTGTAAAGTATAGTTCTATAACTTATAATTAAATTATTTTTTTCCTGAATATTTTAATATTAAATTTTTATTCAAAAGAAAAAAAAAAATAATTTATGAAACTATATTTAATAAGAGCCTTAAAGTGTGTGCCGAGCCCTGTGTCCCAGATGTATACAATTCAGTGGAACTGAGTGAGTATGACTTATCTTTGAGTTCCATTCCTCATCCAGTCTAGCTCCACAAGAGTAAATTTATAGTTTTCTACAGGTTATTGTGTTGTTTACATAATGTAAAATGATGTGGGAACCCTTCTATGTCAATCAGGAAAATCTCTTGTTCTTGTTCAAGTTCAGTTTTAATTCACATGCTTGTATCTGATCTGTTTGGTTTTAAAAAAGGTTTTGATGTTCTTAATAATGATAATTATACGACTATTATAGACAAAAAAAGTTTCATGAAGACCTTCAATTGAGTAATCATGTATTTCATTATGTATTAATGTTCAGAGAACTTAATTTCTTTTGTAATTATTTTTCGTTGATTTTTTCCCCCATTTTTATCTAGTATGATAAAAGATCAGAGATCCCAGGGGAAAGTAGAGATGAAAATCTGCACTCTTCAGAGCATGTTAATGCTGGTAACCTTATCCTTGATCGCCATCAAATATTACGACAATAGCTGCAGTTACTTTGTGTTATTTTATTTCCAGAGACAAGGATGTGTGCATAAGATGTTTCCTAAATTTTCTGAATTTTAGGGGGTGCTACCAAGGAAGTGCCCATTGATGATGCTAGTTATAGCAAATTACAGGGTGCTGATTATATTAGTGCTGAATCACCTGCATCAGAAACCCTGTCTGATATTGAAGATCTTGAGGTTTGTAATTTAGTCACTTTACCTGTGATCTTCCGTTATTGTAGCTTATTCCCTTAGCGCAATGTAATTTGCATGTGAGGTTTGCTGTAACGAGTGCATTTATGTCAAATTGGAGACCATGCATCTAAAAGTTGAAGGAAGATGCAAACGATTCACATTAGATTTCTAAGAATAAATTAAATTACTAAGAGATGGTGAAGGTGCTCCTTCTGATACAAGAATTTAAAGTTCAAATTCACCTCCTCTGCCCTATACTTTACCATTTATTAAATATGAAACAAGAAAGTTGACAAACATAATTAGTTTATTATTTATATTTGTCACCAAATGGAAAATAATTAAATATGCAAAATTGGATAAAGTAGGCAATTTGGGGATTTATCTGATATGCGGTTGCTTCTCTCAATTTGGGGATTTATCTTTATTCTCTTAATATATTGCCCTTTTAATTTTTTGGGATAAATATGGATTCTAGAATTCATTATACACTTTTTCATCCCCCATACTGTGAGTGTAAGAAGTTATTAACAGGATGCAAGTGTGAGATGATAGTATTATTTTGCATAAATGCGGGCAAAGAACAAAATTATTCAACAGTGAAGCTGAAAACTATCCCTCAACTGTATGATTAAATGTCAAATTCTAAATAGGTTGGTAAAGGAATTAATGAATTAGATCAGTAGGGATTTCAGTATGCGTGTCACTATTTCTAAAAATTTAGTTATTGGGGCAATATCGCCTTTTTATTGATCTATGCACAAGGTATTGAAGCCCATGTCGGCATCAGCAAGTTCCAGTAGGGTAATTTTTCTCTGATCATGAGGGAGTCCTTTGAGAGGTGATCTTTTCTCTTTTGGAAACTTTAAGATATTTACTTACCCAGACGTCACTGAATTAAAGGTCAAGTCTGATAGACATAAAGTGCTAATAGTTACTAAAATTCACGTAATGCAAGAACGGGGGATGCTTTATGGTGTCAGTTACGTGACTCCAATTATTGCCGTATTTTCCTGTTTGTCCCTTATTGTAATTAATATATTAGATGACAATACAAAGACCATTTGCCAACTTAGTTATAATTTTGTTGTTTACTAGTTTAGATTTTCTATTATCAAACTATATCTGGACGGGCTCCATGGCCCATCATCCATATACATTGAATTGTTCCTCACGAATTGTCTTGTTTAGGTAGATAACTACATTCACACTGCAGAGGAGATGCAGTACAAGAAGATCATCTGGGAAGAATTGAATAGAGAATATGTTGAGGTGATATGAAAAAATTTTACCTTTCACTTCAGCATTATCTTACATCTTGTTATTTGCATCAAAGCTTTTCAACTTAGCCATCAGATTTAGACTAGTCAGTGATGAGTTGCATTAGTAGAGAACCAATCTTTCAAATAGTGTTTGGCACCATGAGTGTCATTGCGCGTAATTGCATCTAGGAAACCACGGGTCTTGACTGCACAGGTGACATGGCCCTCACCTAGGTCTCTATAAGCAACAGGTGGGACAAACAAGTTCCAGTCTGCTAAACATAGAATTCTAACCAAATTGGAAAAAATTATTGTACTCTGTTATGCTTGAGCACTTTAGACTTATCACTCGGATAGAAGGGTGCTATGTTTTGCTGGAAAAACAAGCTGAAATTTTTTATTTCTCATTTTTTTATCTTTTCCCCTAGAGGAGACTACTGTCTTAATTCATTGGATTGCTCCTGCATGTTTATGTTTTTTACTTGTTACTGCCTTTTATACTGATGAAATTACTGCCGAATGGATATATAGGAACAACTAGCCAAGGAAGCTGCTGCAGCTGCTGCAAAGGAGGCGTGTGAAGCGCATATGCGGAATTGTCCTGAGGACATGGAGGATGCTAGAAAGCTTGCTGCAGAAGTTGCAGCAGCCATGGAACAATCGAAAAAGGTTAGTTTTGATTATATGAAAGTTAGATATTGATTGTTTAATTGTGATTGTTTGAGTTCCTACAGGGATTTTCGCATAGGCCTAGGCATACTGGCATTTTTTGGAATTGATTTTATTTTATCAACTTTGTACGAAAACCCTGCATCTTTTCTATGTGATGATTAGTCTCGAAAATTATGGAGATGTCTAACACATCACATTTGCAACCCAAGGCAAAATCATTAAATTCCAATTTCTGACCCAGACACAACTTGTGAATAGTGATTGTTAAATATCTTAACCACCGTAAAAGCTGCAAGTATGAGAATGGAACTATGAATTTCTCAAACAATGGAGGTACTGACTAACATTAAACATATATCTTTTTTATAGGTCTAGGGAACGATTAAAACTTGTGTTGATATGTAACTATAATGAAGTTATACTGCAATCAGTATTTATTTTGATAAATACATATCTTTTTTCATTCGATAGAGTGATACATACCTCATCGAGAATTTTTTTGGATCTGCCTTCGCACCCTGGTCTTGTAATTTTGAAGCTACCCAGTTATGGAGTATGTACTTAACTGGTCCTAGTGATCACTAAATTGGGGGAAACAATATTGTTTACTATTGATTAAAGTAATTTTTCTACCTACCAGTCCTGCAAATCAATCATAGTGGATTTTTCACCCTCACACTATTAGAATTTTCTGAAGTGCAATTGGATCACTCACCTATTATATATTAGGTTTTTTTTTAATATTACGGTTTCTATCTCCCTCTAAAAGCATGAGAAAATGCTATTCATCAATTAACCACTACTTGATGACTTCCTTTTACTTAAATCATCATTTGCAGGAAAGACGACAAAAAAGAGCAGCAGAGGCTAAAAATGCAGCTCCTCCTCGAACTGCTGCAGAAGCAACCCGCCAAATGCTAGCCAAGAAGGTACTATGTTAGTTGGTGACCGGAATTATATTATTGAAGTTTGATGTCTTGGGAATGATTGTAGTGTCTGTGTTCATGCAAACCCTGACCAAGTGCAAAGACTTGCAACTCATAACTCATAACGCGAACTTTAGGAGTCATCGTAACAAGTACCATTATATCTACCTATCCAACCAAGGGATGGAAGGGCAGAGGCCTTTGGTGTCCCCTCCAATCAAGAATTGGGGCCTCACAATCACTAGCCAATATGCTTTTCTCTCATGCCTTTATTCGTTCATGGTTCGATATTCTGGTGTCCTAGGCGTAGAGGAACCACACCAATCCATCCCGAACTTGGTGGTTAAACATATTATACATATACAAGTAGTTCGCTGTTTGTTATCTAGCATGCAACACAATGAAACTTAGATTAAATAATATTAAAAAGAAGCCCTATAGATTTCTTTACGTATTCACCCAGGGTCGAGGAATGTTAGTTAACCTACATAGTATTAAGTTTTTATGCAATTTCATTCACTTCCATCCTAATTAATATAAAAAGAAAACTGACAGTGAGTATCATGAAGAAATTCTTTAGGTAATTGATGTATCAATAATTGAAGAAAATTGATGGTGCGTACCATCATAAACAAATTATTTAAATAATTGCCTTGAAGTATGCCTACTAACACTTGGGCCAGTAAAATTGCTTCTTTTAAGCTCAGATCAGATTTCTTATTCTGCATATATGAAAATGTGGCAAATTAATATTTGTTACTTTTGTAGCATATAAACATAATTGTAATTGTAATTATATATAATAATTGTAAGTGAAGAAAAGACCAAGAAGTGAAGCGGATAAAATTGAGCAGAAAGTTGCTGAGGGACTATAGCTTTACTCTGCAGGAGTCATGTTTTAGAAGATAGTATTCGGTTGAGGGTTGTTCTTTTCCTAATCGCCACAGAGAAGCTCCTTTTCTTTATAATACGTTCCCTGAATTAAAAGTTATGAATAATATATCTGAGTTTATAAGGAAACCTGGCTTTGGTGCTTTGCATCTCTGCTACTGGAGTCACCTAATTTAATATTTTTGAGCTAAAGGAATGTATTATATATTAAAAGTTATTGTTTTGTTATGTGGTGAATATTTCTTTTAAATTCAAAGATACTGCATGAGCAGTCTTTATATATTCTAAACCTTAGCTTTCCGTGTGTGTTGTATTGTGCTCCGTGTATTGGGAGATAAGTTGTATCTTGTTGCTAATTTCTTGAAATGTATGCTTCTGTTAACGACTGTCATTAATGTAAGTTGTGAATTCATTTTGCAGAAGCTTGACTCGAGATCAACTATGATGTGTTGGACGAACTTTTTAATGACTCGGTATGTTGATCATCTCTTTCTGTTTCGGCCCTTTAATATGGCCCAGACATCTAATTTTTTCTCAAACCTCTGACTTCCAAACACGGCCTTCATATCTGTATCTAACCATATGTCTTTTTAAGTTGTAAATATCTGGGCAATTCGCAATTCTCCTGTTTCTGTCGGGCCTTCTATGGCTGACAGATATCATGACATTATTTGAGTTTCATCACCTCCGAATCCTTTGTTTATTGTTACTTTCACTTTTCCCAACAGGTTTCTCCAGATAACAAGAAAAGCCGTCTAAATGATGAGGTGTACGCCAGTGGAACAGAATACGTGAAGCAGAATATGAAGGAAAATGACTCTGAACTGCTTCCAGAAACGAGAATGAAGGTGGACCAGAGGAATTTTCTGAGGGCTTGCAATATGGTAATGAAGAAGACTACATTGATGATTATGGATATGATGAGGAATATTAGAATGATTGAAATACCTATTTTTTCATCTATAATAAAGTTGGACTTGGACGACAACAAATAGATGGCAGCGAGATTTTAACTGTTGTACATCGTTTCTATATTGCAGCTTTAGTGAATCATCTGAAATTCATTATTTTATGCAAAAGATAATAAATACACCGTTAGAAATGCTCTCTATATTAGTCAAATTTCAGATCTGAGATGACCACAACTATTTGTATTGTTTCAGGTGGCCTTAATTTCTGTAATCTGCACGTGAAAGCATTGTAACAAATCATTATGATAATTTTATTTATTTTTTGATATTTAACCAAATACATTATTTGCTTCGATCATGTTTCACTATTACTAAGCATGTATCTTATGTTGTGTTTCATGGTTTCTTAGTGTACTAGCGTGGATTTGAATTTTGAACACTGTATTTAACTGATTCAAATTGACATTGCAATAGCTGATTGACTACATGAGTGGTGACCGGGAGGGCTAAGCATTCGGGAATTTGGTAGCCGAATTGAATTATATATCGATTATAGACAGGGGAAAATTAATATTGAATGAGAACTAAAATTATTTGGGTTATTATACTCAACTAAATTTTTATTTCGTTTGAAATGTAGTACTAAATTTTTTTAAAATTATAACGAATTCAAATTACTACATGAAATAATAACAAAATAAATACTATTGACTACAAACACAACTAAATACAAGAGTAACAAACATAATAACAAGATACACAAGTACGCCAAGAGCACATATCAAAATCGCCAAGAGCACATATCAAAATCTATATTAGACGGCCGACCAAGCCAAGTTCGATTAAATTAAAAACATGTCGTCAAGTTCGACTAAATTAAAAACATGTCAAAAAAAATATCGACCTCAACTACAAAATAATCTCAACAGAATATGTCAGAAAATATATCGATCTGAACTACAAAATAATCTCAACAAATTTACAGACCAGATGCAAATCCATTAATTCGATCACCTAAAAATCCATGCAACTTTAACCTATAAGAGCAAAATAATAAAATGATTTTAGATTAATTATTATTTTTCATATTTTATTTTTCTCTATTTTATTATATTCACTCCTTTCATTTTTGTTTTAGTTTATATTTATTATTTTTTACATTAAATAAATATATATATTACTTTTATAAAATATATATTTTAGCATCCGCTAAATTTTCTATGTTCCTGTGATATTCAGAAAAGACGTTAAAAGCCTAGACTGATTAAGCAAATTAATGCTACAGGCTGGCTATACCTGGTCCCGCCACCAGTACAAAGCACCTTGTGTCAGAAAAGTTTAAAGTTTGCAGTCTTTTCGAACTGCACTACCAGGAGTGGTTTACTGCTGCTACTTTTTAAGATATCCGCCTGCGGGGAAAATTTTAGCCCCCTCCTTTGGAATGTTTGATTTTTTAGCATAAAATTTTACAATTTTTTATTATATTGTTAAAATTAATATTCTTTTTATTTTTTAGAAATAAATTAATATTATAAATGAAAAATAAAACTTTTTGTTTACAATCAAAGAATTAATAAAATGTGTATCAAAAACCAAATAACGTTTATTTCAAAACGAAAAGTATCAAATTAGATTTTGTGGATCAGTGAATTATCATCTCAACTTGAGCACAATAAATCTATAATTTCCAAACCCTAGTAGTTATTATTATATGAGAAAAAAGGAGATGAGATTAACCTGATTTACACTAATTACTTACGTGAGGTTAAACGACAACTGCATCTGTCGTTAACCTCTTCTTTTTTTGCCAAAATTGAAAATACCTCTGTACGCGCTGCATCTTCATACATCCAAGTAAATCAGTTTTTGTTTCTCTTTGTAACATTATCATCTAAAAGGTCCTTCACCAATTTCAGGATGTCACCAACAATCTCTCCATGAACAGATGCCATCGGTAAAGTGGTGGTCTCAGCTTTCTCTCCAACATCAGAATTATTTCCCTTCCAAAAACTTTGAAAACATATATGCCAAACTCATGGCTATCACCGCAAGCTCTTCAATTTTTGTTAA
The DNA here is from genome assembly GCF_001625215.2 of Daucus carota subsp. sativus. Classification (NCBI taxonomy): domain Eukaryota; kingdom Viridiplantae; phylum Streptophyta; class Magnoliopsida; order Apiales; family Apiaceae; genus Daucus; species Daucus carota. The sequence continues at coordinate 14,514,973 of NC_030388.2, read as the reverse complement.
TTTTTATTGGAGTGCATATAAGCTTGAACTATTATAATTTTCATATACATGATTTCCCCGCCTGAGCTGTTTGTGTGTATTGTATCAATTCAATATACTAAAAATTCCTGCTAACATAACTACCCACTTTTATGTCTAATATGGTCTTTTTCCACTTATTTGGGTTGACCCATTTGTCATGGATCTACCCATTCCGTGTACGGACTTTCTTGCTTCAGTTATTGCCCGGTGGTTAATTAACGGGGGTGTATTCGATTGGGATTTTAATGCATTGTTTTTAGTCTATGGATTTTAATGGATTGTATGGGATTTTGATTTTGTGCGATTCTTGATGAAATGTCGTAGAATTGATAGGATTTAGGTACAATGCTTCAAAATCCCATTGATTTGATGGGATTTCAAAAAACTTAAAATACACTGAAGAATGCCACAAAATCCATCATTTTATGAAATGAAAAAAAATCCATCAGCATTTGAATACCATCAGATTTTAATGGATTTTAAACAATCCCAATTGAATACCATCGGATTTTAAAGCATAATTTAAAATCCCAATTGAATACCACCAGATTTTGTGGCATAATTTAAAATCCCAATTGAATACCTCAAGATTTTAATGGATTTCAAAAATCCCAATCGAATACCCTCGAATTTCATGAATGCAAAAAAATCCTTTAAAATCCCAATCCAATACACCCCTCTAAATCCTAAATTATAGCAATCATGTTAGTGGCACGCGGGTAAAGAAAATTCGAATTTTTGTTTGCTCTCCTCACACCGTAGAACCGTGATCTGCTTTTCCCACCGCATCATTTTCCTTCTTCTCCGACCTGCGTTGTCGACGGACCCGACCCGGTAGTTAACCTCCTACAGATATGGCAGCGTTCTTTTTTCTCCTCTCTTTTCCAAACGTGCTTACTTCTCGGATTAAACTACTCTCATCACACCATCATTCTGTTTAGACACCGATCCATTGTCGAAGATACTAAGCGCCAGATTACCAAATCCCGGTTCTGGTGATCATATCTGTTTTACAAGCACACAACTTAAACACAATAATCATCTTTGACATATCCTGATATTCAAGTTTTTGCACAACCTTGAAACTGGGAAAAAGAGAAGATATAATAAATTTGGTGAGTCTTTGTCTACTTTAATGGTTAAATATTCTTTAATTTGTATATATATTGTTATTTCAAATTCACGATTTCCAAGTGTTTGATTAAAGGTCTGATAGAGTTTTTTGACTTATATCTTCAAGTTTATGTTCTTTAATGTGGTGATTTTAAATGTACAGTGACATTCTAAAAAACGATGAAGGGGATTGGGTCATGGACGTGTGTTGATGCTAAGGATGCCGAAAAACAAGTCAGCATAAAAAACGATGAAGGGGATCAGGTCATTTTTCGATCCGTTATGATTAAGATCAATTCAAGTATTGTTTGTGATGTGTTTTCTGTCTGTCATCATGTTTTCCCATTTTTTGATAGGTTTGACCGGGAACTCAATGTTTTCATTAATAAAACTTTATGTTCGGAATCCTCTTCAGACTCCCAGTACGAAACCAAGGTAATGTTAATCTCCTAATTTTAGATACATTTATATTTAATTATGTTCTTTTTTATATCCAGTTCAATGACAATAAGTAGTGAATTGTTTATTACGTAGTTTCCCTATTTAATTTATTTCAGTTCACTTATTATTTTGCTATAGTGGGCACTTCTACTGTATGCGCGCGACAGCTCTCGACAATCTTTTGGGATTGAGATCTTTTAAATTATCAGGTTTAATTAAGTGTTTTGGTGATTTGAATTCCCAATTGTATTGCTATTTTTACATCTTAAAAAATATTAACTCATGTTCTCAAATGAATTAGCTATGAAAGTCCTGTATATCGAGACTTATTCAATTGAGACCAATTGTTAGTATGAAACAAGTTACTCCTGATTTGCCATCATCGAGCATCACTCTGCACAATACTCTCTGTCTACTCATATTCAACAACACAACTATTTGATAATTTTGATCACAGTACATGTATAGTAAAAGCAAACTATGGATTCATATAAAACATTGTCCTAAATGCATATGCCTTTATAACCTATCGTTTATTATTTGGTGCAGATATAGGATGGGAAGATCTTTCAAAGTATAAGTATACACATTATCAAACTCAAACTATCCACGCATCTTGGAAAGTTTAGCATTAACAAGAAGAAAAGGTGAGCGACGCTATATTAGTGTTATTGTGCCAGAGCACAACCAGGTGGATCATTGTGTCTTGACATATAAGGCAGTGCTGGCATGTGAAAGTTTGATTCCTAACTTTCAAAATTAATTTCTACTTATTATAGTTCATTCATTGAAGCTTGCTTGAAGTAAGTATTTGACCCCTTATTATAATATAAGCAATCTTTTTGATTATGAAAATACCACTTATATACCTTCAAGTTTGTTGTTTTCTCAAGATAATA